>NC_091774.1:19072500-20322500 GCF_029378745.1 Bos indicus | reverse complement strand
TGATTAATGAATCCACAAGATTCTTCAAGAAGAGCAACAACCTTGTTGACAGACATTTGTTTTAAGTAAAAGGAAGTGTCTGCAATTATAAATCTAAAATTAAAATGCCACCAGTAGCATTAATAAACATCAATCCCGTCTTTCATTTTCACTTATGCTAGTACTTATTTATTCATTAACTTATGAAGATCCTAGGAAAATTAATTGTAGGTGTCTAAATGAGAAGCTCTGGAAAGTCTCATGGAACCTCTTCCAGGAAAGACAGTGTCTTCCCAACTTTTGCTGTGCTGACTGAAATGGAGTGGAACAGACATACTTGCTTTTTTATCCCTGGTGTGAACTGTGGGTTTAACCATTCTTGGGTTTTCTAGAGTGGACAGAGGGTGGGATATATCAGGGTGTTTTTTCACAACACATTAAAATCACTGACAATCATCCAAATTTTAATCAGAAAACTACTTAATTCAATGGGAGGAAAAAAATGGCCTCTTTGTGTATAGGTTAATGTTTTTGTGTAATGATTTGTTTTTATATGAATCAGATAGCCCGGGGACAATACCGTAAGCCTAAGAATTCCTGAAATGTAGGTATTGCATATATGATAATGTTTGCATTCTTGCATCTAGAGGGCTAGGCAACTTAAATATTTTTTTTTAAGAAACTACTCTTTATTTTAGACAACTTCATAAAATTGTTTTCACCCGTCCCCACTTTTTGCCTTTCATCCCCACTTCTTGTTTTTCATTTCCTTGTTTCAGTTGAAAAGTCTTGAAAGAGATGAAGGAAAACCAGAAGGTAAATTTTGTAGCACTTAATAAAGTGCTTCCCTCAAATGCAGCTAATCATTTCCGCAGACGGGGCATTCTGCAGAGCAGTCTTCCAAAAGTGGTGCTAGGATTTCATGGGGTAAAGGAGTCAGGGGCTAAGATGTTGTCTTTAGCAGAAATTCTCAAAAGAGTCCTTAATATTCTAAGGTGGGTTGATCTCCAAGAGAAAAGGATTATGGAATGTTCCCTAAGCTTTCTTGAGCAATCTTTTTTTTTGTTTTGTTTTGTTTTTTTCACAGAACACATCAGAAGCAGTTTGGAGTGTGCTGGTAATACACATTTTTGAGATGGAAGTTAGAAAGCCTGATCCGTTCACATTTTTTCCCTCCAATTCTTTGTTAGTGCCAGCAATAGAGTAACTCTGGAATCCAGACCACCAGTCATACTCAGAAGGGACAGGTTTATCAAGGGTGGAATGGAAAGAACCAGCGACCTCCTCCTTTTTAAATTTTTACATTTTTCTTTAAACCTCCCTACCGTCCCCATCTAAGTTAAACAATATGTATACTTCTTGCCTTAAGCAATCCAGTTGGGTGCTATTTCCCTCTTTTTGTGACAGAGCAACTAATTCATCACTACCTAAGGAGACAGTGCTACCAAGGCAAGATCGTGGGCTGCCGGAATTTGTAAAATAATACCCACGACACACACAAAGCAACATACTCAGAGGAGGGCAGCCGTAAAGAAATTACATGGATGCATTAGCCAAGCCATACTTTTCCGAGCACTGGTCAAATCACCAGAACAGTTAAGAAAGCAGTTTATGTGAATACCTCAGGCCTGGGTACTGGCCCCTTGGCTTGAGATGTGGCTAGATTTTCCTGAGAAAGTCACTCATCTTAAACTGACTCATTGGTTTAGTTTGTTCAGTCTCATCCAGGCCTGGGCAAAGCTCTGGCACTGACCTGCAGCAAATTCCTGATTCCTAAAAGAGTCTGACCATATCAAAGGTTGTAAAACAAGCTCCATGTCTATTAGCTAATTAAACTGGCATTCAGCACCATCTGCTGATAGGATGAGGCAAAGGATAAGATTCGTATCTTGGATCTTTCCAAGCAGGGCATGTTCGATGATGACTAGAGAAAAGGATTAGTTGCTAGCTGGATCTGAGCTCAGGCTTGGGCATAGAGGGAACTGGTTTGGAAGTGGGAGGGGTTCCCTGAGCTCTGGTTCAGACTACAAGGGTTTCACTCAAGGAAGGGTATGATGTGGGCATAAAACCATTCTTCAGACAGTTGAAGATGGTCACTTTCAAGAGCCAAGAACACCAGCTGTCCGGCCTTGTCCATTGCCTTTAGCCCCAGGTGGTCCTGTGTTTATAGGGTGCTCTCCTGTAAGGGAATGGTCTCCTTGGTTTGGCCACTTCTGTAAAATCCAAACCACTCCGAATCCACAGGGTCCACAATGGAATCATTGAGGAATTTCACCATCACAAACTTCTTGAGGGCCATCAGGTTTTTCTTGTAGGACTCATTGACACCTCTCTCTTGATTAATATCTGCCAGGAAGATCTGTGATTGCGGTATATGTCCTCCCTGATGGGGTCGTGCCAGTATTCTGCTTGCACCTGTATAGCAGTATTCTGCTATACAGGCATTCCTATATAGCTTTGTTGTAAGCCCCAGCGTTCAGTGTTTTTCTGATGAAGTCACAGATGTGTGAGCTTTCTCCTGGGCACTGAGGGAGTCCAAAAACACCTTGATGTTGTTCCCCAACTGAGATGAGATTGACCATGGGAGGTGATGGGCATCTCTGAGCCACTGCCCGCAGAAATTGGCCTCCCTGGGAGAATCCCATAGCGTTGTAGCCTTGCTGCAATTTAGGATCCTTAGCAAGAATCTGACACACTGTTGTTACTTGGGAGTCGACATTCAAAAAGAAGCTGTTCTCCACATCCTCTTTGATGCTTTAGCATCATTCCTTCCAAAGAAATCCCAGGGCTGATCTCCTTCAGAATGGACTGGTTGGATCTCCTTGCAGTCCAAGGGACTCTCCAGAGTCTTCCCAATCTCTAAAGATAAGATGTGAATTCCAGGTATTTTCTTCTCAACCATGTTTTTAATAGCACCCATACTTAAGGGATTACAACAGCTGTCTCCCATCCCATGCCAGATCACCAGTGGCAGGGGAGCCGGGTGGTCGAGATGCCCCAGCGCCAGGGAAGTGCAGGAACCCAGCAGGAAAGCAAGAGCCAAGAACCACAAGCAGCTGGACGATGCCATCCTCAACTTAAATATTTTTGAATGAATGAAAAGCACAGAGGTCAATAGTTGCAGCATGCAGGATCTTTAGTTGTGGCATGTGAACTTAGTTTTGACATGTGGCATCTACTTCCCTGACCAGGGGTTGAACACAGGTGCCCTACATTGGGAGCAGAGTCTTAGCCACTGGACCACCAGGGAAGTCCAAGACAATCTTAATGATTGCACTAACTTTGTAATTAAGGTTTATGTTCTTACCAATTTGTCTCTGAGGCAGCTTCAGAATCTAACCTGAATTCAAATTAGCCTCAGGGTCAGCTCTGGCCTGATGTTGGGTGTGTGCTGGTTTCTTCCAGATCATTTGACCAAAGATTAAATAGGACCTTCTTCTTTTTTTTTTGCAATGTGAGATCTTTTATTTGATCATAGGTTGAAAAAAAAAAAAAAGCTGAAAAGGCATTATTTGAATAATAGGGAAATCTTATATGGTCTATATATGACATTATTAAATTTATTAAATTGCTGTTAATTTTCTTAAGTGAGTAATGATACTTTGATTTTTTTTTAAATTTTATTTTATTTTTAAACTTTACATAATTGTATTAGTTTTGCCAAATACCAAAATGAATCCGCCACAGGTATACATATGTTCCCCATCCTGAACCCTCCTCCCTCCTCCCTCCCCATACCATCCCTCTGGGTCGTCCCAGTGCACTAGCCCCAAGCATCCAGTATCGTGCATCGAACCTGGACTGGCAACTCGTTTCATACATTATATTTTACATGTTTCAATGCCATTCTCCCAAATCTTCCCACCCTCTCCCTCTCCCACAGAGTCCATAAGATTGTTTTATACATCAGTGTCTCTTTTGCCATTAAAAAGAATACATTTGAATCAGTTCTAATGAGGTGGATGAAACTGGAGCCTATTATACAGAGTAAAGTAAGCCAGAAAGAAAAACACCAATACAGTATACTAACGTATATATATGGAATTTAGAAAGATGGTAACAATAACCCTGTGTACGAGACAGTACATAGGACCTTCTTGGAATAACTTCTGTCTTCTCTCAATTCCAGTGATAAACTTGAACAAAGGCAGTGGAAATAAAGCATGGGGGGCAAGTTATGATCTTTTCAGAGGAATATTCTGGGAAAGGTTAGAATTTCTTTATGGGCTGGAGGTTGAGTAGGGAAGACCAGCAACTGAGCACTTCAGTTCAACTCAGTTCAGTCGCTCAGTCGTGTCCGACTCTTTGCCACCCCATGAATCGCAGCACGCCAGGCCTCCCTGTCCATCACGAACTCTCGGAGTTCACTCAGACTCAGGTCCATCGAGTCAGTGATGCCATCCAGCCATCTCATCCTCTGTCGTCCCCTTCTCCTCCTGCCCCCAATCCCTCCCAGCATCAGAGTCTTTTCCAATGAGTCAACTCTTCACATGAGGTGGCCAAAGTACTAGAGTTTCAGCTTTAGCATCATTCCTTCCAAAGCAATCCCAGGGCTGATCTCCTTCAGAATGGACTGGTTGGATCTGCTTGCAGTCCAAGGGACTCTCAAGAGTCTTCTCTAACACCACAGTTCAAAAGCATCAATTCTTTGGCGCTCAGCCTTCTTCACAGTCCAACTCTCACATCCATACATGACCACTGGAAAAACCATAGCCTTGACTAGACAAACCTTTGTTGGCAAAGTAATGTCTCTGCTTTTCAATATGCTATCTAGGTTGGTCATAACTTTCCTTCCAAGGAGTAAGCGTCTTTTAATTTTGTGGCTGCAGTCACCATCTGCAGTGATTTTGGAGCCCCCCCAAAATAAAGTCTGACACTGTTTCCACTGTTTTCCCATCAATTTCCCATGAAGTGATGGGACCAGATGCCATGATCTTCATTTTCTGAATGTTGAGCTTTAAGCCAACTTTTCCCTCTCCACTTTCACTTTCATCAAGAGGCTTTTTAGTTCCTCTTCACTTTCTGCCATAAGGGTGGTGTCATCTGCATATCTGAGGTTATTGATATTTCTCCCGGCAATCTTGATTCCAGCTTGTGCTTCTTCCAGCCCAGCATTTCTCATGATGTACTCTGCATATAAGTTAAGTAAGCAGGGTGACAATATACAGCCTTGACATACTCATTTTCCTATTTGGAACCAGTCTGTTGTTCCATGTCCAATTCTAACTGTTGCTTCCTGACCTGCATACAGGTTTCTCAAGAGGCAGGTCAGGTGGTCTGGTATTCCCATCTCTTTCAGAATTTTCCAACAGTTTATTGTGATCCACACAGTCAAAGGATTTGGCAGAGTCAATAAAGCAGAAATAGATGTTTTTCTGGAACTCTCTTGTTTTTTCCATGATCCAGTGGATGTTGGCAATTTGATCTCTGGTTCCTCTGCCTTTTCTAAAACCAGCTTGAACATCTGGAAGTTCACAGTTCACATATTGCTGAAGCCTGGCTTGGAGAATTTTGAGCAGTACTTTACCAGCATGTGAGATGAGTGCAATTGTGTGGTAGTTTGAGCATTCTTTGACATTGTCTTTCTTTGGGATTGGAATGAAAACTGACCTTTTCCAGTCCTGTGGCCACTGCTGAGTTTTCCAAATTTGCTGGCATATTGAGTGCAGCACTTTCACAGCATCATCTTTCAGGATTTGAAATAGCTCAACTGGAATTCTATCACCTCCACTAGCTCTGTTCGTAGTGATGCTTTCTAAGGCCCACTTGACTTCATATTCCAGGATATCTGGCTGTAGGTCAGTGATCACACCATCATGATTATTTGGGTCGTGAAGATCTTTTTTGTAGGCCAGGGGCGGCAGCCGGGAGGAGCAACCCCATGCCTGAGGCCAGGGGTGGCGGCCGGGAGGACCAACCCCACGTCCAAGGAGCGGTGGCTGCCCGGGCCCAGGAGGGCCTAGAGGAGCTATCCCACGTTGAAGATCAGGAAGGGCGGTGGTGAGGAGATACCCCTCACCAAGGTAAGGAGCAGCGGCTGCACTTTACTGGAGCAGCCTTGAAGAGATACCCCACGCCCAAGGTAAGAGAAACCCAAGTAAGACGGTAGGTGTTGCAAGAGGGCATCAGAGGGCTGAAACCATACACACTGAAACCATACTCACAGGAAACTAGTCAATCTAATCACACTAGGACCACAGCCTTGTCTAACTCAATGAAACTAAGCCATGCCCGTGGGGCAACCCCAAGACGGGCGGGTCATGGTGGAGAGATCTGACAGAATGTGGTCCACTGGAGAAGGGAATGGCAAACCACTTCAGTATTCTTGCCTTGAGAACGCCATGAACTGAGCACTTAGGGACAATATATGAACAAGTTCTTTTTCTTACTTGGCAAAAGTAAAAGAGGCAATTTATATGAAAGCAATAAACATTTGGAACAGGAATTTAATAAGTTCATTTGCTTTCCCTTCTTGACATGGTCTGTTTAGGAAACCTTTTTGTTATCAGCTTAGGTTGTATGTGTATGTTGTGTGTGTGTGTGTTTGGAGGAGGATGCTTGTTTAGGAGAGAATGAGGTTATTTTATTCTCAAAGTATACACGTGAGGCAGGATAGTATATTGAGTGTTAATTGCCTTGTCATCCACTGCCGTCGTCACAATTTCTTCTAACCTTGCCATGGTGATTAGCTAGGCAAGCCACATGTACCCTTTACTAGAAAAATTTAGAAAGGAAGATATGATTCAGTACCCAGGCTTGGACTCTTGAAACCCCTGGTAGAGATAACAGCTTTGTAAAAAAGGTGGAAGAATGTCAAATTGCAAGTGTCTGGGTCTTCTAAAAATCAAAAGTAGGATATTAACCTAAGTAACCTAAATATCCAGTGCTCTTGCAGAACTGATGATAAGTCCAGATGGGTTAATAACGTTTCCTCGACCTGGGGGACTGAGGAGTAAAGTAAACAAAAATCAAGAGAACAAGATGCTGGTGGGTGTCTCTCACCAAAGGGCAGTGGCCAGAACTGAGGGGAGATGGTGATGGGTAATGAGAGCTACTGTCGGTGCCAGGATCTGTAAACATACCTGGAACTCTGTGAAGTGGGACGTGATCCGAGTCCTGTGTAACCAAAGCATGGAAACGATGGAGCGCTTCCATTCTCCCAGTTCCACGTGACATGAGGAAGGCACAGATACTAGTGTGTGGAGATCTGGCTGACTTGAACGGGTCCCACAGCTCGGAGGAGGACATGGTGTGAGCTGGTACCCCAGTGGGCCATGTGCCCTTCATCAGCACCTGCTTCCCAAGCAGGTGACCATGACTGGGCCTCAAAGCCACCCTTCTCCCAACACTCAGTACAAACCATCCATGATGCTTTATCATCCTCAAGCATTTCAATTTAAGTTCGAGAAAAAGAGGGTTTAAGGGAGAAAATCCTTGGAAGTTTACCACCATGTGGAATGGGGCCATGAAACAGAAATTTCATTTAGTTATGAAAAAATAAAGAATATGTTCCTTAAACATCTGAGTATATATAGTTTAAAAAATACATATAGATATGTGAATATGCATAAGGGCTGAATATACAGTGAAATGGGGCTTTCCTGGTGGCTCAACGGTATAAAGAATCCTCCTGCCAATGCAGGAGACTCGGTTTCAATCTCTGGGTCAAGAAGAACTCCTGGAGGAGGAAATGGCAACCCATTCCAGTATTCTTGCCTGAGAAATCTCATGGACAGAGGAGGCTAGCATGCTACAGTCCATGGGGTTGTAAAAGAGTGGACACAACTTAGTGACTAAACAGCAACTACATAAAACTAAACATGGTCTAGGTAGCAGGAATGGCTGAGTTAGGAGTCCTGAAAGGTACATTTGAAAGTGCAGGAAACATTTAGAAACCTTTTTTCTTCTTCAGTACCTGAAGATGAATCAAGAGGAGCAAATATAAGATAGTAAGTGGTAGTGGGCACTGAGATACTTTGGAGGGCTCCTGTCCCTTTTAGAGACAAAAACAAAACCAAACCAAACCAAACCCTGTGCAGATTAAATTTTACATGTCTGCAAGGTAAAAATAGTCTACTGGTTACCACATCAGCCCCTGCATACTGGTTTTCTTATAATGTTTCTTGGTTCTCTTATAGCTCAATGCACACTACACTATACACTGATTTTTTAGTATACTGTCATCAGTAAAAATACCCTGTTCTTGTGGGCTAAGTCGCTTCAGTCATGTCTGACTCTTTGCGATCCATGGACTGTAGCCCACCAGGCTCCTCTCTCCACAGGATTCTCCAGGCAGAATACTGGAGTAGATTGCCATTTCCTTCTCCAGGGCGTCTTCCCAACTCAGGATCAAACCCATGACTCTTGTGCTTCCTGAATTGGCAGGCAGGTTCTTTACCACTTGGGCCAGTTTCCTGGTGGCTCAGAGAGTGAAGAAACTACCTTCAGTGTAGGAGACCCAGTTTGATCCCAGGTCAGGAAGATCCCCCGGAGAAGGCAATGGCACCCCATTCCAGTACTCTTGCCTGGAAAATCCCATGGACGGAGGAGCCTGGTAGGCTGCAATCCATGGGGTCGCTCAGAGTCGGACACGACTGAGTGACTTCACTTTCACTTTTCACTTTCATGCGTTGGAGAATGAAATGGCAACTCACTCCAGTGTTCTTGCCTGGAAAATCCCATGGACAGAGGAGCCTGATGGGCTATATAATCCATGGGGTCGCAAAGAGTCAGACATGACTGAGCAACTTTCACTTTCAAAAATACTCATTCTCCATTAATATCCCACCATTCTTTATTCACACATTGGGAAGCATTCTGCTGCTGCTGCTAAGTTGCTTTGGTCATGTCCAACTCTGTGTGACCCCATAGACGGCAGCCCACTAGGCTCCACCTAGTGGAGGCAAGAACTCTGGAGTGAGTTGCCATTTCCTTCTCCAATGCATGAAAGTGAAAAGTGAAAGTGAAGTCGCTCAGTTGTGTCCGACTCCTAGCGACCCCATGGACTACAGCCTACCAGGCTCCTCCATCCATCAGATTTTCCAGGCAAGAGTACTGGAGTGGGGTGCCATTGCCTTCTCCTGGAAGCCCTCTAGATTTTTAAAATTCCTTATCTCCCACATCCAATCAGACACAAGCCTGGTTGTTTCTGTCTGTTGAGAATTTTTAGAGTTAAACTTTCCCCCTTTTGTTCTGGTGAATTGAGTGTTAGTGTAAACCTAAGGCTTTTAAAAATAGCCCATTAGCTAGCTTTCTTACTCTTGGTCTTGTTTCTTTGGACTGCTTCCTTCCTTCTCTTCACTGATTATATCTCTCCTTTCCTTAAGTTTTTTTCAGTGACTTTTTGCTGTCTACAGGATCAAATAACCAGAGCAGGGCAGACACCACTTCTGCCTGACTGGCCATATCCTTGCCCCAATGCCCAGTTATAAGTACAACAAGGAAGTCTGTTGAATAAATAAATGAATAAATAATCAAGTTATTAGAGATTTGTATTAGTCCCTTAGATGTAGCTCAGACCTACACAAACTGGTTTATTTATTCATATAGTTCTCCATGAACATTTGTTGGTTATTTATTAATTTACTGCTAAATGGAAGGAAATATGCATGTTAGATACAGGTAGGCAAAAATGAAAAGCTAACAAACAAACAAACAAACAAACAAACAAACCGTGACCTCTGCCTTAGAGGATCTCAAAGCAGAGTAGGAGATGTGCATAAACCAACAACTAAGATACAATGAAAAAAGTGCTAAAAAAATAGCAGCTTAAATTTACAAGGAATATGTGTTTCAAAGTTTTGCTAACTACTTTTCATGAATTATATGATTTTATTCTCAAAACAACCTACGACATAGATGCCCTTCACATTCTATAGATGAAGAAATGACATTTTAGGGAGATTAAGTAGTTTGCTCAAGGTTGTGTAACTAGTAAGTGATGGAACCTGGATTCAAACTTAAGTCTGCATTCTAAATGTGAGGCCAAGATGAAGTGCGCCCAAAGTGCTGAGAAACACTAAGTAAGGACTCTAACAAAGTCTAGAGTGAGCAGAGGAAGTGTGCAGAGATGGAGCTGCTCTAAAAGTAGACATGGGGATTATACGAAAGAATTATTCTGGAATGACTCCATTCACCCATGGTGGCTTCCATTTAGTCATTTCTCCTCTTTCTTGTCTACCAGGTCTAAATGTTCCCAGCTCTCTGAGTCCTGTTTCCAGTACTTCTGCTCCCATTGCTACCACTACTTCTTTAAAGAGATTCTGGAAGCTTCTGCACACTTCTGACACCTGCTGGATCAGGTGGGAGTGGAACAGTTGGAGGGGATGGAGAGCCTGTGTTCTGATATTCAAATACCAAGTTCCCTAGTGTGTTCAATGGCACCCTGAGAATAGGGATTTAAAATAACTTAAACAAGAAGTAATAAAAGAAATAATTTTTTCTTTCAGATCATCTGGACATTGCAATTTTTCTAAACACATTTCAAATTGTATTACCAGTTTGAATTAGCTCAAAGAAATGATTTTACATTATAATAGAATTAAATATTCTGCAGTTATTAATCTATCCAAATACTTGAAATAAATGTACCAATTAAAAGAAAAAGTACTCTAAATGAATAAGGCTAAAATCATTCATCCATTTCTACAAATATCCACTTTTTATTTATGCTGAGTCTGTTCTACTTTGTTCCTGAAGGATCTAGAGTTTCTTTCCCCTTTTCCTTTTTTCAAATTCTTTCTCTCTTTTCCCTTCCTCCTCTGTATGTTCTGTTTTAAGCCTCTGCTTTTTCAGAAGGAAAACATGGCCATTTTAAAAATAAGTGAATAGTTTTTACAATCTCAGAAGCTATGTTTTGGCTGGCATATTTCAGATGGTGCGGTTCATTATTTCTCAAAAAATAAAATAGGTCTGCGTGCTGTGAAATTCCTCTACTGAATCCAATGCGCCTTCTCAGATTTGACTCCAAAATACTTTTCCTATGATGGGTAGGAGAAAGAGAGGCTCTCTTATGGCTCCCCAGCTCATTATTACTATTAGTCTGAAATGACTGATGTGGGGTCTCAGGGCAAGAAGGTCCTATGGGAGATGGTTCCCTTGTTCATCTCCTCCTCCCCGACCACAGGCTAGGGTGAAGGAAAACCACAATAGAACATTGACGTCTTTCAAAGGCCATGGGGTTTCACCATGTTAAATATTTATTATTTCCTTTCCTGTGCATTGACTTCTTCATTTTCCTACTAGCACATTTTTTTTTTTCTTGCCCTTTACATACCAATTTGAGCAAAAAATCATTCTCAGCTTGTCAGAGGTGACTTTTTTAGAGGGAACAACTCCTATGCATTAATCTGCTCTGGCTACCATAACAAAATAATACAGGCTCTGTGGCATAAATGACAGAAACTAATTTTCTCACAGTTATGAAGGCTGGAGTCTTGCAATCAGGATCCCAGTAGGCTTGTGTTCTGGTGAGGCCTCTCTCATGGCTTGTAGAGGCCACCTTCTTGCTATGTGTTCACACAGTGGAGAGATCTTTCTCTTCTCCTCTTCTCAGTTCAGTCAGTTCAGTCACTCAGTCATGTCCAACTCTGTGATCCCATGGACTGCAGCACATCAGGCTTCCCTCTCCATCACCAACTCCTAGATCTTGCTCAAACCCATGTCCATTGAGTCGGTGATGCCATCTAACCATCTCAGTCCTCTGTTGTCCCCTTCGCCTCCTGCCTCCAATCTTTCCCAGTATCAGGGTCTTTTCCAATGAGTCAGTTCTTGCCATCAGGTGGCCAAAATATTGGAGTTTCAGTTTTAGCATCAGTCCTTCCAATGAATATTCAAGGTTGATTTTCTTTTGGATTTACTGGTTTGATCTCCTTGCTGGGATTCTCAAGAGTCTTCTTCAACACCACAGTTCAAAAGCATCAATTCTTCAGCACTCAGCTTTCTTTATAGTCTAACTCTCACATCCATACATGACTACTGGAAAAACCATAGCTTTGATTATAAGGATCTTTGTCAGCAAAGTAGTGTCTCTGCTTTTTATTATACTGTCTAGTTTGGTCATAGCTTTTCTGCCAAGGAGCAAATGTCTTTTAATTTCATGGCTGCAGTCACCATCTACAGTGATTTTGGAGCCCAAGAAAATAAAATCTCTCACTGTTTCCATTGTTTCCCCATCTATTTGCCATGAAGTGATGGGACCAGATGCCATGATCTTCATGATTTGAATGCTGAATTTTAAGCCAACTTTTTCACTCTCCTCTTTCACTTTTATCAAGAGGCTCTCCAGCTCCTCTTCACTTTCTGCCATTAGGGTGATGCCATCTGCCTATCTGAAGTTATTGATATTTCTCCTGGCAATCTTGATTCCAGCTTGTGCTTCATCCAGCCCAGCATTTCACATGATGGATATAAGTTAATTAAGCAGGGTGACAATATACAGCCTTGATGTACTCCTTTCCCAATTTGGAACCAGTCTGTTGTTCAATGAGCATTTCTAACTGTTGCCTCTTGACCTGCGTACAGATTTCTCAGGATGTAGGTAAGGTGGTCTGGTATTCCCATCTTTTAAAGAATTTTCCACAGTTTGTTGTGATCTACAGAGTCAAAGGCTTTGGCATAATTAATAAAGCAGAAGTAGATATTTTTCTGGAACTCTTTTGCTTCTTCTATGATCCAACGGGTGATGGCAATTTGATCTGTGTTTCCTCTGCCTTTTCTAAATCCAGCTTGAACATTTGTAAATCCATGGTTCACATACTGTTGAAGCCTGGCCTGGAGAATTTTGAACATTACTTTGCTAGCGTGTGAGATGAGTGCAATTGTGCAGTAGTTTGAACATCCTTTGGCACTGCCGATCTTTTTAAATAGTTCTTCTGTGTTTTCTTGTGTGTACCTCTTCTGCTTCTGTTAGGTCCATGCCATTTCTGTCCTTTATTGTGCCCATCTTTGCAAATGTTCTGTTGGTATTTCTAGTTTTCTTGAAAAGTTCTCTAGTCTCCCATACTATTGTTTTCCTCTATTTCTTTGTATTTATCACTAAGGAAGGCCACAAATCCTATCAAATTAGGACTTCATCCTTATTATATATCTAACTATAATTACTTCCTAAAAGCCCTATCTCCAAATACAGTCACATTTGGGGATTAAGGATTCAACATATGAATGTTGGAGGAGGGCATGTTTCAGTTGGAGCACTTTATATCTAAGTCTTTGACCTAAGTATGCTTAATCATATCCAATGCATGTAGCTCAAAGGGGAAGATTAAATGAGATGATTGATGTGTACAAAAGTTCTTTGCACATTGTAAAGTCCTATAAAAATGGAGGATATTAGTTATTGAAAACAATAATATTGAAGGAATATTCAGTAATTAGAGAGGCTAGTATACTTTTGACTTCTGAGATGTATACAGATATTTGTCAGTCTGGGTAAACTGGGACAGCAATGTCCTAAAATAGACTACACAATGAATATGTAATTATTTTAATAGATAATGAAGCATTACTTTTGTCTAAGCAATTAGTTTTAGGATATCTAACAATTACATCCTGCACTCCTTCTAAAATTGCATTCTACATCAAATTAAATTATCCTGATAACATTTAAATAACACTAATAACCTTAGTCAACACATTTGAAAATCTTCCAAAACAGACCTCCACTTGCATTAAGTTCCTGATTTATGTGAATAACATCAAAAAATTAAAAGCCTTGTGATTTTAATTTTTCTAATTATTATTTATTATTTTGGGTTACTAACAATATAACCAATGCTGTGTAAAATGAGAAAAAAAATTGTACCAGCATGAAGACTTAGAATTTAATCAGAAGATCAAATAATTCAAATTCAAGAACATAGATTTGAAAGATGGTTAGAACTTCAAGCTTTACTTTTTGGGGATGATCACCTATTTTTAGAACTGTTTCATCACAGTGTCCTCAGCAACTATCATTGGTGGTCACCCAAGACAGGTGCTGCTTTTACAAAGCTGTACTCAGATTGACTTCCTTCTTATATTTGTGTTAGTCAATACAGCAATAGTGGACAGATATTATTCTCAAAGGAAGGGTCTCCTCCACCACTGGAACCCAAGGGAATAATTCCTTCACAGACATAGGCATTCTGATCTGTCATTCTGTACAGATAACTGATCATATTTATAATAATATTAGTAAAAATAATAGCAACAATAAAATCAATAAACAAAAATAGCAATGTTTTTACTAAAGTATAGTTGATTTCCAATGTTGTGTTAATTTCAGGGGCACAGCAAAGTGATTCAGTTTTTTATATATATATACACACACATATTCTTTTATGTATTCTTTTCCTTTGTGGTTTATTACAGGATGTTGAATATAGTTCCTTGTGCTAAAACAGTAGAAGCATATTATTTATCTGTTTTGTATATTGTAGCTTGTATTGCTGGTCTGAAACTTCTAATTTATTCCTCCCCTAGTCCCTTTCCGCTTTGATAACCGTAAGTTTGTTTTCTATGTCTGTGATTCTGTTTCTGTTTTGTAAATAAGTTCATTTGTGTGATACTTTAGATTCCACATGTAAGTGATATATGGTATTCATCTTTCTCTTTCTGCCTTACTGCACTTAGCATGATAATCTCTAGGTCCATCATGTTGCTGCAAGTGGCACTGTTTCACTCTTTTTCTATGACTGAGTAATATTCCAGTGTGTGTGTGTGTGTGTGTGTGTGTGTGTGTGTATGAATTAATAGCTGTCAATGGACTGTAAAAAAAATCTGTGACCTAACACAGTTTAAAGTCACAGAAGTAAATGTAAGTTCAGACAATTACTGTGTGCTTCTTTCTCATAGGACTTTCTTCAATGTTTTATATTGCTAATAGTAATAATTAAGAAAAAACTATAGCATGCTTCCCCCCCCCAATTCTACACCAGCTTCACTTTATTTTTGGTATTAGTTTTATTCTAGTCTAGTTGCTTTATAATGTATTAGTTTCTGCTGTACTGCAAGGTACATCAGCTGTACATATGCATATATCTCCTCTTCTTTGTGATTTCCTTCCCACTTCAGTCACCACATAGCACTGAGTAGAGTTCCTTGAGCTATACAGTAGGTTCTTATTAGTTTTTTTTTTTATACATAGTAATTTATATATGCCAATTTCAGTCTCCCAATTCATCCCACCTCTCTTCCCCCGCTGGTATCTGTATATCCATTCTTTATATCTATCTCTCTTTCTAGCATGCTCTTATTGTATGTAAGGCACTATGTTTAATACCAGGGGACTACAAATATGAACAAAACATGCGGCTCCTACGTATTTCAGAGTCATAAAATCTTATAGCAGAATTATGAAATGTATACGAACAATGGCAAAACAAGGCAGATTGGGAAAACACCATAGAGCAGGCATAAAGACATTCTTGAAGAAACAGTCAAAGAGATTAAGACTTCATGGAAGAAGCAGTATTTGAACTGGGTTTTGAACAATAAATGGGATTTTACCAAGTACAGTGCAGGGAAGAACAGTCTGAACAGGATTAGCAGCCTGAATAAATGTGGAGAAAGAAAGCATGAAGTAATACTTGTACCATGGATTTGGGGAGCAGTGGGAAATAGAGTAAATCATTGGGTCATAAAATACCTTAAAATGCCACTTAAAAGGGAGAAAAGTAAATTTACAGCTCTGTAGCAGTAGTCTAGTTCAAATAGAAATACAGCCCAAAGGAAAGAACTGGGAAAGAATTTCAATGTAGAGATGCATGTTATATGTAGGTTTCACCGTTAAATATGTTACAGAACTGTGAGGCAGAGAAGGAGACCAGGAAAATGTGATGGTTTAATAGGTGTAAAATACAGTAGAAGGTATTGTATTGCTCAAGTTTTATGGAGGAAATTAATCTGATCCTATAGGATTACCCATAGGCATAACATAATTTTGTTGTTATTGTTCACTCACTAAGTCATTTTCGACTCTGTGACCCCATGGACTGCAGGGCACCAGGCTTTCCTGTCCTTTACTATCTCCCAGAGTTTGCTCAAAGTTATATTCTTTGATTCAGTGATGCCTTCTAACCACCTTATTCTCTGTTGTCCCCTTCTTTTCCTGCCCTCAATCTTTCCCAAGAGTCTTTTCCAATGAGTCAGCCCTTTGCATCACGAGGCCAAACTATTGAAGCTTCAGCTTCAACAATGGTCCTTCAATGAATATTCAGGGTTGATTTCCTCTAGGATTAACAGGTTTGATCTCCTTGCAGTCCAAGGGACTCTCAAGAGTCTTTTCCAACACCACGGTTCAAAAGCATCAATTCTTTGGCACTCAACCTTCTTTAGCTTTTGATAATTAACCACTATTTATAACCTCAAAAGAATGGTATTAATTAACCTTTTTACTATAGGTACAATGGAGATTCTCTTGCTGCTTAGAAAGAAGTAAGACACTGGTTTTAATTTTCTCTTATAGAAATTGAGAAACTACTTACCAAGATAAACATGAAACTTTATTCTTCAGGGTGAGTCCACAGTGGGCACCAAAATGGGCGAAGTAGGAGAAGAGGAGGTGTAGGTGACACCCGTGATGAAAGTCAGTGGTGGCTCAGCCAAGCCCCAAGGCAGATCTGTAGCATCTGAAGAGGACAGAGTTAAACATTTAGATTAGAATCTTCTGAGATTTGTGAGGGAGAATGTGAGGGAGGGAAGAAAAGGGGAGGATGGTGCTTAGTGGTATGAACACTTTATAGAGGAGGGAGAAAGACTGGGGGCAATGATAGTGCCTGAGAAGATATCAAGCAGGGGAGAATCAGGAGACAGTAACATCATGGAAAGAAAAGTACCAGAGGGAATCAAGAGTGTTAGTCCCTCAGTCATGTCTGACTCTTTTGCAAACCCATGGATTGTAGCCTGCCAGGCTCATCTGTCCATGGGATTTTTGGCAAGAATACTGGAATGGGTTGCCATTTCCTTCTCCAGGGGATTTTCCTGATCTAGGGATTGAAACCAGGTCTCCCACGTTGCAGGCTGATTCTTTACCTCCTGAGCCACAAGGGAAGCCCACACCAGAGGGAATTGGTGGTCAACAGTGTGTGTAATGCTGAGAGAGACTGAGAGTATGCTGTTCAAGAAGAGGTTGGTGGACTTGAGATTAGTACTTTACTCAAGACCTCAAGGAAAGCTGTTTTAGCAGAATGGTGGGATAGATACCACATTGAAAGGTACTGAAGAGGTACCCAACTGAGAATATGGAGAAGGAAGTCTTGCCCACACACGGGAGATACATAGTGATGGTAGCTCACTTGAGAGGGTGAAAGGGAAGCATGCTGGAAAAGAGCAGGAGAAATGGGATTCAAAGATGAGAGAGGGGAGAGTTGAAGAAATAAAGTTGCAGAGGGAGTGGAAAAGCATTGAAAGAATCAAGATGCAGAGAAATTCCTTGAGATAAAGGTTAGTAATATGAATATTAATAATATTATAATATAAAATAATATTTATATCCTTTGTCGGATTCAATCTTTCATAAGGAGAGTAAGACTAGTATTAGAAACTTGAAGGAATGGGAAGGCTAACAATAGCCATAGTTAAATACTGCATAGCAAAAAGAGTAAAACAGTTCCTGAGTAGCAGTGAGGAAGAGCTGAGCTAAGAGAATATGGTGTCCCCCAAACTCTAATTTCTTGACTTCCTCTGGCCCTACTCAGCAGCCAGGAAGTGAGAGCAGAAGCAGAGGGATTAATGAGAGGCTTGCCAGAAGGCCAGGCAGAATGAGATCCATTGGGTCCAATCCAGATAGGGAAGAATGTGAAGCCACACTGTGCGCTGTTTCCCATCAGCTGGTCCAGTGTCCCAGGCTTGACTGTAGACATGTGGGGATGGAGCAGCAAAGAGGTCAGGAGCGTGGGCTTCGGGCTTAGGACGGACCTGGTTGAGGACTGCAGTTCTGAGAGAGACTTGTAAAAACTGGCTTTCATAATGAAGCAAATTTGACCTCAGGAGATAGGATTCCTGGATACTTTGTTTAAGAACTGGAGATCAAACCGCATTTGCATCTTGTCTGCTGCCATAAACGAATTAGCCTAAACCTTAAATAAGACCTCCCTGAGAATAGCATGTTATAAAACCAAAACACATGGAAATTGGTTCCTTTGTTTAAAACATAAACTTTGTTGCTGAAAGTCTAAATAAATATACTTGTGTTGTGCTGTGCTTAGTCGCTCAGTTGTGTCTGACTCTTGGCGATCCCATAGACTGTAGCCCACCAGGCTCCCCTGTCCATGGAGATTTTCCAGGCAAGAATGCTGGAGTGGGTTGCCATGCCCTTCTCCAGGAAGTATACTTGCTGCTGCTGCTGCTAAGTCGCTTCAGTCTTGTCCGACTCTGTGTGACCCCATAGACGGAAGCCCACCAGGCTCCCCCGTCCCTGGGATTCTCCAGGCAAGAACACTTGTATAAATAAATCAACTTCAATTCATAGAAATTTAAAAATTATTTGTGTGTTTTGATCAGTGCTGTAACAGACCTGCTGAGTCTTTTGAACATTAGTTACCTGACATTAGAGGGAACAGATTGCAACCTCCTTCCAAATCATCATTGCAGTCTGTATGACTCTATCATGCATAGTTTTGATTGGGAAATATATGCTTTCCCTTTATTCCAAGCTCTGTATTCATAATCTATGTTTAGCTATTTTTCTACCCTAAAGGTAAAAATCAGTAAGAAAACATTTGAGGACAAAGAGATTAGTGTCTAGTTTTTTGAGAGAATGGCTTATTCCTTCAAGGAGAATAATTTACACTAAAGTCTAATAATTGCAACATTAAATATTAAAGAAATAAAGCAGTTAATTAAAAACAAAGGCAAATCTTTTTGTCTCAAATATAGTAACGTGATAAATCTGAGAGAACAAATGGTACATCAATACCTTATTTCAGAATGGATAAAATACTGAATTTCTCATTTTTATGAAGTTCTTTTTTAAGACTAACATTTTGTGATATATTTATATATAATAAAAATGCAACCTTTAAAAAATATGTTCTGATAAGCTTTGACAAATGTATTTACCCATGCAAGTACCACCACAATCTAGACAAACAGTACTTGCATTATTCTAAAATGTCTGTCTCTTTGAGCTAATTCCCCACCCATCCCCTGCAGGAAGCACTTCTGTTCCACTTGCTGAAAGTCTAGTTTGGTTCCACCTGCTCTAGAATTTCATGTAATGGGAATCATATAAGGGGTATGCTTTTTTCCCTAGCTTCTCTTACTAAGTGGATTGCATTTAGTTCAGTTCAGTCGCTCAGTTGTGTCAGACTGTTTGTAATCCCATGGACTGCAGCACACCAGGCTTCCCTGTCCATCACCAATTCCCAGCGCTTGCTCAAACTCATGTCCATTTAGGCAGTGATGCCATCCAACCATTTCATCCTCTGTCGTCCCCTTCTCCTCCTGCCTTCAATCTTTCCCAGCATCAGGGTCTTTTCCAATGAGTCATTTCTTTGTATCAGGTGGCCAAAGTATTGGAGCTTCAACTTCAGCATCAGTCTTTCCAATGAATATTCAGGACTGATTTCCTTTAGGATGGACTGGTTGGATCTCTTTGCAGTCCAAGGGACTCTCAAGAGTCTTCTTTAACATCACAGTTCAAAAGCACCAATTCTTCGGTGCTTTATGCTCCAACTCTCAGATCTGTACATGACTACTGGAAAAACCATAGCTTTCACTAGATGGACCTTTGTTGGCAAAGTAAGTCAGTTCAGTTCAGTTCAGTCACTCAGTCATGTCTGACTCTTTGCGACCCCATGAATTGCAGCACATCAGGCCTCCCTGTCCATCACCAACTCCCCGAGTTCACTCAGACTCACGTCCATTGAGTCAGTGATGCCATCCAGCCATCTCATCCTCTGTCGTCCCCTTCTCCTCCTGCCCCCAACCCTCCCAGCATCAGACTCTTTTCCATTGAGTCAACTCTTCACATGAGGTGGCCAAAGTACTGGAGTTTCAGCTTTAGCATCATTCCTTCCAAAGCAATCCCGGGGCTGATCTCCTTCAGAATGGACTGGTTGGATCTCCTTGCAGTCCAAGGGACTCTCAAGAGTCTTCTCCAACACCACAGTTCAAAAGCATCAATTCTTTGCCACTCAGCCTTCTTCACAGTCCAACTCTCACATCCATACATGACCACTGGAAAAACCATAGCCTTGGCTAGATGAACCTTTGTTGTCAAAGTAATGTCTCTGCTTTTGAATATGCCATCTAGGTTGGTCATAACTTTCCTTCCAAGGAGTAAGCGTCTTTTAACTTCATGGCTGCAGACACCATCTGCAGTGATTTTGGAGCCCCCCAAAATAAAGTCTGACACTGTTTCCACTGTTTCCCCATCTATTTCCCATGAAGTGATGGGACTGGATGCCATGATCTTCGTTTTCTAAATGTTGAGCTTTAAGCCAACTTTTCCACTCTCCTCTTTCACTTTCATCAAGAGGCTTTTGTGTTCCTCTTCATTTTCTGCCATAAGGGTGGTGTCATCTGCATATCTGAGGTTATTGATATTTCTCCCGGCAATCTTGATTCCAGCTTGTGCTTCTTCCAGCCCAGCGTTTCTCATGATGTACTCTGCATATAAGTTAAATAAGCAGGGTTACAATATATAGCCTTGATGTGCTCCTTTTCCTATTTGGAACCAGTCTGTTGTTCCATGTCCAGTTCTAACTGTTGCTTCCTGACCTGCATACAAATTTCTCAAGAGCCAGACCAGGTGGCCTGGTATTCCCATCTCTTGAAGAATTTTCCACAGTTTATTGTGATCCACACAGTCAAAGGCTTTGGCATAGTCAATAAAGCAGAAATAGATGTTTTTCTGGAACTCTCTCGCTTTTCCCATGATCCAGTGGATGTTGGCAATTTTGTCTCTGGTTCCTCTGCCTTTTCTAAAATCAGCTTGAACATCAGGAAGTTCACGGTTCACGTATTGCTGAAGCCTGGCTTGGAGAATTTTGAGCATTACTTTACTAGCGTGTGAGATGAGAGCAATTGTGTGGTAGTTTGAGCATTCTTTGGCATTGCCTTTCTTTGGGATTGGAATGAAAACTGACCTTTTCCAGTCTTGCGGCCAGTGCTGAGTTTTCCAAATTTGTTGGCACATTGAGTGCAGCACTTTCACAGCATCATCTTTCAGGATTTGAAAGAGCTCAACTGGAATTCCATCACATCCACTAGCTGTGTTCGTAGTTATGCTTTCTAAGGCCCACTTGACTTCACATTCCAGGATGTCTGGCTCTAGGTCAGTGATCACATCATCATGATTATCTGGGTCGTGAAGATCTTTTTTGTACAGTTCTTCTGTGTATTCTTTCCATTTCTTCTTACTATCTTCTGCTTCTGTTAGGTCCATACCATTTCTGTCCTTTATCGAGCCCATCTTTGCATGAAATGTTCCCTTGGTATCTCTAATTTTCTTGAAGAGATCTCTAGTCTTTCCCATTCTGTTGTTTTCCTCTATTTCTTTGCATTGATCGCTGAAGAAGGCTTTCTTATCTCTTCTTGCTATTCTTTGGAATTCTGCATTCAGATGCTTATATCTTTCCGTTTCTCCTTTGCTTTTCGCTTCTCTTCTTTTCACAGCCATTTGTAAGGCCTCCCCAGACAGCCATTTTGCTTTTTTTGCATTTCTTTTCCACGGGGATGGTCTTGATCCCTGTCTCCTGTACAGTGTCATGAACCTCTGTCCACAGTTCATCAGGCACTCTGTCTATCAGATCTAGGCCCTTAAATCTATTTCTCACTTCCACTGTATAATCATAAGGGATTTGACTTAGGTCATACCTGAATGGTCTAGTGGTTTTCTCTACTTTCTTCAATTTAAGTCTGAATTTGGCAATAAGGAATTCATGATCTGAGCCACAGTCAGCTCCTGGTCTTGTTTTTGTTGACTTTATAGAGCTTCTCCATCTTTGGCTGCAAAGAATATAATCAATCTGATTTCAGTGTTGACCATCTGGTGATGTCCATGTGTAGAGTCTTCTCTTGTGTTGTTGGAAGAGGGTGCTTGTTATGACCAGTGCATTTTCTTGGCAAAACTCTAAAGTCTTTGCCCTGCTTCATTCTGTATTCCAAGGCCAAATTTGCCTGTTACTCCAGGTGTTTCTTGACTTCCTACTTTTGCATTCCAGTCCCCTATAATGAAAAGGACATCTTTTTTGGGTGTTAGTTCTAAAAGGTCTTGTAGGTCTTCATAGAACCGTTCAACTTCAGCTTCTTCAGCGTTACTGGTTGGGGCATAGGAAAGTTGGGGCTAAGTAAAGTTTCTGCTTTTTAATATGCTGTCTAGGTTGGTCATAGCTTTTCTTCCAAGGAGCAAATGTCTTTTAATTTCATGGCTGCAGTCACCATCTACAGTGATTTTGGAGCCCAAGAAAATAAAGCCTCTCAGTGTTTCCATTGTTTCTCCATCTATTTGCCATGGATTGATGGGAACGGATGCCATGGTCTAATTTTTTTGAACATTAAGCTTTAAACCAGCTTTTTCACTCTCCTCCTTCACCTTCAACAAGAGGCTCTTTAGTTCATTTTCACTTCTTGCCATAAAGGTGGTGTCATCTGCATATCTGAGGTTATTAATGTTTCTCCTGGTAAACTTGATTCCAGCTTGTGCTTCATCAAGCCCAGCATTTCACATGATGTACTCTTCATAAAATTTAAATAAGCAGGGTGGCAATATACAGCCTTGACGTACTCCTTTTTCTATTTGGAATCAGTCTGTTGTTCCATGTGGAGTTCTAACTGTTGCATCTTGACCAGCATACAGATTTCTCAGGAGGCCGGTCAGGTGGTCTGGTATTCCTATCTCTTAAATAATTTTCCAGTTTATTGTGATCTACCCAGTCAAAGGCTTTGGTGTAATCAATAAAGCAGATGTTTTTCTGGAACTCCCTTGCTTTTTTGATGATCCAGTTGACGTTGGCAATTTGATCTCTGGTTCCTCTGCCTTTTCTAAAAGCAGCTTGAACATCTGTAAGTTCATGGTTCATGTACTGCTGAAGCCCTGCTTGGAGAATTTTGAGCATTACCTTGATAGTGTGTGAGATGAGAGGCAATTGTGTAGCCGTTTGAACACTTGTTGGCATTGCCTTTCTTTAAATTGGAATGAAAACTAATCTTTTCCAGTATGTGGCCACTACTGAGTTTTCCAAATTTGCTGGCATATTGAGTGCAGTGCTTTCACAGCATCATCTTTCAGGATTTGAAATAGCTCAACTGGAATTCCATCACCTCCACTAGCTTTGTTTGTAGTGATGCTTCGTAAGGCCCACTTGACTTTGGGCTCCAGGATATCTGGCTCTAGGTGAGTGATCACACCATCATGGTTATCTGGGTCATGAAGATCTTTTTTGTATAGTTCATTTGTGTATTCCTGCCATCTCTTCTTAATATCTTTTGCTTCTGTTAGATCCATGTGATTTCTGTCCTTTATTGAGCCCATCTTTGCATGAAATGTTCCCTTGGTATCTCTAATTTTCTTGAAGAAACCTCTAGTCTTTCCTATTCTGTTGTTTTCCTCTATTTCTTCACATTGATCCCTGAGGCTTTCTTATCTCTCCTTGCTATTCTTTGGAACTCTGCATTCAGATGGGTATATCTTTCTTTTTCTCCTTGCCTTTAGTTTCTCTTCTTTTCTCAGCTCTTTCTTGGTTGGTCTTGATCACTGCCTCCTGTACAATGTCAGAAACTTCTGTCCACAGTTCTTCAGACACTCTGTCTATCAAATGTAATCCCTTGACTCTATTTTTCACTTCCACTGTATAATCATAATGGATTTGATTTAGGTCATACTGAATTTTCTAGTAGTTTCCCCTACTTTCTTCAATTTAGGTCTGAATTTGGCAATAAGGTATTCATGATCTGAGCCACAGTCAGCTCCTAGTCTTGTTTTTGCTGACTGAATAGAGCTTCTCCATCTTTGGCTGCAAAGAATATAATCATTCTGATTTTGGTATTGACTATCTGGTGACGTCCATGTGTAGAGTCTTCTCTTGTGTTGTTGGAAGAGGGCACATGTTATGACCTGTATGTTCTCTTGGCATAACTCTATTAGCTTTTGTCCTGCTTCAGTTTGTACTCAGAGGCCAAATTTGCCTGTTATTCCAGGTGTCTCTTGACTTCCTACTTTTGCATTCCAGTCTGCTATGATGAAAAGGACATCTTTTTGGATGTTAGTTCTAGAAGAGCTTGCAGGTCTTCATAGAACCGTTCAGTTTCAGCTTCTTCATCATTACTGGTTGGGGCATAGACTTGGATTACTGTGATGTTGAATAGTTTGCCTTGGAAATGAACAAAGATCATTCTTTCATTTTTGAGATTGCACCCAAGTACTGCCTTCTGGACTCTTTTGTTGACTATGAGGGTTACTCCATTTCTTCTGAGGGATTCTTGCCCACAGTAGTAGATATAATGGTCATCTGAGTTAAATTCACCCATTGCAGTCCATTTTAGTTCACTGATTCCTAAAATGTCCATGTTCACTCTTGCCAACTCCTGTTTGACTATTTCTAATTTACCTTGAATCATGGACCTAACATTCCAAGTTCCTATGCAATATTCTTCTTCACAGCATTGGATTTACTTCCATCATGAGTCTCATCCACAACTGGGCATTATTTTTGCTTTGGCTCCATCTCTTCATTCTTTCTGGAGTTATTTCTCCACTCTTCTCCAGTAGCACGTTGGGTAACTACTGACCTGGGGAGTTCATCCTTCAATGCCATATCTTTTTGGTTTTTCATACTGTTCATGGGGTTCTCAAGGTAAGAATATTGTAGTGGTTTGCCATTCCTTTCTCCAGTGGACCATGTTTTGTCAGAACTCTCCACTATGACCAGTCCATCTTGGGTGGCCCTACATGGCATGGTTAATAGTTTCATTGAGTTAAACAAGGCTGTGGTCCATGTGATCAGTTTAATTAGTTTTCTGTGATTGTGGTTTTCATTCTGTCCCTCTGGAAGCTTCCTGATGGGAGAGACTGACTCTGGAGGAAACTGGGTCTTGTTCTGATGGGTGGGCTCATGCTCAGTAAATCTTTAATCCAATTTTCTGTTGATGGGTGGGCAGGGTCTCTGTTCCTTCCCTGTTGTTTGATCTAAGACCAAACTATAGTGGAGGTATTGCATTTATCAGTAGTTTACTCCTTTTTGTTTTTGTTTTTTATTCTTAAGTAGTGCTCCATCATATGGTTATCCTGAAATTCATTTATACATTCACCTATTTGGTGGACATTGGAGCTCTTTTCAGTTTGGAGTTACTATGAATAAAGCTGCAGTTATTTGAGTTCAACTCTTTTGATGGACACATGTTCTTTTTTTCTGGGTAAATTGCTGAGAGTGGAATTTCCTGATTACACATTAAAACAGTTTTTACTTTATAAGAAGGGACTGAGCAGTTTGCCTAATTTCAACTAGCATTGTATGAAATTTCCAGTTGCTTAATTGACAGTTTTGTTAATATCACTAATGATGTTTTATTTTTCATGTTTGTGATTTTTTAGAATTTCAAATTCCTTTCCTGGAATTCTTTGAGGTTTGTTTTGAAAAAGAGATTCTCCAAAAAGGATTTATTTTTTCTTCTTCTAGCTATTCTATAACGAAAATCAAATATCCTTGCATCAGTTCAATTCAGTTCAGTTCAGTCGCTCGTCATGTCCGACTCTTTGCGACCCCATGAATCACAGCACGCCAGGCCTCCCTGTCCATCACCAACTCCCGGAGTTCACTCAAACTCACATCCATCGAGTCAGTGATGCCATCCAGCCATCTCATCCTCTGTCGTCCCCTTCTCCTCCTGCCCCCAATCCCTCCCAGCATCAGAGTCTTTTCCAATGAGTCAACTCTTCGCATGAGGTGGCCAAAGTACTGGAGTTTCAGCTTTAGCATCATTCCTTCCGAAGAACACCCAGGGCTGATCTCCTTTAGAATGGACTGGTTACATTTCTGTTCCTAAATGCTCAGATTTTGTTCTTTCTGAGGCATAGCTCTTCATAATTCCCTGAATTTCTGAACTTTTACTGCTTTGCTCTGTACCAATATCCCTGTCCCATTCTCAGTTACCTGAAGTAGTGAATGAGTCTACTTCTTCACAACTGCTGCTGCTAAGTTGCTTTGGTCGTGTCCGACTCTGTGTGACCCAAGAGAACCTAAAAATGTATCCTGAGTTGTAAGCAACTATGCCAAGAAAGAAATCTAGAAGTTCTTCCATAGCCTGCCATACCATCTTGGGGTCTGGACTTCCAAATTTATTTGGAAGAAACAAGTCTACCTTCCAGTGCCCTCCAAGAATATTGTCGAATTATGAGAAAGCTAATCCTTAGTTAGATTGATAAGGAGTCCAGGGCCCTTGTGGAGGAAGGGATCCAGGGCCCTTAAGGAGAAAGGTGTCTGAGGCTCTCAAGGAGGAGAAAAGGACAAACATTTTTTTTTCTACATTGTTTAGTCTTAGTCTCTTCAGTCGTGTCAGACTGTTTGCCACCCTATGGACTGTAACCCACCAGGCTTCTCTGTCCATGGGATTTCCAGGCAAGAATACTAGAGTGGGTTGCCATGCCCTACTCCAGAGGATGTTCCCTACCCAGGGTTCGAACCTGCGGCTCCTGCATTGCAGGCAGACTCTTTACCACTGAGCCACCTGGGAAACCCAAAACTTCCCTCATGGCTCAGATGGTAAAAGGATTTGCTTGCAATGTGGGAGACCCGGGTTTGATCCCTGGGTTGGAAAGATCCCCTGGAGAAGGAAATGGCAACCCACTTCAGTACTCATGCCTGGAAAATCCCATAAACAGAGGAGCCTCGTAGGCTACAGTCCATGGGGTCGCAAAGAGTCAGACATGACTGAGTGACTTCACTTTCACTTTGTATTAGTCAATGTAACAATGAATCTTGCTCAAGGACATGTTTCTGTTTAACAAGAACCTCTGACTAACCTTGTTATCTTAAGATGTATGTTGTGGGAATGGGTCTGGTAAGACCTTTCTATGGTTAGTTCTAATCCTGTTATATAGACCTTTTAGAACTAACACCCCAAAAAGATGACCTTTTCATTATGTGGGACTGGGATGCAAAAGTAGGAAGTCAAGAAACACTGGAGTAACAGGCAAATTTGGCCTTGGAATACAAAATGAGCAGGGAAAAGGCTAATAGAGTTTTGCCAAGAGAACGCCCCAGTCATAGCAAACACCCTCTTCCAACAACACAAGAGAAGACTCTACACATGGACATCACCAGATGGTCAACACCAGAAGCAGATTGATTATATTCTTTGCAGCCAAAGATGGAGAAGCTCTATACAGTCAGCAAAAACAAGACCGGGAGCTGAGTGTGGCTCAGATCATGAACTCCTTCTTGACAAATTCAGACTTAAATTGAAGAAAGTAGGGAAAACCACTAGACCATTCAGTTCAGTTCAGTTCAGTCACTCAGTTCTGTCCGACTCTGCAACCCTATGAATCACAGCACACCAGGCCTCCCTGTCCATCATCAACTCCCGGAGTTTACTCAAACTCACATCCATCGAGTCAGTGATGCCATTCAGCCATCTCATCCTCTGTCATCTCCTTCTACTCTTGCCCTCAATCCCTCCCAGCATCAGGTCTTTTCCAATGAGTCAACTCTTTGCATGAGGTGGCCAAAGTATTGGAGTTTAGACCTAAATCAAATCACTTATGATTATACAGTGGAAGTGAGAAATAGATTTAAGGGACTAGATCTGATAGATAGAGTGCCTGATGAATTATGGATGGAGGTTCGTGACATTGTACAGGAGACAGGGATCAAGACCATCCCCATGGAAAGGAAATGCAAAAAAGCAAAATTGCTGTCTGGGGAGGCCTTACAAATAGCTGTGAAAAGAAGAGAAGTGAAAAGCAAAGTGGAAAAGGAAAGATATAAGCATCTGAATGCAGAGTTCCAAAGAATAGCAAGGAGAGATAAGAAGGCCTTCCTCAGCGATCAATGCAAAGAAATAGAGGAAAACAACAGAATAGGAAAGACTAGAGATCTCTTCAAGAAAATTAGAGATACCAGCTGAAACTCCAATATTTTGGCCACCTCATGCGAAGAGTTGACTCATTGGAAAAGACTCTGATGCTGGGAGGGATTGGGGGCAAGAGGAGAAGGGGACGACAGAGGATGAGACAGCTGGATAGCATCACTGACTCAATGGACATGAGTCTCAGTGAACTCCGGGAGTTGGTGATGGACAGGGAGGCCTGGCATGCTGAGATTCATGGGGTCGCAAAGAGTCGGGCAAGACTGAGCGACTGATCTGATCTGATCTGAAGGGAACATTTCATGCAAAAATGGGCTAGATAAAGGACAGAAAGGGTATGGACCTAACAGAAGCAGAAGATATTAAGAAGAGATGGCAAGAATACACAGAAGAACTGTACAGAAAAGATCTTCATGACCCAGATAATCACGAAGTGTGATCACTCACCTAGAGCCAGACATCCTGGAATGTGAAGTCAAGTGGGCCTTAGAAAGCATCACTATGAACAAAGCTACTGGAGGTGATGGAATTCCAGTTGAGCTCTTTCAAATCCTGAAAGATGATGTTGTGAAAGTGCTGCAGTCAATATGCCAGCAAATTTGGAAAACTCAGCAGTGCCCACAGGACTGGAAAAGGTCAGTTTTCATTCCAATCCCAAAGAAAGGCAATGCCAAAGAATACTCAAACTGCTGCACAATTGCACTCATCTCACACGCTAGTAAAGTAATGCTCAAAATTCTCCAAGCCAGGCTTCAGCAATATGTGAACCGTGAACTTCCTGATGTTCAAGCTGGTTTTAGAAAAGGCAGAGGAACCAGAGATCAAATTGCCAACATCTGCTGGATCATGGAAAAAGCAAGAGAGTTCCAGAAAACATCTATTTCTGCTTTATTGACTATGGCAAAGCCTTTGACTGTGTGGATCACAATAAACTGTGGAAAATTCTTCAAGAGATGGGAATACCAGACCACCTGACCTGCCTCTTGAGAAACCTATATGCAGGTTAGGAAACAACAGTTAGAATTGGACATGGAACAGCAGACTGGTTCCAGATAGGAAAAGGAGTGTGTCAAGGCTGTATATTGTCACCTTGCTTATTTATCTTCTATGGAGAGTACATCATGAGAAATGCTGGGCTGGAAGAAGCACAAACTGGAATCAAGATTGTTGGGAGAAATATCAATAACCTCACATATGCAGGTGACACCACCCTTGTGGCAGAAAGTGAAGAGGAACTAAAAAGCCTCTTGATGAAAGTGAAAGAGGAGAGTGGAAAAGTTGGCTTAAAGCTCAACATTTAGAAAACGAAGATCATGGCATCCGGTCCCATCACTTCATGGGAAATAGATGGGAAAACAGTGGAAGCAGTGTCAGACTTTATTTTTTGGGGCTCCAAAATCACTGCAGATGGTGATTGCAGCCTTGAAATTATAAGACGCTTACTCCTTGGAAAGAAAGTTATGACCAACCTAGATAGCATATTAAAAAGAAGAGACATTTTTTTTGCCAACAAAGGTTCATCTAGCCAAGGCTATGGTTTTTCCAGTGGTCATGTATGGATGTGAGAGTTGGACTGTGAAGAAAGCTGAGCGCCAAAGAATTGATGCTTTTGAACTGTGGTGTTGGAGAAGACTCTTGAGAGTCCCTTGGACTGCAAGGAGATCCAACCAGTCCATTCTAAAGGATATCAGTCCTGACTGTTCATTGGAAGGACTGATGCTGAAGCTGAAACTCCAATACTTTGGCCACCTCCTGTGGGGAGTTGACTCATTGGAAAAGACTCTGATGCTGGGAGGGGTTGGGGGCACGAGGAGAAGGGGATGACAGAAGATGAGATGGCTGGAAGGCATCATCGACTTGATGAACATGAGTTTGAGTAAGCTCTGGGAGTTGGTGATGGACAGGGAGGCCTGGCGTGCTGCGATTCATGGGGTCACAAAGAGTCAGACATGACTGAGAGACTGAAGAACTGAACTGAACTGAATCTTGTTATCTTATATTGTTGGAATGGGTCTGGTAAGACCCTTTACTGTAGTAAGTTATGTGGCTCTCTTGCTAAGACAGTTAGTGGGGCATTCTTCAACCCCCTTCTGATGTCTGTGTCAGAAGCGTTCTCTGTCCCTTTTCATACTGTATCTTGAGTGATCAAGCCTGGTCCCTGGTCGTGAAGCTAATTCTTTGGAGATCATGAATCCAACATCATTCACTGTAAGCTATCAGTTATTTTGTTGCTGTCCCAGCAAACTCTGGTGTGCATCTCACAACTTGGTGCTATGCTCCAAACTATACATTCAGTAGACAATGAGATGGTGAGTCAGAGAGAATAGGGGAAATGGATGTGGGATCCATTTCCACATGTAGAATTAGTTATGGAAATGCAACAATATCCAACTTGCAATGCCAACTTCTGGCTCTATGAAATTTGGGGAAATTTCTTTATCTGTTAAGCAAAGATAGTACTGTAGTATATAAACACGATTTCTACTTTTAGTGCATGCCAAGAATGGTGTTTGAGCTGAGCACTTGGTGATCTTTTCAATCACTGATTCTTGGCTGTGTTTCGGGTTCATAAGGTGAAAATAGCTACACCATTTTCCAAGTTCTGTGCTCATTGTTTACCTACTAATATAGTGCCCTTTTGAGTTAGTTGGTTTATTGCTTAATCACTGCCTTAAGCAACAAAAAATATATTTTTTTCTAGTTGGCAGAATAGCTTTAGGGCCTATCACATTTGAAAGGTTGTGTCTACATAGCAACAGATTGGAGGTCAGTGGTTTACAAGTAGGTTTGGTACTTGTAGGTTCATTGACACAGAGTTTAGAATTACAAATTTAGTCACAAACATACATTTTATGTTCTGGCTCTTAGCAAAGAATACCAGACAGTACAAGATTTTGCATATACAGGTGCACATTTGCAATGCATTTGTGTGTATAGAGGGAACATGAATTAGAAAAAAATAAACATTGAATTATAGCCTACATTTTTCTTTACTACTGTGTTCTAAACATCCACATAGTCATACTGTGGGATTACTTATTCAGAGGTTTTTTTTTTTTATAAACTTTGTTTTTACACAGGTTTAGGTTCACAGAAAACTTGAATGGAAGGTTCAGAGATTTCTTATGTATCTCTGCTCCACATACACACAGCCCCCTCTCCTATCAGCATCTCATCCAGAGTGGGGCATTTGTTACAATCTATGAACCTACATTGACAACTCATGTCACCCAAAGTACATGGTTTACATTAGGGTTCACCCTTGGTGTTGTACATTCTATAGGTTTAGACAAATGCATAATGTCATGTATATGTCATTATGGTATCCTACAGAGCATATTTTCAATGTCCTAAAACCCTCTGTGCTTCATCCATTCATCCCTTCCTACTTTCTATTCCCTGGCCACCATTTTTCCTTTGACTGCATAGTTTTGCCTTTCCTTGAACATCATGTATTTGGAATATCACACATTATGTAGCCTTTTCAGATTGGCTTCTTTCACTTTGTAATATGCATTTAATGTTCCTTCATTCTTTTCATGGATGATTTTGTCTTAGCACTGAGTAATATTCCATTGTCTGTATATACAGTGGTTTAACTGGGGAATGTTTTTGAATGCAACTCTTTGGGGTTGGTTTGAATGTAATCAAATATGGAATAAGTCATTTAAAGTGGAAACAGGAAATGAAAGACCTAAGACAATTGTGGGAAGGAAAAGAGATTGTATAATTGTATTGCAATACAAAGTGGGCAAGCAATAAGTGTTTGTTGAACTGAACATAAAGAGGGCTGTTTCCTGGAAGAAGATTTGCATGCAGGGATTAAAAGATGTGGGCTGCAATTAACCAAAGTACTTATAATATCATCTATCAGAAGACAGTGTTCTCAGGATTCAATCTTAGATTATTAAATTGGCTAGTCTATGTTTTAGGGGAATACTTGGCAAGTGATCAGAGAAAAGTTGTTTCCCCATATTTGGTCTTTGGTGAAATAATTATTTTTTATAAGGTAGTGAGTGAAAAATTCAGATTTTAAGAGGCACTCTTAGGTCAAAAGAAACTTCCCACAAAATTACATTTATTTATACTCACGAGAATCCTAAACAATAATATTATGTATCTATACCTAAATTTCAGCCCTCTCCTGGTGATATTTTCCTTCTTGAATTGTTTCAAAAGTTCAAATAGTGCTTTGAGTAGGGTAGACCCAGAGAAGTTATTATAGTTCAAGGCAGGATGAGCTGGCCACTGGTTCTAAGCCCTGCTTACCCACAAGAGAGATGGCCTGCTCTCCTAAAGTGATGACATCCAACTAAGTTTTCATTTTTCATTTGGGACTTGAGGATTGGTCTTTTTCTGGTTTCAAAAAGAAACATCACAGAGTAGTTTGCTCAAACTCATGTCCATTTAGGCCGTGATGCCATCCAACCATTTCATCCTCTGTTGTCCCCTTCTCCTCCTGCCTTCAATCTTTCCCAGCATCAGAGTCTTTTCTAATGAGTCAGTTCTTCGCAACAGGTGGCCAAAATATTGGAACTTCAGCTTCAGCATCAGTCCTTCCAATGAATATTCAGGATTGATTTCCTTTAGGATTAACTGGTTTTATCTCCTTGCAGTCCAAGGGACTCTTAAGAGTCTTCTCCAATATCACAATTTGAAAGCGTCAGTTCCTTGGTATTCAGCCTTCTTTATGGTCCAACTCTCATATCTGTACATGACTATGGGAAAAACCATAGCTTTGACTGTATGAAACTTTGTTGGCAAAGTGATGTCTCTGCTTTTTAATATGCTGTCTAGGTTTGTCATAGCTTTCCTTCCAAGGAGCCAGCGTCTTTGAATTTCAAGGCCACAGCCACTGTCTGCAGTGATTTTGGAGCCCAAGAAAATAAAGCCTGTCACTGTTTCCATTTTTTATCCATTTACTTGCCGTGAAGTAATGAGGCCAGATGCCATGAATGTTGAGTTTTGAGCTGGCTTTTTCACTCCATTTTTTTACTTTCATTAAGAGGCTCTTTAGTTCCTCTTCCCTTTTGGCCATTAGGGTTGTATCATCTGCATATCTGTTGTTTTTGATATTTCTCCCTGGCAAACTTGATTTCAGCTTGTGAGTCATCCAGCCCAGCATTTTGTATGATGTCCTGTGCACAGAAGTGAAATGAGCAGGGTGACAATACACAGCCTTGACACACTCCTTTCCTAATTTTGAACCAGTCAGTTGTTTCACCCCTGGTTCTAACTGTTGCTTCTTGACCTGCATATAGATTCCTCAGGAGACAGATAAAGTGGTCTGCTATTCCCATCTCTTTAAGAATTTTTCCACAGTTTGTTGTGATTCACACAGTCAAAGGCTTTACTGTAGTCAATGATGCTGAAGTAAATGTTTTTCTGAAATTCCTTGCTTTTTCTATGATCCAACTGATGTTGGCAATTTGACCTCTGGTTCCTCTTCATTTTCTAAGTTAGAAATTATAGATACATAAAAGACTTCTCCCACCCTCTCAATAAGAAAAACAAAACCAGAAGCAAATATTAGAGGAGTTAGAGGTAAATGAGAATAGGTGAAAACTTCAGAAAAATGGTTATGATCCCAAACTGCAGTAAACGAAATGTGACATGACTTTTACGAATCGGTGAGTACAAGGCAGGAGAGTCTATTTAAATTTAATGTTATAATTATTCTTCAGGCATCGGAAGATTGATATTTCTAACAGCAATTCAAATGGCATCAGAATCTTGGAGAAGGAAGAATACTCATTGTACACCCGGTGTCTCTGCAGATGATATTTATTTATTTACATAACATAAACACCATTTACTGGTGTTCAACCTTTGCAGTCAAGCTGTAAAGAAATCATGGAAGACTTAGCCATTATAACTGCTAACAGTTATGACTATGAAAGTAAAGTTAGAGCTTACAGTGTTAGGAGGTGAAAGGTGGGATAGAAAGAGAAGAGAAGAAGGGATGCACCAATAACCTTAGCTCCAAAATGAGGAGCCAAGAGAGACTTGCTGTCTGAATGAGAGGTGGAGGTTTAAGTCTGAAGTTGCGGGTTTGAACTGAGAATGGTGATGTAACTATACCTGGAGGCAGAGGACAGAGGAAATGGAAGGTAGTACAAGTGAACTGACATTCATCTATTATAACAGGAAATTAGAGCTGATCACTAGAGATGACGTACTATGAATAGCGATTTAAGTTTAGAGAGTTATAGGTAACCACCAGAAAGAATCATTTAAAAGTGTTTCCCTCTAGGGAGAGATGTCAGAGATGGGGATGAGTGGACCAAATAACCGGTGTTTTCCATTATAAGCCTGTGGTGTTAAATAATTTATGTATATAAAATTTGTTTCCAGAGGAAATTTCTGAACCATCTTTTCCTCTAGCCCTTAAGGAGGGGCACATGTGCATCCATCATCTGATGGCATGAGTATAGCAAGCTTTTCTGTACAATGACATAAATTCTTTACTAATTTAATTTCGGGGAAGCAGAAGAAAAAACCTTCAGGTACTGAGGTGGGGGTGATAAGCTCCCCTCAATTTCTTCAGACTCTTATCTTTAGGCTATTTTTTATTCTTTCAAATAAATATAACATAAAAATTTCTATTTAAACCATTTCTAAGTGTAAATTCATTGGCGTTAATTATATTCACTGTTTTGTGCAATCATCATCTCTATTCCCAAAATTTTGCATCAACTCGAACAGAAACTGTACCCATTAAGCAATAATGGAAAATTCCCTCTCCCTCAGCCCCTGGTAAGTTTTATTCTACTTTCTGTATCTATGAATTTGTCCATTCTGGGTACCTTATATACATGGAATCATGCAATATTTGTCCTTTTGTTTGACTTGTTTGTCTGACTTGCTTCATTTCTCTTCAAGCTATCTTTGACAATTTTCTGAAGCCTTCTTAGACCATTGGCAGGATCTGAAAGTCATGAAAAAATATGAATTTAAAGTATTTTACTTCATATAAAATCTTGGTGGTATCAAAAAAAATGCATTATATTCAACAGGAACAATGGATGCTGAATTTTCCAGAACCCGTGAAAAGCTGACTGTGCTACAATGTTCTCTTACTGGAATCATCACAGCAGAAAAGCACATAATGTTAGAGTGGGGAAGAAAGTGGTATGAAATCTGGTACCCTCCAAACATCACTGGTGCTTGACTGCCCATACTGAAATGGTGCTGAGAACTGAGCTCCAGAACTCAGTCTGACTCACACTGTTACTTCTTTCACCAGCTGAGTCGGCATGGTTGTCACATGGACAATTTAATAAGATGAATCATCCAAGTCTTACTTTATCACAGAGATATGACTTGCACATATGCCCCGAGGGCACTTTGGTTCTATCAGTGGAATGACTGCCCTTTATCTGCACACTGATACTGTTTTATTCATGCTCTGCATTTCTTTCTGAAACTTCTGTTTCCAGTGTGTTTCCAGGGGAATGAATATGTGTGCAGTGATGAGTTACAGCATACCTAAAGAGATTAAACTATCTCTTGTTATTTGTATTGATTTTCCATTGCCAACTAAAATTAGTTTCAAAAGCATAGCAATTTGTAGGAAAACTGAAGACAGGAATGATAACTGGTGGATTATTTTCAATGCTTTCTTGAATAGCTGTCACTCTTGACTGATACCCTGGAATGCAGTTATGCAAGGAGATGCTAAACTGTCAGCATTTCATTAAAAATAAACTTCTTGGAGATAACAGGGTGACTACTTACCATGCCCCAAAGTACAGACAGCATCATATATTTGCAAGAATGTCCCCAAGAGTTCAAGAGCAGAGCATCTTTGTGGATGATTCACTTTTTTAGCATCTGCAAAGGCACAACAGGGAGAATTTCACATTTCTCTGAGGTGACCGTTCCTGAGAGGGACTTGTAGTTAAAATGTAGCAGTCAAAATGAATTGGTGGGTGGGAGATCTTATTTCACAAGCTAAATAGACATGAAGGATATATGTTGTGGTGTGGGGGGTGTGTGTGTATGTTAGGGTAATGGAACTCCTTCCAGCTTTTAAGAGGCTGCGTTATTCTGAAAACCGGTGGAGTGTCACCTACGATGATACCACATAAAGAGTTAGGCTTTTGGGTTATTTTGAAGAGCACATCCATTAATGGGAAGACAGTGGAAAGACAGGGGTGAAGAGAGTAATAGGCCTTAAAAAGTATGAAACAAGAAGCAAGCACTAGGGTCTTGAAAAAGAGATTCCAGGCATCTGGGTTGTACTGGTCTGTTCACTCAAGGGAAAGTTGAGATGGTGGGAGTGGGGATGGAGGTGGGGAGAGGGAAATTTCTGTAGGATGAAAATGCTAAAAATGGCTTGATTGACGTATAGGATGTAGGACAAAGATTCTGAGTGGGCTCCATAGGAATGGCTGCATTAAGTAGAATTCATCAGTTATATAAATGTGTCTGAAGGATTATGAAAGGAATTGGTTTGCTGACAGCTCAAGATTGCTGATTTAGAGTTAATCGGAGGAGGTAAATAAGAAAAGGTTGGTCATCTTGTCATGTCCTCACACCCCTCACAAAGCTTGTTTTCACACTGTGTGTTTAGAATGCATTTACTCCTCTGGTGACAAGTAAGAAGAAGCAGAACATACCACTTGACTGCTTATGTGCTGCTGGCTTCACAGGATGTTGGTGTCAACCCAAATGGGAGGTGTGACCCCAGGGACAGGGCTCCATTGACCTTATGGGATCTGAAAGAGAAGTTTTCCATGATTTATCTTTTTTTCTGTCTTCTACCTTCTACCCTTGTGATCAGAGTTAGCCACCCATTTCAGTCACCTGTCATCTTGTGGTTTGAGAGGGATGTGAGGGACTCAAGGAATTGAGCCTTGTGATACTGCTGCCTGGGGTAGCCTAACCTATTCAAGACCTGGTTAGTGCTCAGGGCAGAGTCCTTGGGGGTCATGCTTGTGTTTTCTTCTCTCTCTCATCCCATAGCCAATTCGACGGGAAATTATGCCAGCTTGGTTTTTGAAATACATCCACAATCCAGCTACTTCTTACCACTTTCCTGGTGAAAACACCGATCTCCTTCTAACCCATCTCCTTCTTCTGCCCATGTGCCTGACAGTCTCAACCCTTCCACCCCAAACCCTCCACACTCAGTGTGAAAGCCCAAGTCCCTACCCTGGCTCACAAGGGCCCACAGAGTTTGCCCCTTCAACTCTCAGGCCTGTGTCCTATTCTGTATCCCCAGCCCCTGGCCTTTTTGCAGTTAATCAGATGTGTCTACTTTGCTTTGTCTCTATGCCCTTCCTGGCTCTAATTCCTCTGTCTGGAACCCTCTCTACTCCAATACATGTATGGCTCACTTCCTTATCTCTTTGGGTCTTTACTCACATGCCCCCTTCCTAGAGAGGCCCATCCCATTTAAAAGCTGCTCCTACCCAGATCCTGCCCTGTCCCTCTTCTCTGCTTATTATTCTCCATTGCATTAATTACCATCTGCTATATATTTTCCTATTTATTTTTACCTATAATGTATCTCACTTGATAAACTGTAAACTCATTGGGATGAGGGAATTTTATATGCTGCTATATCCCTCTTGCTTTTTCAGTGATCCAATTGACCATTTGGCAATTTGATCTCTGTTTCCTCTGCTTTTTATAAATCCAGCTTGAACAACTGGAAATTCACGGTCCATGTACTGCTGAAGCCTGGCTTGGAGAGTTTTGAGCATTACTTAGCAGGTGAGATAAGTGCAATTGTGTGGTAGTTTGAGCATTCTTTGGCATTGCCTTTCTAGGGATTGGAATGAAAACTGACCTTTTCCAGTCCTGTGGCCACTGCTGAGTTTCCAAATTTGCTGGCATATTGACTGCAGCACTTTCACAGCACCATCTTTTAGGATGTGAAATAGCTCAATTGAAATTCCATCACCTTCACTAGCTTTGTTAGTAGTGATGCTTCCTAAGGCCCACTTGACTTCACATTCCAGGATGTCTGGCTCTAGGTGAGCGATCATACCATCGTGATTATTTTGGTCATGAAGATCTTTTCTGTACAGTTCTTCTGTATATTCTTGCCACCTCTTCTTAATATCTTCTGCTTCTGTTAGGTCCATACCATTTCTGTCCTTTATCGAGCCCATCTTTGCATGAAATGTCCCCTTTGTATCTCTTAATTTTCTTGAAGAGGTCTCTAGTCTTTCTCATTCTATTGTTTTCCTCTCTTTCTTTGCATTTCCTCTCTTTCTTCACTGGGGAAGGCTTTCTTATCTCTTCTTGCTATTCTTTGGAACTCTGCATTCAGAGGGGTATATCTTTCCTTTTCTCCTTTGCCTTTAGCTTCTCTTCTTTCCTCAGTTATTTATTTGGCTCCAAAATCACTGCAGATGGTGACTTCAGCCTTGAAATTAAGACACTTGCTCCTTGAAAGAAAAGCTATGACCAACCTAGACAGCATATTAAAAAGCAGAGACATTACTTTGCCAACAAAGGTCCGTCTAGTAGAAGCTATGGTTTTTCCAGTAGTCATGTATGGATGTGAGAGTTGGACCATAAAGAAAGCTGAGCACCAAGAAATTGATGCTTTTGAACTGTGGTGTTGGAGAAGACTCTTCAGAATCCCCTTGATTGCAAGGAGATCAAACCAGTCAATCCTAAAGGAAATCAAGCCTGAATATTCATAGGAAGGACTGATGCTGAAGCTGATACTCCAATAATTTGGCCAGCTGATTAGAAGAACTAACTCATTGGAAAAGACCCTGACGCTAGGAAAGATTGAAGGCGGGAGGAGAAGGGGTGATCAGAGGATGAGATGGTTGGATGGCATCACCTCCTTGATGGACATAAGTTTGAGCAAGGTCCGGGAATTGGTGATGGACAGGAAGCCTGGCATGCTGCAGTCTATGGGGCTGCAAAGATTTGGACACGACTGAGCGACTGAACTGAACTGATTGATATCCCTATTCCTTAGAATAGTACCTGGCATATTGTAGGACTCAGTGTTTGTTTTCTGGGTGAATAAATGAATGAAATCCTCTTATTTCCTATTCCTAAGACCAGGACCTGGTCTTTTCCTGATTCAGACTTGTCTGAGATCCTTGTTGTAATAGCTTACCCTGCCTGGCCCTTGATGACTTGGGCTTGTTTTCCTCATGCCATTATTGCCCTTCTACTCCCTCCAACACTGTGTCTGTTCTTGAGCCTCAGTCTTGTTAAGTGGGGGCTATCACCTCCTACCAGTGCTTCCTGGGGCTGCCTGCTGATCTGCCTGCCAAAGTCATTTATATGGTCTGTTCCTTGGGTTCTTCTTGTCCTCACTTACTGTTACTGTTCACCACACTTCACTGATACCTGTTTTCTGTCACCATGCTGCCCAGATACTGTCCTCCATCCCTGAGATTTCATCATCACTGCCTAGCTAACACCTCCAGGTTGAGGACAATATATGGCCACGTTTTCTTTTCATATTCAAATTAAGTGACTGAGTTCCCATCTTTCTTATGATGAAAAGATGTTTCTTTTACCTCTGGGGTAACTCATCCCATGATAACAAGATACTCAGAGTCTTACTCAATCCAAAGATTCATATCAAAGAAGACAACCAGAAATCTACTTGGTCTATTTGGGAAGTTCAGGGTTGTTGCTTCCACCTGGTGACAGCCTGAAAACTGGTATTGCCCTAACCTCTTGGAAGCTTTACAGGTGTTGAGCAGGTGGCATGCTATCACTGACATGGGGAAATTCAGGGGCCTGGGCTGGTCTTGTTGTCCATTGAACAATGATGCTTCAGTGATGGGGGCCTGTGGCTGCCAGCTCTGGGTGAAGTCCTGAAAGAGGAAGTCCTGCTCTCCAGGGGTTACCCTGAACTGCTGACATTCCATGCCAGGGTGGGCCTGGGATCCTAGTGTTACTGCCCCTGGGGTAACTGGCTCATTGGTTCTTGTACAAACACACATAAACATCAGTGCCCACTTCCCCCAAGGCATGTCACGGGGTGAAGTCCTAAGAGGTTTTCAGCAGCTAGTCATCCTATCTAGGATCAGGCTTTCTCTTAACCCCATGTTTTGGTTCTGAGAGTGCAAGAAACTCTTCACTTTCCTTGACTCAAAGCCATCTCATTTTATATCACAGAAGAAAGAAATTTTTAGAGAAAACCCCTGTCTTACTACATTAAGTACCTGCCTCACCCAACTGGCTATGTGTACTTTTTAGATTGCCTAATACTTCCTCATTGTGGTTGCTGCCCATGTCGTAGGATTTGACAGAGCTTGACTTTAATGGAAAAGAAAACCCAAACAGAGTCCTTTAACTATCATGGCAAAGTTATTGGGGCCAAAAAAAAAAAAAAAAAAAAAGAGCAAGGAAACGCTGAAGAGACCACTCATCTACTAACAATAAAAATAGTCATATTTATCATCTGTTAGGCAACTAATATGTGCTGACTTTTAGGTACATTATTTCACTCAATCCTTACAAGACTCCTGACAGGAAAATATTAACAGAAATGCAGAGATGAGAAATCCAAGAGGTAGAGAAATAAAGTAACTCAAAGCATAAAGCCTTATGCAGTAAAGTCAGTGTTTAAACTTATGTCTTTCATACTCTAAAGCTTGGAATCTTTCCAATGACTATACTTACTCTTTAGTATGTGAATACTTAGGGAGTGTTTTGGGTCCAGGACTACTAGGAGATGCATGCATTATAGGTTATTCCTAGACTGACTGTTGCTGGGGCTGCTGCTAAGTCACTTCAGTCATGTCCAACTCTCTGTGACCCCATACACTGCAGCCCACCAGGCTCTTCCGTCCCTGGGATTCTCCAGGCAAGAACACTGGAGTGGGTTGCCATTTCCTTCTCCAATGCATGAAAGTGAAAAGTGAAAGTGAAGTCACTCAGTTGTGTCAGACTCTTCATGACCCCATGGACTATAGGCTACCAGGCTCCTCTGTCCATTGGATTTTTCAGGCAAGAGTACTGGAGTGGGTTGCCATTTCCTTCTCCCATACCATTAACCTTACCAAAAAACAAACAAACAAAAAAATCAGCCCATCCTTTTGGTTCTGGGGGATGTGTTTAAGTTAGTGTCTTCTTTAATTTTTAGGGCATTCTTATTTTAGCTCGCTCTTTTACAATGAAATGATAATTTTTCTGATCTGCTCCATCACATCCCAGATGAAGGAAAGGAGGGATAAATGAGTCACCTGGACTGATGGAGCTGGAGGAACCTTGGAGATGCCTTGGAGCTTGCACTTGTACTTGCTGGAAGATCACTCTGGTGCTTTCAATAAATATGAGGATGTACTTAGTGAGAAATGTTCTCTTTTGAAGTGTGATCACAGCTTTGGGTCTAGGGATTTCTTCAGTCAGTTCAGTTCAGTTGGTCAGTCGTGTCTCTTTGTGACCCCATGAACTGCGGCACGCCAGGCCTCCCTGTCTATCACCAACTCCTGGAGTTCACTCAGACTCACGTCCACCGAGTCGGTGATGCCATCCAGCCATCTCATCCTCTGTCATCCCCTTCTCCTCCTGCCCCCAATCCCTCCCAGCATCAGAGTCTTTTCCAGTGAGTCAACTCTTCGCATGAGGTGGCCAAAGTACTGGAGTTTCAGCTTTAGCATCATTCCTTCCAAAGAACACCCAGGGCTGATCTCCTTCAGAATGGACTGGTTGGATCTCCTTGCAGTCCAAGGGACTCTCAAGAGTCTTCTCCAACACCACAGTTCAAAAGCATCAATTCTTTGGCGCTCAGCTTTCTTCACAGTCCAACTCTCACATCCATACATGACTACTGGAAAAACCATAGCCTTGACTAGATGGACCTTTGTTGTCAAAGTAATGTCTCTGCTTTTCAATATGCTATCTAGGTTGGTCATAACTTTTCTTCCAAGGAGTAAGTGTATTTTAATTTCATGGCTGCAGTCACCATCTGAAGTGATTTTGGAGCCCAGAAAAATAAAGTCTGACACTGTTTCCACTGTTTCCCCATCTATTTCCCATGAAGTGATGGGACCGGATGCCATGATCTTCATTTTCTGAATGTTGAGCTTTAAGCCAACTTTTTCACTCTCCACTTCCACTTTCATCAAGAGGCTTTTTAGTTCCTCTTCATTTTCTGCCATAAGGGTGGTGTCATCTGCATATCTGAGGTTACTGATATTTCTCCCAGCAATCTTGATTCCAGCTTGTGCTTCTTCCAGCCCTGAGTTTCTCATGATGTACTCTGCATATAAGTTAAGTAAGCAGGGTGACAATATATAGCCTTGACATACTCCTTTTCCTACCTGGAACCAGTCTGTTGTTCCATGTCCAGTTCTAACTGTTGCTTCCTGACCTGCATATAGGTTTCTCAAGAGGCAGGTCAGGTGGTCTGGTATTCCCATCTCTTTCAGAATTGTCCACAGTTTATTGTGATCCCCACAGTCAAAGGCTTTGGCATAGTCAATAAAGCAGAAATAGATGTTTTCTGGAACTCTCTTGCTTTTTCCATGATCCAGCAGATGTTGGCAATTTGATTTCTGGTTCCTCTGCCTTTTCTAAAACCAGCTTGAACATCAGGAAGTTTTTGGTTCACGTATTGCTGAAGCCTGGCTTGGAGAATTTTAAGCATTATTTTACTAGCTACTAGTGTGAGATGAGTGCAATTGTGTGGTAGTTTGAGCATTGTTTGGCATTGTCTTTCTTTGGGATCGGAATGAAAACTGACCTTTTCCAGTCTTATGGCCAGTGCTGAGTTTTCCAAATTTGCTGGCATATTGAGTGCAGCACTTCCACAGCATCATCTTTCAGGATTTGAAATAGCTCAACTGGAATTCCATCACCTCCAGTAGCTTTGTTCGTAGTGATGCTTTCTAAGGCCCACTTGACTTCACATTCCAGGATGTCTTGCTTTAGGTGAGTGATCATACCATTGTGACTATCTTGGTCATGAAGATCTTTTCTGTACAGTTCTTCTTTGTATTCTTGTCACCTCTTCTTAATATCTTCTGCTTCTGTTAGGTCCATACCATTTCTGTCCTTTATCAAGCCCATCTTTGCATGAAATATTCCCTTGATATCTCTAGTTTTCTTGAAGAGATCTCTAGTCTTCCTCATTCTGTTGTTTTAGTCTATTTCTTTGCATTGATCACTGAGGAAGGCTTTCTTATCTCTTCTTGCTATTCTTTGGAACTCTGCATTCATATGTTTATGTCTTTCCTTTTCTCCTTTGCTTTTCACTTCTCTTCTTTTCACAGCTATTTGTAAGGCCTCCCCAGACAGCCATTTTGCTTTTTTGCATTTCTTTTCCATGGAGATGGTCTTGATCCCTGTCTCCTGTACAATGTCATGAACCTCTGTCCATAGTTCATCAGGCACTCTATCTATCAGATCTAGGCCCTTAAATCTATTTCTCACTTCCACTGTATGGGATTTCTTAGCAAAGTGTAATTCTTTATTTCTCTTCAGAGCTTAAATGACTCCTGTAACTGATAGGCATGGTAGTCACAAAGCAAACTTCTGAAGTGAAGATAAAAGACCAGTATTTGGAAAACAGTGAGAGTTTCTTTCAGTTGGTGTTGCTTCCATCTCAAACTTGATTATTCTGTATAGTTTTGGCTGTACCCGACAACAGTTTTCCTGTGACTCAGAAAAAGCCCCCAGACTTTTGCTACCCAGCTTGAGGTCATTACAATGCTTGAGTAAACTTTCAAGTTCCTCTTGGTTTAAGAGAAAGGAGGTGTAGGAGGTGTGTCTAGACCAGGCATCAAATTGCTATAGGAATTATCTCAAAAGAGGAACTTTGCCATTCTGCAATGCCTTCACATGAACATATTCAAGGACTCCAAATCCTCATGTATTTTTGCATGTTTCTATTGATCTGCTGAAAGGCTTTCTAAATAGGAATCACTTGATACATTTGTGATTTGATGTCTCACAGCACACTCCAGAGAGGTGGGCACATATCCAAATGAGGAAAACTAACAAAATTTCTTAACCTTTAAGCTAGAATACTTACTATGCAAGGATCTTTATTTTGTTTTATTTTCTGAATTGGAAGTATGAAAAGAAATGATAGCAAATCTGAAGTTCTTAATCCTGAAATCTTTTGCCTACTGTAGGATTTCTTTTTTCCAATTATCTCAATTTTATGGAACCCTAAGAGCATTAAGAGCTTCAGTTGACATGAGGTCGCTAATGTTTTGGTAGTGACCTGAGAGCCTCCAAACTTAGTTATGCCATTCTTATTCCTTTTCCTGACTGTACAAATTCATATATCTTGGCTTATCTCTATTTGAGGATAATGATGTAGAACTAAAGCATTTTTCATTGACTAAATGGATTTTATTTGAAATATATACTCCATTAATTTTCCCAATAATGTATAGGTCATATCATTAATTACAGAATGTCATGATATGACTTGCTTTGATGAGAAAGCAGGCACATCAGGTGTTTACCGTTAACTTATAAGGAATCATTCTTCAATCTCTTCAATAAAACCACAGTGAATTTTCCCTCTTGATTATGCTGAGAGAGCAGAAATTTGTGGATATTGTATTTTTGTTGTTCAATTATGCATCTGTGTCCAACCCTTTGCAAACCCATGTACTACAGCATGCCAGGCTTCCTTGTCCATCATTTCCCGGATCTTGCTCAAACTCATGTCCATTGAGTGTGATGTCATCCAATGATCTTGTCCTCTGTCATCTTATTCCCTTCTCCTCCTGCATTCTATCTTTCCCAGCATTAGGGTCTTTTCTAATAAGTCAGCTGTTTGCATCAAGTGGCCAAAGTTTTGGGGTTTCAGCTTCAGTATCAGTCCCTCCAATGAATATTCAGGACTAATTTCCTTTAGGATGGACTGGTTGGATCTCCTTTCTGTCCAAGGGACTCTCAAGAGTCTTCTCCAACACTGCAGTTAAAAAGCATCAATTCTTCAGTGCTCAGCCTTCTTTATGGTCCAACCCTCAAATCCATACATGACTACTGGAAAAACCATAGCTTTGACTATAAGGATCTTTGTCTGCAAAGTGATGTCTCTGCTTTTTAATATGTTGTTTAGGTTTGTCATAGCTTTTCTTCCAATGAGCAAGCATCTTTTAATTTCATGGCTGCAGTAACCATCTGCAGTGATTTTGGAGCCCAAGAAAATAAAGTCTGTCTCTATTTCCTTTGTTTCCCCATCTATTTGCATTGAGGTTATGGGACCTGATGCCATGATCTTTGTTTTCTGAATGTTGAGTTCTAAGCCAGCTTTTTCATTCTCCTTTTTCACCTTCATCAAGAGACTCTTTAGTTCCTCCTTGCTTTCTACCATAAAGGTGGTGTCATCTGCATATCTGAGGTTACTGATATTTTTCCCAGCAATGCTGATTATAGCTTGTGTTTCATCCAGCCCAGCATTTCTCATGATGTATTCTACATGTAAGTTGAATAAGCAGGGTGACAATTTACAGCCTTGATGTACTCCTTTCCCAATTTGGAACCAGTCCATTGTTCCATATCTGATTCTAACTGTTGCTTCTTGATCTGCATATAGGTTTCTCAGAGGCAGGTAAGGTGGTCTGGTATTTCCATCTTTTGAAGAATTTTCCATAGTTTGTTGTCATCCACACAGTCAAAGGTTTTAGTGTAGTCAATGAAGCAGAAGTAGGTTATTTTATGTTACTCTCTTGCTTTTCCTATGATTCAATGGGTATTGGCAGTTTGATCTCTGGTTCCTCTGCCTTTTCTAAATCCAGCTTGAATATCTGGAAGTTCTGAATTCACATACTGCTGAAGCCTAGCTTGGAGAATTTTGAGCATTACTTTGCTAGCATGTGAAATGAGTGCAATTGTGCAGTAGTTTGAACATTCTTTGGCATTGCCCTTCTTTGGGATTGGGCAGAAAATAGACCTTTTCCAATCCTGTGGCCACTGCTGAGTGTTCCAGATTTGCTGGCATATAGAATACAGCACTTACACAGCATCATCTTTTAGGATTTGAAATAGCTCACCTGGAATTCAATTGTCTCCACCAGCTTTGTTCATAGTGATGCTTCATAAGGCCCACTTGGCTTTGCATTCCAAGATGTCTGACTTGAGGTGAGTGATCACAGCCTCATGGTTATTTGGGTCCTTAAGATATTTTTTGTACAGTACTTCTATGTATTCTTGCCACCTCTTCTTAGTATCTTCTGCTTCTTTTAGGGTCATGTCATTTCTGACCCTTTATTGTGCCCATCTTTGCATGAGATGTTCCTTTGGTACTTTGAATTATCTTGAAGAGGTCTCTAGTTTTTCCAATTCTATTGTTTCCCTCTATTTCTTTGCGTTGTTCACTGAGGAAGGCATTCTTATCTCTCACTGGTGTTCTTTGGAACTCTGCATTCAGATGGTTATATATTTCCTTTTCTCCTTTGCCTTTCACTTCTCTTCTTTTCTCAGCTATTTGTAAGGCCTCTTCAGATAACTATTTTGCCTTTTTGAATTTCTTTTCTTTGGAGATTTTTTAAAATTGGAGGCTAATTACTTTACAATAGTGTGGTGGTTTTGCCATTCATTGACATGAATCAGCCACAGGTGTACAGGTGTCCCCCGACCTTGAACCCCCCTCCCAACTCCCTCCCCACCCCATTACTCTGTATTGTCCAAGAGGACCAGCTTCGAGTGCCCTGCTTCATGCATCAAATTTGCTCTAGTTGTCTGTCTTACATATGGTAATATATATGTTTCGGTGCTATTCTCTCATATCGTCCCACCCTCGCCTTCTCCCACACAGTCCAAAATCTGTTCTTTACCTCTGTGTCTCTTTTACCATCTTGCATATAGGGTCATCGTTACCATTTTTCCAAATTCCATATATATGCATTAATATATTATATTGGTATTTCCCTTTCTGACTTACTTTACTCTGTATAGTAGACTCCAGTTTCATCCACCTCATTAGAACTGACTCAAACATGTTATTTATTTATTTATTTTTTATAACTGAGTAATATTTCATTGTGACTGAAGCCAGAAATTAAAAGACACTTACTCCTTGGAAGAAAAGTTATGCCCAACCTAGATAGCATATTCAAAAGCAGAGACATTACTTTGCCAACAAAGGTCCGTCTAGTCAAGGCTATGGTTTTTCTAGTGGTTACGTATAGATGTGAGAGTTGGACTGTGAAGATGGCTGAGTGCCGAAGAATTGATTTTGAACTGTAGTGTTGGAGAAGACTCTTGAGAGTCCCTTGGACTGCAAGGAGATCCAACCAGTCCATTCTGAAGGAGATCAGCCCTGGGATTTCTTTGGAAGGAATGATGCTAAAGTTGAAACTCCAGTACTTTGGCTACCTCATGCAAAGAGTTGACTCATTGGAAAAGACTCTGATGCTGGGAGGGATAGGAGGCAGGAGGAGAAGGGGACGACAGAGTATGAGATGGCTGGATGGCATCACTGACTCGATGGACATGAGTCTGGGTGAACTCCGGGAGTTGGTGATGGACAGGGAGGCCTGGTGTGCTGCAATTCATGGGGTCGCAAAGAGTCAGACATGACTGAGCGACTGAACTGAACTGAACTGAATTGAATATTCCTTTGTGTATATGTACCACAATGTCCTTATCTTTTGTCTGCTGATGGACATCTACGTTGCTGCCATGTCCTAGCTGTTGTAAATAGTGCTGCAATGAACATTGGAGTATATGTGTCTTTTTCAATTTTGGCATGAGATGGTGCCTCATTGTAGTTTTGATTTGAATTTCTCTGATAATGAGTGATGTTGAACATCTTTTCATGTGTTTGTTAGCCATCTGTATGTCTTCTTTGGAGAAATGTCTTTTTAGTTATTTGGCCCATTTTTTGATTGGGTCCTTTATTTTTCTGGTATTGAGCTGTATGAGCTGCTTGTATATTTTGGAAATTAGTTCTTTGTCAGTTGTTTGCTTGCTATTATTTTTTTCCATTCTGAAGGGTGCCTTTTCACTTTGCTTATAGTTTCCTTTGTTGTCCAAAAGCTTTTAAGTTTAATTAGGTCCCATTTGTTTATTTTTGTTTTTATTTCCATTCCATAGAGGATCTTGCTATGATTTATGTCAGAGAGTGTTCTGCCTATGTTTTCCTGTAAGAGTTTTGTAGTTTCTCATCTTACATTTAGATCTTTAATCCATTTTGAGTTTGTTTTTGTGTATGGTGCTATAAAGTGATCTAGTTTCATTCTTTTACAGGTGGTTGACCAGTTTTCCCAGCACCACTTGTTAAAGAGATTGTCTATTCTCCATTGTATATTTTTGCCTCCTTTGTCAAAGATAACGTGTCCATAGGTGTGTGGACTTATCTCCGAGCTTTCTATATTGTTCCATTGATCTATATTTCTGTCTTTGTGCCACTACCATACTGTCTCGATGACTGTAGCTTAGTAATATAGTTTGAAGTCAGGCAGGTTGATTTCTCCAGTTCCATTATTCTTTTTCAAGATTGCTTTGGCTATTTGAGGTTTTTTGTGTTTTTCCATACAAATTGTGAAATTATTTGTTCTAGTTCTGTGAAAAATACTGTTGGTAGCTTGATAGAGACTGCATTGAATCTATAGATTGCTTCTGATAGTATACTCATTTTTACTATATTGATTCTTCCAATACATGAACATGGTATATTTCTCCATTTACATGTGTCATCCTTGATTTTCATGAGTGTTTTATAGTTTTATATATATAGGTCTTTTGTTTCTTTAGGTAGATTTATTCCTAAGTATCTTATTCTTTTCTTTGCAGTGGTAAATGGGATTGTTTCCTTAATTTCTCTTTTTTTCCCCCTCATTGTTAGTGTATAAGAATGCAAGGGATTTCTGTGTATTAATTTTATATCCTGCAACTTTACTATATTCATTGATTAGCTCTAGTAATTTTCTGGTGGTGTCTTTAGGGTTTTCTATGTTGAGGATCATGTCATCTGCAAACAGTGAGAGTTTTACTTCTTTTCCAATCTGGATTCCTTTTTATAATTATTATTTTTTCTTCTCTGATTGCTGTGGCTATGACTTACAAAACTATGTTGAATAATAGTGGTGAGAGTGGGCACTCTTGTCTTGTTCCTGATTTTAGAGAAAATGCTTTCAGTTTTTCACCATTGAGGATAATGTTTGCTGTGGGCTTGTCATATGTGGCTTTTATTTTGTTGAGGTATGTTCCTTCTATGCATACTTTCTGGAGAGTTTTTATCATAAATGGGTGTTGAATTTTGCTAAAGGCTTTCTCTGCATCTATTGAGATAATTATGTGGTCTTTGTCTTTTCAATTTGTTAATATGGTATATCATATTGATTGATGTTAATATTGAAGAATCCTTGCATCTCTGGGATAAAGCCCACTTGGTCATGATGTATGATGATTTTATTATGCTGCTGGATTCTGTTTGCTTGAATTTTGTTGAGGATTTTTGCATCTATGTTCATCAGTGATATTGGCCTGTAATTTTCTTTTTATGTGACATCTTTGTCTGGTTTTGGTATTACAGTGATGGCTGCCTCATAGAATGAGTTTGGGAGTTTACCTTCCTCTACAATTTTCTGGAAGAGTTTGAGTAGGATAGGTTTTAGCTCTTCTCTAAATTTTTGTTAAAATTCACCTGTGAAGACATCTGGTTTCTGGCTTTTGTTTGTTGGAAGATTTTTGATTACACCTTCTTCTCAATCTTTGTCTCTAGTCTGTTTATCTGTAGCTTCATTTTGTTTTCAAGATGTTGGATCATCTTTGGCTTCCCTGGTGGCTCAGAGGGTAAAGCATCTGCCTGTAATGCGAGAGACCTGGGTTTGATCTTTGGGTGGGGAAGATTCCCCTAGAGAAGGAAATGGCAATCTACTCCAGTATTCTTGCCTGGAAAACCCCATGGATGAGTAAGTCTGGTGGGCTACAGTCCATGGAGTCACTAAGAGTCGGACATGACTGAGTGACTTCAATTCACTTACTATCATTATTCTGAATTCTTTTTTAGGTAGACTCCCTAACTTCTCCTCACTCTTTTTTTTTTTTTTTTGGCTGGGTTTTTATCACGTTCCTTCACCTGTTGAATATTTCTCTGCCTTTTCAATTTGTTTCGATTGCTGTGTTTGGGGAACTCTCTCTGCAGACTCTAAGTTCGTGGTTCCACTTAATTGTAGAGTCTTCTCCCTATAGATGTAGTTGGACTAATGGCTTATCAAGGTTTCCTGGTTGGGGAACTTGTGTCATTGTTCTGGTGGGTAGAGCTGGATTTCTTCTCTCTGGAGTGCAATGAAATGTCCAGTAGCGAGTTTGGGGGTGTCTATGGGTTTATCATGGCTTTGAGCAGCCCATCTTTAATACTCAGGGTTATGTTCCCCTTTTGCTGGATAATTAGCATGGTATGTCTTGCACTGGATCTTTTTGGCTCTTGGGAGAAGCATTGGCTTCAGTGTAGGTGTGGAGACTTTTGGGTGAGCTCTTGTCTATTAATTTTCCTGGGAGTCAGGAGTTCTCTGATGTTCTAAAGTTTTAGAGTCAAACCTTCTGCCTCTGGCTTTTGGTCCTTCTCTTACAGTAGCCTCAAGACTCCTTAGAAGGAGATTGGGCTGCCTTTCTGGGTGCCTCATGACCTCTGCCAGTGGTCAGAAGTAGTTTTGGGGAAGTTGCTCAGCATTCAAATGATCTTTTGATGAATTTGTGAGGGACAAAGTGGTCTCCCCATCCTATTCCTTCACCATCTTGGGACCTCCCCCTCCTTGGGAATGGTTTTGATCACCACCTCCTGTATAATGTTGTAAACTTCCATCCATAGTTCTTTAGGCACTCTATCAGATCTAATCCCTTGAATCTATTTATCACTACCACTGTATAATTGTGAAGGATTTGATTTAGTCATACCTGAATGGTCTAGTGGTTTTCCCTACTTTCTTCAATTTAAGTCTGAATTTGGCAATAAGGAGTTTGTTTTCTGAGACACAGTCAACTCCTGGTCTTGTTTTGCTGACTGTATAGAGCTTCTTCATCTTTGGATGCAAAGAATATAATCCATCTGATTTAGATATTGACCATCTGGTGATGTCCATGTATCAAATCATCTATTGTGCTTTGGAAGAGGGTGTTTGCTATGACCAGTGTATTCTCTTGGCAAATCTGTGTTAGCCTTTCCCCTGCATCATTTTGTATTCCAAGGCCAAACTTGTCTGTTACTCCTTATTTTTGCATTCCAGAACCCTATGATGAAAAGAACATCTTTTTTGTGTGTTAGTTCTAGAAGGTCTTGTAGGTCTTTATAGAACCACTCAATTTCAGACTCTTCAGCATTAGTGGTTGGGGTATAGACTTGGATTACTGTGACATTGAATGGCTTGCCTTGGAAATGAACAGGAATGATTCTCTTGTTTTTGAGCTTGCACCCAAGTACTGTATTTCAGACTCTTTTGTTGACTATGAGGGCTACTCCATTTCTTCTAAGGGATTCTTGCCCACTTATTTAACTTATATGCAGAGTACATCATGAGAAATGCTGGGCTGGAAGAAGCATAAGTTGGAATCAAGATTTCCGGGAGAAATATCAATAACCTCAGATATGCAGATGACACTACTCTTATGGCAGAAAGTGAAGAGGAACTAAAAAGCCTCTTGATTAAAGTGAAAAAAGAGAGTGGAAAAAGTTGGCTTAAAGCTCAACATTCAGAAAATTAAGATCATGGCATCTGGTCCCATCACTTCATGGGAAATAGATGGGAAAACAGTGTCAGACTATATTTTTCTGGGCTCCAAAATCACTGCAGATGGTGACTGCAGCCATGAAATTAAAAGACGCTTACTCCTTAGGAGGAAAGTTATGACCAACCTAGATAGCATATTGAAAAGCAGAGACATTACTTTGCCAACAAAAGTCCATCTAGTCAAGGCTATGGGTTTTCCCAGTAGTCATGTATGGATGTGAGAGTTGAACTGTGAAAAAAGCTGAGTGCTGAAGAATTGATGCTTTTGAACTGTGGTGTTGGAGAAGACTCTTGAGAATCCCTTGGACTGCAAGGAGATCCAACCAGTCCATTCTAAAGGAGATCAGCCCTGGATGTTCTTTGGAAGGAATGATGCTAAAGCTGAAACTCCAGTACTGTGGCTACCTCATGAGAAGAGTTAACTCATTGGAAAAGACTCTGATGCTGGAGGGATTGGGGGCAGAAGGAGAAGGGGATGACAGAGGATGAGATGACTGGATGGCATCACTGACTCGATGGACATGAGTTTGGGTGAACTCTGGGAGCTGGTGATGGACAGGGAGGCCTGGCGTGCTGCAATTCATGGGGTCGCAAAGAGTCAGACACGACTGAGTGACTGAACTGAACTGAACTGTATTAGATATAATGGTCATAAGAATTAAGTTCACCCATTCTGGTCCATTTTAGTTCACTGATTCCTAAAATGTCAGTGTTCACTCTTGCCATCTCCTGTCTGACTACTTCCAGTTTACCTTGATTCATGGACCTAGAATTCTATGTTCCTATGCAATGTTTTTCTTTGCAACATCTGACTTTACTTAGTCCTGCACAACAGGACCCAGGGAATGGAGCAGTGACCTCCAGAAGAGACTGAGCTGGAACTGCCTTTGAGTATTTGAGGGTGTCCTGTGGAGGCACGGTGAGCAGTGACCACTGCGGGGAAAGGGCTCCAGCTGCAGCAGCCCTGGGCAGCAAGGCCTGTGGCATAAGTCCTCTTGGAGGAGGTCACCACTAGCCCCACTGTGGAGCTGCTGAGCAGATGGCCCACAAACTAGAGAGCAACTATACCAAGGAAGTTCTCGCACTGTTGCAAAAGTTCTAGGGCCCACAACAGATTTCCAAATCTGGGGATCTGGCAAAGAGACAGACTCCCCAGGGATTTTGGCTTTGAGTCCAGTGGGATTTGATTACAGAACTTCCACAGGATTGGGGACACAGACTCTTGGAGGGCACAAACAAAACCTTGTGTGCACCAGGACCCAGCAGAAGGAGCAGAGACCCCACAAGAGATTGAGCTAGGCTTGCCTGTGTGTCTAGGAGTCTCTGGCAGAGTGTGGGTCAACAGTGGCCTGCTGCAGGGTCAAGAGCACTGACTACAACCATCCTGGGAGCTTCAGCATGCTGGCATAAGTCCTTTTAAAGGAGATTGCCGTTATAGCCAATACCCCTACCATATTTGGCCTGAGGCCAAACTACAGGGAGAGAACACAGCCCCACCCAACAGCAGAAAATTGGATTAAAGATTTACAGAGGATGGTGTTGCCCACCAGAACAAGACCCAGTTTCCCCCATGATCAGTCCCTCCCATCAGGAAGCTTCCACAAGCCTCTTATCCTCATCCATCAGAGGGCAGACAGAATGAAAACCACAATCATGGGAATCTAACCAGACTGATCACATGGATCACAGCCTTGTCTAACCCAGTGAAACTATGAACCATGCCATGTAGGGCCACCCAAGACAGATGGGTCATGGTGGAGATTTCTGACAAAACGTGGTCCACTGGAGAAGGGAATGGCAAGCCACTTCTGTATTCTTGCCTTGAGAACCCCATGAACAATATGAAAAGAATGGCTGGATGGAATCACTGACTCGATGGACGTGAGTTTGAGCGAACTCTGGGAGTTGGTGATGGACAGGGACGCCTGGTGTGCTGCAGTTCATGGGGTCTCAGAAAGTCGGACACGACTGAGCGACTGAACTGAACTGAACTGAACTGGACTGCAAGGAGATCCAACCAGTCCATCCTAAAGGAGATCAGTCCTGGGTGTTCTTTGGAAGGAATGATGCTAAAGCTGAAACTCCAGTACTTTGTCCACCTCATGAGAAGAGTTGACTCTTTGGAAAAGACCCTGATGCTGGGACGGATTGGGGGCAGGAGGAGAAGGGGACGACAGAGGATGAGATGGCTGGATGGCATCACTGACTTGATGATGGACGTGAGTCTGAGTGAACTCCGGGAGTTGGTGATAGACACGGAGGACTGGCGTGCTGCAATTCATGGGGTCGCAAAGAGTCGGACATGACTGAGCGACTGAACTGAACTGAACTGAACTAGTAATTAGACTTTAGAGTCTACATATTCTTTAATTTACTTTTAAAAATACACTCAAAGTAAAACTGATGGAACAAGTTAGCTTGCTAATGAGGACTGTCAGCATTCCAATGTCTCACTAAAATTCTAAGAGCCAAAATATTTTTAAAAGGCAATCACTTTATTTTAAAGTAATAAAAAAAATCCTTCTGTAAAGAATAAGAACACTAGGTACCTGTGAGGTTTTATCTGGAACTCTGGATTTCAGTCTACAAGACTATACTAGGGATCATAAGCTTAAATGTCTACAAGGTCAGGCCAGTAATATTAATTCTGGCTTTTGAGAACTGAACTGTTGAGTGCTCATGTTATCTAGAAGGTACACCTGGTCCTCAGTTTTTGCCAGTTGTTACCATTTGGAAATGTGGATGTGGCCTTGTCAGAGCTTTCATCTCTTCAAGAGAAGCCACAATTCTGGATTTGCATGAGGAAGTTCCTGTGCCTTTGACCTAGACTTTGACAGGCTGTGTTATTTCACCTTGGATATTAACTCTGCATCTAAAACAGTTATCAACCAGAGAAAAATTGTGTTGGATATTTGGCTACAGGAGTCAATAATTCAAATGCTCCCTAAGGGCAGTTGACAGAGAGGGAATAACACATTGTTTAATTGATTACATGTTCTTTTTTAAACAAGATAAACTCTCCTAAAAACAATCTAACACAGTGATGAATGAACACAATTATATAACTAATATTTTTTTAGAAGCTATTTTATTAGCTAACCTAATTGCCAATTTTGATTAATATATTTTTGTTCAGTCGCTAAGTTGTGTTAGACTCTTGCAACCCTATGGACTACAGCAAGTCAGATAGTTTGTCTTCCACTATCTTCCAGAGTTTACTTGAATTCATGTCCATTGAGTTGGTGATACAATCTAACCATCTTATCCTCTGCCACCCCCTTCTCCTTTTGCTCTCAATATTTCCCAGCATCAGTTTTTTTTTTTTTTTTTTCTCTCCCAATGAATTGACTCGTCCCATAAGGTGGCCAAAGTATTGGATTGGCCAATCAGCTTCAGCATCAGTCCTTCCAATGAATATTCAGGGTTGACTTCCTTTAGGATTGACTGGTTTGATCTTGCAGGTTTGATCTTACAAGGGACTCTCAAGAGTCTTCTCCAGCACCACAATTTGGAAACATCAGTTTTTCAGCACTCAGCCCTCTTTATGGGCCAACTCTAACATCCGTACACAACTACTGGAAAAACCATAGTTTTGCCTAGACAGACTTTAGGTTTGTCATAGCTTTCCTTCCACGGAGCCAGCATCTTTTAATTTCATGGCTGCAGTCACTGTCTGTGGTGATTTTGGGGCCCAAGAAAACAAAATCTGTCACTGCTTCCACTTTCACCCCTTCTATTTGCCATGAAGTGATGGGACTGGATGCCATCATCTTAATTTTTTTGAACACTGAGTTTCAATCAGCTGTTTTCACTTGCCTTTTCACCATCATCAAGTGGCTTTTTAGTTCTTCTTCACTTTTTGCCATTAGAGGGGTATCATCGGCATATATGAGGTTGTTGATTTTTCTCCCAGCAATCTTGATTCCAGCTTGTGCTTCATCCAGCCTGGCATTTCACATGATTTACTCTGCATTTAAGTTAAATAAGCAGGGTACAGCCACGTCATACTCCTTTCGCAATTATGAATCAGTCAGCTGTTCCACTTCTGGTTCTAACTGTTGCTTCTTGACCATATACAGTTTTCTTAGGAGACAGGTAATGTGGTCTGGTACTCCCATGTGTTGAAGAATTTTCCTGCTTGTGATTCACACAGTCAAAGGCTTTAGTGTAGTCAATGAAGCAGAAGTAGATATTATTTGGAATGCCCTTGCTTTCCTCTTGATCGAGCAAATATAGACAATTTGATCTCTGGTCCTCTGCTTTTTTCAAATCTAGCTTGTACATCTGGAAGTTCTCGATTCACATACTGCTGAAGTCTCACTTGAAGAAGTTTGACCATAACCTTGCTAGCATGCTAATGAAACTTTTCTAGTCCTGTGCTCACTGCTGAGTTTTAGGGATTATATAATTTGGAACAAAATCTAATGATCTACATGCACTTTCTTGGCTAAATGTACACTGTTATTAATTTAACAACTTAATTTACTTTTCTCTATGAGGTCAATAGACATCCTGAACTTATCACAGACATAGGTGATGATACAGAGCCAAACCGCAGCCCTTGATTTTGGTATAAAATATAAATATAAAAATTTGTATTTTATAACATATATAACTACAAAATGCAAAGTTTTTTTCCTAAAAAAGTGAATTTTCTTGTACTTTTAAAAACATTTCTATTGGAGTGTAATTGATTTACTATATTGTATTAGTTTCTCGGTTCAGTCAGTTCAGTTCATTCACTCAGTCATGTCCGACTCTTTGTGACCCCTTGGACTGCAGCACACCAGGCTTCCCTGTCTATCACCAACTGCCAGTGTTTACTCAAACTCATGTCCATAGATTCGGTGATGCCATTCAACCATCTCATCCTCTGTTGTTCCCTTCTCCCGCCTTCAATCTTTCCCAGCATCAGGGTCTTTTCCAGTGAGTCAGTTCTTCACATCAGGTGGCCAAAGTATTGGAGTTTCAGCTTTAGCACCAGTCCTTCCAATGAATATTCAGGACTGATTTCCTTTGGGATGGATTGGTTAGATCTCCTTGCAGTCCAAGGGACTCTCAAGAGTCTTCTCCAACACCACAGTTCAAAAACATCACATCAATTCTTCAGTGCTCAGCTTTCTTTATGGTCCAATTCTCACATCCATACATGACTACTGGAAAAATCATACCTTTGACTAGATGTGCCTTTGTTGGCAAAGTAATGTCTCTGCTTTTTCATATGCTATCTAAGTTGGTCATTGCTTTTCTTCCAAGGAGTATTAATTTCTGGTGTACAGCAAAGTGAATCAGTTATACATATATTCACTCTTTTTTAAGATTCTTTTCTCATATAAATCATTTCAGAGTATTGAATAGCACTCTCTGTGGTATACAGTATGTCATTATTATTAATTGTATTCTACTTTATAAATAGTAGTGTGTATATATTGATTTCAATCTCACAATTTATCCCTCTCTCTTTTATTTTCTTATATTTCTCTATGAACCTTATCCACATGTTCCAAATTTCAAATCCATGTAACTCTGAATGAATCAGTTAACCTCTTTATGCCTGAGCACTGACATGGGAATATTGGTTTTAAACATTTCCCAGAATCCCTCCACATTTCTGGCCAGTGCACTACATTCTCTGGTTTTCAGGCTCATCCTTTGATTAGGATATAATTCCTTCAATTCTATACTTTGATAACTCTAGACAATCTGAGATGTTTGTGTTTGTGCTGATTTTCAAGTCAGAAGAAAGAAAGGAAGTGAAGTCTCTCAGTCGTGTCTGACTCTTTGATACCCCATGGACTGTAGCCTGCTAGGCTCCTCCATCCATGGGATTTTCCAGGCAAGAATACTGGAGTGGGTTGCCATTTCCTTCTCCAGGAGATCTTCCTGACCCAGGGATTGAACCTGGGTCTCCCACATTGTAGGCAGATGCTTTACCGTCTGAGCCACCAAGGGAAGTCTAAGTGAGTCTTTAAGTGAACCCTTTAAGAGTGGAATTTTTTTGTTCTCTGTAGTTATTTGGTTCTCCTGGAATTATTCTCTTCTGGTCTTCAAAGCCAGGTGTTTTGGTGGGCTTATATCTTCTGTGTGGGACCTAGGGGTTGAGGACCCTGATTGGAGCTCAACTTTCTCACTCCCCAGGGAGAAAATCTGTACCTATTTGATCCCTCCTGGATTTCTGTAGCTGGCACATGGTTTTTCCAGACCATATCTTTGCTTTTTCTATACATCTTGATGATTTTTTTAACAGAAAATTTGAAAATTCTGTTAAAAAATTTATTTGAAACAGGCTGTGGGGGTAGAGGGGGGCTCTTTACAATATAAGAGAAAAGGGAAACTTGTAATGATCTAAAAATGAATTCTCAGTATACATGCCAGTCGGTGTGTTTTTCAGGTCTTAGGGATTAACAGTTGAATCTTTCCCCGACACAGTGGTAGGTACTATTACTCTCATTTAAAAGATGAACAGATCAACATTCAGAGGCTGGGGAACTCGTCTTCATTGAAGTTTTCGAGGACAGCTGGTGGCAGAGTGGGATCTTAGAGCCAATTTTCCTATTTCCAATCAGGTCTGAATCCTCTCTTGATACATTTCAGGGGCAATGCTTTTGAATGCCACCAGGCCTTCATGCTATTCATTTGTCCCATTATGGAAGCTCTGTTCTTCCTGTTTTCAGGTCTCCTTTCAAGAGAATTAGTTCATATGTAGTTGTAGACTTGTGTCCATAGAATGAGGTGAACTTAGGATCTTCTTATACTGCCATCTTGAACCCTCTCCCAATATGTTTTTTTTTTTTATGTATTTATTGAGCACATAAAGCTAAATAAAATAAAAGCTGCAACACAAATGTTCTTTTAAGAGATTTTTCTCATGTGATGAAATGGCTGAGGCATCTTTAACTGCAATTTCAATGATATTTGAACTAAAGATTCTTTTCTTAGTTAATATCCTTGAGGTAAACATGAGCATTCTTCATATGTCCAAGAACCTCCTAACTGTGCTCAAAATTGGGCCATCTTAAATTTTGTTAAAAATAACCATTATCTATCATACCCTTAATCTATTCTGTACTTACAGAATTGTTCTCAAACAAGAAGTTATGCTGAACTGGGCATGTAGTGTATATAAGAGAGTGTTGATTGGGATATACAATTTATTCCTAGGACACAAACACAAGGACTGATCAGTTAGTTTAGGATTATGAATGTGGGTTTCAAACTGTCCTAATCAATGTCAGTAACATCCAAAAACATATTTGAAATATATGTTTTTATGTATATGCTCACTGAACTCAGAAGAAGAATGGATCAACACAATGAGAAATTTGACAAAGAAATAGATAATAGAAAGCCAACAAGTTATGAGGGAACTGAAAAATGCAATAGAAGCATTCAACAGTAGATGGGATAGGAAAGAAGAATGAATCAGGCAGCTGGAAAACAATGAAACTTATCCAGACAGCAGCAAAATGAAAAAAGAATTTAAAAAGTAAATATACCTTAATAAGGGACCTATGGGACAACATCAAATGGAATAATGTTTGCATTATAGGAGTCCTAGATGAAGAAGAGAGAGAAATAATGAGAAAAATTATTTGAAGAAATAGGGCTTAAAACTTTCCTAATCTGGGGAAGGAAACAGATATCCATGTCCAGGAAGCCCAGAGATATTCAGATAAGATGAATGCAAAGAGAAGTACACCCAAGCCTATTATTAAAATTGCAAAAGTTAAGGATAAAGAGAGAATCATAAAAGCAGCAAGAGATGAAGACTTTCTACAACAAGGAAAACCCTATAAGGCTATGAGCAGATTTTTCAGCAGAGATTTAACAGGCCAGAAGGGAGTGCATAACATACTGAAAGAGTTAAAAGGAAAAAAAAAAATCTCCAGCCAAGACTTCTGTACTCAGCAAGGTTATTTTTCAGAATTAAAAGAGGATTCCCAGATTCAAGGATTTCCCAGATAAGCAAAAACTAAAGGAATTCACCACCATTCAGCCAGGCAAGAAATACAAAAGGAACTTCTATAAGCTGAAAATAAATGATAGTAATTAAAAATAAAACACATGAAAATAAAAATCTCATAGGAATAGGTAAACATACCATAAAGGTATGAGTCACTTACAAAGCAAGCATGGAAGTTGAAAGACAAAGGATTAAAATTAACTAAAACTAAAATAACAGTTAAGGGATTTATAAAATATAAAGGTGTGAAATGCCTCAACAAAAGTATAAAATGTGAAGAATGGGAGTAAAAAAATAAAGTTTTAGAATGCGCTCAAATTTAAGTTGCTACCAACTTAAAACAAGCTGCTATTTACATAATATATTGTATGTGGACCTCAGAGTAAGGACAAAGAAAATGTTTATAGTAAATACACAAAAGAAAATGAGAAAGAAAGGAATATAAACAATCTAAACTACAAAGGAAGAGGAAGAGAAGAAATAAACTGAAGAACTACAAAAACAGCTGGAAAACAATGACATGAAATAAATACGTACCTATCAATAATTACTTTAAGTATAAGCTGGTAGAAATGTAAATTGATACAACCACTATGGAGGACAGTATGAAGATTACTCAAAAACCTAGGAATAAAACTACCATGCTGCTGCTAAGTCGCTTCAGTCGTGTCTGACTCTGTGCGACCCCATAGACGGCAGCCCACCAGGCTCCCCTGTCCCTGGGATTCTCCAGGCAAGAACACTGGAGAGGGTTGCCATTTCCTTCTCCAAAACTACCATATGACCCAGCAATCTCACTACTGGGCATATACCCTGAGAAAATCATAATTCATAAATCCTGATATTCGTTACAGCTCTATTTACAATGTGGGACATGGAAGCAACCTAGATGTCCATCAACAGATGAATGGATAAAGAAATCATGGTACATATGTACAACAGAATATTACTCAGCCATAAAAAGAAATGAATTTGAGTCAGTTGAAATCAGGTGGATGAATCTACAGCCTGTTATACAGAGTGAAGTAAGTCAGAAAGAGAAACACAAATATTGTATATTAATGCATAAATATGGAATTTAGAATGATGGTATGATAACCTATTTGCAGAGTAGAAGTGGGGATGCAGATGTATAGAACACACTTGTGGACACAATGGGGGACAGAGAGGCTGGGACAAATTGATAGAGTAGCATTGACACATATAACTATCATGTGTAAAGTAGATAGCTAGTGGGAAGCTGCTGTATAACTTGGGGAGCTCAGCCTGGTACACTGTGATGACTAAGAGGGGTTAGAAGGAGGCTCAAGAGGGAAGGAATGTATGTATATTTATGGTTGATTCACAGTGTTGATTGCAGAGACCAACAGAATGTTGCAAAGCAATTATCCTTCAGTTAAAGATAAAAAATAAATGGACAAAATTTGCCAATTAAAAGACATGTGGCTGATGGAATGAAAAAATCAAGACACTCATTAATATATACTGCCTATGAGAGATTCATTTCAGAAGAAAAGACATACATAAACTGAAAGTGAAGTATGAGAAAAGATATTTATGTAGATGGAAATAAAAAGAAAGCTGGGACAGTTTTACTAATGTCAGGGAAAATAGACTTTAAAAGAAAGATTGAAATAAAAGACAAAGAATGAAGTTACATAATGATAAAAGGATTAATCTAGGAAGAAGAGAAAACATTTATAATGTATATGCACCCAACAAGGGAGCTTGAAGATATATAAGGTGAATATTAATGGGCCTAAAGGGAAAAACTGAAAGCAATGTAATAATAGCAGGGGACTTCTTGGAGAAGGAAATGGCAACCCACTCCAATATTCTTGCCTGGAGAATCCCATGGACGGAGGAGCTTGGTGGGCTACAGTCCACGGGTCACAAAGAGTTGGACACGACTGAGCGACTTCACTTTACACTTACATCAACAGATAGATCATTCAGATAGAAAGCACAAAAAGAAACAGTGGTCTTAAATGACAGATCAGATAGACTTAGTAGATACAAACAGAACATTTGGTCCAAATAAAGCATCAGAGTACCCATTTTTTTTTTCATTGTTCTATGTGAAACAATCTCCAGGATAGATCACATGTTGAGTCACAAAACATGTCTCAATAAATTCAATAAGATTAAAATCAGATCAAGCACCTTCTCCAACCACAACCACTAGAAATCAATCACAAGAGACAAACAAACCCACAAAAATATGGAGATTAAGCAATGTACTGCTGAACAACCAATAGAGCATCAAAGAAATCTAAGACGAAACTTTAAAATTAAAGAAATTTTAAAACCTAGAGTCGAGTGAAAACAGAAATACTACATACCAAAAGCTATAGGGTGTAGAAAAACTCATTCTAAGAGGGAAGTTAGAGCCTACCTACAATTTAAGCCTTCTTCAAAAACCAAGAACATTACAAATAGATAATCTAACTTTACACCTAAAGTAATTAGAATAAAGTAGCACAAACAAAGCCCCAAATTAGTAGAAGGAAGTAATAAAGAGTTCAGTTCACTTCAGTTCAGTAACTCAGTTGTGTCTGACCGTTTGTGACCCCATGAACTGCAGCAAGCCAGGCCTCCCTGTCCATCACCAACTCCTGGCGTTTACCCAAACTCATGTCCATTGAGTCGGTGATGCCATCCAACCATCTCACCCTCTGTCGTCCCCTTCTCCTCCTGCCCTCAATCTTTCCCAGCATCAGGTCTTTTCAAATGAGTCAGCTCTTTGCATCAGGTGGCCAAAGTATTGGCGTTTCAGCTTCAACATCAGTCTTTCCCATGAAAACCCAGGACTGGTCTCCCCTAGGATGGACTGGTTGGATCTCTTTGCAGTCTGACAGACTCTCAAGAGTCTTCTCCAATACCACAGTTCAAAAGCATCAACTCTTCTTCGCTCAGCCTTCTTTATAGTCCAACTCTCACATCCATACATGACACTGGAAAAACCATAGTCTTGACTAGATGGACCTTTGTTGGCAAAGTAATGTCTCTGCTTTTTAACATGCTGTCTAGGTTGGTCATAATTTTCCTTCCAAAGAGTAAGTGTCTTTTAATTTCATGGCTGCAGTCACCATCTGTAGTGATTTTGGAGCCCAGAAAAATAAAGTCTGACACTGTTTCCACTGTTTCCCCATCTATTTGCTGTGAAGTGATGGAATAAAGAGTGGAAATACATAAAATAGAGACTAAAAAAAAAAATCAATTAAACTAAGAACTGTTCTTTTTAAAAATAAAGAAAATATGAAAAACTTTTAGCTAGATTAATCAAGAAACAAAGAGAAAGAACTAAAATAAAATTAGAAATGAAAGAGAAGAAATTAAAACTGATACCACAGAAATAAAAAGTATCATACAAGATTACTATAAACAATTATATACTAACAAACTGGACAACCTAGAAAAAAAAATGGATAAATTCTTAGATGTATACAATCTTGCAAAACTGAATCATGAAGAAATAGAAAATCTGAATAGACTATAAGACTGAATAGACTTATAAGGAGATTGAAACAGTAATTGAAAATCTCCCAGCAAACAAAGCCCAGGACTAGATGGTGTCATGGATGAATTCTACAAAACATTAAAAGACTTAATACCTAAATTGTATCATTCTCAAACTCCGCAAAAAAACTGAAGAGGAGGGAAACCTTCCAAATGCATTTTATGAAACCAGCATTGTTCTGATACCAAAGGAAAAAAGTACACTACAAAAAAGGAAAATCACAGTTAATACTACTGATGAACATAGATGAAAAATTTTGCAAAATAAAATGTTAGTAGCCTGAATTTCAGTTCAGTTCAGTTCAGTGGCTCAGTCGTGTCCTACTCTTTGCAACCCCATGAATTGCAGCATGCCAGGCCTCCCTGTCCATCACCAACTCCCGGGGTTCACCCAAACTCATGTCCATTGAGTCGGTGATGCCATCCAGCCATCTCATCCTCTGTCGTCCTCTTCTCCTCCTGCCCCCAATCCCTACCAGCATCAGAGTCTTTTCCAATGAGTCAACTCTTCCCATGAGGTGGCCAAAGTATTGGTTTCAACTTTAGCATCAGTCCTTCCAAAGAACACCCAGGACTGATCTCCTTTAGAATGGACTGGCTGGATCTCCTTGCAGTCCAAGGGACTCTCAAGAGTCTTCTCCAACACCACAGTTCAAAAGCATCAATTCTTCAGTGCTCAGCTTTCTCCACAGTTCAACTCTCACATCCATACATGACACTGGAAAAACCATAGCCTTGACTAGAGGGACCTTTGTTGACAAAGTAATGTCTCTGCTTTTGAATATGCTATCTAGTTTCGTCATAACTTTCCTTCCAAGGAGTAAGCGTCTTTTAATTTCATGGCTGCAGTCACCATCTGTAGTGATTTTGGAGCACAGAAAAATAAAGTCTGACACTGTTTCCACTGTTTCCCCATCTATTTCCCATGAAGTGATGGGACGGGATGCCATGAAATTCGTTTTCTGAATGTTGAGCTTTAAGCCAACTTTTTCACTCTCCACTTTCACTTTCATCAAGAGGCTTTTTAGTTCCTCTTCACTTTCTGCCATAAGCGTGGTGTCATCTGCATATCTGAGGTTATTGATATTTCTCCCAGCAATCTTGATTCCAGCTTGTGCTTCTTCCAGCCCAGCGTTTCTCATGATGTACTCTCCATAAATTTAAATAAGCAGGGTGACAATATACAGCCATAAATCATGATAAAGTGGGATTTATTCCAGGGGTGCAAGTTTGCTTCAACATCTAAATCAATCATTGTGGTAAATCACATTAACAAAAAGCAGGATAAAAATCACACTACTATCTCAATAGATATAGAACATTTTGACAAAATTTAATATCCATTTATGATTTTAAAAAGCCTGTCAACAAAGTGGGTATAGAAAGATCTTACCTCAACATAATAAAGGTCATATTTGACAAACCCACATTTAATAATATACTCAACAGTGGAAAAGTGAAAGCTTTTCCACTAAGATCAGGAACAAAGTAAGAATGCCTTCTCTCATCACTTTTATTGAACACATTATTGGAAGTCCTAGCCACAGCAAGAAAAGAAAAAAAAATATCAGAGACATTCAGATTGGAAAGGAAGAAGTTAAACTGTCACACTGTCCTTACTTGCAGATGATATGATACTACATATAGAAAACCCTGAATACTCTACCAAAAAACTGTTAGAATTATTATAATAAATGAATTTATTAAAGTTGCAGGATACAAAATCAATGTATAGAAATATGTGGCATTTCTATACACAATAATAAACTATAAGAAAGATAGATTAAGAAAACAATCCCATTTATAATAGCATCAGACAGAATAAAGTACCTAGGAATAAATTTTAACAAGAATGTGAAAGAAATGTACACTGAAAACTATAACACACTGATGAAAAAATTGAAAAAGACACAAATAAATGAAAAGACATTTCATATTTCATGTATTAGAAGAGTCAATATTGTTAAAATTTCCCTACTGCTTAAAGCAATTACAGATTCAGTGCAATCACTATCAAAATTCCAATAGCATGTTTCATAGGACCAGAACAAATAGTTCAAAAATTATATGGAGGTACAAAAGACTCTGAATAGCCAAATAAATTTTAAGAAAGAAGAATAAAGCAGGAGGTATCACACACCCTGATTTCAAACTACACTACAAAGCTATAGTCATCAAAACAGTATGGTACTGGCACATAAATCAATGGAACAAAACTGAATGTCCAGAAAATAAAACCACACATAAATGGACAATTAACTTACAACAAAGTAATCAAAGTATAAAATGCAGAAATAATAGTCTATTTAATAAATGATGTTCAGAAAACTGAACATCCACATGAAAAAGAATCAAACTATACCACTATCTTATACCATATAAAAAATTAACTCAAAATAGATTAAAGATCTGAATGTAAGACTTGGAACTATAAAATTCCTAGAGGAAAATATAGGCAGTAACTTCATTGACATCAGTCTTAGTGACATTTTTGTGGATCTGACTCCAAAGGCAAAGGAACAAAAGCAAAAACTAACAAATGGGATTATATTCAACTAAAAAGCTTCTCCACAGTGAAGGAAGCCATCATTAAAACAAAAAGTCAACCTACTGAGTGGGAGAATGTATTTGTGATTGATATATCTGATAATGGGTTAATATACAAAAAACTCCAAAATACATAAAATAACTCATAAAACACAAAGACAGGAAAATAAGTAAACTGATTAAAAATGGGCAGAGGATTGTCCCAGTGCACCAGCCCCAAGCATCCAGTATCGTGCATCGAGCCTGGACTGGCGACTCGTTTCATATATGATATTATACATGTTTATATCTGTAGAGGATTCATTTTGATATATGGCAAAACCAATACAATATTGTAAAGTTAAAAAATAAACTAAAATATTAAAAAAAAATGGGCAGAGGGTCTTTTTTCCAAAAAGACAAAAATGGAACAAAACATAAATCAAAACATAGACATGGGCAATAAGCACATGAAAAACATTTTCACTAATTAACATCACTAATTATTAGAGAAATGCAAATCAAAAGCACAGTGAGATATAACCTCACACCTGTTAGAATGGCTATTATCATAAAAACAAAAAATAACAAATGTTAGAGAGGATGTGAGGAAAAGGTGACCCTCATACACTGTTGGTGGAATTGTAAATTGGTGTGGCCTCTGTGTAAAGTGATGTACGGATTCATAAAAAATTAAGAATAGAATATGATCCAGCGTTTCTACTTCTGAGTATTTATCTGAAGAACGTTAAAACACTAATTTGAAAAGACACATGCACTGATATGTTCACTGCAGCTTTCTTTACAATAGCCATGATATGGAAGCAACCCATGTGCCTATTAAGAGACGAGCAGATAAAGAAAATGTAGTATATATACACAATTAAATATTACTTAGCCATAAAAGGATGAAATCTTGTCATTAGCAACAACGAGGATGGATTTTGAGGGAATTTTTCTAACTGAAATGTCAGAGAAAGACAAATACTATAGAATTTCACTGTATGGGGAATCTAAAACAAAGCAAAACAAAAACAAATTCATAGATACAGAAATAAGATGAGTGGTAATCAGAGGAGAAGGGGACTTTGTGGGATGGGCCAAAGGGGAGAAAGGCTGGAACTGTATGGGGATGGATGGCAACTGGACATGTGGTATTGATCATGCTGTAGTGTATCAGTTCAGTTCAGTTCAGTTGCTCAGTCAAGTCTGACTCTTTGTGACCCCATGGACTACAGCATGCCAGGGCTCCCTGTCCATCACCAGCTCCTGGAGTTTACCTGTAGTACATACAGATGTCCAATTATCATGCTGTGCTCCAGAAACTTATGTATATAAAAATTTAAAAAAATAGAGAGTAGAAAACTCATTGGGGCAGGAGGTTGGTAGAGAGAAAGTTGATAAAAGGATACACAGTTTAAGTTACAAGATGAATAAGGTCTGAGGATGTAATGTATTGCATGATAAGTTGCTTAGGTTGTGTCCAATTCTTTGTGACCCTTTGAACTGTAGTCTGCCAGGCTCCTCTGTCTATGGGATTCTCCAGGCAAGAATACTGGAGTGGGTTGCCATGCCTGATTAAACTGATAACTCTATTTTGTATAATTGAAATTTGATAAGAGACTAGAACCTAAATATTCTTACCACCCCATACCCCTGCAATAAAGAAAAATATGTGAGATGATGGATATGTTAATCAACTCAATGGGAGTAATCTTTTCACAATGTATATGTTTATCATGTCTTCACATTATACATTTTAAATATCTTAAAATTTAAGTTGTCAATTATGTCCCAAAAAAGTTGAAAAGAAAGAAGCATATTCAAGATTCCAAGAGTGGGACCTCAATTTATATAGTTTCACAGTGTTAAGAAAAAGGTTTCATTTGACTTACAATGGCTTGCCTTGTTATCATAGTGTGGAACAAATGAGATTTTTTTCCAACAAATTCTAGATTCAGAACCTAAAGCTGTGAATTGATAATACCTGGTTTTACTGACCTGAAGGCATGTGGTTAACACATCAGTATTGTCTTTATCAGATTGTTTCCATTTACTGATCGGAAGAGATAATTGAGAAACAGGTTGAAATATTGTTTATTGTTTTGGACCCACCATCTGTGTGGGCAAAGGAAACCTTGACTTTAGTCAGGGTCAAGGTATCTGGGTCATTTACTCTTATGTAAGAAGCAGCCTCCTATGTGCCAGAACATAAAGGGTTGGCTTTCTCATGATGCTTAACCACTGTGGTTGCTGAGAAGTTATCTGTCAGCTTGTATATCCTCAGAAATTAACTCCAGCTCACATACATCCTGATCATTTCTCAACAAGAGTGTAGGAGTGTGCCCAGGCAGCTTTTGCCATGTGTGGATCAAACATTTTCAAGAGGTAAGTAGGTATCTTCTGGAGACTGGGGATTTGTCTGGTGTTGTCATTGCAAGGAATGAGACCAATGCTGGAAAAAAGTAAAAGCAGTCTGGTGCTCACCACTCCTTTTTGAATTCTCATGAAGAATGTGGGCTACTTCTGAGATTTAATGCCCAACAGCTCCTGCAGGGAGCCAGCCTTATTTCTCAATGCCATGGGTGAGGAACCTAGAGGTGGCTTTCTTTTCTGGTGTGTTCATAATGTGTGCTGTGTGCTTGGTCACTCAGTCGTGTCTGACTCTTTGTGTCTTCATGGACTGTAGCCTGCCAGGCTCCTCTGTCCATGGAATTCTATAGGCAAGAATACTGGAGAAAGTTGCCATTTCCTTCTCCAACTGTGTTCAGAGACTATTCTTTAAAACAATTTATTTTAGTTTGAAACAGAAAGTAAGATTGTTCTTTGAAGGACTCACAGATAAATGGCTAGGAACTTGCCCCTGCATAAAATAGAAATCTATAAATAATTCCATTTAAATAAATACATCTTCTGTGCTCTACAATAAATTGTATTTAGGTAATTTAATTTAATGGAATTCAAGATATTCAAAGGCCATTTCTCTCTCTCAATGGCCTTATGCCTGTAAAGATGAGCTCATCACCCACAGAATCTTTTATTTGAATATATTCTCAGAGTGGCTCTTAGTAACATCCCTGAACTTTTACCCTGGTGTCTTGTTAATGGGCAGTGTCAGGGATTCTGGCCTTCAAGGACACTGTTACAATCTGGCCATCATTGTTATTGATTCTGTACTGAGTCAGTTTCAATTTTGATCTAGGATTAAGCCATCTCTATGATGAGGTGAATGAACTCTTCTTGGATCCCCCGGATATTAATTATCTGGTAGGAATTTGTCAGGGAGGTTAATATCAAATTCTTAAGAAAAAAATAGGGTCTAAAAAGAGGAACAGCCCGACTCATGGGGCAAAGGGTATGGGATAGTGAGTCTCCTTTAAACCAAACAAAGCAAGCCTCTCATTTCTAGGCTATCCCGCCTGCTGTCTCCATCTGCCTGTAGTTCCACTCTCTGTTTCTCTCCTGTTCACTTGGTCTCCCCATCTGTACTCCACCCATACTCCTGAATTTGCTCTGCTTTTTTCAGGCCCAATCTTTGCTATTCATCCAATAAATCTGTAAGGAACTCACGTTTTCCCTATCATCTAGAGAGCTCCTCTCTTTGGTTAAAGGCAATGATTTTTAAAATCAGAAAAAACTGGCTCAAATCCCAACTTCATCTCTTACTAACCTTTTCTACAAGTTTTTAAATTTATCTGAGATTCAATTTTCCCATCTGTAAAATAGGGTTAATAACACATCTCAAAAGAGCTGTTGTAAAGATGACATGTGATGAAGTATGTGTTTAAGATAGAGTGGCAGGTTCAAAAAACCTCATGAATAATAACCTGAGCTTTTCCTTTTGATGTTTCAGTTCATTCATATTTTTTTTTTCTGTGATTCCACTGCTATTCTTTAGCCATCTACTGCTTCAGGAATTACTCAGCCTCATTTGACATTAACCCCAAATAAGTCTCTAAGACACAGTGGAAAGGGCAAGGATTAGGGTCCCATGATTGAGGATGCTTCCCTGGCTTTGCCTTGTCCCAGCTAGACTTTGAGTGGGTCATTTAAACTTTTTGAGCCCTAATTTCTTAAACAAGACACGGAATACTGAAGTGTCTAACTTACTGGATTGTTGATTAAACAAGGTAATTTTCATTGAAGGCTTAGTCTGTGCTAGGTCGTGTCCTAAATTCTTCACATGCGATAATCCCATGTAAAGTTCAAAATGGCCCTGTGATGCAGCTACTGCTATTATCCCTGTTGTGTTGATGAGGAAACCGAGGCTCAGTGAGGTTCAGGCCCCTGCAGGAGTGGGGGTGTTTGAGCCTATATGTGGTGGGTACCAAAGCACCATGACCACCACCCCTGGTGACTCACAGCTTGACTCTCTGTCCTCTCCAGTGTGACACAGGGAAAAGCCCAGACATCGTTACACACTCGGCACTGTGAACTGCACCTTGTCTCCTTAATGAGGCTCTAAACTTCTTCAGAGCATCTGGTATGTCTGTTTCCTTTTCCCCAGTACCTAGGAGAGGGTTGCATCATAAAAGACATTTAATAAATATCTTGTTGACTAAATCTGTACTCTCAGATTTAATCTTCTCTGCTCCCAAGGGCTTTCTTGAAGCCTTTCATGCTAGTGCCAGGCACTAAGGTGTCTGGATTTGGCTGTCAACAGAATGACAGAACAGTAATGACATAATGGTTGCGTTTCTGAGGACTTACTTTTTACTGAACAGTTAATGTGGATTATCTCATTTGCTCTTCTTAAAAATTCTCGAGTTACATATTATAGTACCCATTTACCCATTCTGTAGATGAGGAAACTGAGCCTTGGGGCGATTTGATAACCTGTCTCATGCCATGGAGCTAAGAAGAGGTGGCATTTAGAAACCCTGGTTTGGAGTCAGTTGTCTCTCTTGAGCCTGAACTCTTGATTTCTTTAAAAAAAAAAAAGGCACTAGATTGCTTGACTATCTTTTAAGTTCTAGTTTTACAACTATTTGCTACCAAATAGTTATATATATATATATATATATGTATGTATGTATGTATGTATATATATATATATATATATATATATATATATATATATATATATATGGCTTCCCAGGTGGCGCTAGTACTAAAGAACCCTGCCTGCCAACGCAGGAAACGTAAGAGCCACTGGTTCTATCTCTGGGTTGGGAAGATCCCCTGGAGGAGGGCATGGCAACCCACTCCAGTATTTTTGCCTGGAGAATCCCATGGATAGAGGAGCCTGGTGGGCTACAGTCTGTGGGGTCACAAAGAGTCGGACACGACTGAAGTGACTTAGCATGCACAAGCACGCATATATATATTTTATTTATTTAATATAAAATATATATAAATCTCTCTTTATATATATATATATATACACACATATATATATAGTGGCAAAATATACAAGATATAACATTTACCATTTTAGCCATTTCTTAGTGTACAGTTCAGTGACTATTCAGTGGATCTTCACTATCCACCTCAGAACTTTTTCCCACCGGCACAAACTGAAATTCTGTCCCCTTTTAACAATAACTCCCTACCCTCTCCTCTTTCCTGGCCTGTAAGTATGATTTCTTCTATGGTATGTACTAATATTTGACCATTTCAGTTCTTGAGGACTACTATTATACAGGCCTTTGCAAACTCTGCACCCTTGTAATGGCCTTCCTCAGTGTGGCCCTGGGGCCTTGTGACCTTCTTACTTTCTATCTGAAGCCAGCAGGCCCAGGGTCAGAAAGGCCTTTGGTCGTCAACAGGGTCTCCCATCTGAATGAGCCCTTTTGCAGATTTCCCTGTCTTTAGGGCATGTTCATTTTTCTCTTATCGCTGCTACATCCCCATGATGTGGGCCCACAATTCTGAGTCACCAGCTCTACGTGCGTCAGAGAAAGTTGCAGTGAGAAAAGGAAACTGCGTAATTATTATCTGCTGTAAACTGTATGCTGACATGCTGGGGGAGGGAGAATCTCTGCATTCAGGCTGGAAATTTCAGCATCCTTCATAGCTCAGAAGTGGTAGAGATGTCCTTGTGATAGCCACTTAAAGTCACCATATCTTTAAAATAGAGCTGGTGTCCACAGCAGCAAAGGTGCCCTTGTTAAATAAGCCTATTTTGCATAGTGTCTATATGGATACAGATATGATTATAGATAATTTTAGCTTTGCCTTCAGTTTCCAGGTTGCTACAGACCGTATTTTTACTCCTCCCTCCTCAATACATATGTCCCTCAAAATTCACTTTTTCTTCATTTCCCAGCTTTCTGACATTTATGTTTGTTCTCACATTATATCAGTCTTAATGCCTTTTGCATCTAGTTTCACTGAGCAAGATTCTTTTGCTTTTCAGCATGTTTTTAAACAATTCTATCATTTCATAAAGGCTTCCTTGACAAATGTAAAATAAATTGATAATTTTTTCCTTTTAACTATTTTATGATGTTTATTTATTGACATAGTACCAAGAATTCTGTCATTTAAAATGCTTTTTTAATTGGCTGATAGTGTATGGAAAAATGCATGTACCATACTCTTACAGCTCACTAAATCTTCTATCTGCACACACCCACGGAACCAGAGCAGAGATGAAGAAACAAAATATTATAGTGACTTCTTGGAGCATAAGTTAGTTTTATCTAATGTGGAACATTATATAAATGGTAATCATATCACTTATACTCCCTTGCTTAAAATACTTTTTTCCCTACTACTTGAAATTGGAATCCAAATAAGCTTGCAATTGGTTATTACGTTTTTTTATGTCTTTTATATATATCCTGTCCAGCTCTTTTATTTTTCTTTGAATTTTTTAAAATAAGATACTGAAATGTTAACCCCATAGAGCTTCCTGCAGTCTGATTTTGCCAGTTGCATCCCTTAATGTTTCTTTAGATATGTGCTCTCTCTAAAATTTCTCGCACATTTCTGGTCCAGGGTAGAGGCTGGATCAGACTCAGAAGGCTGCTCCTTCTGTGGGGTCAGCAGTCACTAAAAATGGTTGCCTGGCTCCTGGATAATGGTACTGAAGCAGACAGAGGTTAAGTGATTTGGCAAAGTGCTCCAGGCAGAGCCTGGGTCTCATGAAGTCTATTCCAGTGCACTTTATACTTCAGACTGGCAGTGAAAACTGAATGGTAATTTTTTAGTGTAATTCAAATATTTTTACATCCTGGAGGCTCAAGTATCTGACTCTTGCTTCTGAGTGTCCTCCGGAAGGCACGGGCCATGTGCATTGTACTGCTTCTCTAGTGCACAACATAATATGTGAGCACAGTGTGAAGACAGTGTAGAGAGGAAAGGCCTACTTTTCATGGTGTTTTTATTTCAGAAGGATGGTGTCAATTAAATGCAGTTAAATATGTATTTAATAAGCAGAACTGTGTGCTTAGTGGGCTTCCCCAGTGGCTCAGTGGTAAAGAATTCACCTGCAATGCAGGAGACACAGGGGACATGGGTTCAATCCTTTGGTTGGGAAGTTTCCCTGGAGGAGGAAATGACAACCCACTCCAGTATTCTTGCCTAGAAAATCCCATGGGCAGAGGAGCCTGGTAGGCCACAGTCCAGGGGGTTGCAAAGAGTCAGACACAACTGAGTGACTGAAAACACACACGTGTGCTTAGCAATGTGAACATATAAAGAAGGATAAGTTAATGTTCCTGTCACCGAGGAGCTCCCAATCTTTTTTAAGGAATCTTACATCTGAGAGGAATTACTCACGTATATGGTCAGTGGAAGAAAGAATTAGTCTCTAAGTCTGAAGACAGGGATGAAATTTTGCCTTGCCTTGTTTTCTGGCTCCCTGACAATACGCAGTTTTGTGACTGGGTCTTTGTTTCCTCCTCTACAAGGAAGTGGGCCTGTCTCACAGGGTGGTTACGAGGTTGAGATGAAACAGTACTTGGGAAGAGCATTATAGTCATTCCTATAGATGACTACTGTGTCATCCTTACTTGGATATTATAGGAAAGGGAGGACTCATCACTTTAAAATTGAGTGATTTAGTTTTTGAAAAACTGTAATTATTATAACATTTTTCTTTGAATGAACCCAAATCTTTCCTCCTGTAATTTCACCCATTGATTCTGGTCAGCATCTTGCAGTGTAAGTGTCCGTCTTTCTTCCTTCACAGTAGAATTGTAAATCTTTCTTTCTCACATTAGTCTTTAGATATTTGAAGACATCTATCATCATGATTCTATTTTCCAGGAAAACCATCCCTAACTCATTCAATACTTTCCCCCACACTAGGGTTCTAAACAAGAAACTTTCAAGATAGGGTATGCATCAGAATCACCTAGGAGTTTTAAAAATGTGTGCATTTTGACAAATCTCTCCAGGTGATTTTAAAATTCAGAAGGATCTTAATATCTTAATCATCTCTAAAACTTTTTAAACTTGCTCATATCTCTCTTGAAATATGACTCACTAATCCAAATGAATACTGCAGATATATGTGGCTTGAATTAGGGTTTGCTAACTATTATAACAAGTAAATCAAGAGATGGTGGTGGTTTAAATACAGTGGAAGTTAATTTCTTGCTTCTGTGAGTTTAAAGTGGACTTTCCTGATTGGTGTGTGGCTCTCTTCCAAGCACTGATACAGGGAGCCAGACTTTTTGCCTCCTACAGTTCTGCTATTTTTAAAACACAACCACCAGGGTCATTGGGTTCATCTGCATAAAGTTAAGAAGAGAACGTATGGACATTTTTCTGGGCTCAGCCTGAAGTAGTGTGGTTCATAAAACCATATGGCTACTGCAAAGAAGTGTACCCAAGAATGAAAGAAATTGGGTTTGGGGGACAGCTAGCCAGTCTGTACTGCTAGAGTGTATAATGTGTTTTGACTATTTCTTCTGACATCACAAATACCACCTGTCAATGAGGTCAGAAGGATTTAAACTGTCTGGATGACAGAAGACACCTTAAACAAAATTAAAAGACAAGTATAGACTGGAAGAAAATGTTTGTAGCATCTCAATATATTGGGGTGCTTTGCCATACTGTTAACTCACTGAAGTAATTGATATTCAATTAAATGTTTTCAGTTATTTTCAAAAGAAATGCCACATTGGATTTCCTCCCATTCTATAATCATTCAATTGCTTTTAATAACCTAATCACAGGACTTTATATCAAGTTAGTGCAGGCCCATCCTAAGATAGGCTCTTTCAAGATCTCATCTAACATACTACATAGCTTCGTAGCATACATTCAATAAGAATTCCTCCTTTCTCTGTAGCAGAGATATTATATACAGAGGAAAAGTGCACTCTGTCATGTAATCAAATTTTTCATATAATGCTAATTTTATATACTTATTGTTTATATATTTTTTAAGCACTCTGCTAAATGCTTCACCTGCGTTTAGTTTTAAAACTTTCACAACAATCTCATTAAGTAGATATCATTATCTTCCTTTTAAAAATGAGGAAATTTAGGTTTATCTAAATTATTTGTCAAAGTTACATGATGAGTAACCGTTAGAGTTAAGGTTCTAATGTATGTATGTCTTACTTCAAAGATGAATTTTTAAATCATTCTATGTCATCACCTACATAGGCAATACCTTTTATAAAATGCCAAAATTTGGAGAGAGCAAATGTGGTGTATGTCAGGGAAGATTTTACTGGAAGTAAGATTTATTATGACCCTAACTAAAGGGTTAGGTGTGGTTAAAGTGCTGCACTCAACATGCCAGCAGATTTGGAAATCTCAGTAGTGCCCACAAGACTGGCAAAGGTCAGTTTTCATTCAAATCCCTAGAAAGGCAATGCCAAAGAATGCTCAAACTACTGCATAATTGCACTCATCTCACATACTAGCAAAATAATGCTAAAAATTCTCCAAGTTAGACTTCAGGAATATGTGAACTGAGAACTTCCAGATGTTCAAGCTGGATTTAGAAAAGCCTGAGGAACCAGAGATCAAATTGCCAACATCTGCTGGATCATCAAAAAAGCAAGAGAATTCCAGAAAAACATCTATTTTTGCTTTGTTGTCTATGCCAAAGCCTTTGTGTGGATCACTACAAACTGTGGAACATTTTTCAAGAGATGGTAATACCAGACCACCTGACCTGCCTTTTGAGAAATCTGTATGCAGGCCAAGAAGCAACAGTTAGAACCAGACATGAAACAATGGACTGGTTCCAAATTGGGAAAGGTGTATGTCAAGGCTTTATATTGTTACCCTTCTTGTTTAACTTATATGCAGAGTACATCATGTGAAATGCCAGGCTAGATGAAGCACAAGCTGGAATCAAGACTTCCAGGAGAAACATAAACAACCTCAGGTTCACAGATGATACAACCCTTATGGCAGAAAGAGAAGAGGACCTAAAGAGCCTCTTGATGAATGTGAAACAGAATAGTGAAAAAGTTGGCTTAAAACTCAACATTCAGAAAAACAAAAATCATGGCTCTGGTCCCATCACTTCATGGCAAATAAATAGGGGAACAATGGAAAGAGTGACAGACTTTATTTTCTTGGGTGTCAAAATCACTGCAGATGGTGACTGCAGCTATGAAATTAAAAGACACTTGCTCTTTGGAAGAAAAGCTATTTCTAACCTAGATAGCTTATTAAAAAGCAGAGACATTACTTTGTCAACAAAAGTCCGTCTAGTAAAAGCTATGGTTTTTCTAGTAGTCATGTATGGATGTGAGAGTTGGACTATAAAGACAGCTGAGAGCTGAAGAATTGATGCTTTTGAACTGTGGTGTTAGAGAAGACTCTTGAGAGTCCTTTGGACTGCAAGGAGATCCCACCAGTCAATTCTAAAGGAAATTAGTCCTGAATATTCATTGGAAGCACTGGTGCTGAAGCTGAAACTCCAATACTTTGGTCACCTGATGCGAAGAACTGACTCATTGGAAAAGACCCTGATGCTGGGAAAGATTGAAGGCAGGAGGAGAAGGGGACGACAGAGAATGAGATGGTTGTATGGCATCACCGACTCGATGGACATGAGTTTGGGTAAACTCTGGGAGTTGGTGGTGGACAGGGAAGCCTGGCATGCTGCAGTCCATGGGGTCACAAAGAGTTGGACATGACTGAGTGACTGAACTGAACTGATTTGAACAAATTAAAGGGTAGGATTTAGGCAGGTGGAAAGAAGGATAAATGGCAAGAGTATACTTACGTATTGTATTTCCTTTAAGGAGACCCAACCAGTCTATGAGAAGTGATATTTTGAGCCTTGGCAGACAAGGATGATAACAACGAATACTGAGCTTCAGCTAAGTTAGGTCTTGTATTGAGGCACTGCATGGTCTGAGCCTCTTTAGACACCTGTATTACCAGTGTTTGCCTTTCAAAGGATACATGTTTTCAGTCCTCTACCTGAGGAGACTTAAATATCCGTTACTGAATAAAAGTATATAAGAAGACACTAAAAAAAAAAAAAAATGTTAGGATGGCTTCTTTCTCATTGAGAAAATGAGCCATCTCAAATGAGCCATCTTTCTCATTTCTAGAGCTATGTCTCCGCCTGGTGAGTACTAGTGGAATTACAGTAAATTCACAATGGTCACTTGGGTAGAATGATTATATCCAGCTATAAAAGACATTCAACTATTTATAGGAAACCAATCAACAAACAAACTCAACAAAAACAGTAAATTATGTAGTTTCATGAAGTTATTTTTCCTTATTGCAGTGAATTACTTAGGACATATTGATTTTTTTCTCTTGCATGCACTATTAGGAACATTGATTGGAAAGCAATCAATTTCATTAAAGGGCTGTTACACTACAAAAAAATTTTTTTTTGCTTTGTTTTTTAATGAAAGACTAAACTTTATCTAAAATGTTATTAACATCAATTTAAGGGAAGGGGATTGTGGTGGATAGACTATATCAGAAATAAATTTCAAAGCTTTCCATCAATTTAAATCATTCACATGTATGATTAATGTAACTGAAAACTATAACATGTTGATTATAGTTTAATTAATTTTGATTGCACTTAGTATATCCTGGTCTTTGTAGCTTGTATGGATCATTTCCTTTTAATCCCTAGTAAAATCTGGTGGCTCAGTGGTAAAGATGCATTGGAGAAGGAAATGGCAACCCACTCCAGTGTTCTTGTCTGGAGAATCCCAAGGACGGCGGAGCCTGGTGGGCTGCCGTCTATGGGGTCGCACAGAGTTGGACATGACTGAAGAGACTTAGCAGCAGCAGTGGTAAAGAATCTGCTTGCCAATGCAGGAGACTCAGGTTTGATCCCTGGATCAGGAAGATCCCCTGGAGAAGGAAATGGCAACCCACTCCAGTATTCTTATCAGGATAATCCCATGGACAGAGGAGCCTGGCAGGCTACAGTCCACGGGGTCACAAAGAGTTGGAGATGACTTAGTGACTAAGCAACAACAGCAAAAGCATAGTTTATCATATTATCCACCTCTTGGTTTAGAGAAATAGAGATGAGGATTTGTCTTTCTTAGAATCACTTGTGCATGACCTCTTTTGGTATAAAAAAATGGAATTGGAAATAGTATACAATGTTTTTGTCATATTAGTTATGCATAGTAACCATGAAAACAAACTTAGATCTGTTTTAAGAAGGTGCCATACTCTCTACGTGCCCTGCCTTGGGGAGGCAGCTGCAGCAGGTAAACGATGCTTTTGTGTCGGGGAAAAGGAAATTACCATTAGGAGACATACTTTCTCTACATTTCTAGACTCTGTGAAAGATGCTCCAAGGAATATATATCTGCAACAGAACATTCTGAGCATCGCTTGCCATTCAGTGCTCATAAAAAGAAAGTACAAAGAGTAAAGACAGCAACGCTGTAAGAATTTTTATTGTGTGCACCAGGATCCAGGGGAAAGGATCAGTGACCCCACAAGAGACTGAGCCAGACTGCCTGTGAATATTTCAGGGTTGGCTATGGATGTGTGGGTCGGCAGTAGCCTGCCGTGGGGACAGGGGCACTGGCAGCAGCAATCCTGGGAGGTGCGTGCTGGGATAAGTCCTCTTGGTGGTCACTGTTAGCCCTACCATAGGACCTATAGACTCAAGGACTGGGTCACCTCAGGCCAGACAGTTAACTGAGATAACACGGCCCCATCCATCAGCAGGCAATTGGTTTAAAGATTCACTTTAATTTTGTAATTTTACTTTGCTTTAATCAGAGCATGGCCCTGTCCACCAGAGCAAGACCCAGTTTTTCCCACAGCAGTCCCTCTCAACAGGAAGCTTTCACAAGCCTCTTGTCCTCATCTGTCAGAGGGAGGACAGAAGCAGCAAGAACTACAATCCCCCAGCCTCAAGAATGAAAGCCATGATCACAGAAAGCTAACCAAAATGATCATATGGACCAGTCCTGTGTAACTCAATGAAGCTATGAGCCATGCCATGCAGGGCCACCCAAGATGGATGGGTCATGTTGGAGAATTCTGACAAAATGTGGTCCACTAGAGAAAGGAATGGCAAACCACTCCAGTGTTTTTGCCTTAAGAATTCCATGAACAGTAGGAAAAGACAAAAAAAAAAAAAAAAATGACACCAGAGGATGAGTCTCCCAGGTTGGCAGGTGTCCAATATGATACTGGGAAGAGCAGAGAAATAGCTTCAGAAAGAATGAAGAGGGTGGGCCAAAGTGGAAACAATGCCCAGCTGTGGATATGTCTGGTGGTGAAAGTAAAGTCTGGTGCTGTAAAAAAGAATATTACATAGGAACCTGTAATGTTAGGTTCATGAATCAAGGTAAATTGGATGTGGTCAAGCAAGAGATGACAAAGTTCAACATAGACATTTGAGGAATCAGTGAACTAAAATGGATGGGAATGGGTGAATTTAATTCCTATGACCATTATATCTACTATTGTGGGCAAGAAATCCCTTGGAAGAAATGGAGTAGCCCTAATAGTCAACAAAAGAGTTTGAAATGCAGTACTTGGGTGCAGTCTCAAAAATGACGAACGCTCTTGGTTTGTTTCCAAGTTAAACCATTCAATGCAATGCAATGCAAACAGTAACGCAAGTCTATGCTCCAACCACTAATGCCAAAGAAGATGAAGTTAAATGATTCTATGAACACCTACAAGGCTTCTAGAACTAACACCAAAAAATGATGTCCTTTTCATTTTAGATGATTGGAATGCAAAAGTAGGAAGTTAAGAGACATGAACAAATCTATGAACAAAGCTAGTGGAGGTGATGAAATTCTAGCTGAGCTATTTCAAATTCTAAAAGATGATACTGTTAAAATACTATATTCAGTATACCAGCACATTTGGAAAACTCAGTGACCACAGGACTGGAAAAGATCAGTTTCCCAATCCCAGAAAAGGGCAATGCCAAAGAATGTTCAAACTATTACACAATTGTACTCATTTCACATGCTAGCAAGGTAATGTTCAAAATCCTTCAAGCTAGGCTTGAACAGTATGTGAAACGAGAACTTCCAATGTACAAGCTGGATTTAGAAAAGGCAGGAATCAGAGATTAAATTGCCAGCATCCATTGGATCATAGAAAAAGCTAAAGAATTCCAGAAAAAACATCTACTTCTGCTTCATTGACTACACTAAAGCCTTTGACTGTGTGGATCAAAACAGACTGTAGAAAATCTTAGAGATGGGAATACCAGACCACCTTACCTGCCTTCTGAGAAATCTGTATGCGGGTCAAGAAGCAACATTTTGAACTGGACATGGAAAAACAGACTGGTTCCAAATTGGAAAAGGAGTACGTCAAGGCTGTATATTGTCACTCTGCTTATTTATCTTACATGAAGAGTACATCATGTGAAATGCCACGCTGGATGAAGCACAAGCTGGAATCAAGATTGCTAGGAGAAATATCAATAACTTCACATATGCAGATGACATCATCCTTAAAGCAGAAAGCAAAGAGGAATTAAAGAGCATCTTGATGAAAGTGAAAGAGGAGAGTGAAAAAGCTGACTTAAAACTCAACATTCAAAAAACAAAGATCATAGCATCGAGTCATATCACTACATGCCAAATAGATGGGGGAAACAATGGAAACAGTGAGGAACATTATTTTCTTGGGCTCCAAAATCACTGTGGATGGTGACTGCGGCCATGAAATTAAAAGATGTTTGCTCCTTGGAAGAAAAGCAATGACAAACCTAGACAGTATATTAAGAAGAAGAGACATTACTTTGCTTACAATTTTCCATATAGTCAAAGCTATGGTTTTTCCTGTAGCCATGTACAAGTGTGAGAGCTGGACAATGAAAAAGGCTGAGTGCTTTTTTTTTTTTTGAAGAATCGATGCCTTCAAACTGTGGTGTTGGAGAAGACTCTTGAGAGTCCCCTGGACAGCAAGGAGATCAAACCAGTCAATCCTAATGGAAATCAACACTGAATATTGGAAGAACTGATGCTGAAGCTGAAGCTCTAATACTTTGGCCACCTGATGGAAAGAGTCAATTCATTGGAAAAGACCATGATGCTGGGAAAGATTGAAGGCAAAAGGAGAACGGGGAAACAGAGGATGAAATGGTTGGATGGCATCACCATTTCATAAGACATAAGTTTGAGCAAGCTCCAGGACATGGTGAAGAACAGGAAAGCCTGGCTTGCTGCAGTCTATGGGGTCGCAAAGAATCAGACACCACTGAGTGACTGAAAAACAACAAGAGATAGCCAGAATTAACAGGCAAGTTTGAGTGAACAACAATCCTGTATATAGGAAGGGAGACCTAAGAAGTCACCACAGATTCAAAAGATTGATTTATTGGATAGCTATGGGAAAGGAACTGACAATTGGTAAATGTCCTAAGAGTCCTAAACTAGGTTAGGAGCTCTAAAAACACAACCTGCTTTTGAAAAAGGAAGTGTCATTTTTCCAGTTTACAGAAAGTAAAAATATGTACTTAAGTAACATGCCTAGGGTCACACAGCTATTAAAATGTGGACAGGTTGGATTGGCCTCAAAATCTTATCTTTCTCACTGCTTCATTTATAGCTACATCCTTTATTTTAGTGACAAAGGCTTGTACATTCTGGCCTGATACCAGCACTTAGAAACAGCAAGGCCAGTTAAGAAAGTGATTCAGAGTCAAGTCCATGAAGATGCTTAATATAAATGAAAATATATGAACATCTTCTAGCAGTGTGTGATGTTTTCTCTTTGTCATTCCCATCAGTTTATAAATGCTTTTATAGACATTATTCCCTTTGCTCCTCATAGCAATTCAAGAGGAATACAATGCTAATAGTAACTTTCTCTTTTTACAGGTCAGAAGACTGAGGCTTGGAGAGATTATTTCTCCCCCACCTCCCTCAAGACCTCTTAGCTCCTTTGGATATACCCAAATTCTTTATACACAAAAGGGAAAGGTAGTTGTCACACCACTTTCCTCTCCAATTCCCATCCTTCAGATCTCATCATGGGCTTTCAGTGCCAGGTACAAAGCAAGATGGCAATGCAAATGGAGCTCCAGTGAATTTTACCCCCGGCATCTTTCTCATCCTCAGGTCTAGACCCTCTGAAGTTTAATACAGAAAGACACTGTGTGTTAACTCAATCCTTGCTGTACCTTGAACAAACATTTTTTCGAAAAATAGTAAGGACATTCAACAAGATACAAATTCCAAACTAAGTATGAAGACAATAATTTCAAACTGGTATGAATTGATTCAAGTGATCATCAATTACATTTTTGAGCTCTCAGTCTACTATAAGATATATTTATTTAATAAATGCTGGTCAAGTTAATTAGTTACTGACCCCACAATACTAAATGAAGAGGCATGATATGATGGGGGATCAAATATATCACTTGCCAGCTATGAGATCTTCTGCAGGTCAATCTTTCTAAGAAATTTCTCATTTTTATTTTTTTGGCTGCATCACATGGCATATGGGATCTTAGTTCCCAAACCAAGGATGGAACCCATACACCCTGCAATGGAGACACAGAGTCTTAATCACTGGGCTGTCAGGGAAATCTGAGAGAAATCTCTAGTTGTTGAAAGTGGTCTCTGATGACAGCCATCAAAAAAGAAGATTAAAAAAATTTTTTCCCCTCATTTTTTAAATGGACCCAGTAATGGCTATTTTAAGGTACTTTAGTAAAGATTAAGTAGTAGCACATGCAAATGACTCTATGAAGTACATTGTACATAGTAGGAACTCAATTATCATGCATATTTATAAAACATATTTCCTAAGTTGACTGAAAGAATTGTATTTTAAAGGGGAAAATTAAAAAAAAAAGAAATTCCACTGAAAACATTCATGGCAGAGATATTTAAAAACCATTTAAACACTATTGCAGCCAATGCAATAAAATGAATAAACTCAATGGAATATTTTAGTTCTCAAAGAAAATAGGACATTTAATTATTTCTTCCATAATGGAATGAAAATTAAGTTAGGAGTTAAAATTAAGTTAGAGTTAGTCCTAGCTCTATTATTGATCATCTCCATCTCATGGAGGAAGCCACTTAGATTTTTTGAAATTCAGTGTCCTCATCAATGAAATGAGATTATCTACCCTCACTACTTCCTTTCTATGTTGTTATGAAAGCAAATTGATCTCTGAATGTGAAAGGTATTTCTTTTCCTGTACTGTATTATTATAGAGATCTATCCATATATAACATTGTTTTCTGGGTTCCCATGTGAGGAGATAGGATCTCCTTTGCCAATTTTTGAGCTTCAAATTCAGGAGAACAATGACTCTGGTAGACACTTTATGTCAAGAAAAAGTGACAAATTATTTTGAATATACTGCTTCCATTGTATTTTTCTTTGGAAGGCTTCCCATCAAATATGCTGACTGAAAGGGGCTTTTGCAGGGGAACTGGAAGGCCTTGATAGTTTGACATCAGAGCCCCTCTTGGGCTGGTGCTGATGCTGAAATCCTCAGAGAGAGATTGTGTTCCAGGATGCCCAGGGCAGTCTTTCCTCCCAGGAACGACAGTCTAGATTGAATTAGCTTTGGTTCTTTCATCACTAATTAGATGGCGCAGCAGGCCTGCTTCAGGGCACAAAAGCATTGATTCAGTTCCTGTAATAAGCCTAATGAAGTATCTTCACCGTGGTTCAGGGTGCCAGTTCTCTAAAAGTTGCCCTGAAATGTATATTGGCACACCCAGTCAATTTACAGACACACAGAAAACAAGAAAAAGTTACACAGATATTTTATTAGTGGATATGCTTACATTTTCTACAACACTAGATTTGGAAGCGACCTTGAGATAGCAACTGGTTTATCTCTTAGATTCCACATTGGATTATGACAATACCATCCTGAGAGTCCGAATCTTTCCTACATTCATAAATGCTGGAAGTGCCACAACTGCTTTGTAACACATCCAACTATCCAGCAACCTTTACTATCCTCATTAGTATGAAATATGACTCTTGTTCATAATTGAATAGCACCCACTTGCTGAATATTATCTTGAGCCAAGAAACTTCCATGTTAAGTTGAAAATCAAATACATAGAAATGAAAGAAATTTAATAGGATAATATAAAATTCTCAGTATAAACTCATAATTTATATAGTGCCATATATTTTGCAGAGCATTTTCACATCTAGTTTCTTATAAGAGAATTTGCAGCAGAGTCTACGGGCTGGAACAATGGGCTGAGGGGAAGTCATTAAGGAGGAGAAAATAGAGAGAGAAGGTGCAGATTCACAGCATCTTAACCTTGAAAGGAATCATAAATTTTATCAAGCCTGTCCTCTCTTTCACACAGGCATCCTCTTCGCATGCCAAACTGGTAATCGAACAGCTTCTGCTTAACATTCCTAATGCAGGGATGTGTCTGGGTTCTGAGGCAGAGCTGTCCATCATTGAATGGTTCCATCTGCTAGAATTACTTCGTTATATTTAGCCAAATTCTGCCTCCTGTAACTCCTTCCACTTCTGCATTTGCTTTCGGTCACAAGAAAACACAAGTCTGTTCTTTATTCATAGCAGCATTATTCAACGCTGAAGGACTAAAAATATGTCCCCACTATGCAAATCTTCTCCATGCTAAATAGTCCATTTCTGTGAACAACTATCATGGTTTGATTTCCCAAATATTACAGATGTGGACTCTTCTCTGAAAAGACTCCAGTTCCTTGCTATTCAGAAAGTGTTCTGTATCTCAGCAGCTTCAGCATCACCTGGCAACTGGTCATAAATGCAGACTCTTAGACTTCAAGCCAGACCTACTAGCAAGCTGATTTATATGAGTGTTAAAGTTTGAGAAGCTTTGCTGGACTGTCTCCTAATACATAGCAACTCAAATTATATAAATCCTTCAAGGATAGTTTGAGGACCGCAAAATATTTTGTGATCATTTACCTGGCTCTGTGCATGATATTTGCATTAAATCTTCTATTATTGCCCTATTTTAATTGTAACTTTATTTTATTTTTTTAGCAAATACCTTACACAGTTACTACCTCCTAAGCTTATGACCAAGGATCAGTTCAGTTCAGTCACTCAGTCGTGTCTGACTCTTTGAGATCCCTTGGACTGCAGCACGCCAGGCCTCCCTGTCCATCACCAACTCCCAGAGCTTACTCAAACTCATGTCCATGGAGTCAGTGATGCCATCCAACCATCTCATCCTCTGTTGTCCCCTTCTCCTCCTGCCCTCAATCTTTCCCAGCATCAGGGTCTTGTCAAATGAGTCAGTTCTTCGCATCTGGTGGCCAAAGTATTAGAGGTTCAACTTCAACATCAGTCCTTCCAATGAATATTCAGGACTGATTTCCTTTAGGATGGACTGGTTGGATCTCCTTGCAGTCCAAGGGACTGTCAAGAGTCTTCTCCAATACCACAGTTCAAAAGCATCTATTCTTTGGCACTCAGCTTTCTTTATAGTCCAACTCTCACATCCATACATGACTACTGGAAAAACCATAGCTCTGACTAGATGGACCTTTGTAGGCAAACTAATGTCTCTGCTTTTCAATATGCTGTCTAGGTTGGTCATAACTCTTCTTCCAAGGAGCAAGCGTCTTTTAATTTCATGGCTGCAATCACCATCTGCAGTGATTTTAGAGCCCTCCCAAATAAAGTCTCTCATCGTTTCCATTGTTTCTCCATCTATTTGCCTTGAAGTGATGGGACCAGATGCCATGATCTTAGTTTTCCGAATACTGAGGAGTTTTAAGCCAACTTTTTCTCTCTCCTCTTTCACTTTCATCAAGAGGCTCTTTAGTTCATCTTCGCTTTCTGCCATAAGGGTGGTGTCATCTGCATATATGTGAAAAATTCTTAAAGAGATGGGAATACCAGACCACCTGACCTGACTCTTGAGAAATCTGTATGCAGGTCTGGAAGCAACAGTCAGAACTGGACATGGAAAAACAGATTGGTTCCAAATCAGGAAAGCAGTACATCAAAGCTGTATGTTGTCACCCTCTTTATTTAACTTATATGCAGAGTACATCATGAGAAATGCTGAGCTTGGAGGAAACACAAGCTGGAATCAAGATTGCTTGGAGAAATATCAATAAACCCAGATGACCAAGGATAAGACCTAGGTTTTTTCCACGTAAACCATTGCTTATCAGGTTTGCTTCTTCTCCAGTGGTATAATTGATATTTTACACCTATCTATGAAAATATACACATCATTATTAAATTTCATCCTGTTGGAACCAATCTTTCTACTCTGCTGGAATAATTTTTAAGCTTTACTTCATCAACCATCACGTGATTTCTCTCTTCCAGTATGTATCTGTTGGAAAATAGATGAACATATCTCTTTACATTTAAGACACTGATAAAAGTAGTGAATAAAACAGGGCTAAGGGCAGAATGTGGTAATATACTTCTGGAAACTCCCTTCATATATACAACATTAAATTCTACAGATGTGTGCTGGAAACCTGTCATGTGTTGGAAACTACCCTGAGTTTCACCTACAATATACAAGCAATGAGACACCTTCCTTTCCTTGAGAAGTGTGCCATCTAATAAGAATTTGGGTTTGGAGATCATGCAAGGACAAGCCTTGCCAGGGCTTCCTCCCCTTTATAAGGCTAATTACCTGAACAGAGTCAATGTTTGTGTGCCCTGAGGCAGGTCTGCTTTGCCACCTAATTAGTGATGAAAGAACCAAAGCTAATTCAGGCTGGTCTGTCACTCTCCAGACCAAGGAATGATCCCAGGACATAACCTTTCTTTTGAAATTATAAGAATAGACAGCCAACACCACAAGATTTTTATTTCTCCTGAGGAGTTCATTAAAACTAAGAGCAAATATGATCTGAAATGTGTAACTTGGAGGAAGATAATAGAAACTCATCATATATATGCACATAGCAATATTTCAGACCGATGATCCAGAAGAAAACCTGACTTCTTACTGATTTTTTATTAGTCTGCTGATGTCTTAAAATTGATCCGTCATTGGTTAAACAAGCCAAGCTTGAGACCTACAGTAAATTTAGATGAACATTAAAAAAAAAAAAAAAAAAAAAGGATTCAGCTTTGTGTAAGGAAGATCTGAATAAAATTTCCTTTTTAAAAACTGACCAGTACCTGACCATTTGAGCCCATGCTAACATAATCCAATTTTAAACTACCTTGGAATTTGAAATTATTTGGGCCACAAGTCTTACCAAACTGCTGTGTTTCTAGTTCACTGGCATCTCCCTACGTTGCCTTTGAACCCAAGCATTCTTCACTTAACAACCATTCAACACATGTTTATTAGATTCTTTTTTTGAAACAGGCCTTTGTAAAACTAACATTCTATGGGAAAGAAACATAAAATAAAGAAGTACACAGGGAAATAAATGAGATAATTGTAGTTATTAACAAATGCTGCAAAGAAAATAAAACATGGTAAGTAGTGGATGACAGTGGGGTGTGCTCCTCATACTTGACCACTGAGACGAAGCCAGTGTTGTCCAGTTTTGAGGAAAGAATGTTCCTGGCAGAGGGAATGGGAAGTTTCATGGTCTCCTCTCCAAATCTACCTGAGACTTAGTCCTTGGCTCCTATGGCTCCATCCCCTCAAGTTCTCCTCACCCACTGGGATCTCAGCCAGGTGTCTGCCCTACCTTACTTTCAATGGATACTTTACATTTCCAGTTCATTTGGATATTTTATTTAAGGTATTTGTAAATCTCTCTAACTCAGGCCTTGTAGATCGAAGTCCCAATTCAGGTCTCCTTTAGACTTGAACTTCCAAGTGCTTCAGAAGCACCACCCTGGCTTGACCCTCTGATCAGCACCCAGGAGGTTTTACCCTGTTTCCCCACAGTGCCTTGTTCCTTTCTCACAGAACTTGTCATGCTTTGTTTTTGTCATTTATATGACCATCGTTCCCACCAGATAGTGAGCATGCAGGGGCTAAATCTTCAGTTGACACCATCTAGCACAGGTATCTCGGCAAAGGCAATGGCACCCCACTCCAGTACTCTTGCCTGGAAAATCCCATGGATGGAGAAGCCTGGTAGGCTGCAGTCCATGGGGTCGCTAAGAGTTGGACACGACTGAGCGACTTCACTTTCACTTTTCACTTTCATGCATTGGAGAAGGAAATGGCAACCCAATCCAGTGTTCTTGCCTGGAGAATCCCAGGGACAGGGGAGCCTGGTGGGCTGCCGTCTATGGGGTCGCACAGAGTCGGACAGGATTGAAGCGACTTAGCAGAAGCAGCAGCCACAGCAGCAGCACAGGTATCTAGCACAATACTTGACACATGCAAAGTCCTTAGACACTTGGGGTGAGTGAATAAGGAGTTATTAAGCAGTTTTAGATTCAGATTTTTCACTTTGCCTTATTTGGCTAAGTCACACTGCCATGATTTTTACTGTAGTTTTTCCCTGATGATTTTGATTATTAAGAATCATTTTGAAATGGAGTGGGACCCTATGGTCTATGCCCACAGTATCCTCAGCTGGCCTTTTGTCTGTAGAAAAACTTTAGCTAGAGAATAAGTTTAATCAGAGAAATGAGAAAATGTAGACACAAAGAAAAGTAGTCCAACAAGACTAAATAATAGTTTAGTCATTAAACAAAGTCAAGGACTTTTAGTTCCTCCTCAAGGGCTGTAGGTAATTTCTGTAGGTAATGTGAGCTGTCTTATAATTACTGAAACTCTAACCAAATGGGAGAAGTTAACTGCATGATGACCAGACTGAAGCCATGACATATAAGCTAACACTTTGGAGAACTGGCCTCAAGGATGGGAACAAACCAGCCCTAGAACTGAAGATTAATTGTGCTTAAAACAATCAAGATGTAGCTAATCAGACCATCTCATGACCAAGTTCAAAGTGACTGTCAGAGCTGACTGTGCTGTTTCTGCATTTAGCCCCCTCCCTCAGTCTATAAAAGATAATGCCTGCTGATTGTCAGTGGAGAGGAGTCAGCCTTTGGACAGGAGTCCGCCATCCCCATCGCACCCCTACGTCCATCCACCAGTTGCCAATATCCAAAATAAAGCAAACTTTTCTTTCCACTAACCTTGTATCTTTAATGGCTTTTGAGCAGTGAGCAGTCAGACCCCATCTTCAGCTAGAATTTTATGTGGCTATATTTTCATTTTGTTAGAAGTACAGTACATTTTGCAATTTAAATTTAATTCCACTCCACTTAAAATGACTTTGGGCAAGCAATCCTACTGGGCAATATAAAGTTGAGTGTTTTTTTTTTTTTTTTTTCTAAATGGTTCTTTTTTTTAATATTTTATTTTATTATTTAACTTTACAATATTGTATTGGTTTTGCCATATATCAACATGAATCCGCCACAGGTATACACTTGTTCCCCATCCTGAACCCTCCTCCCTCCTCCCTCCCCGTGCCATCCCTCTGGGTCGTCCCAGTACACCAGCCCCAAGCATCCAGTATCGTGCATCGAACCTGGACTGGTGACTCGTTTCATATATGATATTATACATGTTTTGTGGCACAAGATCAATATATCCCAAATTTACCTTTGGTCTATATTTTGTTCAGTTTTAAACATGTGGCAATAAATTTTTGATTTTTCACTTCATAAAGCCAAAGGATTTAATGTTTTTTCCTATCATTTTTGTGCATTTGTTCAAGAAACCTCTTGAGAGTTTTTCAACCATTCTCCTTTGACATAAAAAGAAATGCTTTTCCAGGAAGACAAGCAATTTTAATCCTGGCTTAAAACTTGGATACAGGTAACAGTGATAAGTAATATGATTTTGGGTAAAGAAGGGGACCTCCCATACCTCTCCCCAAATTCTCTTCTAGCCCATGAGTCTTTTTCTGAAATTTCAAATTAAAGCTTTTTTCTTGTTAAAATGCAAGTTCTTGGGATTTCCCTCATGTTCCAGTGGTTACTTCCAGTGAAGAGGGTGTGGGTTCGATCCCTGGGGATCTAAGGTCTGACATGCCTCATGGCCAAAAAATCAAGACAGAAAACAGAAACAGTATTGTAACAAATTCAATAAAGACTTTTAAAATGGTTCACATTTTAAAAAAATCTTTAAAAAATGCAAACTATCTTAGATGGATCAGACATTAAGCTTTGTTCACACTGAAATTTAAGGGGCTAATCATATCAGCTTTTTTTTTTTTTTTTTTCCTGAAGACAGCTTATAAACTCCTGAGCTCTGGAGGGAGAAGGTAGGCAATAAGAAAAATAAGAAAGAACTACAGAGATGAGGATATAACAAAAGAGATGCTGGAAACCCCTTAGACTTTGTCCATTCTGTAGTTCTGCAGGAGTGATCAAGGCAAGGACCTGAGGCCAAACCTGGGAGAATGTGCATTTCTCTCCTCATCCTCCACACTTAGTTTTCAAATTCAATATTGCTAAATCCTTTAACAGCTTCCTGAAGGCACATCATGAAATGTGGGGAAATAAATCCCCTATCTCTTTTGTGATTCAGAGTGAAATGTCCTCAGCTTATTGATTTTGAGTATGCAATTTATTGTGGCCAGTCATTCATTAGTAATGGGCAAAATGATTTTAAATATTCAATAATTGTGGTATGCACATTTCTGTATTTACATATGTCTTCATAAGAATCACCAAGGGTAATTTTGCATTTATCTATTCAAGCTCTGGCCAATGTTGAGCTTAGCAATAAATTACTTACAGGCACTTTTTATTTTAAAGCTTGATTAGGATTCCATACTATATGTATTTGTCAAATACTGAATAATTCAGAGGGCTTTTAATTAGTTCTCGCTGCAAAGACAGGGTGGGGAGTAGGACTTAGAAGGGAAAGCAGAATAGAGCCCAGTAGAAAAAAGAGCAAGACATGAATTTCCCACTCCAAGTTAGAAAGAGAGCAAATGGTGAATTAGAGAGCTAGTCGATCATACTAAAATTTGAAGAAGTTCATCTGGGTAGATGGTTGGAGGAAGGGTGGGATGGATACAACCAACTAACACTATTCAGTGTTCTGGGACTGTGCTAAGACCTTTACATTCTTATCTCACTGAACCATTAGAGAAGACCTAGGAACCAGGTACCACTATGTTCCTGATCATATAAATAAGGATATTGTTGTTGAGAGATGTCACATAATGTGCCTGTTTTCCAGAGCTAAAGAGTGAAAGTTTGTCTAGCCTGTTGGGTGATGGCTATCTAACTGGTTAGAGGCCAGGCAACTTTAGAGCCCAAACTTGAAACCACGGCATTCTAGTGAGAAGACTTAACATACAGGTAGGAAGGAAGAAAAGGCAAAATAGATAAAGATCTTGGGGATGTTGGGATCAAAGATATGTACACTACAGCCTCATTTTTGCTGTGAGGTGTCCTCAATACCTACAGTCAATAGGTAGGTGTTCAATCTTGTCTCCTCTGGGATCCCATGGTACTTTACATGTAACTCTGTTATAACATTTTCATAGTCTGATTTGTTCTTTTTTATATCCTGACTTATAAATTAATTCTTAACAACTTTATTGACATACGATAATCTCCACGTATTTAAAATGTACAATTTGATGTTTGACTAATGTATATACCCATGAAATCATCATCACAAACAAGTCAGTGAACATATCCATCACATCCATAGGTTTGTTGTTGCCCCCTTTAAGACCTCCTTTTATTTCTTGTATCAGTCAGGATTTTCCAGAGAAACAGAACTAATAGGGTATACATTATAAGGAATTGGCTTGTGCAGTTATGGAGACTGAGAAGTCCCACAGTCTCAGGTTGGCAAGCTGGAGACCCAGGAGATTCAATGATGTGGTTCCAGTCTGAGTCCAAAGGACTGAGAACCAGAACACATAACGTAAAGTAAAGTAATGCTTGAAATTCTTCAAGCCAGGCTTCAGCAATACGTGAACCGTGAACTTCCAGTTGTTCAAGCTGGTTTTAGAAAAGGCAGAGGAACCAGAGACCAATTGCCAACATCTGCTGGATCATGGAAAAAGCAAGAGAGTTCCAGAAAAACATCTATTTCTGCTTTATTGACTAGCCAAAGCCTTTGACTGTGTGGATCACAATAAACTGTGGAAAATTCTGAAAGAGATGGGAATACCAGACCACTTGACCTGCCTCTTGAGAAATTTGTATGCAGGTTAGGAAGCAACAGTTAGAACTGGACATGGAACAACAGAGTGGTTCCAAATAGGAAAAGGAGTACGTCAAGGCTGTATATTGTCACCCTGCTTATTTAACTTCTATGCAGAGTACATCATGAGAAATGCTGGGCTGGAAGAAGCACAAGCTGGAATCAAGATTGCCAGGAGAAATATCAATAACCTCATATATGCAGATGACACCACCCTTATGGCAGAAAGTGAAGAGGAACTAAAAAGCCTCTTGAGGAAGGTGAAAGAGGAGAGTGAAAAAGTTGGCTTAAAGCTCAACATTTAGAAAACGAAGATCATGGCATCCGGTCCCATCACTTCATGGGAAATAGATGGGGAAACAGTGGAAACAGTGTCAGACTATTTTTTGGGGCTCCAAAATCACTGCAGATGATGACTGCAGCCATGAAATTAAAAGACGCTTACTCCTTGGAAGGAAAGTTATGACTACCCTAGATAGCATATTGAAAAGCAGGGACATTACTTTACCAACAAAGGTCTGTCTAGCCAGGGCTATGGTTTTTCCACTAGTCATGTATGAATGTGAGAGTTGGACCATAAAGCAAGCTGAGCGCCAAAGAATTGATGCTTTTGAACTGTGGTGTTGGAGAAGACTCTTGACAGTCCCTTGGACTGCAAGGAGATCCAGCCAGTCCGTTCTGAAGGAGATCAGCCCTGGGATTTCTTTGGAAGGAATGATGCTAAAGCTGAAACTCCAGTACTTTGGCCACCTCATGGGAAGAGTTGACTCATTGGAAAAGACTCTGATGCTGGGAGGGATTGTGGGCAGGAGGAGAAGGGGACAGCAGAGGATGAGATGGCTGGATGGCATCACTGACTCGTTGGACGTGAGTCTGAGTGAACTCCGGGAGTTGGTGATGGACAGGGAGGCCTGGTGTGCTGCGATTCCTGGGGTCGCAAAGAGTCGGACACGACTGAGCAACTGAACTGAACTGAACTGAATGGTTAATCTCCAGTCTGAAGGCTGGAAGCTACAGCATAAGAGGAGCTGATATTTCTGTTTGAGTTCAAAGCCAGACAAAGACTAATGTCCCAGCTCATACACTTAGGCAGGAGGAGTTTTGTCTTGTTCACCCTTTTTGTTCTATTCAGATTTTTGGTTGACTAATGAGACCCATCCACATTAGGGAGGGCAATCTTCTCTATGCAGGCTACCAATTCAAATGTTGCTCTTGTCCAGAGACGCTCTTACAGACACACCCAGAAGAAAGCTTGACCAAATGTTAAGGCACTTTGTAGCCCAGTCAAGTTGGCAGATAAAATTGACCATTACACCTCTTTCCCTTGTCCCTGTTTCCAGGCAACTAGTGATCTTTCTCTGTCACCTATTTCTTGGACTTTTATATAAATAAAACAAAACTGTATGTACTATACTCTTTTTTGTCTGACTTTTTCTTTAAACATAATTATTTCACCTATGCTGTTGCATGTATAAACAGTTAATTCATTTTTATTGCTGAATAGTTTTTTACTGTGTAGATCTATCACAATTTATTTATCTGTTCATCTGTTGATGGACTTATGGGCTGTCTACAGTTTTTACCTATTACAAATAAAGCTGCCATGAATGTTTAAGTACAAGCCTTTGTGCGGATATATACTTTTACTTCTCTTGGGTAAATACTTAGAAGCAGAATTGGTGTATCATAATAGTAGGCATATGCTGAAACTTAAAAAATGACCAAACTCTTTACCAAAGTGAGTGTTATTTTATATTCTTACCAGCAGTAGATGAGAGTTCTCATTCTTCCAGAACCTTGCAAACACTTAATATGCTTGTCTTTGATTTTATCTATTCTAATAGGGTTAAGTGATATGTTATCTAGTTTTACTTTGCATTTTCTTAATGAATAATAATATCAAACATCTTTTCATGTGCTTTTCATACGTATATCTTTTTTGGTGAAAGATTATTCAAATATTTTGGTCATTTTTATTGGACTGTTTATTTTGTTATTTTTTGAGAGTTCTTTACATGTTCTGATACAAGTATTTTATCAGATATATCACTTGCAAATATTTTCGCACGTCTGTGCTTTTTCAATTCATTCATTTTGCTGTTTCTTCAAGAGGAGACTTTTCAATTTGACAAAGTACCATTTATCAGTTTGTTATTTTATGGATTGTGACTTTACTGTTATTCAAAGAAATATTTGCTTAAGCAAAAATCACAAAATTGTTTCTTTTGTAAAATTTATAGTTTTAGTTTCTGTGAACCATTTCAAGTTAATATTTGTTCATAGTTAAAGATGTGATCAAAGTTTTTTTAATTTTATTATTTTGCATAAGAAAATCTCATGGTTTCTGTAACATATGTTGAAAAGACTATCCTTTCTCTATTGAATTGCCTTTGTACCTTTGTTGAAAATCAATTATCAGTGTGTTGGCTTATGTCTGAATTCTTGATTCTGTTACATTGGTCTGTTTTTCTATCTGCATGGCCAATAACACACTGTTTCGATTACTCTTGTTTTATTATAAGTAGTAGTGCTAGTTTAGTTCTGAATCTTTATTTTTCCTTTTCAAAGTCTTTTGGCTAATCTAGGTCCTTTCTATTTCAATGCTGATTTTTTAATAAGTTTATTATTTCCACAAAAAAGCCTGCTGGAATTTTGATCGGTATTACATTGAATTACAGATCAATTTGGGGGGAACTGGCATTTGACAATTGTGTCTTCTGACCCATGAACCTAATGTATTTTTTCATGTATTTATGATTTCTTTAATTTCTCTCAGCAGTGTCTTGCAATTTTCAGTGTATAGCTATATCACATTTTCACTAGCTTTATCACTAAGAATTTCATATTTTACAAGTTTATTTATATTACATATTTATAAATAGTATATTTAAAAATACCAATTTCTAATCATTTGTTGTTACTATATAAATGTAGCTGATTTATGTAATTGACCTTTTATCTTGAAGTCTAACTACTCTCAATGATAAGTTCTAGGAGCTTCTTTGTAGATTCTACTTGATCTTTGTTAGATAGTACTGCAATGTTTACAATTAAAAAAAAAGATAGTTGCTGCCTCCACATCCCCAATATTTGTTCTCTAGAATCAGTCATTCTAAATGTTTTGAGCTGTTTCTTCCGGAAATTAACTCCATATTTCTACATGGATGCTTATATTGCTTTTTTGATTTTTCAGTTTTAGGGTTTAGCTTTGTATTCTCCATTCTGCCAATGACATTCCCACACCCAAATGCTTTCTCCTTCATCCCCACCTTTTACCTTAGGTATGTCATAATTTTTGGTTAAATAGAAAATGTTTTCTATTAATACAGCCCCATAAGTACTGTTTACAGTTAAGCCACAGAGTGTAACAAAATTAAAATTTCCTTTAAAAATAATATTCCTTTTTATTGAAGTTTGAAATCAAACCTGTCCAGACATCAAATCACCTAGAAAGTTTTATAGAAATATATACTTTTGGGCTGTAGCTGGGATCTGCTGAATTTGAATATCTAGGCTGGAACCTTAGAGAATATATTTTTAAAACATCCAGTGGGTCATTCTGACCCAGCTAGTCATCTGCAGTTTGGGAATAACTGCCTTCAAGCTCATCTTGTTTAAGAAGTGTGTAGTTGTAACTATGAAAACATCTTCATCGTAAAAATGATTGAATTGTCAGATTGAACTGAAGTAGTGCTGTCCTGGATTTCTGTCTGACACTATACATCAGTCATAATCTCCCATGATCTCATCTCAACCAGCACCAAGCCACTGGCCTGACTGAGCCTTGCTAACAATGACTGGATTGCAACTGGATCTGAACTTGCAGACCTAAGGCATGATATGCATATTGTTGTGTTCTCTGATCTGAAATAAGAGTTGGATGGGGAAGCCTGGTGGGCTGCCGTCTATGGGGTCACACAGAGTCAGACACGACTGAAGTGACTTAGCAATAGCAATAGCAATAGTACGTTTTGCAGAGAAGGCAATGGCAAGCCACTCCAGTACTCTTGCCTAGAAAATCCCATGGATGGAGGAGCCTGGTAGGCTGCAGTCCATGGAGTCGCTACAAGTCGGACGCGACTGAGCGACTTCACTTTCACTTTTCACTTTCACACAATGGAGAAGGCAATGGCAACCCACTCCAGTGTTCTTGCCTGGAGAATCCCAGGGACGGCAGAGCCTGGTGGGCTGCTGTCTCTGGGGTCGCACAGAGTCGGACAGGATTGAAGCGACTTAGCAGAAGCAGCAGCAGTACGTTTTGAGAAGTCAGTTACATGGGACTGACTCAATTGCTTATGTGTACCTATACTTTAGTGATACTAGTTTGCAAAATTTTTGATTTTGGTTAGAAGTAGCCTTGAACACAGTAAGCTGTGCAAGTTGTTAGCACCACCTGCTCCCCATTGACTTTTATAGCTTAATTAGATTTCTACTGTATCAGGGAATGTTCAAAGTGTGCAGACTGCAAGGCTTCTCCCTGCTTAGCCATCTAGTGGGAACCAGAGGAGAAGAAACGAATTAACTCTCTGCCCTTGAAAATCGAGGAACTGATTTTAAGCAGTAAATATTAAGTTAGAAATGTCCTCCTGAGACATAAACTACAGATCCTTCCTGGAAGATGTGCAGCCTTTCCCGATAATCATCACAAGTGCTGATGCCAGATGCATTATTAACAAAGCATATGCACATTTTGGGAACTTTTGAAGAGTAAAGTTTGGCTTAATGGTCAGGCAGACTCCACTAAGTGACACAGTTTCTTACTTATGCAGCTGAGCTGCATAATTCACCATTTTTTTTTTCATCTTAGGAATTTATTATTATTGTTATTTTTAATTTATTTATTTTAATTGGAGGCTAGTTACTTTAAAATATTGTATTGGTTTTGCCATACACTGACATGAATCAGCCATGGGTGTACATGTGTTCCCCATCCTGAACCCACTCCCACCTCCCTCCCCATCCCATCCCTCTGGGTCATCCCAGTGTACCAGCCCCGAGCACCCTGTCTCATGCATTGAGCCTGGACTGGAGATTAGTTTCACATATGATAATATACATGTTTCAATGCCATTCTCCCAAACCATCCCACCCTCGCCCTCTCCCATAGAGTCCAAAAGACCGTTCTATACATCTGTGTCTCTTTTGCTGTCTCACATACAGGGTTATCGTTACCATCCTTCTAAATTTCATATATATGCATTATTATACTGTATTGGTGTTTTTCTTTCTGGCTTACTTCATTCTGTGTAATAGGCTCCAGTTTCATCCACCTCATTAGAACTGATTCAAATATATTCTTTTTAATGGCTGAGAAAGTGCTACACTCAATATGCCAGCAAATGTGGAAAATTCAGCAGTTGCCAAAGGATAGGAAAATGTCAGTTTTCATTTCAAACCCAAAGAAAGGCAATGCCGATGAATGCTCAAACTACTGCACAATTGCACTCATCTCACACACTAGTAAAGTTATGCTCAAAATTCTCCAAGCCAGATTTCAGAAATACATGAACCATGAACTTCCAGATGTTCAAGCTGGTTTTAGAAAAGGCAGAGGAACCAGAGACCAATTGCCAACAACTGCTGGATCATGGAAAAAGCAAGAGAGTTCCAGAAAAACATCTATTTCTGCTTTATTGACTATGCCAAAGCCTTTGACTGTGTGGATCACAATAAACTGTGGAAAATTCTGAAAGAGATGGGAATACCAGACCACCTGACCTGCCTCTTGAGAAACCTATATGCAGGTCAGGAAGCAACAGTTAGAACTGGAAATGGAACAACAGACTGGTTCCAAATAGGAAAAAGAGTACGTCAAGGCTGTATATTGTCACCTTGCTTATTTAACTTCTATGCAGAGTACATCATGAGAAACGCTGGGCTGGAAGAAGCACAAACTGGAATCAAGATTGCTGGGAGAAATATCAATAACCTCACATATGCAGATGACACCACCCTCATGGCAGAAAGTGAAGAGGAACTCAAAAGCCTCTTGATGAAAGTGAAAGAGGAGAGTGAAAAAGTTGGCTTAAAGCTCAACATTCAGAAAACGAAGATCATGGCATCTGGTCCCATCACTTCATGGGAAATAGATGGGGAAACAGTGGAAACAGTGTCAGACTTTATTTTTGGGGGCTCCAAAATCACTGCAGATGGTGATTGCAGCCATGAAATTAAAAGATGCTTACTCCTTGGAAGGAAAGTTATGACCACCCTAGATAGCATATTGAAAAGCAGAGATATTACTTTGCCAACAAAGGTCTGTCTAGCCAGGGCTATGGTTTTGTCAGTGATCGTGTATGGATGTGAGAGTTGAACTGTGAAGAAAGCTGAGTGCTGAAGAATTGATGCTTTTGAACTGTGGTGTTGAAGACTCTTGAGAGTCCCTTGGACTGCAAGGAGATCCAACCAGTCCATTCTGAAGGAGATCAGTCCTGGGTGTTCATTGGGAGGACTGATGCTAAAGCTGAAATTCCAACACTTAGGCCACCTCATGCGAAGAGTTGACTCATTGGAAAAGACTCTGATGCTGGGAGGGATTGTGGGCAGGAGGAGAAGGGGACGACAGAAGATGAGATGGCTGGATGGCATCACTGCCTCGATGGACATGAGTTTGGGTGAACTCTGGGAGTTGGTGATGGACAGGGAGGCCTGGAGTGCTGCAATTCATGGCGTCACAAAGAGTTGGACAACTGAGCGACTGAACTGAACTAAACTGAATACTCCGTTGTGTATATGTACCACAGCTTTCTTATCCATTCGTCTGCTGGTGGACATCTAGGTTGCTTCCATGTCCTGGCTATTATAAACAGTGCTGCAATGAACATTGGGGCACATGTGTCTCTTTCAATTCTGGTTTCCTCAGTGTGTATGCCCAGCAGTGGGATTGCTGGGTCATATGGCAATTCTATTTCCAGTTTTTTTAAGGAATCTCCTCACTCTTCTCCATAGTGGCTGTACTAGTTTGCATTCCCACCAGCAATGTAAGAGGGTTCCCTTTTCCCTACACCCTCTCCAGCATTTATTGCTTATAGACTTTTGGATAGCAGCCATTCTGACTGGCGTGAAATGGTACCTCATAGTGGTTTTGATTTGCATTTCTCTGATAATGAGTGATGTTGAACATCTTTTCATGTGTTTGTTAGCCATCTGTATGTCTTCTTTGGAGAAATGTCTGTTTAGTTCTTTGGCCCATTTTTTGATTGGGTCACTTATTTTTCTGGAATTGAGCTGCAGGAGTTGCTTGTGTATTTTTGAGATTAATTCTTTGTCAATTGCTTCATTTGCTATTATTTTCTCCCATTCTGAAGGCTGTCTTTTCACCTTGCTTATAATTTCCTTTGTTGTGCAAAATCTTTTAATTTTAATTAGGTACCATTTGTTTATTTTTGCTTTTATTTCCAATATTCTTGGAGGTGGGTCATAGAGGATCCTGCTGTGGCTTATGTCAGAGAGTGTTTTGCTTATGTTTTCCTCTAGGAGTTTTATAGTTTCTGGTCTTACGTTTAGATCTTTAATCCATTTTGAGTTTATTTTTGTGTATGGTGTTAGAAAGTGTTCTAGTTTCATTCTTTTACAAGTGGTTGACCAGTTTTCCCAGGACCACTTGTTAAAGAGTTTGTCTTTTCTCCATTGTATATTTTGCCTCCTTTGTCAAAGATAAGGTGTCCATAGGTGCCTGGATTTATCTCTGGGCTTTCTATTTTGTTCTATTGATCTATATTTCTGTCTTTGTGCCACTACCATACTGTCTTGATGACTGTGGCTTTGTAGTAGAGCCTGAAGTCAGGCAGGTGGATTCTTCCAGTTCCATTCTTTCTCAAGATTGCTTTGGCTATTCGAGGTTTTTGGTATTTCCATACAAATTGTGAAATTATTTGTTCTAGCTCTGTGAAGAATACTGTTGGTAGCTTGATAGGGATTGCATTGAATCTATAGATTGCTTTGGTAGCATACTCATTTTCACTATATTGATTCTTCCAATCCATGAACATGGTATATTTCTCCATCTACTTGTGTCCTCTTTGATTTATTTCTCCAGTGTTTTATAGTTTTGTATATATAGGTCTTTTGTTTCTTTAGGTAGATATATTCTTAAGTAATGTATTCTTTTCGTTGCAATGGTGAATGGAATTGTTTCCTTAATTTCTCTTTCTGTTTTCTCATTGTTAGTGTATAGGAGTATCTTAATAGATGCAGGGAAAGCCTTTGACAAAATTCAACATCCATTTATGATAAAAACCCTTCAGAAAGCAGGAATGGAAGGAACATACCTCAACATAATAAAAGCTATATAAGACAAACCCACAGGAAACATTATTCTCAATGGTGAAAAATTGAAAGCATTTCCCTTAAAGTTAGGAACAAGACAAGGGTGCCCATTCTCACGACTACTATTCAGCATAGTTTTGAAAGTTTTGCCCACATCAGTCAGAGCAGAAAAAGAAATAAAAGGAATCCAGATTGGAAAAGAAGTAAAACTCTCACTCTTTGCAGATGACATGATCCTCTACATAGAAAACCCGAAAGATACCACCAGAAAATTACTAGAGCTAATCAATGAATGTAGTAAAGTTTCAGGATATAAAATCAACACACAGAAATCCCTTGCATTCCTATATGCTAACAATTCACCTTTATCTTACAGCTTTGGAAGTCAATGTCCTTGCCACACAGTCTGTCAGAGACATGAAATAATTCCAACAATTTAAGCCCAAGCCTTCCATCCAATCCCTTCGTTGAGGAAGTGTTCCAACTTCATTAGTGAAAGCTGGTCTAAAAATTCTGATTTGTAGAAATAGTATAAAATTTCACATACTCCATCAATTACACATTTTCAGAACATTTTGGATCTGAACTTGATAACATCAGTTCAGTTCAGTTGCTCAGTCATGTTTGACTCTTTGAGACCCCATGGACTGCAGCACGCCAGGCCTCCCTGTTCATCACCAACTCCCGGAGTTTACTCCAACTCATGTCCATTGAGTCGGTGATGCCATCCAACCATCTCATCCTCTGTTGCCCCCATCTCCTGCCTTCAATCTTTCCCAGCATCAAGGTCTTTTACAATGAGTCAGTTCTTCACATCAGGTGGCCAAAGTATTGGAGTTTGAGCTTCAGCATTAGTCCTTCCAATGAATATTCAGGACTGATTTCCTTTAGGGTGGACTGGTTGGATCTCTTTGCAGTCCAAGGGACTCTCAAGAGTCTTGTCCAATGCCACAATTCATAAGCATCAGTTCTCTGGCACTCAACCTCTGCTATTGCAGGAGGCTGTTTCCCCTTTCAGAGGACACTCTAGTTACTTTAGGAAACGGTAGAGTTCTGACTTCTCCTGAACAGAGCAAACTGGTCATTAATTCATTGATCCACACCTTCCTTCATTCATTTGAGAAATATTTGGTAAGTCCCTCCTTCCACAGGGGCTTCCCAGGTGGCACTAGTTAACCTGCCTTCCAATGCAGGAGACATAAGAGATGTGGGCTCGTTCTCTGGGTTGGGAAGATCCCCTGGAGGAGGGCATGGCATCCCACTCCAATATTCTTGCTTGGAGAATCCCATGGAGAGGAGTCTGACAGACTACAGTTCATGGGGTCTCAAAGAGTCGGACACGACTGACGCAATTTAACACGCAAGACACATTCCATGTGGGACACACTGGGGTGCTGAGAAAGACTGAAGAAAAAAATAGTGATAGGTTTGGGTAGGGTGTGTGTTTTATTTTAAATATAGAAGGACCCTTTGGTGAGACATCATTCTAGCATAGATCTGAGTGAAGTGAGGAAGTAAGTCATGGGAATATGAAAGGGATGTGTTTCAGACAGAGGAAAGGGCAGGCGCAAGTGTCCTGAGGCAAAAGCCTGTTGAAATGTTTGAGAAATAGAAAAGAGGACAGAAGAATGAAAAAAAGTAGTAGGTAGGATCAGAAGGTTGGAAGGGGGCCTGGCCTTACTACAGTATAAAATATAATTTTAATGTGATTTTTAAGTGTGTTGATGGTGAGTCTTATGAGGGAGAATGACATGATCTGACTTGGTTTTAAGAGGATCCCTGTTAATGCTGTGTGGAGTGTAGATTTGGTGGGGGTGGGAGAAGAAAACCTCTGGTGATGAGTAGGGATTTGTAACTCTTGAGGTCCCTATGCCTGTGTTAGAAATATACCAATAAAGAAGCAACAGCAGATTTTTGAAGACAGGTCATATATTTTTGATTTCTTGCTACAGCCATGATAGCCTTAGAAAAACTCCACATTGCTATAGTTCAGTTTCACAAGTAAGTACTAAAATAAAATGTACTATGTTTTAAAAACTAGGTTCCCCTGCCCTCCTCTGAGAAAGAGAAAGGCAATAAAATAAATGAAATTCTCTCTCTCTCTTTTTTTAAACTACACACTGGGCATAAATTGTTACCCAGAGTATGTAGGAGAGCCTTGTTTCTAAAGCAGGTTTGTTAAGTATCAATTGCACAGGGTTTTTCAAGAGTTGATTTGATTTTATAAGACATCTTCAAGGAAAAAAATTGGAAGAAAGAAAATAATTCTGAGGGTTTTTTTTTTTTTTTTTTTGCTGAAAACAAAAATTATTAAGCAGATACATTTTTCTTAATATCAAATTGTGTGAAAATACAGACATCTGTTCTAAAATGCAGGTTCCTGAGTTCACTATCCAGAGGTATGAAATCATAAATTTGAAGTGAGGTTCAAGCATCCATAATTTTAACCTGATTTACAGAAGTAAATAGTCTGCTCATATTTCAGATGTCTGGGAATAGCTTTTCTCAAAAGTAGGCTTTTGCTAAAAGTTTCATTGTTTTTGTTTAGTTGCTCAGTTGTGTACAACTCTTTTGCAACCCCAATGGACTGTATCCTACCAAGTTCTTCTGTCCATGGGATTTCCCAGGCAAGAATACTTGAATGGGTTGCCATTTCCTTCTCCAGGGGATCTTCCCTGGCTGGGGGATTGAACCCATGTCTCCTGCATTGACAGGTGTATTTTTTTTTTTTTTAAACCACTGAGCCAACAGGGAAGCCAAAAGTTTGATTATATGTTTAAATAAGATCATGAAATTCAACTATGTTTATTTGCATTGTGGCCTTCTTCCTCTATTGCCATCATTCTTCCTTGTTCCTAGAAAAATAAATCATGAAGTAAAAAAGCTGAATAAAAGAAGTAAAATTTAAAATAACCAATATCATCAAAATAAATAAAATATCTGAGAAATACCTTTAATCAGATTTAAAACTCTGGAACAAAAAGGTTAAAACCAGTTAAAAATAAAAAATAAAACTATGTCATTAAATAAAAATTAGATAAAATTGACAGGTAAAAACTGCAAAGGGAATTAAATCAGAATAAATTCGAAATACAGTTTTTAAAACAATGTAAATGTTCCATGGTATATTCTCCACAATAAAGAGTAAAATTATAGTTGAAAATCACCTGTGGATATGAGTCTCAAACAAGACATCCTTCAACATGGAATTCTTGGTAATGAAGTTCCAGCATTAAATCACTGGTTCTTCATCCAACTAGTTTGTGTGTCTTATTCATCTTTATATCCCTGAGTCTGGTGCAAAGTACACTTAGGTGCTCAATATTTGTAAAGCAAATGAACCAGTGTTTAATGAGCTCCTATTATTTGCAAGACACCTTTATAGATTTGTCTGTGTAAATTCACTTACTTAATTGTCATGATAATTCCATGAGTTATTTTAAACCTTCAATTTATTGTGGAGTAGCTGAGGCAAAGAAAAGTGAAGTAACATTTTCCAAGATGACAAAAATATTAAATGTTAATTTTTCATTAGACCACAGCCTAGGGCCAAAGTAGCTCTTGGATAACATGTATGCACATACGCAATGCCATATTTACAAGTAGGCATGTGGCTATTACCTATCTCATGGGCATCCTTGTTTTTAACTGCACAAAGAGTGTCAAATCCTAATTAATTCTCAGAAATTATCTAGGGAAGCACAGCTCTAGCCATCTACTTTCACACAATGTGAGAAGACAATAGCAGGTGGCTTTTTGGGTGCTGGTAGAAATGACAAACATTTCGACTTTGGTGCTATATCTAAACAAGCTAATTGCACAAAAACTCATTGTATAAGGTCAGAGAGCATAGATGGTATTAGTGTGTCAATGGAATATAGGATATAGAAAGAAAATCAGATTTGGTTGAACCCGAACTAAGAATGAAGTATGTGTACTTCCTCATGACAGAGTGGAGTTGGCAGACGTGTCACAGAGCGATTGTGAGGATCAAATGAGATCATAGTTTGGAAGAATGGAGTCAAAAAGATGTGAGCTTGCCTTGCTATTTACTAGGTACATGATATAGTAATCAATATTTCTTAGCCAAAGATTATTTGCATTTCCAAATAGGGATAATACACTATTTCACAGGTGTCTTGTGAGAACCTAATGAAATGAAAATAAAATACTTATTTGGCATTCAGTTCACAGAAGACCACAAATGAAACAGTATTTGGAAGATATTCTGGAGAAGGAGGAAGAAGGTGTGTTTAAGACATCAGTGTTTCCCTGCCATACCTCCACGTAACCTCAGGGAACCCAAGGGAGATGGGTGGGATGAACTGAGAACATTATAACAAGATACAAGTTTTGTTTTCTGATTGCCTCATGCATCAATCTATTGCTACATACTCAACGAGTGCCACAGAGAAAATGGCAATGTCTTATACACCATCTGATCCCTAGGGTCCCTCACACTGAACTAGGCTCTAAATAGATTACCGGTAAGTATTCTGTTGAGTAATTATTGATGTATCTTAGGGTCTCTAGCTTACCTGCCTACCCTTGAGGGACACTCAGTGCATGGACTAGGACTCTGATCATCTAGTTCTAGCCCTTCCTCTTCCATCTCTTTGACAGTTTACAGTGGGAAAATCATAGCCTCTTTGGCTTGTGGTTATTGAAAGCAGAGAGCTGGGGCATGTGTTTTTGTGATTTCATCTACAATTTCTGAAGTTAACATGGCCCCAAAGATGAAAAACTTGATGTGGATTAGAGGTAGGCTCAAATTTCTCGTTGTCTATGCATTTCCTCATGAGCTTTGGTGTCAGGACCCTAGGAGGATAACGTGTGCCATCTTTACTTCAACTTAATTTCATCGCTGACCCAGTGGGCCTTGAGTTTCCAGTTATAACCAATGCAATGTTGTCTAGAGGGCAAGGATGCTCTGCTTAGTGCAGCGGAACACATGGTCCACTTGCTTGTGGGAGACTGTGTCTATCAGTCAGGCTTTTGTCAGGAGTTGGAGAATAGTCAATTCAAGGTTAAAGTTTCTGCAAGGACAGCACACTGGGAGTCTGTTTGTCTGCCTGAAAGAGAATCTTCATGTATTGACTGTTTTCAACTTATTAGAAGTAGATTTGAGACGATAAAACATATAGTCTGTATAGGGAAAGATTTTTTTTTTTTTTGAAAATGTAATAGTTTCTGGAATAATGGTAAAAACTGAAAGATTCAGATAAATTGTCTTTTCATGAGAAACAACACTTATACATCAATGGAAACCTGCATTCCACACTTTTACTTTTTTGGCTGTACCATGTGGCATGTGGGATCTTAGCCTCCTGACCAGGGATCGAACTCATGCCCCTTGTAGTGCAAGTGAGGCATCCTAACCACTGGATCACCAGATAATTCCCAGGTATTCCAACATTTTACAGAAGACATATTAATATATTTAAACTTATTAAAAATAGTGTTTCTAAGTTTAAATCTGTCCACTAAGATCTGGCATGCTCTGGCTTTTCCTCAAGAAATAGAAAACTTAAGAAATACTATGAATTTCAGAATGTTTTTTTTCTATGTTCTGCTTAGGACATATACCCACTCATAAACTTTTAGTGTTTTCCCCATTTGGGGCTTGTCTATTTATTCTCTCTTCCATTAATATATATTCATGGAACATAGAAGCCTGCCTTATAGATCTTACAGCAAATTTTTGAAGAAAATATTTATTTAACTTTTAGATCAAACACAACTGATGGACTAAGCCCATATCATGTAAACCCCAAGGACAAACAGTTATAAACATGGTTATTTTTTTACTTTTTCAAGCAGTATATTGGAAGATTGCAAATTCCCAGGAAATTTAAATTTAGTCTAACAGTACTGATATTGATCATTGACCTTCACTTGATTGCTTATTTGGAAAATTGCCAATAGTACCTCTTTTGGTTTTGCTATGCTAGCATGAAAACTGCCCATTATTACTTAACACAAACCACTGTAATCTCCCCCAAGGGTCTATGCCAGGGATAGTAAATTTCTGACACTTGACCTGTCTGTGTTCATTGCAGATCTTACTATTCCATCAAAACATTCTTTCCTACTGAACCTAAACATGACCTCAGATTGACATTTGTATATGAGATGAAACTTATTTGCACTCTCTGGCAAACACAAAATATTCTTGTATTTTTATTTTAATAAATATTCCTTTAATGTTTAATTATTTATGATATAATTGTGAGCAGATGGTAGCCTACAAGTTATCCACTTATTCTGTAAGAAAGGAAGTAATATCTTGCTTGCAAATAGCTCCTCATGGGATATATTATGATCAGTGCCTAGACAGTTTTCATTTTTCAATTTTATGAATAACCTCCGTGCGGAATGCCAGTAGAGTACTGCATGTGTTATGGAATGTCAGATCAATTAGAACAAGTCAAAAGATTTGAGAATAGACACGAATTTGTTGGTATTTAGTGACTTTAGAAAATTTTTCTTTAATAGTGAAGTCACTAGAACACAAATACCTTAATTTTTTTTCTCATTGAGTGGATAAAATCTGAGTATTGTATCAGAAATAAACCCCAGGAGGTCTGGAATTTTGGAGTATTATCCCAGAGGCCTTCTGAAAAATAACACATGGACAGGTACACATATTTAATTACATCAGCTTTGTTTTTCGTACACACTTTGAAATATTTGGGAAACTACAGGGTAAGGTTAACAAACCTAGGTAGAACCTGAGGTTTAATTCCTGTTCAGTTTCTAGACTAGATAAATTGCCTCTGGGGTAATGTGGTGAGGTTCTCTTTAAATCCAGGCAACTTGTGTCTGTTTATTGTTCCTTGTTGGAATAAGTGAATTAATAAATCTTTACTAGACAAAGTAACTTGAAAGAACAGTAATGGAGAGCAGGCATAGACATCATCCATGAAATGGATGTGATATTGCTAAATGCCTTAACTGGAGCTGATTCTATTAAATGGCAAGATAAGGTGCTGATCATGTCCAATTTTTCCCTCACTTTCAATATTTGATAATTTTAAAATGTAGGGTTTTGTTCTGAGTGATGAGTATCTGAATGCAATTATCCTGGTTCCAGTGGCTGAATAGATGCTTCTCTAGAAATATAGATAGTAGAGAATCAAAAACCACTAACCTCTAAGTAATAGAAATTAATACAGTCAATGTTTATAATATAATTTAGATCTAGACCCAGATTCTGCGATAACTGCAATCTTACTGAATGTTTATTTTACCCTGGACAAAACTTCGTGTTTTTATGAGGCAACATGTAATTTCCATTCTTTTTTAGTAGAATTTTAACTTTCCAGGGTTATGTGTGTTCTTGTGGATTAATCATTGCAATTTCTTATGTCTCTGGAAGAAGTCACACTAAGGTAATGCCAAAGCACCATTATTCAAGTACTCATTTTAAAATATATTTCAGCATTTATATGACCTTCCAAAAAACTTTCTGTAGCCTGTATGAATAAAAATCCCAAGAATCCATGTTTAATTTTTCCAGTCTTTTTGGACAACCTCTAAACACTAACTCTAAAAGTCTTAATACTTCTTACACCCCCAAATATATATGCACTAGTCCTTCCCCATTAGTCCATGAGTCCCTGAGTCCATGCTCTACCCATTGACTTATCCTCATGTCAACACTGGCTCCCTCCTCTGTCTCCACCCCTACTCCAATACCAGATCAAGTAGCAATGAGAGGAGTAATTCATCAAGAATAAGGGCAGATTTCCTGCCATCAAGCAATTACTACCTTTTTAAGTGAAGTGAAGTTGCTCAGTCATGTCCGACTCTTTGCAACCCCATGGACTGTAGCCTACCAGGCTCCTCCATTTATGGGATTTTCCAGGCAGGAATACTGGAGTGGGTTAGGTAGTAACAAAATATGCTTACTACCTTACTACCTGCAAAACCACACATATATGTGTATATATCAAAAATTAAAAACTTAAGTGAGTATGTATACTCATTTGAGTATGAAGATGAAGAAAAATATCCATTTTTAGATGCCAGAGTAAAATTTTGTGGTATTACACACACACACACACACACACACACACACACACACACACTCCTACCTTATGATGTCTCTCTTTGTACAAAAATTACAAGAATTAAGCTGCCAGCTGTCTCACTGAGAGCTTTCACTGTAATTATTTCATTAATTTTATATGATGTACAATAGTAAGTTTATCTGCACAGTTAAGTATTTTTGCAATTAAAACTCCATCAGACTTTTCAGAATAAATAAATAGAGCTCATTCTCTCTCATGTAAGATCTTTTGTTTTTAACTTTGTATATTTTTTTTTGCACTGTCATTAAAACATAACTTCACAATCTAGAGTGAAAGTGACCCAGCTTAGTTTGTGAACCAGAATTCACACTCAATAAATGTTTGTTGGATGAAAATATACTTGATAGACAAAGAAAACAAAATCCAATATGCTTGATGGTCTGTTGATGGATGAGATGGGTACTACATTCCACATTCTCTATTTCCTGGTAGTGGTCTCTTAATTTTAAGTAGAAGTTGAAGGCAGAAGCTGGAGGAAGTAGACACTAAGCTAATAAAAGTCCTACAAATGGGAAGGGATGACTAGAGAAAAAAAATGCAAAACAACAGGTTTCTAGCTTCCTGGGGGGTTGATATTTTGGGAAATTGTGCCAGGCAAAAGAGGCCTGAATATCATTGTAAAGTTATTCAGCTCAGCTCACCTCAATCATTAAAACACACAAATACAGGAATGAAAATACCAATGTTAAACTATAGTGATCTCTGAGATGCATTGAATCTCTTCCTTTAATTAAATTTATATTTTCAAAAAATGTTCTCTGAAAACCTGTGTGTGTTTTACTACTGAAATCACATTTGAGCAATTGAATTATTATAGAATCGTTACTGCTTCTTTCTCTGCCTCTTTGGTGAACATTGAGATGAAAAAGTAATATCAAACGGTATCTGAAAAAAGTTATGGTTGAGGGGAAAAAGTAAAGGTCTGAGTTCTAATCCATTTACTGTCATTAACTAGATGGAAACCTTGGGTGCGTTTCTTATCTCTAGCCCATTTTTTTTTTAAATCATGTCCTCAAGATTAAGTTTTTTCCAAGAATTTTCCTACTTCGGTTATATTTTTTCTAAAACATAACAAATCTTTCTATCCCCACGAGGTCATGCCCATCTATTCTGTTTTTTTCCTATCTAGTTTAAAACAATAAAATCAAATGAAACCATGCCATGTCTTCATATTCCTCAAGTTAAAATCCCTTCAACTCTAATGTCCAGAAAATTGTCTATACAACTAATTTTCATTATCATTCCACCAAAACTGATTTAATAAACATTATGGAAGTCTTTATATTTTCAAATGCAAAAGATGATTTTCTAGAATCATAGACCACTACACCTTGAAACATTTTCCCATCTTGCCATTCTAATACCATGCTTTTCCGGTTTCCTCCTACCTAAAGGCTATGCCTTGTTAGTTTCTTTTATTGGTTCCTCTCTTCCTCCCCTCTTCCTGAAATTTCCTTTGATCATCTCATCCCATTTCCATAACCTTGTGAACACTCTGAGCACTTGTTCCTACTCTCCCAAGAGGCTCTTTCAAAGTTCCTTGAAGTTGGACAGAATCTTTCCCTGAAGGAGCCATACTGCAAATCATAACACAATTTCTGGTCATTGATAATGGATGGAGTGCATTGAGCTCTCAACCATGGAGGTAGTGCAGTGGGGGTAGTGAGTTTTGCAGGCTCTTGGTCCAGATTGCTCAGATTTATGTCACATAGCTGCTGCTTATGTACTCTCCCAGGATCAATTTATTCACTTCTAGTATGAGGATGATGATAATAATGGGACCTACATCATAGCACTGGTGTAAGGGTGAGTTAATAAGTATAAAGTGCTTAGACAAGTAACCAGTCTGTAGTAAAAGCTGTTTGTAAGGAACTGCAAAGGGCCTGAGACTGACCTTACTTACCATATAACAAGTTAGTCTGTTGCTACTACATCGATGATGTCAGAGACACAAGACCCCTGGGTGAGCGACAAAGATCTATAATACACATGGTAGAATGAAGACCATGAGTGTCCTATTTGTAACACTTCCTCTGCAAGTTCTATGGGGCTGATGCGGAGGGGCCCAGGTGGATGTTATTCAGCTGTTCCATGACAACAGAAGAACCCCAAGCTTAGGAACTATGACCCTTTCTAGTAGGCTGTTAGAATACCTGCTTTTTCACATGTAATAATTGTAGAGTAATTAGACTCCAATTAAAATAAATAACTTTATATTAAAAAAAAAAAAAAAGAAAGCACTGGGACACAGAAAAAAAAAAAAAAAAAAGAATACCTGCTTTTTGCTTCCAAGGGAAATGTCAACTTTATTATACTGAGAAGTAAGAAAATTTGCTCAGGACAGAGAGACTAGTTCTGTCTTCCAAGGGTACTTGCTATATAAACATCCTTGAAAAAATAATCCAGAACAAAAGGACAGTTCCTAATTCACAAGATATGTGGAAATATGAGAGACAGCTGGGGGGGGGGGGGGCGCGGTGGGCATGGAACTTTCTCCAGTTAGCACTGTCAGAAAATATTGTGTCATTTCCTCTGTTTGCTATTCCTTCTTCCTCCAGGGACAATTCATTGCTTCCTCTGTGATCCACAAACCTTTGTATCTATTGTAAATATGTCATGTGTAATATGTGTAAAGGAGGTATATATCTTCTATTTCGCTGCTATATTGTGAGATCCTTGATAGCAAGTGTTATGGCTTATCTATCTTTTACACTCTTACCCCTGCTCCTTACCTTCTATTGCCTGAAAGAGTGTTTAAATTAGTTGGTGATCAATATATGCTTAATTAGTTGTAATTGAAAAACTGAGTGTCATGGGTGGAAAGACTTTGAGTCTGTGTTGAAGACCATTGTAATTATTCAAAGGGAACATGTTTCATTCAGGACAGTAGAGAGGCACAACTCTCATTAAGCAAATGAATGTTTGAATTTTTAATATAGAAAATAAAATTAGAGATACTTTTAGCACAGTGCTATTTTTCAAAGACAATTTTTTTCACACTCAAGAATGTAATGTTAAATTATACATTTAACCCTCATAGCATTAAATCATATTAAAGCATTTATATAAAGTTATAATATTTCCTAGTTTAAACTCATTCTATTTTTAAATGAATGTACAGTATAACAATCTGACTTAAATGGCTATATTCTGTTTCCTTCACTTTTCTTTAGAACTGTCAATTTTTCAAGATTCTGAGAAAACTGTCCCTAGAGGCAGAGAGATACCTGTATATAGCTGCATATTGGTTCATGGTTGTATCCATGGGGTGACAGGTGCTAAATAAATGCAAACTGATATGACACAAAGCTCAACTATATGATTTAGGATTAAGCATTTGGCATCAAAAGTTTGATCTTATCTGAAGTGTGGATCAGTTTTGCAGAACAGCATTACATGCTTTTTCTGAGGTTAAAGGGGGGTCAAATTGTGCCTTAAGAAGGGAAAAATGAGAGAGATCTGCCCTGATGAAAATAACTGCATGCTTATTTCATGGTTTGAAAACAAGGTCGGATTTGTGGATGAGGGTGGAGAATTATCTCCAACAGTGAAGCTCCAGATAGGACTAGAAAGACAAGACCAGAGACCAGGTGCTGCAGTGAATAAAGGTCAGAGTCTGGGGGAAAAGTCATTTTGGATTCAAATTCTGGCTTGGATATTTCCTAGCTATGTAATCTTGGGAAGTTCTTAAAATTCTCAAAACTCCAGTTTCTTTGTAAGATATCTCCATTTCAGACTTCCTGTGATGACTAAAAGAGACAATGCATGTATACTGCTGAGCCCAATGCTGACACAATAGAAGTGTGCTGTAATTTGCAACTTGCGTATGCATTTATTCAAAAAAGAATGGACTCAAAGAAAAAATATATACTTAGCTAATGGTTTACTTTTAGCTGCTAAAAGTGCTTTTCAGTAATTCATGGCTGAGACTCGTTGATCTTGTTTCTCTCAGGATTTTCTAGAATTCTAATTTTTAAACTTCACTGCTTTCCTTGGATGGACAGGCCATCTTTCTTTTATTTAAATGAGATAATGTATGAGATGCATTTAGGATAATACATAGAGTGAGATATGCTCCCCATATAGGTAGAGATGTCATTAAGTATCATCACCATCCATCTTGTAGGGCTTTGCTTCCATTTGGAGCAGCCTTGTTTACCTGATTCTTCCTGACCACATCTCTGCAAGTGACAGATTTTGAAGCTATTCACAGCTTCATGCACATCGCTCAGAACCCCAGATACCTACTGAGGTGCAAAATCTTCAACCTTCATGTGAGTTGCCTGTCTTCTCACCTGCTCCTCTCTCATAACTGACCAGTGTTCCATTCCCTTTAGCTGTTCCTCCTCAGAGTAACAGTTTGGTGTCTTTGCGTGGATGACCTTTGCATTTCCTTACCTTGAACCCTGGTGAGAGCTTGACCTGGCACCTGGCTCCCAGATTTCATCTCCAGCTCCTCCATTTGCCCCAAGGAATTGTAGCTTTTGTAAATACTGCAGTGAATCAAGTCAAGTCCAAAGCCATGAAGGAGAGAGTATGGTTTCAGACACTCTTTATACTGGTTTCAGTGTCTTCTAGCTGTCCTAAGAATTCAAATGTTCCCAGAGAGTAGAACATCTCAAACAAAATTATAATTATTGTCACAAGCCAGGTCTCAGTAAGTACATACACATGCAGACTGTCTACTTTTTAGATCCTTATTTTGTTTCTTCAGCAAGATCTATTCTTGAAGAGTTTACTTAAGGCTCGTATTCATACAAGTAACTTAAAATGCAATGCGGCAGTTTAAGAGAACAGTAAGTGAACACATCTGTTCTGACAACCTCATCTTGTTCACCTGATACAGTCAGGAATGTGGGTGATAAAAATAATGTAGGCTATATAAGACAGGGAAATGTTAAGGAGAAGAAGAGAAGATAGAAGAATCTTAGTAGTTGGGGAGGGATGAGGTCAAGAGAGGTAATAAAAGGGCTAGATTTGGGGACAGAGGAAGAGAGACAGAGGAGTGGGGAGAACAAATATTCTATTGAAAGAGAAGGAGAAAAACAGGGAAAAGAGTTGAAATCTTTAAATATTTAATTAGTTTTTATATGTGTAGTTTTTTACCATGTACATTAAATACAAGATTTAAAGCAGATTTAATATTCTAATTTAATGAGAGGATAGGTACAGCATAAAGGAAAGGTTATGGGTGGCTGTAGGAGTTAGTGAGTTTAATTCAAGCTTCATGATTATTCATGTTGTTATTTCTAGTCTTTTCAGAAAACATATGCAATGAAATTCCCATACAGTGCTTTTTGCAGGCTGTGGCTTTTTCTGTTTTCATCCCACCCTCCACCTTAGTTTTTAATTGTGTTTACACAAAGTGGGCTCTAATTTCTACTGAGAGAGCAACACAATTCTCTGCTTCAGCTATATTTTGCAAAATATAGGCTAGAACAGGGGTGGAGGGATATTGTGCTAACCTTGAAAGCCTGTCAGCACGTTCCCTCCCTAAATTGACTGGCCAGATGCCTAATGGGAAAATGAACAGGAAAGAGGAATTCAGTGACATATTTAGTCATGTAATGCTATAATTCTCCTTTCCAGAAAAGTGTGAAATTTTGGTCAAAGTTCAGGCTTAAAAAGACAAAATTTTATGTTACACACTTCTCAATATCAAGTGTTTGTCTAAGTGTCAACTTTTTCTAAATGAAGGAAATAAAAGAAACTTACATCTCATAAGAACATTCATAATGGTGTGCTACACCAAGGGATGATTTTTATTCACTCACACTAAATTGAGACTCAGAGAGGTTAGGTAACTTATCCAAGTCTCAGAAGTAATTTCAAACCCAGTTTGGCTTAAGCCCCAAACTACATTCTACACCCAAACTTTTTAGTTAGAAAAGAATCTCTAAAATATGGAGAAGACATCAGAAGTGACAGGGTCTAGAAGTTTCTGCTGCTTTCCTGCCCCATCAATATAGTCCTAATGAAAAAGAGAAAAATAATACCTGCTCAAAACACTTGTAATTCATTACTTTGAAGAAGTATTGGAGTAAGGTGTCTAGATTTGAAAAATAATACTTGTTATATATTGCATTAATTGCATATTACTATTTTTCCAAAACGGAAATTTGGAACATGTAGAAAACCATATAGAAGAGAATAAACATCACAAGCAACCCCACCTGATATGCAGAACTGACTCATTTGAAAAGACCCTGATGCTAGGAAAGATTGAAGGTGGGAAGAGAAGGGGACAACAAAGGATGAGACAACTCGATGGACACGAGATTGAATAAACTCTGGGAGTTGGTGATGGACAGGGAGGCCTGGCATGCTGCAATTCATGAGGCTGCAAAGAGTCAGATACAACAGAGCAAGTGAACTGAACTGAATTGAACCCTACTCTATTAAGAGTTTATGCTACCTGATATCATAAAAATCATGGTAAACTGAATAAATTATAAAAATTAATTCCTTTCTCATATAAGAATTCTGAGAAGAACATTTCAAATATAGTACTATTCTGTAAATCTACAGTGTGGCTTCTGAGCCTATTCTAGCCATTAAGAACAAAGGAAAGAACCCTTGTGCAAGAATTTATGGACAAACTACTTCTATTCACATCTTGTTTTCAAGAACTAAGTCACATGGTCCCTCCTAGATATTTCTCAGGAGACAGAGTAGAATGGATTTCAGATGAAAACTGTCTCCACCCAGAGTTTCCATTATTATATTTTATTTTATATCTCTACAGAATCTTAATCTCTATATTTACACAGTTTCAAAACAAAATTAGGATTATGTTATACCTACTGTTTTCTAGCATGTTAAGTCACGTCAGTTGTGTCTGACTCTGTGAGACCCCATAGACAGCAGCCCACCAGGCTCCCCCGTCTCTGGGATTCTCCAGGCAAGAACACTGGTGTGGGTTGCCATTTCCTTCTCCAATGCATGAAAGTGAAAAGTGAAAGTGAAGTCGCTCAGTCGTGTCCGACTCTTAGCGACCCCATGGACTGCAGCCCACCAGGCTCCTCCGTCCATGGGGTTTTCCAGGCAAGAGTACTGGAGTGGGGTACTTTTCATTACATTAAGAATATTGACTTGCTTGCTCAGTTCCGTCCAACTCTTGCGACCCCATGGACTGCAGCCCACCCAGGCTCCTCAGTCTATGGGATTTTCTAAGCAAGTATACTGGAGTGGGTTGCTATTTTCTCCTCCAAGGGATCTTCCTGATGCAGTGATTGAACACATGCCTCCTGCTGACAATTATGCTGTTAAATATTCTGCCATAGCATCACTGTAATAAGGAACAGATATTCTATCATCAGGATGTGCCAGATTTTATCATCCAACCCCTTGTCGTTGTTTCTAGTATGTCATTAACATAAGAGGAAGATGGATGTAAAAATCCATCCATTATGTAAAAATCTTTCTGTATGTCTCAGGACAATTCTTAAAAGTCAATAGATAAGAATTTGCTAATGAATATTATAGGAAGATTGTATTAATTTGCTGTTCTTTTGCTCACTGGAGCAGCAAGTGGCCGAGAGGAGAGACCCCACATCCAAGGTCAGAGGAACCCCAGTAAGACAGTAGGCACTGAGAGAGGGCATCAGAGGGCAACAGACTGAAACCACAATCACAGAAAACTAACCAATCTAATCACATGGACCATAGCCTTGTCTAACTCAATGAAACTATGAGCCATGCAGTGTAGGGCCACCCAAGATGGACGGGTCATGGTGGAGAGTTCTGACAAAATGTGGTCCACTGGAGAAGGGAATGGCAAACCACTTCAGTATTCTTGACTTGAGAACCCCATGAACAGTATGAAAAGGCAAAAAGATAAGACACGGAAAGATAAACTCCCCACGTCAGTAGGTGCCCAATATGCTACTGGAGATCAGCGGAGAAATAACTCCAGAAAGAATGAAGAGATGGAGCCAAAGCAAAAACAACACCCAGTTGTGGATGTGACTGGTGCTGGTAGTAAAGTCTGATGCTGTCAAGAGCAATATCACATAGGAACCTGGAATGTTAAGTCCATGCATCAAGGTAAATCAGAAGTGGTCAAACAGGAGATGGCAAGAGTGAACATCAACATTTTAGGAATCAGCAAACTAAAATGAACTGGAATGGGTGAATTTAACTAAAGTGATAAACAAAGGAGAAAAGGAAAGATATCCCCATTTGAATGCAGAGTTCCAAGAATAACAAGGAGAGATAAGAAAGCCTTCCTCAGTGATCAGTGCAAAGAAATAGAGGAAAACAATAGAATGGGAAAGACTAGAGATCTCTTCAAGAAAATTACAGATACCAAGGGAACATTTTATGCAAAGATGGGAACAATAAAGGACAGAAATGGTATGGACCTAACAGAAGCAGCAGATATTACTAAGAGGTGGCAAGAATACACAGAAGAACTGTACAAAAAAGATCTCCATGACCCAGATAACCACCATGCTGTGATCACTCACCTAGAGCCAGACATCCTGGAATGTGAAGTCAAGTGGGCCTTAGGAAGCATCACTACGAACAAAGCTAGTGGAGGTGATGGAATTCCAGTTGAGCTAATTCAAATCCTAAGAGATGATGCTGTGAGAGTGCTGCACTCAGTTCAGTTCAGTTCAGTCACTCAGCCATGTCCGACTCTTTGCGACCCCATGAATCACAGCACGCCAGGCCTCCCTGTCCATCACCAACTCCCAGAGTTCACTCAGACTCACGTCCATCAAGTCAGTGATGCCATCCAGCCATCTCATCCTCTGTTGTCCCCTTCTTCTCCTGCCCCCAATCTCTCCCAGCATCAGAGTCTTTTCCAATGAGTCAACTCTTCCTATGAGGTGGCCAAAGTACTGGAGTTGCAGCTTTAGCATCATTCCTTCCAAAGAAATCCCAGGGCTGATCTCCTTCAGAATGGACTGGTTGGATCTCCTTGCAGTCCAAGGGACTCTCAAGAGTCTTCTCCAACACCACAGTTCAAAAGCATCAATTCTTCAGCGCTCAGCCTTCTTCACAGTCCAACTCTCACATCCATACATGACCACAGGAAAAACCATAGTACTGTGGGCAGGAATCCCTCAGAAGAAATGGAGTAGCCATCATGGTCAACAAAAGAGTCCAAAATGCAGTACTTGGATAATCTCAAAAACGATAGAATGATCTCTGTTCGTTTCCAAAGCTGCACTCAACATGCCAGCAAATTTGGAAAACTCGGCAGTGGCCACAGGACTGGAAAAGGTCAGGTTTCATCACAATCCCAAAGAAAGGCAATGCCAAAGAATGCTCAAACTACTGCACAATTGTACTCATCTCACACGCTAGCAAGGTAATACTCAAAATTCTCTAAGCTAGGCTTCAGCAATACATGAACCGTGAACTTCCAGATGTTCAAGCTGGTTTTGGAAAAGGCAGAGGAACCAGAGATCAAATTGCCAACATCCCCTGAATCATGGAAAAAGCAATAGAGTTCCAGAAAAACATCTATTTCTGCTTTATTGAGTATGACAAAGGTTTGACTCTGTAGATCACAAGAAACTGGAAAATTCTTAAAGAGACCAGAATACCAGACCACCTGACCTGCCTCTTGAAAAATCTATATGCAGGTCAGGAAACAAGAGTTAGAACTGGACATGGAACAATAGACTGGTTCCAAATGGGAAAAGGAGTATGGCAAGGCTGCATATTGTCACCATACTTATTTATTTATATTCAGAGTACATCATGAGAAACGCTGGGCGGGATGAAGCCACAAATTGGAATCAAGATTGTCAGGAGAAATATCAATAACCTCAGATATGCGTATGATATCACCCTTATGGCAGAAAGTAAAGAAGAGCCTTTTGATGAAAGTGAAAGAGGAGAGTGAAAAAGCTGGCTTAAAGCTCAACATTAAGAAAACTAAGATCATGGCATCCAGTCCAATTACTTCATGGCAAATAGATGGGGAAACAGTGGAAACAGTGTCAAACTTTATTTTTGGGGGCTCCAAAATCACTGCAAATGGTGACTGAAGCAATGAAATTAAAAGACGCTTGCTCCTTGGAAGGAAAGTTATGACCAACCTAGACAGCATATTAAAAAGCAGAGACATTGCTTTACCAGCAAAGGTCTGTCTAGTCAAGGCTATGGTTTTTCCAGTAGTCATGTATGGATGTGAGAGTTGGACTATAAAGAGAGCTGAGCACCAAAGAACTGATGCTTTTAAACTGTGGTGTTGGAGAAGACTGTTGAGAGTCCCTTGGACTCCAAGGAGATCCAACCAGTCCATCCTAAAGGAGATCAGTCCTGGCTGTTCATTGGAAGGACTGATGTTGAAGCTGAAACTCCAATACTTTGGCCACCTGATGCAAAGAGCTGACTCATTTGAAAAGACCCTGATGCTGGGAAAGATTGCGGGCAGGAGGAGAAGGGGATGACAGAGGATGAGATGGTTGGAAGGCATCATCGATTCAATGGACATGAGTTTGGGTAAACTCCGGGTGTTGGTGATGGACAGGGAGGCTTGGCATGCTGCAGTCCATGAGGTTGCAAAGAGTCGGACATGACTGAGCGACTAAACTGAACTGAACTGATCAGTATGTATGAAAGTAAAGATATCTGGAACTTAATGATACAAGAATCACCTACCATTGACTCTTTAAAATAATTATCTCCATTATTCTTGAAATGCATTAGCTTGAAGCTCTGCTTGTATATATTTAATTGTCATTAAAAAATATCTACTTACTCCTCTGTTTATTCCATGGAAATAATATACTTCACTCTTTGAGTTTGAGTTTGGCCATGTGATCTGCTTTGGCCAATGAGATATCAGTCAGTTTCATGACAGGAGCCTGAAATGTTCTTGTTGGATTATGTGGGCCCTCTTGTTCCTCTGCTTGGCCACAATATAGCTTCTCCTGGGTAGGCTTTAGTGCAAGAAAGGTAAGACAAGTAGGTAGACCGAGGCCCAGTGGGTGACTCAGAGCTACCTAGCCAAGCCCAGACTAAATCAGCTACGTGCTATTGAAACCGATGCCCTAATGTTGTATGCCAATGAAATTTAGTGGTGTTTATTATGCAGCAGAAGCTGATTGATACAGTAATGAAAACTGACAATACTTGAGACAAAGGAAAATCTACCCTTTGTGGAACATACTGTTATCTAGGGCAGGCCTGCTCTATCCCTGGCTCTTTGCTCCATTCTTTTTCTCTTCTGGGTAAGTGAACATCCCTTAATTTTCAGGTGTCAGCAGGTGAATGAGCTAAAGTTATCATCCTAGTTGTGTCATTTTATTTTTATATGTTTTTTCATTTTTACTGTTTGTTTTAAACCTTAGTGCCAGTCCAGTACAAGAGGCTCTTAGAGTGCGCAACAGTGTTTGGCTTCTAAAAGTCAAACTATAGCAAGAAAAGGAAAACAATTATTAACAGATCCGGTCAAAGACACCCATGAGGTACACCCTTTTACCCTAAATTTTATAAATGTAGTACAGTGAGATGATCAACAAAGCCTAAACCCAAGAAGTATGACTGCAATGGGCAATCTATAGCTCAGTGTCTTAAATGTATAAAAATATAACTTTACTAAAAGACAAAATAAGAATAAATATTAATACACATAGCTTAATAATTCTTATGGATAAAATTAAAGCATTTTATTCTAGAGACTCTCAAGATTCTGCTTTTTATTTTAGGGCACCTTTTTGGTGTTTTCATCATTTAATTCATTCATAGAAACTTTGCAAGACCATTCCACGGATAATACCCTCAAACCTGCAGCTGTTTTGTTCATTCAACCCTTACTGAGCAGAGTATGTGCCAGGAACCCTGTTAAAGACTAAGGATCTAAAGATGAGTATACATGTTCCCTGAGTTCTGCAAGTTCACAGCCCAAGAAAGGAAGAGAGATGTGAAATACAATTTAGTTTTGGAAGTGCCGCAACAGGACAGTGGACAAGGCACTGTCTGAGGAGGTACAGCCAAGCCTCAAACCTGTGTCCTGCTCGCACTGGACCAGAGCACGCTGCATTTCAGTGCCTCTTTGGTGTCTTCACTCCTGATCGCTCTCTCCCAAGCCATATACTCTTATCCTCATGTTCCCACTCCCTCATATTCCACTTCCTTTAAAATAAATTATTTCTGTCTTCTGTGGTCTTGCTGGTAGAAAAATCCCTATCAGGTACTTTTCCTTACCTTTGGCCCCAAACCTATCTCCTGTTTCCAGTAGGTTTAACTAAAGTTTACAGAATGTTTGGAAGACTGCACTGGAGTTTTGTCCTATACAGAGGTGACCTAAAGAGAAAATAATTTAGAAGTAGCTGAAGAGCCTATTATCTTATTACCTGTCTGAGACAAGAGTGGATTATTTTTCTTGTGTTCATCTCAGACATGCCATCAGTGTGGGATCAGTACTAGCAAATTCAATAGAGAACAAAGCAATGCACGGGCTCTACTCCTTCCTCTCCAAGGAGCTCCTAGTGAGCTCTCCAAGTGAACCTAATTAATTATTAGGCTCTGTTTTTCCTGACAATTATACCAAGACTTCCTGATTAATGACTGAGGAAACTGATGAATTATTAAATAGTTAAGGGCAAGTGTTTGCCAATTGGCAGGGTATTTTGGTACATATAAAATGGTTGCTTTCCAGACCTCCACATACCATCAGGATTAACTGGGGTTCCTTACATAAACAAGACTTGAAGACCTCTCATTTGGAGATTCTGATGAGTACAATGGATCCAGAAACTCTGTATAATTATTCTAAGTCCTCAGTTGATTTTGATAATCATCCTGATGAGGGGAATCACTAAAGTTTTGGAGGATAATGTAATTATTGAGACATTTAATCTTCATACTCTATACATTATTTCCTTCTCTCACAGTCAGGACAATGTCTATGAGTCTTGTTTTCTTAGACCACAGCAATAGTGGAAAACTGAGGTTTATAGGCTTCCAAGCTCCAGAACTCAGCAAGATTCCAGGTTCTTGGGTCTGAGAGTCCTACAGTTAGTGATAGATTTTGATTTTGTCTTCCATACACACATGTATAAGCAGAAAGGAGGCAATTTCATGATCCCATCCCTTCTTCAGAGGTCCTGGGGAGGGCTTCCAGGTTAGACAGTTCCAGAAGCACTACTTATATGTTACTAAATGTGTTGTCTTTTGAGTATTTTTAGAAATCTTCTCTTCATTTTAGCTAATGATGTTTAGCTGTTCCCACTCCCCACCCCTAGACTGCTAAGAATTATAGTAGGCTTTGCCTTCTGAAGGTTGCCTTGCTGTTTTTCAGGTTATGATATAACTTATACTATAACAGTAGCTATAATATGAGTAGTGTCTAGATTCCTGTTAAGGGGTCTAGACTCTACTCAAAGTAATGCTCTACATCTGCATGGGGGAATTCATCCTTGACAAGTTCTTTTCTTAGAAACTTTAGAGGATATTGACTCACTAAGATTCCTTCAATGTAGGATCCATTCCCTTTTAATACAAGAATCTAGCTCTAAGCTAGCTTGTAAACACAAGAAAAGTGTCCCTTGTAAACACAAGAAAAATGTCCTTACTTACTAAGACCCCTACACTGAAGTCCCACAGTTACAAGGGTGCTTGTGTAGAGTCTTGTGTTTCCTTTAGAGAATCACAGGCACATATGTGCACACACACACACACACACACACACACAGAGAAAAAAGGTGAAGGATTGGGGACTGGGTGCTGGGAGGAAATAAATAATATAAAAATAGGTATAAGTGTTACCTGGTCTGTTCAATATGGAATCTGTGATCACTAGGCAACGTGTATCTGTGAACAGGTGCTGTTTAAACCACAGAAGAAATGTGCCCTAAAGAAATGTATCAGATTTGGCAAGACTAGGACATCTGAAATAATATCAGATCATAGAAGGTAGAATATAATTAAGTGCTAAAGCATGTGGAAAAGACTATACTAAAGTGTTTCAGGATTTCACAGCATCATCTTCCTTCTGTGCATTTCCCCATACAAGCACCACCAGGAAAACAACGAACAGATTCGACTGGATTATGCCACACATCTTACTTTCCTAGAACTTTTTTTTTTTTCCAAGCTATCTTATCTCTTCTTTTTCTTTTTTTTTTTTTTAACCTAGCATCTATGCATAACAAATGTAAAAAAAAAAAAAGCTAAGTACGAAAGTGGGAAAGCCGCCTCCCTATTTTAGAGCTTGACAAGATGTGTTAGCTGTTACATTTTGAGCTCTGTAGGATGTCAGGCACTTTAGAGCAGGGGTGGCATCTATCTTTATTGTGCTACTTGCTCAGACATCCTATTCGGATGAAATCATCCCCTTTTTTTTTTATTATTTTAAAACAAGTTTGTCAAGGTCCGCAGCATTCCTTCTAAAGAGGTCATGTATCCCCTAGTCTCACGTGTAAATCTGGCACGGTTCTGCAGAACCGTGTGCTGCTAACTGCGGCCAGGCCTCCCGTGTGAGCTTGTGTGCGTTTGCTCCAGCTTTGCAATGTGCCACCTGGCAGATGCAAGCTCGTCATTGCCTTTCCTTGGGCCCTCCAGGGACACAGCTGCGGGAGAGCACATTTCTTGTGGTCTCATGCCACTTGTCATCACACCAGCTGCTCTGAAATGTCTGCTCTTGTGCGGCAGTGGCTGCCTTTGCTGCCCAGGGGAGTTACCTGGAGAAGCTTTATAAAACACCAAGGCCTGGGATCTACTACAGAGATTCTGATTTAATGGGTCACAGTACAGTGTGACCTGGGCATCTACCTTTAAAATTTCCCTAGGTAATTCTAACATACAGCCAAGGTCGAGCAGCATGGGAGGTGTAGGCGTGAGACTGTCTGTTTGGTGGGAATTAAAATCTAAGTAAGGCTAAAATAGAACTTTAAAATATATCATGTGACAGAATGTGCACAATCAGATCAGCGTTTCTCTCTTGGAATTGTCTTTAGAGCCTGCTGTATATTCTCTTAAACCTCAGCTGTGGGGACCAAACCTTTAACTTTGAGGTTGGGGGATGAGCCTTGGCAACAATCACATGACTGGATGGAGAGGTACCACTGAATTATTTTTGATTCCAATGAGAGGGATGATTTTGATGTGGTGAGACTGGTTTGTTTTACTCCGTTCTCCATCCACCTGCTAGAATTATCTTAAAAATACATAAATCTGATGACGTAATTCCTTTCCTTAGGACCCTTTGGTGGCTTCCAATCAGAATGAAATCCAAAGTTCTCATCAAGGCTTTCACAGTAATGGGCTCCTTCCTGCCACCCCAACTTTGTCGCCTACAGGCCTGCCCCCTCCAACACGTCAGCCAAATATATTTCCTTGAACTCTTTGAACTCACCAAATATATTACCACCTCAGGCCTTTGAACTTGCTTCCATTTGTGTGGAAGGTTCATTTCCCAGACCTTCAAGCAAGTTCCTTCCTGTTACTCAGGTCTCAGTGTAGTCCTCGAGCCTTCAGAGACCCTCTCCCTTCCACCCTATCTGTTCTAGTCACCCTCCACTATCCTCACTGTCTAGTCACCCATGCGATCGTTTTTGCTGTTTCTATAGCACCCATTGCTCTCTGATGGAGAAGGCAATGGCACCCCACTCCAGTACTCTTGCCCGGAAAATCCCATGGATGGAGGAGCCTGGTAGGCTGCAGTCCATGGGGTCGCTAAGAGTCGGACACGACTGAGCGACTTCACTTTCACTTTTCACTTTCCTACATTGGAGAAGGAAATGGCAACCCACTCCAGTGTTCTTGCCTGGAGAATCCCAGGGACGGGGGAGCCTGATGGGCTGCCGTCTATGGGGTTGCACAGAGTTGGACACAACTGAAGTGACTTAGCAGCAGCAGCTCCCTGAAATTCACTAGTTTATTGGTAAATCTGTTGTCTATCTCTCCAAACACCAGAATGTAAGCTCCTTGAGAGTGGGGTCTGGTTTGTGTTGTTCAATCTCAAATCATCAGGGCCTAGAATAGAGAGTAGCTAGTACCTATTAGGCACACAGTAGTTGCTGTTGGAAGGAAGGGAGACAGAAAGAAAAGACACAAGGAAGGAGAATGTATAGGAAAGTAACAAGTAGTTGATAATCTCTTCCTATCCCCCATTTTCCAAATTTATCATCTGTCTGCAGGTGCAGTTAACCTTGCTCCTCCCCAGAACTGGAAACCAGTGGAATCTGGATGCCAATATCTCTGTAGTCTTAGTTGCTCCTCTTTTAGAGCTGATATGTAACTCTTTTAGTGACATTTCCAGCAGAAGCTGTCATGAGTGGAAGCCAGAATCTCTGTGATCATTCAGAGAAGCAATAACCATCAGCAAATTTTCGTTAAGTTCAAACATCAGAACTGACAGTACTGAAACATTTCAATAGCCCATGTCAGTTATTGAGACTCTATATGTCCTATATCTATACAGGATTTCTAAAAATGAAAAAAAATCTTTGTATGAAATATATGCTGCAGGAATATATGATGACAGTTACCATCTACCAAATGCCTACTATGTGCTAGCTCTGAGCCAGCTTCCCAGCATACACTCTGAGGCTTACAGGAATGAGAAAGGACTTGGAGAAAGAAGAGACCATATGGTTCTTATTTCACCCAGGGAGTGGATATAAAGGAAGACCAACAGCTGCTACAGAAAAGAGAGGCCCCAAATGAAATATTCAAAAGGTCACATGTGTACAGTGAAGTCTGTAAGTTCAGTCCTCTCTTTCGTTGGATGGTCTTGAAGAAAACTGCAAGAAACATAGACCCTCATTTGAGTGTGCGAGTAAGCCATCCTCTGAGACTTCTCACAGTGAGATTCCGTTTCCATATTTTCTGAATAAGACACTAACAAATTTTCTGATTCAATAGTCAGAACACCTGGTGTAATTTGCAGTCTACTTTTCAAATGTTGGTGCTTATGAATATTTAGATTTTGTTCATATCAGTGTGGTTCTACCTGAGACTCTTGAATGCCCCACACGTCCAGATGGTTTGCTAGGTCCTTCTGGTGATAACATTAAAAAATCTTACTGCTTTGCATGAAAAACAGCATGGCAATCTGTACCAGGTGGGAACAATGGAATATAACACTGCGTATGTATGAAGAATCATCTTTTGCCTAAAAGTGTCTTCCCACCTCCTCAATTTCCCCTCAGGTTCTTTCTTCCTGCTGGAAGAGGAGGTGGAGTGAGGGTTGTAGCAATATTTTATGGTCCATTTGCTGCTTTCTGTTCTTGTCATCTCTGCTTCTCCTCATGCTTTTCTCAAGGACTGGAGAGGCACACAGGAGAACTATATGATGCAATTTTAGCTGTCCTGGGAAGGATAGCATGCAAGCACAGATTGCTATCAGCTTGTTTATCATGGGGGCCTGTATTATACCATTAGTTCGTGTTCTTTTGGGGTTTGGTTGTGACTTCCCCTCACATTACCCAAAGCCTGCATGTGGAAGATTTTGGAGTGTCAAGAGGGAGAAGGAAGCAAGGAGGGATGGTTAGTAAATGAGATATTGCCCTTGGAAGAGGCATGAGAGAACAATGCTAGAAAACTGAGTCTAAGACAAGAGACAGTGAATCAGAAAGGGAAGAGAAAGATGCTAAGAATCAGCTCCTGGGAGTATACCAATACCAATACCAACTCCTCACATAATGACTATCTTTTATCCTTGGGGAAGCGTCTCTTTCTCAACGCATCACTGGCTGTTCTTATTCAGTACTCTGTCCTTGTCCTGGTCTCATCTCCTCTAGATGTGTTCCCGATGATCTCATCTATATCCGTGACTTCTATTATTACTTGTGTGTTGATGACTCTTAAATCTGAGTCCTCAGTTCAGATGTTCATTCCTGAACAACTCCTCCCAGATGTCCCAGAGCATCTCAAATCTGACAGGTACAAATGCAAACTCAATTTTTCTCCATTACTCCTGCCTTTTACTCCATACCTTCCAACCAAACCTGCTTCTTCTGCCTTATTTTCCACCTCTATGAGGAGCACCAGCATATAACTAGGAGTCCACATTAAGCGAATGTCACTCTTATCATGTCCTAGGGATGTCATGTTCTCCCCCATGCCACCGATAGTATTGTCACTGCTTAAAGTGAGTCCTCCCCATTTCTTACCTGAAATCCTGGTAATCTCACCTCTTGTTCCATATCTCCACTCCATGATAATATTTTCTCATGATCTCATGCTTTACACAGGCTTTCACTAATTGCAATAAGCATTATTTTAGTAACTACCTTTTACTGAGTTTTTGCTATTTCCCATAAATTGTCTTCAATCCTCATAATAATTCTTCAAAGTACCTGTCATTACTGGGGCAGTGAACAACACATCTTACATTTGCACTCAGGTAATTCTAAAGCTCTGCTCTTTTCACTGTTCTCTTCCAGCATTTTCTCCACCCCTCACCCATTCACTCTGCCTCCTGTTTCTCTGCTTGTGAGTCATCAATTCCTTCACACTTTCAGTATTGAAGTTGGAAGTTAGCCTCCACAAGCTGCCACTTTTCATTACACATCAGCTTGTCACAATCTAGTTGATATCTCTTTTAGACTTTGATTCCATTCTCTGTTACCCTGTGAATACCATGAAATTAGAGACTGTCCATATATATCATTTTTTAAATCTTCTCTCTATCCATTTGGGCCTTCTTCTGAAAGGATTTAAAGCTATTGGGGTAAATATTGAGTCTTTTATTTTTTATTTCCATTACTTAGAACCACTCCTGATACATAAAATGTGTCAGGTAAATATTTATGAATCAATGAATGATATCAATAAAACTCTTTGAAGTTATAGCTGAGATTAGCAAAAGCTTCATTTCAGTGAAGAGGACTGTGAAGCTTGAGCAGGTTGGATGGGTCTGCTCGAGAACAGAGTGACAAAATTAGGACTTGGATATTTGTCTCCTAGTCCAGTAGGAGTTTTTTATGTTTTTTTTACCATAACTGTTATGGGTTTTGTTGCTTTTTAATACCTTTGCTTAATTTCTCTTCAGTGGTCCTTTTCTTTCTTCTTTCTCTTCCTTTTCTATCATTACTTTCTGAAAAGAGGCCTAGTGCCTCTTACTCTTGTGCCTCTTTTGCATCTCAGTGCACACAGACATGCATAAACTTATGTTTTCCTATACTCTAATTTGGCAGTTTGCCTGTCTCCTCACCTCCATCTGGAAAAGGGATTCCTTCCAAATAAGGCAATAATATAAGTCTGGCTTTTCAATTTTTCCAATTAAATATGATCTTTGCCTATTTAAGTACCCTACATCCTACCTTTAGACGATAGAGCACATGGATTTCTTCTGTTAAATCAGCAGCTCTTCAAGAAGTGCTGTGTTTATTTGTGCAATTGTGTTTGACTCTTTGTAACCCCATGAACTGTAGCCCATCAGGCTCCTCTGTCCATAGAACTTTCCAGGCAAGAATACTGGAGTAGGTTGCCATTTCCTACTCCAGGGAATCTTTCCAATCCAGGATTGAACTTATGTCTTCTGCATTGGCAGGTGGATTCCTTACCACAGTGCCACCTCAAGAAGTACTATTGGTCTCGATCAAGAATCAACATTCATCTCTGTTGAAAGCTGGATAGAAGCAGCCAATATTTGGCAATCTCTAAGAGACTTGATGAGGGCTTTCCAGGTGGGATTAGTGATAAAGAACCCTCCTGCCAATGCAAGAGTTATAAGAGACATGGGTTCAATCCCTGGGTCAGGAAGACCCAGGGTCAGGAGGGCATGGCAACCAGGAAGACCTGGACCCAGAGTCAGGAGGGCATGGCAACCCACTCCAATATTCTTACCTGGGAAATTCCATGGACAGAGGAGTCTGGCATGCTATAGTCCATAGAGTCACAAAGAGTCAGACACAACTGAAGCGACTTAGCACACACTCACAAAACACTGATGAAATATTAGCCCCTCATTATTTTCCAGAATGTGTCTCTTTATCCAATCAAACAAGGGGAAATTACCTAACCTCTCAAGTTCTTCTTCTGTTAATAAGGATGATCATAATAATACTTACCTTATATGGTTATTGTGGAGGTTCAATGGGTTAACTCACATAAATGCTTGCAATACCTGGAATATATTTACATTTGTGGGACTGCTCTTCTCCTTGCTCTAGGCTTTCATAAAGAATTGAAAGCTGTATTTGAAAAAGATCTGAATTTTGTAAAATGGAAACTGCCATTGAGACCACTGTTATTCAAATTTCCTTTTGTGAAGAATGCTAGGGAAAAATCTTTCAGATCTCAAGACAAGAGTTGTCTTTCTTATGATATTCGTGTTTCCTTCTGGCAAGTAAGATGTACTTGAACAGAGCTCACCTTATTTCCATCTCTTCTTTAGAAGCTAAGAAAAATAGAGATGGGTTTTATGTTCACACAGAACTTTCTATCATCTTTCTACTTCTGCTATTTGCCTTTTATCTTTTCATTTTCAATGATATTAATCTAATTATACTCTGTCTTAAAAAGTTTTTGAAGTCCTACAGAATTAATTTCTAAATATACAAATAAATGAATGTATTAGGCATAAAAAACATTTTATCAGTCTTAGTCACACATTAATGTTTACATTAGCAATGATGGACCCTATATTTACAGACAGGTGAACTTTGGTAGGGAGGATTCTAAGATGGTTCCTAAAATCCCTGACCCCCCATAGATATACTTACTCTGTATTATTTCCTCTCCTTGAATAAGCAGAATGTGTGAAAATACCAGGGTTTTACTCTCATTATCAGGTTTGTAATCAGTTCATTTTTACTGAATTAACCTGGGTGGGCCTGACTTGAACAGACGAAACTTTTCTTTTCTTTTTCTTTTTTTAATTTAAATTTATTTATTTTAATTAGAGGCTAATTACTTTACAATATTGTATTGGTTTAGCCATACATCAATATGAATCTGCCACGGGTGTACACGTGTTCCCAATCCTGAACCCTCCTCCCACCTCCTTCCCCATACTATCCCTCTGGGTCAATGGAGTATTACTCACATTAAAAAGAATACATTTGAATCAGTTCTAATGAGGTGGATGAAACTGGAGCCTATTATACAGAGTGAGGTAAGCCAGAAAGAAACTTTTAAAATAAAAGAAAGTGTCAGTGTCCTGCTAGTCTTAAGGAAGAATGCAGACAGTGTACTGCAAAGTTCTTTCACAAGGGCAATGTGGCTAGGACCTGACAGTGACCCATTTTCTTTCTGGCCACCCTGTGGGGTATGTGGAGGGCTTCCCAGGTGGTACTGGTGGTAAAAAACCTGCTTGCCAATGCAGGAGGCATAAGAGATGTGGGTTTGATTCCCGGGTTGGGAAGATCCCCTGGAGGAGGGCATAGCAGCCTACTTCAGTATTCTTGCCTAGGAAATCCCATGTACAGAAGAGCCTGAGGTCACAAAGAGTTGGACGTGACAGAGCGACTAACACTTTCACTTTCATAAGTTGTATACACACACACTGCACACGGCTGTAATTAAGCAGCACCACTTACACTGTATTTTTTTTTGTTGTTGTTAGAAGTGAATCACTATCTTGGCCTGTAATTCAAAGGGAAGAAAATCAGGTTACATTTTTTGGATGGGCGGAGTATCAAATAATTTTCAGATATGTTTTAAACACTTCACATCTCCTGCTGCTGCTGCTAAGTCACTTCAGTCGTGTCCGACTCTGTGTGACCCCATGGACAGAGGCCCACCAGGCTCCCCCGTCCCTGGGATTCTCCAGGCAAGAACACTGGAGTGGGTTGCCATTTCCTTCTCCAATGTATGAAAGTGAAAAAGTGAAAGTGAAGTCGCTCAGTTGTGTCCGACTCTTAGCGACCCCATGGACTGCAGCCTACCCTATCAATGCTTATTTAGAGTGAGACCTTGTTCTTGCCTTCTTTGTAAATTCTATGTAATGTTATCACATGTGTAATAGTGGTATTTGTGTAACTACCTTTGTGATAGACTCTCTGGCATTTTATGGTCACATTACCCTCTCCCTCCTAATCCCTGACCCCTGGCAACCACTAATCACTCTTTTACCTCTATAATTATGTTATTTCAAGGATATTAAATAAATAGAATCATATAGTATTTAATCTTTTGAGTGCTACTCTTTTCGTTTGGCATTATTTCCTAGAAGTCCATCTAAGCTACACATATCAATAGTTCATTCTTTTTGTTGCTGAATGATATTCCAAGATATGGATGAACCACAATTAGTTTAACAACTTATCCATTAAAGGCTATTTGGGTTGTTTCCAATTTTTGTTTATTGGGGATACAACTGTTAAAAATATTCATTTACAGGTTTTTGTATGAAGTTTTCATTCATATTTAATTTATGTTTCAAGTTTTCATTCATTTTGAATATAAGTTTTCATTTCACTGGGATAAATGCCTCAGTTCAGTTCAGTAGCTCAGTCATGTCTGACTCTTTGCAACCCCATGGATTGCAGCACACCAGGCCTCCCTGTCCATCACCAACTCCCAGAGCTTGCTCAAATCCATGTCCATTGAGTCAGTGATGCCCTTCTCCTCCTGCCTGCAGTCTTTCCCAATATCAGGGTCTTTTCCAATGAGTCAGTTCTTCGCATCAGGTGGCCAAAGTACTGGAGTTTCAGCTTCAACATCAGTTCTTCCAACGAACACCCAGGACTGATTTCTTTTAGGATGGACTGGTTGAATCTCCTTGACAGTCTCCAAGGGACTCTCAAGAGTCTTCTCCAACACCACAGTTCTAAAGCATCATTTCTTTGGCACTCAGCTTTCTTCACAGTCCAACTCTCATGTCCATACATGACCACTGGAAAAGCTATAGCCTTGACTAGATAGACCTTTATTGGCAAAGTAATGTCTCTGCTTTTTAATATGCTGTCTAGGTTGGCCTTAACTTTCCTTTCAAGGAGTAAGCGTCTTTTAATTTCATGGCTGCAGTCACCATCTGCAGTGATTTTGTAAATGCCTAAGAGGCCATTCTTCCCAAACTATTTTCCAGAGGGGCTGTACTGCTTTGTACTCCCACCAGCAATGTCTGAGTGATCCAGTTTTTGTGCATGTTTGCCAGATTTTGATATTATAACTATTTTTATTTTATCCATTATGATACTTTTGTAGTGGTATCCTGTGGGTTTAATTTGCATTTCTTAATGGGTAATGATGTTGAATATCTTAGTGTGATTATTTGCCATTGGCGTATTCTTCTCATTTAGATGACTGTTCTTGTCTTTGTTCATTTTCTATTTTTTTAATGTTAAGTTTCAACAGTTCTTGATATATTCTATACACAAGCTTTGTCAGACATATGATTCTTAAATATAGTTTTCCAATCTCTATCTCATTTTTTCTCATAATTGGACATTTTGCAGAATAAAAAATTTTTATTTTGGTGAGGTACAGTTTGTTGATTTTTCCTTTTATGAACTGTGTATTTGATGTCAAATCTAAGAACTCTTAACCAAGTCCTATATTTTGAAGATTTTTATATGTTTTTTTCTAAAAAATTATAGTTTATAGTTTTATGACTACAGTCAATACTTGTTTCATGTTTTAACATATACATTATTTTGATAAATGTTTCATAATCACTTGAGAGGACTTTATTTTACTTAGATCTTTTATATCTTTATTGATTTTTTTTCTGCTTTTTTACCAATAACTGAAAGATGTGTGGTAAAATCTACAAAGTTGATTGTGTATTTTTCTATTTCTTATTTTACTGTCAAATTTCATTTCTAAATTTTGTTTCCATGTCATCAGAAAATTACAAATTTACTAGTGGTATCTATTGCCAATGAACTGATCTGTTAATCATAATGAAATATACTGCTTTATTTTTCATAATACTTCTTATTTAGAGTCTGTATTTTTATGTTAGTATACCTACTTCAGCCTTCCTTTGATAAGTGTTTGAGTGGTGCATCTTTTTACTTTCAATTTTTTGTGTACTTATGTTTACGGGGTATATCCTATAAATAGCATAGGGTTGTATTTTTTTCTTTTTATGCCAAACAATTGTCTTTTAATTAGAGTGTGCAGTGGTCTGGACTTAATATAATTTCTTCTATAATTGGGTTTAAGTCTACCACCTTGCTATTTGTCTTTTGTTTGCCTCATTTATCTTCCTTCTTATAATTCTTTCTTTTTTGCATGTTATGGGATAATCAAATATTTGTATTGTTACATACTTTTATTAATTTCTTAGTAACAACTTCTTTTAATAGTCCTCCTGTTTTATTTTTTTACTGTCCTCCTTGGGTTAATACTTCAATTATTTCCTGAGCAACCCAGTAATCTTATAACAATTTAACTCCATTTGCCCTGTTTTTTTGTATTACTGTATTATAAATATGATATTTTGTTGTAAACAATATTACTTTATAATTACCACATATTACCCCTTCTAGTGCTTTTATTTCCTTCCTGCAGCTTTGAGCTTCCATTCATTTCATTTTTCTTCAATCTGGAGAATTTCCTGTAGTATTTCTTTCAATGTGGATATGCAATGAATTCCTTTAGCTTTTGTTCATCTGAAACTACCTTGATTTTTTTTTTTTCATTTTTAAAGATATTTTCACAATCAGAATAAATCTTATTTTTGCTATTTTGGGAACTAATGTCTTTTTTTCTCTTAAAACTTTTTATTTGCTTTGCATTTAGCAGCATGACTACCATATGCTTAAGTATGGTTCTTTTTGCATTTATGATTGACCATTGTATGCAGGTCAGGAAGCAACAGTTAGAACTGGACATGAAACAACAGACTGGTTCCAAATAGGAAAAGGAGTACGTCAAGGCTGTATATTGTCACCCTGTTCATTTAACTTATATGCAGAGTACATCATGAGAAACGCTGGACTGGAAGAAACACAAGCTGGAATCAAGATTGCCGGGAGAAATATCAATAACCTCAGATATGCAGATGACACCACCCTTATGGCAGAAAGTGAAGAGGAACTCAAAAGCCTCTTGATGAAAATGAAAGTGGAGAGTGAAAAGTTGGCTTAAAGCTCAACATTCAGAAAACAAAGATCATGGCATCCGGTCCCATCACTTCATGGCAAATAAATGGGGAAACAGTGGAAACAGTGGCTGACTTTTTATTTTTGGGGGCTCCAAAATCACTGCAGATGGTGATTGCAGCCATGAAATTAAAAGACGCTTACTCCTTGGAAGGAAGGTTATGACCAATCTAGATAGCATATTCAAAAGCAGAGACATTACTTTGCCAACAAAAGTCCGTCTAGTCAAGGCTATGGTTTTTCCAGTGGTCATGTATGGATGTGAGAGTTGGACTGTGAAGAAGGCTGAACGCTGAAGAATTGATGCTTTTGAACTGTGGTGTTGGAGAAGATTCTTGAGAGTCCCTTGGACTGCAAGGAGATCCAACCAGTCCATTCTGAAGGAGATCAGTTCTGGGATTTCTTTGGAAGGAATGATGCTAAAGCTGAAACTCCAGTACTTTGGCCACCTCATGCGAAGAGTTGACTCATTGGAAAAGAGTCTGATGCTGGGAGGGATTGGGGGCAGGAGGAGAAGGGGACAACAGAGGATGAGATGGCTGGATGGCATCACTGACTTGATGGACGTGAGTCTGAGTGAACTCCGGGAGTTGGTGATGGACAGGGAGGCCTGGTGTGCTGCAATTCATGGGGTCACAAAGAGTTGGACACGACTGAGCAACTGATCTGATCTGATCTGATTGAACAACATGAGGGATATTCTGCACATAACTTACTGATGACCCTCTGTGTCCAAGGTTTCTCCACATCCACAAATTCAACCAACCATGAATTGTGTAGTATTGAAGTGTTAACTACTGAAAATATCTGCATATAAATCATCCATGCAGTTCAAACCCTCATTGTTCAAGATCTACTGTATTTAGCTTGATATTCCCTGAGATTCTTAAATTTGAGGATTGATGTTTTTCATTAATTTTGGGGGAAAAAAATCACCTTTGTCCATGCAAATATGGCTTCTCCTACCAACTCCTATTTTCTTTCCTTTCTTTCTGGAACTTCCTTTGTTTATATGATGGATATTGTATCCCATGTCATCTCACATGTTTCTTATATTATTCTCTTTATGTCCACTCTTTTCCTTCTCTGTGCTTTAGTTTGGATTGACCTGTCTTTAAATTCACTTATATATCCTGGGACTTCCCAAGTGGTGCTAGTGATAAAGAACCCATCTGCCAATGCAGGAGATGTAAGAGATATGGGTTCAATTTCTGAGTAGGGAAGATCCTCTGGAGAAGGGCATGTCAATTCACTCTAGTATTCTGGCCTGGAGAATCTCACAGACAGAGAAGCCTGGTGGGCTACAGCCCACAGGGCCACAAAAAATTGGACACGACTGAAGCAACTTAGCATACATGCAAGCATATTATATATTCTGCTTATAAGCCTATAGATAAGTCAGTTTCAGTTATTATATTTTGAAATTCTAAAATATCCATTTGATCCTTTTTTATAGATTTTCATTCTGTGTTAAAGTTAGCCATCTTTTCATCAAATTTGCCCTTATTTTCTTCTAACTCCTTTAAGATGTGTGTGTTGCTCAGTTGTGTCCGATTCTTTGCAACCCCATGGACTGTAGTTCAGCAGGGTCCTCTTTCCATGAAATACTGGAGTGGGTTGCCATTCCCTTCTCCAGGGAATCTTCCCTAGCCAGGAACAAACTAACGTTTCCCATATTGCAGGCAAATTCTTTACCTTTAAGATACTGGGTATAATTAGTTTGAAGTCCTTATCTACTAACTTTATTATTAGAAACAGCCATGAGTCTGCTTCTAATTTTTTTCCTCATGAATACATTTTCCAGTTTTGTCCTGTGTCTATTAAACTCTATGTTGTGCTTCATATATAAAGAAGCTTTCCTTTCATATGGAGTAGAGACTAGAGGCCGATTTACTCATTCACTTGGGTTAAGACTGGTTTGCAGGCTGAAAAAGACTACTTCTATCTCTGGTTCTTTCCTCTTCTACCAAGTGTGTCCCTCTTTTTTTTTTTTTTTGGATTGAAGACCTGGTCATTTTTTAGATGTGAAAACAGTGGAAGGGACTGTCTGTCTTTCAGAGGATTTGATATATGCCCTTTGACTCCCTGCCTAATGCCACTTCCAACTTCAGCAAAATTCTTGAGGAGGGCACGGTAGTATGTTTGCAGCAGGAATCTTTCTTTGAGTGGAACTTTTGTCTCCCACATACTGTGGGACTGCAGGAGATTTGAATCTCCCTTACAGATCTGCTGCTGCTGCATCGCTCCAGTCATGTCTGACTCTGTGTGACTCCACAGATGGCAGCCCATTAGGCTCCCCCGTCCCTGGGATTCTCCAGGCAAGAATACTGGAGTGGGTTGCCATTTCACATTCCAAATAGACTTAACACTTAGTTAACATATTCTGTGGAAACAAGTTGTTGGGTTGTTTACTGAACAACTTACTGAAGTTTCCAAATCCATGACTATTAAAAGGGCTTACTGATTTATTTCCCTTCTAGTGGACTCACTCTTCACAGACTAAAGTTGATCCTCAGTTCAAATCCAGAATCAGCAAATCTATCAATGTGAGGAAATAGCTGATGAAGGACTGTTCCCATTAGAAGGACTCTTCTCTCTTAGGAATTTCAATTTATCGAATATTCTTTGCTGCTATTGTTCTTGCATAGGCAAAACACTCTCTGACATACATCACAGCAGGATCCTCTATGACCCACCTCCCAGAATATTGGAAATAAAAGCAAAAATAAACAAATGGGACCTAATTAACCTTAAAAACTTCTGCACATCAAAGGAAACTATTAGCAAGGTGAAAAGACAGCCTTCAGAATGGGAGAAAATAATAGCAAATGAAGCAACTGACAAACAACTAATCTCAAAAATATACAAGGAACTCCTACAGCTCAACTCCAGAAAAATAAATGACCCAATCAAAAAATGGGCCAAAGAACTAAATAGACATTTCTCCAAAGAAGACATACAGATGGCTAACAAACACATGAAAAGATGCTCAACATCACTCATTATCAGAGAAATGCAAATCAAAACCACTATGAGGTACCATTTCACATCAGTCAGAATGGCTGTGATCCAAAAGTCTACAAATAATAAATGCTGGAGAGGGTGTGGAGAAAAGGGAACCCTCTTACACTGTTGGTGGGAATGCAAACTAGTACAGCCACTATGAAGAACAGTGTGGAGATTCCTTAAAAAACTGGAAATAGAACTGCCTTATGATCCAGCAATCCCACTGCTGGGCATACACACTGAGGAAACCAGAATCGAAAGAGACACGTGTACCCCAATGTTCATCGCAGCACTGTTTATAATAGCCAGGACATGGAAGCAACCTAGATGTCAGCAGATGAATGGATAAGAAAGCTGTGGTACATATACACAATGGAGTATTACTCAGCCATTAAAAAGAATACATTTGAATCAGTTCTAATGAGGTGGATGAAACTGGAGCCTATTATACAGAGTGAAGTAAGCCAGAAGGAAAAACACCAATACAGTATACTAACGCATATATATGGAATTTAGAAAGAGGGTAACAATAACCCTGTGTACAAGACAGCAAAAGAGTCACTGATGTATAGAACAGTTTTATGGACTCTGTGGGAGAGGGAGAGGGTGGGAAGATTTGGGAGAATGGCACTGAAACATGTAAAATATCATGTATGAAACGAGTTGCCAGTCCAGGTTTGATGCACGATACTGGATGCTTGGGGCTGGTGCACTGGGACGACCCAGAGGGATGGTATGGGGAGGGAGGAGGGAGGAGGGTTCAGGATGGGGAACACATGTATACCTGTGGTGGATTCATTTTGATATTTGGCAAAACTAATACAATTATGTAAAGTTTAAAAAAAAAAATCCACCCCCTCCTTTTCCAAATAGTCTGGATTGTCTTTCATTTCTTACATAGAAATGATGTGCCACAATCTACATTTTATTCACATGTGAAAATTCCATATATTTCTTTTTAAAGCATTTTTTTTTCAACTAATACTGAACATGCTGTTCAAAACCAGAGAAGACTCTTGAGAGTCCCTTGGATCGCCAGGAGATCCAACCAGTCCATCCTAAAGGAAAAAATTGGAAGGACGGATGCTGAAGCTGAATCTCCAATATTTTGGCCACTTGATGAGAAGAACTGACTAATCAGAAAAGACCCTGATGCTGGGAAAGACTGAAGGCAAAAGTAAAAGGGGGTGACAGAGGACAAAATGGTTAGAGAGCATCACTGACTCAATGGATATGAATTTTAGCAAACTCTGGGAGACAGTGAAGGATAAGGGAGCCTGGCATGCTGCAGTCCATGAGGTTGCAGAGAGTCAGACAAGACTTAACGACTGAACAACAGCAAAATCTTAACAGTATTTCCCTAATGATATTTAAGTTGCTTACTTTTTTTTTACTATTAAAAATAATGCTTTGATATATACCCTGACTTGTAAGTTTGTACCCATTTTTTATTATTTCCTAGTGATAAACTAAAAGATGCTTACTCCTTGGAAGGAAGGTTATGACCAACCTAGATAGCATATTCAAAAGCAGAGACATTACTTTGCCAACAAAGGTCCCTCTAGTCAATGCTATGGTTTTTCCAGTGGTCATGTATGGATGTGAGAATTGGACTGTGAAGAAAGCTGAACCCTGAAGAATTGATGCTTTTGAACTGTGGTGTTGGAGAAGACTCTTGAGAGTCCCTTGAACTGCAAGAAGATCCAATCAGTCCATTCTGAAGGAGATCAGCCCTGGGATTTCTTTGGAAGGAATGATGCTAAAGCTGAAACTCCAGTACTTTGGCCACCTCATGCGAAGAGTTGACTCATTGGAAAAGAGTCTGTAGCTGGGAGGGATTGGGGGCAGGAGGAGAAGGGGACGACAGAGGATGAGATGGCTAGATGGCATCACTGACTTGATGGACGTGAGTCTGAGTCAACTCCGGGAGTTGGTGATGGACAGGGAGGCCTGGCGTGCTGGGATTCATGGGGTCACAAAGAGTCAGACACGACTGAGCGACTGAACTGAACTGAACTGAGTGATAAAGCTATTAGGATACAAAGCTAAATTGTGGGGTTTCCATTGGGGAAAAAAATAAAGTTTTTGATGTGTATGTATGAATTAATCAAACATTTAGTAATACCTACTAAGTGGCAGATATTCTTCTGGACTATTGATATTCACATGATCAAAATAGAAAACAATCCCTGCCTTGATGGGATTTAACTTCTGGTGCCAGGGAAAGTAAATACATAAACATAACATACAATGAATTAAACAGTATATTAGAAGGTGCTAAAGTGCTATAGAGAAAAGAACTAAAGCATCAGATCAGATCAGATCAGTCGCTCAGTCATGTCCAACTCTTTGCGACCCCATGAATCGCACCACGCCAGGCCTCCCTGTCCATCACCAACTCCCGGAGTTCACTCAGACTCACGTCCATCAAGTCAGTGATGCCATCCAGCCATCTCATCCTCTGTCACCCCGTTCTCCTCCTGCCCCCAATCCCTCCCAGCATCAGAGTCTTTTCCAATGAGTCAACTCTTCGCATGAGGTGGCCAAAGTACTGGAGTTTCAGCTTTAGCATCATTCCTTCCAAAGAAATCCCAGAGCTGATCTCCTTCAGAATGGACTGGTTGGATCTCCTTGCAGTCCAAGGGACTCTCAAGAGTCTTCTCCAACACCACAGTTCAAAAGCATCATTTCTTCTGTGCTTTGCTTTCTTTATAGTTCAACTCTCACATCCATACATGACTACTGGAAAAACCACAGCCTTGACTAGAAGGACTTTGTTGGCAAAGTAATGTCTCTGCTTTTGAATATGCTATCTAGGGTTGGTCATAGCTTTTCTTCCAAGGAGTAAGCGTTTTCTCAGTAGCTCTGAGAAAACTGCTCCAAGGAGGCAGGAGGGGAAATTAGGCTATATATCAGTTTGCAACAAAAGGAGCAGGCAGTCTGAAAGCCAAACATCAGGTATCAGGTTAAGGAATTTAGCATTCTGTGTATGGCAAGATGCAAGCTTCTGGACTCACTGAATTCATTCCTTTCATATTCACCTCAGTTATGGGGTCAGTCCTATTTCAGTGCTTCTTGCATTCCCCCAGCTCCTCAGCAATCACCATGGGGGTTGGCAGCATCCACTGGATTACAGTTTTGGGAACCCTCATTAACATTTGGAGGCCAGAAATCACTGATGGCTGTGACATTTCTTGTTTATTAATATAGCAGGAGATATTTTCATTTCACACTTCACTCTGCTTTTCCTTCTTTGGAGATTACAGTTGCACTTTATTAGGGTATCCAAGGTTGTCTAACAGCTCACTGAGCATTCACTGTTTTCCTTTTTGGTGTCTTTCCTGTCTGTTTCAATTTGTGTAGTCTGCATTGCTTTGTCTTTAAATATCCCAGCCTTTTCCTCTGTAGGGCAAAATCCAGTGTTAATTTACCTTAGTGTATTTTTCAATCCAGACATTAGAGAGTTTTGATTTCTAGGAGTTCAATGTGGGTAGTATTTTTATGTTTTCATTATTTCAAGCTAATATCCTCAATCTTTCTTCCAACTTCTTGAACATATGAGGTGCAGTTTTAATAAGTGTGTTAATGTCCTTGAATGCTAATTATGTCATCTTTGTCATTTCTGGTTGGTACCAATTTACTGATACTTCTTCTCATTTTGAGTTAAATTTTTCTACTTCTTTTCATGGTTAGGTTATTTTTGGTTTGATTCTAGACATTACACATTGTAGACATTGGAATGCTTTTTGTTTTGGTAAATGTTCTTATTGTAGTTTCACAATGCAGTTAATTTTCTTTGAAATAGTTCAATCCTTTCTGGTAATGATTTTAAACTCTGTTAGGTGTAACAGAGCTCATTTAATCTAGGGTTAATTTTCCTCTCTTACTGATATAAAATCTTTTTTTGTTTGCTCTATGTATGATGGTTAATTATACGTGTCAGCTTGATTAGGGATGTCCAGATAGCTAAAACTTTATTTTCGAGTGTGTCTGTGAAGATGTTTCTGAAAATTAGCATTTGAGTTGGTAGACTGAATAAAAAAGATCAGCGATGTGGATGGACACCATCTATTCCACAGAGAGCATGAATAGAAGAAAAAGGTAGAAGAAAGACAAATTTGCTCTTTTTGCTTTGGTTGTAATATCCATCTTCTCCCATGTTGGTATATCAGTGCTCCTGATCCTTGGGCCTTCAGACTTGGGCCATCACTTACACTATTGGCTCTCCAATTCTCTAGCCTTGGGACTTGGACTGAATTACAGCACTGGCTTTCTTGATTCTTCAGCTTGCAGATGGTAGATCTTGGGTCTTCTCAAACTTTCTAATTGTGTAAGCCAATTTCTATAATAAATCATTTTGAGTCTTTTATTCTTAAGTCTTGGATAGTCTCTTTGCACATGTGCTGATAAGTACTTAGCTGGAGATTCAAGGAAGATCTCTATAAATCTCTGGAGTTCTCTCTCTGTGCAGCTCTCTTCTCGTCAATATTATGTTTTGTGAAGTCTAGCTTCCTTGTTTCTCCTCTGTCCCAGTTCTGTCTTTTCAGTTCAGAGAGCTTACTGGAATCTTCTTAGTTTTCCCCTCCCTGTGCTGTTGCATGTGAATTCTCTCCAGGAAGTAAGTTGTTGTAATCATAGGGCTTACTTCTTTGCTTTCCTAACTCTCAGAGATAACTATCCTTGGTGTTCTTTATGTCCAATATATTGAAAACTGTCTTTTCATATTTTTTTCCAGTTTTAAAATTATTTCATTTGGTAGGGTAAATCTAGTCCCTGTTTTTCTATCTTGGTTGATGGTGGGAGTCTTCATCAAGCAATTTTATTTTAGAAAATATTTACAAACATTTTTTTAAATTCAATTGCATTATAGACAAGTGATTCTTCCTTTCTACATTCTAATAGTTATGATTAACATAAAAAGTCCTTAGCAATTAATGTTATATAGGGTTCCTTCCAAATCATTTAAAATCTAATAATTTCATTTAGTCTAATTGGGTCCCGAGAAAGAGTAAATATTCTTCAATGAACAGTTATTTCCAGGAAATCTGTTTCTTAAGAATTCATAGGTTTGTTAGGGGAAGCACACTGATTGAAACCGCCCACCCTGGCCAGGCATGATAGTAACCATTTGCATGAATTGTTTTATGACAGGAGGTCCTAGTAAGGAACATGGAACTAATAAGGCTCCACCAATTGGAAGAGTTTGGGAAAGGTCAAAAGGAGACACCACATGTCTGACCACCTCCCAGAATCCTTCTCTTTGGCATCCATCTTGGCTGAACAAGGTGTACACCACCAGGAAGGACTCTGAATCAGAATGATTGGCTCAAGACAACCCGGAAACTAATCCCATTACCATAAAACCTGAGACTGCAAGCCATGTGACACAGCTGTTCTCCTGGGTTCCCTTTCCCAACTGCTCTCCACCCGGATGCCCTCTCCCAATAAAATCTCTTACTTTGTCAGCAGATGTGTTTCCTCAGACAATTCATTTCCGAGTCTTAGACAAGAGCCCAGTTTTGGGCCCTGGAAGGGGTCTCCCTCCCGGTAATAGGATCATAGAATTTTATTATTAAGAACGTTTATTTAAATTTGTTTTTGGCCATTCTTATTTTATGATAAAGATACAGAGGCCCACACTGCAGAGATGCTTTGACAAAAAACATCAGTGGCAAGCATTTAACCAAAGTAAATGATAGATATACTTGTACCAGCATGCCCAGATTATGATTGGAGCATTTTTATTTTAGGTGGTTGTGATGGAGCATATATTTTTCATAGAAACAATGCAGTGAATTTGAATCTATATTGTTAACATTGTATCATGAACACAGACAGGTACATTTTAGGTTAAACAGGTTTTTGTAAAGTGATATTTGAACCAGTCACTGATGCTACTAGAGAAAAATGTATTTGGACTTTGAATCAGAATACAAAGCAATCAGTTTCCCTTCCTGGTTTCTGTAGGTTTCTGTCAGTGGTTTTAATTGATAGAAGTGTCATTCAAGCATTTTTTTTTTTAAACAGCAAATTGTTAACTTGCTCTATTTCTTAATCAACAATAAAAAACTCTTTGAAAAAAAAAAGGGGGGGATATTTTCCTGAGAAGAAACAGGGTGTTTAGATTTAGACTGGTTCTTTCTCAGAAAAATTTATCTGCATTTCTTTTTTTTTTTAAGTTTTATTTTATTGTTATTATTATTATTATTTTTTTACTTTATTGTATTGGTTTTGCCATACATCTACGTGAATCCACCACGGGTGTACACGAGTTCCCCATTCTGAACCCCACTCCCACCTCCCTCCCCATACCATCCTCCTGGGTCATCCCAGTGCACTAGCCCCAAGCACCCTGTATCATGCATCGAACCTGGACTGGCGATTCATTTCACATATGATATTATACATGTTTCAATGCCATTCTCCCAAATCATCCCACCCTCGCCCTCTCCCACAGAGTCCAAAAGTCTGTTCTGTACATCTATGTCTCTTTTGTTGTCTCGCATACAGGGTTATTGTTACTATCTTTCTAAATTCCATATATATGCATTAGTATACTGTATTGGTATTTTTCTTTCTGGCTTACCTCACTCTGTATAATAGGCTCCAGTTTCATCCACCTCATTAGAACTGATTCAAATGTATTCTTTTTAATGGCTGAGTAATACTCCATTGTGTATATGTACCACAGCTTTCTTATCCATTCATCTGCTGATGGACATCTAGGTTGCTTCCATGACCTGGCTATTATAAATAGTGCTGCGATGAACATTGGGGTACACGTGTCTCTTTCAATTCTGGTTTCCTCAGTGTGTATGCCCAGCAGTGGGATTGCTGGGTCGTATGGCAGTTCTATTTCCAGCTTTTAAAGGAATCTCCACACTGTTCTTCATAGTGGCTGTACCAGTTTGCATTCCCACCAACAGTGTAAGAGGGTTCCCTTTTCTCCACACCCTCTCCAGCATTTATTTCTTGTAGACTTTGGGATTGCAGTCATTCTGACTGGTGTGAAATGGTACCTCATTGTGGTTTTGATTTGCATTTCTCTGATAATGAGTGATGTTGAGCATCTTTTCATGTGTTTGTTAGCCATCTGTATGTCTTCTTTGGAGAAATGTTTGTTTAGTTCTTTGGCCCATTTTTTGATGGGGTCATTTATTTTTCTGAAATTGAGCTACAGGAGTTGCTTGTATATTTTTGAGATTAATTCTTTTTCAGTTGCTTCATTTGCTATTATTTTCTCCCATTTTGAAGGCTGTCTTTTCACCTTGCTTCTGGCTTCCTTTGTTGTGCAGAAACTTTTAATTTTAATTAGGTCCCATTTGTTTAATTTTGCTTTTATTTCCAATATTCTGGGAGATGGGTCATATAGGATCCTGCTGTGGTTTATGTCGGAGAGTGTTTTGCCTATGTTCTCCTCTAGGAGTTTTATAGTTTCTGGTTTTATGTTTAGATCTTTAATCTGTTTTGAGTTTATTTTTGTGTATGGTGTTAGAAAGTGTTCTAGTTTCATTCTTTTACAAGTGGTTGACCAGGTTTCCCAGGACCACTTGTTAAAGAGATTGTCTTTTCTCCATTGTATATTTTGCCTCCTTTGTCAAAGATAAGGTGTCCATAGGTGCCTGGATTTATCTCTGGGCTTTCTATTTTGTTCCACTGATCTATATTTCTGTCTCTGTGCCAGTACCATACTGTCTTTATGACTGTGGCTTTGTAGTAGAGCTTGAAGTCAGGCAGGTTGATTCCTCCAGTTCCATTCTTCTTTCTCAAGATAGCTTTGGCTATTCGAGGTTTTTTGTATTTCCATACAAATTGTGAAATTATTTGTTCTAGCTCTGTGAAAAATACCGTTGGTAGCTTGATAGAGATTGCATCGAATCTATAGATCACTTTGGGTAGCATACTCATTTTCACTATATTGATTCTTCCAATCCATGAACACGGTATATTTCTCCATCTATTAGTGTCCTCTGATTTCTTTCACCAATGTTAATATTTTTCTATATATAGGTCTTTTGTTTCTTTAGGTAGATATATTCCTAAGTAATGTATTCTTTTCGTTGCAATGGTGAATGGAATTGTTTCCTTAATTTCTCTTTCTGTTTTCTCATTATTAGTGTATAGGAATGCAAGGGATTTCTGTGTGTTGATTTTATATCCTGCAACTTTACTATATTCATTGATTAGCTCTAGTATATTTCTGGTGGAGTCTTTAGGGCTTTCTATGTAGAGGATCATGTCAGATCATGTCATCTGCAAACAGAGTTTTATTTCTTCTTTTCCAATTTGGATTCCTTTTGTTTCTTTTTCTGCTCTGATTGCTGTGGCCAAAACTTCCAAAACTATGTTGAATAGTAGTGGTGATAGTGGGCACCCTTGATTGTTCCTGACTTTAGGGGAAATGCTTTCAATTTTTCACCATTGAGGATAATGTTTGCTGTGGGTTTGTCATATATAGCTTTTATTATGTTGAGGTATGTTCCTTCTATTCCTGCTTTCTGGAGAGTTTTTATCATAAATGGATGTTGACTTTTGTCAAAGGCTTTCTCTGCATCTATTGAGATTATCATATGGTTTTTACTTTTCAATTTGTTAATGTGGTGCATTACATTGATTGATTTGCGGATATTGAAGAATCCTTGCATCCCTGGGATAAAGCCCACTTGGTCATGATGTATGATCTTTTTAATGTGTTGTTGGATTCTGTTTTCTAGAATTTTGTTAAGGATTTTTGCATCTATGTTCATCAGTGATATTGGCCTGTAGTTTTCTTTTTTTGTGGGATCTTTGTCAGGTTTTGGTATTAGGGTGATGGTGACCTCATAGAATGAGTTTGAAAGTTTACCTTCCTCTGCAATTTTCTGGAAGAGTTTGAGTAGGATAAGTGTTAGCTCTTCTCTAAATTTTTGGTAGAATTCAGCTGTGACGCCATCTGGTCCTGGGCTTTTGTTTGCTGGAAGATTTCTGATTACAGTTTCAATTTCTGTGCTTGTAATGGGTCTGTCAAGATTTTCTGTTTCTTCCTGGTTCAGTTTGGAAAGTTGTACTTTTCTAAGAATTTGTCCATTTCTTCCACGTTGTCCATTTTATTGGCATATAATTGCTGATAGTAGTCTCTTATGATCCTTTGTATTTCTGTGTTGTCTGTTGTGATCTCTCCATTTTCATTTCTAATTTTATTGATTTGATTTTTCTCCCTTTGTTTCTTGATGAGTCTGGCTAATGATTTGTCAATTTCATTTATCCTCTCAAAGAACCAGCTTTTGGCTTTGTTGATTTTTGTTATGATCTCTTTTGTTTCTTTTGCATTTATTTCTGCCCTAATTTTTAAGATTTCTTTCCTACTAACCCTGGGGTTCTTCATTTATTCCTTTTCTTGTTGCTTTAGGTGTAGAGTTAGGTTATTTGTTTGACTTTTTTCTTGTTTCTTGAGGTATGCCTGTATTTCTATGAACCTTCCCCTTAGCACTGTTTTTACAGTGTCCCACAGGGTTTGGGTTGTTGTGTTTCAATTTCATTCGTTTCTATGCATATTTTAATTTCTTTTTTATTTCTTCTGTGATTTGTTGGTTATTCAGCAGCGTGTTGTTCAGCCTCCATATGTTGGAATTTTTAATAGTTTTTCTCCTGTAATTGAGATCTAATCTTACTGCATTGTGGTCAGAAAAGATGCTTGGAATGATTTCAGTTTTTTTGAATTTACCAAGGCTAGATTTATGGCCCAGGATGTGATCTATCCTGGAGAAGGTTCCATGTGCGCTTGAGAAAAATGTGAAATTCATTGTTTTGGGGTGAAATGTCCTGTAGATATCAATTAGGTCTAAGTGGTCTATTGTATCATTTAAAGTTTGTGTTTCCTTGTTAATTTTCTCTTTAGTGCAAATGGGGTATTAAAGTCTCCCACTATTATTGTGTTATTGTTAATTTCCTCTTTCATACTTGTTAGCATTTGTCTTATATATTGCGGTGCTCCTATGTATGGGTGCATATATATTTATAATTGTTATATCTTCTTCTTGGATTGATCCTTTGATCATTATGTAGTGCCCTTCTTTGTCTCTTTTCACAGCCTTTGTTTTAAAGTCTATTTTATCTAATATGAGTATTGCTACTCCTACTTTCTTTTGGTCTCTATTTGCATGGAATACCTTTTTCCAGCCCTTCACTTTCAGTTTGTATTCCCTTGTTTTGAGGTGGGTCTCTTGTAGACAACATATATAGGGGTCTTGTTTTTGTATCCATTCAGCCAGTCTTTGTCTTTTGGTTGGGGCATTCAACCCATTTACATTTAAGGTAATTATTGATAAGTATGATCCTGTTGCCATTTACTTTATTGTTTTGGGTTTGAGTTTATACATGCTTTTTGTGTTTGCTGTCTAGAGAAGATCCTTTAGCATGTGTTGGAGAGCTGGATTGGTGGTGCTGAGTTCTCTCAGCTTTTGCTTGTCTGTAAAGCTTTTGATTTCTCTTTCATGTTTGAATGAGATCCTTGATGGGTACAGTAATCTGGGCTGTAGGTTCTTTTCTTTCATCACTTTAAGTATGTCCTGCCATTCCCTCCTGGCCTGAAGAGTTTCTATTGAAAGATCAGGTGTTATCCTGATGGGAATCCCCTTGTGTGTTATTTGTTGTTTTTCCTTTGCTGCTTTTAATATTTGTTCTTTGTGTTTGATCTTTGTTAATTTGACTAATATGTGTCTTGGGGTGTTTCACCTTGGGTTTATCCTGTTTGGGACTCTCTGGGTTTCTTGGACTTGGGTGATTATTTCCTTCCCCATTTTAGGGAAGATTTCAACTATTATCTCCTCAAGTATTTTCTCATGGTCTTTCTTTTTGTCTTCTTCTTCTGGGACTCCTATGATTCGATGTTGGGGAGTTTAACATTGCCCCAGAGGTCTCTGGTTGTCCTCATTTCTTTTAATTCGTTTTTCTTTTTTTCATCTCTGTTTCATTTATTTCTACCATTCTATGTTCTACCTCACTTATCCTATCTTCTGCCTCCGTTATTCTACTGTTGGTTCCCTCCAGATTGTTTTTGATCTCATTTATTGCATTATTCATTATATGTTGACTCTTTTTTATTTCTTTTAGGTCCTTGGTAAACCATTCTTGCATCTTCTCAACCCTTGTATCCAGGCTATTTATCTGTGATTCCATTTTGTTTTCAAGATTTTGGATCATCTTCACTGTCATTGTTCAGAATTCTTTATCAGGTAGATTCACTATCTCTTACTCCTTTGTTTGGTTTGGTGGGAATTTATCCTGTTCCTTTACCTGCTGGGCATCCCTCTGTCTCTTCATGTTTATATTGCTGTGTTTGGGGTGGCCTTTCCGTATTCTGGCAGTTTGTGAAGTTCTCTTTTTTGTTGAGTTTCCTTGCTGTGGGTGGGGTTGTTCAGGTGGCTTATCAAGGTTTCCTGGTTAGGGAAACTTGTGTCAGTGTTCTGGTGCGTGGAGCTGGATTTCTTCTCTCTGAAGTGCAATGAAGTGTCCAGTAATGAGTTATGAGATGTCAATGGGTTTGGAGTGACTTTGGGCAGCCTGTGTATTGAAGGGCTATGTTCCTGTGTTGCTGGAGAACTTGTGTGGTGTGTCTTGCTCTAGAACTTGTTGGCCCTTCGGTGGTGCTTGGTTTCAGTGTAAGTATGGAGGCATTTGATGAGCTCCTGTTGATTAATGTTCCCTGAAGTCAGGAGTTCTCTGGTGTTCTCATGATTTGGAATTAAGCCTCCTGCTTCTGGTTTTCTGTCTTATTTTTACAGTAGCCTCAAGACTTCTCCATCTATACAGCACCATTGATAAAACATCTAGGTTAAAGATGAAAAGTTTCTCCACAGTGAGGGACACCCAGAGGGGTTCACAGAGTTACATGCGAAGAGAAGAGGGAGGAGGGAGATAGATGTGACCAGGATGAGATGAGGTGGAATCAAAGGAGGAGAGAGCAAGCTATCCAGTAATCACTTCCTTACGTGCACTCCACAGTCTGGACTTCTCAGAGATGTTCATGGAGTTATACAGAGAAGAGAAGAGGGAGGAAGGAGACAGAGGTGGCCAGGAGGATAAAGGGGGGAATCAAAAGGAGAGAGACAGCTCTCACCAGTAATCAGTTCCCTAAGTGTTCTCCACCATCCAGAACACACAAAGAGATTCACCAAGTTGGGTAGAGAAGGAAAGGGGGAGGGGGGAGATAGAAGCAACCTGGTGGAGAAAAAGGAGAGTCCAAAGGGTGGGAGAGCAGTTAAGCCAGTAATCTCACCCCCAAGTAAAAATGGGTACTGAAGATTGGGTTCTTAAAGGTACAAAGTTGATAATAAATACCAAAAAGCAAAGATTAAAAATCTAGAGTAGAGGTAGGATTTTCAAAAATACAATATTAAAGAAAAAGAAAGAAAAAAAAGTCACAAAAATTATAAAATATATATATATATACATGAAGTTTGCTTTAAAAAATAGTGTCTCTCTCTCTCTCTTTTTTTTTTTGCAAAGTAATAGTAGCTTATAAAAATGAAAATTAAAGGAGTAATAGAGGACTTAAAAATTAAAAAAAATTAAAGAATGATAGTAAAAATAGTAAAAATAAATCTAGGACTTTCTCTGGTGTTGTTGTGGGCAGTGTGGGGTCAGTTCATTTTCAGATAGTTCCTTGATCTGGCTTATATTTCTCAAGATCTATAGGGCCCTTCCTATGTGGTCAGTACTAACTACAGGGTTTTAATCTATTGCACCTTGCCGGGAGCTGGCGAGAGACATTCCGCTTGTGACAAAGGTCATGAGGAAGGAGGCTCGGCATACGAAAAGGCGGGATCGAGCCTCGAGTCTGCCTACTTTATTGCTTTGTGCTCTCACCTCTGACTTTACTGGGGGCTGTCCCCTACCACCATCTCGCTCTCTCTGTCAAAGAGTTAACTTATAGCTCCAATTAATAAAGTTCCTGGGTAATTAGGAGTGTTTAAATCCAAACCCCTCAGATGGCTCTCTAACTCGCCTGACAAGTTTACCCGGACTCCTACAGCTATGCATGCCATTGTTTACAGTCTCCCACCCTCGAGCGGCACGGAAGCTTAAGATATTCAAATAGCTTAGAGCCTCTCAGAGAGTTAGAAACTGTCAGAATAAGACTAGTAAAGGATTTCATTGATGAGCCAATGCTTGTTGCCAAGTTTTTACATCCCCTGAATTGTATCCTTGAATGTGTATTAATTAATATAGTTGGTATATAGAAAAAATAAGTAGTGGCCTTGGTGTTAGTAACTTTAGACCCTTAAGGTAATAAATTCTTTCCTTTGTTGTAAACCCATTACACATCCGCCCTATAGGAATGCAATTTTATCTTCAGAAGATGGCGCCAAACCTTAAAATAATTACTCTTAGAGAAAATAAGTCTTTGTTGATAAGTCCTTGTCAAGAGTCATAAAATGTTAATAGGCCTTCTGGCCAGAAGATGATGTAAATCACCTAAACCATTTGTATACGATAAATTTGCAGGAAAGAAACCCTGGTTTTTGATAAGGATCAAAAACTGCTGACTTTGCATCCCTTATTATCCTCTATGTGTAACTTAGGGTATATAAGCCCCTGTTGAAAATAAAGCTACGGGCCTTGCTCACCAACGCTTGGTCTCCCCATGTCATTCTTTTCACATTCTGGCTGAAGTCTCCATCTGGAGCACGGAACCCACCATGCTTACTAATTATGCCTGGGCTTCTAAGACCCACTCGAGAAGGTGTCTAGGGTGGGGCACTTTCTGCTATTCGAGAGGGCGCCTGCGGCCTTCATAAGTGGTGCAAACTTCTTGTCTTGAAGTTTTATTGGTCTCCCGCATAAACCAAGCTACTCCGCCTCTTTTCTCCACTGAATTTTCCTACTGAGCTATCCTCATTCTATTACTCTTTATATCTTTGATAAATATGTAAATAGTCACCAACTCCGTCTCCCCTTCGAATACCCTGGATCAGCCGGGGCTGGACCTCGGCAGCACCTGTCACTTCCAAGGAGGTTCCCTCTGTTTTAGCTTCTTCTGTTTGCTGGTCTCTTCAGTGTCTAATTTCCACCCTGGCACAAAGGGGTGGTGGTGGACACTTTTTTAGGCTCACTTGTTCAGTTGTGCTGTGGGGAGGGAGGGACGCTGCAAACAAATAACACTGGCGTGTGCTCACAGTGTCTTGGCCACACTGGATTTTCCCCCGCTCACGGCGTGTGTGCTTTCCCTGTCTACACTGCTTAGGCTCTAGGTTGCTCTGCCAGTAACTGTCTGAGGCTGGCCCTGGGTTGTATGCACTTCCCAGGTCTAAGCCGCTCAGGTTCAGGTTCTCGGGTAGTCCTCAGAAGCGCAGACTAGGTAGGGCCTGCGCTTTGTGCCCTTCCCAGGTCCGAGCAGCTCTGGTGATCAGGTGTTTGGCTGGCATGGTCGCTGTGACCTATCGCCTCCCCCATCCCTGCCACTCGGTTTTCTGGGTGTACAACCAGCACACCTTCTCAGGTGGATGTTGACCGTCCAGAATCCCAAGAAGTCTTGGTTAGCAATGAAGCCTGCTTGCCATTTGGTAGATAATGCCTCTCTGGGGCTGCGATTGCCCTCTTTTGGCTCTGACTGCCCTCGTCTGCCTGTCACTGGAGGGGGATGGTCTGCAGCCGGCTAGCTCTGCTCAGTCTGTTCTGTGAGTGGGCCTGATGGTGTCTTAGGTTAGGGCTTTTTGCGTGGTAGTTATCCCACAGTGTGGTTTGCAGTCCCAAGTTAGTTCCCTTAGATTGCCCTTGGGGCATTCAGGTCCGGTCCGTACTCTAAGCAATGCAGCCCATGCCTCCCTGCCCACCCCTCGCTTGCTAGTGGCGGATGCAGGCGTCTGCGCTGCTTCTCTGCTGGGGGAGTTACCACTGGGCACATAACCTGTGGGTTTTAATTATTAATTTATTTTTCCTCCCAGTTTATGTTGCCCTCTGTCATTCCAAGGCTCACCACAGACTCAGCAGTGAGAGTGTTTCCTGGTGTTTGGAAACTTCTCTCTTTTTTAAGACTCCCTTCCTGGGACAGAGTTCCATCCCTACCTCTTTTGTCTCTCTTTTTATCTTTTATATTTTTTCCTACCTCCTTTCAAAGACAATGGGCTGCTTTTCTGGGTGCCTGATGTCCTCTGCCGGCATTCAGAGTTGTTTTGTGGAATTTTCTCAGCGTCCAAATGTTCTTTTGATGAATTTGTGGGGGAGAAAGTGGTCTACCCATCCTATTCCTCTGCCATCTTAGGACCGCCTCCCTATCTGCATTTCTATTTGAAATTCAATGTTTGCATGTTGCAGACATCCTTTATCTGTCAGGCCTAATTTACCCTTAGGCTCTGTGGCTTGTATTTTCTTTGAGTTTAGTTCTAGATGAAGTGTTATAGGGAATGAAATGAAGACAACAAAATAATTTCATTAAACAGTCATAATTCTAGGAATTTATTCTAATGATATTATTAGAAAAATGTGAAAAGTTATTTGTATAAAGCTGTTTATCTCAGTATTGTTTATAATAACAAAATTTAGAAACAATTAAATGCCCATCAGTGGGAATCTGGGTTAAATAGATCACTGCTTATCTGTACAATGGTAAACTTCACAGTCATTATAAATTATGCTTATCAATATGAAAAGATACTCATAATTAACTACTAAATGAAAAGAAGATTCATCAAAAATAAAAAGGTTAAAATCAGCTTTTAGTATGTGACCTAGTTTATTTAAAATTTTAGGTAGGCATGCATGTGTGTGTTTGTGTGTGTGTGTGTGTGTGTGTGTGTGTGTGTGTATTAATGTTTTAACCAAAATGTTAGTATGGTTAGTTCTCTGATTGATGGTACTGAATTTACTTCCTTCTTCACATTTTATTTTATTTATAAATCTTACTACAAATAGAAATAAGATTTGATTTTGAAAAAAAATTAAGAGGATTCATACCCTGTGAGATTTCAGTGTAGAGAGTCAAAAACAATCAGCAAAGAATATGAAATATGCAAATAAACATATGTTATCAGACATGGAGTGGCATAAGTTAAGAAAAGATAAAATATATGTGAGTTTTACAGACAAGCTAGTTCTGGACCTGGGCTTTGGGAGAAAACACAGAGATTGGGTGGGAGAAAGAGAAAGTAGAACATTTCAGTATGCAATATGAGTAAGAAAGGAAGGTCTGATGTAGTGGGCTGGTAGTGGGTAGTGGTGGAAATAAAATTGCAAGGGAAAATCAAATCCAAAGTACTTTCTAAGATCTGCAAAAATCACACCAAGTGCATTTGATCATCTTGTCTACTTTTGGTTATTTTTTAAAATTGAAGTAAAGTTGATTTACATTATGTTAGTTTCAGGTGTACAACATAGTGATTCAATATTTCTATAGATTATATTCTTCTGATGCTGGGAAAGATTGAAGGTGGAAGGAGAAGGGGGTGGCAGAGGATGAGATGGTTAGATAGTATCACTGACTCAAGGGACATGAATTCGAGCAAATTCTGGGAGATAGTGAAGTGTAGGGGAGCCTGGCGTGCTACAGTACATCAGGCCACAAAAAGTCGAATGACTTAGTGACTGAACAACAGCAACACTTAAAAGTTATTATAAAACAATGGCTATATTTCCCTGTGCTATACAATATCTTTGTTGCTTATGTATTTTATACACAGTAGGTGGTATCTCTTAATCTACATCCCTATGTTGTCCACTTTTCCCTCTCCCCATTGTTAACCACTAGCTTGTTCTCTACATTTGTGAGTCTTTTTCTGTTTTGCTGCCTGTATTTAGTTGTTTTACTTTTTATACTCTACATATAAGTGATAACATAGAGTATTTGTTTTTCTCTCTCTGAACTTTCACTAAGCACGATACTCTCTAGGTCCATCCATATTGTTGCAACATGGCATTATTTCATTCTTTCCTATGGCAGAGTAATATTCCCATACACACACACAGACCACATCTTCTTGATCCATTCATCTATTGATGGTCACAGATTTCTTTCATATCTTAGCTGTTGCAAATAATGCTGCTGTGAACATTGGGGTGCGTGTATCTTTTCAATTAGGGTTTTCATTTTCTTCAAATATATACCCAAGAGTGGAATTTCTGGGTTTTATAGTATTAATAGTTCTATTTTTAGTCTTTCAAGCAACCTTCATATTGCACCAATTTACATTTCCACCAACACCCTCATCACCATTTTTTGTGTTCTTTTTGGTGATAGCTATTGTGATAGGTATGAGGTGATATCTCATTGTGATTTTGATTTGAATTTCTCTGATGATTAGTGATGTTGAGCATCTTTTTATGTGCCTCTTGGTTATCTGCATGTCCCCTTTGGAAAAATGTCTATTTAGGTTTTCTGTTCATTTTTAAATTTGGTTGTTTGTTTTTTGATATTGAGTTTTATGAGCTGATTTTTTCTGCACTGTGTTGACATTTGTACTGATGACACAAAATTATTTTTGGGTAGAAGCACTGATGGCTTAGCATGAATCAAAGCAGTGGCATAAAGTTTTATAGAGAACTTTTTTCACTGCCACATATTTCCATCAAAACAATCTATTTTACGAAGAATGTTCTCAATGATGTAGTATGAGGTATTAATTTTATTAAATCTTGAACTTTGAGTATGTATCATTTTTTAGTATTCTGGATGATGACATAGGTTATACATATAAAGCACTCTGTTGTGTATTGAAGTACAAAGATCATGTTGAAAAATCACTTATGTAATTGTTTGAGCTGTGACCTAACTAGACTTTTTTTTAAATGGAACAACATTTTTTTCTTGAAAGTATGACTATCAGACAAATTACAGGTATTTAGACTTGTTACGGAGAAGGCAATGGCAACCCGCTCCAGTACTCTTGCCTGGAAAATCCCATAGACAGAGGAGCCTGGTAGGCTACAGTCCATGGGGTCGCTAAGAGTTGGACACGACTGAGTGACTTCACTTTCACTTTTCACTTTCATGCATTGGAGAAGGAAATGGCAACCCACTCCAGTGTTCTTGCCTGGAGAATCCCAGGGACTGCGGAGCCTGGTGGGCTGCTGTCTGTGGGGTCGCACAGAGTTGGACACGACTGAAGCGACTTAGTAGTAGTAGTAGTAGTAGACTTGGTTATTTGGAAGATATATTCTTCGAACATGAACAAAGTAAGTCTTTCTCTTTAAGAAACCTTTTCTCTTTAAATGGTTTTGCTGTTGCCAATGATTAGTTTTTGCATGAAAATTAAAATGTAGAAAACTTTTATCTGCTACTGTGAGTTTCATTGCTACTTCATACTCAAAGACTTTCCTGAGAGGATGAGGGGAGACATTTAAAGTTATTTTTTAATACTGGATAATAAAATGTAGCCAACATTTGGAAGATCAGCATAACTCAGTGAACCAACATTTTCCAAATGACCAGTACATTATGTTACAAAATCATGCATGTGAAAAAGATCCATTCATTGTGCAAGACAAGCCAATAGATATTAATGGAACAGAGTAGAATAAGTTCAGTGATATGTTTCAGATTCCACTTGCAACTAACCTGTAAGATACTACTCCTTGGTGAGTTTTGGTATAGTATCAGAGAAGACCTGTCCACAGTTCACTGAAAAGAATATTAAAATATTACTCCATTTTCCAACTACCCATCTGTGTGAGACAGTTTTTCTTCATATCTTTCAACTAAAATAGTATATCCTAAAAATTGAATGTAATAGCAGATTTAAGAATCCAGATGTCTTCTTTTAAGTCAGATAGTAAAGAGAGTTTTTCCAAATGAAGCATAATAATTCTTTGTTAGGGATAATATAGTTATTTTTTATAAAAAATGTTAACATGTAATGGATTTAATGATTATTATTTTAAGTGAATAAATATTTTTAAATGACCAATTTTAGCTTCTGGATTTCCACTGGTAGCTCAGTCAGTGAAGAATCTACCTGCAGTATGGGAGACCCAGATTTGATTCCTGGGTCAGGAAGATCCCCTGGAGAAGGAAATGGCAAACCACCCCAGTATCCTTGCCTGAAAATCCAATGGACAGAGGGAGCCTGATGGGCTGCAGTCCATGGGGGTTGCAAAGAGTTGGGCATGACTGAGTGACTAATACTTTTAGCTCCTAACATAGTGAATATTAATAGATGTGACTCACATAAACAAACCTTTGAGGTGCTCAGCAATTATTATGGTTGAAGAGGGCTCTGAAACCTCAAAGTTTGTGAATTGTTGGCCTAGGTCATTCTGTGCTTCTTGACTCAATTTCTCTGTGACCTATGCCTCCTTTCCAGGGTTGATTCTGTGTTGTTTATTGGACCAGCTGCAAGCGTCCATACAGTAGCCTCGATCCAGTGACAGCCTCAAATATCCCTTGAGGTACCACCTATTACCCCCTCACTTTCTTGACTTCCACTCACAAATAGGTGTTTGCCTTTCTTTCTTCTTTAATGGTTTCAATTTTAATTTGTATAAAACTTAATTACCTGACACGTAGGTTGAATGGTAACCAACATAAATTGTAAGCATGAGACCCACAGGCTTATACAACAGAAAAAAGAATAATGCTCCCAACTTTTACAACTGGCAATGAAGAATTACTTTACATAAAACAGGTATTCTGAATAGAGCAGAGAATTTTACTTGTATCTTCTATTGAGAGTATCAGCATAAATTATAAAATATTTGTAATTCATCCTTCCCCTGTTTTCTAAGAAAAATGGGATTTAAGGAAGAAACAATTATTTCGTGGGTAACAGTGGCAATATAGGTTACCTAATTCAATTCACTATTTTTGTGTTGGTAACTAAGAAAAATCAAAAATCTAAAATATTGCTGGTGCCTCTGTCTTTTTTTTCTCTTTAAAATTTAATTTTAATTTTTATTGGAATATAACTGATTTAAATACCATGTTGTGCTAGCTTCACTGTACAGCAAAAAGAATTAGTTATATATGTGTCAATCTCAATCTCCCAAATTATCCCTCTCCATCTCTCCCCCCTGGTAACCATAAATTTGTTTTCTACATTTGTGACTTTTTGTTCTGTAAATAAGTTCACTTGTACTAATTTTAGATTTCACATATAAGTGATATCATATGATATTTTTTTGTCTGATTTCATGCAGTAAAATAATTTCCAGGTCAATCCATATTGCTGCAAGTGGCATTACTTCCTTATTTTTTATGGCTGAGTATTATTTCACTGTGTATATGTATCACATCTTCTTTATCTATTCCTTTGTCAATGGACATTTATGTTGCTTCTATTTCTTGGCTATTCTAAATAGTGGTGCTACGAATATTGAAGAGCATATATCTTTTTGAGTTACAGTTTTCTTTGAATATATGCTCAAGAGTGGGATTGCTGGATTATATGGGTTGCAAAGAGTCAAACCATGCATGCACACATGGTATCTCTATTTTTAATTTTTTTAAGGAACTGCATACTCTTCTCCATAGTAGCTGTACGTTCCCACTCACAGTATAGGAGGGTTTCCTTTTCTCCACACCAGAAATGCAGGTCAAAACTACAATGAGATGTCACCTCATACTGGTTACCATGACCGTCATAAAAAATCTACAAACAATAAATGCTGCCTTTCTTTCTAATGGGTGGGGAAGTATCTCTTCTGCTGTCCTCTGGGGATGGTTTTTGCGTGTGATGCTCCTGTGTGGTTATTTGGCCACCCAAGGACAGAGTTCTTTCAATTCTCTCCATCCCAGGATGCCTGGATATTATCCAGAAGGGCAAGTCAAAGTTCAAGTTCACAACAGTTTAAGAACAGTTCACACTACTCCTAGCAACATGGCCGCCTTTCCTCTCACTGTGATTGCTGAACTGAGATCCTCCTGCCTGACTCCCCCTAAGTGGGGATTTCCCATTCTGAGGCATATTGTTTCTTCCTGAAAGTCGGTGCTTTTATACAATTCCCCCAATCCATTAAATCAGGACTTGAGCTGTTTTCGCTAGTGAGGTTTCCGTGTCCCTGGTGAATTGGATTTCAAGGATGTGCATCAGTGGAGTGAGTGTCTCCAGCAGCCCACATGGACATAAGTGACCTTGGCTGTGATCTACCTGGACACCTGCAACCTCATTGAATACTTTCACATCTAGAGTATTGCTAAATAGAAGTGTCAACCAGAACTTTCTCCAGGTAAAATTCTGTGTCTGATACGGGATCAAAACCTAGTTTTACACTGTGTATGTGTGCATGCTCAGTCGTGTTTGACTCTTTGCAACCCTGTGGACTGTAGCCTGCAAGGCTCCTCTGTCCACGGGATTCTCCAGGCAAGAATACTGGAGTAGGTTGCCATTTCCTCTTCCAGGGAATTTTCCTGACCCAGGAATTGAACCTGTATCTCTTGCATCTCTTGCATCTCCTGCATTGGCAGGCAGATTGTTTTCCACTGAGAGCCACCTGCAAAGTCTAGTTTTAGCATTGGTTCTCTGCTTATTCCTATTCTATTGTATGACTGAAAAGAGGAATCTCTGATGGTGTGGGTTTTTTTTTTTTTTTAAATTTCTGATCTGACTCCTTGCTTTAATCTTTGAAAGCTTCTGCTGATTTATTGCCCTGAATTAGACTGAACACATCTTTTTCTTCTTTGTTAGCTTCCTCCCCAAGGACCACTGGAGACAGGCACTGGGAAAGACAGTCCTGGAAGCTTCTTGAGGGCCAGTGATGCTTGTTTTGCTATTCGTTAATCCAAATATTCTTTTCTCTGATTCTAATTTACTTGGATGCTCTATTTTTTATTTTAAGCTACAAATAGAAGCCCCTCCAGAATAAAGATAATTACTATATGTGGTTCACAAGTAAATGAATAACTCTGACACCCATTGGCAGAAGCTTTGTGGTCAATAAACATACAAGCCTTATTCCCTAGATTCAGAGTCAACTATAATATTCTGGAGAAGAATTCCAGCATATGCTTTCACTTCTTATAATTGTGTGAAATTCAGTGTTCACCAGTTTTTCTGTGTCCCAAAACTCCCTGTGGCCTAACTCTAGGCAATTTATCTGAGCCAGCAAGTATTTTATAAATAAGCTAAAATCTGTGTAACTAAGTAAGAATTACAGTCATAAAAGTTGGAAAAAGGACCCTTATAGTCATGAAAGTTGGAAAGGACCTTTATGGGCTGTTTGTATATAGCTTTAGTGATCATACAATTCATTTTAGAGACTGACCTCCGTGGGTTCACCATCACTTTCTTTCTTGTAATTCAGAAGCTAATTCTTGGCATTTTTTTGAGGTCACAAGTTCTTCACCTTTCTTTTTTTTTTTGGTCCCATCTTTATTTCAAAAATTCTCTCATGGTTCAAAATCCAACCTCCATGTCCATCCTTGTATCTATTGATTTCCAGTGAGCTCATGCTAACTCTAATCCTTTCATGGCAGTGTTTCTTGGCCTTATCTTCTTTAGAGGTGCTCAAATTCTTTTACGTAATGTTTAGGGAAATGCTAGTCCATGTAACAATAAACTCCAAAACTACAGTAACTTCCAATAAAATTATATTTCTCACTCTCCCATCTTAAGCAGTTCTCTAGCATATGGTGCTTCAGGGACCCAGCTTCCTCCATCTTGAGGCTCCTTCTTCCTTTAGGGTCTCAGCACTGTCTTGCTACAGCTGGCGGATGGTGAAAGAGAGACTGGAGAAGGCCTACTACTTCTTAGGTGCCTTGATGCAGAAATGCGATATGATATTCCTACACACCTCCCACTAGTGGGAGCTATTCATGGGCCCACCAAGATTCAAGGGGATCTGGATGTCATTGTAGCTCGACATCTGTTCCCCAATGATAACTCTACAATACAGAAAAGGAAACACAATTTTTTGTGTGTGTGTGTGATAGACTATATGTAGCATAAAAGCCACCATTTTAAATAGTTTTAAGTTACAGTTCAATGGAATTAAGTCCATCCACATTGCAGTGTAACCATGATCACCACCCATCTTCAGAAGTTATTTCATTTTTCTAAATTGCTCTTTACCCATCAAAGAATAATTTCCCATTTACTCCCAACCCCAGGCCTTGGAAATCACTTTACTTTCTGTCTCTGTGAATTTGGCTACTCTAGGTACTGCATGCAAATAGAATCATATACAAGTATTTGTCATTTTGTGTCTGGTAATGTTTTCAAGGTTTACCCATGTTGTAGCATGTGTCAGAAAGTCATTGCTTTTTAAGACTGAATAGTATATCCTATTGTGCATATATGCATTGTGTTCACCCACTCAGCTCTTAAAGAACACTTTGGTTGCTTTCACTTTTGGCTATTGTGATTAATGATACTATAAACATGGGTAGACAAATATCTCTTGGAGTCCTTGTTTTCAATTTTTTTGAGTATATACCCAGAAGTGGAACTGCTGGATCTTAGGGTAATTCTATTTAAAATTTCTGAGGAACTATCATACTGATTTCCATAATGGCTACACTTTTTACATTGGGGAAGCATATTTTTTGATGTGACTAATGTGTAATTTTTTTTCTTTCTCCTAGTCGCCTCCTATAACCAATATAACTGTATCTTATTTTTCTTCCACTCATTGCTTTAGATAGTTAATTTGTGGAAGTTAGGTACTCTTAAATTAGTGGATTATCCAATCGAACCACATCAAAACTGGGACATGTGCTTTTGGAAGGATGATCTCAAGTGCTCAGAGGTTGAGCATTTCCTTCATTGGGAAAGAGATTCTTAACAGGAAAACTTTCAGCTCCACCCCTGTTGTACTAGGAGATGCTTCTCCCACTTAATTAGTGCTGGGTCTCTAGGGAGAGAATAGTTATTTGTCAACAACTCAGTGACTGAATCATACTTGTTACACCTCCTCACTTTAAAGTTTAATTAGTATTGTTTCTCTTGCTTGAATAGTTTTTTAATTCACATCTCACTTTACTTCTTCTTATTTCAGACCAGCCATGCTGATTTCAGGTGGCGCTAGTGGTAAAGAACCTGCCTGCCAATGCAGGAGACATAAGAGATACACGTTCAGTCCCTAGGTCAGGAAGATCTCCTGGAAGAGGAAATGGCAATGCCCTCCAGTATTCTTGCCTGGAGAATCCCATGGACAGAGGAGCCTGGTGGGCTACAGTCCATAGGTTGCACAGAGTTGGACACAATTGAAGCGACTTAGCATGCAAACAGCACATGCTGATTTAAATAGTAAATGAAGTGTAACATTTGACACCTATAAGAAATGCTAACTCATAAGTCCCTGGGAGTGTTGGGAGTCAGAATATTGATGGTGCCCTCAGATACCATGAATCCTGGTCTCTCTTTACTCTGCTTTGTCCCTTAACTTCACACTGGCCTGTGGAGGGGCTCTTTTCTCCACAGGCCCAGACAGAGGCAAGACTGCCTTGGTCATCCAGTTATCAGTTGGACTAGAATTTTGATCCTGGTCTGATGCTACTCACTGTTACCTAAGGAGGTGATCAGTGACACTAACTTTCCCCTCTGGAAATCAGCTTTTTCACTTGGAAACTGACAGGTAAATTAGACTGGGAATTGAATTAGATTCAGCCTTCTCCAAACTCTAAAAAAGCCACGAGCCTCTGCTTTCCTCGGCAATTTGAGGTTCAGTGTGATGTCTTTGATACCTTTTATCAAAGCTAAGGAGACATTTACCAGCAGGAAGATGTTTTTCCTCACACAGATTTATTTGTGATCCAAATGTTTGAGGATTATTGTGTTCTTACATGGCAATACACAATCAAACACCAGATGCTCAGCATTCAACACAAAAAAGGCAGCTGAACAATCTGATCTCTTTCATCTGATAAATTTTGATAACTAAGAGGCTGACACAGAGCCCTCGGTGTGGCTCAGCCTGGGCTCCCCTCATACATGATGCCTTGCAAGCATGCCTGAAGCCATCTCTGAAGTTGTTCAAGCAGTTGGGGTGCTGCTTGCATATCCTTGCAGCATTTGAGGTGTGGAAGTCTGAGTGATGAGGATGGGAGTGACAGGAGTTTTGTTTACTTAGCTACAAACTGCAGACACTGAAGCACTAGCAACCAAAGCCCAAAAGAGGAACAAAAGAAATGGATGATTCCAGAGAAAGCCTGTGAGACACTGTCAGATATTTCCTCCAATGCTTTTAAGTGGAATTATACAAATGAGATTGGAACTGTTTTACAGAAGCTCAAAAATAACAGTATGTTTACAAAGAAGAGGAATGTCATAAAATCATCTCCATCTATATATATGGAAAAAGTACATATTTCTTCTGCCACAAGAAAAAGCATTATAATATTGGTGTAGTAGATTTTAAGTGCAATCATATTTCTTGACATTTTTAGCAAGTGTAATTAGTATTTGAGTATACACTACTGATTGCTAATCTCATCTTTAGGACTCTGTAGGAGTTAGAAAACGGGTGCCCTCTGATGGGATAATCAGCCCACATGAAAAATCATCATACTTGTGTTTCCTCTCTCTCACTTCTTTCAGGTCCTCTCCTCTCCAGGGTCCCAGTGCTTCTTAGAGGTGCTTAAGTTTCTCTAATAACAAATGAAATCATTTCCTATATTGATTCACCCTAGTATTTTACTGACTTCCTGCTTCCCACCTGTGGGAACTCTTGCATTTGAAAATAAAATGTTGCTTGTGGCAACCATGCCTAAACTACAGAAACAGATCTCAAATCATAGCATTTCAGGTGTAATGGCACCTGTTGTATTTAAGTTTGATGACAGAGGAAGCCAACAACCACAACGCTTATGTAACTATTCTACTTAAAATTCAGGCATATTATACCGTATACACAGCTTTGTCTTCTCTACTAACTCTATTACTCCTGTGAGCTGGGTTCAAGACTAAATTCAGCTGATATCATAAATCTCAGCTGGTGGTTGACTCTAATGCATGCTTTGTAGATTCATTCCTTAATGAGTGAAGTCTGGTGTGATTTTCTGGAAATATGGCTTTGTGCACTTCCTCCATCAGCCTTCATTTTCCCGCTCATCAGCTTTGGCAGATAATTTTGCAGTCTGTTTTGATCACTTTGGGGTGAGCTCTCAGCACTGAGCCTTCATGCCTTAGCAACTGCAGGATTCCATGTCCCACAGAGATATTTGTGAGGGAAGTCTGATTCAGTTTATTAGAAAAATAACTTTTCTGATACACAACAAAATTGATGTAATTCTACTCACACCAGGAACCAGTGGCAAAATTAATGAAAAATTGCTTTTCAGCTTTTATTTCTATTTGCCTATGTGTGAAAATTCAGAATCACTTAGCAATTGTTTTGAACCAAATAGATCAGGGGAAAGTTGAGGACACACTATTCTTTTCAAGGGGATAGGAAAGTCTGATTTGGAAGAGAATTGCTTATAAGTTCGATTAGATCCTATTTGTTTATTTTTGCTTTTATTTTGTTTGCCTTGAAGACTGCCCTAAGAAAACATCTATCTGCTGTTTATGTCAGAGACCATTTTACCTATGCTCTTTTATAGGAGTTTTATGGAGTCATGCCTTGTATTTAAGTGTTTAAGCTATTTGAATTTATTTTGTGTACAGTGTGAGAGAATATTTTAATTTCATTGATTTAAATGTGTATATTCTTGCCTCCTTTGTCAAAGATTAATTGACCATAGTTGTGTGCATTTATTTCTGGGCTCTCTATTGTGTTCCATTTGTGCATATGTCTATTTTTTGTGCCAATACCATACTCTTCTGATTACTGTAGCTTTGTAGTATTGTCTTAAATCTGGGATTGTTGTATCTCCAGTTTTGTTCTTTTTCCTCAGGATTACTTTGGAAATTCTGAATGTTTTATAGTTCCATATGAACTTTGATTATTTGTTCTAGTTCTGTAATAAATGTCACAAGTAATTTTGGATTCTATTGAATCTCTATATTGCTTTGGGTAGTATGACAATTTTAACATTAGTTCTTCTAATCCAAGAGCATGGGATATCTTTTCATTTCTTCTTAAATACTCTTCAATTTCCTTTATTGATGTTTTATAGTTCTCAGCATATAAGTCTTTTACCTCCTTGGTCAGGTGTATTCCTAAGTATTTTGTTCTTAAAAAAAAAAATTTACTTATTTATTTGGCCGTTCTGGGTCTTAGTTGTGGCATATGGCATCTAGTTCCCTGACCAGAGATCGAACCTGGGCCCCCTGCTTTGGGCACACAGAGTCTTAGTGGCTGGACCACCAGGGAAGTCTGGTACTTTATTGTTTTTGAGGCAATGTAAATGGGATTGTTTCCTTAATTTCTCTTTCTTATAGTTCATTGTTAGTGCATAGAAATGCAACACATTTTATATATTAATTTTGCATCCTGCAAATTTAGTGAATTCATTGATGAGTTCTCCTAGTTTTCTGATGTCTTTAGGATTTTCTACATACAATATCACGCCATTTGCAAACAGTGATTTTTTATTTATTCCTTTACAATTGGGTTCTTTCTTTCCTTTTCTTGTCTGACTGCAATAGACATCCAATACTATGTTGAATAAAAAGGGTAAGAGTGGAAATCTTTGTCTTGTTCCTCATCTAGAGGAAATGCTTTCAGCTTTTTATTATTAAGTATGAACTTAATTGTGGTTTGTCATATGTGGTCTTTATTATGTTGAGCTATGTTCCTCCTATTTCCGCTTTTTGGAGAATTTTTTAAAATCACAAATAGATGTTGAATTTTGTTAAAATCTTTTCCTACATCTATTGGATCTTATGATTTTTATTCTTCAATTTGTTAGTGTGGTATATCACATTGATTGATTTATATATATTAAGAAATCCTTGCATCCCTGGGATACTTGATCATTTTTTAATGCATTATTAGATTCTGTTTGCTAATATTTTATTGAGGATTTTTGCATCTATGTTCCTCAATGATATCGGCCTGTATTTTTCTCTTTTTTTGTAATATTATCATCAGGTTTTTGGTATCAGGTTTATGCTGGCCGTATAGAATAAGTTCAGGAGAATTTTTCCTCTGCATTTTTTTTTTTTTTTTTTTGTAATTTTGGAAGGATATGTGTTAACTCTTCTATACAGTAAGTCCCCTACATATGAATGAGTTCCATTCTGAGAGCACATTTGTAAGTCCAACTTGTTCATAAGTCCAATAAATTTAGCCTAAGTATCCAACAAACATAATTGGTCACATATTGATAGTGCTGTAATGTAATAGGTTAATAATATTTTTCACATAATACATAAAAAATAAACATAACAAATAAAGAAAACATTTTTAATCTTACAGTATAATACCTTGAAAAGTACAATTGTACAGTATTATAACAACTGGTATCCAGGGGCTGGCATTGAGTTAACAGTCAAGAAGAGTTACTGACTGGAAGAGGGAGAGGAGGTGAGAGATAGTAAAGCTGAAGGATCTTGAGCAAGAGACGGAGGGCAAGTTGCAATTTTACTTACACCTGACATTGACGGCAAAAGTTCTGGTTCCTTGTTGATTTGGTGCTATCTACCCTCTTGAAACAGGGCTTCCTAGGTATGGCTAGTGGTAAAGAACTCACTTGTTAATGCAGGAGACTTGAGATGTGGGTTCAATTCCTGGATCAGGAAGATCCCCTGGGGAAGGGCATGGCAACCCACTCCAGTATTCTTGCCTTGAGAATCCCATGGACAGAGGAGCCTGGTGGGCTACAGTCCATAAGGTTACAAAGAATCAGACATGACTAAAGGGACAGTATGAACACACTCACACCCTCTTGAAAAAAAAAATCCAGTGATGTCTGGGTAGTAGCTTTTTTTTTTTTTTAACCTCATCATAGATGACATGATAGCTGGATTGCGCTCTGAACGGCTGCTGCAACATTTGTGTACTGTTTTACATTTGGATTCTATACCTCAAAAACTAACAGACCTTTCTCAAATAAAGAAAATCTCCTTGCCATTTCCTGCATTGTGAATCTCTACAGTTCTTCAGTTACTTCTTCTTCATTTATCTCTCTTCATCCTTTCTCTGGGCCTCCAATTCCATTAAATCTTCATTAGTGAGCTCCTTGTGTTGCATAGTTCAATGAAGTCATCCTCTTGCAGACCTAGCTCTACCTTGTACACAAAAACACAACCACTTGTAGATAATGCATACATGTGACAATGTGTACTGGATGCATGAACCGACTTGCATAATTTGACATGTGAACATGCATTCACATCTTTGAAAGTTTGCAACTTGAAGGTTCATATATAGGGGACTTACTGTTAATGTTTGGTAGAATTTACCTGTGAAGTTGTCTGGTCCTGGACTTCTGTTGGGAATTTTTTTTTTTTTTAATACTGATTCATTTAATTACCAGTAAATGGTCTTCCATAGTTTCTATCTCTTCCTGATTCAGTCTTAGGAAGCTGAACATTTCCAGGAATTTATCCATTCTTCTGGGTTGTGCATTTCATTTACATATAGTTGTTTGTAATAGTCTTTTGATGCTTTGTATTTCTGTGGTGTCAGTTGTAACTTCTCCTTTTTGATTTCTGATTTTAATGACTTAGGTCCTCTCTCTTTTTGCTTGATGAGTCAGACCAAAGGTTTATCAATTTTGCTTATCATTTCAAAGAACTAGCTTTATGTTTCATTGATTTTTTTCTCTTGTTTTCTTTTTTTTTTAGTCTGTATTTCATTTATTTCTGTTGTGATCTTTATGATTACTTTCCTTCTACTAACTTTGGGTTTTGTTCTTCTCTTTCTAGTTCCTTCAGGTGTAAGGTTAGGTTATTTATTTGAGATTTTTCTTATCTCCAGCGGTAGGCTCATATCACTATAAACTTCCCTCTTACAACTGCTGTGTTCCATAAGTTTTGAATTATTGTGTTTTCACTTTAAACTATCTCCAGCATTTTTAAAATTTCCCCTTTGATTTCTTCAGTGAGTCACTGGTTTTTAAATTGTTGCTGTTGTTTGGTTGCTAAGTCGTGTACGGCTCTTTTGCAACACCTTGGATTGTAGCCCACCAGTCTTCTCTGTTCATGGAATTTCCCAGGCAAGAAAACAGGAATGGGTTGCCATTTCCTTCTCCAGGGGATCTTCCTGACTCAGAAATTGAACCTGAGTCTCATGCTTGGCAGGAAGATTCTTTACCACTGAGTTAGACTCCATGTGTTTGTGTTTTTTGCAGTTTTTTTCCCCCCTTGTAGTTGATTTCTAGTATCATAGCACTGATGTCAGAAAAGATAGTTGATATGATTTTAATTTTCTTAAATTTACCAGGGCTTGTCCGTTGATGTAAGTGGGGGTGATGCAGTCCCTTACTATTATTTTGTTGCTATTGATTTCTCCCTTTGTGTTTGTTAATGTCAATATTTGCTTTATGTATTTAGGTGCTCCAATGTTGGGTAGACAACCTCAGGTATGCAGATGATACCACTCTAATGGCAGAAAGTGAAGAGGAACTAAAGAACTTCTCGATGAGGGTGAAAGAGGAGAGTAAAAAAGATGACTTAAAAGTCAACATTCAAAAAGCTAAGATCTTGGCATCTGGTCCCATCACTTCCTGGCACAAAAATGGGGAAAAATTTTAAGCCGTGACAGATTTTATTTTCTTGCATTCCAAAATCATTGCAGATGGTGACTGCAGCTTCGAAATTAAAAGATGCTTGCTCCTTGGAAGGAAAGCTATGACAAACCTAGACAGCATATTAGAAAGCAAAGGCATCACTTTGCTGACAAAAGTCCTTATAATCAAAGTAATAGTTTTTCTAGTAGTCATGTATGTATGTGAGAGTTGGACCATAAAGAAGGCTGAACACCAAAAACTTGATACTTTCAAGGTATGGTGCTGTAGAGACTCTTGACAGTCCCTTGGACTATAAGGAGATCAAACCAGTCAATTCTAAAGGAAATCAACCCTGAATATTCATTGGAAGGACTGATACTGAAACTGAAGCTCCAATACTTTGGCCACCTGATGCGAAGAGCAGAATCATTGGAAAAGACCCTGATTCTGGTAAAGATTGAGGGCAAGAGGAGAAGAGGGTGACAGAAGATGAGATGGTTGGATGGCGTCAGTGGACATGAATCTCAATCTGAGAAAACTCTGGGAGATAGTAAGGACAAGGAAACCTTTGTACTGCAGTCCATGGGATCTCAAAGAATTGGACATGATTTAGGGACTGAACAACAACAATGTTGGGTGGATATATATTTACAATTGTTACCTTTTTTTTTTTGATTGATTGCTTAATCATTATGCAGTGTCCTTCTTTGTCTCTTTTTACAGTCTTTATGTTAAAGTCTATTTTTTCTGAAATAAGTTTTATTACCCTAGATTTCTTTTGACTTCCATTTGCATGGAATAACTTTTTCCATGCCCTCATTTTCAATCTGTATCTTTAGATCTGAAATGAGTCTCTTGGTAGCAGCATATTTACAGATTTTGTTTTTGTATCCATTCATGAACCTGAAGTTTCTTATCTTAAAGGGAACTTTTTCTTAAGACTAATAAAGTTAATAAAGAGAATAGCAGTTAAGATTTCTTAAGGTTAATAAAGAGAATAGTGGTTCAGAACTCCCCAGAATGCGTCACTTTTTTATGAGGATTATTTTGAGCTAAAGGAAATTGAGACCTTGTGGGTTCTAGAGATACTACTGCCCCTCTCTTAACTACTTAGGAGGGCTTAAATTGGTAATTTTTTTGTGAACAGAGATATTAATGGAGATAAATTTTATCTAGGTGACTCCATCTATGTGGCAGAGCAGATATCTAAGTGCCAAACATCTGTTCTTCTTACATCCTATGAAAGACCCTCCTGTCCTTTAAGCCATAGATCCCTATCTTATTTCTTAGCTCAGGATGGCATGTATTTCTCATTTTATCTTTCTGTCTCAGAACCCTGCATGTATGTGGTGTTTCAGTAGCTATAAAATTAAATTTGATTTTTCTTTTTTTCTTTAATTTGTCTTATGTCAATTTAATTCTTAGACTGGCCAGAAAAACCTACAAGGGTTCTTTACAGAAGCACTGACTCTGTGAGCATGAAAGGTCAGTGCACTGGATACCAGAGCCAAGGAGATATTGGTATTATTTCTATCTCTGCCTATAAACTGTCTTCATTCTTTTCTAGTTTGTATCCTTTTCAGTCAAACTTAGATCCTGAGTTATGTTTAAACTGGGGTTAGCATAATTCAGTGTTCGTTGAAATTCTCACTAAATAATAGATACTCTGGAGCATCTTTTGATGTTTAATAGATGTCAAATACTGGTAATAGGCTGTTATTAAAAATGTTAGCTTTCTGAAGTGACTGAGAGCTGAGAGTTAACTTGTTTTTTTCCTTCTATACAGAGAAATCTATTTATCTATACAATGGCACCCTAGAAAATGGAGTGGTGAATAATTTAATAATTGCACAAATACATTTCACTCATCAGCAAAGCATACAGAAATGGTTTAAAATAAACTTTATCTATCAAGTTTTCCCATTTGTTATTATACTTTCAAAGGTAATAAAGGAAAGGAAAGTCTCTTGATCAATATATAAAAAACAGAGTTAATTAAAAACAGTCATATACGTATATTTATATATATGTAGCTCAGTGGTAGAGCTTGTGCTTAACATGAACAAGGCCCTGGGTTCAATACCCAGCCCTCCAGAGCTTTAATCTTAGCCCTGAACTAAGGCTCACAACTTTTAGGGCCTCCCTGGTAGCTCAGATGGTAAAGAATCTTGGTTCCAATGAAGGAGACCCTGATTCTATCCCTGGGTCAGGAAGATCCCCTGGAGAAGTGAACCACAATCCACTCCAGTATTGCCTAGAAAATTCCATGGACAGACCATGGGGTCTCAAAGAGATGGACACATCTGAGTGACTAACACATACACACACATATATGTATACACATATACATACAGTTTATTCCACAGAAGAAAAACTGGAGGCTTTACTACAGTTGAGCTTTGAATTTTATTCATGGCTATGACAAGGACACCAGATAATCTATTCTTATCCAGTGTTAACAGTAGAGTGACACCTGGTGAAAAATTGCTGTAATTGGTGATTTGAACTGTTGAAAGTCACAATCCTCAAATGGCATTACTCATGCTAGAAATCCATGATACTGAACCTAGTGTAAGGTGAGTGCAGAGAAAAAGAGCAAGCCAGGCAGTCAGGCAAGAAAAGGAAATTTATTAGAGGAAAAGAGAGGGTGACTGGCCCTTAAGGAGAACCAGCATTCTCCCTTTCTGACGGAGTCCTTCTTATACCCTACCAATGAAAAATTCTCTGAAGGGATGGTCATGTAGCCGGAAGTCTAGAATCTGGTGGTCTCGCAGCTTTGAGAAGATAGGCTCTAGTGAGGTAACAGGATGCCATTTGGGCAATCTGGTCAGTCTTACAGATCACTGTGATTTTATTCTTCGTTCACAGGGTTGACATAACGAGCCTTCTTATCAATGAGACTCCATGTGGGCCCTATCTCTTAGATTTAATACCTGATCTAATGGAAGTTTCAACCTTTCCCAGAAATTTAATGTTAATCAACCAGTCTGGAAATTTCTGGTCAAGCACTCCGTGTAGTCTGTCCCAGGGGCCCAAGAGGAAGAAGAGGCATCTGCATGATAAAACCTTACTTTTCCCTTCCCACCCCAAAGAGGACCTTTTTAGACCTCCTGGTCTAAAAATAATAAGTTCTTTTCTATTGCTAATAGTTTCTTTGCCCCATCTTTCTTCCTACAAAAGCCTTCCATTTTGTACAACTCTTCTGAGCACTGCTCTAGTTACTAGATAAGATTTTGCTCCATTCATGAACAGTGAAATAAAGCTAATTAGATTTTCAAATTAGCTGAGTTTTTTTTTTTCAAAAAATTTTTTAAACAGATAAAAAAATAAATAGCTGAATTAAATAAATAGCTGATTTTTTTTAAAAAATAGAAACAATTGAAGGCATATCATAAAGAAGGGCATTATAGATTAAAGCTGAAGAATACATTTGGCTTTATGATTATTTTGGTAGTATGTAATTCTCATTTAGAACATATATAACAGTTTACTGAAAGATTTAAGATGTGATTTGCTCATTCTCTTCAAAAGCAATTTAGACTATTGAGGAAAGCTAAGAATTCATATCAGTAAATCTAGATTTGAGTCTTGGTACTATGATTTACTCACTGTATAAATGAGAACAAAATAGGTTGTTTCCTCTGTAACTTGAAATAAAATCAGCTTATTCCATCCTTCTTATCTTTCAGGGCTATTGTGATGTTCAAAAAGACAATATGATATTTGTAAATTGCAAAGGATTTTGCAGATGATAGATTCTATTTATCAATGGTAAAGGTACAAGAAAACAGTAGGATTGTGATGAAAATTAAAAAAAAAGGAAGGAATGAGGAAAACAAAATGTTATTTTTGAGTGGCCACTGTGTAACAGACATTTAAAAAGTTTTTTAGCACATTTAATTCTCCATACCCTGTAAATGAAGGGATAAACAGTCCTTCGGTTTCCAAATGAGAAAACCAAAGTCAGTTTAAGTAACTTGCTTAAGATCACATAGCCAGTAGGCACCAGTTGCTGCTGCTACTGCAGCTAAGTCTCTTCAGTCACGTCCGACTCTGTGCAACCCTGTAGACGGCAGCCCACCAGGCTCCTCCGTCCCTGGGATTTTCAAGGCAAGAGTACTGGAGTGGGTTGCCATTGCCTTCTCCATGGCACGAGTTAGTGCTTCTTATTTCATTATTTCAGGGTCTCCTGCATTGCAGGTGGATTCTTTACCAGCTGAGCTACCAGGAAAGTCCTCTTTTATTATCAGATCAGATCAGATCAGTCGCTCAGTCGTGTCCGACTCTTTGCGACCCCATGAATCGCACCAGGCCAGGCCTCCCTGTCCATCACCAACTCCCGGAGTTCACTGAGACTCACGTCCATCGAGTCAGTGATGCCATCCAGCCATCTCATCCTCTGTCGTCCCCTTCTCCTCTTGCCCCCAATCCCTCCCAGCATCAGAGTCTTTTCCAATGAGTCAACTCTTTGCATGAGGTGGCCAAAGTACTGGAGTTTCAGCTTTAGCATCGTTCCTTCCAAAGAAATCCCAGAGCTGATCTCCTTCAGAATGGACTGGTTGGATCTCCTTGCAGTCCAAGGGACTCTCAAGAATCTTCTCCAACACCACAGTTCAAAAGCATCAATTCTTCAGCGTTCAGCCTTCTTCACAGTCCAACTCTCACATCCATACATGACCACTGGAAAAATCATAGCCTTGACTAGACGAACCTTTGTTGGCAAAGTAATGTCTCTGCTTTTGAATATGCTATCTAGGTTGGTCATAACTTTCCTTCCAAGGAGTAAGCGTCTTTTAATTTCATGGCTGCAGTTACCATCTGCAGTGATTTGGGAGCCCAGAAAAATAAAGTCTGACACTGTTTCCACTGTTTCCCCATCTATTTCCCATGAAGTGATGGGACCGGATGCCATGATCTTCGTTTTCTGAATGTTGAGCTTTAAGACAACTTTTTCACTCTCCACTTTCACTTTCATCAAGAGGCTTTTGAGTTCCTCTTCACTTTCTGCCATAAGGGTGGTGTCATCTGTATATCTGAGGTTATTGATATTTCTCCCCGCAATCTTGATTCCAGTTTGTGTTTCTTCCAGTACAGCCTTTCTCATGATGTACTCTGCATATAAGTTAAATAAACAGGGTGACAATACACAGCCTTGACGTACTTCTTTTCCTATTTGGAACCAGTCTGTTGTTCCATGTCCAGTTCTAACTCTTGCTTCCTGACCTGCATATAAGTTTCTCAAGAGGCAGGTCAGGTGGTCTGATATTCCCATCTCTTTCAGAATTGTCCACAGTTTATTGTGATCCACACAGTCAAGGCTTTGGCATAGTCAGTAAAGCAGAAATAGATGCTTTTCTGGAACTCTCTTGCTTTTTCCATGATCCAGAGGATGTTGGCAATTTGATCTCTAGCTCCTGTGCCTTTTCTAAAACCAGCTTGAACATCAGGAAGTTCACGGTTCACATATTGCTGAAGCCTGGCTTGGAGAATTTTGAGCAGTACTTTACTAGTGTGTGAGATGAGTGCAATTGTGCGATAGTTGAGCATTCTTTGGCATTGCCTTTCTTTGGGATTGGAATGAAAACTGACCTTTTCCAGTCCTGTGGCCACTGCTGAATTTTCCAAATTTGCTGGTATATTGAGTGCAGCGCTTTCACAGCATCATCTTTCAGGATTTGGTTTGGTTTCAGGATTTGATTTCGTCTTTTATTATACCATCTCTTTTTCTGGACAGAACATTTTTCCTCTTTCAAACCCAGCTCCCTGATGGAAAGGCTATATGCACATTTCTTTACTCATTTGTTCATTTCAATAAATATTTATTCTCTGTCAGAACTAATAAGTCATTGTTCTGGTTCTTTCAAGGAAACAGAAATGGATAAAAAGTGATCATTGTGCATATGAAGTTAAAGTCCACTGTTTCCAGCCAATTCTATGCTTTTCTTGTTGATGGTAGGATGACAAATAATTAACACTGGGAAATAGATGCTCTGTAAGTGGATTCTCAGAGGAGAATAAAGTTATTGAATTTGCTTCAGTTTCCATTGAATTAAGAGCTGAGCAGAAATCTCTTTTGTTTTTAGTTGAAAATGGAAAATATATCACCATATTCTCTTTGTTTGTTAACTGGAATATTAAGATGGTAAACAGAGTTGTTGGGAGTGCTGGCTGTGGATCAAGTCCTACTAGCTCCATGTATCAACCGTACTCTTGGAAAGTCGCTTCTCTTCTCCAAGCTTCAACTTCATTAACAGTAAATGTACTTTAAACTCTAAAATAAGAATAACCCCCCAACCCAAATTCGTTATGATGATAAAATGAATGAGCATGTGTGTGCATGTGCATGTATGCATGTGTGCCTGTGTCCACATGATATACGTTAAATGTTAATACTGAGCACAATGTCTGAGGCTTGGCGAGCAGTCCTCAAACGATAGCAATTATTACAATTATTTTGTCTTTGAGGACACAAATCATTATTCCGAATGTCAGTTTTGATTGCACAGTGATTGGTTTGTTTTGTTTTATGTTTCCCCTTTGTACTCTAGCCCAGGTCAATTCACTGTTAGCTGTCCTGTTAGAAAGCAACGAGTTGGGTCCTGAAAAGACATGGTGTAGACCAGGCCAGTTTTGGTGGTGCTGGAATGAAAATGATAGAAAAAACAGCTAATTGAAATAACCTGCTTAGTAGATTGGACTTAATCTAGGAATATTTTAGGTTTATGTATACCGGGCTATTTGTTTTATTATTTTTAATTAAATTCCTGGTAACAGTTTTCTTTTCATTGTTTTTAAAGGAGGTGTGACAGAAAGGTCAGAAAGGAAATTGAGGCTAATTACTGGTTTGAATTACTTGACTTACAGGAAATTCTGTTTTATGGCCTTTGTCTTTAAATATTCCCTTTTCCCTGACAATTGCATTTTAATTATAGTTGTTACACTCATGGAATGCTTATGGTGCATCAGACCATATTTTAAGTGATTGTCATGAGTTAGTTTATTCTTCTAAAACCTAGTGTGTTAGATAGCACTACTGGGCATCTATTTGGTGTAGGCCTGCTGGCAGCCAGAGGAACGTGAACCAAAAGAACAGCAACACTGAGTAGGGCTATTGTGTTAGAAGCCCTGGAAGAGGGTATTACAGATGAGGATGCTGAGACACAGAAATGTTAACTCACAGGTCCCAGCATGTACGTGATATGGCTAAGAATGAACATAACTAGCCTGACTCCCAAACCCATGCTCCCAACAGCTCCAGACATGCCTCCCTTAAAGTCAACTAATTCTGTCTGTTTTGGAATATTGAAGTCATGACTTGTGCCAGGAAGGAAACACACAAGCACAGTGATTAGTGAGCCCCACTGGGCCTGTGATAAACCAAACCTCTTCCTCAGTGCATTACAGAGAAGGAAGAAGATAACTGGACTGGTAATTAGGGTCCATGAGCTCTGGCTTAGGGCCTAATACCAGTTTGCTGTGTGGCTTAAATAAGTGACTTTCAAAGCCTCAGTTTCCTCATCTATAAAATGAGGGATTGGGCAAGACGATCTCGAGGGACTCTCTCAGCTGTGAAAAGTCAATGCTGTTTAAGTAAGTTTGTGATGTGTAAAATTAGGCAAAATTCCGTGTTAGAACTACTGTTGGTTATGGTTATTATTATGAATGGCCACTGATAAAATAGTTTATCTAAGCAAGCACAGTGATTGTTTTGTTCTATTTTTCCCTTTCATTGCTGCTGCTTCTGCTGCTGCTGCGTCGCTTCAGTCATGTCCGACTCTGTGTGACCCCATAGATGGCAGAGTCTAGCCCAGGTCAATTCACTGTTAGCTGTTCTCTTAGAAAGCAATGAGCTGGGTCTTGAAAAGACGTGGTGTAAAGCTGGTAGGTTTTGATGGTGCTTGAAAGGTAGGTTTTGAAAGTGGGGGGCGGGGAAGTGTGTGTGTGCACAGAGGTCCAGGGGATTAGAGAGCTTCCAGAAGAGATGGTGGGGGCTGCATGTGGGCACACAGGTGCCCAGGGGTTGATGGTGAGAAAAGTGGTGGTGATGCTCTGCTCTTCAGTTATTCTCAGAAGGTCATTCCTTTTGTTTTTGTGGAGCTTCTCTTTCTCCAATGACTCCTGTGTCCTGGAGTTGACATGCCACTTAAGTTGGCCAGTCAGAATATTTCTTTGGGATTTTTAAAAAGTATTACTAAAAGGGAGAAGGGGTAACTCCTCTCTGGTGGGGTGAGAGACTCATGGCCTGTCAGACAAACTTATCCTCCGGTTTGTGGAGGAAGTGAGTTTGAGGGATTAGAACCAATCTGCAGATAGAAGTGTATCCTGATAATGTTAGAATATCTGGTTCTGTTAGTTCCAGAAGACAAACTCACATATCTATTTTTTTTTTTTAATGTAACCATTTCTTGGACTCTTTAGGTTACAAAAAAAAAAAAAAAAAACCCACAAAAAACCCTCTCTTTGTCTAAGCTGCTTTGAGTTGGATTTCTATAGCTTGAAAAAAGGAAATAGCAAGAACAATTCAATTCACTGATAATTGAATTCAAATCAATTAAACTCTGAACCCAGAATCCATGAACCACCAAGAAGAACGTAAAATTTTATTGGTTGTTGCATTTTTCTGTTGTAAAGATGCATGGCTTTCATCAGGTTCTCCAAGGGGGGTGTGAATCAAAAAAGGATAAGAACAATTGCACCAGAGAGTTTGCAGGCAGGGGTGAGATCATTTCTGCAGGAGTTCAATAAACAGCCATTGAATAGATTCAGGACACATCAAGTTAGTCCTGCTGAGCTTCAGATATGGGATGAGGTTCATGAAGGACACAAGATGAATGGCATGGCCTCAAACAGAGCACATCTTGTGGGCGAGACACACGGCTAAAGTGAAACGGAGTGGAGTAATTTCTGTAACAGAGGTACACAGTGTGGGCCCCTGTGGGAAGCAAGAGCTGATGGCTAATTCTCACTGGGATATCAGAGAGACTGAGCAAAGTGCTTTGCACACATGTGATGCTCCAAAGGCTGGGCACGACCTCATCACTTATTTAGAGTACTGGCTAGGAACTCAGACCCTGGCATCAGCCAATTGAGTTAAATCCTCCCCAACCCACTTACTAGCTGTGGGACCATGGACCTGGTATTCCTGACCTTGAATTTTCCCATCTGTAAAACTGAAATAATAATAGTTACTACCTCACAGGATAAAAGGCTGGTTGCAACAGAGTAAGGTGGACACTGGGGTGGTAGTGGTGGTGGCAGTTTAATAACGAGAGAGGATGGAGCAACATCCAGGCTGAGAGGGCGGTGGGGACAAAGGCAGAGCAGCAGGGGATCGTGCATTATGACTGGGGGCAGCAGTGTGGTTTGCTGAGAGCTCAGTGTCCATCAGCTGAGTTTGGAGAGGCAAACTGGAACTCCTTGGAGGCCAGGCTCAGGAGCTTCAGAGGCAGTGGGGGCCATCAGAATGTCCTATGCAGAGGAATAACATGATTGGATCTGGGAAGCAGGATAAAGACTGGCTGTAGCATAGAGAAAGGACAGCCCCGCACAGATATGGTGGGCGACACAAGGGAATAAGGATAGGGTAGCTCTGTGGTTAAGAGCGTAAGCTTTGAAATAAGACTGACAGACAAGGTTTCAATTCCTGCCTCTGGCTCTTACTATTTATATTATTTTGGAAAACTTAAAATGATGATGGAATCAGTACTTATCTCTGGGATTATTTAGAGGCATAAATGAGCTGAGGCATTTCAGGGTTAAATTTTTAACTGGCACCTAGCAAAACATTTCTTTTTTGGTTGTAATAACAATAATATTGGATAAAAATGAGTATATATTTCTTCCAAGTCTGGAAAGATCCAGACCTGGACCAGTGGGCCTGGTCCCCAGAGCACTCCCACCTCAGATCTGACCTGTGGGGCTTGTCCAGTAAAGATTCTCCAGAAAAGGGCATCTAGCATCATAGGGTCTAGAATTAGGCCCAGGCAACTCTGAGACAGGCTGAGACCTCTGACTTGGGACCCTTTGCTGCACTGGTGAACCTGGACAAAGGTTTTCTAAGCAACAGAGTACAAAGAAACTATATGGGACTAAAACTAACTGTGTGCATCACAGTTGGAACACACTAATGACAAGATACAAAAAGCCAAAACCTAGCTGCCACTTCTGAGGTCAGGAGCAAAAGCAGGGTACTGTGCACACAGTACCACCAAAGGAGTGGGCAGACAACCTGAGCCAACCCTCTGGCTCAACCCATGGGTCCATTTCTATCTTCATCCCATTAAGGCACCTGCTCACCCCCTCAGGAAGCAAGCAGGGGAACCTGTTACTTATTTTCATTCCTTCATATAGCACACATCCCAGTAAAGTCTTGCCTGAGCTCCTCATCTGGCCTCATCAATTTCTATTGATTAAAGAGTCTAAGAACCTGGCTTAGAAACAGTTCTACCTTCTATTCTGCCAGCATCTTTCCCCACTAAGCAACACCCCTACTTGGCATTTGCTGTTCTTCATGGTTTATGTTACTCTGGGTGTCCGCAGGCCCACAGCAAGTGGATGCCTGAACTTGGCTGTGAATATGACTCAGAAATGACCATCATTACCTCAGTGCTTGCTTCCTGTTGAGAACATGATCTGAGAAGTAATCAGCCCTCTCCATGAACAAAGGCTAAATAGTTGGGCTTTTAGTTTAAAATGAACAAAATCTCTGTGATATTTGCAACTCAATTCCAAGACAGAGGAAAAAAAACATTTCAAATGGAAAGTGAATGGCAGACTATAAAAAGAGAACTCATTTCTTCCTTTTTGAAATCCAGGTTCATATGGTTGATTTTCATTTGAAAATATTGAAGAAATGGGAAGAAAAAAATGTTTAATGCGATATTTCAGATCATGGACCAAGTGTCTACAGCCAGGCCATTCAAAATTGACACATATCACAGTTACCTACTGATTACTAATCTATTTGTAATTTAGGTTGGTGATGTTTATTATAATAAATATTTGTATGGTACTGTGTCCCATGCAACATTCTCAGGACTTCATTTTGCAGATGAGGAAACTGAGTCATAGTGAGGGAGGTTACACAATATGGTCAAGGTCACACAGTTAGGAAGCTGTGGAGTTAGGACTCAAACCTGGACCATCTGCAAACTGTGTATCTTTAACCACAATTCTAGGATAACCAACTTTGTATTCTTTTGGTTTGACGTTGTTAGAATTTAAATGTGTCACTTAAATTAACAATCACCACCATAATGATTTTATTAAAATTCCACAAGAGGGGAACACAAATTGGCCTTTCATGTAAATATTTCAGATTATTTCCAGTTTCTAAGATTATTTTAGTTCATGTCATAGAGAAGCTAAGGGTGTTTATTGGAATAATGGACACCATCTTGTGTTCCTGGCCTTTTAAGTACCTAGATAATCATGATGGTGTGATCACTGACCTAGAGCCAGACATCCTGGAATGTGAAGTCAAGTGGGCCTTAGAAAGCATCACTATGAACAAAGCTAGTGGAGGTGATGGAATTCCAGTTGAGCTATTTCAAATCCTGAAAGATGATGCTGTGAAAGTGCTGCACTCAATATGCCAGCAAATTTGGAAAACTCAGCAGTGGCCACGGGACTGGAAAAGCTCAGTTTTCATTCCAATCCCAAAGAAAGGCAATGCCAAAGAAGGCTCAAACTACCACACAATTGCACTCATCTCACATGCTAGTAAAGTAATGCTCAAAATTCTCCAAGCCAGGCTTCAGCAATACGCGAACCATGAACTTCCTGATGTTCAAGCTGGTTTTAGAAAAGGCAGAGGAACCAGAGATCAAATTGCCAACATCTGCTGGATCATCAAAAAAGCAAGAGAGTTCCAGAAAAGCATCTATTTCTGCTTTATTGACTATGCCAAAGCCTTTGACTGTGTGGATCACAATAAACTGTGGACAATTCTTCAAGAGATGGGAATACCAGACCACCTGACCTGCCTCTTGAGAAACCTATATGCTGGTCAGGAAGCAAGAGTTAGAACTGGACATGGAACAACAGACTGGTTCCAAATAGGAAAAGGAGTACATCAAGGCTGTATATTGTCACCCTGCTTATTTAACTTCTATGCAGAGTACATCATGAGAAACTCTGGGCTGGAAGAAGCACAAGCTGGAATCAAGATTGCTGGGAGAAATATCAATAACCTCAGATATGCAGATGACACCACCTTTATGACAGAAAGTGAAGAGGAACTAAAGAGCCTCTTGATTAAAGTGAATGAGGAGAGTGAAAAGGTTGGCTTAAAGCTCAACATTCAGAAAACGAAGATCATGGCATCTGGTCCCATCACTTCATGGGAAATAGATGGGGAAACAGTGGAAACAGTGTCAGACCTTATTTTTTTTGGGCTCCAAAATCACTGCAGATGGTGATTGCAGCCATGAAATTAAAAGGCACTTACTCTTTGGAAGGAAAGTTATGAACAACCTAGATAACATATTCAAAAGCAGAGACATTACTTTGCCAACAAAGGTCTGTCTAGTCAAGGCTATGGTTTTTCCCGTAGTCAGGTATGTATGTGAGAGTTAGACTGTGAAGAAAGCTGAGCGCTGAAGAATTGATGCCTTTGAACTGTGGTGTTGGAGAAGACTCTTGAGAGAAGCCACTTGGACTGCTAGGAGATCCAGCCAGTCCATTCTAAAGGAGATCAGTCCTGGGTGTTCATTGGAAGGACTGATACTGAAGCTGAAACTCCAATACTTTGGTCACCTCATGCTAAGAGTTGACTCTTTGGAAAAGACTGATGCTGGGAGGGATTGGGGGCAGGAGGAGAAGGGGACAACAGAAGATGAGATGGTTGGATGGCATCACGGACTCAATGGACATGAGTTTGAGTGCTGCGATTAATGGGGTTACAAAGAGTCAGACACGACTGAGCGACTGAACTGAACTCAACCTTCTAGGAGATTTCTTCCTTCCCTCATGGCTCTGCAAATTTCTTTTTTTGTATTAACTCTTCTTTTGTACTCTTTATCAACTTGTCATCCTTTTACTTTTGTGCTGTAACACAAATTAACCCTCTTCCTAGAAAAGAAGCAACAAGTTAATTCTTTATGAATGGTTCTTATGTACTTCAGGGTGTGTGTCAAATGTGTCAACATTTACATCGACTTGACATTGATTTCGAAGCGTGGGTTCTTCCTCCATACCAGGCAATTCTTCAACAGCAGCAAGGTGTCCTACAGTTCAATTCAGTTGTGAAGCTGTCTAACTGAGGTTCACATCAGATCCCACAGGTTAAGGGCTCAGTTCCATGAGACTGTTATCCCGTACTCCCTACTTCAGATGTCAATCAAACATCTGGGTTATTACCTGCGCTTTTGACTGACTGGCTATAAAATCAGAAATTTCCAAGACCCCCTCTTTGGGTTTGATTAATTTCCTAATGGCTCACGGAACTCAGGAAACAGTTTACTCATCAGAATACCAGTTTATGACAAACAATATAAGGATATGAACCAGATGAAGAGATACACAGGGTGAGGTCCTGAACACAAAAGTTTTTGTTGTTCAATTTGTAGAGTTGTAGAATTTGTGGCTCAGTGTAGCAGCACATTGATGCCTAGTGGCTCACTAGCCTAGAAGTTCTCCCAACTCAGTCTTTTTGGGTTTTTATCGAGCCCTCTTTCCACAGACATGACTGACTAAATCGTTGGTCACTGGTGATTGAACTCAGTCTCCAGCCCCTCTCTTCTCCCTAGAGGCTGGGGGTGGAGTTGAAAGTGTCAACCCTCTAGTTATAGGGCAGGTTTCCCTGGCAACAGCTCCTCATCCTTAGGTGACCTAAGTGGTTTCCAGAAAGTCACCTTATTAAACATAACAAAAAAAATTTTGGGGCTCTCATCACTTAGGAAATTCTAAGCGTTCCAGAAACTAGAAGAGAAATATATTTTGCTTTTGTGTAAATACACAAACTAGTGAACTTATTAGTGGAAATTTTCTTAAAATGAAAGGAGGTTACATTGCGTTTAACTCCTGATCCCTTACTAATTTTTTTTTTTTTTAATTAAAAGGAATTAAGCACATGCATTTGTTTGCTAGGGCTGCTGTAACATGGTACTATGGACTGGTTGGCTTAAACAAATTTATTTCCTTATGGTTCTGGAAACTGGAAGTCTGAGGTCAAAATGTCACCAGGATTAGTTTCTTCTGCAGGCCATGAGGGAAGTAACTCCAGGTCTTTCTCCTTGGCTTGTAGGTGGCTGTCTTTTCCCTATGTCTTCATATCACCTTCTCTTCTATGTATTTGTGTCCAAATTTTCTCTTTTTATAAGGATACCAGGCATATCAGATTAGGGCTCACACTTATAACTTATTTTAACTTAATTACCTTTGTAAAGACCCTGCCTCCAAATATAATCACATTCTGAGATACTGGGGGTTAGGACTTTTTACCATACGAATTTAGGAGTAGGAGCATAATTCAGTTCATAATATCATACAAAATAAAAGTTGTCCAGTTGATTTACCACTATCCTAAAGATAAGAGTTCTTAATGGGGAGCTTTTTCTTTCAGTGGCATTGGCACAGTATGTAGAAAAAAATAACTGCAAGTATAGAACATGCTCGATTCCTGGGTTGGGAATTCTTGGGCTTCCCTTGTGGCTCAGCTGGTAAAGAATCTGCCTGCAATGTGGGAGACCTGGGTTCAACCCATGGGTTGGGAAGATTCCCTGGAGAAGGGAAAGGCTACCCACTCCAGTGTTCTGGCCTGGAGAATTCCATGGACTGTATAGTCCATGGGGTTGCAAAGAGTTGGATATGACTGAGGGTCTTTCACTTCACTTCACAGACCATGCTGTGTTTCTGGAAACCATCATAATATCACTAATGTCTTAAGGAAGATTTTTTTCTTTCCTGATAAAGATAGTGCTATAACTAGAGATTGCATTTCTTACAATATTTTAAGTTTTCCCCTTCATTTTCCCCATCTGGTGTAAAGTCCAAGGTGGACTACATCTTCATTTACTTTCCAACTCTTTCTTTTGTGCCTTTTGATTCTTTTCATCATACTGATATTTGAGTACTTTTTACTGGGACTTCCCTTCCCTCATTTGTAAAGTAGTGAAAACAATTACCTTCTCCAGGGATTGTTGAGGGTTGCATAATAGTAACTGTGGAAAAAGTCTTCCTTTTAATTGTATACACATGGATTTGCTCCCTATTTAAATTCTGAATTCTTAGGGAACAGGGAACATATTCTATTTCCAATGGATAAAAGTAGGCACTAAAATAATGTTGAGGGAACAAATTAATTCTATGAAAAAGGGCATTTTACTAGTACTCTTGATTGGAAAATCCCATGGACGGAGGAGCCTGTTAGGCTGCAATCCATTGGGTCGCTAAGAGTTGGACACGACTGAGCGACTTCACTTTCACTTTTCACTTTCATGTATTGGAGAAGGAAATGGCAACCCACTCCAGTGTTCTTGCCTGGAGAATCCCAGGGACGGGTGAGCCTGGTGGGCTGCCGTCTATGGGGTCACACAGAATCGGACACGACTGAAGTGACTTAGCAAAAGCAAAATAATCTAATTTTAACCAGATGTAAGATCCAAGGAGCAATATAAACCTGGGAGCAGGCTAAGGGTGTGACTTTGGAAGTGGAAGGTTGTGACAACAGGATTATCAGATACAGAGCTGAGTCTTTCAGGAAAATGTGTTCCCAGGAGAGTTTGGAAAGCATCAGTAGGATGGGTGGAATAGCATCCTCCCAAATTCATATATTGATGTCTTGATCCCCAATACCTCAGAATATGACTATTTGAAAATAGTACCACTGAATATGCAAGTCAGTTTAAATGCAGTCATACTGGAGTAGAGTAGGCTTCCAATCCAACATGACTGGTGTCTGTATAAAAAGGGGGGATATGGACCCAAAGACAACATAGTAGGAGGATGTGATATGAACATGAAGCAGAGATGAAGTGACACATCTACGAACCAAAGAATTTAAAGATTAGCAGCGAGTCATGAGAAGTTAGGAGAGCAGATTTTCCCTCACCTTCCTTAGAAGGATCCACATCTGCCAACTCGGTGATCTTGGACTTCTGACTTCTAGAACTAAGACAACAAATTTCTGTCATTTAAGCTGCCTAGTCAAAAAGCACTTGTGGCAACCTAGGAAAATCAAGCAATAGGACTGGCAGCAATGAGAACCAGCTGGATAGGTTCAGGTTAAGGCTCTTCCATCCTAAGAATCAGCATCTTGGGGTAAGGAATGGCACATCAAGACATCTGAGAAGAATGTGAGAATGAGAGTTTGGTGTTTTGATGCATATGGCAGTTCTTGAGGACTTTAGCCCTTCAATATGGAGGACTCAAGATTGGCAGAATCATACTGGGTTTTAGAGGGTCGGGGTGAGAACAGACAACAGGGTTGAATTAAGATGGTTGTTTGGCCATTATGGACAATGGAAGTTGAGATGGATACTGAAGAGATATATCAATGAGGATAGATTAAATTTCATATTATGTTGTGGCAACAAACAGCTCCAAATCTTAGCTATATATAACAAGAAAAGTTTATTTTGTGTTTGAGCCATATGTCCAACACGGCTTGACAGGAACCTCTGCTCTCATTAGGGTACTGGTATTATGGGTTCTCTATTTCAAAAGATGCTTCTATGGCTACCACAGCACAGCATATGATGCACAGCAAAGCATACCAGCTCTTAAGCCATCTACCTGGAGTGACACGCTATTTCCCCTCACATTGCATTGATGAAAGAAAAATTTCAGGGTGTGCAATCACTGAACTTGAGGGTGGCCCTAGGAACCCCAACAAAGCTTCCATGTGGTAAGAAGAAGCATTAGAAATAATTCCATTTCTCTGATAATGAGTGATGTTGAGCATCTTTTCACGTGTTTGTTAGCCATCTGTATGTCTTCTTTGGAGAAATATCTGTTTAGTTCTTTGCCCACTTTTTGATTGGGTCTTCTTTTTTTCTGGAATTGAGCTGCAGGAGTTGCTTGTATATTTTTGAGATTAATTCTTTGTCCATTGCTTCATTTGCTATTATTTTCTCCCATTATGAAGACTGTCTTTTCACCTTGCTTATAGTTTCCTTTGTTGTGCAGAAGCTTTTAATTTTAATTAGGTCCCATTTGTTTATTTTTACTTTTGTATCCAATATTCTGGGAGGTGGGTCATAGAGGATCCTGCTGTGATTTATGTTGGAGAGTGTTTTGCCTATGTTTTCCTCTAGGAATTTAATAGTTTCTGGTCTTATGTTTAGATCTTTAATCCATTTTGAGTTTATTTTTGTGTATGGTGTTAGAAAGTGTTCTAGTTTCATTCTTTTACAAGTGGTTGACCAGTTTTCCCAGCACCACTTGTTAAAGAGATTATCTTTTCTCCATTGTATATTCTTGCCTCCTTTGTCAAAGATAAGGTGTCCATAGGTGCGTGGATTTATCTCTGAGCTTTCTATTTTGTTCTGTTGATCTATATTTCTGTCTTTGTGCCAGTACCATACTGTCTTGATGACTGTGGCTTTGTAGTAGAGCCTGAAGCCAGGCAGGTTGATTCCTCCAGTTCCATTCTTCTTTCTCACGATTGGTTTGGTTGTTCAAGGTTTTTTGTATTTCCATACAAATTATGAAATTATTTGTTCTAGTTCTCTGAAAAATACCATTGGTAGCTTGATAGGGAATGTATTGAATTTATAGATTGCTTTTGGTAGTATACTCATTTTCACTATATTGATTTTTCCGATCCATGAACACAGTATATTTCTCCATTTGTGTCCTCTTTGATTTCTTTCACCAGTGTTTTAACCACAATGAGGTACCATTTCACGCCAGTCAGAATGGGTGCTATCCAAAAGTCTTCTTCTGCTGCTGCTGCTAAGTCACTTCAGTCGTGTCCAACTCTCTGTGACCCCATTGATGGAAGCCCACCAGGCTCCCCCGTCCCTTGTATTCTCCAGGCAAGAACACTGGAGTGGGTCGCCATTTCCTTCTCCAATGCATGAAAGTGAAAAGTGAAAGGGAAGTCGCTCAGTCATGTCCGACTCTTAGCGACCCCATGGACTACAGCCTACCAGGCTCCTCCATCCATGGGATTTTCCAGGCAAGAGTACTGGAGTGGGGTGCCATTGCCTTCTCCGATCCAAAAGTCTACAGGCAATAAATCCTGGAGAGGACGTGTGGAGAAAAGGGAACCCTCTTACACTGTTGGTGGGAATGCAAACTAGTACAGCCACTATGGAGAACAGTGTGGAGATTCCTTAAAAAACTGGAAATAGAACTGCCATATGACCCAGCAATCCCACTGCTGGGCATACACACTGAGGAAACCAGAATCGAAAGAGACACATGTACCCCAATGTTCATCACAGCACTGTTTATAATAGCCAGGACATGGAAGCAACCTAGATGTCCATCAGCAGACGAATGGATAAGAAAGCTGTGGTACATATATGCAATGGAGTATTACTCAGCCAATAAAAAGAATACATTTGAATCAGTTCTAATGAGGTGGATGAAACGGGAGCCTATTATACAGAGTGAAGTAAGCCAGAAAGAAAAACACCAGTACAGTATACTAACACATATATACGGAATTTAGAAAGAAGGTAATGATAACCCTGTATGCGAGACAGCGAAAGAGACACAGATGTATTGAACAGTCTTTTGGACTCTGTGGGAGAGCACGAGGGCAGGATGATATGGGAGAATGGCATTGAAACATGTAAAATATCATATGTGAAACGAATTGCCAGTCCAGGTTTGATGCATGATGCAAGGTGCTCGGGACTGATGCACTGGGATGACCCAGAGGGATGGGATGGGGAGGGAGGTGGCAGGGGGGTTCAGGATGGGGAACACATGTACACTCATGGTGGATTCAAGTCAATTTATGGCAAAATCAATACAATATTGTAAAGTAAAATAAATAAATAAATAAATTGAAAAATAAAAATCTAAAAAAAGTAAGAATAATAAATCTATTACATGTCAGTTAACATAAATATTTTTTGTGAAAAGTAACTATATATTCCAAAATAAAACAAAAATTTAGTCATAAGAGTGAAAAAAAAATAAAAATAAAAATTCCACAGATCTTTTGAAATCAACCAAGTAAAACACAAAGGATGCTGAGAGATGCTGGGATTGGAGGCAACCTATTGAATGCCAACCTGATACAATTTGTAGAAAGTTAAGCTAGGATGATCTGAGCCACAGTCAGCTCCTGGTCTTATTTGTGCTGATTATACAGTGGAAGTGAGAAATAGATTTAAGGGACTAGATCTGATAGACAGAGTGCCTGATGAACTATGGATGGAGGTTCGTGAAATTGTACAGGAGACAGGGATAAAGACCATTCCCATGGAAAAGAAATGCAAAAAAGCAAAATGGCTGTCTGGGGAGGCCTTACAAATAGCTGTGAAAAGAAGAGAAGCGAAAAGCAAAGGAGTAAGGGAAAGATATAAACATCTGAATGCAGAGTTCCAAAGAATAGCAAGGAGAGATAAGAAAGCCTTCCTTAGTGATCAATGCAAAGAAATAGAGGAAAACAACAGAATGGGAAAGACTAGAGATCTCTTCAAGAAAATTAGAGATACCAAGGGAACATTTCATGCAAAGATGGGCTCGATAAAGGACAGAAATGGTATGGACCTAATAGAAGCAGAAGATATTAAGAAGAGATGGCAAGAATACACAGAAGAATTGTACAAAAAAGATCTTCATGATCAAGATAATCACGATGGTGTGATCACTCACCTAGAGCCAGACATCCTGGAATGTGAAGTCAAGTGGGCTTTAGAAAGCATCACTATGAACAAAGCTAGTGGTGGTGATGGAATTCCAGTTGAGCTATTTCAAATCCTGAAAGATGATGCCGTGAAAGTGCTGCAGTCAATATGCCAGCAAAGTTGGAAAACTCAGCGTGGCCACAGGACTGGAAAAGGTCAGTTTTCATTCCAATCCCAAAGAAAGGCAATGCCAAAGAAGGCTCAAACTACTGCACAATTGCACTCATCTCACACGCTAGTAAAGTAATGCTCAAAATTCTCCAAGCCAGGCTTCAGCAACACATGAACCACGAAATTCCTGATGCTCAAGTTTGTTTGAGAAAAGGCAGAAGAATCAGAGACCAATTGCCAACATCTGCTGGATCATCAAAAAAGCAAGAGAGTTCCAGAAAAACATCTATTTCTTCTTTATTGACTATGCCAAAGCCTTTGACTGTGTGGATCACAATAAACTGTGGACAATTCTTCAAGAGATGGGAATACCAGACCACCTGACCTGCCTCTTGAGAAACCTATATGCTGGTCAGGAAGCAAGAGTTAGAACTGGACATGGAACAACAGACTGGTTCCAAATAGGAAAAGGAATACGTCAAGGCTGTGTATTGTCACCCTGCTTATTTAACTTATATACAGAGTACATCATGAGAAATGCTTGGCTGGAAGAAGCATAAGCTGGAATCAGGATTTATGGGAGACATATCAATAACCTCAGATATGCAGATGACACCACCCTTATGGCAGAAAGTGAAGAGGAACTAAAAAGCCTCTTGATGAAAGTGAAAGAGGAGAGTGAAAAAGTTGGCTTAAAGCTCAACATTCAGAAAACGAAGATCATGGCATCTGGTCCCATCACTTCATGGGAAATAGATGGGGAAACAGTGGAAACAGTGTCAGACTATTTTTTGGGGGCTCCAAAATCACTGCAGATGGTGACTGCAGCCATGAAATTAAGAGACGCTTACTCCTTGGAAGGAGGGTTATGACCAACCTAGGTAGCATATTGAAAAGCAGAGACATTACTTTGCCAACAAAGGTCCGTCTAGTCAAGACTATGGTTTTTCCAGTGGTCAGGTATGGATGTGAGAGTTAGACTGTGAAGAAAGCTGAGTGCCAAAGTATTGATGCTTTTGAACTGCAGTGTTGGAGAAGACTCTTGAGAGTCCCTTAGACTTCAAGGAGATCCAACCAGTCCATTCTAAAGAAGATCAGTCCTGGGTGTTCTTTGGGAGGACTGATGCTAAAGCTGAAACTCCAGTACTTTGGCCACCTCATACGAAGAGTTGACTCATTGGAAAGGACTCTGATGCTGGGAGGGATTGGGGGCAAGAGGAGAAGGGGACAACAGAGGATGAGATGGCTGGATGGCATCACTGACTCAATGGATGTGAGTTTGAGTGAACTCCGGGAGTTGGTGATGGACAGGGAGGCCTGGCGTGTTGCAGTTCATGCGGTTGCAAATAGTTGGACACGACTGAGCGACTGACCTGAACTGAACTGAAGCTAGGATGATCTGGGATTTGACAGAGGAGATTTGGATGCACATTAATATCAATATACATAAAGAATTAGAATAAATATTTTACCATTCATGTAACTGAAGGTTGTTTTTAGGTTAATGTACACTATTGCAAAGAAGAACGGCACATCTGCCAACTGGGCCTAAAAGAGTACTTTTAACCAGTGGCAATTATTTGCTTGTTTGCTAAACCAATGCTTTTTCTAATTATTCTGTTAAAGAAAAGTTAATGGAGACTCGTTCCTGGTTATAAAACAGAAAACTTGTGAAATGCAAACATGCCATGTTTGTGAAAGTGCAAATGTATTTGCAGTTAATGATTGGCAGTAAATTAAGGTTGTTATTTTCTCAAACATTGGCTACTTTGGGTAAAGAGAAGTAGAAACATCATCAGGTTTAATGAATTTGCCAATTGTCCTTATTGCATATTTGAATTTGTATATCTCTATATAATCAATCAATGAAGAAAAATCAACTTTGACTTAAAAGAGTAAAAGCCTACTAATTATTTTAGGATATATTTTCAATGTACTTTATTGTTGGTGCAAATATTTGTTTTCTTGATTAGAGAAAGTATCAAGTACAAGTTTGTAAATGGACTGCTTTATTGCAGAGAATCATTTTCCTTTTTGAACCTTTATTCATTCAAATTAAATGAAGTATTAGTTAATTGCTTTGCCATTCTATAAAGTGCTACACAAAAGTAAGCATCACCAGTTATACTTGTGGGCTGTGGCCCACAATGTTCTGTGTGTAGCTTCTTATGTACCATACCTTTTAAAATCTCAAGCAGGTCTTTTTAGTAAATGGAAGTGTGAAGACTTTAGCATTTGACTTAATGTGGTCTGGTTGACAAGAGCAATCTGGGGCAGACAGGAAGGTCTGAGGCCTGGAAAAAGACAGATCTTTTGAAGGTGGGAAAACCACAGAAGTGAGGGGAATAACAGGTCAGGAAAATATCTTCACAGATAGAACACCCAATTCTTGAGTATAGAAACTGAGCAGTGGAGTAGGTGGAAAACATAGACTATGAGGACAAGTGGTATAAGATCAGGCAGTCCAGAGGTTTTGAACATGGCCTCTGGGGTTACAGACACATAGATTTGAGTTTCACCTTCACTAATCAAAAGCTCTTTGGTTTGGGAAACATGAAAGTCTCTTTCTAATCTTCAAGTTGTGAAAGTGTTGGTTGTTCAGTTGTGTCTGACTATTTGCAACCCTATGGACTGTGGCCCACCAGGCTTCTCTGTTCATGGAATTCTCCAGACAAGAATATGGAGTGGGTTGTCATGCCCTCCTCCAGGGGATCTTCCCTACCCAGGGACTGAATGTTGGTCTGCTCCATTGCACACAGATTCTTTACCGTCTGAGCTACCAAGGAGGCTCCTTCAAGTTATTCAAATATAAAATAAGACAATAGCAACCTTCTAAAGTCATCATTGTTAAGACAAATTTAGACAGTGTATATAAGGCATTAATGTCGTTCCTGACAAACAAGGAGTGATTATTCACTTGTATGTGTGTGTGTGTTCAGTCATGTCCAACTCTTTGCAACCCCATAGACTGTAGTTTGCAAGGCTCTTCTGTCCATGGAATTCCTCAAGCGAGAATACTGGAGTGGGGTGCCATTTCCTTCTCTGGGGCATCTGCCAGACCCAGGGATTGAACTCACATCTCTTGTGTCTCCTGCATTGTCAGGTGAATTCTTTACCATTGCACTGCCTGGGAAGCCCGTTCATCAACTATTGCCTCATGTATATTTGGGCTCAGCAGTGAAGAATCCACCTACAATGCAGGAGATACAAGAAATGCAGGTTCAGTCCCTGGGTTGGGAAGACACCCTGGATCAAGGCATAGCAACCCACTCCAGTATTCTTGACTGGAGAATCCCATGGACAGAGGAACCTAGTGGGCTACAATCCAAAGTGTCACAAAGAGTTGGACATGACCGAAGTGACTGAGCACACACGCATGTATATTTAGGACAACTAGTTTCAAATCAGAATCAGTTGTTTTCAGCTGTGTGGAGAGGGTCACTTTTGATGTTTAGTATCAGGCAAATCCTCTTACTGAGGAAGAGGAAGATAACTCAGCCAGACCAGCAGGTCACCTGTCACCATGTGAAGGAGGATGTACATGGCCTGGGTAGAGGAGACACATTTGCCATTTGTCTTGCTGCTGTGGAGGTAAGTCTTCTCTTGACAACTGCACCTAACCTTTGCCCATGGATGAGACAGCAGACGGGCTTCATGGATTTGCTGGTCACCATCCAAGCACAGGTCTTTCTCATCAGCCTGATGCATGTTTATGACACCTGGATCACAGATGTGTATGTGTAATGGGAGGAGTTCTTGACACACAAGGAGGCAGAGGTGGTGTGGAAGGAATATAATGTTTCGGTGGAAATTAAGAGAACAGTGACAGACCTAATTACAAAGTGTCAGAGGTAACGAGACATTTACAGTGCTGAGGTCCTTTGACAATGTGTTTCAACACTTCATTTGACTTAGAATGATCTTAATTATTCTTCACACTTGAGCAAAACAAATCCACCCATTCGCACAGACACATTTAATGCACCATAAAATGCATTAAATGAGCCCAAAGAAAGTGCCTCCAGACAATAGAAAGTGTTTTCATTAGATCTTCACTCCCAAATCTGGGTAAGAGCTGGCGAAGGAGCTGAAACTGAGTCAGAGTGTCACTCAGGCAGCTAAGTGGGCAGCTCTGAGGTCACACAGTTCATTGTTACTGTGGGTGCACCTTACCATGGTAACAATGAACAGCAGAGATGGTGCTTTATGCTAAGGAAGAACTTGGAGATGTGGAACAGATGGCTTGTTGTCTGTTTCTATTTTGAGCATGACTATGAGCAATGGATCCAATTATATAACTGGAAGGGGAGAACCATCTAAGACATTTGTGGTTGATGAGGTTGACTGTGGAGCCACAGATTGGCACCAGGTGCACTGCCAGTTCCGGCAATCTTGTAGTACCTGCTCAGAAGTAGCCATGGTAACCATGGGTAACTCCAAGAATCATACCCTAGACCTTCACTGGGAAAGGAAGTGAGAAGTGGCTACCACCAAGCCCAGCAGATGGTTTCTATCGTCATTACAGACAATATGGATATGAACACTTTACTTTCATTACAAAAGACTGAATAATTTAAAAAGACCTTCAGTTTTTAATCCCTCTGTCAAAGAAAGATTAAATACTCACTTGATGTTTAGTTAAATAATGAGTTAAATAAGTAGTATTTAGTTAAATACTCACTCACTTGATTAGTTTAGTGTTTCTTCAAGTGTTTCCCAGAATACTGAGAAGAGAGAGAATTATTTCATATTTAAGTAAATGACAAGCATATGTCCTAAAAGTGCTTTCTCCAAAGTTGATTTTGTAGTGCGTTAGAAGCATAATTCAATAAAAGTTTCCTTGTCAAATAAATTTGGGCAATGCAAAATCAAGTAGGCTTCTTCACTAAAGGACATTACAATCTTTGATTTATGATATGAATTATGGATATGTGAGCACAGCATATAAAATACAGTAATCCCAAAATCCATTTGACTAGGGAGGGCTTTTTTCCTGTGCTTTCCCTTAGGGGAAGGTTGAGCAGGAGTATATTTTGAGCTGGTGCTTTGCAGATACCCCTTTTGGAAAAGGCCACTGTTGAGTAATTTAGGAATAATTAGGACAAAAATTATACAATTTAGCACTGTACAAATGGTTGAGATTTAACTGTTCTATTTGAGACCATCAAGCGTTCTTTACTTGTACTTGCTCCATGTATAAAATGAGAATTGTACCTCAGTTTTGAATTTTTTCATCAAAATCTCTATATATGTGGTCAGTATTGTTTTGGGTTCCTTCATGTTTCTATTTAGTCCTTCAAGTCATGTGAAGGAAAAACAAGCTGACTCATGGAAAAGTTTTCCAAACAGGAGATACTGAGTGAAAAGGAAAGCTGTCTAGTGACTGACATATCATATATTACTTTGTATTTCAAAAGACTTAAATAATTCCAAGGGCCTTGAAATTCTCAAAAACTTCACTGAGAAACATCATAACCTAAGAAATATGTTCTATGCTCTGTTAAATACTTATTATATTCATCCTCCTGTAATCTTTTGCAGCCACAGTACAGCACATTCCCAATCACAGACTTTTTAAAGACCAAGTTCTGCCTCAGAAAGTGTATCTTGAATAATGTAGAATTAATGGCTATGTAAGTCCCCCCCCCCCACCTATGCTAGGTAACCCTGTACTCAATTATGTAAGTTTTCAGACCACTAATAATCAAATCAGCCTAGACATTCTCAGCTTTGTTTGTATTCTTGTGGCACACCAAATTGACAGCAGACTTCTCGCTCAATATTTAATGGATTTTCTCAGGATATCTTTACTGATAATGAAAAGGACAATGGAGCCTGCAGTGTTGCAAGCTCACAACCAAAAATATGGCAATTGGGCTTGATAAGCAGGATCGAGACAGGAACGTGCTCACTCTGAGGCTGCTGGCATTAACATGTTTACAGGAGAACAGAGAGCTTGAGTCTGCCATTACAGAATCACCTCTCAGCACACGGCAGAGCTTTGTGGCTGGTTGGAAGATGAACGGGGTGTATGGTCAGAATGGGGGTGGGGACATGGGCCAGAGGCGAGCTCTGGGCTGAAGGGTCAGGGTCGGAGATCCACACTCTGCTCCAGACTTTGCTGCCATTCACTATTCCCTCGGGACATGTCTGGGCTGGGATTCACAGTCCTTGCCTTCCACCCTGCACCTTGTAAATCACCGTCAGAGTGGCCTCGGGGCCACTGGGCCCACTAATGTGCCCTCATATAGCACTGAGAGCTCCCACTCAGATGACCTCCATAAATTTTGTTACTTGGAGCTGAGTGCACTGGAGAATTAAGTGTATTTGAAAGGAAAAATTAATCATCCAAATTAAGTGGGGAAGATTCTGGTGTGATGTAGTAAAAGCATTATTGAATGGGAAAGAAGAGGTTATGGAGGGGTGTGGAGAAGAAATCGCATATCTGTGTGACTCTATGATTATAAACAGGAACTCTTTGTTCAGTATTGCAGATAGAGTCTTGATGCAATAATATTATAATAACTAAAATAATAATAACCATTTATCAAGTGCTTATGATACACCAAGTACTGTGCTAAGGGCCTCACGGGCTTCATTTCATTAAATTTTTACTACAAATAGTCACTGTTATAACCCACATTTTACTTATTAGCAAATTGAGGTCAGAGGGGTTTAGTAACTCTTCAAGGTTGCACAGCTAGTTCACCGAACAGCTTGGTCATTGGATTCTAAAGACGGGAGATCTTAATCAAAAGTTGTGCTGATAATGAGTCATACTACTTGGGTGTGAGAGTAAAACAGATTTCAAGAAAACAGAAGACGTATTTCTTGCTGTCATGGAGTTTATGCTCAAGAAAGGAAGATAAAGTATTTCAAATAGTTAGTTAGATGTTTATATAGCTATATGTGGCTGGGAAAGAGAAGTACAGGATTCCGTCAAGACATTTCACAGAAGCCCTTGACCAAACCCATGTTGTACTCCCTACATCACTCTGCCTTTATCCACAGCTTTAGGGACCAGCATACATTTTGTTGTTTGTTTAGTCACTCAGTCATGTCTGACTCTTCTGAGACTCCACAGACTGTAGGGAGCCAGGCTCCTCTGACCATGGGATTTTCCAAACAAGATTACTGGAATGGGTTACCATTTCCTCCTCCAGGAGATCTTCCTGACCCAGGGACTGAACCCACATCTCTGCAGCTCCTGCACTGCAGGCGGATTCTTTACCACTAAGCCACCGGGCAGCATATATACAATGCACAACAGAGTGAGTTAGGAAATTCAGGTCCATCCCTCCCATCGCAAGTTGTAGTGTTCACTGATTCTCAGTTCAAGAAGTATCAAATACATTTTCAATACGCATATTATCATCTTCTGTGTCTTATATGTCTATTGGATAAAAAGTATATCTTTATAGCAGGTTTGTCTCAGTTCAGTTCAGTTCACTCATGTCTGACTCTTTGAGACCCATGGACTGTAGCACACCAGGCTTCCCTGTCCAGCACCAACTCCTGGAGCTTACTCAAACTTATGTCCACCAAGTCAGTGATACTGTGCAACCATCTTATCCTCTGTTGTCCCCTTCTCCTCTTGCCTTCAATCTTTCCCAGTAAAAGGGTATTTTCAAATGAGTTAGTTATTCGCATCAGGTGGCTAAAGTATTGTAGCTTCAGCTTCAACATCAGTCCTTTCAATGAATATTCAGGATTGATTTCCTTTAGGATGAACTGGTTGGATCTCCTTGCAGTCCAAGGGACACTCAAGAGTCTTCTCCAACACCACAGTTCAAAAGCATCAATTCTTTGGCACTCAGCTTTCTTCACAGTCCAACTCTCACATCCATACATGACCACTGAAAAAACCATAGCCTTGGCTAGACGGACCTTTGTTGGCAAAATAATGTCTTGCTTTTTAATACGCTGTCTAGGTTGGTCATAACTTTTCTTCCAAGGAGCAAGCAGCTTTTAATTTCATGGCTGCAGTCACCATCTGCAGTGATTTTGGAGCCTCCCAAATAAAGTCTGTCACTGTTTCCATTGTTTCCCTATCTATTTGCTTTGCAGTTTTGGGACCAGATGTCATGATCTTAGTTTTCTGAATGTTGAGTTTTAAGCCAGCTTTTTTTACTCTCCTCTTTCACTTTCAAGAGGAGAGTAAAAAAGCTCTTTAGCTCTTCTTCGCTTTCTGCCATAAATGTGGTGTCATCTGCATATCAGAGGTTATTGATATTTCTCCCGGCAATCTTGATTCCAGCTTGTGCTTCATCCAGCCCAGCATTTCTCATGATGTACTCTGCATATAAGTTAAATAAACAAAGGTGACAATATACAGCCTTGATGTACTCTTTCTTGATTTGGAACCAGTCTGTTTTTCTAAGTACAGTTCTAACTGTTGCTTCTTGACTGTATGCAGATTTCTTAGGAGGCAGGTCAGGTGGTCTAATATTCCCATCTCTTGAAGAATTTTCCACAGTTTATTGTGATCCACACAGTCAAAACCTTTGGTGTAGTCAATAAAGCAGAAATAGATGTTTTTCTGCAACTCTCTTGTGTTTTCAATGATTCAATGGATGTTGGCAATTTGGCAGGTTTGTCTACTTGATCTTCATGCCATTTTTGATCTTCGTAGTTGTGGCAAGAGAATAGAGGCACATCTAAATTTCTGATCCCCAGTCGTTTATTACCACCCTGATCATGCTTATTCCTTCCAGAGGAGTCAGAGGCAGAGTGTGGGAGTGTGCATCTGGGTCCACTGCTCATTTGGATCCCAGTGGTGTTGAGTTTCAGTGGCCAAATGGGACTCTGGAAACTGCAGGCACTTGGTGAGTTCCTTCTCTCCTGGGGGGGTTTAGGCGGTCTTCCAGAGGGACTTTTCCTCAGCAGAACCCTACCATCTGCTCTTCTCTACCCTGGCACTGGCAGGGGATGGTTTCATCTCAAGTCAGGTTCTTTAGAAACAGGTCCTGGGACAAGGTGCTCTTTGAGAAACCCCTAAGGGAAGTGGGGAAACAGGATCTGGAAGCGGGAGGGGTGAGAGCCCTGCAGGGGTGTTTCTCAGGCCTGGTCCCTGAGGGTTCTGAGTCTAAGTCAGGTGCAGAGGTGGAGGCCAGTGGGCCCGGCTCTTATATCCATGTTAGTCCCCTTACCCCAAGGAGAGCTAACCTCCTGGGGGTTAAAAGATAACCTCCTGGGGGTTAGAAGCCAAAGAGCTAGGGGTGGTTTCAACAGCAGCAGGATCTGAAGGGGGCCTCTGTTCTAGACCCACAGCAGGGTGCACTCCAACCACTCTTGAGTCCCAGTCCTTCAGTGGGGATTGTGGAAGTTTGTAACACAAACACACATATTTTCACCTTTCTGATGAAAGCCCAGCAGACGGAGAAGGGGGAACTCAGGTGCTGACATCAGAAAGATCTCTGGATTCTAAGTTTCCTGCTTCTCAGTGGGGAGAAGGTGGTCCTGCCAGTGGGAACATCTCTAGATGATGATCCCAGGAATGCAAAGCTGTTTTAAAGCACCTGTCCTTCAGAACAGATGTCCTCTGGTATGGAGTCAAGAAGTGACATTCTATCACTTACGGACAGTCTCCACATGGGCCACAGAAAGAGGAACCAGTTTAACACACTGTAAATTCACTCTCACAAGTAATACAATTACAATTCTTCCTGCATCTGTACATTTCAGACTGCAAATGTTACAGTGCAGGAAACATAATCTATTAACTTTTTTATACTCAAATGTTTAATTCCAGTCGATTTACAATTTGAATAATTGCTTCAATAACTTGTTTATGAATGTCAATCATTCCAGAATGAGTTCGTTAAACCAATCCTCTGGTAAAACTCTGTAAAATGTCTTCTCAAGAGAAAATGACCCTTTTAAAAGAAATTTCTTTCACAAGTCTTGAAAGGTGTGAACCAAATAAAGAAAAGGTAATATATTTTCTTTCTAAGTCTTTGAAGCCTATTGTGTGTCTTTGCCAGAAAAAGAATGCTAAATGCTGAGTTCCCTTCTGAAGAGTTGCTGTGGTTTTATTCCCTTGGTGTATTTTCTTCTAGAATCCTAGATTCTGCAGTTAATGTGTGGAGTAGTTGTTTAGAATGCCATGCTTCACTGAATAATCTCCTCTTCTCCCATTTTTCATGGAGCGATGTCCAATTAATTTCACATTGTCTTTTTGATGGCTGCAACCAATTGGTTGTTTCAAGTCAGAAGATTTTACCCAGATAGAAATAATTATGGTGAGTAAATGAGCTATATAGCCAAAACAGAGAATCGATTTAGCCCTTTGTTTACATGCTGACACTTCTAATTTTTACATTCTGACTTAAATCAATGACAGATTCTCTTCAAAAAAGACGTACATCAAGAGTCCCAATTTATAGATTTGCTGGTTGTTTACATGTTGGAAAACTTGCCTGATATTATGTCCTAACTTTACAACTTATACTTTATGTATCATTTTGCTGCTGTTCTCTAATTACACTAATTAAATGAATTATGTTTTTTGAGCAAATGAAGACATTTTAGGTAAGGAAGTAAAGGCCTCCAAAGAATAAGGATTTATGTATCTGTGTGTGGGCCTCCATGAGCCTCTCATGTGTCTGTGCCAGGCCAGGGCTTTCCTTCAAGGGGGAAGCATCTATCCTAAAAGGATGCATTCCTTTATAATTTCTAGGAGCTGTGGGAAGACAGATCCATAATTCTTAATGAAAGCAGGGATCAGTGACTGATAAGATAACTCCAAAAATACACAAAACAAAGAAAAGAAATTAAATTCAAGGAAAGTGGAAATCAATATTGACTCAAAGAAACTATAAATCTTGATATTCCATACAGTAAGTATGCATGTTTATCATTACTCGTTTGAACATACGAACTGAAATCACATTTAAGGCCTCCTGGAAAGCAGCCAGATTTCTACTTGCCTGTAGCAAAAGATGACTTATGCCAGGTAAGTGGTAGAAAAGAACTGATTTAATTAATCTTATAACCAAGGTTTTGTGACTGAGGAAGAGTGAATTGGGAAAAAGGCTAGCAAGACATTTTCTAACATTTATTTATAAAAATAATTTAAAATAGCCTACTGTATCTTATACATGCCTGAGGTTAACTGTCTTCAAGTTGTATAACCACCTCATCTACTCTGACTAGCATCAGATCAGGTCAGTGAACCTACTGATTTTCTTCTCCAGTTGAATAGTCATGGATCACTTCTGTATGGGCTTTACAACAGTTCATTAATTTATTTTAAAAATAGTTATTTGATGTTTATTATGTGATAGACTGTTCCAGGTGCCAGGGATATGATGATGAGGCAAATGGACAAAGTTGCTTCCCTCACAGAACTTACTCTCTAGTCTTTATGATAAACAAGAAAGAAGGAAACATATATATCCCATATTTACAGGTCAGGATGAGTCTATGAAGAAAATGGACAGAGTAAGGAGATAGAGTGTGAGGAAAGGGAGTGCTATTTTAAAAAGTCTGCCAGGGAAGACATCTTTGAGGAGATGTCCTTTGAGTAGAAACTTTAAGTGACATAATCTGTATGACTACGTTAAATCAAGATGAATCTGAAAAGATGTAATCTACATGAATATTTCAGGGCATAGAGAACACAAGCCCTGAAGTAGACATGTACTTGTGTTGGGGTGCTGCATCACTGACATGAGCTCAGTAGAGCTAGCTAAATTATTATCCAGGTTGGTGGTAAGGGGAAAAGATTGAGAAGAAAGGCAAGATTTTAATGCTGAAACCAATAAGAGATTCCAGAAGTAGGGTCCTGATGGGGCCAAAGCCTGAAATATTTAGGCAATTCTAAAGCTGGTGATGAGATTTCACAGAGCCAATTGCAAGAGGAGCCAAGGTGAGGAGCCAGCATGATCAGGAAGCCCACAGGAGGAGTGTTGATGTAGACTCACAGGGTGTGGAGTAAGGGGTGGTGAATATGGGACAGTTTCTGAGCCAAAGGCTGACATCTGTCAATTACTTAAGGTTTGTCTGTCTGTTTCACAAGTGTGCCATGTGCTCTAGAAAGGTTGGATAGGTGATCCCTGGAGTCATGCAGGGTGAGGTAGAGAACCAACTGAATCCCAGAAGGATCAGCTCTAGTGTAAAGCATTCTATAAAGCTGAGGTGTGGGCATAGTGGACGGGTCTGAGAGGAAGTGCAGTTTCTAGGCTTATCGAGGACTGGAAATAAAGTTGGCTGCTCAGAGTGGAAATTGGCCATTTTGTTACCTGAAGTCCAGCACATACATAGGTTAATTGTCCAAGTAATTCGACTGTAGGATGTAAGTACTTTTTAGCAAACATGTTATTTGCTTGGTTTGACCCAGAGCATAAGGATCTTTCCAGACCTTGTAAACTATGCCCATTTCTTCTCCCTACGTGTACACATAAACCTGCACACACACACACACACACACACACACACACACACATAGTCCATAGGTACTAACCTCAGAGCTGTTTTTTCATTCATTCATCCATTTAGCAAACAATGATTGAATCGCTATTTTGTGGCATGTCTGAAGAGACAAAAATAACTAGCAACTTGTCCCCTTCGTAGATCACAGTCTTGTCATGACAAAAGGGATTGTGTAACTCAATGAAGCTATGAGCCATGCTGTGCAGGGCCACCTGAGATGGATGGGTCATAGTGATCCACTGAAGGAAGGAATGACAAACCACTCCAGTATTCTTGCTGCAAGAACTCCATGAACAGGAAGAAAAGGCAAAAGGATATTAAAGTGGAAGATGAGCCCCCCAGGTCAGAAGGTGTCCAGTATGCTACTGGAGAAGAGTGGAGGGCAATTACTAGTAGCTACAGAAAGAATGAAGTAGCTGGGCCAAAGAAGAAATGATGTTCAGCTGTGGATGTGTCTGGTAGTAAAAGTCCAATGCTGTAAAGAATGATAATGCATAGGAACCTGGAATGTTATGTCCCCGAATCAAGGGAAATTGGACATGACCAAGAAGGAGAAGGCAAGAATGAACATAGATATATTAGAAGTCAGTAAAACAAAATGGACAGGAATGGACAAATTTAATTTGGATAACAATTATATCTACTACTGTGGGCAAGAATCCCTAGAAGAAATGGAGTAGCCCTAATAGTCAACAAAAGAGTCCAAAATGCAGTACTTGGGTGCAATCTCAAAAATGACAGAATGATCTGGGCTCATTTCCAAGGCAAACCATTCAACATCACAGTAATCCAAGTCTATGTCCCAACCACTAATGCCAAAGAAGCTGAAGTTGACCAATTCTATGAAGATCTATAAGACCTTCTAGAACTAACATCAAAAAAGGTACCTTTTTTATTATAGTGGATTGGAATGCAAAAGTAGGAAGTCAAGAGATACCTGGAGTAACAGGCAAGTTTGGCCTTGGAATACAAAATGAAACAGGGCAAAGGCTAACAGAGTTATGCCAAGAGAACACAGTAGTTTATAGCAAACACTCTCTCCCAGCAACACAAGAGATGACTCTACACATGGACATCATGAGATGGTCAATACAGATTGACTATATTCTTTGCAGCTGATGATGTAGAAGCTCTATACAATGTCAGCAAAAATAAGACCTGGAGCTGACTGTGGCTCAGATCATGAGCTCTTATTTCAATATTCAGGTTTAAATTGAAGAAAGTGGGGAAAACCACTGGGCCACTCAGGTATGACCTAAATCAAATCCCTTTAATGAATAGATTCAAGAGATTAGATCTAGTAGACAGAGTGCTTGAAGAACTATGGACAGAAGTTCGAAACACTGTACAGGAGACAGTGATCCTAAACTATCCTAAGGAAAAATAAGTGCAAAAATGTAAAGTGGTTGTCTGAGGAGGCTTTACAAATAGCTGAGGAAAGTAGAGAAGTGAAAGGTAAGGGAAAAAGGGAAAGATATACCCAACTGAATGCAGAGCTCCAGAACATAGCAAGGAGAGAAAAGAAGGCTTTCTTAAATGAACGATGCAGAGAAATAGGGAAAAGCAATAGAACGGAAAAGACTAGAGATCTCTTCAAGAAAAACAGAGATATCAAGGGAACATATTATGCAAGGATGGGCATGATAAAGGACAGAAACTGTAAGAATCTAACAGAAGCAAAAGAGGTTGAGAAGAAGTGGCAAGAATATGCAGAAGAATAATACAAAAAAAAGTTCTTAATGCCCTGGATAACCATGATGCTGTTGTCATTCACTTTGAGCTGGACATCCTGGAGTGTGAAGTCAGGAGGGCCTTAGGAAGTATTACTATTAATACAAACAAAGCTAGTGGAGGATATGGAATTCCAGTTGAACTATTTAAATTCTTAAAAGATGCTGCTACTAAAGTGCTGCACTCAATATGCCAGTAAATTTGGAAAACTCAGCAGTGGCCACAGGACTGGAAAAGGTCAGTTTTCATTCCAATCCAAGGAAGGGTAATGCCAAAGAATGTTCAAACTACCGCACACGACTGCACTCATTTCACATGCTAGCAAGGTAATTCTCAAAATCCTTCAAACTAGGCTTCAGCAGTATATGAACTGAGAACTTGCAGATGCACAAGCTGGATTTAGAAAAGGTAAAAGAACCAGAAATCAAATTGCCAACATTCATTGCATCAGAGGGAAAGCAAGGAAATTCCAGAAAAACATCGACTTCTGCTTTGTTGACTATATTAAGGGCTTTGACTCTGTGGGTCACAACAAACTGTGAAAAATTCTTGAAGAGATGGGAATACCCGACTTTACCTGTCTCCTGAAAAATCTATACATGTGTCAAGAAGCAACAGTTAGAACTGGACATGGAACAACTGACTGGTTCAAAATTGGGAAAGGAGTACCCTGCTTATTTAACTTATATGCAGAGTATATCATTCAAAATGCTGGGCTGGATAAATCATAGGCTGGAATCAAGATTGCCGGGGGAAATATCAACAACCTCAGATATGCAGATGATACCACTCTAATGACAGAAATGGAAGAGGAACTAAAGAGCCTCTTGACGAAGGTGAAAGATGAGAGTGAAAAGCTGGCTTAAAACTCAACGTTCAAAAAACTAAGATCGTGGGATCTGATCACATCACTTCATGGCAATTAGAAGGGGAAAAATTGGAAGCATGACAGATTTTCTCTCCTTGGGCTCCAAATTCACTGCAGACGGTGACTGCAACCAGGAAATTAAAAGTCAATTGCTCCTTGGAAGGAAAGCTATGACAAATCTAATGAAAGTGAAAGTGTAAATAATTCAGTCATGTCTGATTGTTTGTGACCTCATGGATGTAGTCCACCAGGTTCCTCTGTCCATGTGATTTCCCAGGCAATAATACTAGAGTGGGTTGCCATTCCCTTCTCCAGGGATCTTCCTTATGCAGGGATCGAACCCAAGTCTCCTGTGCTGCAGGCAGATTCTTTACTGTCTGACCCACCAGGGAGGCCCTCAAACCTAAACAGTGTATTAAACAGCAGACGTCACGTTGCCAACAAAGGTCCATATAGTCAAACTATGTTTTTTCCCAGTAGTCATGTACGGATATGAGAGTTGGACTGTGCAAAAGGCTGAGTGCTGAAGAACTGATGCTCTTGAATTGTGGTGTGGAGAAGACTCTAGAGAGTCTTTTGGAAAATAAGCAGATCAAACCAGTCAATCCTAAAGGAAATCAACCCTGAATATTCATTGGAAGGACTCAAGCTGAAGCTAAAGCTCTGATACTTTGGCCACCTGATAAGAAGAGTTGACTCATTGGAAAAGACCTTGAAGACTGTAAAGATCGAAGACAAAAGGAGATGGGTGCAGCAGAGGATGAGATGGTTGGATAGCATCGCTGACTCAACGGACATGAATTTGAGCAAACCCTGGTGTCTGGTGTGCTGAAGTCCATGGGGTCCCAAAAAGTTGTATACAAGTTAGTAACTAAACAACCATATTGTGGCAGGTCTGAAGATACAAAACTAAATAACAACTGGTCCCTGACTTTAAGGAACTTCAGTCTTCTGATTCCAGGCTGAGCTACTTCCTTCAAGGCCCTTTTGATTTTTCAAGGAACAAATTCTTTCTTGTTGGACCCCATGCCATCCCTTAGGACTTTGAATCCATGTGGATGTGCTTGCAGGTCGTTTGCTAGCTCTTTGGCCTCTGCCCTAAGAATGGATCATTTTTTCTCTCTCTGTCAGAGTCAGGCTCCTAGACCCTGTTTAATGTCTATACTTTCAACGTTGCTACTCTCTAGTCTTATCTTTTCTTGTTAAAGGTGACAATATTATGCTTGCATTGTCCATCCCCACCTAGCAACTGATAGCCACTTAGAGTTTAAAGCATCTTACCCAGAGATTCTCCCAAACTCTTAAAATGTCTAGTCCTTGCCTCTGCTGCCTCAATTCTCAGTCTTGTTTTATCTTAGAGGCATTAGGAGGGACTAGGAGAAGGGAAGAGATATCCATTCACACTGCCTTCTGGGAAGTAACACTACCTTCTTCTTCTGGTGGGTTTAAAATTTAATAGAATAGTTCCTGGTAAAATAATTGCTTGAGCTATAATTAATTAATTTTATTTAGATTTTCCTGGTGGCTCAGATGGTAAAGAATCTGCCTGCAATCAGAAGACCCAGGTTTGATCCATGGGTTGGGAAGATCCTCTGGAGAAGAGAATGGCTACTCACTCCAATATTCTTGCCTGGAGGATTCCAGGGCTACAGTCCATGGAGTTGCAAAGGGTCGGGCACAACTGACTGACTAACACACTAACATTCTCATGCTTGATCCAGCTTCTTTTAATAGGAATATAAAGTAGAATAGAGATAGAAAGTTGAAACAGAAATATAAGATTTTAGCTAAGAAAAATTAAGGATATTCTTTTTATATCTTTACTGTGGCACATAGGAGAGCTATGAAAATGAAGAGAAATGACACGTCAAGCCCCTCCTGTGAGCCAGATGTTTCACATAAGCTCCTCATAATAACTGAAAACTACAGAGCATGTTAAAGGAGGTCAGATAATTATTAAATGTTATAAAACTAATAAGTGGAAAGTTGGGAAGTGAATCGAGTGCTTTGTGATGTTGGAATTGGTCATTTGTTCTTTATCATGTTTTGACCTGGATCTAGAATTAGCTAGTTGCATGACCCTGGCCTTACTGGCCTGAATACCAGCTTTGGGGAAATGATGAGATTACACCCAGGCTTCTGAGTACATGTCCGTGGCTATTATCACCTTCATATCCATGGTTGGAAGCCGTTTCTCAGGATTTTTCTGAATCCAGGTTCATTTAAATAAGAAATAGTGGCCTACGTTTTAACAAGATTCCTGTTGTTTTTCCTTAAGTTTTGACATTATAAAGCTGTGCAGTGTGATTGTTTTGTGCAAATTCTTTCAGGAAGGCACTTGAATGTTTTTGCAGTTGCTTTTCTCATCATTCCACTCCTATTCAGGGAGACATTACAAGCGTCTCTCAAAATATACCTGTATCCAGTCAGATTTAGAAGGAGGAACAAGTTTGACCATTTATAGCAATATGAAGTAAAACTGACAGAGATTTAATTGTGAAATGCCTCTGTTCTACCTAGTAATTTTCTAAAATGAACCAAGTCAGTTGATCGATACATTAAAGAATCACGGGAAATTAGAAGGATAATGTCTATCTCAAAAAAGATGACTTGACACAATATTATAATAACTTAGAGCAACCAAAGTACTTTAAAAATTAATGTGAAATTCACCATCGATCATTTTAGATTTTAGTGGCCAAGGCACTGCATTTGTATAACACAATTGCTCAGTTGCAGAGCGGCATTAGTTTTCAGACCAGAGAAGGGGAATTAAATGAAATGAGCACTGACCTTTGTGACTGATGAAAATGAGAATCAGCATCTCTGGACACTTCTTGTTTCACGTTGTTCTTAATTGGACAATATTACAGAAATGACAAGAAATGAAACTTGATATTGATGGAAATTGCTTTAACAGATGGGAGCATTTTGACACAGTAATTTCAAGGTTCTCTAATTTGAAGGTGGCTGAGTTGTATTTTTTAAAACTAATAGTACATTTATAAACCAATATCTAGAGGAGACATTTGCACCAAATGTCTAAAGTTTATCTATAAAATTTCACTGTCCCAGGGATAAAATGACATGAAAATTCAGGTCATTTAACTATGTGCATGAAAGAGACAATTTGTCAGGTGTCTAACAACTTCAGACAGAAATACCAGACAAATCTGGGACTTGTCAGCATTATACAGAAGCCACAAATTGGGCTGACAAAAGCCAGTACCTTTTGATAATTATTCTGTATACACCAAACACACTGGGATCTACAGCAAGCAGAGAGCCCTGGAAAAAAGTCCTAACAGATTCACGCAGGAACTCCAAGCAGGCTTGCACTGTTATGAATAGAAATTGCTGAGAGATATTAGAATTAAGGTCACTTGAAAACTGGACTGGACAACATCACAAGAAATTGCCCATAGAACAAAATATCTGAAGCTCTGTATCCCTCAAGGTCCTGCTAAACCTCCTCTATGGGGCTTAAATCTCCTACTTTAGCCCTAATCTGTTACATGCTACACTGCACCTCACATACTCAAAGCATACCTGCCTCTCCTACACACACACACACACACACACACACACACACACACACACACACAGAAAATAACCAGTCTCTGCCAGAAAAATGATCATATCAGTAAGATAATTGTTGGTTTGGCTTCCCTTTCTGACTTTTAAAAATCTTCATGAGTGTTCTCTTCCACTCTTGGGTACCAAGGCCTCACTGATTTATGAGGCTTTTTCTACAAAAAAGCAAGTGTTGATCTATTCCACAGTTACCCTTTGACAAATTCATTTACTGGTTTGACATGTGCCCTTTGCTATAACCAGCACACCACCTTTCTTTGTGAAAGATGCTTTATTCCGTAGGATGGTTATTTATTCAGAACAACCTAGGAAGGACAGAATCTAGAGAAATGGATTTTCCCCTTGGGGAAGGCAGGCATGGGGAAAAGGGATGCAGTGCAAATAAGAGTCTGCCAGGTGGGGCATGGAATCCAACAAGCATAGCTAGGGCTGAGGAGGTTGAGTACACAGGTAGGGGAAAGTGAGAGCAAGCTCAAGGTTAGGCGATGTTAAGTTAGATTTGAATACCAGCTCCAATACTTGCTAAAAATAGGTGAAATATTGTGCTTGTATCTATTTGTCACTCCCACTGTATAATTGTAAGGAATTTGATAAAGATCATACCTAAAAAGTCTAGTGGTTTTCTCTACTTTGTTCAATTTAAGTCTGAAGTTTGCAATAAGGGGTTCATGATCTGAGCCACAGTCAGCTCCAGGTCTTGTTTTTTCTGACATTGTACAGAGCTTCTACATCATCAGCTGCAAAGAATATAGTCAATCTGTATTGACCATCTCATGATGTGCATGTGTAGAGTTGTCTCTTGTATTGCTGGAAGAGAGTGTTTGCTATGAACCAGTGTGTTCTCTTGGCATAACTCTGTTAGCCTTTGCCCTGCTTCATTTTGTACTCCAAGGCCAAATTTTCTGTTATTCCAGGTATCTTTTGACTTCCTACTTTTTCATTCCAGTCCCCTATGATGAAAAAGACATCTTTTTTGGGTGTTAGTTCTAGAAGGTCTTATAGGTCTTCATAGAACCATTCTACTTCAGCTTCTTCAGCATTATTGGTTGGGGCATACTTGGAATACTGTGATATTGAATGGGCCTTAGGAAGCATCACTATGAACAAAGCTAGTGGAGGCGATGGAATTCCAGTTGAGCTATTTCAAATCCTAAAAGATGATGCTGTGAAAGTACTGCATTCAATATTCCAGCAAATTTGGAAAACTCAGCAGTGGCCACAGGACTGGAAAAGGTCAGTTTTCATTCCACTCCCAAAGAAAGGCAATGCCAACGATTATTCGAACTACTGCACTATTGCACTCATCTCACACACTAGCAAAGTAACACTCAAAATTCTCCAAATCAGGCTTCAACAGTACATGACCGTGAATTTCCAGATGTTCAAGCTGGATGTAGAAAAGGCAGAGGAATCAAAGATCAATCATATGTTGGATCAAGCAAGAGAGTTCCAAAAAACATTTACTTCTGCTTTATTGACTACCCCAAAGCCTTTGACCGTGTGGATCAAAACAAACTGGAAAATTCTGAAAGAGATAGGAATACCAGACCACCTTACCTGCCTCCTGAGAAACCTGTATGCAGGTCAAGAAACAACAGCTAGAATTGGATATGGAACAATGGACTGGTTACAAATTGGGAAAGGAGTACATCAAGGATGTATACTGTCACCCTGTTTATTTACCTTATACGCAGAGTACATCATGCGAAATGCCAGGCTGGAAAACACACAAGCTGGAATCAAGATTGCTAGGAGAAATATCAATAACCTCAGATATGCAGATGACACCACCCTTATGGCAGAAAGAAAAGAAGAACTAAAGAGCCTCTTGATGAAAGTAAAAGAGGAGAGTGAAAAACTCAACATTCAGAAAACTAAGATCATGACATCCAGTCCCATCACTTCTTGGTAAATAGACGGGGGAAAAATGGAAACAGTGAGAGACTTATCTTTTTGGGCTCTAAAATCACTGCAGATGGTGACTACAGCCATGAAATTAAAAGAAACTTGCTCCTTGAAAGAAAAACCATGACCAACCTAGACAGCATATTAAAAAGCAGAGACATTGCTTTGCCAACAAAGGTCTGTCTAGTCAAAGCTATGGGTTTTCCAGGAGTCATGTATGGATGTGAGAGTTAGAATATAAAGGGAGCTGAATGCTGAAGAAATGATGCTTTTGAACTGTGGTGTTGGAGAAGACTCTTGAGAGTCTCTTCAACTGCAAGGAAATCCAATCAGTCCATCCTAAAGGAAATCAGTCCTGATATTCATTGGAAGGACTGATGTTGAAGCTGAAACTCCAGTACTTTGGCCACCTGATGCGAAGAACTGAATCTTTGAAAAGACACTTTTGCTGGGAAAGATTGAAGGCAGGAGAGAAGGGGACAACAGGGGATGAGATGGTTGGATGGCATCACCGACTCAATGGACATGAGTTTGAGCAAGCTCTGGGAGTTGTGATGGACAGGGAGCCTAGTATGCTGGAGTCTATGAGGTTGCAAAGAGTTGGACAGGACTGAGTGACTGAACTGAGCTGATTGTGCTTGTCCCTGAATTCATCCTATATTTCAGTTCAGTTCAGTTGCTCAGTCATGTCCAACTCTTTGTGACCCCATGGACTGCAGCATTCCAGACTTCCCTGTCCATCACCAACTCCTGGAGCTTGCTGCAAACTCATGTCCATCCAGTCAGTTATGCCATCCAACCATCTCATCCTCTGTCGTCCCCTTCTCCTCTTGCCTTCAATCTTTCCCATCATCAGGGTCTTTTCCAATGAGCCAGTTCTTCGCATCAGGTGGCCAAAGTATTGGAGCTTCAGCTTCAGCATCAGTCCTTCCAATGAATATTCAGGACTGATTTCCTTTATGATTGACTGGTTTGATCTTTTTGCAGTCCAAAGGACTCTCAAGAGTCTTCCCCAACACCACAGTTCAAAACAATCAATTCTTTGGTGCTCAGCTTTCCTTATGGTCCAACCCTCACCTCCATACATGACTACTGAAAAAATCATAGCTTTGACTAGATAGACCTTGGTTGGCAAAGTAATGTCTCTGCTTTTTAGTATGCTGTCTATGTTGGTCATAGCTTTTCTTCCAAGGAGCAACCTTTTTTTAATTTCATGGCTGCACTCACCATTTGCAGAGAATTTGGAGGGACGCTCTAAAAATATAATTATAGCTATCTTAGGCTACCCAAGGGATAGTCTACCTGTTGTCACTTAAGCACTAACTGCAAATTTTAACCATGATCTTTCTCTCTTCAGGTACTCCCTCCCCTCTCATCTTCAGTTCTGTATCTTTTTACCTCTGATTCATTACTGCCACCACTCTCAGCACCACCACCACTGCTGCCAGCTTTACATTGTGGTGATTGCTGAACAGCCACCTCAGAATCTCATGGCCCAGAAAATCTGCTGTCATAAACCACCTGGTGGCCAGGACAGCCAGCAGAGTTAGAGAGCAGGATGTAGTTGCTTTAGAACTCTTTGGTATTAAGATTGGTGAGAAGACAGTAAGAGAAAGAGCAAGATATGCTCAGAGTGGGGGCTCGAAGTGTTAGTTACAGAAGAGGGGTGAAAATAGACTGTACTCCTTTTCAAAACATTAGCTGTTTTTCCTGGGAAAGCATTACCTTCTTTCCCCACTGCCACTCACTTGCACTGGTAAATGAAATGAATGAAAGTGGTGGGTGTCATTTCTGAAAATACTCTCGAGGGGCTAGCAGCATATGGGAATCCATGTTCTTTCTCTGTTGCATTTGCAGCAAAGACCAGTACTGATCCAGAACAAAGACTTCTTCAGCTTGCATCCCTATCTATCTATTTACTGATGAATAAGCTTCTGTTGTAGGCCACTATGATTTATCTTACTTCAACCTAGCCTAACTTATTATAAGACAGTTCCAGGAACAAAGCAATTCCAGCCATTAGTGAATTATATTTAGGGTGTATGTGTGTGTGCATCTGTGTGTACATGTGTGTAAGTTAGAAAAATACACAGGAAAAAAGGTCAACAGCAACAAAGATGACAAGTACTGGGAACTAATCAAAAATAAAACATAAAAACTAAAAATTTGACTTGCCTTGGCTATAATACAATTGATGCTGATTATAGTAAGTTTTGTGAACTGCCTGCCATTTGAGACTAATTTATATGCAGCATAATAAAAATTATGCATAGCATTAAAATATGTACCTGATTAACTCTGTTGCAAGCTTTGCTTGATTACAATAGCCTCTCTGTGTGTATATTCAATCTTTGTAATTTGTTGTTCATACAGTAATTTAAAATAATCTGTGAAAATATTTCCATTAAAAGGATCAAATTAGGATGCTTGCTGTAGGTGTACCTATAGAATAGAAGGATAGGCAACTAAGAAGAGAAAAATGAGAACCTGAATAAATCGATAGGACCAAACTGACTTGGCCCATGCAAACATTTATTTATTGCGTTGTATTTCCTCTAGGCTCAGTTATAAGCCTTGTATCACTGCAGTCACTTTTGTCTATATTCATGGCTTTGACTACCCACAATTGATTAAATATCTTCCAAAATTATGTCTCTAGCCTCTCTTGCTTCTATGAACTGTGTACATATATTAAGACATTCAACTTCTCTTCACCATTTCTACTTGAATGTCTTCAAGGTACCCTAACTCCAACATGTTCAAGATCACATTTCATGGTCTGTTGCATAAGCGGGTCCTCTTCTCTTTCACTTTCCTACTCCCAGTTAATCTTCAACTACTGTTGATTTTATCCTTAAATATTTTTATTCTGTTTTCTTATTGATAGCTACACTTTTACCACTCTCATTTACCATCATCTTCAATCTGAAAGCTTACCAGTCTCCCCACACCTACTACATCCCTTCCAACTTATCATCCACATTGCATGTAGGGCGTTTTCTATCAAAGCACAGATATGATTATTTGACCTTATTGTTTAAAATTTTTATACTTTTTCCCATTGCTCTTCTGGTGAAAACAGAAATGTTTAACATGCCATAAATCTACCTGAACAGTGGATCTTATCAAGTTCTCCTCTCCTTCCCTCCACTCTCACTTTGCTTTCATAAATGCCTCTTCTCAATCTGGTGGGTTATCTATCGGTTAGTTCCATCTTCCTTTCAAAAGAGGAGCAAGCAACCCCACCTGGTAGATCAGAGTACTGCAGGGATTGGCTCAGAGTTGGGCATTATATCCAGAGGATGAGTGAGTGAGAACCTTATTCAGACATTTAATATGAAGCCTAGGAGAAGGAAAACCTCTTTTCTTCTGAGATAAGAGCTCTTAGGTCTTCCTCTAAGGCAAGTCTTTTTGACCATGTGGAGAAAATCTGCCTGAGATGGAGCTAACGCAGAGGGGAAGTAAGTCAAGTGATGAAAAGGAGACTGATGACTGGTAACATTCGTCAGGCCAGTGCTGAAAGCTAGTGCCAGTACTTGGACTCTTCATTTACATGACTCAGTAGGGTCTTTTTGATTTTGGCTAATTTAAATTGAGTTAATATCATAACTAAATGTTTCCTTCATAAGAGGGAACTTTATCTTTGTTCTACAGCCATCTCTCCTCACCTCACACCAAGTTAATGATTTCAGAGCTTAGCTTAAATATTATTCTTTAGGAAGGTGCTTCTTAATCCTCCAAACAAGATAAGCTATCTATGTTACGGCTATGATGACATGATTCTTTTCTGTCTTTCCCACGTGATTCTAAGCTCCATGAGGGGACATTGCAGTGGCCTCCAGTATGCTTGGTACCTTGCCAAGTGCCTGATAATAAATATTTTTGAATGAATGATTTAAGAGAGAATAACTTGATGTCAGGCACTGTGCTATGTGTTTTGACATATATTATCACATGTAAACTTCACAACAATCTGGTGGCAGATGCTCTGTGATCCATTTACAAATGTGGAGACAAGCATGGATATGTAAAGAAACATTGTCAAATGAATCTAAAGAGAGAGATCCAGGACATAAAGTGAAGTCTTGTTCCAAATGCAGAATTCCTTTTCTCATGCTACCTTCTAAGAACCTCCTAAATGTCTATTTGCACTGTCTCTTTTCCCTACAAAATGCTTGTCTTGAAAGCATTCCCTATGGTATTATGCTCTCTTGAGCGTGCGTGCTCAGTCGCTTCTGATTCTTTGTGACCCTACAGACTGTAGCCCGCCAGGCTCCTCTGTCTCCAGTCAAGAATACTAGAGTCGGTTGCCATGTCCTTTTCCAGGATATTCTTTTGTACCTTTTATTTAAATAGATGGTTCAGTAGGTTTAACATATTCCAGAAATATTTTCATCTTTACCTTGAACACTTGAGACATACTCTCTTTGTGGCTCCCTGCTCCCCTGCAACAAACAAGAAAGAATATCCTTTAGAGTAATGGGTAATGGACCTGGTTTGAGGTTGTATATGAATGTCTTGAGATCCCTTGTGCTTTCTTATATTGGACAGTGACTTTCATGTCTACTCCTAAAACCATTCATGAGTAAAAGAGAAAAGAGGTAAAAGAATAAGAGATGGGGAACACATGTATACCTGTGGCGGATTCATTTTGATATTTGGCAAAACTAATACAATTATGTAAAGTTTAAAAATAAAATAAAATTAAAAAAAAAAAGAATAAGAGAGATTGGGAGTAGGGAAGAGAAGGCAGAACACACCTATGCCATCGATCTGGAGTCCCTGAGGTCCTCAATGCTTCAAAATCCATCCGTATTCCCAAACCCCTAACCACCCAGCATTTCGGTCATCTGCACCTTGTCATGGTCTGACAACAATATCCATTAAATGGCAGAAGAAGTTCAACCTAGTAAACTGATGCTAGACAGCTCAGTGGATACTGAGAATATACTTGATATGTACTGTTCAGAACCATAACAATAAATGTTTAAATTAAATACCCAGGCTCAACAGAGACTACAGTAAAGGAGGAATCCCAAAGATTTTGGGATACATTGTAAAGGCCTAAGTTCTCTTACAGATGGGTGACAAGATGAGAAGCTTTAACCAGAGGGTAGATTGATGAACTGATTCTTTCACTGAGGCGGTCTTGCTGTACAAAGAAAATGGTAGCTGAACCAAAGTGTGTAGTGACATAGTTGATGCTAGCTTAAACATTTTATCTCAAATGGGTTGCAAGTTCACTGACTAGCAGCACTAATGTCTAACTGACTTTGAGTGGCCGAGACCTTGAAAAGTGGTGTGCAGTACTGGCCATGTATTAGAAGTATCCAGCCATGTATATTAGAAGCACCTGGAAGCCTTTACAATCTACCAGTGCACATAGAACTCATCTGGAGACTGTTTCAGTGAGTTCAGAGTGGTATCCAGTAAAGTGTTAGCATTGCCTCAGGTGATTCTTGTGTGCAGTCAAGATTGAGAACTTCTGACCTTTGCTCTTGTGGGACTGGGAGACATGTGAATTTCTAATGCTGACCTTTGGCAAAGTAATGAGACCTAAGCAGAGCTGACAGAAGTGGAGGAGCTTATCTTTCTAAAAACTTCTTGCTTCTTGGATCTTTTATTAGCCATTCAAGGAAAGGAAATAGAACTTAACAGAGTTTCTAAGAGATAGGTGACATGCGTGGGGGAAAGGAACACCTACAGGCTGCTTGGAATTCGAGGCTTTAAGATATCTGAATTTAACAAGAGAATTGGTAGGTGGGATGTTACCCCATTTCACAGGCAGAGCGACACAAAGCAGGCAGTTAAAGGCAAAAAATAATGTCACAATACATTCATTATTTCCCCTCCTCCTCCACGGTAGTTTTTTGGGGATAATGGAGCTATCATTGGTATCAAGAGAAGGGAAAATGAGGACTTGGGAGATGAGGGCTATTAATATGGCAGTATGGAGAACAAGGGGAGATCCGTCATCTATCTAAAATATCTCCGTTCAGAGTTGAGTCTGGAAAACATGTAGTTCAGAGTTAATGAATGGATGGAGCAGACCTTCAGTTGTTAAGGCCATCCATCCTTCTAGCCATACATGCTCACAACACACCAATCATTATTCAACTCATCCATTAAATAAGGACAGAATTCAAAGATAAACCTTATAAACACTTGTAGTGCAATCAGACTCTCTGCTTGATATTAACAGCCCCTCAGACACTGCATTTCAGGAAACTTCATTTTGTTGATCTCCTTTGCTGCACTGTGCTGCCCTTGCATACTCATCTACTGGCTTATTAAGAGTATTTTCACACATTGAGTCAATTAATATAGGTAGCAGAGCATAATGGAAAAAGTATAAGCTTTAGACATTAGACATTGGCCCTTGTTAATGAGCTTTTGGGTAAATTAATTTACTTCTTTGCACCTTAGTTTCTTTGTAAAAAGGTGTGTGTGTGTGTGTGTGTGTGTGTGTGTGTGTGTGCATACTTAGTCGTGTCTGACTCTTTGAGACCCCATGGACTATAGCCTACAAGGATCCTCTGTCTGTGGGATTTCCCAGGCGAGGATGCTGAAGTGGGTTGCCATTTCCTATTCCAGGGGATCTTCCTGACCCAGGGATTGAATCTGAGTCTCCTGCATTGGCAGGTGGATTCCTACCACTGAGCCACCAGCTAATCTATATTTAGGATGATTGTAAAGATTAGATGTGAGCTGAAGTCAGTTGTTGAGCAAGCTGCATTTAGTAGGGTGCTAGTAGGAAACAACTTTGCTTTTTGTCAACATTACCTTCCAATCTGGTCTGCTGAGCCTCCCTTTCCCACTCCTCAATAATGCTTCAGGGAAATTTTATGGCTATTCTTGTCACTTGCTGGCATTAAGAAATCCATCCAAATCTTAAGTCAAGCTTCTTTTTCTTTATACAATTTGAAGCGCTGTCCTCTTCCTCTGGATCAGACCTGATCAATCTTTAGAAACCTACTTGGCTCCTTCTTCAGTGTTCTGGGGTTTCTAAATTCTTCAGGACTGTGATGGGGAGAAGGAAAAGCGACATGTTTACTTACTTATCTAGCTCTGGCTCTTGTGTGACAGACCCTCAAGTGCTGGTGTTGTATTTTGTGGAAGGCTTTTGCAGACTCTCCAGGGGACCAAAGAAAGTATAAGAAAATGGGACATGATGGCTTATGTAAACCCTAAGTGGCTGGTGCCTGGGTTTTGCATGTGATAACAGGTTTGTGCAGATCTAGGCAGAACATCTGCCTGCTCCTTACAGAAAAAGTTCTTATGGAGTATTTCAGAAACATGCATGCACATTTGCTCTCTCTTGACAGTTTCTTCGCCATAACATGCATATTAGTTTCCTTGTCTCTTGTGTGGTGGCAGTATATATACAATGTAGAGAATTTACCATGTTAAGCAGTTTCAGGTGAATAGTTCAACAGCATTAAGTACATTCACACTGTTGTGCAGCCATTACCACGATCCATTTCCAGAACATTTTTAGTTTCCCAAACTGAGATCTGTACCCATTAACCAACAACTCCTCGTTCTTTCTTCTCCCTCAGCCCCTAATCAGCACCATTCTTCTTTCTGTCTCTTTGAATTTTACTGCTCTTAGTATCTCATGTAAGTAGAAATTATACAGTATTTGTCCTTTCATATTTGGCTAATTTTGCTTAGCATAATGTTTTCAAGGTCTATCATGTTGTAACATGTATCAAAATTTCCTTCCTTTTAAAGATTTAATAATATTCTATTGTATATATACACATTTTGTTGATGTATTCATGTATTGATGGACATTTGGATCCTTTCCACCTTGTTTCTTAAATGCCATTTTTAGATAAAAAAGTTCATGGCATAAGTAATCATCAGTTGCTGAAGACATTTTGTCAATAGAGTATTTCTCCTCTGGCTCATCTTTCCCCATAGTATCCGATCCCAATCACTTCAATGGCAAGCAGTTGGGGAAAAAGTGGAGGCAGTGACAGACTTTATTTTCTTGGGCTCCAAAATCACTGCAGATGGTGACTGCAGCCATGAAATTAAAAGATGCTTGCTCCTTGGGAGAAAAGCTATGACAAACATAGACAGCATATTAAAAAGCAGAGACATTACTTTGCTGATAAAGGTCTGTATAGTCAGAGCTATGGTTTTGCCAGTAGTCATGTATGGATGTGAGAGTTGGACCATAAAGAAGGCTGAGCACTGAAGAAATGATGTTTCTGACAGTGGTGTTGGAGAAGACTCTTGAGAGTCCCTTGGACTGAAAGGAGATCAAACCAGTCAATCTTAAAGGAAATCAACCCTAAATATAGTAAATCAATCCTGAATATTCATTGGAAAGACTGATGCTGAAGCTGAAGCTCCAATACTTTGGCTACTTGATGCTAAGAACCAACTCATTAGAAAAGACCCTGATGCTGCAAAAGATTGAAGGCAGGAGGAGAAGGAAACAGCAGAGGACAAGATGGTTGGATGGCATCACCAACTTGATGGACACGAGTTTGAGCAAACCCCAGGATTTGGTGGATAGGGAAGCCTGGCGTGCTGCAGTCCATGAGGTCACAAAGAGTCGGACACGAATGAGCAACTGAAAAACAAGCTGGCCTCCAAAGACAGGAGATGTAGGACAGTCACTCAGATCTTTATAGTGAGAAATACTCATAGTTCTCAGATGATGGTACATAAAATCGTGGTGGAAATGTCAGTAGATTGGGTGAATGATCAACTTTCAGAAACCATAGTTTTCTTTTACTTTTTCATCAAGTTGTGTCCCTGACTTTCATACTTTACCTAGAGAAGCAGAACATGCGTATCATAATTCGTGCTCTAGTGACTGGACACATTTGACCCTAAAACATGTCTGAGATTTCATTTTCTTTTCTGTTGGCTTGATTTCACACTTCAACTGCTTCTTTAATTCCAACGTTCTTCGGTTTATGTGGGGTTCATCTTCCCTCCTTTTTTCTGCCTAATGATTTAGTAGTTTAAGGCTTCTGTTCTTTCTTTAAGAAGTTTTAATTCCCCAGGAACATTATGTCTAAACAAAGACTGACTTCTAGTTTTGACACTTTGGAAACTGTAAATCTGGTGGGTCCCTGGGGCATCGCCCCCCTTCAGCATTTCCTGTAAATGATACAGGGAGCTAAACAGCCGGCCTCCCTCCACTCACTTTGCTGCTCTTTTGTAGGAAACGCATAAAACAGCTGAGCATTCAGTTTCCCATTTCTACAGTCTGTGTGCTCTGCTTTACTGGAATGTTTGTTTGTCAAGGATGAAGAGCTGCTTGCTAATAATAACCATAATATCGCCATTTCTTGAGCATCTGCTTGTACAGGAAATTTTACCTGCAAGATAAGATTTTCTTTTCCCTGCTTATAGATGAGGAAACAGGTTCACAAAAGAAGCTAAGAGATTTTCCTAAAATTACATAGCTAGCAGGTAATTTGGGGAAGATTTAAACTTTAAAAAGGTACAGGTATAGTATGAGGCATGATTGGCAAGGGCTGGCCCTCTTAAAAAAGTAATTTATTAATATATTTATTTTGGTATACTGGGTCTTTTTTGCTGTGTGGGCTTTTCCCTAGTTATGGTGCTTGGGCTTTTCATTGTGGTGGCTTCTTTTGTGGAGAACAGGTTGTACGGAATGCAGGCTTAATAGCTGTGGTGAGTGGGTTTAGTTGTCCCATGGCGTGTGGGATCTTTCTAGACCAGGGATCAAACCCATCTCCCCTGCATTGGCAGATGGATTCTTAACCACTGAGCCACCAGGGACATCCAGGGCTGAACCTTTTGAAAGATACCTTAGAACTTCCACAAGAAAAGGTCCAGGAGGGGGTGTGTTCATTCTTCATCACATGGATATACCCTGAGATTTTGCTGTGCTCTCTGTCCTCCACTATTTGCCAAGACAGGCTGCCCATGAGCTTTGTTTACAGGGACTATGAGCTGAGGCTGAATAATAGCACAGTTGTGCTGTGCCACATTGTGGAGGTTGGCACACTGTCCTGTCTTTGATTACATGCAGGTCCCCTGCTGCCTCTGTTGCTGTTTTGTAAGCATGGTTTCTGCAGTTGATCCAAGGGGAAATTTAGACATTCACCCTGTCATAAAATTATGGATCACAGAAAAGAATTAAATTCAGTGGATGACTTTAAATTCTCATAATAGCAAAGTTAGAAAAAAAATTACCATTCCGTTTGGAAACAAACTCCACTTTCTCTTGGAATAAAAAATGACTTACATCTCACCATTTGGGAGTCAAGTGAGCTGCCTCTCAGGAAGAAAATGTGATTCATCTTGTATGAGTGTGGTGTTTGCATGAAGTGACCATCATGCAGACCTGCCAGGATCCTCAAGCAGAGGCACAGAGAACTTTGGAGGCAGCTATTTCTGTTAACCTTCCCCCAGACTTTCCAGTCCTAACACTTCCTAATTGATACCCAGTGGCTCATTCTCTGTCTGATCTCCCTGATCTTGCTGGTGACCAACACTCCTCCCTAAACCTCTCTCCTCTAGTTGGTTTCTGTGACTCTGCACTATCTTCCTTGCCTCTGGATTACAACTTTTCTGTTCTCACACCTCTGAAATGATAGCATTCTCCAGGGTCCTGTCTCAGGCTTCCTGGGCTTCTCTGGCACATGCCACCCTCTGACTAGCATGTGGACTCTCAGCTTAGAGCATCCCTGCCTATGGTTACCTTAAGCCTTTGCCCTGAGGTTCAGGCCCTGACTTTCCAGACACTGCTCCTGACCTACCCAGTGTCCAGTCTGACATTTGCTCTGGAACTCCTTCGTCTTCCTTTCCCTCTGTCTTGATGGACAGTTGTTATTTTGCAGGCCCTTCCTTGTCCTGGAGATAGCCTGGCCAGTGTCGGTTGTCTGGTGCTTTCTCGTTGCACTGGCCTTCATTCCAGAGCCTGAGATGGGCTCTCCCACTGTGTGCACTTGTCCAGTTCCAAGTCCTGGCTCTTCCTGGTCCCGCTCCTAGTCATGCCTGAGAGGTGATATTTTCTATCAGGTTTTATATTCTCTTTTAACATTGTAGTCTTTTTAACCTAGCACACTGTCTTGCATATAGTTTATTTTCCGATAATGGTTCTATTTGATTAACAAAGATTCAGCAAATTGAATTGGAGCTATTATTCACTACACCAGGATAGCACCAGGTAATGTGTATAGAAGATTCTAGAAAGAAAGAGGGGGAAAAATTAAATTTGGTAGGAAAATGTCACTTAAGCGCCTCTGGAAACTTGTTTGTATTATGTGGAGAAGATTTTGGATCTGTGTTTTTCATGTAAGGATGTGAGGATGAAGAGAAGTCAAGTAAGTCACAAAGTTTGGTATTTTTCCTCATTCAGAAAATTCATCTTTTAACTAAGTATGATTCCAAGGTTAAATTATTAACTGTGTAGAAAGAATCTCTCAACAACAGTGTTCCCTTTTCCTCTGCAGGAGTTTTCTGGGCAAGTTGACATTTTATACTGCACAGTCTGGCAATTGCAATCTAGCATTTTTTATTGTCGTAGTTTTCCTTGGTTTTTCTGATTTCTCTTCATTATCTGCATGACTATTCAAACTGATATTCGCTAAACATTTAATGGACCTGATTTTTTATTGACATTCATTTTATTCTAAAAGAAATTCACTTACTAAATTATTTCCTCTGGTAGAAACAGGTCAATGTTGTGGAAAAAAAATCTATGAAAACACTTTTCTAATTACACTCCACTAAAAAAAATTAATTAAAAACACTTTTCTGTAGTTCTGTTCTCTTTTCAGCTCTCATTTATGATTTTCTAAAGCTGATGTACCTTCCTTGGGAGACATATTAAAGATTTGAAATGTGTATAAAAATAACCATCTGTTTTTCCTAAATAGTTCTATGTCATGCATCAAATAGTTTTCAGACATTGCTGATTTTGAGGACTGATTTCAGGCAACTGTCAGTGGGCTGGCTTGAGACTGTAGCTACTTTATGCCACTTGCAAAAATATTCAACAGAGACATGTATTCCTGGTGAGGAATTTTATTTTTTTAAACTTCAGTCATTGGGACTGCCCAAATCAGCAGCAGTGGAACTAATTTACATTTCCCTGGTGATGTGGGTTGTCATGTGTGGATATCATGTGTGAATTAATTTCCAACCTATTTCAGTGATGCTTTGGTGTCCGTGGTGAATTGACATCCTCTGCAGCTGGCTTGTCTCTTGAATCTGGCTCTAACTTCACCTTGGGTCTCATTTCTGTACTCATTCCTCCTTCGGGACAAACATTCTTTTTCTTCCTACTTGTACTTTGTCTTTTCTCCTTCATAATTCACCATGCCTCCCTTGACGTCTTCGATATTTTGACAATTCTTCTTAAAGCCCACAGAAATTCTCTTCTGTGACAAACCTGTATTAAGGTCTCTGTCCGATTCCTGATTTGAAGTTGCCCCACACATAGCCACTTCTGAGGCCACGAGACCCCTGGTTCTGTCCAGGACTAATTGAACTGAGTGACAGTCATAGCCACCTGATTCAGGGAAGCCACAGGTAGAGTGGATGAACCAAAGTGATTCTCTCTCAGAGGAATTTAGAATTGTAACTCAGGAATTGAGCCAGTAGGATGATGGCAGACACTTGTGCAAGACCAGGTAAAGTCACTACTGGTACCCAAGGTGGGCCATGCAAAGCAAATGCAGCCAGACTAGGAAAGAAGGAAGAGAACTGGAGAGAAGAAGAGAGGGGAGAAGCCACGTGCTTTCTGAGATGATGGTGACTTCTGTATTTGGAATTCAGTCTATCCTTTTCTTGTCCAAACATGCTTCAGTTTTTCTTTTGATGTTAAGAAATATTACCTTTAATTAACTTTACCTTTCATTTAAATTACCTTGAGATAATTTTTATTTCTTTTAACAAAATATCATTTCTTGTTTCTGCCATCCTACCTGGCTGCCGGAGTGTCTTCTGGGGCTCAGCCTTTTTCCTCATTACCTGCTCCATTTGAGGCAGCAACATTGCCATAGGGAAAACATGGGTGACTGAGGGTCACTTGCCCACTTTGTTAATCAAAGTAATTAGTGATAACTGCAACAGTGCTGTGTGTGTATTAAATCACTTCAGGCATGTCCGACTCTTTCTGACCTTATGGATTCTAGCCCGCCAGGCTCCTCTGTTCATGGGATTCTCTGGGCAAGAATACTAGAGTGGGTTGCCATTCTCTTCTCCAGGAGATCTTCCTGACCCAGGGATCGAAACCACATCTCTTGTGTCTCCAACACTGGCAGGAAGGTTCTTTACCACTAGCACTGCCTGGGAAGCCCGCCTCAACAGACAATCCCCCCAATACACCAGAAGTATATTTCTCATTCGCCTAAAATCTGATGTGGTTTTAGAGGCCTTCTTCCATCCAATAACTATATAATCTGGAACATAGGAACATTATGGTTGCCAAAGTAGGAAAAGAGACAGAGATGGAGGAGGCAGAATAACTCATAATTGCATTGGGTTGGATTGACAAATGCCACTGGGGCCTCTAATCACAAGTCATTTTACAGAACTCATCTTAACTCTGTGGACATGCAGGATGCATAAGGGGGTACACAGAACACTGGATGAGTCCCAGATGTTTATGCTGTACTCATGTTTGCCTACTATATCCAATGGCCTGGTCAAATGCCCTGACAGCCTGACTGTGGGGAAGCTTGGTGGGTGAGACTTCTTCTGGGTTACTGCTGTGTACTGCAGACAGTATAGCTGTTCAAGGAGATGCAGGGGAGGCTGCCAAGCCTAGCAGGTAAGAGCATGAGCTGTCAAGGAGCCAGGCCAGACTGGCTTGATTGGATACTCCTTCCCCAGGCCTGGAAAGCTGCAATGCCAGACTTCTGATATACACTCCCAGGTCACCCTGCATTTGTCCACCTCTCAGTCACACTTTCAGCACAAATGTTGTATGGGTCATTCAACAAAGGAATTACTATTAAAGAACATAACTTAAAAAAAAAAGTTTAACAGAATTTATAGTTTGAAGTGGTTGTGGATCAGAGGATAATATAGCAAATGATTGCGAACATGGCCTCTTGTATTGGGATCCTTGAGTTGAAGTCTCAGCTCTGCTATTTGCTAGCTATGTGATCTCAGGTAAGATTTTTTAACTTCTGTGTGTCTCATTTTCCTGTTTTCTCAAATTTAAAAATGACAGTGCTTTCCCCTAGGTTTGTTGTAAGAATTAAATGGGCTAGGATATACAAAATGCTTAGAGTAAAGCCTAACACATGGTGTGATTTTTGCATTATTATTATTTAAAGCAGACATGTTGGGAGGCTGTACAATTATTACATTTCTGCTACTTTGACGTTGAAGTACATTGGGAAATCCCTCTAAGTAGTTCTTTCAAATACAAATCATGATCGTATAAAGTTAGCATCTCACAACTCTTTTTGAATTGATTAACTGAAGGTGTCATTCATCCATTTGACAACTGTTCTCCTTACATGTTAGGCTCAAGCCTAACTAAAGTACTTCCCATTCTTTCAAGGCACTGACTTCTGCTCTGTCCACTTCCATGTCTCTGTGCCTGCAAATGCTACCTTTTCTCCAGTTACTATGAGAGACTTGCTATGAAAGAGCCTTACTCCTATCTACAGTCAGCTTGTTTTCTTGTGCCTCAGATCCCATCCCTTCTCATCTTTTCAAAGGCTTTGCTTCTTCAACCATCAGTTTCCCTTGACTACTTATTCTTTTCTACTAACAGTAAAATATTTTGTGATATTTCCTATCTTAAAAAAATCTTTCTGGACCCAAAATTTCCCTCTAACTAATACTTCGTTTCTCTGCTTTTCTTTGTTGCAAAATATTGTACCAAATTATCTATATTCACAGTGTCCACTTTCATTTCTCCCATTTTTCCAGTCTAGTCAAGCTTTTGCCCCCACCACCTTACACAATTGCAAAGACCACCAAACAACTCCGTGTTGCTACAACCAATGACCAAGCCTCAGTCCCCATCTTAGATATGTGACACAATTGACAAATTCCCTCCTTTCAGAGATATTTTCTTCAAATGGTTTCTAAGTAATACTCTTTTGGTTTGCACTTATTTTCAAGTGCCTTTGTTAAAACCGTTTCCTCTTCCCAATCTTTACTTATGGCTGGGGTGGGCTAAGACTCAGTTCTTAGGTCTCTCTTTATCTACTCTTGCATCCTAAGTGATAACATCGAGACCTATTTCTCTAAATGCTCTCTTACTTTGATGACTTCCCAATGTATACTCCTAGCCTTGACTTTTCTCCCGAATTCCAAAGTTGCATATCCTAAAAAGTAGCCAAACACTGATGTTCAGTCGGTAACTCCAACTTCACTTATCTAATGTTGCACATGAATGCCAGTCCTTCTCCCTGGTGCTCACAGACCTGTTTCTTCTTTTCTGTTTACTTCAGTAGTAATAGCAGCCATGAAATTAAAAGACGCTTACTCCTTGGAAGGACAGTTATGATCAACCTAGATAGCATATTGAAAAGCAGAGATATTACTTTGCCAATAAAGGTCCATCTACTCAAGGCTATGGTTTTGCCAGTGGTCATGTATGGATGTGAGAGTTGGACTGTGAAGAAAGCTGAGCACTGAAGAATTGATGCTTTTGAACTGTGGTGTTGGAGAAGACTCTTGAGAGTCCCTTGGACTGCAAGGAGTCCAACCAGTCCATCCTAAAGGAGATCAGTCCTGGGTGTTTATTGGAAGGACTGATGTTGAAGCTGAAACTCCAATACTTTGGCCGCCTCATGTGAAGAGTTGACTCATTGGAAAATACTCTGATGCTGGGAGGGATTGGGAGCAGGAGGAAAAGGGGACAACAGAGGATGAGATGGTTGGATGGCATCGCTGACTCGATGGACATGAGTTTGAGTGAACTCTGGGAGTTGGTGATGGACAGGGAGGCCTGGTGTGCTGTGATTCATGGGGTCACAAAGAGTCAGACACGACTGAGCGACTGAACTGAACTGAACTGAATATCACCATTTACTCAGTTGATTATGTTACAAACATTGACATTTTCATCTTCATGTATTTGCATCCTCAAGATATATCCAGAATCTGACCTCTCTGTTACAACCTTAATCCAAGCCATTATCACTTCTGTTTTGTGATGGTTTAATCACATCCAAACTTACCTTGTCATCTTCTTATATGTCCTGAGCACCACTTCCCTTGCTTTACATAGTACCAAAAGCTATCTTTAAAAAAATTTTTTTTTAAACCAGTGTCTATAAAACTCTGTGTGGTCTAGATCCAGGCTACTTTCCTTACCTCCAACCCAACCACATTGGTCTTCATGCTATTCCTCCAGCACATCAAGCATGCTACTGCCTCAGAACAGTACTGTTTATTCCTTCAGGATAGAACACACTTCACTCAGAATATTTTATTTTGTTCTTATGTTATTGTATTTTTAATAGAAGTATATGTGGCGCTAGTGGTAAAGAACCCGTCTGCCAACGCAGGAGACATAAGAGATGTGGGTTTGATCTGTGGGTTGGGAAGATCTCCAGGAAGAGGGCTTTGCAACCTACTGCAGTATTCTTGTCTGGAGAATCCCATGGACAGAGGAGTCTGGTAGGCTACAGTCCATAGGATCTCAAAGAGTTGGACATAACTGGAGTGACTTAGCATGCATGCACAGCACATACTTGATTTAAAATATTATAATAGTTTCTGGTGTACACATAGTGATTCAATATCTTTATAAATTATCCTCCATTTAAAGTTACTATAAAACAATGGGTATATTTCCCTGTATTATACAGTATATCATTGTTGCCTATTTATTATATATATATAGTTCAGTTCAGTCAATCAGTCGAGTCTGACTATTTGTGACCCCTAGAATTGCAGCACGCCAGGCCTCCCTGTCCATCACCAATGCTCGGAGTTCACCCAAACTCAAGTCCATTGAGTTGGCGATGCCATCCAGCCATCTCATCCTCTGTCGTCCTCTTCTCCTCCTGCCCCCAATCCCTCCCAGCATCAAAGTCTTTTCCAATGAGTCAACTCTTCGCATGAGGTGGCCAAAGTATTGGAATTTCAGCTTCAGCATCAGTCCTTCCAATGAACACCCAGGACTGATCTCCTTTAGGATGGACTGGTTGGACCTCTTTGCAATCCAAGGGACTCTCAAGAGTCTTCTCCAACACCACAGTTCAGAAGCATCAATTCTTCGGCGCTCAGCCTTCTTCACAGTCCAACTCTCTCATCCATACATGACCACTGGCAAAACCATAGCCTTGAGTAGATGGACCTTTATTGGCAAAGTAATGTCTCTGCTTTTGAATATGCTATCTAGGTTGGTCATAACTTTCCTTCCAAGGAGTAATTAGTTTGTATCTTTTAATCCCATACTCCTATCTTACCCCTCTCCCTGATGATAATAATGGTTTCCTTTGCTGTACAATAGCTTTTAAGTTTAATTAAGTCCCATTTGTTTACTTTTGCTTTTATTTATTTTGTTTTGGGGATGGATCAAAAAATCTTACTATATTTTATGTCAGAGTTCTGCTTATGGTTTCTTCTAGAGTTTTATCTTTTTGGGTTTTACATTTAGGTCTTTAATCCATTTTGACTTTATTTTTGTGTATGGTGTGAGAAAATGTTCTAATCTTATTGTTTCACATGTAGCTGTCCAGTTTTCCCAGCACCACTTACTGAAGAGACTGTCTTTTCTCCATTATTTATTCTTGCCTCCTTTGTCATAGAATAATTGAATACAGGTGTGTGGGTTTACATCTGAGCTTTCTATTCTATTCCATGATGTATGTGTCATATTTTGTGCCAATACCATTCTATTTTGATTACTGTAGCTTTGCTGTATAGTTTGAAATCAGGCAGCATGATACCTCAAGTTTTGTTCTTCATGTGCAAGATTATTTTGGCTATTCAGGATCTTTTGTAGTTCATACAAATTTTAGGAATAATTTATTTCACTTTTGTGAAAAATGTTATGGGCATTTTGATAGGGATTGCATTAAATCTGTAGTACAGTTTGTGTAGCATATAAATTTTAACATTATAAATTCTTCCAATCAAAGAACACAGCATGCCTTTCCATTTATTTTTGTTGTTTAATTACTCAGTCATGTCTGACTCTTTAAAACCCCATGTACTACAGCACACCAGGCTTCCCTGTCCTTCACCATCTCCTGGAGCTTGCTCAAACTCATGTCCATTGAGTCAGTGATGCCATCCAACCATTTCAACCTCTGTTGTGTGCTTCTCTTCCTGCTTTTAATCTTTCCCAGCACCAGGGTCTTTTCTAATAAGTCGGCGCTTCTCATCAGGTGGCCAAAGTATTGGAGCTTCAGCTTCAGCAGCAATAAATATTCAAGGTTAATTTTCTTTAGGATTGACTGGTTTGATCTTGCAGTCCAAGGGACTCTCAAGAGTCTTCTACAACACCACAGTTTGGAAACATCATTTCTTCAGTGCTCAGCCTTCTTTATGGTTCAACTGTCACATCCATACATGACTATTGGAAAAGTCATAGCTTTGACTAGATGGACCTTTGTTGACAAAGTAATGTCTCCGTTTTTAAATGTGGTGTCTATGTTTGTCATAGATCTTCCAAGGAGCAAGCATCTTTTAATTTCATGGCTGCAGTCACCATTTGCCCTGATTTTGGAGCCCAAGAAAATAAAGCCTGCCACTGTTTCCACTGTTTCCCCATCTATTTGCCATGAAGTGATGGGACTGGCTGCCATGATCCTGGTTTTTTTGAATGTTGAGTTTTAAGCCAGCTCTTTCATACTCCTCTTTCACTTTCATCCAGAGGCTCTTTAGTTCCTCTTTGCTTTCTGCCATAAGGCTTGTGTCATCTGCATATCTGAGGTTATTAATATTTCTCCTGGCAATCTTGATTCAAGCTTGTGAGTCATCCAGCCTGGCATTTGTCATGATGTACTCTGTATATAAACTGAATAAGCAGGGTGACAATGTGCAGCCTTGACTTACTCATTTTCCAATTTTGAACCAGCCCATTGTTCCATGTCCATTTCTAACTGTTGCTTCTTGACTTGCATACATGTTTCTCAGGAGGCAGGTAAAGTGGTCTGGTATTTCTATTTCTTTAAGAAATTTCCACAGTTTTTTTTTGTGATCCACACAGTAAAAGGCTTTAGGGTAGTCAACAGATGGATCACAGCCTTGTCTAAGTCAATGAAACTATGAGCTATGCCATATAGGGCCACTACTTTTTACCATTTTCAAATTCCTTTCAAAGTTTGAGATGTATAGGTCTTTCAACTCCTTGGTTAGGTTTATTCCACGGTATTTTATCCTTTCTAGCACAGTTTTAAATGGGATTGTTTTCTTGCTTTCTCTTTCTACTGGTTCATTATTAATGTACAGAAAAGCAACAGATTCCTGCATGATAATCTTGTGCCCTCCAACTTCACTGAATTCATTTCTTGGTGCTAATTTTTTGGTGGAAATTTTAAGGTTTTTTTATGCACAGTTTTACCTCTTCCCTTCCCACTTGGATGTCTTTTATTTTTTGTCTGATTGCTGTGATAAGGCTTCCACTACTAAGTTAAACAGAGGTAGTGGGAGTGGACATCCTTGTCTTATTTCTGATTTTACAGAAAAAGCTTTCCACTTTCCACCATTGTTGTTGTTCAATCACTAAGTCCCATCTGAGTTTTTGCAACCTCATGAACCCCTGAGACATGCCAAGCTTCCCTTTCCTTTACCATTTTACTGCATTTGCTCAAATTTGTGTCTATTGAGTCAGTGATGCCATCCAACCATCTCTACCTCTGTTGCCTCTTTCTTCTCTTGCCTTCAATATTTCCAAGTATCCGGGTCTTTTCCAATGAGTCAACTCTTTGCATCAGGTGGCTAAAGTATTGGAGCTTCAGCACCAGTTGTTCCAATGAATATTCAGAGTTGATTTTCTTTAGGATTGACTGGTTTATTCTACTTGCTGTCCAGGGGACACTCAAGAGTCTTCTCCAGCACCACAGTTGAAAAGTATCAATTCTTCAGTGCTCAGCCTTCTTTGTGGTTCAACTCTCACATCCTTACATGACTACTGGAAAAATGATAGTTTTGACTATATGGACCTTTGTTGGCAAAGTGATGCTTTTTAATACACTGTCTAGGTTTGTCATAGCTTCTTTTCCAAAGAGCAAGTGTCTTTTAATTTCATGGCTTCAGTCACCATCTGCAGTGATTTTGGAGCCCAAGAAATTGAAATCCGACACTGTTTCCATAGTTTGCCCATGTATTTGCCATGAAGTGATGGGACTGGATGCCATGATCTTAGTTTTTTGAATGTTGAGTTTTAAGCCGGCTTTTTTACTCTGCTCTTTCACCTTCATCAAGAGGTTCTTTCGTTCCTCTTCACTTTCTGCCATTAGTGTTATCATCTGCGTATCTGAAGTTGTTTATATTTCTCCTGGAAATATTTATTCCAGCTTGAGAGTCATCCAGTGCAGCATTTTGTATGATGTACTCTGCATATAAGTTAAATAAACAGAGTGACAATATACGTGTTTGACATATTCCTTTCCCAATTCTGAACCAGTCTGTTGTTCCATGTGCAGTTCTTGACCTGCATACAGGTTTCTCAGGAGGCAGGTATGGTTCTTAGATATCTTTTAAGTCCAACTTCTCTATTGCGTCATTTATGAACACCGTTGCTTTACTGATATTCTGTCTGGATAATCTATCCATTGATGTAAGTGCAATGTTGAAGTCTCCTATTATTATTGCATTATTGTCAATTTCTCCATTTATGTGAGTCTGAGTGAACTCCGGGAGTTGGTGAGGGACAGGGAGGCCTGGCGTGCTACAATTCATGGGGTCGCAAAGAGTCGGACATGACTGAGTGACTGATCTGATCTGATCTGATCTGATATTTGTGGCATAGGTTTAGGTGCTCTTGTATTGGGTACCTATATGTTAATAAGTGTAATATCCTCTGTATTGGTCCCTTTGTCACCCTATAATACCTTTCTTTGTTTTTTGTGACAGACTTTAAAGTTTATTTTTGTCTGATATGAGTATTGCTGTCCCACTTTCTTGCCATTTCTATCGGCATGAAGTGTATTTCTCCATCTCCTCACTTTCAGTGTTTGTGTCTTAGCCCTGAAGAAAGTCTCTTGTTGGCAGCATATTGAAGGGTCTTTTTATTTTTTTAAATTTTATTTTATTTTTAAATTTTACAATATTGTATTAGTTTTGCCAAATATCGAAATGAATCCGCCACAGGTATACATGTGTTTCCCATCCTGAACCCTCCTCCCTCCCCATACCATCCCTCTGGGTCATCCCAGTGCACCAGCCCCAAGTATCTTTTTATTTTAATCAGCCACTCTACCCTTTTTGATTGAAGCTTTTAGATCATTGACATTTAAAGTAATTATTGATAAGTATTTACTTATTGCCACTTATTATTTATTTTCAGTTGTTTTTGTTATTTTTTTCTGTTTTTTTCTTCTGCTGTTTCTTCCCTTGTTCGCATATTTTATTTATTTTTTAATTAATTTATTTTAATTAGAGGCTAATTACTTTACAATATTGTATTGGTTTTGCCATACATCAACATGAATCCACCACTGGTGTACACATGTTCCCAATCCTGAACCCCCCTCCCACCTTCCTCCCCATACCATCCCTCTGGGTCATCCCAGTGCACCAGCCCCAAGCATCCTGTATGTGGTACTTCCATGCATTTCACTTCATTTTCATTAATTCTTAAGCCGATTTATGTCTTATCCACTCAGTTCATTCAAATTCTTAGAAAATGTCACCTCCTCAAAGCTATCTTCCGTGATGAGTTTTGTCTAAAATATCAGTCCTCAATCTTTGTGTTCCTCTACTGTGCTTTATTGCACTTACTTCCTAAATTTACATTATGTGTGCTAAGTTGCCTCAGTTATGTCTAACTCTTTGCCACCCTATGGACTATAGCCTGCCAGGCTCTTCTGTCCTTGGGATTCTCTAGGTAAGAATACTGGAGTGGCTCACCATGCCCTCCTCTAGGGGAGCTTCCTGACCTGGGGATCAAACCCATGTCTTCTATGTCTCCTGACTTGGAGGTGGATTCTTTACCCCTAGCACCACCTGGGAAGCCCAAATGATCTAGGAAGAGATGAAACTCTGTGAAACCATTCATATGGTAGTAGATAAAGCACACACATTCTCTACTGATATGGATACTAGCTAGGAGAATGAGGGAGAGAGAAAAAAAATATATATGTGTGTGTATGTGAGTGTGTATTTACATGCATAATGTAAATATATATATATATATATATACACATCTATATATGTATAAGGAGATAGAGAAAGAATATATGCACACACACACATATATATTTTTTCTTCCTCATTCTCTTAGCTGGTATCCATATCAGTAGAGAATTTGTGTGCTTTATCTACTAATATATGAATGATTTGCACAGAGTTTCATCTCTCCCTAGATCTTTCCTTTCTCCAATTTTTCTTCTGCCTAGCTCCTTCTCATTCTTAATAAGTCAGTTAATTCACATTTTTTGGGAAATCTTCTTCAGGGTAGAGCTAGGAAAGGATTCTATGGCTTTATAAAACTCCATTTTCAATCCTTATCATGGTACTCATCCCATTATACAGCAGTTTTCTGTTTCTCTAGCTGAGCAGCACACAGGCATGCTTTCTGGTGCTTGGGTATGTTTTCCTCTGAACCATTTCTCCAAGAAGAGTCCTTGAGAAGAGCTCCATCTCTGCAGATAGGAAGAGACTATGCCTTCTCCTTCCTGTAGAAGAAGAGTTGCCTTTTTCTTCTGTGGCTAAGAATCACAACTCTCTGCCAGAACTCAGCCTTCCAATCCTCAGAAAAGCTGGATTTTGTCTACCATATTGCAGTGACTGTCATATGAAAGCCTGTGAAACTGCAGGAAGCGGTAAACACCACGGAACTGTGAAGGGAAGGAAGAGCTGCCTGGATATCAACGCTGTGGCTACCGTAATGACTTACATTAGAGCAGAAGGAAACTCCAGTCATGTTTTAGTCTCTCAGTTTTTCTATTATCCTCAAGACTGAGCATGAAACATTCATTATAACACATCCTCATTGATTCAACTGATGAAAATATATTGATATTAATAACATGAAGCACTAAGGCACTGGAGATAATAAAACAATTGATTGAAAATATAACATGTTTCAGAATATTTTTATGTGGTAGTTCCATGCATTTCATTTCTATTCATAACTAAGCCAGCAGTTAGGTAATTTGGGAATTGCCTCATCAAGCTATATAACCATGTTTATTTAGTACTTATATGATTACCTAGAAGAAATAGTTTGATTGGTTGTTACTAATAGAGTTCAGTTTGAGGTCCAATGAAGAAAATCTGTTCAAAATGACTAACTTATTAAAATCATGGAGCTGGGGTTTTAAATAGCTTACATACAGTCACTAAAAATAATGTTCTTTTGGGGTATTTTTAATATTGTGTCCTCTTTGGAAATTTCAAAAATAGAGCATCCTTTGTTTTGCTTGGGGATCTAACTTAGGTCCTTGTCTTTTGATATTTAGATTATTATGACAAGGCATAAGAAAAGAACTTTTTTTCATGTACTTTACTTTGTGGCTTCGCTTTTATCTTGGGAAACATTTTTTTGAATTATTTTCTTGGCTTATATTCAATAAGATGAGATTATCAGCAATAGTGAGCTCACTAAGATATACAGTGTCAAAATACACCATTGTTTAATGCATTGAACAAAATAATTATAAAAATTATGATTTAAAAAATCTAAATTTTAATGACCTTCAATCAACTTCTCTCACTTTGTCATATTGTTTTCTGTTTTTATTTCTATGTGTACCTATTTTAGGCCTTCATATTTAGAATGTCATAATGTGTTTAGAATATGTATTTAGAATGGCATTCACAGAATTTTGTATTTTGCTCTATTGTTTTATCATTTTACAAATTTTCTTGCTTTTGTATTAATTTTATAATGCCAACATAATATTTCATATAGTTCTATAGTTGTCTCTTCAATTTTCATCTTGTAAATAATATTGCAATGGAAATATTTATGTCTATTTAATAATATATAAATTATGTCTATTTAATATACTGCATGAAGTATAGTTTCACATACTTTATTTTTTTATTAAGGTATTCCTGTGAGTAATCTTGCTGAATCAAATTTTATGAAATTTTTTTAGCCTTATAAAATATATTTCCAAATTACTTTTCAAGAGGATTTGACAACTTAAATTGCCCCTGTTGGTGTATACAGTTAAAAATATATTGATCAGGATTATGGATTTTACTTAAACTATTTGTTAATGTTGTGTGTGAAAAATAATGCCCTGTTTTGGTATTTTTGGTGGTTTCAAAGATATTAAATGCTTGTTTTGCAATTGTGTTTTTCTCTTATGTGAATTATCTTTTCATATCCTTTGTTAACTTGTTGAGGTGTGGGTACTTTTTGTGTCAAATTTTATGTACCTTCATGCTTCCTGGAAATATTTTCTTAGTCTTTTGTTTTCTTTCATATTTTAGTTATGTTAGTCTTTATTGTACCAGGGATTTAAATATTTATTCAATTGAATCTATAGATTATTTCTTATTTACAGTTGTCATTCCTCCAAAGATGGGTTAAAATTTTTAATCCTATAATCCGCTGATTTTCTTTGATTAAAATTTCATATTTGCCTCAATATGTGAAATTTGTTTTGATAAAGGGATGTGATTATTACTTTATATTATGGACTTTTATTCTTACATCAATCATTAAATAACACAAGATCATTTAAAATGCCCTGTTGGCAGTATTAAATTTTTAAAGCTTATTTGATGATATACATTGTTGTGTCAGTTAATATTCTAGGCACAAGGAAATGAAAAATGATAATAGTGTCATTTTGATCATTAAGGAGTTCAGAGTTTAAGCAGGAAGGAGGTCAGGGAACAGTTCTTACATAGCAATGTTCTGTATTTCACATTGACCACTGAGTCACAATGCTGGGAAACAAAACTCTGTTCTCCTCTTTTGAGTTTCTTCTCTTTCTGTCACTCTCATTTGTCTTGCCTTTGCTCTTTGTCTAGCTGCTCCTGCATGTTCTTTGGCTTGCTTCTCTTCCTCTTATCCTCTCCCCTTTCATCTCTCTCCCACTTTTCTTTCTTTCCTTCCCTCTTTAGTCTTCTTCCTCTGCCTCCTTCAGCACCACTTTCTTCCTCCTATGTCTCTCCCACTACCTTTCCTTCACCCATACATTCAGAAAAAATAAATATTGTCTCTCTCTAAAGAGACATGCATTTCTAAATCAATGGTAAGACAATAGTTAAAGCATTGGTCTTAGGAGCTAAGCCAACTAGAATTCAGATCTTTGGTCTTATGTCTACCAGTTGTATCAACATAAGCAATTGCAGGAAGTCCTTATTTTTCTTAGTTCTGATATCCACGAATTTAAATTCCCACAGTTTAACTTACTAATACTAATCATTCAATGACATGGTTCAAATTTAAATTACTCAGCATGTTGACTGTGAATTTCATAACTTATAAAATTCCCTATGAGTTTCTAAGACTACAAACCACAGTGTAAATAATAGATGGACATCATGATCAGTGACATGTTATATGACTTCTTGCAAAGCCTGTGGGTGATTGGTCACTGTTGAATAAACACATCTCATTTTTTTTCATGCTAAATATGGCAATTTAATTTTTTAATGCTTTCTCTAATTTAGTCTGAAACTATTACTTTCAAAAAAAATGTAGCTTTCACAAACCAGGGAAAAATATAGAGCATTCATAAAGTCTCCATTTGTGATTAAAACTGAGGGTTCTCCATTGCCAGTGACTAAGTGCACATGCCTGGGCATAGCACTAAGATCTCTCCTTTTGGGTACCATCTTGCTGATCCAACCTCATCCAATAATCCACCCTATATTTTAGCAGCTACCTCATTTCCTTCTTGTTCTCCAAACAGTGTTTATTCTCAGCTCAGTGTCCTTACTGTTGCTTTTTCCTTGTTTTAGATGTCCCTCCCTCTCTTTTCTATCCAAATGATGCCCACTCTTCAAAGTCCAGATCAAGCCACATTTCTCAAAGAGTTCTTCCTTGCTGCTCCTTTTCCCACCAACCTGGACTTTCCCTGGCCTTTTCTAACACTATTGTTCACACCAGTGCCTTTTGACATTGAGTCTTTCAAGGACTTGTTATATTGCTAAATTGAGGTTTGAGTTTCTGGGGGGTGTCTCAATCTATGTTAATTTCCATTTAGTTTACAACCAGTTATGCACACAGTTTGCTAATGTGGCTCTGTGAAGGCAGAGGCTTTGTTTTGTCCATCTCTGTATTCTATAATGCCTAACATACAGTAGGAGCTTCATAAATAATTATTAAATAAGCAAAGAAACGAGTAGGTATGATTTAGCACTTTAAAAATGCTGTTCAATCTGATTTTTTCCCATCCATATGGGGAAATATGTCTCCCTTTATTATTCTAAAACTATCCATCATGTGTCTCTTTTCAGTCTTTTTGGGAGACAAACTTCTCAGAGGGCTATTTTGACAAACTGGGTAACTATTACATGGCATCTCACAAGCCCCTTTGTGTGGGTTCACAGGGGATTAGCGTTCTTCTTAGGCATGTTTATTGAGTCCTGAACCACAATAGGGCTAATTTTTATTTTAAATTACTTTAAGATATTGCACAATCAATTGAAATGTGAAAATGTAATCAGTCATTTTTTGTTTCACACAATAAAGATACTTCTGAAATATATATGTATATTTCTTTCTGAATTGATTGGCTATTTTCATATCATTAAGACATAGCATAAACACTCTCTAATCAGCTAATTCTAAATGACATTATCATCCTAAAATTACAGCCACAAAATGAACAGTAACAGTAAGTCATTCTGTCTTTTAAAAGTTAAATATATTTTTCTGTAAGTGCATATGTGTTTACTATATATATATACCTACACATTTACACACATATGTATATATATTTTATATATATATCCTTGTGTCCATTAACACATTCTGCTATACAATTTCTCCAGAAAATAGTATGTACATTGATATAAATATAGAAAACAGAGAAAGAAAATTTAAACTTCTTTGATGTTTTATATTCAGGAAAGAGTGACAGACAGACTGAAATTTAAAAGTTAAAAAAATGAGTTTCTGAGGGACCCCTGAGTGGACATTTGAATGTTCAGAGGATAACAGGTAGGGAGTGTCTAGGGTGGGATGCTCAGTCATGTCCAATTTTTCAACCTTTCTTACTTTAATACATTTAAATTTAATATATTTAATAAAAAGAGGAGAGAGGATCTTCAAAGTTTTTCTCAGTTGAATGTGTCTGTGTTAGTGGTGTTGTATTTGATGAATGAATCAAGTGAAACTATAATCAGATATCTATCTTGTCATAAATTTCACCTTGTCCTAAAGGATTTTCAAATTTCCAATCAGTCAAACCCCATTTAAATGATGGCTTCCTGCCGTTTCACACATGTCAACCATGGCAGAATCATCCAGCTGCGGCCCTGTCTTAGCTGGTTGATTATACCATGTGCCTTTCAGGATCTTTGTCAAGGGTGCTGCCTCACTGGCTTGATTACCCACCCCATGAAGCCACAATGCTCAGCTTGTGGGGTAACTCGAGAAGAAGAAAATGTTGTCTTTTTTTGTGCTCAATCAGAATGGAGGAGATAGATGACATTGACATAGAAAGTTTATCTTGGTCAGACAAAAACGAAAAATGAAAATGACCCTGTCTTTGACTTTATGTGTTGGGAGTCTGCACACGACTGTATAGATTTCAAAAAGACACTCTTAATATTCTAAGACACTTGTAGGACAGCCTTACACAAATATCATGTCTTTTTCTTTCTTTTTCCCTCTGTTTGAAGCTATTGAAACCAGGCATATCTGATTTATGAAGCCATTCCACGTCCACAGAACACAAAGTCACGAGATTTAACATAGTTAGATGGTCTCTCCAGTATGCTTCATGAGACAGTGCTAATCTGCTTCTCAGGTCAAACTATCAATCACCCCCACTACGACCATGCTCGGGTAGGACCAAACTGGAATTCTGAAACATTCCCAGCAATTTTTGATCTGTCACTTAGCATGAACCCTACTTCTCCAAAGAAATTCAGCAGAGCTTAAACTCATTCATATTCACTTGGTGCACTGCAGTTTTTTAGTGAGGCGGCAGCAGCAGGGAACTGCTTGTAACACGCTTTTCAAAAACTGATTATAATTCAGGAATGGCAGTGAAGATTCTTATGGAGCATAAGAAATAACAGCAATAACCTTTCTAATTACAAGGAAGACTAATGCATTGACTGAGAAAATCACTGGAAAGAAGGGCTGAGCTGTTCCTTGAGGCTGTAGTTGTTCAGTAAGCGAGCAGAACGTGTGCAGAACATGTCTCTGTGCAGAGCGAGAGAGCTCCCGCCTGAGCTGAAGGGAAAGAGTGCCTGAGTCCAGTGAAGCAGTCTTGGGATGGAAGTTTGCATCTAGAATTTGAAGCTTGGCAACATGCCACAACTAAACTAAGGTAGAAAACCAGGCAGAGAAGAGCCATAGTTCTCAACTGGTTTTCTAAGGTCTTCAAAATTGTATTGCCAAATTTTAATTAATGTGCAAATTTACTTTTGCTGCAACCAAAGATATATACAGTTTGGTTATGTACAAAATGATTGTACATTAGAACATTGAGTTGTGTAGCAAGCATAGAGAGGTTATGAAATTGTCTGCCATGTTCCAATGAATATGCAATCGTCCCTTGTTACTGGCTTAGTCTCTTCTTTTGCTCGCTTTAAAAATATATTATTCACTGGGAAATGCTTATGCCCTTCTTTTTCCTACACACTGTCTTGGGCTATCTTTGCTTTGCCTGTGGCTTCATTTAGCATCTAAGTAGGGATGACTTCCCGCAGGTCTTTAGTCTGATTCCGCCACTTATTACCTCTGAGATTAAGTAAAAGGTGCCTTACCTATAATGAGTGAATTATAGCATCTGTCTTAAAGAATTGATATGAGAATAAAATAAAGCAACTGCATGTAGGCAAGTATAAGTAAATTTAAGTATTACTATGGGTGAATATGCCTCTAGCCCAGTTCCTTGGCCTCAGATTCCATATTCATCTGTCTCCCAGACATCTCTGCTAGTTACTTTATACACATATCACTGGTCATGCCCACATTTAACATTTTCTCCAAAAATTTTTCCACATGAATTCTCTGTCATCAGTTAATGACTTTCTTATGAACTTAATAAACAGGCTAATCAAGATCACTCTTGATTTCCTTCCTTTCATTTACCACACTCAATCAATCATTAACTTTAACCAACAATTTTGAGTCTGAACCCTCTTTTCCATCCCTTTCCATCATCACCTTAACTCAGGATCTTTGCAGATGTCAGATTACTCTAAAGTCTTCCAAGCTGGTCTTCTTATTTCAAGCCTTGCTCCTCTCAAATGCATTCTTGACTCTGCTGCCAGATCAATATAGGTGAAAGACAAAACTGACCGTGCATTTTCTTGCTTAAAGCCTTAGAGGATCCACAATTCCTACAAAATAAAGAACACCAGAGCACAGAGTATAAGGTCCTCTTCCCACCTCTCCAGGTTTGTCTTCTTTCATTCCCTGCTGTACACTAACTACACCCTTCCTCCTTCTGCTCTCTTACAATGAAGGTGTTTCATTTCCCTGTCCAGGGCTTGTCCCTTGCTCTCTGCTCAGTAACACTGCTTCCTCTGAATCTTTGCCCATTAACCATTTCCCTTCTGTCCTGTATCTGTAATTTATCTCTCTCTTCTCACTGTTCCCTCAGATCATTTACATGTTCTAATGTATATAATCTTCACCAATAGTCCTATGCTTTCTCCTCTCTATTTCCTGAGAGAGACACCTACATGTATGATTTCCTTCAACTCACTTCTCAATCATCCCTCCTTTCAATTCAACTTGGCTTCCTACCTTACAAACCAGGTGAGCCCACTCCCTCCAGATGCTGCATTCAGTGAATGTCTCCCTGTCTTTGATTTCTTGGCAGCATTTGACACCATTGGTAAGCAGCTTCTTCTAAAACCCTCTATTCATGATATCCTGCACTCCTGGCTTTGCAGCACTTGTTTGGCATCTTCTTTTGTTTCCTTACAAGATGTGTCTTCCTTTACATTTGGTGTTTCTCAGAGTTCTAGCTTTATAGTCTCTCCCTGGGGGATTTCATTTACTCCCATCACCTCAATAGCTATTTATGTCCTGACAACTCCTGATGTCTGTCTACATCCTGAGGTCTTTTCTAACTTTCTATCATGTAACCAGTTGCCATCTAGACATTTCTACTTTGAGATTTAACCAAGGCATTTAACTCAATATGTCCCAAGTGAACTCACATATGTTCTGCTTTCCCATCTTGAATACAAGCCTAATGACAGGGAGGTCTTTGAAATACTCAAAATGTTTTATTTTCATTAGAACAGTGCCAGGAATTTGGTGGGTACTAGTTAACTCTCTGTTGAGTAAATAAATGACAACTTTATCTCTGTGAATAATATCATATACTTACCTAGGCAGGAAGTTCAGTTTCAATTTTGACTCCTTCATCTCCCTTACTTTCAAATCAATTATCAGTTCATTGGTTTTACTTTCTAAATAAATCACAAAATTGCTGAGCTTGCTTTACTTGTTTGTTATATGATTTGTTAAATTCAACCCATAGTACAAGAGGCCAGTTATGATGTAGGCCCTTCTTGCTATTTGCAGCCTGTCTTTAGCTCCAGTTGGTTCCTAAAGAAAATTCAAGAAGATCATATGGTACCTGATTCCAGCAGATTCTAAACTGTGAAAATTCACATCATGCTTAAAATTTGTGGTAGGAAGTAGTGACCATGTTGTTCTCAGAGAGCAATTTTCATATGTAAAAATCATGTGTCAAGAGAGTTTTTCTTTAAATCTAATCTGAGGTATTCTTAATGTACTTTACACTCATGTTCTTTGTAATACACAGGATGGTCAAAATTAACATTTTTTATTGTAATGTAAAACCAGGATTTCTCTTAGAATCCTTGGCCACCATGATCAGAGAGAAGATCAAAGGAAGTTTAGATTTATAATGACAATGGATAACATGTATTAAGTATTTACTGTGAATCAGGAACTGAGCTAATTCTTTAAATTTTTTTTTTATTGGAGGATAATTGCTTTCCAATTTTGTGTTGGTTTCTGCCATACATCAACATGAATCAGCCATAGGTACACATATGTTCCCTCCCTCCTGAAACCCCTCCCATCTCCCTCACCATCCCACCCCTCTAGGTGGTCACGAAGCACTGGGTTGAGCTCCCTGTGTCACACAGCAAATTCCTACCTGCTATCTGTTTTACATATGGTAATGTCCATGCTTCCATGTTCTTCTCTCAATGTGTCCCACCCTCTCCTTCTAATGTGTCTGCAAGTCTGTTTTCTATGTCTGCATCTCCTTATATTAGGTCAGTTAATTCATACTCTCCTATAATTCTTGGAAAAATTAAATACAGTTATTTCCATCTTAGAAAGCTGGGACAGAGAATGTGTACATAGCCTGGCAATGTGCATACCACTAGGTAATGACAGCCTGAGATCTCAATCAGTTTAGAGCAGTGTGGAGCAGTCTAGCTTCACATTCTCTGCCTGGGCCCTGCTATAACGCTTTTATAAATGACAAATTTACTCCAAATAAGGTTGTTGCTTCATTTCAAATCCATGATTTGTTCTTTTAAAAACAGAGCTAGAAAATATGTCCAAGAAAAGGCTACATAAGAGACTGATTTTTGGAAGGGAAAAGAATGGTCATTAATCTAAAGCATTCTTTTCATATCCCACAAAACAAACCATGTTCACCATTAATACATCATGAGTACCTGTTGGTGTCAGGGACTGCCTAAGGGTTAGAGATGAAACCAGTGGGAGCTCAATTCTCTGTATTAAGAAATTTGTGCCATGTGCTTAATGGGTTTATATCCTAGGGAAACACTTGAATGAAGTTTTTGCTACATACTCCACATACTATGATTGTTCAAGAGCCTGAAAGGATGTTGGGAGAAATATCATAAGCCAAAATATATAGTTCAATATTTTCATTTTTGAGTCTCAGGGCTATAATTTGGAAGGGAGAAAGGCCCATAACCAAAGTGGGCCCTGGCCCCTTTACCTTATAGAATGTAATGAATATGACTCCAAATATGAAACGCTATGCCAAATACTTATAAAAGCCAACCAAAATCAGTATAATTATCTAAAATAAAATTATACCATAACACTCTTTCAAAATGTTTCTATGGCATCAACAACCTGAAGGATCAAGTTCATTGTCTTTGAAATATTACTGGTATATAAGACCATGCGTAATCCAACCCCAACCAATATCTCCAGCCTCATCACCTCCCTCTTTCCACGTTCTTGTCAAAATCCTATCTCTTATCCCCTTAAACGATTGCTACTTTGTGACAAGAAACCATACTTTTAGATTTCTGTGCTTTTGAACGTACTGTTTCTTTTATCTAAAGCTATGCTGTCCAGTAAGATAGCTAGCTGTTAATGATTTAAATGTGACTTAAATTTAATAAGATCGATAAAATGAAGCATGCAGTTCCTTGGCCACACTATGCACATTTTCAAGTATCCAATAGCCACAAGTATTGGACAGTACGGATATAGAGCATTCTTATCATCATAGAAGACTTTAATGGACAGCCTTGCTTTAAAGTACCTTGATTTCCTCTCAGCTCTCAACTTCTGGGCCCTTCAGAACCTTACTCATTTTCAAGTTTCCACTAAAAAGTGACCCCCTTTGTGAAGCCTTCTTTGATGATTCCCTGTAAGCTATTTCCTGTTGCATTTTCTTATACCTCTGCTACACTGCATTTCAATTCTGTATTTTTTTTTTATGTGGTTATTTTCCCCACTTGAATACTAGAAACATGAGAGAAGGGATTTTACATTCTGGTCTTTATATCCTCATCATAGTTCCTGAACTATAATAATGATCTTTGGATGAGCAAATGGTTTGGGATTAAAGATAAAGGTCCCTGATCTCATTCTTCTTCATTCCTCTAGAGGAGGAAAGAGAATGTTGCATAACCTTTTCATGGTGTTTCATGGAAGGCTGAGAAAGTAGGAGCCCATCTTTCTGACCCATTTATGAATCTGAATTCATAAGATATGCTGGGCCCAGGGGACCTGAATTCATTGCAGTCTGTAACTCTTCCCTGATTTCTCACAGGGGAATGTGGGGATGGAATTGATGATGCTCACTAATTATTCCCTCAGTCCACATCTCTGTATGGATGTACCTTAGCTCCTGTCTTATCCAATATTCTGCAGCACAACTTATATAGATTTTCAAGGGAAAGGCTTCTACATATAAGATACCAATTAACCTCTGCAAATGCCTCATTTCCTAGAAATTTTATAAAAGAAAAAAGTTTAATTGCGTGATTAATGCGGAGCAATTTTGTAGCAGTCACAACCTCTGGGACTATAAAATTATGTTTGTGTGCTTCAAAAGAGCATAATCTTTGACTGTTTTTATTTCAATAAAGTAATCAGTAGAAACAGAAAAAACAGATTCATAATGTAACATGAAATGTTTTAAAAGTTATAAAAAGAATAATTTCCTTACCCCATGGCAGTTCAACACAAGGAAACTATAGAAGGCTATGAATAGATTATGAAAATTCTTTCTAAAAAGGAAAAAAAAATCCATTTGTCATGCTTTCAGGGAAGTCTCTTAAATAGACTAGGGAAAGTAAGACAGCCTTGTATAGCAGAAAGAGAACAAGCTAAAGATACTGCAGGACTAATGTTCAAATCTCAACCCAGCCAATACACAGACCTTCCGGAATCAATTCTGTTGAGAAAAATAGATTCTGGCTTATGGTCTGCTAGGTATAGAAATAAGATAAGCAGCTTAATTAATAAAACCAGGTGAATAAAACATTTCCACAGATGCACTGACACTGATGCACTGAGTAAGATCAAATGCTACTCTTTGGACAATTCACATCAGAATTACTGAAGGAGGCTGGTGATTGTATTAGTTTCCTACAGCTGCCATAATACAGTATCACAAACTGAGTGGCTTAAAACAATAGAAGTTTATTTCACAGTCTGGAGGCTAGACATCTGACATCAAGGTGTTAAAGGGGCCATGCTCTCTCTTCTAGCTTCTGGTGGTTGCCAGGAATTATCAGCGTTGCTTGGCTTGCAGCTGTATAATTTTAATCTCTGCTTCTAAAACCACATGACCTTCATCTGTGTGTATGTGGTGTCTCAGTATGTGTGCTTATCATTGGTCTCCTTTATTTATCAATGAAATACTAAAGGGGATGATTTTAAAAACTTTATTTTGGGGGAGTTACTTTTATTTTCAGATAGCCATGTTTCACAGTTCTACCAAATTAAGTTATAGGCTTTCTGGATTCTTTGTAGTTAGATTACCTAAAAATTCTACATATGTGAGGGGAGGCTTAGTCCTTATCAGAATGTTATAGGTAAGGAAGATGTCAAAGCAATTGTAGAGGTATTCTAAAAATAAGGTCTTTGTGCAGGTTTAGGGTCTTTTACAATTATGAGGCCTGGAGATGATATTACAACCCAGGAAATGTTGGGCCAATGGAAGTAAAATATTCTATTTATCAGCATTATTTCTAATTCTATTATTCTATTGGATCACTTTCTGTTGAAAAAAATTCACAAATAAATATTTAAAAAGTTAAGCATATTAAAATTGAGTAAAAAGGAAATAAAAGAGTAAGAAAAGAAAGTATTGACTATGCTTAGAAGTAGCCCTTCTCATTATTTATGATACACACAAAACCCTGCACAGCAGGCAGGGTATTGAAAGGAAGTCAAACCCAGGGTCCAATTCTGTGATCTTTCACAAAAATCTTAACCCATTGGTTTTCTTATGCGTAATATGGAGCTTTAATACCCTTTTCATGGGTTTGAGCTGAGGACAAGATAGGATGCTCTTTATAATGTTCCTGGTGTAGTGTTTGCATGCTCCTCTCCTCTATAGACTCCAGTGATTATGGCTGTTTCACTGATCTTCCCCCTTAATAGTTTGGCTCTTCACGCATGCGACATCTGACTTTCAGAAAGGCCCACCTTTAACCAGATCCTTTAGTTTATGTTACAGAGAAGCAGATGCAACTCTCTGGAGTTTCTCCAAATGCTTCTCCCCACAGAGTGGAGGCTTGCAGCAGGACAAGGGCTCTGGGCAAGTGAGGTGTTAGGATGCAGAGTTGAAAAGATAAGGAATTTTGGCCCCAGAGAGAGTAGAAGAAGGAGGTAGTCTCTGCATTTCCCAGGGAAAGAATCAGAGAAACTGAATTTACCCAAGCTCTCCTAGACTCTAGAAGCATACGTAAATCTCTTACTCTTTCTAAGCAATTTGGGAATAACATCTAAATTGCTTATCTTAGAGCAATCATGATGATTGAAATAAATAATGCACATGACCATAATGTTTGACATATAAATCTGTATTAGTTAAAGTATATTTTGGCAGCTACAAAAAGTGAATTAAGTAAGATACAGGACAGTCTTAAATAGGCATTTATTAAATGGGTAATTGGATCAAGATACTATCTCTGCCCCCGTTGCTTAATGTTTTCTGTCTTCTTCAACTTACAATTGATTCTTTGTTCTATTCAGTTTTACAAACATTTAGTGACAGTCTACAATGCTAAGTGATAGGGATACAGAAATAATTATAAGCTCCTTCATTCAGGAAGTTAATTGCTTTGAATACATAAATAAACCGATATCATGATAGTCCACATTTTATAACTAAAAACACATCATTCCCCAAATGGAGGACTATTCCATTGCAAACCACTAGAGTACTGGAAACATTTTCTGAAAGTGAGTTAGACATGTATTTCAAGGAGTTTGTGCAGTGTAAATTTTAGCTGTCAGAAAACTAGGAGAAATCATAAAATGAATGGACTGTACTGCTACCAAGGGCAAAATCTTATTGAAAATGGGCTGCCTTTTGGGATCTACCAACTGGACCACACAGTAAATTCAAACTGATAATCCATCACTGATGTCTCCACTTACCAACAACATCACACTCTACTTACATAGCCACTTGTGACTAGGGCCTTACAGCATTTTTGTTACTCAATTGAATGCTTCCATTCTCTCATTGATTGACTGAATATTTTTTTTTTTTTTTTTTTGTCTGTGACCCAGGGGGAATGACTAACACAAAAAAACATCAGCCTAGAAGTCCAACAAGAGGAGTTCAAATTAGGTTAATTTGATGTTGCTAAGACTCACTCTCATGAAATCTAGAATTACAAAGCAGGAAGCAGTCACTTTATTAGCTAAACACTGTCACATTCAAACCTTGCTGAAGTATGACCGCCTAAGAGCCTGTGCAAGGGTAATACTTTCCATTTAATTTTTGTTATTTAGTTTCTCACATGGGTCCATGTATAACCAGGTGCTCAATAGAGACCTCTAGCCTCACTGGGTGAATAAAGTCAGGCTTATAGTATTCCTTAAATAAAGATATGACTTAGATCCCATAAATTGACCTGTATACAATCATTATGAAGCTGGTATGGTAATCTATGTTTACCGGGTTCCTTAAAACTTTCTAAGTCATCATTTTAGTTTTCCTTGCTCCTCTACAGATGAAGCATTTAGAACAAGCTTTGCCATGAACATCACTCTTTAAAGGGCTCTGTTTCTGCCAAGATTAAGGATAAGAAACTTCCCCTCCAGATTTTGTGAGATTCTTACATCTGGGTCATCATTTCTGTGGATGTTGCTGCTGGTCCAAAGACACAGTCTTCTTCCTTTTCTTTGGCTTTCAGGACCATCCAGATTCCTAGTTCTCAGCTCTACAAGAGTTACTACTTGAAACAGATATGTTGTAATATTTCACCCATAATTTAAAAAATCAATAATATTCTCCAATTAAACAGGAACTAAGAGGAAAAATAAGAATTTATTATAAGATAATATAGATTCAAATATGTAAATGTGGGGAAATGACTATACTAGAAAACAAAATGTGGTCTCAGGTGCATTTGCATGAAGAATGCTGTGAATGCAGCAGCTACAAATGTTTTTGATACAACTTTGTCACACTGGTTATTCAAATACTGTGAGTGATGTTGTCAGTGACAACCTTCTCAAGTGATGAAAAACTCTTGGTACAGGTCCAAACAAAATATAGTCTTCTTTCAAATTACATGATAGTGCATTCCAGGAAATACAGCATATATTGAAATGAAACTGTGCAAAAAATACTTTGAACTTACCCATAATACAAAGTTAGACTCTAAGCTTGGAAAATTATCAGTGGTTTTCTTTGCTTATATTAATATCAAAAGGATATTCAAAAGTCATGGACATGGGTTGCATATGACTGTTTTGTACCTTGTAGACTGTCTAGTACCCCTAACCTCAGTTTCTTAAATGCTTTTATGACTTCTTAGTAACTGTGATAACCAGAAGTGTGTCATAAATTTTCAAAACTTAATCCTTTGAGATCTACTAATTAGTCAAAAAAGAGTAAGCAGAGAAGAATCCTAGGAAGATGGTAGTAGGAACAATATCACTTTTGAATTTTTCTGAATTCACCCATAAAAATAGACAGAGGGGCTAGAAGAAATAACATAGGTAAAGAACAACTATCAAAAACAGAGGAGGTAAGGAAGATGAAGAGAGAATTTGAGGTTGCTGATTGCTTTATAGTTGTTAATTTAAGAGTAAAAGGATATTACTTCAAATCAGATACTGGGAAGAAAAAAGGGAAGGAAAAGAAGAGTTGTAACCCAATTTCAAGATATTTGTGGGGGGAAGTCACTAGATAATAATCAATAAAAGAAGGTTTAAGATGGTGAGTAAAAACATTAGTATAAAAATAACCATTGGAACAAAAATGCAAATACTTCTAAATACCAAAAATATATTTAAGAAAAAGAGTACAAAATAGACTATGTTATTAAAATGCTGAGATAATTGGACATGTATAAATAGGTGACACAGTGCCATATACAACCAGGTGCTTAATAAGGACTGTTAACCTCATATGGTGAATGAAATCTGGTTTATGGCACTCCATAAATAAAGATATGACTTAGATGACATTAAGGATGGAAAAAAGTAAATTTGGGCTTATCTCTCATATTTCAAAAAGGAAAAATTGCAGAAGGACCTAAAATTTGAGTTAAGAAAATACAATCCATACTAGAATAGGAGTGAACATAAATTAACTCCTTTATAACCCAGAAATAGGGAAAACATTTATGCAATAAGTCAAAAATCCAGTAACAGTAATAGAAGAGAGAGATAAATTTAATTACATAAAGAATTAGCATGAGGGAAAAAGGTAAATGAAAGAAAAAGACAACAAATCATGGGAAATATTTGCAATCTTATATCACAAACAAAGGATTAAATTTTTAATATAAAATTTTTTCTAAAAATAAAGAGAGGATGACAACTCTATAGAAAATTATAGTTAGAGAAACAGAGTTTAATGAAAAAGATATGCAAATTTCTTATGACGAGATGAAGGATCATCAGCCTCACCCATCACAAGTTCAACCTCGCCCATCACAAAATACAAATTAAAACTGTACTGAGATGTCATTTATCACCTATTAGACTGATAAATATGGAAAGGTTAGACAACATAATCTTTTGGCAAGGTTATGAGAAAATAATTTCAAATATTATAGTGGAAACAGAAGATGGCACAAACCCTATGTAAGAGAATTTCTCAATACCAAGGAAAATGAACTTACCCTTTCGGCCAGAAACCAAACTTCTAGAATTTCATTATAAAGATATACTGGCAAATGTATGAAAAGATATATGCCAAGACTAGTTATTGCAGAATGGTGAATAATAGGGAAAGACCATGCATGCATGTTTGCGAAGTTGCTTCAGTTGTGCCTGACTCCTTGTGGCGCTATAGATCAGAGACCTCATAAATATCTATCAGAGGAGATCTGGACAAATAACTACGGTGCGTCCACCTAATGAATTTCTATGTACCTGTGAAGGAATTAGAAAAGCCCATATACTGCTGTGAAATATGTTCCAGAATACATAGTTGTATGGAGAAAAAGAAAAAACAAAAACAGGAAATTCTTACATAGAATACTTAATCTGATGAAAGAAGGAATATGAATGTGTTTGTTTCTTAAAAAATAAAAGGAAAAGATAAGTTATAAAAAGGAGATTGCCTGTAGAGGGAAAGGAAATAGAGTAGAAGGGACAGGGAGAAAAAGATAGACTCATGTGAATGTTTGTATTAAAGATTGGACTTTGGAACCACTAGTAGATTTTGCATAATTATGAAATAAGATAAAATTAAAAATCAATCCTTAAAGATTTAAAGTAAATATGTATTCAGTTGATGGTGTAACCACACAGAGAACTATTCCAAGTGACCTTGAAGCAGTTATTTGCATGTATTTCCTAGTGGGATATAACCTAAGGACAATATTTGCTGAGAAAACAGCTGAAGTATGTTTACAGTGATCACATTTTTGGTGGTACTGTTGATATTGCTATTGTGAAACTGGTGTCTGTGCATTGTAGGATAAAACAAATGACTGCTTACATACTATTCTATTTTTCTCATTCCCAGTGTTTTTAAGAATTGAAATTCTTTGTGTGGAAGAAGGAGATATAAATGCAAAGTATAAGAAATTGGTCATAAATTTAATCAGACATATAAGGTTAAATCCAAGATTTATTCTAACCTGCACATATGTATAATTTTTTACTGTTTACTGAAAAGGCTACAGTGACTACTCAGTAGTGATATAATATTCCTGACTCCCAGATTGTGGTATTAATAATATCATTTTCCACTATAAGAAACCAGGCCTTCTTGGAGAACTGACTGATTCCACCTTAGGTGCAGAAAATGCACCATATGAACTTGGAGCATTTTTTAATAAGTAGATCAAGAAAACTATCAAAGACTATAAAGTCACATCAAAAGGACTGAGGAGGAAACTTAGACTCCTACTGGCTAAACATGGGATGATTTGAGCATAAACTAAGATGAGAACTATAAAGTATTGGTGCCTATCAATTATAATTAAATCAATGAGTTAACAAAGATATTAAAAAAACACTCTCATTGATCACTGTTAGGAGATGGTAGTGAAACAAATCATTATTTAGATAACTGGCAAATTAGATAAAGAGCAAAACATTTATCCTACCATTTCCATTGGAACTAATTCACTGTATGAATGCAAAGTTGATGAAATAGTTTTGCTTAGTAGAAGTTTTCCACTCATAAAAAAGAAAGATCATGTAATTTTATTAACTTCTGTGATCTCTTGTTAATTAATGAATAGGCAATGATCATTAATGTCTGCCAATGACCTCTAAATAGATACCATGAAACATTATATGTTTTCAATTGGGAGAAAAATGCACACTGTATGAAATAGCCATGCTAAAAATAAAATCTGAAGTTGATCAAAACTCTATATACAATTATGAACTTAAGAAATACAAAGGAAAGAGAAGTATATTAAACCACATTATGGGAATGAATGCGTGAAATGTGGGAAAATCTACACAAAAAATGAGTGGTTTCTTTAGCAATAAATTGGAAAACAAAGGAAAACAGTTCTTTACTTTCTTTATTCTAGCTCTTTAGTTTCCTTGGAGAATACATAGGCTAATAGATACTTAAAACACAATTCACCAAGCTCAAACAGTTTTACTTGGATAGATATTCAAGAAATAGAAGTCAAGTGGGCCTTAGGAAGCATCACTATGAACAAAGCTAGTTGAGCTGATGGAATTCCAGTGGAGCTATTTCAAATCCTGAAAGATGATGCTGTGAAAGTGTTGCACTCAATATGCCAGCAAATTTGGAAAACTCAGCAGTGGCCATAGGACTGGAAAAGGTCAGTTTTCATTCCAATCCCAAAGAAAGGCAATGCCAAAGAATGCTCAAACTACCTCACAAATGCACTCATCTCACATGCTAATAAAGTAATGCTCAAAATTCTCCAAGCCAGGCTTCAGCAATACGTGAACCATAAACTTCCAGATGTTCAAGCTTGTTTTAAAAAAGGCAGAAGAACATCTGCTGGATCATTGAAAAAGCAAGAGAGTTCCAGAAAAACATCTACTTCTGCCTTATTGACTATGCCAAAGCCTTTGACTGTGTGGATCACAATAAACTGTGGAAAATTCTGAAAGAGATAGGAATACCAGACCACCTGACCTGCCTCTTGAGAAATCTGTATGGAGATCAGGAGCAACAGTTAGAACTGGACATGAAGAACAGACTGGTTCCAAATAGGAAAAGGAGTACGTAAAGGCTGTATATTGTCACCCTGCTTATTTAACTTCTATGCAGAGTATATCATGAGAAACGCTGGGCTGGAGGAAGCACAAGCTGGAATCAAGACTGTTGGGAGAAATATCAATAACCTCAGATATGCAGATGACACCACCCTTATGGCAGAAAGTGAAGGGGAACTAAAAAGCCTCTTGATGAAAGTGAAAGAGGAGAGTGAAAAAGTTGGCTTAAAGCTCAACATTCAGAAAATGAAGATCATGGCATCTGGTCCCATCACTTCATGGGAAATAGATGGGGAAACAGTGGAAACAGTGTCAGACTTTGTTTTTTTTTTGGGGGGGGGCTCCAAAATCACTGCAGATGGTGACTGCAGCCATGACATTAAGACACTTGCTCCTTGGAAGGAAAGTTATGACTAACCTAGACAGCATATTAAAAAGCAGAGACATTACCTGCCAACAGAAGTCTGTCTAGTCAAGGCTATGGTTTTTCCAGTGGTCATGTATGGATGTGAGTGTTGGAATATATAGAAGGCCGAGCACCAAAGAATTGATGCTTTTGAACTGTGGTGTTGGAGAAGGCTTTTGAGAGTTGCTTGGACTGCAAGGAGATCCAACCAGTCCATCCTAAAGGACATCAGTCCTGAGTGTTCATTGGAAGCTCTGATGTTGAAGCTGAAACTCCCATACTTTGGCCACCTGTGCAAAGAACTGACTCATTTGAAAAGACCCTGATGCTGGAAAACATTGAAGGCGGGGGGAGAAGGGGACAACAGAGGATGAGATGACATCACTGACTCAATGGACATGAGTTTGAATAAACTCTGGGAGTTGGTGATGGACAGGGAGGCCTGGCTTTCTGCAGTCCACGGGGTTTCAAAGAGTTGGACACAACTGAGTGGCTGAACTGAACTGTACCGAACTGAATAAAAACTTATATTTGTTGTTGTTCAGTCACTTAGTCGTGTCTGACTTTTTGTGATCCTGTGGATTGCAGAATGCAGGCTTCCTGTCCTTCATTCTCTGCCTGAGTTTCCTCAAATACATATCTTTTGAGTCAGTGATGCTGTCTTATTATCTCATCCTCTGCTGCCCTCTTCTCCTTTTGCCTTCAATCTTTCCCAGCATCAGGGTCTTTTCCAATGAATTAGCTCTTTGCATCAGATGCCCAAACTATTAGAGTTTCAGCTTCAGCATCATCCCCTCCAATGAATAGTCAGAGTTGATTTCCATTAGGATTGATTGGTTTGATCTCCTGACAGTCTAAGTTACTCTCAAGAGTTTTCTACAACACCGTAATTCAAAAGCATCAGTTCTTTGGTGCTCAGCTTTCTTTATGGTCCAACTCTCCCATCCATACATGACTACAGGAAAAACCATAGCTTTGACTAGGTGGACCTTTGTTGGCAAAGTAATGTCTCTGCTTTTTAATACACTATCTAGGTTTGTCAGAGCTTTCCTTCCAAGGAGTGTCTTTGAATTTCATAGCTGCAGTCACTGTCTGCAGTGATGTGGTGTTAGTCACGTGGGAGACCCAGATTCAATCCCTGGGTTGGGAAAATCCCTTGGAGAAGGAAATGGCAACCCACTCCAGTATTCTTGGCTGGAGAACCCCATGGACAGAGGAACCTGGTGGGCTGCAGTGATTTTGGAGCCCAAGAAAATAAAATCTGTCACTGTTTCTACTTTTTGCCCTTATATTTGTCATGAAGAGATGAGATTGGATGCTACGATATTAGTTTTTTGAATGTTTAGTTTTAAGTCAATTTTTTCACTCTCCTCTTTCACAGTTATCAGGAGGCTCTTCAGTGCCTCTTCCCTTTCTGCCATTAGAGTGGTATTACCTGCGTATTTGAAGTTGTTGATATTTCTCCCAGCAATCTTGATTCCAGCCTGTGATTCATCTGGGCCAGCATTTCACATGAAGTACTCTGTATATAAAAATCTAAGATCATGGCATCCAGTTCCATCACTTCATGGGAAATAGATGGGGAAACAATGGAAACAGTAACAGACTTTCTTTTCTTGGACTCCCAAAATCACTGCAGATGGTGACTGCAGCCATTTAATTAAAAGACACTTGCTCCTTGGAGGAAAAGCTATAACTAACCTAGGCAGCATATTAAAAAGCAGAGACATTTCTTTGCTGACAAAGATCCATCTAGTCAAAGCTATGGTTTTTCTAGTAGTCATGTATGGATATAAGAGTTGGACCATAAAGAAAGCTGAGTGCTGAAGAATTGAAGCTTTTGAACTGTGATGTTGGAGAAGACTATGGTGTTGGAGAGAGTCCCTTGGACAGCAAGGAGATCCAACCAGTCAATCCTAAAGGAAATCAGACCTGAATATTCATCGGAAGGACTGATGCTGAAGCTCCAATAGTTTGGCCACCTGATGCAAAGAACTGACTCATTGGAAAAGACCCTGAGGCTGGGAAAGATTGCGGGGGAAGGGGACAACAGAGGATGAGATGGTTGGATGGCATCACCGACTTGATGGACATGAGTTTGGGCAGGCTCCAGGAGTTGGTGATGGGCAGGGAAACTGGTGTGCTGCAGTCCATGGGGTCGCAAAGAGTCGGACATGACTGAGCCACTGAACTAACTGACTCTGTATATAAATTAAATAAAGAGGGTAAGAATGTACAGCCTTGTCTTACTCCTTTCCCAGTCTTAAACCAGTCAGTTATTGCCTGTAAGGTTCTAATTGTTGTGATTCCCTGGAGAAGGCAATGGAAACCCACTCCAGTACTCTTGCCTGGAGAATCCCATGGAGGGAGGAGCCTGGTAGGCTACAGTCCATGGGGTTGCAAAGAGTCGGACATGACTGAGTGACTTCACGACGATGACAACGACGACCTGCATACAGGTTTCTTAGGAGACAGGTAAGGTGGTCTGGTGTTCCCACCTATTTAAGAATTTTGCACAATTTGTTGTGATCCACACAGTCAAGCACTTTGGTATAGTCAATGAAGCAAAAGAAAATGTTTTTCTGGAATTATCTTGCTTTCCCTATGATCCAATGGATATTGGCAATTTAATCTCTGATTCCTCTGCTTTTTCTAAATCCAGCTTGTACATCTGCAAATTCTCAGTTCATGTACTCTGAAGGCTGCTGCTGCTGCTGCTAAGTCGCTTCAGTTGTTTCCAACTCTGTGCGACCCCATAGATGGCAGCCCACCAGGTTCCCCCGTCCCTGGGATTCTCCAGGCAAGAACACTGGAGTGGGTTGCCATTTCCTCCTCCAATGCAGGAAAGTGAAAAGTGTAAGTGAAGTTGCTCAGTCATGTCAGACTCTTTGTGACCCCATGGACTGCAGCCTACCAGGCTCCTCCATCCATGGGATTTTTCCAGGCAAGAGTACTGGAGTGGGGTGCCATCTAGCCTGAAGGATTTTGAGCATAACTTTACTAGCATGCAAAATGAGCACAACGGTATGATAGTTTGAACATTCTTTGGCATTGCCTTTCTTTGGGATTGGAATGAAAACTGACTTTTTCCAAACCCGTGGCCACAACTGAGTTTTCCAAGTTTGCTGACTTATTGAGTTCAGCACTTTAACAGCATCATCTTTTAAGATTTTAAATGAATTCCATCACCTCCACTAGCTTTGTTTCTAGTAATGCTTCCTAAGGCCCACTTGACTTGACATTCCAGGATGTCTGGCTCTAGGTGAGTGGCCACACCACTGTGGTTATCCAGGTCATTAAGAACTTTTTTGGATAGTCCTTCTGTGTCTTCTTGCCACTTTTTCTTAATCTCTTCTGCTTCTGTTATGTCCTTACTGTTTCTGTCCTTTATTGTGCCCATTCTTCCATGAAATATTCCTTTGATAGATCCAACTTTTGTGGTGAGATCTCTAGACTTTTCTATTCTATTGCTTTCCTCTACTTCTTTGCATTGTTCATTTAGACACTGATGTATAGAACAGTCTTTTGGACTCTGGGAGAGGGAGAGGGTGGGATGACTTGGGAGAATGGCATTGAAACATGTATAATATCATCTATGAAACAAGTCACCAGTCCAGGTTCGATGCACAATACTGGATGCTTGGGGCTGGTGCACTGGGATGACCCAGAGGGATGGTATGGGGAGGGAGGAGGGAGGAGGGTTCAGGATGGGGAAACGTGTATACCTGTGGCGGATTCATGTTGATATATGGCAAAACCAATACAATATTGTAAAGTTAAAAAAAATAAATAAAAAATAAAAAAAAGAAGTCCTTCTTATCTCTCCTTGTGATTCTCTAGAACTCTGCATTCAGCTGGGTATATCTTTCCCTTTCTCCCTTGCCTTTTGCTTTTTTTCTTTCCTCAGCTTTTTGTAAGGCCTCCTCAGACAACCATTTTGCCTTCTGGCATTTCTTTTTCTTTGGGATGGTTTAGTCACTGCCTCACGTACAATGCTATGAACCTTTGTCCATAGTTCTTCAGGTACTCTATCAAATCTAATCCCTTAAATCTGTTTGCCCCCTCACTGTATATTCATAAGGGGTTTGATTTAGGTCCTACCTGAATGGCCTAGTGGTTTTCCCTACTTTCTTTGATTTAAGCCTTAATTTTTCAGTAAAGAGCTGATGATCTGAGCCAGTCTGATCCTGGTCTTGTTTTTGCTAACTCTTTTGCTAACTGTTTCCATCTTCAGCTGCAAATATAGTCAATCTGATTTCTATATTGACCATTTGGTGATGTCCATGTGTACAGTTGTCCCTTGTGTTGCTGGAAGAGGGTGTTTGCTATGACCAGTGCACTCTCTTGGCAAAACTCTGTTAGCCTTTGCCCTGTTTTATTTTGTGCTCCAAAGTGAAACTTGCCTGTTACTCTAGGTATCTCTTGACTTTCTATTTTTGCATTCCAATCCCCTCTGATGAAAAGGACATATTTTTTGTGTGTTAATTCTAGGAAGTCTTGTAGGTCTTCATTGAACCTGTCAATTTCAGCTTCTCAGCATCTGTGGTAGGGGAATAGACTTGGATTATTGTGATATTGAATGGCTTGCCTTGGAAAAAAAATAAGACAATTCTGTCATTTTTAAGATTGCACCCAAATACTGCATTTCAGATTCCTTTGTTGATAATGAGGACTACTCCATTTTTTGTAAGGGATTCTTGTCTATGGTAGTAGATATAATGGTCCTCTGAATTAAATTTACCCTTTCCATCCATTTTAATTCACTGATTCCTATGATGTTGATGTTCATGCTTTCCATCTCCTGCTTAACTATGTCCAATTTACCTTGTTTATTGGACCTAACATTCCAAGTTCATATGCAGTATTATTCTTTACAAGACTGGACTTCACTTTCCGTAGCAGACACATCCACAACTGTCATTTCCACTTTGGCCCAGCTGCTTCTTTCTTTCTGGAGCTATTAGTAATTTCCCTCTATTCTTCCCCAGGAACATTTTGGAAACCTGAACTAGGAACTCATATTTCAGTATTATACCTTTCACTAAATAGACATGAGTCTGAGTAAACTCCGGGAGTTGGTGATGGACAGGGAGGCCTGGCATGCTATGGGGTTGCAGAGAATCAGACACGACTGAGTGACTGAACTGAACTGAACTGAACCTTTTCATACTGCTCCTGGGGTTCTCATGGAAATAATACTGGAGGGTTTGCCTTTCCCTCCTCCCATGTACTACATTTTGTCAGAACTCGTCACTATGATCCATCTGTCTTGGGTGGTCCTGCACAGCATGGCTCATAGCTTAATTGAGTTTTGCAAGCCACTTCACCACAACATGATTGGGATCCATAAAGGGTTACAAACATAAGCATTGACATTTATAAGATGATAGAAAAATTGGGCATTGATTCTTTGGTATTATTAGAAATTAGTTTTACACTTTAGATGTGATAATATAATTTGGTTACTTATTTTAAAATACATTATGTTTTAGAAATTCCTACTGAAATATTTGAAATGGTATGATGTCCAGTGTTTGCATAAGAGTAATGCAAGAATGCAGTAATGAGGGTGGAAAGACATCAGCCCAGTTTGGGCCATATATTGGTAATTTTGGGGGTGGAGTATTGCTTCATGAATTTCATCATATTATTCTCTTTATTTAAATTTTAAATGTCCTATAATAACAATATGAAAAGCCTCAAAACATGTTTTAAAAGCACAAATATTTTGAAAGGTAGCAGATGAAATTGTTACCACTATAGCTGGACAGGCGTGGTAACATGCACACCTCCAAATTCTGGAATTTCTTTCCCATTGCCAGATCCTTTGCTGATTCCATTTTCTTCCCAGGGTCTCTTCAATAATATTCTCTGGTTTTCTGTTTTTTTTTTTTTTATACCATATTCTTCCCTTACTTTTCTGTCTCCTTTTCTGTTGCCTTCACACTGTGCTTTCTTTTCCTTTCTCTACTCTGTCCTCTTTTTTCCTGATCCCACTAACAATTGGCCATGACATTGAACTGAAATTTTTTTTTTTTTTTAAATGGTGAAGAGAATGAATTAAGGTTTGTGCTTTTTGGTCTATTTGAAAAGTAGATGAATTAAATAATTTCCTCAAGGTGAAGCTGCAGCTTCTTACTCAAACCCTATCGTAGACAAGTTGAAATCTAAACAAAAACTACTGCAGCTCCCTCTCCACTTGCAGTAGCTGATCCACACTTACGGGGTATCCAGATGAAGATGAAAGACTAAGAGGTACTGACTCATCCCACCCTATAACCATCAAGTGTGATCTCATAGCAGCTCTCCAGGATGTGCAGAGCTCTGCCCTGACCATCCATCAGGAAACAGAGTTTCTATGGGAGCTGGTGTGAGGTGTGTTTCTGAAACCTCCCTGCCAGCAACATGGTTGATTGCTGCTGATAAACAGCCAAATCATCAGGAAGATGCCTTCTTTTTCTGCTTTAGATCTACTCATGTGAAATCAGTTGAAAGCTGCCCTTGATCAAAGCTGCTGGCAGAGGACTACAGGGCTTTTATTATTTATTATTTACAGAGCGTCACAAGTGTTACACAGCTGTTTGACAACATAAAACACCAGAGAGAAGAGCCATGCTGTGAGAAGGTGACAACGTAGATGAAATGTAGACACCACCGTGGACAAGAGGAACACCCTTCAGGGTAGAAATATGGGTTCTTCTTTAATCTGTGGGGAGTCTAGGCAGAAGTAGATTCTAAGGGGAATACACCTAGCAAAAAACCCATGGTAGAATGTCAGTAAACATGTATTCCACAGACCATGGATAGTTTAATGCTCAGTGAACGTATAAAATCAATGCAAATGAGAATGCAATATTTCTCCTTAAATTATCAAAGGTTTAAAAACTGATATTAAGTAATTCTTGTGAAGGTGCTGAAAGAGTATCATCATCATTCATTTCTGGAGTATTATAAATTGGAAGAACACTTTAGGAAAGCAATTTAGTATTGTGTATCTGTTAGGATTCTTATGTAAGACTAATCCTTTTGCAGTATTTATAACTTTAACATATTGCAGAAGACAGTTTAGGATAATTCAGCTTTTATGCACAGCACAGCAGTGAACATCCTGTATTTCTATTATCAAATGCATTTCTTCTCTCTGTTATATCACACTTCCAGACAATTTATTCTAGTTCTTATGAGCTTTTATTCACCCTAAGTTTTTTTTTTTTATAACATCCAGTATCTCCCTATAATATCAAGAGATATATAGTTACCTAAAAGTTTATACCAGAAATAAAAGATAATATCTTTTATCCATTCCATAATAGCTACTTTAGGATTTTCTATGTGTTAACTGTATAATCAAAAATCCATAGTACCAAAAAGTCCCTATGTAAAAAGATGTTATATTTAATAATACAACTGATGACAAAAATAAGAAGAAAGCAGTGAACAAAATTTGTAGAAAATAGTCAAGAAACAATCACAATGAGGTATTGTTAAGCTTAGCCTAAACTTCCTCCTAATAAGCTCCCAGGGGTTTGAAGAGGTATTGCTTAGATTCTGAATGATTAGTCAATACAAGCCAATAATGATTCTATTTTGGTGAAAACAGCACTGCATATTTCCATTTACTGTTCTGACATTGAATAGCATCTGGGCCTCTTTTGAAGTGCTGTGTCCTGGGCAGAATGTGAATTTTGGAGACAGATCTCAGCTCAAGTCTCAGCATCACAATCATACGATGTTTATGTGACACAGTGACTCACAAGAGGCAGCCACAGCTCCCAGCTGCCTTCAGGAATCAGGGTGACAGCTTAAATAGAAGAGGATTTCTGTTGATAGTGAATCCCCTACAGTCAGATAGAAAGTTTCTTGGCCTCTCACACTGTCACTTTAGAAGTGGCAAGAACTGCCCATTGGCGGGAGCAAATATGCTTAATATGACACAAAAAAGTTTCCAAGTGTCTGGGGAAGAACTCCTCCATCACTCTGCTCTGAACTTCCACATTCCCCTACCTCCTGCTCCAGCTTCACTCCATTCTCAGCACTGTTTGATTTATCTGCTTTTAAATTTTCAATCAGTCTCATTTATCAGGATCTCCCTACATTTTCTTGTTTAAATCCACAGTGTTTCTTTGGAATAGACTTGTTTCACCTTTAGTTTTCACTGAAGTTAAATCCTCTAATTAACCTATTTCCACCTATCCATTCACACATTTTCCTTAACAGATCCCATTTATCACTGTGATGTCATCCTCCTCTGGGAAGTTCTGGTCCTCCTATAGGCCCAGCCAGCCTCTTACCTGGCATTTGGCAGGTAAGTCCCACAAACATATGCTGGCAACAACACAAGTCTCTCTTCCTGGAAAAGGAAAAGTCATGATCAGGCCAAACGATACTGATGTTGGTAGCTGTGTGCTAATCACCAGCTAATGAATCAGTCCCCCATCCCTTCCACACCATCCACAGTCCACTCCTTGTGACAATGAGACAGTATTACAAAGTGGATACAAGGTGACAGCTTTGGCATCTATCTCCTAGGGTGAATAATAATGAAAAATGTGAAATTCTTGGTGGCTGGAACTTGGTAACACTCATAAAATGTGACCTATTGTAAGATCTCCACATCCTCTGTGAGGATGTTGTGGTCAGCTGTTGTTTGACCTCCTCATGAAGGTCACTCAGTGCAGCTTCTAAGACCCTCTGTCTTTCACAGTTCTTACCCTTCTTCTCCTCCCTTTTCTGAATTTCCCAGATGACTTGGCCAGAAGCTATTTATTGTGGAATTCTAAACCTCTTAGAACATGAAAAAGGTATGGGTCCATAACTTGGCTTGTAAATTTTGAAATTCACAAAACTTCTAAATACTATCTCTGGACCTCAACGTTTTCCCCCACCTTTGTGATTTTATATTTAATTTATTTTTTTATTTTATATTTTTTAACACAATATTACATTAGTTTCAGGTGTATAGTAAAGTGATTCATTTATACATCTACATGTATCTATTCTTCTTCAAATTCTTTTCACATTTAGGTTGTTACATAATATAGAGCAGAGTTCTCTGTGCTAAAGATGTGGTACATATGGTCAATGGAATATTACTCAGTTATTAAAAATAATGAAATAAGGCCATTTGCAGAAACACAGATAGACCTGGACTTCAAGTTAAGAGCCCAAAGTTTTAGGATTAACTTGTCAAGTGGAGATTTTTTTTAAAGTTTTGCAAATTACCATTATTTAATTTAGTAATTTACATCTATTGGCATAATCATGGCATCCGGTCCCATCACTTCATGGGAAATAGATGGGAAAACAGTGGAAACAGTGTCAGACTTTATTTTTCTGGGCTCCAAAATCACTGCAGATGGTGACTGCAGCCATGAAATTAAAAGATGCTTACTCCTTGAAAGGAAAGTTATGACCAAACTAGATAGCATATTCAAAAGCAGAGACATTACTTTGCCAACAAAGGTTCATCTAGTCAAGGCTATGGTTTTTCCTGTGGTCATGTATGGATGTGAGAGCTGGACTGTGAAGAAGGCTGAACGCCGAAGAATTGATGCTTTTGAACTGTGGTGTTGGAGAAGACTCTTGAGAGTCCCTTGGACTGCAAGGAGATCCAACCAGTCCATTCTGAAGGAGATCAGCCCTGGGATTTCTTTGGAAGGAATGATAGTAAAGCTGAAACTCCAGTACTTTGGCCACCTCATGCAAAGAGTTGACTGATTGGAAAAGACTCTGATGCTGGGAGGGATTGGGGGCAAGAGGACAAGGGGATGACAGAGGATGAGATGGCTGGATGGCATCACTGACTCGATGGACGTGAGTCTGCGTGAACTCTGGGAGTTGGTGATGGACAGGGAGGCCTGGCATGCTGCGATTCATGGGGTCGCAAAGAGTTGGACACGACTGAGTGACTGATCTGATCTGATCTGAAGGCATTTTATATGTGGAAAATTCTGAAAAAGATGGGAATACCAGACCACCTGACCTGACTTTTGAGAAACCTGTATGCAGGTCAGGAAGCAACAGTCAGAACTGGACATGGAACAACAGACTGCTTCCAAATAGGAAAAGGAGTACGTCAAGGCTGTATATTGTCACTCTGCTTATTTAACTTATATGCAGAGTACATCATGAGAAATGCTGGGCTGGAAGAAGCACAAGCTGGAATCAAGACTGCCAGGAGAAATATCAATAACCTCAGATATGCAGATGACACGACCCTTATGGCAGAAAGTGAAGAGGAACTAAAAAGCCTCTTGATTAAAGTGAACGAGGAGAGTGAAAAAGTTGGCTTAAAGCTCAACATTCAGAAAACGAAGATCATGGCATCTGGTCCCATCACTTCATGGGAAATAGATGGGGAAACAGTGGAAACAGTGTCAGATTTTATTTTTTTAGGCTCCAAAATCACTGCAGATGGTGATTTCAGCCATGAAATTAAAAGACGCTTACTCCTTGGAAGAAAAGTTATGACAAACCTAGATAGTATATTCAAAAGCAGAGACATTACTATACCAACAAAGGTCTGTCTAGTCAAGGCTATGGTTTTTCCAGTGGTCATATATGGATGTGAGAGTTGGACTGTGAAGAAAGCTGAGTGCCGAAGAATTGATGCTTTTGAACTGTGATGTTGGGGAAGACTCTTGAGAGTCCCTTGGACTGCAAGGAGAGCCAACCAGTCCATTCTAAAAGAGATCAGTCTTGAGTATTCTTTGGAAGGAATGATGCTAAAGCTGAAACTCCAGTACTTTGGCCACCTCATGGGAAGAGTTGACTCATTGGAGAAGACTCTGATGTTGGGAGGGATTGGGGGCAGGAGGAGAAGGGGACGACAGAGAATGAGATGGCTGGATGGCATCACTGACTCGATGGACATGAGTTTGAGTGAACTCTGAGAGTCGGTGATGGACAGGGAGGCCTGGCGTGCTGTGATTCATGGGGTCGCAAAGAGTTAGACACGACTGAGTGACTGAAGTGAACTGAACTGAAGTGGTTAATGATTACAGCAGAGCTTCTCTGATAACTCAGTTGGTAAAGAATCAGCCTGGAAAGCAGGAGACCCTGGTTTGAATCCTGGGTTGGGAAGATCTGCTGGAGAAGGAACAGGCTCCCATTCCAATATTCTTAGGCTTCTCTTGTGGCTCAGCTGGGAAAGACTCCACCTGCAATGCAGAAAGCCTGGATCTGATCCCTGGGTTGGGAAGATCCTTTTGGAGAAGGGGTAGGCTACCCACTCCAGTATGCTGGCCTGGAGAATTCCACACACAGTATATTCCATGGGGTCACAAAGAGTCTGACACGACTAAGTGACTTTCACTTCACTTCACTTTAGCACAGCACCTGGCATATTGTATGTTTTCAATAAGTGTTGCTGCTGCTGCTGCTGCTGCTGCTAAGTCGCTTCAGTTGTGTCTGACTCTGTGCGACTCCATAGACGGCAGCCCAATAGGTTCCCTGATCCCTGGGATTCTCCAGGCAAGAACACTGGAGTGGGTTGCTATTAAGTGAAAGTCAAGTCACTCAGTTGTGTCCAACCCTCAGCGACCCCATGGACTGCAGCCTACCAGGCTCCTCCGTCCATGGGATTTTCCAGGCAAGAGTACTGGAGTGGGTTGCCATCGCCTTCTCTGTTCAATAAGAGAACTTCTCAGTTCAGTTCAGTTCAGTCACTCAGTTGTGTCCGACTTTTTGCGACCCCATGACTCGCAGCATGCCAGGCCTCCCTGTCCATCACCAACTCCCAGAGTTCACGCAGACTCACGTCCATCAAGTCAGTGATGCCATCCAGCCATCTCATCCTCTGTCGTCCCCTTATCCTCCTGCCCCAAATCCCTCCCAGCATCAGAGTCTTTTCCAATCAGTCAACTCTTCGCATGAGGTGGTCAAAGTACTGGAGTTTCAGCTTTAGCATCATTCCTTCCAAAGAAATCCCAGGGCTGATCTCCTTCAGAATGGACTGGTTGGATCTCCTTGCAGTCCAAGGGACTCTCAAGAGTCTTCTCCAACACCACAGTTCAAAGGCATCAATTCTTCGGCGTTCAGCCTTCTTCACAGTCCAGCTCTCACATCCATACATGACCACAGGAAAAACCATAGCCTTGACTAGATGAACCTTTGTTGGCAAAGTAATGTCTCTGCTTTTGAATATGCTATCTAGTTTGGTCATAACTTTCCTTCCAAGGAGTAAGCATCTTTTAATTTCATGGCTGCAGTCACCATCTGCAGTGATTTTGGAGCCCAGAAAAATAAAGTCTGACACTGTTTCCCCATCTATTTCCCATGAAGTGATGGGACCAGATGCCATGATCTTTGTTTTCTGAATGTTGAGCTTTAAGCCAGCTTTTTCACTCTCCACTTTCACTTCCATCAAGAGGCTTTTTAGTTCCCCTTCACTTTCTGCCATAAGGGTGGTGTCATCTGCATATCTGAGGCTATTGATATTTCTCCCAGCAATCTCGATTCCAGCTTGTGCTTCTTCCAGTGCAGCGTTCCTCATGATGTACTCTGCATATAAGTTAAATAAGCAGAGTGACAATATACAGCCTTGATGAACTCCTTTTCCTATTTGGAACCAGTCTGTTGTTCCATGTCCAGTTCTGACTGTTGCTTCCTGACCTGCATACAAATTTCTCAAGAGGCAGATCAGGTGGTCTGGTATTCCCATCTCTTTCAGAATTTTCCACAGTTTATTGTGATCCACACAGTCAAAGGCTTTGGCATAGTCAATAAAGCAGAAATAGATGTTTTTCTGGAACTCTTTTGCTTTTTCCATGATCCAGCGGATGTTGGCCATTTGATCCTGGCTCCTCTGCCTTTTCTTTTCTTTTCTTTTCTTTTTTTTTTTTAAATATATATAAATGAGATTTTATTGAAACAGACTCACAATCATGTATGTATAGTCTATGACTATATTCTTGATGTAATATGAGTTAATTAGTTGTGACAGAGACCATAGCTTGCAAACCTAAAATATTATGAGAAGAAATTGAAGTTCTTTAAAATTCCCCCCATTCCTCCCTATGCATATTTGGAGGTTCATTGAGGAAAGTTTTAAGAAGATACAAATCCATTTTATGGGTAGCCCTCTAAGTCCTCACACACTCTGCCTTTTCTAAAACCAGCTGAACATCAGGAAGTTCACGGTTCACATATTGCTGAAGCCTGGCTTGGAGAATTTTGAGCATTACTTTACTGGCGTGTGAGATGAGTGCATCGTGCAGTAGTTCGAGCATTCTTTGGCATTGCCTTTCTTTGGGATTGGAATGAAAACTGACCTTTTCCAGTCCTGTGGCCACTTCTGAGTTTTCCAAATTTGCTGGCATATTGATTGTAGCACTTTCAGAGCACCATCTTTCAGGATTTGAAATAGCTCAATTGGAGTTCCATCACCTCCACTAGCTTTGTTCTTCACATTGACTTCACATTCCAGGATGTCTGGCTCTAGGTCAGTGATCACACCATCATGATTATCTGGGTCGTGAAGATGTTTTTTGTACAGTTCTGTGTATTCTTGCCATCTCTTCTTAATATCTTCTGCTTCTGTTAGGTCCATGCCATGTCAATACGTGTTAGCTACCATTAAATCACAAATCTATCTTCTTTTCCCATTTAAAACCATTTTGCTAATTTGACAATGCTGCAGATATTGAGAAGTTGTGATAGCAAATAAAGATTTGGCCAAAGCTTTGCTAAATGGACAGGCGCAAATCTAAGAACAATATCATGGGTAATGAAGTAAATCTCCTTCTATCCTTTCTGATCCCCCCAAAAAATCAATGGGCAAAGATAAATGTAATATTTGCTCAGAGAAACTGACTTTGGGGACATTTTCTTTTCAGCCTTAAATGATTTTGTACCTAGGTAATTATAAGTAAGTTGCCACCATTCTGTGTTATTTAACGGCATGCTTAGATTTCAGCTTTCTATTAACAAGTTCTATTGTGGGGAAGCTGTCTTTGAATAGCAGAAAGGACTACAGTGCCCTGAGTGACACAGTAGCTACCCAGCTCTTGTCCATGGTATCAGCTAATTCTATAATAGGATTATTCCTGCTACGCAGGAATAAAATCTCATGGTTAGTTGATTATTCCTTGTTTAACTTACACTAATCACAGTTTTAAAACAAGACATATGATGTACAGCATGTGTACCAATGGCCCAGGGTCTTCAACCCTCCTCTCCTGGGACAATGCTAAGTCCAGCTTCAAAGTGTAAGACATATATATTTTCTAAGTGAATTAGTGTTTCACACAGTCTGTTTGTGATTTATAAGTAAATTAATCCATACAGGTTGAAACTCTTCTTACTATGAGTTGTATCTATTTTCTAGCTGTAGATTTGTTAAAATTTGAATGGAGAAAGCCTCCCTGGGACTTTCATTTTATTGGCAAGACCTAGAAAGAGCCAAGCCATAAATAATTACCAATTTCATGTTAGTAAAATTAAAACCATGAAAAGCTACTCAAAGCAATTTACAACTTGACAGAAGAAGGAGATTCTGTTCAAAAGATAGTATATTTTTCCTTCACTGAATTTAGACTAAGGCTCAGAGAGGATGAAAATTGGAAGAAAACAAACTAAAATTTTGTCTTTTCTTCCCTGGAACTTCAATATTCAGGTTGAGTGTATGCTTCTTTTCCCCCAAGTGAAAAGCCAGCTTTCAAATCCTTTCAAGCATTTTCTTTTCCTTTGAATGCTTTCAGGAACATTGCGAGGTCATTTTCTTTGGATTTCTATTTCCTAATTTTTCTGTTTGGTTTGCACTTTGACATAGGTGCCAAACTACAGTATCTTTGAAGAAAAGCACCTTAAGGCTTATTGCAGGTTCTCATTACATAGTAACTGTTGCTTTCTGGAGCCATCAAACTGTTAACTCAAATGCTAAGCTTCTATCATAAGCCATCCATTCACATAGATGCCAGGCACAGCTGGACAGTGCCTCACGATAAGCAGTGTGGATTGTATATCTGCCCTGAAGGAGACATTTATTTGTCTTAGGTTTCTCCTGCCAACACTCGATTACAAACCAAGCTCCCAACACTGTGGAGGCACTCACTGGAAAGGCGAGCCACCTGCTTAGCTCAGTAATCAGTCTTTTATTCCAATCTGTTCTTGCTGTTGGCATTTCTTCTATTCTTAATTATCACACTTGTCACTTAGACCTTGGTAGGATAAATGGCATAGCTCACATTATGCTGCAGAATCATTTTCTCAGCAAATACTCTCTACAGACATAGAAATACAAAGAATAAAAAGGGGGAAACGTCAGCTAAGGGTAGGCCAGGGAAAGAGTATCTTGAGATGAGTGAGGTAAGCCCTGCCAGCTCTATCCTTGGTTCATTGAACCTTCCTGGGGAACTTAGATCTGCGAGCCTTTAAATTAACTCTGAAAGCTGCAGTGTTGGCAGGAAGGGGTCCCATTTAACTCACTTGGGAATCATGTTCTAGTCTTGTAATGATCTGCTCTGAAAGTTGTTTAAGTAGGTCAAAATGGCATGACAGCCAAAGCTGGTGAAAGAAAAACGTCAGAGTCATAACTGTCCACAAGCTACTTATCTCTATTTGTTATTTTATATACACTTATATTTTATTAAAGTATAGATTTACAATATTGTGTTAGTTTCAGGTGTACAGCAAAGTAAGTCAGTTATTTGCACGATACCGAATATAGTTACTGTGTTATTCATAACAGTATACAGGAGGCCTTAATATTTGAATGAAGATTCATAATATTGTACAGGATGCAGAGATCAAAATCATCCCCAGAAAAAGAAATTCAAAAAGGCAAAATGGAATTGAGCTGTAGGAGTTGCTTGTATATTTTTGAGATTAGTTGTTTGTCAGTTGCTTCATTTGCTATTATTTTCTCCCATTCTGAAGGCCATCTTTTCACCTTGCTTATAGTTTCCTTTGTTGTGCAGAAGCTTTTAAGTTTAATTAGGTTCCATTTGTTTATTTTTGCTTTTATTTCCAATATTCTGGGAGGTGGGTCATAGAGGATCCTGCTGTGATGTATGTCAGAGTGTTTTGCCTATGTTCTCCTCTAGGAGTTTTATAGTTTCTGGTCTTACATTTAGATATTTAATCCATTTTGAGTTTATTTTTGTGTATGGTTTTAGAAAGTGTTCTAGTTTCATTCTTTTACAAGTGGTTGACCAGTTTTCCCAGGACCACTTGTTAAAGAGATTGTCTTTAATCCATTGTATATTCTTGCCTCCTTTGTCAAAGATAAGGTGTCCATATGTGCATGGATTTTGTTCCATTGATCTATATTTCTGTCTTTGTGCCAGTACCATACTGTCTTGATGACTGTGGCTTTGTAGTAGAGCCTGAAGCCAGGCAGGTTGATTCCTCCAGTTCCATTCTTCTTTCTCAAGACTGCTTTGGCTATTCGAGGTTTTTTGTGTTTCCATACAAGTTGTGAAATTGTTTGTTCTAGCTCTGTGAAGACTACCGTTGGTAGCTTGATAGGGATTGCATTGAATCTATAGATTGCTTTGGTAGCATACTCATTTTCACTATATTGATTCTTCATCATAATCCCAGGTGACTCAGTGGTAAAGAATTTGTCTGGTACACAGGAGTCATGAAATGCAGTAAGTGCAGGTTTTATCCCTGGGTTGGGAAGGTCCTCTGGAGAAGGAAATGGCAACCTACTCAAGTATTCTTGCCTGGGAAATCCATGGAAAGTCCATTGGGTCACAAAAGTGTTGGACACAAACGATCGACTCAATGAGCACTTTTGGCATTGTACGTTCCATGGGCTTGGATGAATACATAATGATACATATTCACCATTGTATACCATACAGTATTTTCACAGTCCTAAAGATCTTTGTGTTCTGCCTATTTATTTCTCTCCACCCCTGCAGCTCCTGCAACCACTATGACACCTTGTTTTTTTACAGATTTCCAATCTTTGGTCACTGTGCATAACAAGAAGAATGTGTCACTTTTTGAAAAATCTTTCCAAACCTCTCTTTTTTAAAAATAACCTGGCTGTTTGTATTTATTTACTACTTCATTCCTATCTACTATGGCTGCAGGTCTTGCATCTTATTTTGTCTTACTGGGTAGAATTTTATGAACCTGTCACTTCACTTTCTTTCTTTCTTTCTTTTTTTTACTATAATTGGGAAAAGAGCTGATATATAGCTAGAGGCACATCATTATGGGAAGAGTTATGACAAATTAATTGTGATTAACTAAGATTATGTGGTTCAAAGTTATATTTGACAGTACGTGTTTTTGCCCTTATGAAAATTGTTTTGTAAGTAAAGCATGAAATATTGAATTAGCCGTTAATGGTATTTAACTACCATGAATCTGGAAAGTGCCAAGTTCATTCTATCATCTTACATATGCTTAATTGCTTTTACTAAGAAAAATTAAAGTTATTTTAAAAATGTAGTAATACATTATTACTTCTTCATAATACATCAGTGTATCCTGACATACATATATTTATTCTCTGTATCATTAAACCATGTTAATTTCTTAAAAAATGGGTGATACATTTAATTAACAATATAATTCTTTAACAGGTGAGTGAACTAATGTCTGTTAAACCAGGATTTTTCTAGGTATTTTACATACACTGTTTAATTTAATCCCAAAGCAGACCTGAACATTTATCTCTATTTTTTGGTTACTCTCATTTTCCCAATGATGAAATGCAAGGCGTAGAGAAGTAAATTTCACAGGTAGAAGGCAGTAGGGCTAGGGTCAAAATTCAAATCCACCTAGTTCTTAAACCATTGCCTGCAAACTCATGTTCATTATCTATGCTATCAATTTGGATTTGTGGTTTATCATAATTGTAAATAAGTTCATTCAGATTAACTTGTAACTCTTGTTTTGTGGTTTGTCATGTTTGAATGTGGGCTCTATGGATCTAGGTTTATTAAAAAGTCAGGTTGTTGAATCATTTACCTCTCCTGGCAGCCTGGAGAGATTAATTAGTTGTATCCAAAGGAAGAGCCTCTAGTTATTGTAGCAGGCAGCTCAGGCACAGAGAAGGCGAGAATAATTCAGAGGTTTGTGATTTCAGGGAGATCAGAGAAGAGACAGGCTGATTTAGAGAAAAGGCAGAACAAGGAGATTGAAGGCTCTGTGTTGTCATTTGGTAATTTGGAGAAATAACAAGGTAGTGTCTCTTGGTTTTTAAATACTGGGACTTGTTCTATTTGATCAAAAATAAACTTGGAGAGAACCAAAACAGAATAATTAAAATTAAGTTAAGAAGATACAAAGAAGAAAAGAAATAGGACTGAAGGAAAATACTTCAAAATATTACCAGTAGTTATGTCTGGGAGTAGGAGGACAAATGATTTTTATTTTTCTCTTTGTATTTTTTTACTTTACAGTTTCTTTCTATTAAACACGCACTATAAACAGAATTTAGAGAAAATTCATTATTATCATTACTGTTATTTTTTCATAATATAGCATGATGATTGTTAAGTACTTTAGAAACAAAGCCTGACTGAGTTTTAAAACTAGGTTTGCAATGTATTAGCTTTGTGACATTGGATAAGTTATATATCCTCTCAAAGCATTTTTATTTATTAAGTTGCTACTGAGTACTATTTATTGAAACAGTGCTGTTATTATAATTAACATACAATTAATATGCAATTATTATTCCTAGTATCTAGAATGTGTTGTTAGTTATTACTGGAATTATTTAGTTTTCTTTTTATGCTTATTAGGGTTTCCCCAATAGCTCAGCCAGTAAAGAATCCACCTGCAATGCGGGAGACCTGGGTTGATCCCTGGGTTGGGAAGATCCCCTGGAGAAGGGAAAGGCTACCCACTTCAGTATTCTGGCCTGGAGAAGTCCAGAGACTCCAGGCCATGGGGTCACACACAACTGAACGACTTTCACTTCACTTATGTTTATTAGCTACTTTATTTTAAATAATTAAAAATTTAAAGTGTGATATTTCTTAAGGATTTTTTCTCCTAAAAATGCCCAGATCTCAACTTCAAGATTCACATCAGTACCACTCCCACCCCTATCCCCCCAGCCTCACAAACCAGATACCTACCAGCAGTGCGTAGATGACAAGGGAAGTTTAGACAAAGGAGTACTCTTGCTCAACCAGGAACTGTGTATCTGTGCTATCAGCTCACCCAAGTGGTCTCAGAAGTTCGATTTCTGTCTTAACTTTGTGAAACACAGTAAGCATTTGATGCATATTTAAATTGTAAGTCTTTGTGTGTAACCCAGATATATTCCAGGGTCCATGTGCCCACGTTCGTCAGAGTGTCACAGGAGAAGAAACACAGTCCTGCCACTAAAAGTAATTCAAGGGGCTCCCATCTTTACTAACTTCTCTTGAAGAACATCTCAATAATCATTCCATGGCACTGACATAACACTAAAAAAGCTATTTTTCTCAAGAGGAACTTCTCAAGACTTAATTTTTCTTGAAATTCTCTCCCCTATTCATCTTGGTGTTCTGCACTTACATTCCAGGGCTTCTTCTAAGACTCTCCCACCCCAAAATTCATACTCCCTTGTCAAAACTGCCTCTCACCTCATACCATGCAGGCTTCCCTTGTTTTTCTTACCCCAACATTTGTATTCTTATTTTTCCTCTGTAGTAAATGATGGCCTTTTTGACTAAAAATATTCTAGTTCTCTCCTTTCCCATCTCCCACAACAGTATGTCCATTTGCTAAATATGACCAGGGGGCCTGAAGAAGATATAGAGAATAAAATAATTTGCATTCCAAATATACATGAGCGCTATATCACATTTAAAAGACACACATGGAGGATCTAACTTCCAAAATACTTGTTATCTTAAATGACTATATATGCAGCAAATTGCCTTAATCCCACTATACTTTACCACTTTCAGTAGTAATAATCAATACAATTAATCAAGCACCTACTATTAGCTGGATACTGTATAAGATACTTTCAGCATATTATATTATCTATTCTTCATAACAAACTTCTGAGACATTAGCTAACTTGCCTATGGTGATATAGTTAATGGTGGTAGAAGTAAGGTTTTTTAAAAAAGGATTTAATCGGGATCTTAGATCTACATAACTCCAAAGCCCATGAGATTAATTACCACACTATTTCTAGATAAATATAATAGAAGAATGTAGCTTCTGGTTAAAGAAAATAATTAACCATGGTCTAAGACTGGGTTAATATCAGAGCTTATTAGCAGCAGTAGACACTATGTTGTATTCACTTGTATAGGATGGAATTGATTTAATGATTTTATGGGTGCATAATCAATATATATCTGTTATATCAGATATAACATGTGTTATATCTGATTTCTCCCCTAAAGGTTTATAACTCTGATAAATTTCTGAACAGAGCAGTGTTAAGGACAAAATGACAAAACTCTTTAGTTGACTGCTTCAGATTTTCTAGTTCTAAATTTTACTTTTAAGTGAATAAAGCCTCCTCAGTCATAAATCCTAAAATATTTGAGCTCCTGGGCTTAGATGCAAGTATATTTGAACCCCGATTGCATAAGCTGGCTCTTGTTTTTTTGTAACACTTTGTTTGAACATTTCCTTATGAGACAAGAATGTAGGACACAGATATGTAAAACTCAGTTATTCTGAGTTCCAAAACATGTGTGGAGGACCAACTAGACATTTCTGATCATGATTAGCTTTGTTACTGTAAATCATTACGTCAAATATGTCAACTTCCTTTTGTTCATCCTTTCGGCCAACTGCTACTAAAAGTTAACTTTGCTTTATATTTCAGGCTGCTGTGTGTATGTGTAAATAAAGTATTTAGTATGCACAGCCACAGTCTTACTGTCTATATAAAATACATCAGCCTGGAAATCTTATGAGGATGATTTTTTCCCCTGTAAATTTTGAAGCTATTTTCCTCTCTAATCTTGGCTGGAGGCATTGTAAAAATGGCTTCCTACTCATTTCAGACCTACTCCTGTGTGTGTGTGCGCTTAGTCACTCTGTTGTGTCTGACTCTTGTGACCCCATAGACTGTAGCCTGCCAGGCTCCTCTGTCCATGCGATTTTCCAGGCAAGAATACTGGACTGGGTTGCCATTTTTTCTCCAGGGGGTCTTCCTAACCCAGGAATTGAACCTGGGTCTGCTGCATTGCAGGCAGACTCTTTACTGACTTAGCTATGAGGGAAGCCCTAGACCTACTCCTGGAGCCAACCATAGCAGAAAGTGGAAAGAGCATGGGATATAAATTGCTGAAATAAAATGATTGAAGTGCTTTCAGGCCCCAAGGAAAAGCTGGATTCTTTAACTGTATATGAGTCAAAAGATGTCTCTCCATTACTAAGACAGTTCTTTCATCCCTGGTAAGTAAATACAGAGCCATAGATTTTTTTTCATGAAAAAAATGCCCCATGGATTTTACCCAGATGGCTCCAGCAACTGCAGGGAGATGGTATCAGATTAATGTAGGTGTTTTAGACAGACTCCAAAAGTTCTTAGTATGATTCCATCTATGTTTACCATTACAACAGTGTCTCTGAGCTAAATCCAAGTTGATATACTGAACAGTAATGATTTATCATGGCAGCAAAAGCATTTCACAGTCTGTCTTTCTGTCAGCTAATACCAAGCAAGGTTAGTTTTTCTCTTCTTATTCTTTTCCTTTCTTTTAGTTTTAAACAGCATAAGATTTCTTCAAATATCCTTGAGTTGTCATATTTCCTCTCACTCTAGTTTAGTGGCTCAGACAGTAAAGAGTCTGCCTGAAGTGTGGGAGACCCAGGTTCGACCTCTGGGTCAGAAAGATCCCCTGGAGAAGGAAATGGCAACCCACTCCAGTATCCTTGCCTGGAAAATTCCATGGATGAGGAACCTTGTGGGCTACAGTCCATGGAGTCACAAAGAGTTGGACATGACTGAGCAACAAACACTTTCACTTTCAGACAGTCTTAATTAGGTAGGATGAGCCAAAGCTGATGACAGACAGGAAAAGCCCTCTCTGTTACTTTTCCCCTCAACCTTGTATTTGAACAAATAAAGATATTAAATATGAAAATTGCACTGTGTATTTGAAAATAAAATGAGAGGATATTTTTAACAGGGGGGACTACTCTTAAATATTAAGTTAGAAGTACTCAAATTCTAGCACCTATTTTATGAGGACTTGATGGAAACCTAGACTTAACTGGATTTCTGGTTGGGTCAGTCCATGTTTCAGGGGGAATGTGTGTGTGTGTGTGTGTGTGTGTGTGTAGCAGATGCAATGTTAGACCAAAGAGTTATAATTACAGTAAAGTGACACAGAAAGGGTAAATCAAAGATCAGTGCACATTTGGGATATTTGATGCAATCAGGGAAGAAGGGAAAACACAGGGGTAAATAATCTAAGGAAAGCTACCCGATTCTGGACCCATTTTTAACAACTCCTTTCTCTGCCTAGTCCTGCTTCTTTCACTCCTTAAAGGTGTTTGTCCTAAAAGTTCTCCTTAGTCCACATTCTGCTCACAAATTTCAGTTTATTGTCTCACTGGGAAGATGACCTATAACAAAGCTCTGTCTTTCTGTTCTTATTTATGGGTGATTTCCTCAATTTTATTTTTAAAATCCTTTTATTGAATTTTTTACAATGTTTTCTTTAAGAGCTCCTATTTGTTCATTTTTAAAACAGCACTTTGCCCTTGTTTTATAAATTAGAGAGTTTTGTTTTGTATTGCTTTTGTTCTCATCTGTTGTCTTCATCTTGGCATTTTAACTCTTATGTTAGAAATGTTCCTCAAATGTTTTTTGGAAGCAATGTACACATGTATGGACTTTGTTCCCTGGGAGCTTTTACTTTACAATTGAATGAAGAGGTGTTATTATGTATCCTCATCCCCCAGAGTTTATTTTTCTCTGAGGCCATTTAATCTCCATAACCCCCCCCCCCCCCATTTTCAGCCTAAGGAGACTTGTGATCAAGTATTTCATAGAGGGAGTAATCAGAAGAGGAGAATATGTTTTGATCTACAGTTCTACATTTTGCAGTTTAACTGTGCATCTCATTCAGCATTTTTTATCGCATTTTCTTTTTCTGGCTCATTATTAGGTTCCTTGTTAAGGATTTTTTTTTTTTTAATAGCTTTGCTGAGATATAATTCACATTATACCATGAAATTCACTCAGTGAAATGTTCTCAGTATACTCACAAAAGTGTACAACCATCATCACTGTCTAATTTTAGAACATTTTCATCATCTGTCTTCAAATCTCAACAAAATAACCCTGGTTGGATGGCGTCACTGACTCAATGGACATGAGTTTGAGAAAACTCAGGGAGATAGTGAAGGACAGGGAAGCCTGGCATGCTGCATTCATGGGGTCGCAAAGAGTTGGACACGACTTAATGACTCAACAACAACATATAGATATACCACATGTTGTTTATCTATCTGTCAGTTGGCTGATATTGTTTCCACTTTTGAAATTTTATAAACATTGCTATGAATATCTGTGTACAAGTTCTTTTGTGAATATATTGTATATTTTCAGTTCCTTTGGGTATGTAACATATCTAGGAAAGAATTGCTAGGTCACATGGTAACTACGTTTATTTTGAGGAACTGCCAGACAGTTTTTTCAAAGTGGTTGCACCGTTTTATGTTCCCATCTCTAACATTTAAAGGCTCCAAATTCTCTATAATCTCGCTGACATTTCTTATTTTCAATCCTTTTGATTATAGCTGTCTCATGGTTCTGATTAGCAGAACATCTTATGTGTTTATTAGCCACTATTTTATCTTCTTTGGAGAAATATCTGTTCAAAACTTGCTCATTTTAAAATTAGGTTAATTGCCTTTTTATTACTGAGTTGTAAAAGTTCTTTTTTATATTTTAGACATGAGTCTCTTATCATATATAAAATTTATTTAAAATCTTCCCCATTTTGTGTATCTTTTCACTTTCCTGATGGTGTTTTTTGAAGCAAAATCTTTGAATTTTGGTGATGTCAAATTTAATTTTTTTTCTTTTGTTTCTCTACTTTTGGTACCATATTTAGGAAAATATTTTTTCAAGGAATTTTATAGGTTTAGACCTTATATTTGATCCATTTTGAGTTAATTTTTATATCTGGTGTGATGTAGCATTCTGACTTTTTTTTTTCTTTCTTATTATTTATTTATTTTTAATTTAAATTTATTTATTTTAATTAGAGGCTAATTACTTTACAATACTGTATTGGTTTTGCCATACATCAACATGAATCCACCATGGGTGTATACGTGTTCCCCATCCTGAACCCCCCTCCCACCTCTCTCCCCATACCATCCCTCTGGGTCATCCCAGTGCACCAGCCCCAAGCTTCCTGTATCCCGCATAGAACCTGGACTGGCGATTTGTTTCTTATATGATTTTATACAAGTTTCAATGCCATTCTCCCAAATCATCCCCGCTGCTCCCTCTCCCACAGAGTCCAAAAGACTGTTCTATACATTTGTGTCTCTTTTGCTGTCTTGCATACAGGGTTATTGTTACCATCTTTCTAAATTCCATATATATGCGTTAGTATACTGTATTGGTGTTTTTCTTTCTGGCTTACTTCACTCTGTATAATCGGCTCCAGTTTCATCCACCTCATTAGAAATGATTCAAATGTATTCTTTGTCTAACTTTGTTCTGTGTGTGGATATCCAGTTGTCCCACCCCTTTTGTTGAAAAGACTAGTTCTTGCCTCCTTAAATTGTCTTGATGCTTTTGTCAAAAATTAATTGACCTTAGATATCTGGGTTTATTTCTGGACTTCTCATTCTATTCTATTGATTTAAAGGTCTGTCTGTATACCAGCAACACATAGTCTTGATTGCTTTAGCTTTGTAGTAATTTTCAAAGTGGGGAGGAGGTGATTCTAATTTAACTTTATTCTTTTTCAAGGTTGTTTAAAAAAAAAATGCTTGCTGTTTTCTTTCCTATCTGGTTGTGTCTTATTTCTTTTTATTCCCCAAATTTTCAGCCTAGGATCTCCAATACAATGTTGAGTAGAAATGGCAATGAGTAGACATCCTTGTCTGATTCTTGATCTTAGGACTACTTGATCAAGTTTGTTTTGGTGGTCCTAGATACCTTGTATTTCCATATGAGTTTGAAGTTCATCTTGTCAATTTCTGCAAAAATAGCAGCTTGCATTTTGATAAGGTTCTCATTCAATCTGCAGATAAATTTGGGGACTATTGCTATTTAAGCAATGTCTTTCCACTTATTTTTATCTCCTTTTTTTTTTCAATGAGGTTGCATAATTTTCAGGGTACAAGTATTAAATTTCTCTTGTTTTTCTAAGTATTTTATACATATTTATGCTAATTTAAATGAAAGTGTATTCTTAATTTCAGTTTTGGATTGTTTATTACTAGTGCATAGAAACACAACTGATATGTGCATATAGATCTTGTATCCAACAACCTTGGTGAATTTGTTTATTAGCTTTAATTGTTTTTTGGTAAGCTCTTTAGGGTTCTCTACATACAAGATCATGTCATCTGCAAATAGAAAATGCTTGCTTTTTTTCTTTCCAATCTCTTGCTCCTTATTTCTTTTTATTCTCTAAATTGTCCTGATTAAGATCTCCAATACAATGTTGAATAGAAATGGCAATGAATAGATGTCCTTGTCTGATTCTTGATCTTAGGAATGCTTTCAATTTTTTCTACCACTGAGTATGGTGTTAGATGTGTGTGTTACCCTTGTATCTCATTCTTGTCCTGGTATGTGGTAAGACCAAATACTATCCATGCCTAGAGTTCTATGGTGTAAATGGAGTTCCCCTCAATTGTATACTCTCCCTCATACATTTTAGGCTGTGGATTCCTCTGCCCTGCCTATAGCAGTCACTATTAATATAATGTAGTATTTATGTGGAAATGTGGGACTTCAAAAAATGTCACAATTATTTATCATTTAATACATTTAGCATACACTAACAATAGACCCTCTATTGTTTTTCACTTTTCTACAGTGTATTGACTTGATACATCATAATTTACATAACTTTAAATGCGTAGTGTTAGTCACTCAGTTGTGTCCAACTTTGTGAACCCATGCACTATAGCCCACCAGGCTCTTCTGTCCATGGAATTCTCCAGGCAAGAATACTGGAAAGCATTGCTATTCCCTTCTCCAGGGGTATTCCAGACCTAGGAATTGAACCCAGGTTTCCTGCGTTGCAGGCAGATTCTTTACTATCTGAGCCAAACCAGGGAAGCACACATAACTAACTTGAAAGTGAAAGAGAAGTCGCTAAGTCGTGTCCGACTCTTTGTGACCCGTGGACTGTAGCCCACCAAGCTCCTCCGTCCATGGGATTCTCCAGGCAAGAGTACTGGAGTGGGTTGCCATTTCCTTCTTGCTGCTGCTGCTGCCACTAAGTCGCTTCAGTCGTGTCCGACTCTGTGCGACCCCATAGACGGCAGCCCACCAGGCTCTGCCGTCCCTGGGATTCTCCAGGCAAGAACACTGGAGTGGGTTGCCATTGCCTTCTCCATTGTGTGAAAGTGAAAAGTGAAAGTGAAGTCGCTCAGTCTCGTCCGACTTGTAGCGACTCCATGGACTGCAGCCTACCAGGCTCCTCCATCCATTGGATTTTCCAGGCAAGAGTACTGGAGTGGCTTGCCATTGCCTTCTCCGATTTCCTTCTTACTGCCTTCCAAAACTTAGTCATTGCTCTCTTTTTAATTTGCCTTTTCCCCCCATTCTTTTAACTGTTTATTCATTGTGGCACTTTTTTTGTTGTTGCATTCCCATTTTAACTTGTTTTTTCCTCAACTTTTTTTTTTTTTTTTTTTTCCAGTTCAGTGGTTTCTGTTAAGCCTAACTTTAAACAGAGCCCTGTGGAAATCTTCATCCTTCATGCACATTACTACATTCTGAATTTAAAAGTCAAGACTCTGGATCAGAAAGTGTGCTTTTAAGATGTGGCTCTGGCACTTAAATTTGTGATCATGGGTGAACCAAGATTCTCTGAGCTTACTTATTTCATAGGCAGTTGCAATAACTGAATGAGCTTTCATATGCCAAGTTTCTATTACGTTGCCTTACATGATCAAGTGCTCCACTGAATTTTAACTTCCTTCCCTGTCTCGGCTACCAATATACAGTACAGGTATTGTTCTTCTATGTCTCTTTCTCTCTACTGAGTCACAATGGCAGAGTTTAAATGCATTGATTTACTGACTTACCATGATTTTCTTCGACTTTTCTTTAGGAAACTTCAGAAGGTACTCTATAGCTATGGCTTATGTAGGTTATCTTGGGATGGGAGTGAATCACCCTTTGGTGCATTTTTTTTTTTCTTAGTCTTTAACACCTATGGCTAACTATCAGCTTATTTTAGTCAGGGTTTTTGGCATGACTTAGAAACTCATTGTGAATGTTTATCTTCTCATATTTCTTTTGTAAGGTGTATTCACCTCAGATTTAATCTTCATGTTAAACAAGATTATTATTACTGAGTCTCCATCTCCATATTTATTCTCTTGGGAGCTCTGGTCAAGACAAGACTTTTATAAGACTGGTAGCTTAGTAGCTACAAGCAGGACCAGTGATGATATTATTTCCTAGGTTTCAGATGTGTTTTAGCCTTTTTTGCTTCACTGAAAGTCATTTTAGACTTTTATTACAAATTAGAAGCAACTATTTTTCAATTAAAAATGCTTATTCCTTGTGGTAAAAAAACTAGAAATATGAGTAAGATAATGAAGTATGAATTTTTAAGAATCCACTCATTAATTTTACTAATATATAACAATCTTTTCAGATATTTTTCCATAGTTTATACAGGCCACCTGGTGGCTCAGACAGTAAAGAATCTGCCTGCAATGTGGGAGAACTGGGTTTGATCCCTGGGTTAGGAAGATCCCCTGAGAAGGGAATGACTACCTACTCCAGTATTCTTGCCTGGAAAATTCCATAGACAGAGGAGTCTGGCGAGCTACAGTTGCAAAGAGTCAAGCGTACTGAGCAACTAACACTTCACTTTCATGCTTGATTCAGGTCATTGGGTGGAAGCTTCATATGTCTGTGTGGACATCACCTGAATATGACATATGCATAATTCACTGCCAAATATTCAGAAGTTTTGGTAGAAGGGAGTTGCAGCCTTATTTTTCATGTGCTTTTTAGTACATAGGCTAACTAATAATTCACAACTATATGGTGTGAAAAGGGTTAGCTGTTCAAAATTATTTCTCCTCTAATAATAATGTGTTGTTTATAACACATTTAATGGTTTCTCTTCAGTATTCCTATAAAGTTCCTCTAAATAATAAATATTATACTTGAGTATGTTTATAGCTAAATTCTCAGTTTAAGTTAAATTTTACAAATGAGGAAAAGATAAGAACTGTTAGATAGGATATTTGCTGTCACTTCTGAAGGTTAACTTTGCAAGGTCAGAATATAACACATTATTTTGTTTTTCCAAAACACTATCCTGCTAGCAGATGGATGGTGGTGCCTGATCTGGTAAGAATAAAAAAATTATCTTGCAGGTGTAATGAAATAAGCCAATCTGATTTCATTGAACTACATTTTCTATTAAAATACTTTATTAGTCTTCAAAGCACAGCAGTGAATATTATCTTGTATAAAATAATTTTATATATCATGTATATGCATACTATTTTCAGCATAATTTTGAGAAATACAAATACTTGGGACCACTTATCTTTCAACTTCACCAAGTTAAAACTTTAAAAAATCACTTTCTAATTCCTCTATTTCTTAGAGTTAGTGGACATTCAGAGTAGTGAGTCTCAGCCTTGATTGCATGTTAGAATCACAGAGCTTTTTAAAATCCCAATGCCTAGGATATATCCCCAAATAATTAAATCAGAATTTCTGGAGATGAGATGCAGGTATATTAATTTCTTAGGGCTGCTGAAATAAATTACTTCAAGCTTGTTGACTTAAGCAATAGAAAGGTATTCTCTGACAGTAGTCTGAAATCAACTGTGGGCAAGGCCATGCTCTCCCTTGAGGCTCTAGGGGAGGGTTTTCCTTGTTTCTTCTTAGATTCTGATGGCTGCCAGTAAGCCTTGGCATTCTTCAACTTGTAGTTGAATCATTCTGGTCTCTGCTTCTGCTGTCACATGGCCTTCTTTCCAGTATTTCCTTTGTGTCTCTGTATCCAAATCTCCCTCTCCTTTCTCTTTTGGGGCAGAATTTAGGACCTCCTTTAACCCCATACAATCTCGTCTTAACTGGATTACATCTACAAAGACTGTATTTCGAATTAGGTCACATTCACAGGTAGTAGGGATTAGGAGCTCAGCATATCTTCTGAGGGGACACAATTTAACCCTTTGGAGGAGGCATCAGCAATTTTGTTTCCCTTGGGGATTCTATGGATCAGTAGCTAATGCAGAGAGCCACTTTTTTCAGTACAGTACTTCTCAGATTTAATCACTTGGAGATCTTACTAAAATGTAGATTCTGATAGAAACGTTCTGAACTGGAGCCTGAAACCCTGCATTTCTCACAAACTCCTAAATTGTGCCAGTGGTGTGGGTCACACTGCAAGGAGCAGGCACTCACAGTGAAGACTTTATAGGTTTCTTTGTAGCTCCACTTCTGCCTCCTCTTCTAAACTTGGGAGAATCTTAGTATTAAAAATCTTAACGAGAAACTTCCACTTAGTTAAATATCTAACTGAGGAAGGGATTAATTTTCCCTTCTAAATTACATGCTGTGCACCATAAAGAAGTCTGAGCAGCAAAGAATTGGTTTCGATTTGTAGTGCTGGAGAAGACTCTTGAGAGTCCTTTGAACTCAAGGAGCTCAAACCAGTCAATCCTAAAGGAAATCAATTCTGAATATTCATTTGAAGGACGGATGCTGAAGCTGAAGCTCTGATACTTTGGCAACTGGATGCAAAGAGCCAAATTTTTGAAAAAGACCCTGATGTTGGGAAAGATTGAAGGTAAAAGGAGAAGAGGGTGGTAGAGGATGAGACGGTTAGATTGCATCACTGACTCAATGGACATGAATTTGAGCAAACTCTTGGCCATAGTGGAGGATGGAGGAGCCTGGCATGCTACAGTCCTTGGTCTCGCAAAGAGTTGGTATGACTTAGCGACTGAACAACAGCAAATCCTATGAAGGCAAGAATGAATCATAAAAAAACTCAGCAAAAATTCTAGGGCAATTAGGATGTTGCTCACTTTTGCTGAGATAGAGATGATTTTGATACATCGATAAGATGTAGGTAATGGGTGAATCTAACCAATGCTGGCTTGATCACTTCTATTTTCTGTATCGTTTTGAGACGTTCTGGGGGACACATCTTTGAATGTGAAATCTCAAAGGATAGAGATATATTCTTCTTGAAGAATGGGGTCGCCAAGAGTCAGATATGACTGAGCAATTGAACAATAACATGCCTTGCTCCAACTTTTCTCTGTGGCAAAACTGAAATGTGAAAAAGGAAATGTGTAACACACAATGAACATTCACAGAGTTTGCTTTTTAAATGAGAGAGTTTTCTGCAAGCCATTTTTAAATAATTTTCCCTCTACTCTTCCTTCCCTCACCCATTCCCATAATAAAAATCAAGTATGTCCAAATGAACGTGTATATTTTAAGAATAACAGATTTATCAATCTTTCAACTTACCATCTAATTTTTAAAGGGACTTTTATTCTTACGCTAAAAGCTCAAAAAAAACATTTAAACAGAACAAGATGCAGATTGACTAGAGACAAAAATTGATACAGAAATGCCCTGCTGGGGTTGATTTCACTTATCCTTCTAAAATAAATTTAAATTTCTCTAACTGAGATTAAAAATAACTAAGTGACATAACTTGCTGGGCACAACAAAGACATGAAATAAACTAATATTTTAACAGATGATTTTTTTTCCTTTTGGATCACAGATGCCATTTTTCTTTTAGGTGACTCTTCTCTGCAATTTAGCCAGAAATAATCTTAAGAGTTGATGAAAACAATGTTAGCCAATTAAGGAGAAATAAAAAAATCTACTTAGATTTGTGAAGGGTGCTGGTGCATAGTGTTTTTTAATTGAGCTGAAATAAAAGACTTACCAACATGAAGAGTTGAGGTTTTTTCCCCCTAACTTTAAAATTTTGAAATATGTCAAATCTACAGACAATTTAATGAGTAGTGCAAAGAGCACCCATATACATGTCAGCTAGATTCCTCTATTGTTAATGATTTGTCATACTTGCCTTTTTTATCTGTCTCTTTCCATCTTTATTTTTGCTGGATGACTTGAATATTCCAAACATCATAATACTTCTTAACTAAATATTTCAACCCATTTCACCTAAGAACAGAAACATTCTCCCCAATCATCACAGTGCCATTATCATACCCAAGAAATTTAACACAGTATTGTCCAACATACGGTCCATATGGAAAAAAAAAAAAAAATCTTTAATTTTCCTATTTTTTTCTATAGCTGGGTTTATCTTTTTTTCCCATTATTTTAGAAATTCAGGTTCTATAGCATTCTTGTATCTAGTTGCTAGATTTCTTTACTTCTCTTTATTCTAGAACAGGTATGTCTACCCCCTACTTCTCACACAGATCTTTTACGACATTGACATATATCAAATGACATTGTGTCAAATGACATATGACTTTGACATGTGATAAATTTGGCCTGTGGGAACCCCTTCAGGCCAGTTCCTGCCCTTTTGATATGTCTCTATAATTCTTTGATTACTTCCTTACTTTTTGGTATAGCACAAGGCTGTATTTTTGTTCTTTACCTGAAATCAACTATTTATTTCTCCAAGGAGCTCTGGAGTGATGAATGGTGTTTAGAAATCAAGATCTGACTACTAGGCATACTCATTGCAACCGAAGATTCATTGCCTCTAAGTCCTATAAGTGAGCAGAACTGGAGAAATATAAATAAATATCGATATCTATAATTCAAACTTTAATTTCATGTTCTTTCCTCACTTTATGCCATTGCATGTTTCTATTTTCCTACTCCTCCAGTCAAAACTCTGGCTCCTCAAACATCAATACATTTAATTCATTAGTTCTGTATTTTATTACTTTTTAAATTTTAACAGCTTATTGATATATAATTCACAAATAATACAATTCACCCATTCAAAGTGTACAATTCAATGGCTTTTTATATTCAATATTTACTGAATCGTGCAATAATTACAATAATCAGTTTTACATTTTAATCATCCCTGAAAGGAAACCCTTACATTCCTTAGCCACCCCCACTACTTGCCCATCCCTCTCAGCCTTGGGCAAACACTAATCTGCTTTCTCTTTCTATAGATTTGCCTATTATGTATTTCATATAAATTGAATAATTGATACATACACTGTCCTTTGGATCTGACTTCTTACACATACTGTAATGTTTTCAAAGTCCAGCATATGGCATGTATGCAGGTTGTGGTATGTATCAGTGCCTCACTTCTTTTTATTGACAAATATTAATCCACTGTATAGATATGCCACATTTTACTTATTCATTCACCGGTTGATAATCGTTTTAATCTTTTTCAGTTTTGGTCTATTGTGAATAATGCTACTATGAACATTTGTGTACAACTTTTGGTGTGGAGGTATATTTTCATTTCTTTTGGTTATTCTGCCTAGGAGTGGAATTGCTGGGGATTGCTGGGTTATATGGAAACTCTTTGTTTAGCCTTATGAGAAACTTCCAGATTGTTTTTCAGAGACTGAACAATTCTGCATTCACATTAACAGTTTATCAGTGTCCTAATTTCTTCAAATCCTCAACATTATTTGTTGTTTGACTTACTGATTCTAGACATTCTTGAGGATGTGAAGTGGTATCTTGTGATATTAATGTGCATTCCTCTGATGGCTAATGATGTTGAACATTTTTTTTATATGCTATTGTTCATTTGTATGTCTTCTTTGAAGAAATGTGTATTCCCATCCTCTGTTCATTTTAAAATTGGGTTAGTTGTCTCTCATCTTCAAAACTTGTTATTTTGAAGTGTTCCTTCCAGTTAGAATTGAAGGACAAGCCTCATTGGGTCTAGAGATGGGCTAGATGTCTTCCTTGTTCTTTCATTCCTAAAATCCACCTGCTTTGGGACTCGTGTCATCTAATACCTCTCTTTGTTGTAGACATCTAACAGTCTCAAAGTCAATCCTCATTTTTCCTTGAGTATTTTAGCTTATAGCTCATAATTTTATTTCCATATTTTAAAAATGCATTTATAATGGAAGAAATTCAAGGCTGCATTTGTGTTCAGCATATATCATGTTTGGAAGTTACCTTAATGCCAATTATTGGTCAATCACTTAGAAAACTGTCTATTTCATTATTTTAAAAGCTGTTAAATTAATTTGGATCTTTAAGAAGTGGTAGAACAGCTGTTATCCTTATGGGAATTCCCTTGTGTGTTATTTGTGCACTGGGACGGCCCAGAGGGATGGTATGGGGAGGGAGGAGGGAGGAGGGTTCGGGATGGGGAACACATGTATACCTGTGGCGGATTCATTTTGATATTTGGCAAAACTAATACAATTATGTTAAGTTTAAAAATAAAATAAAATTAGAGGAAAAGAAAAAAAAAATAAATAAAAAATAAAAACAAATGTATCCCAAACATGGAAAAAATATAAAAAAAAAAAAAAAAAAAAAGAAGTGGTAGAACAGGGTAGGCGAAGGCAATGGCACCCCACTCCAGTGTTCTTGCCTGGAGAATCCCAGGGACGGGGGAGCCAAGTGGGCTGCTGTCTATGGGGTCGCACAGAGTCGGACACGACTGAAGTGACTCAGCAGCAGCAGAACAGGGTCACTCATTTTACAACACAGAAAATAACCTTATGGTTGAATATTGAATTATAGCAGCAAAAAATAGTTGATTGAGAAAAGTGCAGTAGATGGAATATAAAGAATTGACTATAGGCAAATTCTCATGTTTTTATTTCTTACTGAGAGAGAATAATGGGAGAAATTGATGAAGACCCAGAGGTAAACACAGATAAGTAAATCTAAGTAGACTATAGATGTCAATTATTCTTACAAATTCGTGTGTGTATGTGTATTTCATATGTATGCATAGCAGTATAGGTTAATATTTCACAACCTACTGTCAAGGAGTTTAATTTGTATTCAAAGAGTAGTTTACATTTTCTAAACTCAAGAAAGTTTTAGGCCTGAGAATTCATATTGATTTAGAAAAACTATTTTAATTTCTTCTCTGAAAAATTGATTCCAGTAAAATCTATACCAATGAGATTTCTGTAGCATAAATTAACTTGAATGTTTCTTCTTGATCAAGTATGACAAGGATGTGGGCTCCCTGTTGGTTAAAACATGGACAACTTACCAAACAAATTTAAAAGAATTTCTTATTTGGAGAATTTGTGAGATGAACAACATACTGGACTCTATTTTTTATGTATTTATTCCAGAGGGATAAAAATTTTGCTGTATTGGGATATGATTTCTGTGTAATTATTTTAGAGGCTCCTTTAACACAATAAGGAAATGTAGAAAGTGTTTAATTTTTCTCCCGCTCCTCATTGTGCAGATGATAATTACATGTATAGACCAGCCTTCCCAATCCCCAACCTGGTCCCAGAAATCATCTTTATAGTGACTGTAAATATGACTGGATTGGTGTATAAATATTTAGAGCATTTACACCAAAATATTGCCAACTTTCACTTTTAATTGTAGTAATACAGACTTAGTCAACATAGATGAGTAACTTCACTTGCTAGTTTGAATAAACAGAACTAAAAATCACCTAAGCTAATATATACCGCCTTGTATTCTGCATTTTGTCCAAAAAAGAAGGCATTGAAATGTGCCTTGTTCCAAAATTTCTACTAGGCTTATCTCTTTGAGAGTGGTTGAAGGCAGTTTTAAACTCTTCTAGCCCTAAATTTGTGGCCAAGACATTTAAGACTCTTGAAGGTAAATACTACTATTCTAAAAGCTAGTTTTTCATTGATATTGGGTAGGAAGAGAACTGGATGAAATGGCCTAAGTGGTAAAACTCACAGCTTATGAGAGACTTGCATTTTAAATCCTTCCCATAATATTGATAAGCACTTGTTAGTTGCAAGTGGCAGAGCTCAGTTCCTATTCATTTAAAAATATTATTTTTAAATGAATTACTATTGACTTATGCTCTTGCAAAAGGCAAAGATGCATCTGACTTCGGGGGTGATTGAATCCAGAGGTACATTTATCCATCTCTATCTAGACTGGCTTTCCTTTCTGTATATTGGCTTCATTCTGGAATAAATTCTTTTTTCATTGGTAGTTACCAGCAGCTTCAGGCTTATAACCTTAGTAGCCCCAGTGAAAAGAGGACACTTAATTATCCATAATATCAAAAGCTCAGGTATGATCCTCATTGGCCCAGCCTGGATTATGTTCCCATACATGAACTAACTATTGCAGCTAAGGAGATGGTGGATCATCACATTACTAGATGTGGGAGGAGAGGAGTTCCTTTAAGACAGCATGGCCAGTCAAAGGCATAATGCTGATTTATCTTTAATTCACTGCAGCATAAAATAAGTTGGAGCTGCTCTGATACATGAATTCTTCAGTTTGGTCTAAAAGCGAATCAAATGGTCCCTTTTTCAGAACAGCACCTTCTGATTTCATCAATATAACATATCTTTAATATTCAGAGTTGCTATAGGTTGATGCTTACCCTTCAGGCTGCACCATGTAGCCATACTTCTCACCTTATACAAAAGTCAAAATGGTAAGGAATACAACAATAACATAAACATATATGTTTATGTTATTGTTATACATATTATTATATGTATAAACATACATACATATATATATATATATATATGACTCAAAATAAACATTTCTATGATGTCTTATACTTTACAAAGACTGTTAATATATTGTTCCTTGGAAGCTCTTTGGCTCATGTGATTCTTCTTAAATGTACCAGAAATAAACTCTATAAAGATATTCAGATATCTTTTGATTTCTATTTTCTACTTATGCCTTCTATATCATCAAGATACATTTTGTTCATAATCATTAGTTCTTCTGAGATATACTAATGGATATTTAGTGTTTAGTGTTATACACGCTCTATACTTTACCAAGCTCATTCACATGCATTCTTTCATTAGTTCCTCTCATAATGAAAAGCATATGCTTCATACATATTTACAAGGCTTCTCAACAATCATTAAACAAAGAACTCTCCCAATGCTGAATTACATTCAGTTTTATATAACTATAAAGTAAAATTACCTTGTTCCTCAGCCTTACTGCTACTTTCTGCAAAGCTTTGTTAAGTGGCGTTTCTAAGCTGCTGCACTGTAGGGTTCTTCATAGTCAATTATATCCACAAAATCTGAGTAAGTTTTGGTACTCCACTATGGCTTCTTTTGATATCCCTCTTCTTTTAATGCTTTTCTTTTTATTATTTTTACTGGTATCAAGGTCTGTGTATTATATTCTGGTTGCTTCTACTGTTGGTCCTTTTGCTTTTGGTATGGTTCTTTTTTTTTATTTTTTGGGAAGGTATCTGTGTGGTAAATTTTTATTTATTTATTTATTTTTTAACTTTACAATATTAAGCAAAGGCCCATTCAATCACCAACATACCACAGGAGGAGTCAAGGAGGAGTCAAGCACAAAACAGTCTCTTGGGAAAGGAGGATCACCTTGTGCAAAGGTGAAGGACACTGCTCTCATTACTATCTGAGATGAAGTTAGGTTGCTATTGAGACGGAATTTATCCAGGGACCCAGTGATGCTTAAGTTGTATTTTAGATCAGAGCTAAGCCTCTCAAAGGGCCCCCAGGAAAACAGATGCATAAAATCATGAAGAATTAGGTGATTTCAGTAGTTGTCCTAGAATTTTTAAACAACTTTATTGTGTTACAAACATGCTATAAATGGCATGATTTTAAGTGTAAAATATGATTAATTTTGACATGCACACCCATACAACCACCACTGAAATCAAGACAATATACATATTTATTGCTCCAAAAGTTTCCTCGTATTACCCATAAGTAGAACTCTCTCTAAGAAACCTATCCCTCCAAGTTTTGTCATATTTTCCTGTCCATTGATAACTCTACAAAGTAAAAAATAAAGTCATGGATTATGTATGTTTCCTTGACCACTCAGAGGGCTAAGGCTGAGCCAGGGCTGCATGCCACAGTCAGTTTATTGTACCCTCTTTGATGCCCAAACGACCTTTACCTTGGCTTACATAGATATGCACTGATTTCTCAACTATTTTTTTTTGAACTTTTATAGGTTTTATAGGTTTATTTGGTTTTGTCATAATCTCTATTTTCTTCTGGGCTTACTTCCAAAAATTGTCTGTGGAATTGGCTTCTAAATTTTAATTAAGAGTACTTTTAGTCTGGGCCATAAATTAAAATGTTCTGAGTTTCTTTTCCCAGTGTCAGGTTCGAGGAAGTCAGCCAAATGTGAAGCACTAGTAAAGAGGTAGATTCTCTGAGCTCCATAAATGCCTCCCCTCACTCCATAGTCACTGACGTAGAATATAGATTTATGAAGTGTTGGAGCTAGAATGTATCTTCAAGAGATAGTTGATAAAATGATTAGGAAGTCGTTAAAACACCCCAAAGGGCAAGGCTAGGGTCACACAGCAAGTTAGTACTGATTAAAACCTGGTTGTCTTGACTTTTAGCCACATGAACTTTCCACTCCACTCTAGGACTTTATTTTAAGATGAGATATTACATTGTAGATGTAGACAATAGCTTTAATTATTTTTAAACTTATTTTTGTACAGGGGTATATTAAAAAGCAGAGACATTGCTGACAAAGGTCTGTATAATCAAAGCTATGGTTTTTCCAGTAGTCATGTATGGATGTGAGAGTTGGACTGTAAAGAAGGTTGAGTGCCAAAGAATTGTTGCTTTTGAACTGTGTTGTTGGAAAAGATTCTTGAGAGTCCCTTTGACAGCAAGGAGATCAAACCGGTCAATCCTAAAGGATATCAACCCTGAATATTCATTGGAAGGACTGATGCTAAAGCTGAAGCTCCAATACTTTGGCCACCTGATGCGTACAGCTGATTCATTAGAAAAAGACCCTGATGCTGGGAAATATTGAAGGCAGAAGGAGAAGGGGACGACAGAGAATGAGATGGTTGGATGGCATCACCAACTCAATGGACAAGCATTTGAGCAAACTCCGGGATATGGTGAAAGACAGGAATGCCTGGCATGTTGCAGTCCTTTCAGAGAGTCAGACATGACTGAGCAACTGGACAATAACAACATAGCTGGTGAATAATGTTAATAGTTTCAGGTGAACAATGAAGGTACTCAGACAGACAAATACAGGTATCCATTCTCTCCCAGAAAAACATCTACTTCTGCTTTATTGACTATGCCAAAACCTTTGACTGTGTGGATCACAACAAACTGTGGAAAATTCTTAAAGTGATGGGAATAACAGACCACCTTACCACCTCCTGAGAAATCTATATGCAGGTCAAGAAACAACAGTTAGAACTGGACATGGAACAATGGACTGGTTCCAAATTGGGAAAGGAGAACATCAAGGCTGTATATTGTCACATGACTACATCATGTGAAATGCAGGGCTGGATGAAGCACAAGCTGGAATCAAGTTTGCCAGGAGAAACATCAATAACTTCAGATATGCAGATGATACCACCCTTATGGCAGAAATTGGGGAGGAACTAAAGAGTCTTGAAAGTGAAAAAGGAAAGTGAAAAAGCTGACTTAAAATTCAGCATTCAAAAAACAGAGATCATGGCATCCAGTTCCATCACTTCATGGGAAATAGATGGGGAAACAATGGAAACAGTGACAGACTATTTTCTTGGGCTCCAAAATCACTGCAGATGGTGACTGCAGCCGTGAAATTAAAAGACACTTGCTCCTTGGAAGAAAAGCTATGCCCAACCTAGACAGCATATTAAAAAGCAGAGACATTGCTGACAAAGGTCCATCTAGCCAAAGCTATGGTTTTTCCAGTAGTCATGTATGGGTCTAAGAGTTGGACCATAAAGAAAGCTGAGCACTGAAGAATTGATGCTTTTGAATTGTGGTGTTGGTGAAGACTTTTGAGTCTTAATGTTGGACTGTAAGTCAATCAAACCAGTCAATCTTAAAGGAAATTAATTCTGAATATCCATTGGAAGGACTGATGCTGAAGCTGAAGCTCCAATACTTTGGCCACCTGGTGGAAAGAACTGGCTCATTAGAAAAGACCCTGATGCTGGGAAAGGTTGAAGTTAGAAGGAGAAGGGAATGACATGATGAGACGGTTGGATGATATCACCGACTCAATGGGCATGAGTTTGAACAAGCTCCAAGGGTTGGTGATGGACAGGGAAACCTGGTATGCTGCAGTCTATGGGGTTGCAAAGATTCAGACAGGACGGAGGGACTGAACTGGATTCTTTTTCAAACTTCCCTTGCATCCAGGCTACCACATAACATTGAGCAGTGTTCCCTGTGCTACACAGTATTAGACAATAGCTTTCAAACAGCAACAAAAATATTTTTTTGTCATCCCAAAATGCTAGAGATGGGACATCACTATATTGAAAGTTCTTTGGTACTCAAAAATGCTACAATCACTACTAATGCTACTAGATATTCATATTTATTGAATGCTTACTATATGCTGATACTTTGAATAGTTTGCATGTTGTTGTTTTTCAGTTGCTAAGTCATGTCCAATGCTTTGAGACTCCATCTATTGCAGCATCCCAGGCTCTCCTGTCCTTCACTATCTCTTGGACATTGTTCAAACTTATGTGCATTGAGTTGGGAATGCTCTCCAACCATCTTATCTTCTATTGTCCCCTTCTCCTCCTGCTCTCAATATTTCCTAACATCAAGATGTTTTCCATTGAGTTAGCTTTTCTCATCAAGTGGCCAGAGTATTGGAGCTTCAGCCTATCATCAGTCCTTGCAATGAATATTCACATTGATTTCCTTTAGCACTGACTGCTTTGATCTCCTTATTAGCCAAGGGACTCTCAAGAGTCTTCCCCAGCACCACAATTTAAAAGCATCAATTCTTTGGCACTTGGCCTTCTTTATGGGCCAACTCTCACATCCATACATAACTACTGGAAAACCCATAACTTTGACTATATGAATCTTTGTCAGCAAAGTGATATCTTGGCTTTTTAATACACTGTCTTGGTTTATCATAATTTTTCTTCCAAACAGCAAGTGTATTTCAATTTTATGACTTCAGTCACCATCCATAGTGATTTTGGAGCCCAAGAAAATAAAATCTGTCACTGTTTCCACTTTCCCCCCATCTATTTGCTTTGAAGTGATGAGACCAGATGTCATGATCTTAGTTTTTTGAATGTTGAGTTTTAAACCTGCTTTTTCACTCTCTTCTTTCAGCTTCATCAAGAGGCTCTTTAATTTCTCTTTTCTTTCTGCCATTAGAGTGTTATCATCTGTGTATCTGAGGTTGTTGATACTTCTTTCAGCAATTTTGATTCCAACTTTTGATTCATCCAGCCTATAATTTCCCATAATGTACTCTGCATAGAAGTTAAGTCAGCAGGGGTTAGGATGGAAGCCAAACACGTGTACCTATGGCTAATTCATATTGATATATGGCAAAAACTATCATAATATTGTAAAGTAATTATCCTCCAATTAAAATAAATAAATACATTAAAAAAATTAATCAGGGTGACAATACACAGCCTTTTCATACTCCTTTCCCAATTTTGAACCAATCAATTCTTCCACATTTTGTTCTAACTATTGCTTCTTGATATGTGTACTAGTTTCTCAGGAGACAGGTAAGATGGCCTGGTATTCCCATCTCTTTATTTATTTTCCATAGTTTGTTGTGATCCGTACAAACACCATTCCCTTCTGCAGCAGATCTCCTCAAACCAGGACTGAACCCAGGTCTCCTGTATTCCATGCAGGCAGATTCTTTTGCCATATGAGCCACCAGGGAAGCCCTCAGTTTGCATGTACTGACTCATTTAATCACCACAAAAGACTGCTGTTGAAACCTGAGTTTAGATTGGTCAGGTAACTCTTCCAAAGGATCAACATGGGTTTTGGAAGAATATTTTTATTATTGGAGTTGAATGAAGCAAACTATACAACCACTTTATATATACAGGAATTCCTCTCACCTATAAAAAGGAGATTTAGAAGAGATGTTCTTAATCTGGGGTTGAGGGGTCAAGTTTAGAAAATCTCAGTGCTCCTTAAAATGATAGGCAACTGTTCAACAGATCAGAAGGGTACAAACAGATGGTGGGAATGGGAACAGGATGAGGTAGTATCAACCAGTTCTGGACTAAGCATTGCCCCCAAAGGCTTTCATATGTTGTAGGCCTCACTGAAACAAGCAAGATAGCTATGATCATTCTTACTAATTTTTTTTTTCTTCAGGTGAAAAGTCTGAAATTCAGAGAAATTAGATAGTGTAATTAAACTAGAAGAAGCATAGAATTCAAATTTATTTCAAATTCTCTGCTCATTTTGTACTATTCCATTTTTTTTTAAGGGACTAGAAGGTGGACAGGAAAGAAAAGGAATAGGGAAAGAAAAGAAAAATGAAGAAGTGGACAATAGATACTTGGGGCATTCTATACATAGTATTTTAACTTCCAATTGGATGGACAAGAGAAGACCAGGAATGGCTACTGTAAACCAGAGGCCTTATTTATAGAAATTAAGGGGAAAAAAAAGTCAGGCAAAAGGAAAATAGTCAAGGTGATATAAAAACTACATACTGACGTATTTAAAGATCACTTGTAGCTATAGAGTGGAGAAGGAAATGGCAAGTCACCTCAGTATTCTTGTCTGGCAAGTCCGGTAGACAGAGAGGAGCCTGGCGGACTATAGTCCAGGGGGTCATAAAAGAGTTGGACATGACTTAGCGACTAAACAATAACAACAACAAAGTAGCTATAGAGCTTTTCTGTGAACACCATTTTTTTCAAAAGCAGTTGACATATTCTTGTTACAATGACATCTTACATTTGAATAGCAAGTTCAGTTCAGTTTAGTCACTCAGTCGTGTCCGACTCTTTGCGACCCCATGCATCACAGCAAGCCAGGCCTCCCTGTCCATCACCAACTCCTGGAGTTCACCCAGACTCACGTCCATCAAGTCAGTGATGCCGTCCAGCCATCCTCTGTCGTCCCCTTCTCCTCCTGCCCCCAATCCCTCCCAGCATCAGAGTCTTTTCCAATGAGTCAACTCTTCGCATGAGTTGGCCAAAGTACTGGAGTTTCAGCTTTAGCATCATTCCTTCCAAAGAAATCCCAGAGCTGATCTCCTTTAGAATGGACTGGTTGGATCTCCTTGCAGTCCAAGGGACTCTCAAGAGTCTTCTCCAACAACACAGTTCAAAAGTATCAATTCTTTGGCACTCAGCCATTTTAAATATTTAGGAAGAATTCACAAGTTTTTTTCTAACTTGATAGCCTTTAAACCCCTGTGAAATTTATGGGCACATAGTATATCTCCCTAAACCCCTCTGCCTCATACACATTACCAGCCCTTCTGCTCCTGACTCTCTCCACTCTCTCACCCTCTGAAAACACAAAACCACAGGCTGTGATGGGGCTGGTGTTAGAACTCACATCTCTTAAGATTGCCTTCTCTCAGGGCCATAACAAATGCCTTCAGTGCCTCCTATCTGGAGTTCCACAGTTGCTTATCTATTTTTGGTCTCTGTAATCAAAACATGGGACAGGTTCAAGGAGGTGCCAATTCCCAGAACACTTTGCATTCAGCACTTAACTGCAATCAGTTAGGGAGCTGAAGCCTTCCAGCTGGGCTGCTGCAGATTGACTGAAGGAGAAACAGCTTTGTCAACATGGCTGACTGGGCTCTCTGCCTGTTGGGTCAGTGCCCTGCCAGTGGGATATCATATGTAATTTTAGGCAGTAAAAGTAATTCTTTTTTGTTTTTGTTAAAAAGCTCTGTTTTAGATATGTTATACATTCCCCAACAGTTATTTAGGAAGAAGGTGATTTAGAAGATAAGTTTTTTTTTTTTTTTTTCATGCACAGAACCAAATGCGTTCTGTTCCTAGAATTTATATAGTGCACATTTTTAAAGAAATTTCCTCTAGCCCAGGCTAACTTTTCTGGGGCAATAGCCTCTGTTTCTTTAACCCTGTGGCAAAGTCAACAACAGAGAGGGAAAGACTGGCTATGAAGAAATGACCATTAGTCACCCTTTGATGTTTACTCCCAAGGGCAGATTTTGGATTTAAATTTTTATATATTCACCTTCTGACATGTATGCAGTAAGAAGTAGGGGTTGCTCAATAAACATTTTTTGGATGTAGGGTTCTGGAAGCCACTTGTTTCCCACCTTTGTTCCCTATTCAAAAGCCCATCAATCAATAACTTGGGAACACAGTTGTCACAGGATTCCTCAAGAACTGTTTAGGACAGGGGCAGAAGAGCAGTCCTGGCATCTTGAGAAGAGAGTGCTTTCAGGCACTTGGAGCTCCAAAGATAAAATTTTCTAACTTCAAAGATTTACCTGGGCTGGCTCATTATAGAAAAGGCAGAGGAACCAGAGATCAAATTGCCAACAACTGATGTATCATCAAAAAAGCTAAAGAGTTCCAGAAAAGCATCTACATCTGCTTTATTGACTACGCCAAGGCCTTTGACTGTGTGGATCACAACAAACTGTGGAAAAGTCTTAAAGAGATGGGAATACCAGACTACCTCACCTGCCTCCTGAGAAATCTGTATGTAGATCAAGAAGCAACAATTAGAACTGGACATGGAACAATACTGATACTGAAAGGGAAACCCCCCGGGTCAGTAGGTGTCCGATATGCTACTGGAGATCAGCGGAGAAATAACTCCAGAAAGAATGAAGGGATAGAGACAAAGCAAAAACAATACCCAGTTGTGGATGTGACTGGTGATAGAAGCAAGGTTCGATGCTGTAAAGAGCAATATTGCATAGGAACCTGGAATGTTAGGTCCATGAATCAAGGCAAGTTGGAAGTGGTCAAACAGGAGATGGCAAGAGTGAATGTCGACATTCTAGGAATCAGGGAAATAAAATGGACTGGAATGGGTGAATTTAACTCAGATGACCATTGTATCTACTACTGTGGGCAGGAATCCTTTAGAAGAAATGGAGTAGCCATCATGGTCAACAAAAGAGTCCAAAATGCAGTACTTGGATGCAATCTCAAAACCGACAAATGATCTCTGTTCGTTTTCAAGCCAAACCATTCAGTATCATGGCAATCCAAGCCTATGCCCCAACCAGTAATGCTGAAGAAGCTGAAGTTGAATGGTTATATGAAGACCTACAAGATCTTTTAGAACTAACACCCAAAAAGATGTCCTTTTCATTATAGGGTACTGGAATGCAAAAGTAGGAAGTCAAGAGACACCTGGAGTAACAGGCAAATTTGGCCTTGGAATACAGAATGAAACAGGGCAAAGGCTAATAGAGTTTTGCCAAGAAAATGCACTGGTCATAGCAAATACCCTCTTCCAACAACACAAGAGAAGACTCTACACATGGACATCACCAGATGGTCAACACCGAATCAGATTGATTATATTCTTTGCAGCCAAAGATGGAGAAGCTCTATACAGTCAACAAAAACAACACTGGGAGCTGACTGTGGCTTAGATCATGAACTCATTGCCAAATTCAGACTTAAATTGAAGAAAGTATAGAAAACCACTAGACCATTCAGATATGACCTAAATCAAATCCCTTATGATTATACAGTGAAAGTGAGAAGTAGACTTAAGGAACTAGATCTGATAGACAGAGTGCCTGATGAACTAATGACAGAGGTTCGTGACATTATACAGGAGACAGGGATCAAGACCATCCCCATGGAAAAGAAATGCAAAAAAAGCAAAATGGCTGTCTGGGGAGGCCTTACAAATAGCTGTGAAAAGAAGAGAAGTGAAAAGCAAAGGATAAAAGGAAATATATAAGCATCTGAATGCAGAGTTCCAAAGAATAGCAAGGAGAGATAAGAAAGCCTTCCTCAGTGATCAATGCAAAGAAATAGAGGAAAACAACAGAATGGGAAAGACTAGAGATCTCTTCAAGAAAATTGGAGATACCAAGGGAACATTTCCTGCAAAGATGGGCTCGATAAAGGCCAGAAATGGTATGGACTTAACAGAAGCAGAAGATATTAAGAAGAGGTGGCAAGAACACACAGAAGAACTGTACAAAAAAGATCTTCATGACCCAGATAATCATGATGGTGTGATCACTCACCTAGAGCCAGACATCCTGGAATATGAACTCAAGTGGGCCTTAGGAAGCATCACTACAAATAAAGCTAGTGGTGGTGATGGAATTCCAGTTGAGCTATTTCAAATCCTGAAAGATGATGCTGTGAAAGTGCTGCACTCAATATGCCAGCAAAAATTCGGAAAACTCAGCATAGGCCACAGGACTGGAAAAGGTAGTTTTCACTCCAATCCCAAAGAAAGCTCAAACTACCGCATAATTGCACTCATCTCACACGCTAGTAAAGTAATGCTCAAAATTCTCCAAGCCAGGCTTCAGCAATACATGAACCATGAACTTCTAGATGTTCAAGCTTGTTTTAGAAGAGGCAGGAACCAGAGATAAAATTGCCAACATCTGCTGGATCATGGAAAAAGCAAGAGATTTGCATAAAAACATCTATTTCTGCTTTATTGAATATGCCAAAGCCTTTGACTGTGTGGATCACAATAAACTGTGGAAAATTCTTCAAGAGATGGGGATACCAGACCACCTGACATGCCTCTTGAGAAACCTGTATGCAGGTCAGGAAGCAACAGTTAGAACTGGACATGAAACAACAGGCTTGTTCCAAATAGGAAAAGAAGTACGTCAAGGCTGTATATTGACACCCTGCTTATTTAACTTCTATGCAGAGTACATCATGAGATATGCTGGGCTGGAAGAAGCACAAGCTGGAATCAAGATTGCTGGGAGAAATATCAATAGCCTCAGATATGCAGATGACACCACCCTTATGGCAGAAAGTGAAGAGGAACTAAAAAGCCTCTTGATGGAAATGAAAAAGGAGAGTGGAAAAGTTGGCTTAAAGCTCAACATTCAGAAAACTAAGATCATGGCCTCTGATCCCAACATTTCATGGGAAATAGATGGGGAAACAGTGTCAGACTTTATTTTTTGGGGGGCTCCAAAATCACTGCGGATGGTGACTGCAGCCATGAAATTAAAAGATGCTTACTCCTTGGAATGAAAGTTATGGCCAACGTAGATAGCATATTCAAAAGCAGAGACATTACTTTGCCAACAAAGGTCCATCTAACCGAGGCAATGGTTTTTCCAGTGGTCATGTATGGATGTGAGAGCTGGACTGTGAAGAAAGCTGAGTGCCGACAATTGATGTTTTTGAACTGTGGTGTTGGAGAAGACTCTTGAGAGTCCCTTGGATTGCAAGGAGATCCAACCAGTCTATTCTGAAGGAGATCAGTCCTGGGTGTTCATTGGAAGGACTGATGCTGAGGCTGAAACTCCAATACTTTGGCCACCTCATGTGAAGAGGTGACTCATTGGAAAAGATCCTGATGCTGCGAGGGATTGGGGGCAGGAAGAGATGGGGACGACAGAGGATGGGATGGCTGGATGGCATCACTGACTCGAGGAACATGAGTTTGGGTAAACTCCACCAGTTGGTGATGGACAGGGAGGCCTGTTTGCTGCAATTCATGGGGTGCAAATAGTCAGACATGACTGAGTGACTGAACTGAACTGAACTGAATTTCATTAGTGAAAGTTCATTTCTAACATTTATCAGTTTAATTGATAAACCATTATTTTCATCAATAATATAGCCATATATGTCATTTGTTATGTCAATTAGTCAAGCCTTGGTTGTTAAATGGGCCCTGGATAAAGATCCAATGCAGTTGTCTTAGCTTGAGTGTTGCCCTTGAAACACAACTGGCAGCCCACTCCTGCAGTGCGATCTTCAAATCGACCAACTGATCATTCCTACAGCTGAAGCTTAAACTGCCTATGAAGTAAATGATAATGTGTCTGTAGATGCCAAAGTATTTGAAGATAAATTATAGACAAATAGTAATTTCCAAATTTTATAAAAAAAAGTGTTTCAGATAATAGTTGTATGTCCTTGGGGCAGGAGAAGGAAGTGGTCAAGAATTGTACCTCTTCAGGGTGAAAGAGTCCAGCAACTGTCTGTGCTGTATAAATGTGTCACATAGGTACCCATTTACTAGCTCTCCTATTCAGTCAATCTCGTAATGACCCCACTTTCCTCAGCTACAAAATGCAGATAATAGTCTAAACCTTTTAATGTTAAAAAAATAAAAATCAAAGAAAAAAAATCAAGTAATTAATATTTCTAAAGCACTTAGAATGGCACCTAGCTATATAAGTGTTTGCTAAATAAATAAATCACAAATGATGAAAATATCATTTTGTGGCAGTCTTATGCAATTGCTCTTGGTTTTAGAAAAATAAGGTTTTTTTTGTTTTTCCTGAAATCAGAGGAAAAGGAACTTGTTAATGAAGTAGATACTAAATATACTTAACTTTCATGGATCAATCATTTTAAAATGCAGTGTCTGTAAGTGATATGGCTTATTCAACATTAAATTCAGTAAGATACCTCTGATAACTTTGGATCCCAGATGTGTAGACAGAATAATGGTAGCTGTAACTATCACTTTCATCATCTGTCTGGGGCATTTTGGGTAAAGAGAAAAAGGCTGTAATGTATGCTGAATCTGCCATCTTGAACAGAAATCTAAATTTTGTTCTTTCTGTGTGCTTTCCAGTGTTTTCAAAACGAGCATGTATTCCATAAAAATTCTAATAAAACAGCATTCTTCATTTACAAGTTAGTTTTTTAATAATCCAATTCTTATTATCTATCATTTTTTCTTGGAGGAGTAGGGATAACCTACTAGTTGTCCAGATCAGCATTTTATTTAATTGAATTTAGAACAGTCTTTTGGACTCTGTGGGAGAGGGAGAGGGTGGGATGATTTGGGAGAATGGGACTGAAACATGTATAATATATATGAAATGAGTCGCCAGTCCAGGTTCGATGCACGATACTGGATGCTTGGGGCTGGTGCACTGGGATGACCCAGAGGGATGGTATGGGGAGGGAGGAGGGAGGAGGGTTCAGGATGGGGAACACATGTATACCTGTGGTGGATTCATTTTAATATATGGCAAAACCAGTACAATATTGTAAAGTTAAAAAATAAAATAAAAACAAAAAAATAAAAAATAAAATAAAAAATAAATTTATCTTATGTCACAGCTTAGTTTTAAAAATCGGTTAAAATCATCTTAAAAATATGGTATTTGTCAAAGCAGTTGTGTCTTCAACCCAAGGGCACAGAAGTTTCCAAAACTGCTGCTCTGCTTGGGAAATTGCTAGGGTATCTCCATGGAAACAATTGTTTCAAATGATTAATAATGTAAGTTTGAGCTCAGAGGCAAAGAGCTAAGGTTGGAAGAAAGAAGGTATATCTCTTCTCTAAGAAGAGAGAATATTGAAAGATTAGAGCAGGGGGCATTTTCTTAAAATCAAATTTTATTCTACTGTGAGGTTTTGCTTTGTTTTGTTCTGCTTCCCTCAGGGACCATGAGCATTTCTATCACTCAAGTTGTCAGGCAGGACTTGGAAGGCTCAAAGGGTCACCTGTAAAACTCACTGCTGTGTCTGTCTTACCCAAAGGATCTGGAGATTCAGTAAGGAATAAATATATTTCATAGGTTGTCAGGGTTCTCTAGGGACCTGGAAAAGATTCCAGGGAATCATTCATTCATGTATTCATTCCTTGGTTCATCATTTATTGAATCGTGTTATGTAAAAATCACTGAACTAGGCACAGAGATAAAATATATGACTCTTGTCCTCAAGGAGGTCACCAACGAGTGAGGTAGATGGAATTAAACAGAAGTTATTATCCAGGACTAGAGAGTTTGCACACAAGGTCATGAAAATCCTGTACAGGTATATGCCATTTCATGTAAATTCCATGGCAGCAGGAGTTCTCTATATAATCAGAAACTGACTCATATCTGAAATACTGGTAAACATTCAACAAATATTTGCTAAATACATGAACAAATTAATGGAACTAATTCATCTGTAATTGTGAAAGATATCAGCTCACAATGTGTGTCCCAGTTATATTACCATACCATGCTGCCTGTTTGCAGAGACCCCAGGAAACAGTGGAAAGTACACACAGGGCCGACCAGCCCACTCATCATTCATTTATCATTGATTTGGTCAATATTTAGTGAGCTTCTGCTATGGGAGTACTGTAGGAGGCCTGTGAAGCAAAGACAGATAACAAATAAGATGTGATCCCTAACCCCACAGAGTTTATAATCTCTGAAAAAGGAGAAAGGTACTAATAGCTATTATTGAAGGTTGTATATTATGACTTTGTTGAATGAAAACTCAAGTGGTATAAACCATAATAGCTAATGTTTCCTGTGTCAAGTTCACTATAGGAAGCCTGTAATACATATTTTCTCACAACACTAGATGGATGATTTCATTTTTATCCTCATTTTACACATGAAAAAACCAAGGTGTTGTAATCTACCCTGGGTCATACAGTAACAATATAACATAGCCAAGACTCAAAGCCATATCTTACACTTCAACTTACATCTTTAACTTTTACACTTTATCAGTAAACAGAGGTCAAGTAAGTCCTGAGTTGTTTGCATTGGGCCAGAAGACTCCAGAAGACTTATTTTTTAAAAAAATGGTACAGAGTTGCTTTCTTTCTTTTTTTTTTTTCCCCTAAGATTTCTTCAACCTCCCACCTCTTTTCCAAGATGACAGGGATTCCAAATTCACCTTGATGACAGCTCATTTTGCCACTCTGGAAAAAATCAGATCAGAACATGATAGTCCAAAGGAATCTAAGGACATGGAAATAGAGATCTGATCCCATCATGTCTCCCTTCCAGCATGGAGAGAGCTCTGGGATGAATCCTCCTAAACTCTGCCTGCCAAGAACTCCACTTCTTCTGAGGACTGTCCCTTCCACCCCCATTTGCACAGTTACCATGGGAACAATAGTGTCAATCTAGCCTGATTCTGCCCTCTTGGCCACAGATGGCTGGTACAGGGCTGGGTACCTGACCCAAGATGTGCCCATCAGGGATATGGTTGTTGTTTAGGGGTGGCCATCTTGTCCAAACTGGACAATCACTGTCTTTCTTAGATTGTTTTTAATTGGATCTCACAGAGATAACTTAGTCTGGTTCTGGGCACTTAGATTGTAAAATGTCTTCTGCTGCTTGGGTCCCACTGTTACGGGGCTCCACAGCAATGACCTCAGGGAAACAGACAATGAAACAAACTTAGAAGAAAAGGTTAGGGACACAGTCCACGCTCTAGTAACAACTCCCACTGACTTTCTAAGCACAAACTTAGCTCTGTGCTGTCTTAGAAACAGAAAAAGAGAATTCTACTCAACAAAACAAAGCAATTGGGTCCCTACCTTCTGATTCCACTTGTTACTGAGATCCAACTGCATTTCTCTCAATTTTCCTGAAACTTTCTCAAATCCTTAAAATAAATTGCCTCTTCTACCTCTTCTAACTCATATTGTTTAATTTTGTTTGTCTGTTTCTGTCATGATTATTTGCACTGCCAGAGAGATTGGTGGCCTGGAATAACAGCCACTCTGCTCTGGGACCTTCCATCTCCCTTGAGAAGAAAGTTACAAAGGCCTTGAGAAGAGAGATACTTTTCTTCACAGTACCTATGACACTACCGCTAACACCGGTGACTACTGAGTGCTGGGCAAGTGACAAACACCTTAAAAACATTATCTCCTTTAATCCTCACAAATGTTCTTTAGGTGACAAAGTTCATGAATGAATAAGAAATGACTGAGCTTGGATATGAAAGTAGGTCAGCGTGATGCTAGCCTCGGTGGCTGTTCTTCTGTTAGAATGTCAGAGCCCTGGACAGAGTCCTCCTTCTTCACTCCATCCTGTAGTCTCCCTTTTCTCTGGCCCCAAAGTTTCCATTTTCCCTGGACTCAAAGAGATCTTGCCAACAATAGTGGCTTGTTTCCACTCTCTTTCGGTCATTTTCTTCTCTCTACCCCAGTGGATCTCCATTCAAGGGGAGAACATGACTTTTCCTCTGTACATGTTGCTGCTCTTCTGACTCATCCACTTGTCTAACAGCCCCACCCCCTGGTCCAGGTTGTTCTTCAAGGATGTGAACATTGGATCAAGTTTTCAGGAATCTCTGAGACATTGGTAAAGCCAATAAATTCCATTTAAATATGACTTAGTAGAATAGAAACTCCACTTGGCTTTTCACTGACAATTCTCTGCAGATTCTTAAAAGAGAGAGAGGAAAAAAGCATATTCAATAAGACAAAGAAATTTGGCCCAACCTCCATTTTGAATGGGTTTTCCCTAGAGTCTAAAACACTACCATCTAAAACCATAGAGTGATATGGCCTCTCTGAGTCAGGGGCAACAATAGTTTAATCTCTGCAGCTTCCCAGTGTGCAGTTGCCACCTGGATCTAAAGCCCACGTGGCACATGCTATGAGGTAGAGACTGTAGCTGCTTCATAACAGGGGTGGGATGCAACTGCCTGATGTGGGCCTTTCTCTCTGGCTCAGTAGGTCTGCAAATTACAGTCAGCCTGTTTGAAACCATCATCATCGCTGCTCGATGCATTCCCAGCTCACAGAATGTGTCCCTCTGGAACCTGCCAGCCCATCACCAAAAGGTGGGGTGTCTCAGTTGCTCTGCTTCCTCCAGCTGGGTTCTTTCCCTCCCACAATCACACGAGGTACTGATTTACCTTCCACTTCCTGGAAACATCCTGATACTTCTAATTAGCCAAAACATTTTCTGTTTAGTTAGACTGTCCATGCCAAGAAGAAAAATATTATTAAGAACAAGTCCAGCACCCCCTTAAACTGTGTCCCACACCCCCATCTGGGCTCTTGGCATAAAATTACACAAACATTATGTGGCTAATGCTCAATTACACAGGAGTTGGGGATTTAGACCTCAATTTTCTCTTTTCTTTTATTTCCCACAATCTTCTCCACCTGTCTTTCTATAAACTTGGCTTGTCACCATCTTCGTTGAAAGATGGAGAGTAAAAATACAATTTGAATCTATCAATTGCGTTGCTATCAAAGAAGCTCTGGTAAAAGAGTCACACAGAAGAGGGTCAAATGATTAAAAGGAAGAGCAGGGATTTTCAATATTGCTCTTATCTCTTTCCTGTCCCCATGTTTTCATGAAGAATCGTACCTTGCATTTTTATTTCATTCTGTCTTTACTCCTGAAATTGGGCTTTAAGAAACGAGGTTTATTTATGACAATTCAGCCTTGGGAAACATGTTACCTTGAAAAGACAGAGCTAGTTATCACACAGGCCAATATGTGATAATCTTGCCATTTCAGCCCTGTCTGTGCTACAGGTGAAAAGTTGGCTGCTGCATGCAGGCCGTGAGCAGGCCTCCTAGGGCAGTACACCTCAGTGGGCTCCTCTGGAGACTCTCCTAAGTCTCAAGGATTGGGTCCACTGAGGTCCTGGGAAAGGGAGAAAGAGTGAACAGCTCCAAGAAGCAGTTTTCCCCAAACTGTAACTGAACACTTGCACAACCAAAGATCAGAAGCTGTTCCACTCTGTGTCTTAGGCCACCTCCGTTTACCAGACTTAAGCCTCTGCATTGGAGGTGGGAGAGCTCCTCCATGTGGTGGGGTGAGCTGAGAGCACTCAGCCTCAAGTCTTTCTGGCCACAACAGATAATTGGACAAAAGAGTCTATATTTGAACTTTAGACTTATTCATGGTGTCTATATTTTAATATTCAAGAAACTGCTTTGTTTCATGTATGATTTGTGGGCTGGAATAAAGAATCCCAAAGGGACAAAGAAAATATATCTGTTAGCTTTTAAGTTCTTTTGATTTTTATATACTATTTATATTAAAAATAAAGTATTTGAAACAAAGAATACAGAAGGAGCACCTAGTTTTGCAGAGGTTTAGGTATTGAAGAATGAAATAATTTATTCAATTCTGTTTTCAAAACTTTAATGCTCTAGATACAATGGGAGGTTTCAATTGCATAAAGAATCCATGAGTTCAGAAAGTTCTTAGAAGCATTGTCTTATTGACCTATCTTCAAGCAGTTTTCACTGACATTTAGGGATTTGACAAATAGTCTCACTCATGCTGAAAAAATGAAGGGATAATTTTGCTGAATTCATTGTCCAGTTTTTCAACCCTAAAGAAATTAATTATGATTGTACCATTCTCTCTCATCTCATGCTCAGGAATAACCATGCCTCTGTTGTCCTGTGTTAGGTTCCATAGTGTCTGGAATCATGGTATAGTGATTGCTTCTGTTACCAGAGAGAAAAACCTTAGTAGTAAAAAAAATAATGTCTTAGCCACTCATGAATGCATTGAGAGTACTGAAATGAATACATAACACTTTTTTGCAGTTGCCACTGATCAACTTTCAACCATAGTTTCATTCCTCCAGTGGAGTGTCTGGGTTCCACTTCTGTTGCATCCCTTCTTTCTTCTACACTCTTCTTCCTTTGAGTGCTATCTTCCCAATTTATCTTGTTCTCTTCCTTTTCGGTCAAGGCTGGTGAGCTCTTCCTCTCACATTGCAGGTTGATACTGGACATATTTCAGCACCTCTAGGACAAAACCCCTATCTATACAGTATAGATCATTTCTCAAAGCTTAACTTTGATGTACTTTGCTGCTACAAGTTTCCCTCCTTACAAGGCATAGGATATAAAATAACAAAAGAAGCCGAAATGACAGAATCAGATTCCATTACACCTTTAAGCTCATAAACTAACAAAATCAGTAAAAATGATTTTTTTTTTAAAAAAAGATTAATCTGGTCTTTCAGATCCTTCAAGTGTTTTCAAACTCCTAGAAAACATTACACCTTTCTGAGATTTGCACTTTAAATTTATAATATAAACATGGGAATATATTTAAAAACTATGCGCATCTTGAAAGTTTGCTTTGAATGATGTTGAAATTGGTACCTAGAGACTCACTTGTTCTCTTCATAAGGAAAGCTTTAGGCTCATCAGGGTTTGGGAGATTGAATTACCCAAAGGAACAACACTGGTAAAAACTTTAGCCTCTAATTTTTATAGTTTAGAATTGCCTTGGGCTGAATTCATATTTTTAGCTATATCCTTATACTTGGAGTTGTGTAAAAATAGAAATTTATAATTTCCTGAATTTTGCTGTTTATAAAGAAGCCATTTGACATATGGAAAGAGTTCAGGATTTGTGACAAAAGGACTTGGATTTTAATGTGGACCCCAGGCAAGTGACTTAAAATCCCAATCTCAGTTTGCCTATCTTGAAAATGGTACAATAAATAGTTATGGCATTGTTTTGGCCAAAAAATATGGGAATCTGACTTGCAAACCATTAAGCACGTACAAAGGTAAGAAATTGTTACGTTTATTGAGGAAATAAAGACAAGAAGAAGGAAGAGATCATAAGAGGTGCTATATTTTCATTGGTGAATAAATTTTAACAGCCAAAGAGAAGACAAACACATGCCACAAAGGAAGACGATGGATAATCCTTCTGAAAGAGAACTTCTAGTAAGATTTTGTTTTCAAACATGTCATATATGGGACAATAACCACGTCCGAGGTCAGGGGCGGAAGCTGGGAGGACCCCATGCCCGAAGGGCGGTGGCCAAGAGGAGTTGCCCTGCGTCCGAGGTCAGGGGCGGTGGCCAAGAGTGCCAGGCTGCAATGGCGCAGAAACGGCGGAGAGGAGCTACCCTGCGTCCGAGGTCAGGGGCCGCGACGAGAGCAGTTGCCCCGCGTCCAAGGTCAGGGGCGGTGGCCAGGAGGAGCTATCCCATGCCCCCAAGCCGGAGGCCAGGGGCAGCGACCGGGAGGAGCAACCCCACGTCCAAGGAGCCCTGGCTGCGTGGGCCCAGGAGGGCCTAGAGGAGCTATCCCACGTTGAAGGTCAGGAAGGGTGGCGGTTAACAGATACCCTTGTCCAAGGTAAGGAGCAGCGGCTGTGCTTTGCTGGAGCAGCCCTGAAGAGATACCCCATGCCCAAGGTAAGAGAAACCCAAGTAAGATGGTAGGTGTTGCAAGAGGGCATCAGAGGGCAGACACACTGAAACCATACTCACAGAAAACTAGTCAATCTAATCACACTAGGACCACAGCCTTGTCTAACTCAATGAAACTAAGCCATGCCCGTGGGACCACCCAAGACGGGCGGGTCATGGTGGAGAGGGCTGACAGAATGTGGTCCACTGGAGAAGGGAATGGCAAACCACTTGAGTATTCTTGCCTCGAGAACCCCATGAACAGTATGAAAAGGCAAAATGATAGGATACTGAAAGAGGAACTCCCCAGGTCAGTAGGTGCCCAATATGCTACTGCAGATCAGTGGAGAAATAACTCCAGAAAGAATGAAGGGATGGAGCCAAAGCAAAAACAATACCCAGCTGTGGATATGACTGGTGATAGAAACAAGGTCCGTTGCTGTAAAGAGCAATATTGCATAAGAACCTGGAATGTCAGATCCATGAATCAAGGCAAATTGGAAGTGGTCAAACAAGAGATGGCAAGAGTGAATGTCAACATTCTAGGAATCAGCTAACTAAAATGGCCTGGAATGGGTGGATTTAACTCAGATGACCATTGTATCTACTAATGCGAGCAGGAATCCCTCAGAAGAAATGGAATAGCCATCATGGTCAACAAAAGAGTCCAAAATGCAGTACTTGGATGCGATCTCAAAAGCGACAGAATGATCTCTGTTCGTTTCCAAGGCAAACCATTCAATATCACAGTAATCCAAGTCTATGCTCCAACCAGTAATGCTGAAGAAGCTGAAGTTGAACGGTTATATGAAGACCTACAAGATCTTTTAGAACTAACACCTAAAAAAGATGTCCTTTTCATCATAGGGGACTGGAATGCAAAAGTAGGAAGTCAAGAAACACCTGGAGTAACAGGCAAATTTGGCCTTGGAATACGGAATGAAGCAGGGCAAAGACTAATAGACTTTTGCCAAGAAAATGCACTGGTCATAACAAACACCCTCTTCCAACAACAAAAGAGAAGACTCTATACATGGACATCAGCAGATGGTCAACACCGAAATCAGATTGATTATATTCTTTGCAGCCCAAGATGGAGAAGCTCTATACAGTCAGCAAAAACAAGACCAGGAACTGACTGTGGCTCAGATCATGAACTCCTTATTGCCAAATTCAGACTTAAATTGAAGGAAGTAGGGAAAACAACTAGCCCATTCAGGTATGACCTAAATTGAATCTCTTATGATTATACAGAGGAAGTGAGAAATAGGTTTAAGGGCCTAGATCTGATAGATAGAGTGCCTGATGAACTGTGGAATGAGGTCCATGACATTGTACAGGAGACAGTGATTGAGACCATTCCCATGGAAAAGAAATGCAAAAAAGCAACATGGCTGTCTGGGGAGGCCTTACAAATAGCTGTGAAAAGAAGAGAAGCAAAAAGCAAAGGAGAAAAGGAAAGATATAAGCATCTGAATGCAGAGTTCCAAAGAATAGCAAGGAGAGATAAGAAAGCCTTCCTCAGTGATCAATGCAAAGAAATAGAGGAAAACAACAGAATGGGAAAGACTAGAGATCTCTTCAAGAAAATTGGAGATACCAAGGGAACATTTCATGCAAAGATGGGCTCAATAAAGGACAGAAATGGTATGGACCTAACAGAAGCAGAAGATATTAAGAGGAGATGGCAAGAATACACAGAAGAACTGTACAAAAAACATCTTCACGACCCAGATAATCACAATGGTGTGATCACTAACCTAGAGCCAGACATCCTGGAATGTGAAGTCAAGTGGGCCTTAGAAAACATCACTACAAACAAAGCTAGTGGTGGTGATGGAATTCCAGTTGAGCTATTTCGAATCCTGAAAGATGATGCTGTGAAAGTGCTGAACTCAATATGCCAGCAAATTTGGAAAACTCAGCAGTGGCCACAGGACTGGAAAAGGTCAGTTTTCATTCCAATCCCAAAGAAAGGCAATGCCAAAGAATGCTCAAACTACTGCACAATTGCACTCATCTCACACGCTAGTAAAGTAATACTCAAAATTCTCCAAGCCAGGCTTCAGCAATATGTGAACCATGAACTTCCAGATGTTCAAGCTGGTTTTAGAAAAGGCAGAGGACCCAGAGATCAAATTGCCAACATCCGCTGGATCATGGAAAAAGCAAAAGAGTTCCAGAAAAGCATCTATTTCTGCTTTATTGACTATGCTAAAGCCTTTGACTGTGTGGATCACAATAAACTGTGGAAAATTCTGAAAGAGATGGGAATACCAGACCACCTGATCTGCCTCTTGAGAAAATTGTATGCAGGTCAGGAAGCAACAGTTAGAACTGGACATGGAACAACAGACTGGTTCCAAATAGGAAAAGGAGTATGTCAAGGCTGTGTATTGTCACCCTGCTTATTTAACTTATATGCAGAGTACATCATGAGAAACCTTGGACTGGAAGAAGCACAAGTTGGAATCAGGATTTCTGGGAGAAATGTCAATAACCTCAAATATGCAGATGACACCACCCTTATGGCAGAAAGTGAAGAGGAACTAAAAAGCCTCTTGATGAAAGTGAAAGGGGAGAGTGAAAAAGTTGGCTTAAAGCTCAGTATTCAGAAAACGAAGATCATGGCATCTGGTCCCATCACTTCATGGGAAATAGATGGGGAAACAGTGGAAACAGTGTCAGACTTTATTTTTCTGGGCTCCAAAATCACTGCAGATGGTGACTGCAGCCATGAAATTAAAAGATGCTTACTCCTTGGAAGGAAAGTTATGACCAACCTAGATAGCATATTCAAAAGCAGAGACATTACTTTGCCAACAAAGGTCCATCTAGTCAAGGCTATGGTTTTTCCAGTGGTCATGTATGGATGTGAGAGTTGGACTATGAAGAAAGCTGAGTGCCGAAGAATTAATGCTTTTGAACTGTGGTGTTGGAGAAGACTCTTGAGAGTCCCTTGGACTGCAAGGAGATCCAACCAGTCCATTCTGAAGGAGATCAGCCCTGGGATTTCTTTGGAAGGAATGATTCTGAAGCTGAAACTCCAGTACTTTGGCCACCTCATGCGAAGAGTTGACTCATTGGAAAAGACTCTGATGCTGGGAGGGATTGGGGCCAGGAGGAGAAGGGGATGACAGAGGATGAGATGGCTGGATGGCATCACTGACTTGATGGATGTGAGTCTGGTTGAACTCCAGGTGTTAGTGATGGACAGGGAGGCCTGGCGTGCTGCAATTATTGGGGTCGTAAAGAGTCGGACATGACTGAGAGACTGAACTGAACTGAACTGAATGATAATTTAGGGCCAGGTACTGTCCAAAGTCTCCTTCACAGATCATTGCCTTGCCATGTTCAAGAGGCTTGTGTAACTTAATGAAGTTATGAGCCTTGACATATAGGGCCACCCAAGATGGATGGGTAATAGTTGAAAGTTCTGACAAGATGTCATCCACTGGAGGAAGGAATGCAAACCATCCCAGGATACTTGCCATGAGAATCTCATGAACTTTATAAAAAGACAATAAGATATGACACCAAAAGATAATCCCCCCAGGTAAGATGTCCTATATGCTTCTGGGGAAGAGAAGGGGACAACTACTAATAGCCCCAGAAAGAATGAAGCCACTGGGCCAAAGTGGAAATGATACGCAGTTACGGATATGTCTGGTGGTGAAAGTAAAATCTAATGCTGTGAAAAACAGTATTGCATAGGAACGTGGAATATTAGTTCCACGAATCAAGGTAAATTGGATGTGGTCTAGCAGGAAATAGTAATAAGCATCAACATCTTAGGAATCAGTGAACTAAATGGATGGGAATGGGCAAATTTAATTCAGAGGACCATTATGTCTACTACTGGGGCAAAAATCCTTTGGAAGAAATGGAGTAGCCCTCATAAGTAATAAAAGAGTCCAAAACGCAGTACTTAGATGCAACCTCAGGCATGACTGAATGATCTTGGTTTCATTTCCAAGGCAAGCCATTCAACATCACAGTAATCTAAGTCTATGCCCTTACCACTGATGTTGAAGAAGCTGAAGTTGATAAGTTCTATGGATACCTAGAAGACCTCTTAGAACTAACACCAAAGAAAAAGATGATCTATTCATCATCAGAGATTGGAATGCAAAAGAGATACCTGGAGTAACAGGCAAGTTTGGCCTTGGAGAACAAAATGAAGCTGGGCAAAGGCTAACTAAATTCTGCCAAAAGAGTACACTTGTCATAGCAAACACCCTTTTTCATCAGCATGAGAGATGAATTTACACATGGATATCACCAAGTGGTCAATACTGAAATGAAATTGATTACATTCTTTGTAGCCCAAGATGAAGTAGCTGTATGCAATCAGCAAAAACAAGGCCTGGAGCTAACTGTGGCTCAGATCATCAGTTTCTCATAGCAAAATGCAGGCTTAAACTAAAAAAGTGGGGAAAGACCATTAGGCCAGCCAGGTATGACTTAAATCCCCAATGAATATGCATTTGAGGTGACAAATAGATTCAAGGGATTAGACCTAGTAAATAGTATGCCTGGAGAAACGTGGACAGAGGTCTGTAATGTTGTACAAGAGGCAGTGAAAAAACCCATTCCAAAGGGAAAAAAAAAAAAAAAGCAAAAGGGCAAAGTGGTTATCTGAAGAAGCTTTACAAATAGCTGAGGAAAGAAGAGAAGCAAAAGCAAGGAAGAAAGGGAAAGGTGCATCCAACTAAATCCAGAGTTCCAAAGAATAGTAAGGAGAGAAAAGAAGGCCTTCTTCAATGAACAGCACATAAAAATAGAGGAAACCAATATAAGAGGAGAGACTAGAAATTTCTTCAGGAAAATTGGAAATATCAAAGGAACATTTCACCCAAAGATTGGTACAATAAAGGACAGAGAATGTAGAGACCTAGTAGACTCAGAAGAGATCAAGAAAAGATTAAAAGAATGCATGGAAGAACTGTACAAAAAAGATCTTAATGAACTGGATAACTATAATGGTGTGGTCTGTCACCCAGAGCCAGATATTCTGGAGTGTGAAGTCAAGTGGGCCTTAGGAAGCACTGCTGTGAATAAAACTAGTGGATGCAATGGGATTGCAGTCAGTCAGTTAGTCAGTTCAGTCACTCAGTCGTGTCCAACTCTTTGCGACCCCACGAATCGCAGCACGCCAGGCCTCCCTGTCCATCACCAACTCCCGGAGTTCACTCAGACTCACGTCCATCGAGTCAGTGATGCCATCCAGCCATCTCATCCTCTGTGGTCCCCTTCTCCTCCTGCCCCCAATCCCTCCCAACATCAGAGTCTTTTCCAATGAGTCAACTCTTCGCATGAGGTGGCCAAAGTATTGGAGTTTCAGCTTCAGAATCATTCCCTCCAAAGAAATCCCAGGGCTGATCTCCTTCAGAATGGACTGGTTGGATCTCCTTGCAGTCCAAGGGACTCTCAAGAGTCTTCTCCAACACCACAGTTCAAAAGCATCAATTCTTCGGTGCTCAGCCTTCTTCACAGTCCAACTCTCACATCCATACATGACCACTGGAAAAACCATAGCCTTGACTAGATGGACCTTTGTTGGCAAAGTAATGTCTCTGCTTTTGAATATGCTATCTAGGTTGGCCATACCTTTTCTTCCAAGGAGTAAGCGTCTTTTAATTTCATGGCTGCAGTCACCACCTACAGTGATTTTGGAGCCCAGAAAAATAAAGTCTGACACTGTTTCCACTGTTTCCCCATCTATTTCCCATGAAGTGATGGGACCAGATGCCATGATCTTAGTTTTCTGAATGTTGAGCTTTAAGCCAACTTTTTCACTCTCCACTTTCACCTTCATCAAGAGGCTTTTTAGTTCCTCTTCACTTTCTGCCATAAGGGTGGTGTCATCTGCATATCTGAGGTTATTGATATTTCTCCCAGCATTCCAGTAGAGCTATTCAGAACCCTAAAGAATGATGCTATCATAATGTTGCACTCAATATGTCAGCAAATCTGTAAGACCTAGCAGTGGCCACAGGGCTGGAAAAGGTCAATCCTCATCCCAATTCCCAAGAAGGGTAGTACTAAAGAACGTTCAAGCCATCGGACAGTTGCACTCATCTCCCATGCTAGTAAGGTCATGCTTAAAATCTTGCATGCTAGGCTTCAGCATTATGTGAACCAAGAATGTCCAGATGTCCAAGCTGGGTTTAGAAAAGACAGAGGAACCAGAGATCAAATTGCCAACATTTGCTGGATCAGAGAGAAAGCAAGGGAATACCAGAAAAACATCTACCTCTGTTTTATCAACTTCACTAGAGCTTTTGACTGTGTGGATCATAACAAACTGTGGAAAGCTCTCAAAGAGATGGGAATACCAGACCCGTCTAATCTGTCTCCTGAGAAACCTATATTTGGGTCAAGAAGCAACAGTTAGAGCCCTGTATGGAACAACTGATTGTTTCAGGATTGAGAAAAGAGTACATCAGGGCTGTCTGTTGACACCCTGTTTATTTAATTTATATGTTGAGCACACCATGAGAAATACCAGGCTGAATGAGTTACAAGCTGAAATCAAAATTGGAGGGAGAAAATCAACAATTTCAGTTATGCAGATGATACCATTGTAATAGCAGAAAGTGAAGAGGAACCAAAGAGCCTCTTGATGGTGAAGGAAGAGAGTGAGCAAGCTGGCTTAAAACTAAATATTAAAAAAATTAAGATCAAGCATCTGGCCCCACTGCTTCTTAGCAAATAGAAGGGGAAAATGTGGAAGTAGTGACAGATTACCTCTTCTTGGGCTCTAAAATCATTGTGGATGGTGACTGCAGCCATGAAATCAGAAGACAATTGCTTCTAGGCAGGAAAGCTATGACAAACCTAGACAATATGTTGAAAAGCAGAGACATTACTCTGCTGAAGAAGGTCTGTATAATCAAGGCTATCATCTTCCCAGTGGTCACGCACAGTTGTGAGAGCTGAACCATAAAGAGGGCAGAATACCAAAGAATTAATGCCTTTGAACTGTGGTGCTGGAGAAGATTCCTGGAAGTCCCTTGGATAGAAAGGAGATCAAACCAGTCAATTTTAAGGGAAATCAACCCTGAATACTCACTGGAAGGACTGATGCTGAAGCTGAAGCTCCAGTATTTTGGTCACCTGATGTGAAAAGTCAACTCATTGGAAAAATCCTTGATGCTGGGGAAGCTTGAGAACAGAAGGAGAAGAGAACATCAGAGGATGAGATGGCGGGATGGCAATGCAATGGACAAGAACTTGGGCAAACTTCTGGAGATGGTGAGAGATAGGGAGGCCTGGTGTGCTTTTGTCCATGGGGTCACGGAGAGTCGGACACGACTGGACGACTCAACAAAAACAACTTTTCAAAGTGCTTAACTTGAATTATCTCTTTTAATCATAATATCTTTGACCCTATTTTATGGGGGGGCGGGGATGGAGTGCCACTGAGGCAAAGAGAACATAATTAATTTTGTCACGATTATAAAATTACAAAATTTTGTCATTACAGTCAGTAAATGGCAGAGACAAGATTTAAACACTGGTTCCAGAGTATGTGTTAACTATTATGCTATTTCCAGTTATGCAAATAAAGAGGACTTAAATTTTCTTTAAAGTACAGATAAAATTCCTGGTTGTTGAATAAGTTTTTCTGTAAGTTATAGACAGGTGACATGATTTTAAGCTATAGACAAATGACAAAGGATTATGAAAGTGAATGAGGATACCCTTCAGAGTACCAAACAATGAAGGGCTTTATTGTGCTTGTGAATTCCATTTCACGTAAAGTATCAGGGTTCACTGAGCAAATGAGATTTTGCAAATAATTTAGTAGTTTGTCAAATACCTGGGTCCCAAGATTCCTTTTATCAGGAACACTGAATTGAACCTGTAATTTGGGTTCCAAGTTGCTTTGCAAAAATGAGCAAAGCTCATGCCTGGTTCAAAATTGTGAAAAGAGTATGTTAAGGCCGCATATTGTTATCCTGCTTATTTAACTTCTATGCAGAGTACATCATGAGAAATGCCCAGCTGGATGAAGCTCAAGACTGCTGGAAGAAAATATCAATAACCTCAGATAAGCAGATGACACCATGCTAACAGCATAAAGTGAAGAGGAACTAAAGAGCCTCTTGATGAAGATGAAAAATGAGAGTGAAAAAAACTGGCTTAAAACTCAACATTCGACAAACTAAGATCATAGCACCTGGTCCCATCACTTCATGGCAAATAGATGCGGAAAAATGGAAACAGTGACAGACTTTATTTTGAGGGGCTCCAAAATCACTGTGGACTATAACTGTAGCCATGAAGTTAAAAGATGCTTGCTCCTTGAAAGAAAAGCTATGAACCTAGACAGCATATTAAAAAGCAGGGTATTTGCCAACAAAGGTCCAACTAGTCAAAGCTATGGTTTTCCCATTAGTCATGTATGGCTGTGAGAATTGGACTATAAAGAGGGATGAGCACCGAAGAATTGATGCTTTCAAACTGTGGTGCTAGAGAAGACTATTGAGAGTCACTAGGACAACCAGGCTGGAGAAGGAAATGGCACCCCACTCCAGTACTCTTGCCTGGAAAATCCCATGGACGGAGGAGCCTGGTAGGCTGCAGTCCATGAGGACACTAAGAGTCGGACACGACTGAGTGAATTCACTTCCACTTTTCACTTTTATGCATTGGAGAAGGCAATGACAACCCACTCCAGTGTTCTTGCCTGGAGAATCCCAGGGATGGGGAAGCCTGGTGGGTGGCCATCTATGGGGTTGCACAGAGTCGTACATGACTGAAGTGACTTAGCAGCAGCAGCAGCAGCAGGACAACCAGGCAATCAAACCAGTCAATCCTAAAGGAAATCAACCCTGAATGTTCATTGCAAGGACTGAGGCTGAGGCAGAAGCTCCAATAGTTTGGCCACCTGATACAAAGGTCAACTCATTGGAAAACAACCTCATGCTGGGAGAGATTGAGGACAGGAGGAGAAGGGAGTGACAGATGATGAAATTGTTGGGTGGCATCACTGACTCAATAGACATGAGTTTGAGCAAACTCTGAGAGATAGTGAAGGACAGGGAAGCCTGGTGTGCTGCAGTCCATGGTGTCACAAAGAGTCAGACACAACTGAGCAAATGAACAACAATGAAATATGTATATATATGTGTGTATATACACACCATAAAATACATATGTACACACACTGTTATACACACACGTATACACACCATTATGTATATAATATATGCATATATATAAAACCTATATATGTGTGTATGTATATATATATATATATATATCAATAGATAGAGTTTGTTTTTATTACTCTGATGTGACTACTGAATAATCCATAAATTGCCACCATTTCGTTCCTATATATAACCCTACTTTAGTTCACCAAGCAGAAGAGGGGGTAATGATTACAGATTGTTGTCTTTAACAATTGTTCATACATTTGATGAGGGATTTGGGAATTTGGAACTTGATAATTTTTATGTTTTTTTTCCTAATTTAACATCCTTTTTTTCTGTATTTCAAGGGAAATTATAGTTGTTAATATTACTAATTCTGCTCTTATACTTCACATTTCTTTAAAGTAGCATCCACTTGGACTGGAAGGACATCCCACCAGTCCATTCTGAAGGAGATCAGCCCTGGGATTTCTTTGGAAGGAATGATGCTAAGGCTGAAACTCCAGTACTTTGGCCACCTCATGCAAAGAGTTAACTCATTGGAAAAGACTCTGATGCTGGGAGGGATTGGGGGCAGGAGGAGAAGGGGATGACAGAGGATGAGATGGTTGGATGGCATCACTGACTCAATGGATGTGAGTCTGAATGAACTCCGGGAGATGGTGATGGACCGCGAGGCCTGGCGTGCTGTGATTCATGGGGTCACAAACAGTCGGACACGACTGAGCGACTGAACTGAACTGAACTGATGGCTAGATGGTGCTTAGCACGTATCATGGATTCAATATATATTGAATATTAGTTGAATGAGTAAATTAATTTTAAAAATCCACCATTGAACAATGGTTATTATAATACATATCAGATATTAGCATTTCTGAACTGAATTCTCATAGTCTATATTTGTCATGGACGGCTATCCTGAGAATACTGAACTCTGAAAAACTTTTTTATTTTAAAGGTAGTATCAGGATTTTTGTTTGCTTATTTAATGTAGGAAAACTCCCCTCTAAAGAAAATTTGGTGCCTTTATTAGAAATTATGATCTGGATCCACACGGTGAGGTCAGTTACTTAAATGTAAATACCTTTGCTATCCATTTCTTTTTGTAGGTATCTCATGAAACCTTGTTTAAGCGTTTGGCTTGGGTAAACTTTTACTTTAAGATTAGCTTGATAGACAGCATTTATTCTGTTTCCTCCTGGAAACCTCATCAAATGAAAGGAAGGGATATTTTTTTAATTGCAAAATTCCACAAAAAAAGAAGAAAACAAAACAAAAAACATCAACAACAAAATAACAGAAGTGGAAGGATGCATGGTGATTGACTCAGCCGTGGAATACACAAGCCAAATTCATGAAAGCCTTAGGGACTGGAGGCAATAGGTTGGTTTAGACTAAAAATAAAAGAATTAACTGAAGCAGTTAGGAACCCAGGTCTACCTACCACACCCATTCCATACAGAACAGCAATTACCCATCTTCTACCGACAGAAAACTAGAAGTATATTTTCTAGAAGGGCTTATCTTGTGGTTCAGCTGGTAAAGAATCCACCTGCAATGTGGGAGACCTGGGTTCGATCCCTGGTTTGGGAAGATCCCCTGAAGAAGGGAAAGGCTACCCACTCCAGTACTTTGGCCTGGAAAATTCCATGGTCTCTATAGTCCATGGGGTCGCAAGGAGTTGGACACAACTGAGCCACTTTCACTAGAAACAGTGAATCCTTCAACTGGGAGTCGCCTACGCATAGTTCAGGATGGAGGACTATGTTGGGGAGTGGGATAAACATTTATACGAAATATATAGCACACTTTTTTCAATTCAATTGCAGGATAACACACCACCAGGAAGGTGCTTTGTGCATCTTAACAGGCCAGTATTAAAGCCCCGAAAAACGTAAATCAGTTACTAGTGAAAGTGCCTAGCAAAATTTCGCTCACTGATATCCAAATAAGCAAGCCCCCCTTCTAAACACCTGGAATTTCCAGCTAGACTTGCTTTCCCTTTATTCCCAAATCATTATAAATTCATAAGAAATTGCAAAATACAGTATAGAGAAGATCTGTGTGCCCATCACCTAGCTTCCCCAAACAGTAACATCTTAATCCTAGTGAAAGATCAAAACCAAGAAATTGACATGCTCACAATATATCCAATTAACTTTTTAAACAATTTCATTTTTAAGTTTGAACAGATGGCTGAGGAGAGTCAGACATCTCAGGAAATATTTTTTTTTAATTAGAAAGATTATCTTGGAGAAACCAATATTTTGAGTGGTGGTGAAAACTTCAAAACATACCAGAAAAAAGAAAAAAAAAAAAAAAAAGGATAGCTAAGAACCAAGAACAGTATTGACAAAAGGAATTTTAGTGAACAATAAAGAGTGCAAAGAAATTGAAAATTATTGAAGCAGAAAGTAAAACAAGCAAAACAATACAAATGAACAAAGAAACATTCAGTGTAAAGGTTGAAAGAAAAATTAATGTAGAACATGGTGACTGTAACTGAGAACACCATTGTATAATTAATTTTCTGAGATAATAGAACTTAAATGTCCCCAGCAAAAAAGTAAATCTGTGAGATGATGGATTATTAACTGAATGATGAGAATTCTTTCACAAGGGATATGTGTATCAGATTATCACATTGTATATTTTGAATATCTCAGAGTTGTATTTGTAAATTATTCCTCAATAAAGCATAAAAAAGAAAAAAATGATAATTTCACACAAAGTAGAGCAAAAAGGAAAATAAGAGGTAAAAGAAGAAAGTTGAATCAATTCAGGAAGTTCCACATCTCAATAATAGAAGTTACAGAAAGAGAAAACAGACAAAAGTGAGGAGGGAAATAGGCAGAGAAATAATTCCTAAACGAACATGTCAAGGCCAAAATTTTTTTAATCAGAATTAACCAGACAAACTTGCTTCGCCAACTAAAGGCTATGAGTTTTTACACTAAAGGATTCCATTGAGTATTCAGCACAATGGATAAAATAGACTCACATTTATATGGATTACTGTGAAATTTAAGAGAACTGGGAATAAAGAAAAATAAAGACATATCATAAATATAGGATAATAATTCAGAATGGCTTTGGACTTGTCAACAGCAACACTGAAAGCCAGAACAGACCCATGCCTCCATAATCCTGGAATAAATTAATATTCAACATAAAATTATATACTTCAAAATTTATCAAGTGTGAGGATAGACTATAAACTTTCAAACATGCAAGGTTTCAGAAAGTCTATCCCTCCCACCCACACACAGGTTCACATACACCAATAAACACTCCTTATGAAGAAGCTGCTGGAGAAAGCGCTCCATGAAACCAAGGGACAAGACCAAGAAAAACAAAACAAAACAGGATCTAGGTATGAGATCAAACTCAAGAGAAATGCAAAGGAATCCCCAGGTTATTGACTGAGGGCAACTCCAAGATGACAGACATGGATCATGGAGACCATATTTCACACTGGAATCAGGCAGAGAACTATGAGAAAGATGTTTTGAAGGATATGAAATTGATAAGATGTATGATATGCATGCATATATATTTTGAGAGAAATTTTAGGTGACTGGGAGATAGTTTGTTGGTGAAAACTAAGGAAATAGAGTACAATACATTTTTAATTCCAGGAAGCAAAACAAATGCAAGAAACTGAAAATAATTTTAGTATATTGAAAGGCCCAACTGGGAATAATGTTTACATTGTCATGCTAAGGTGAGTACTGAATACTGGTTTAATCATAATTTGTCACAGTCATTTCAGAAAAATGAGGCGCAAATATTGTGGAAATAGTAGTAACAGAAAGAGAAACCTCATCTTCCATAGATCCACAAACATTAATACCAAGTGAAGTGAAGTGAAGTCGCTCAGTCGTGTCCGACTCTTTGTGACCCCATGGACTGTAGCCTACCAGGCTCCTTGGTCCATTAAAAAGTGGTCCAATAGTCATGTTACTCATAGATGTGAAGATAAATACTGAAATAAATTTAGAGTGGTTGTCTTCTTGACCATGAGATGAGCAAAGGGTTGGGAAGATGGTAGCTATTTTGTTTAAATTTTGTTTAGGTAATAATAATTATGGAAATTTTGACTTTTTGAACTATATGTACATTTAACTCTGATAAAAATATGTTGTTGTTCAGTCACTCATTCATGTCCAACTCTTTGTGACCCCATGGACTGCTGGATACCAGGTTTCCGTGTCCTTCACCATCTCTCAGAGTTTCTTCAAACTCATGTCCATTGAGTTGGTGATGCCATCCAACCATCTCATCCTCCTGTCTTCAGTCTTTCCCAGCATCAGGCTCTTTTCCAATGAGTTGGCTCTTTTCCAATGAGTCAGCTCTTTGCATCAGGTGGCCAAAGTATTGGAACTTCAGCCTCAGTATCAGTCCCTCCAACAGACATTCAGGATTGATTTCCTTTAGGATTGACTTGTTTGATCTCCTTGCAGTCCAAGGGATTCTTCAAAGTCTTCTCTAACACTACAGCTCAAAAGCATCAATTATTCAGTGCTCAGACTTCTTTATGGTCCAACTTTCACAACGATACCTGACTATGAGAAAAACCATAGCTTTGAGTATACAGACCTTTCTCGGCGAAGTAATGTCTCTACTTTTTAATGTGCCATCTAAGTTAGTTATAGCTTTTCTTCCAAGAAGCAAGTGCTTTTTAATTTCATGGCTGCAGTCACCATCCACAGTGATTTTGGAGCCCAAGAAAATAAAGTTTGTCACTGATTCCTTTTATTCCCCATCTATTTGCCATGAAGTGATGTGACCAAATGTCAAGATATTAGTCTTTTGAATGTTGAGTTTTAACTGTTTTCTTTCACTGTCTTCTTTCACCTTCCTCAAGAGGCTCTTTAGTTCCTCTTCACTTTCTTCCTTTAGAGTGATATCATCTGCATATCTGAGGTTGTTGGTATTTTTCCCAGCAGTCTTGATTCCAGCTTATGAGTCATCCAGCCTGACATTTCTCATGATATACTCTGCACATAAATTAAATAAGCAGGGTGACAATATGCACTGTAGATTGTATATTCAAAACATACTGCTTTCCCAATTTGGAACAAGTCCATTGTTCCATGTACGATTCTAACTGTTGCTTCTTAACCTGCATACAGGTTTCTCAGGAGGCAGGTAAGGTGATCTGGTATTCTCATCTCTTTAAGAATTTTCCACAGTTTGTTGTGATCCACACAGTCAAAGGCTTTAGCGTGGTCAATGAAGCAGAAGTAGATGTTTTTTCTGGAATTATCTTTGTTTTCTGTGATCCAACAGGTGTTGGCAATTTGATCTCTGATACCACTGCCATTTCTTAATCCAGTTTGAACATCTGAAAGTTCTCAGTTCACATACTGCTGAAGTCTAGTTTGGAGAATTTTGAGCATTACTTTGCTAGCATGTGAAATGAGTGCAATTGTTCAGTAGTTTGAACATTCATTGGCATTGCCCTTCTTTGGGATTGGAATGAAAACTGACTTTTTCCAGTCCTGTGGACATTGCTGAGTTTTTCAAGTTTGTTGGCATATTGAGTGCAGCACTTTAATAGCATCATCTTTTATAATTTTAAACAGCTCAGCTGGAATTCAATCTCCTCCACTAGCTTTGTTTTTAGTGTTGCTTCTTAAGGCTCACTTGACTTCACACACCATGATGTCTGGCTCTACATGAGTGACCACACTATTGTGGTTATCTGGGTCATTAAGATCTTTTTTTATATAGTTTTTCTGTGTATTCTAGCCATATTTTTATTCTGATAAAAATACACATGAAGTTAAAAGATTAGCAAAACTAGGGATTAGTTCAGAACAGGCGAGACTCCAGCAAAAAGTAACATAATAGTCTGGGTTTAAAGGAGATTGATAGTACTTGGGGATGTTTTATAGGGTCTATCTACATTCGAGAAGTAGAGGTAATTACTTTAAGGATTCTCAGACACAGGTGCTAAATGGTAAAGTGATAATCAAGAGGCCAGATTTGTATTTATGTTCTTGTTTCATCAAGTGCAAGAGTCATTCTGATAGGATGGTCTATGTTTACTGCTAATCCAGCATGCTCTTCTCTATTCTTCTTGAGCCCCACTGCCAATCCTCATCAAGCAAGAGCATATTGGAGAGGCAGGGTAAGGGAGCATCTGTGGTATTAACCCTCAGCTGAATACATCCAGCATAATAAGCAGGGACCTTACTCACTGCCAAGAAAGGGATTCTTTAATCTACCCTATTTATAGTTGTTGTCATTAGCCATATGGATGAAGTGAAGTCTAAAGTGTTGTCAAGTTTAGAAATCCTGGCATTGCATAATTTATTTGGAAAACAAATAGTCTAAATCTTTTATTGTTAGGACACTAGCTCTGCAGGCATTTTAGAGATATAGATGGAAAGGGGGATATGTAACACACATCATATTCAAAAGAATTAATCAAATTATTAACACGATATGCAAGAAATAAAATTTGTCCCTAGCGCCAGGTGTTGATTAAAATCTAGTTTAGGTGATTAACTACAGGAGAAATGTGCTCCATGTTCTCTAAATGCGTTAATATACCATTTTTGTTTTTCCTTTTTCTGACTTCACTTTGTGTAAGAGGTTCTAGTTTCATCCACCTCACAGCTAAACTCAAATTTGGTCCCTTTTTATGGCTGAGTAATATTCCTTTGTATAAATGTGCCATAACTTCTTTATCCATTCATCTGTTGATGGAACGTTTGCTTCCATGTCCTGGATATTGTAAATATTGCTTCAATGAACAGTGGGGTACATGTGACTTTTAGAATTATGGCTTTCTCAGGGTATATGCCCAGTAGTGGGATTGCTGGGTCATATGGTAGATTTATTCCTAGTTTTTAAAGGAATCTCCATACTGTTCTCCATAATGGCTATATCAGTTTACATTCCCACAAGAAGTGCATAAAGGTTCCCTTTTATCCTCATTTTAGTTCTGATTTGCATTTTTCTAATAATGAGCAACATTGAACATCTTTTAATAAATGGGGTTTATCCCAGGGATGCAAGGATTCTTCAATACAGGTAAAGTAATCAATGTGACACACTATAATAACAAATTGAAAGATAAAAACCATATGACCATCTCAATAGATGCAGAGAAAGCTTTTGACAAAGTTCAACATCCATTTCTGATTAAAAAAAAAAAACAACTCTCCAAAAAACTGGCATAAAGGAACCCGCTTCAACATAATAAAGGCAAGATATGACAAATCCACAGAAAACATTATTTTCAATGGTGAAAAACTGAAAGCATTTCCTCTAAGATCAGGAGCAAGACAAGGGTGCCCACTCTCACTACTATTATCCAACATAGTTTTGGAAGTCCTAGCCATGGCAATCAGAGAAGAAAAAGAAACAAAAGGAATCTAGATTATAAAAGTAGTAAAACTCTCACTGTTTGTAGATAACATGATATGATTAATATACATAGAAAACACTAAAAATGCCACACACACACACACACACACACAAAAACTACTAGAGATAATCAATGAATTTAGCAAAGTTACAGGATATGAAATTAATACACAGAAATCATTTGGATTCTTATACACTAACAATGAAAAATCAGAAACAGAATTTAAGGAAACAATCCCATTTACCATTGCAACAAAAAGAATAAAATACTTAGGAATAAATCTACCTAAAGAGACAAAAGGCCTGTATTCAGAAAGCTATAAGGCACTGAAAAAAATGAAAGAATCAAAGACGACACCAACAGATGGAAAGACCTACCATGTTCTTGGATTTGAAGGATCAATGTTATGAAAATGACTAACTACCCCAAACCATTTACAGATTCAATACAATCCCTATCAAATTACCAATAGCATTTTTCACAGAACTAGAACAAAAAAAATTCACAATTTGTATGGAAACAGAAAAAACCTTGAATAACGAAAGTAATCTTGAGAAAGAAAAATGGAGCTGAAGGAATCAATCTTCATGACTTCAGATTATACTACAAAGCTATAGTCATCAAAACAGTATGGTACTGGTACAAAAACAGAAATATAGACCAATGAAACAAGATAGAAAGCCCAGAGATAAACCCATGCACCTATGGGCAACTTACCTGGGACAAGGAGGCAAGAATGTACAGTGGAGAAAAGACAGCCTCTTCAATAAGTGGTGCTGGGAAAACAGGACAGTCACATGTAAAAGAATAAAACTAGAACATCGCCTAACATCATACAGAAAAATAAACTAAAAATGGATTAAAGACTTAAATGTAAGGCCAGAAACTACTAACCGGCTATTTTAAATAACACTAGGCCTGGTGTGCTGCGATTCATGGGGTCGCAAAGAGTCGGACACGACTGAGCTGAGCAAAGAGCGACTGAACTGAACTGAACTGAACTGAATCCTCTTTAAACTTGGAATAACTGTATGATTTGATGCTAGCTAAGAAGGCAGAGAAGTCTTCTTCCTGGGAGAAGTCTCATTCCCTAATGCCAATCTCTGATTTTCAAACCATTTTATTGAAAATCAGTATCTCAATCAGTATCTCAATATTTTAATTGACATCTCAGATTTGGTCAATATTTTTAAACTGCACATATTCTAATATTTAAGAATGCCAGAAAAATTACATGGAAATTTTTTCTTAGCTAATAACCATTCTTGGAATCTTTGCTTAACCTTTTGAAAATGATACACAAGATAAACTCACAGGAACCAGCCTGTTTATCTATTAAAACTTGTTATTTGATTCATATTAAATATATTTTAATGAAAACACTAGTGATAGAGCCATTTTCCTCCCCAAAAATCACAGCTCAAAAATAAGTTTATTGCCACTAGGTCTTTTTCTATAGTATGATGCCAATTCATTGAAGAGATAAAAGATAGGGAAAGAATATATATATATTCTTTATCACTAGTCCCAGCATCCCATGTGGCACTAGTGGTAAAGAACCCACCTGCCAATGCAGGAGATGTAAGAGACATGGGTTCGATCCCTGGGTTGGGAAGATCCCCTGGAGAAGGACATGGCAATCTACTCCAGTATTCTTGCCTGGAGAATCTCCATGGACAGAGGAGCCTGACAGGCTACCGTCCATGAGGTCGCATAGAGTTGGACACAATTGAAGCACACACACATACATATATATATATATATACATATAAAGTGGTATATATATGTATATATATATTTAAAGTGATATTTATATATATGTAAAGTAAACTGAGTGACTTTGCTGAGGAGAAGAAGAGAAGACAATAATAGCCAAATAATTCTATTTCTTGTTAACAAAGAATATCCAGGGAGATGGTTATCATGGTATGAAAATCCATCTTTTCCTTAACTGAATCCCAAGTGGAGAAAACATTCAAAGACCATCCTTCCGGTGGCAGCATCTTTCCTCAGCAGTTCGCTGTAGGCTACATGAATTATGCCTATCTTTGTATCTACCCTACAACTTCCCCTACAACTTCTCCAGACCAAACAGAAACCAGACCCACTGTTGATTAGAAGTTAGCTCTCGGGAAAAAGGAAAATTCATGAGGGAATTTATCTTGTATTTTAGCTAGCTGTAAGCAATCTTTCTTTTATAAGAAAACCATTTGTAGGTTTTCAAGTTTGGAGGAGAATATATAATTCTTTTAATTCCTTTCCCCTTCAGCCTGCCTTAATAAACTCCCTTTCGTATCCTTATCAGATCAAGCTCACCTGGATTCTTGAAATGTCAGGGTGTTCCTTGCACAGATAACCTGTTAATTCACTTGACTCCCAAATGTGAATTCAGAATTCAGCACTTAAGCACTTTTATTGTGTTCTCCAGATAGAGAGAATAGCAGATACGCATCCTTGCAGTTTCACCTTGTGAGGAAATAAAATCAAAGAAGTAGCTATTCATTCAAAATATCATAGAATAAGACTAAGATAAGTAAAAAATATCTATATATTTAATTGTATTAAATAAAGCGAATTTTAATTTAATTCTGTATGGATCTAAACCCCTTCCTCGGCTCCTATTGATTCTGTGGAGTTATTAATCAAGGGATCTTACCATTCTTACCACCATGGTAGATATGTGACCTAGGTTTGCCATCAGAATATCCCATTAGGGATATGATTGGTCAAAGATAGGCACATAACCCCAAACCAATCAGCATCCTTTGGAGGTCTGATATCAATAGTAGGAAAAAAAAATTTCCTGTGGAAACCAGAAGCTATCAAGATCCACCTTTGCTACTCCTTAGGGATTGGCAGAAATGGAAACTGATCAGAGAAAAACAGCCAAGAGAGGAGGAAGAAATAAAGTCCTGTGTGAATATTTGGACCTGGATGTGCTTTCCATTAAATAAACCAATGCATTATCTTATTTTGAGTGTCTATACATTTTTCTCTTAAGGATTTCATTTCCTCTCTTGAACATGTATTGTAGCCTAGATTGCCTTATAACTTCCAAGATGAAACACATATCTTAAAAGAATGAGAGATAAGTATCACTGAAAATAAATATTATGCTAAAATACCAAATGAGACCTATTATATTCCTAAGTGAGGTCTCAAACAAACAAACAAAAAATCAGATAGACTAATCCTTTTAAGATTTCAAAACAAGACCAGACAGATCACTAGAAAGAAAAGCTACAGGGAGCCCTAGTCTCAGCAGGGAGATATTGGATAAATGAACAAATCTCTTCAATCTCTGCTTTCAATAATTCTATAACAATTGTCTGAAGTTGTTCTTAATTAGACTCAATTATGGGATTAGTTTGAATTATATTACAAGGCATTGATTTACAGAATATAAACACTGAAGGCCTAGGTAGTAAATGTGTTACAGTCTTGTGTAACGAAATTGCAGCAGGGAGCAGAGGGAATATTGATCTATTTATAATTAATTTATGGCCAAATTACTTTTTATTTCCAGTTAATAAATGTAATATGGGTAGGGGAGAATTTATTTAGAAGTGGTCCCTATTCATCAAGGAGGGAGAGAGAAATCTACTGGGGAAATTCAGTTGCAGGTGCCTCTGAACTTGCAGGTTTCTGAGAAAGCAGGCTTAGAGGAAAGAACTGGAGAAGATGTAACATTCACCACTTCCTTCGTGAATGTAGTATAAAAATTTATACGATCTTGCTTCTCAAAATGACATATGTGATAGTGTGCTAGGAGACATAAATATGGTATAGTCTGGAAAGCAAATCAGATTCGTTTCAAAAGCCACGGCTAATTCTGAGAGCATATGTTAGTGATAGGCTTCCTCGGTGGCTCAGTAGTAAAGTTTGATCCCTAGGTTGGGAAGACCCCCTGGAGAAGGAAATGGAAACCCACTCCAATGTTGTTGCCTGGGAAATCCTATGGACAGAGGAGTCTAGGGGGCTACAGTTCATGGGGTTGCAAAAGACTCAGACATGACTTAGTGACTAAATGACAACAACAATGTTAGTGACACCCCAATTTTAAAAAGCTGAGGGAGATATTATGAGAGTATTTATTTCAACTTAACCCCAGAAGTAATGATATTGATAACAGTTAACACCTGTCAAATGGTTACTGTGTGTCTAGCTCTGGGCCAAGTAATATACTCTTCTAATAATATAATGTCACATGCTGTAGCCACATATTGTAATAAGGAGGTTGATAAAGTAAGGATAGCTAGTCTTCTAGGGCATTAATTTTACATCTGGTTATAGGGGGAAAGGGCTTCCCTTGTGGCTCAGCTAGTAAAGAATCCACCTGCAATGCGGGAGACCTGGGTTCGATCCCTGGGTTGGGAAGATCCCCTGGAGAAGGGAAAGGCTACCCTCTCCAGTATTCTGGCCTGGAGAATTCCGTGGGATTGCAGAGTTAGACATGACTGGGCAACTTTCACTTCATAGGGGAAAATGGATAATTTGCTTTGTATTTAAAGCACGTTTATATTAATGCAAGGTTGCATTAATGGCTCCAACTCTTCACTGCCCCTGAAGCCAGGATCTTTGCCAGTGACTTTACAATTGTTTCCACTATAAAGAGGTAGCATATTTCCTCACCTCCAACTTTGGGTTTAGCCATGTGACTTAGTTTGACCAAAGGAATGTTAGTGGACTAGACATGAGCAAAAGCTTAAAAACTACTTACACACTGGGGCTTTCTTACATCCCAGTTACTGCTCTGCTTCCTCACTAGTCACAAGAGAAAGATGAGAGATGTGTGGATTCCAGCTGAGCTGCCCCACTCAAGTCTGGACCATTATAGGTCCTCTATTTACCTCAGAGTTCCTTAGTCCAGTCAAACTGACACACACAAGATTAACTATTATAGGATTAGAGTGCAAAATTTGATGTCAGATAAACTTGGATTCAATTTGTTTCTCTACCACTTTTTATAAATTTAATTTTTAATTGGATGGAAGTTGTTTTACAATGTGTTGGTTTCTGCTGTAAAACACAAATCAGCCTTAGTTATACATATATATATATATCCTCCTTTGGGAACTTCCCTCCCCTACCCCCATTCCATCTCTCTAGGTCATCACAGAGTACCAGGCTGGGCTTCCTGTATTACATAGAAACATCTTACCAGCTATCTATTTACCCATGGTAGTATATATATGTCAATGCTACTTTCTCTATTTGTCCCACTCTTTCCTTCCCCACTGTGCCCACAAGTCTGTTCTCTGTATCTGCATCTCCACTCCTTCCCTGCAAATAGGTTCATCAACACCATTTTTCTAGATTCCATGTATAACTGTTAATATATTAAATACTATATTTGTTTTTCTCTTTCTGAGTTACTTCACTCTGTATAACAGGCTCTAGGTTTATTCAACTCACTGGAACTGACTCAAATTGATTCTTTTTCAAGACTGATTAATATTCCATTGTATATATGTACCACATCTTTTTTATCCATTCATCTGTTGATGGACATCTAGGTTGCTTCCATGTCATTTTTAAACCATGAGAACTTCTCTAAATCACTTTAACTGTTCTTTCTCCATCTCAAAAAAGGGGCTCCATCTCCCTCATTCTGTAGCTGGAAGGAGTAAATGAGTTACTTGTGTGAACTGTTTAGCCTGAGACTGACACATAATAACTATTTCAATGAATGATTATTATCTTCACTGTTTTTGGAAAAGCATAAAATCTATACCCATGCAGTCCTGTCATCAAATTTTTATACCTGTTGAGATGTTAAACATACACTCTGAGAGCTAGTTATAGATCCTGCAATCCCACCCCTGGGCCTGCTACTGCTAAGTCACTTCAGTCGTGTCCGACCCTGTGCGACCCCATGGGTGGCAGCCCACCAGGCTCCCCTATTCCTGGGATTCTCCAGGCAAGAACACTGGAGTGGGTTGACAGTTCCTTCTCCTCCCCTGGGGATATATCCAGACAAAACCATAATTTGAAAAGATATATGTACCCTGATGTTTATTGCAGCACTATTTACAATAGCCAAGACATGGAAGCAGCCTAAATATTCATCAACAGAGGAATTGAAAAAGAAAGATGTAATATATATATGAACTATATATATATATATTTATATATATAATATATATGAAGATGTAATATATATATATAATATATAAATATATATATAATGGAAATTATTCAGCTATAAAAAAGTGAAACAATGCCATTTGCAGCAAAAGATGGACCTAGAGATTATCATATTAAGTAAAGCAAACGAAGAAAAAAAATCATATGATATCACTTATTTATGGAATCTAAAAAAAAGAGACTAATAGATTTATTAACAAAATGGAGACTCACAGACATAGAAAACAAACTTATGGTTACCAAAGGGGATAGGACAGTGGGTGAAGAGATAAATTAGAAAGTTGGGATTAACATGCTATTGTTTAGTCACTAAGTCGTGTCTGACTCTTTGCAATCCCATAGACTGCAGGATGACAGGCTTCCCTGTCCTTTACCATCTCCTAGAGTTTGCTCAAACTCATGTCCATTAAGTCGGTGATGCCATCCAACCATCTCATCCTCTGTTGTCCCCTTCTCCTCCTGCCTTCAATCTTTCCCAGCATCAGGGTCTTGTTCGATGAGTCAATTGTTTACTTCAGGTGGCCAAAGTATTGGAGCTTCAGTTTCAGGATCAGTCCGATGACTATTTGGACTTCCAATGAATATTCAGTTGATTTCCTTTAGGATTAACATATACAGAATACTATACATAAAATAGATAGCCAACAAATACCCACTGTATAGCACAGGGAACTACTCTCTGTATTTTGTAACAATCTAAACCTATAATCTGAATCATTGTGCTGTATACCTGAAACTAACATAATATTGGAAATCAACTATACTTCAGTTTTTAACAAACTAGCCTCTGGGAAGAGGACTTGGATTTAAAGAAGACATTGTATGCTTCTAAAAATCTGATTTTTAAAAAACCTTATGAATGTTTTTAAAAAGCATTAATTATACCCCATACTAGGACTGTGAAGAAGGCTGAGTGCCAAAGAATTGATGCTTTTGAACTGTGGTGTTGGAGAAGACTCTTGAGAGTCCCTTGGACTGCAAGGAGATCCAACCAGTCCATTCTAAAGGAGATCAGCCTTGAGATTTCTTTGGAAGGAATGATGCTAAAGCTGAAACTCCAGTACTTTGGCCACCTCATGTGAAGAGTTGACTCATTGGAAAAGACTCTGATGTTGGGAGGGATTGGGGGCAGGAGGAGAAGGGGATGACAGAGGATGAGATGGCTGGATGGCATCACTGACTCGATGGACGTGAGTCTGAGTGAACTCCAGGAGTTGGTGATGGACAGGGAGGCCTGGCGTGCTGTGATTCATGGGGTCGCAAAGAGTTGGACACGACTGAGCGACTGATCTGATCTGATCTGATACTAGGGCATGAATGTATTTTTCTAGAAAACACTCTGTAATAGGACAAACTCTAATATTTTTGCCTTCCCACATTAAGTATATGTTGGACAGTATATGATCATGCTTGAGTATTGTTTCCATGGAAGTGAGAAATTAGAAAAACACTTTGCCAAGCCCATTTTTTTTTTTTTTAAATTAGCACACCAGCCAAGAGGGGGATAAACTGTCCCCTCCTCTCCAAATCTATGTCTTCTTTAGATAATTTCTCTAAGAAACAACCAAGGTCCTTTGTCTCACTTCTGTCATAACTCTTAACTAAGGTTTGCAAAAATATATATCCAATGCCCTTGAAGATGTGATGTTTCCTCTCATATGCCAAGCACATCTATTGAATACAAAGAGACCTGATTCCTTTCCTGAAGTTGACTCAGCAAGAGCACTCAGAACTCAGTGAAGGCCCCCAGGAAGACAAGTGTTGGGAGTTAATGCTTTGCCCTTGGAAATAAATCTCTACCTGCCTACATTATTAGAAAATAATTCCTAGCTGGCAAAGCAGTGTAAGGACCCCAGGAACCCAATCCTCCTCCATCTTGAGAAAAGATGTTGGAACAAAATCAATGCTACTGCTACAAATAAAAGTTGTTATTCAATTGAAGGAAAATTGGAGGGTTGAATAACAAATGTTACAGTCACTGCCTGTTCCTAAAAGCGTGTTCATACAGGGCAGATACTGATTACAGCAAGCTGTATTTATGTAATCTGACAGAAATAAGGTATTATTGACAGGAGAAAGAGAATGGATCTCAGAAAACAAGCACCAGAGACATTTTACAACTTTTCTTTCTCTTGGTTTAACATATTTGTAAGCTGCCACTCTTTATAATAATTGACAAAACAGTGCAGGCATTTTGCTTTCTTGAAAGTTGGATGTCATATCTCATGTCTAAGATGCATCAGTGACAAGTTAAATTAGGCTGTAGGGCTTGTGGAGGCACTTCTGTTCTCAGCCTAATGATTTGTGTATTTAACCATTTTGTTAGAGACTCAGTCTATCAAAAAGGAGATTTGATTTTAAAAATTAATCTTGAGAAGAAAAGAGTAAATACAAATACAATGCTTCATGGTCAATTCAATTCAATTCTCAATCAATACCACTTTGAAACACTAACTGTGTTGAAGACAATGGGACATTAATTAAATAAGCAAGGTATACACCATCATGAAAAGTCCAAGGTAATAGACCCAGCCTATTAATTTTCTCATGGTTATATTTAGAATAATAGCAACAAAATAATTCTTTCACATTCACTGGACCTCTACACAGGCTTTTAGTACTAGATGTTATAAAATAGCCAAATCTTCTAAACCAGACAATCAGAGATATAGTTATAAGATGATTAACTTTTAGCTTTTCATAAGATTTTTGGAAGCCTCTAGAAATTAGTCTTCCCCTACATTTTCTTAATAAATACTTTAAAATCATCTCATCTACTAATAGTGAATGTTTCTTGACCTTTCTATGTCTAAAGTGTCAAATTCAATGCTGGTTTAATCATTCATTGTTCTATTCTGATTCTGCTATTTGACCATGCACACGTGCATTCAATCTGACTTTAATTTGTGCACTTATTCAGTGCTCATGCTTGTGCCTGAATGTGCCTTTCCACTCTCCACATCAACCTTGTCACTTAGTGGATGAAAGATTGCAGAAGGTAAAAAAGGCCTCATTATTTTGTGAACCCATTTTATGGCAGGCATGTCACTAACCATGTAGCATATGTTATCTTATTAATTCTTACAGAACTGTTATATAAGTATTATCACCTCCATTTTAATAATGAAGTAATTGAGATTTTAAAGTGGCAAGATAATTTGCTCCAAGTCATAAAGGAGCAATTGGTGGGGTTCAGTCTCAAGTCAAAATCTCTAAATCATGAAAGCTTACCCACTTTATTACGATGGACTGCTTGCAGAGGTAAGGAGTTAGGTGCATTAATTGTAGAGGTAAGGAGTTAGGTGCATTAATTAACTTAGTGCCTAAGGTAACACTAGATTCTTAGTAAATATTGTTTTTGATGGCTGTTAATAATAATGAAAAATAATAGATATCACTGTAGATGGTGACTGCAGCCATGAAATTAAAAGATGCTTGTTCCTTGGAAGAAAAGTTATGACCAATCTAGACAGCATATTAAAAAGCAGAGACATTACTTTGCCGACAAAGGTATGTCTAGTCAATGCTATGGTTTTTCCAGTAGTCATATATGGATGTGAGAGTTGGACTATAAAGAAAGCTGAGTGCCAAAGAATTGATGCTTTTGAACTGTGGTGTTGGAGAAGACTCTTGAGAGTCCCTTGGACTGCAAGGAGATCCAACCAGTCAATGCTAAAGGAAATCAGTCCTGAATATTCTTTGGAAGGACTGATGCTGAAGCTGAAACTCCAATACTTTGGCCACCTGATGGGAAGAACTGACTCATTTGAAAAGACCCTGATGCTAGGAAAGATTGAAGGCAGGAGAAGGGGATGACAGAGGATGAGATGGTTGGATGGCATCACCGATTCAATGAACATGAGCCTGAGTAAACTCCAGGAGTTGGCTATGGACAGGGAGTCCTGGTGTGCTTCAGTCCATAGGGTTGCAAAGAGTCAGACACAACTGAGGACTGAACTGAACTGAATAGATATCAATTCTTATTTGTGTCCAGCTTACACTCCAGTACTCCTGCCTGGAAAATCCCATGGATGGAGGAGCCTGGTAGGCTGCAGTCCATGGGGTCGCTAAGAGTCAGACATGACTGAGCGACTTCACTTTCACTTTTCACTTTCATGCATTGGAGAAGGAAGTGGCAACCCACTCCAGTGTTCTTGCCTGGAGAATCCCAGGGACGGGGAAGCCTGGTGGGCTGCCGTCTACGGGGTCACACAGAGTTGGACACAACTGAAGTGACTTAGCAGTAGCAGTAGCAGTACAGAGGTAAAGGCATATCAGAATGAAATAGCTAATAAGCGGGAGAGTTTGGACTTGAACTCTGGGCTGTCTAAGTCTGAAAACTATATCTTAAATTTTTGTGATATAGTACTTGCTAAAATGTAGCAGTATAGGTCAGTATCTCCCGATGAAAGACTGATGGGAAGGCCAACATGCTTCACCAATGAGCTTTATTTTTCTAAGTATTAATCATCTTTCCCCTGGGATCTGTATATTTCATAATGAAACTGGACCTGCACTCCCAATGACTTTGGTTTTTAGTGAATGTAAAGGTTGCTAGTGCTGCTCACATCCTGCTGTTGTTCACAACCCATTTAGGTTGATGCTGATTAACACTTGGCATCCTGTGGGTGCTCTGTCAGAACTACCAACTGACTTAAAATACAGAAATTTCTACTATTTTGTGATTTTTCTCTATTCACAAACACATTTTGGTCACATTTTAACCACTCATTCTTTAGCCTCTGCTTGCAATAATTACTCCTTCTTACATGTAGGACCTTGGAATTTCCCTTTTCCCCCCTCTCTGGCTATCTCTTATGTTGGTCAGCTCATCATGGTCACACACAGGCTGTCATTGATATTACTTGATATCACATTGATCATCAAAAGGGTCATTCAGGGGCAATAAAAATATAAATGAAGATCACTTGCCATTTTCAGTAAAGGAAGAAAAATATAATTAAAAACATGTTTATGAAGTAAACTAACCTTTTAAACATCTGTATATCTTTTGGACTAGGACAGTATAAAGATATCATATATCTATGGGCATCTGTGTACATCTAAATTAAAATTGAGCCCTGAAATCTGACCTCTCTACCTCTCTGACAATGAGAAAATGTGAGAAAGAAAAACACTAAGATCTGAATTTCTTTTCTCTTCTCTACATCTAACAATTTGACAGAATTGCTAATAATGAGTGAAATGTCTAAAGAGGTTGCTTCAGAAAGGCAGAAAAGCAAAGAGTCTGTATGATCCATGCAGTGAATAATTATCTCTCAAAGAATCATATGTGCAATGTGTTGCCTAATTATATGAAACGATAAATTGAGATAAACACTGTAGTCACAAAAAATACCCAGAAGATACCTGACAATGTCCCAGAAATCTGTTTCAAATCCAAATGCTGCTGATTCTTAAAGCAGGGGAAAGAGAAGGAAATCAATCTTTGAGTCTCCTTGTAAGTCATGAAATCAAACCCAGTGGACTAAAGGCTGCTCTTGCCTTGGTTGTAACACCAGCTGTCTGAAGGTGCTGTTATAATTATCACTAGCCCTGTTTGTTCCAAGGTTGTTTTGTGTTTACATGTGATCATATATGGACATATTCCCCTGAGAACTGCAGTTAATGTGTTTTCTTTCTCTAGGTACACAGCTGATATTAAGAAAATATTAATATGTTGTGTTCCCTGCTAGAATCAAAAGAATAACAGAGCATTGAGAATAGTGGTAGAAATTTTAAATAAATAAAGGGAGTGTTTTGGAGTCTGAGACACAAAGCTCCCTGATTAAGCACTGACTTAAGAGCATACCCTAGGCACATAATACTTGTAGGAATGGTCAGAACTTCTGCAGAATGGACATCGCTGTAGTAGGCTAACCCATGACAGCTCTGATATCCAATGACTAAAGGCAGTTCTGAGATTAAGGACAAACTGCGTTAGATTCTTTAGAAACTTCTAGGGAATTTTAAAACACATTTATACTTAAAATTCAGCCCAGATCAATTATATAATAGATTTTGAAGTGCTACTCATATATTGTTTTTTAAAAAACCGTCTAATGTAGAGTCAAAATCATGAACTATTGGATGAAAGTCTACAATAAAGAGAAGCAATGATTCTTAATTCTTTTTAACCTCTCATGAAAGTTGTAGATTATTCATCTTACAAGACCAATTAACATAGGTAGATATATGGATAGATAGAACTAAGATTCATGAATACTATGAAAGATAACTCACAGACCTTGTAGGAGTCAATGAACCTCATGCTAATAACCACTGTTAGAGTTCTAGCAAAGCTAGAGGCTCAGGTGACATAATTAACTCATCAGACAATGTGCTTATCATTTATTTCCTCTGTTAAAGACATTGGCCTGGAAACGCTTGGAGTAGAGTTGAAAAAAAATGTATATAGCAGATCTTTAAAAAGGTTTACAACGTACTATGGGCCATAGGACATGCACATAAATACTTCACGACAAGAGCCAGATGTTTAGCACAGATTAGATCTGCTCCAGTAGTTTAAAATACAAGCAATTTATTCCATCTGGGAAAATGAGGGAGAATTCCATCAAGAAGATGGAATGATCATCTTAGAGAGGAAACGCCAAATGCACTGGAATTACAGACTTCCTTCACTGTAAAGACTCTTCTCCAGAGAGGCCTGCTGACTCAAGGTGGGAAAGATATCTGGCAGAGTTAACACTTTATGCCTTTCAGAAAAATGCAGTTTTGCATGATTATATTGTTTGTAGGTTATGGGTAAACTATATTTTCAATATACCACTTCAATTAAAAAAAATTAATCGGAGGAAAATTGCTTTACAATGCTGTGTTCGTTTTTGCCATACAACAACATGAATCAGCCTAAGCCATAAGGGAATAAAATGTATATGTATCCCCTCCCTCTAAGATCTCCCTTCCCACGCATGCCATCATACACCTCTATGTTGCCACAGAGTCCTGGGTTGAGCTCATTTGCACTTTCTTCCTCGCCTTGAAAGTGAAAGTGAAGTCGCTCAGTCATGTCTGACTCTTTGCGACCCCATGTACTGTAGCCTACCAGGCTCCTCTGTCCATGGGATTTTCCAGGCAATAGTACTGGAGTGGATTGCCATTTCCTTCTCCAGGGGATCTTCCTGACCCAGGGATCGAACCCGAGTCTCCCACATTGTAGATAGATGCTTAACCATCTGAGCCACCAGGGAAGTCCCCTTCCTCACCTTACCCATCACCAAAATAAACAAAAATTCATGATCATATGTCTATGCATTTTTGAAACAAAATGATAGCTAGTATTGATAGACAGTTTTTATTTTTATTTTTTTGGTCCTAAATCTACATCTTTTCAATCAAAGCATAAATTTGACAGTTCACTCATAGTATGCCACAACCTAACATAAGCAGAAGACATTAATAAGATGTGGCAAGAATACACAGAAGAACTGTACAAAAAGGTCTTAATGACCCAGACTACCACAATGGTGTAGTCACTCATCTAGAGCCAGACTTCCTGGAGTGTGAAGTCAAGTAGCCTTAGGAAGCGTTAGTACGAACAAAGCTAGTGGAAGTGATGGAATTCAAGGTGAGCTATTTCAAATCCTAAAATATGATGCTGTGAAAATGCTGTACTCAATATGCCAGCAAACCTGAAAAACTCAGAAATGTCCACAGGACTGGAACATGTCAGTTTTTTCATTCCAATCCCGAAGAAGGGCAACACCAAAGGATGTTTAAAATTCTGTACAATTGTGCTCATTTCACATGCTAGCAAGTTAATGCTCAAAATCCCTCAAGCTAGGCTCCAGCAATATGTGAACCGAGAACTTCCAGATGTACAAGCTGGATTTAGGAAAGGCAGTGGAACCAGAGATCAAATTGCCAGCATCTGTTGGATCATAGAAAAAGCAAGGAAATTCCAGAAAAAGATCTATTTCTGCTTCCTTGACTACACCAAAGCTTTTGACTGTGTGGATCAGTACAAACTGTGGAAAATTCTTAAAAAGATGGGAATACAAGACCACCTTACCTGCCTCCTGAGAAACCTGTATGCAGGTCAAGTAGCAACAGTTAGAACTGGATATGGAACAATTGGCTGATTCAAAATAGAGAAAGGAATACATCAAGGCTATATTTTGTCACCTTGCTTATTTAACTTCTATGCAGAGTACATCATGCAAAATGCACGGCTGGATAACTCACAAGCTGGAATCAAGATTACTGGGAGAAATATCAATAGCTTCAGAAACGCAGATGACACCACTCTAATGGCAGAAAGTAAAGAGGAACTAAAGAGCCTCTTGATGAAGGTGAAAGAAGAGAGTGAAAAAGCTGGCTTAAAACTCAACATTCAGAAAACTAAGATCATGGCATCTGGTCCCATCACTTCATGGCAAGTACTTGGTGAGAAAAAGGAAACAGTGGCAGATTTTATTTTCTTGGGCTCCAAAATGGTGACTGCAGCCATGAAATTAAAAGACACTTGCCCTTTGGAAGAAAAGCCATGACAAACCTATATAGTGTATTAAAAAGCAGAGACATTACTTTCCTGGCAAATGTCCATATAATTCAAGCTATGGTTTTCCCAGGAGACATGTACGGATTGAGAGTAGGGCCATAAAGAAGGCTGGGCACTGAAGAAATGATGTTTTCAAACTGTGATGCTGGAGAAGACTCTTGAGAGTCCCCTGGACAGCAATGAGATCAAAGCAGTCAATCCTAAAGGAAATCAACCCTGAATATTCATTGGAAAGACTGATATCAAAGAGGAAGCTACAATACTTTGGCCACCTGATTGGAAGAGCCAGCTCATTAGAAAAGACCCTGATGCTAGAAAAGATTGAGGACAGGAGGAAAAATGGGCGACAGAGAATAAGATGGTTGAATGACATCACTGAATCAATGAGTCTGAGCTAACTGGGAAATAGTGAAGAACAGGGAAGCCTGATGTGCTGCTGTCCATGGGATTGCAAAGAGTCGGATCAAGTTGGCAACTGAACAACAACAGTACCAGGTAAAACTATTGGCTCCTATCTCTTCCAGTCTAACACTATAGGTAGGAAGTATTGACAGTACTTCTAAATGTGGTTACATTTTTTCATAAGTATCCCTTAGAAAATGAAATAGTACTAGCATTTTGTGCATTTAAATGCTTTTGCATTCCATTCAAAGAAATGAGTTTTCTGTTTTAATTTCATCTCAGTTCCATTTAATTAAAATCTAGCTCATTTTGTCATTGAACACTTTCTTAATTGCTAAAATTTTACTAAATCACTCAATGTGATTGAAATTTGGACAAGATTTTTTCAAGCTATGAATAAATTTGCATCCAGTGCTGATTTTCAAATCTATAGTTTCCCTTCTCCATTCCTTAAGTGAATATTAATGCTTTGTATTTCTCAACGTATATATTCATATATTATTTCACATAGTTTTTGTAATAATTCTATAAGGCAAGCAAATAAAGTCTTATTATCTGTGTTTTACAAACAGAAAACAGATTCAGACTTACCTGAATTAGAGGTTTGGCACCAAATTAGAGTTAGAGCTAGATCTTTGGTTTACTAGTCCAGTGCCTTTTAAATGTATTGTTCTTTCTTTCTTTGCAGCCATTTTGTTGAGGAAACTATACAAATTTATCCTTTCTCAACACTGCAAAAAGTTAATTTGGTTGCCATATATATTAGGAGATTAAAGCTGAATTCTAATGTCTATCCTGTAACAATCACTGTGGATGTATTAATAATTACCAACATTATTTCTGATCTTCATCTTAACACTATATTTTACAGAAGAAAAATGAAGCTCACAGGTGTTAAGCAACTTGCTCAAGTAACAAAACCTGCTAATTTTCTGTCCTTCTTGGTTCTCCCTCAGGTTATGCCTGATATGGCAAATTCATTTAATCTAAGTCTCTACTCTAGAACCCATGGCTAGAGATCTTACCAAATCTCCCCCTCAAATATCCTCTAACAACATTATTATTGCTGTCGTTGTCAATAGAAATACTTATTTATCAATAATACCAAGAAAACTCTTCCTTAGATACTAAACATAAAGATATATGAGTGCTGTGTTTGCCCTCCAGAGACTTAGCATCCAATAAAGAGATATAGTGCATATATAACAAGATAAAAATAAAACAAGACAACAGAGGGTTGCATTCCCCAGGTATAATATAAAAGTTTCCAATTTTAGGCTGTCAATACCATCAAAATAGAAAGGAATCAATGTGGAGTAAGGCAATATAACCTCTCAGAAAGGACATAATATTTAACAAAAGATGAAATTCAGATAAGGAGAGAGGAACGAGAAGAAACTACATGTAGGAGCAATTCTAAAAAGATTCATGAAGTCAGGAAGTATAGTATCTTTAGTGGATCCTACGATGATTCCTTTGGTTGATTTATCAGTTAGGATTGGATACAGCTGAAAGTCACTGAAACTTCAATTTATAGTGGCTTAAACAAACAAGGGTTTGCCTTTCTTACATAATAAGCTGTAATCATTAAAAGGTGTTTACTGGTACTGCTTCAGTTGCTCAATGACTCTGTCATTTAGCATGTTAGCTTTCATTATTTATGTCTGTTGCATCACCTGAAAGTTGCTGCCATTTAATATACCTGTTCTTATTTGAGGCAAGAAAAATGTGGTGAGAGGGAAAACACCAGTAGCATCTGCCCTTTTCCTCTGGGAGAGACTGGGAAACAGGGGACCAGATTGCTGTGGTTGATTTAGATCACAGAAGTACATTACGATTCTAGTTAAAGTCAAGATGTTAACAGTAATGAAAAAGGGGAAATTAATGACTATGCTAATAAGTTGGGGCTTCCCTGGTGGCTCAGTGATATAGAACCCACCTGCAATGCAGGCACAGGTGCAATCCCTGAATTGGGAAGATCCCCTCGAGAAGGAAATGGCAACTCACTCCAATATTCTTACCTGGGAAATCCTGTAGACAAAGGAGCCTGGTGGCTACAATCCACGGGATCACAAAATAGTCAGACACGACTTATTAACTAAACAGTATAATAAAACATGTTAATAACAGTGCCTGTAGCATTTAGATTATCAATGGTAGAAATGCAGCCAATTCCCTCAGTGGGATTTTTTTCCCCAGAAAATCATGAAAGAGTAGAAAACCCAAGCAACAGTTTCAACAGAGCATATTTTGGAGTTCTTGAGGAACTGGGATGTTCTTAGGGGTACACAGCATCCTTTTCACAAAGCAGCAGCTCTAGTGGTTGGATCATCTTTTAGTTCCTCCAGTAGTCGGTTACTTGTTACTTCCTACTTATGAATTCCATCCATTTTCTTATTTCCATCTTTTCTTCTATTACTTCTGTTTTTGTTTTTTTTTTTTTTCCCTCTATTACTGTGAACCTTTCTGTCTTGAACTCCAATCTGACTAGAGTTGCCAGATGAAATATAGGACACTCAGTGAAATTTAATTCTAATAAACATCCATTATATTTTTGTATAAACATGGCCCATGCAATATTTGTGACATACTTATGCTAAACAATGCTGTTATCTATCTGAAATTCAAATTTAATTGGGAGTTCTGTATTTTCATTTGCCTAAATCCAATAGTCTTAAAGCTGATCTATTTGGCTAATCATCAGTAAAGATAGTCTTTGGAGGTCTATCATTCCACCAGATAGACCTCTGACCAGCACACAGATAGAAAACTCTGCCTTACAAATCTAACCTTAGCCCAGTCATCTTAGATCTCTATGGTAGGCTCATGTGGACAGTGCATGGAAACAAATACTTAAGGAATTTCTTGATTCTTCAGCCCAGTCAAGTACTCTGTGGGAATGGAATTCCCAGAGGATTGGGTTTTGTTCAACAAAAAAAGCATATTTATATGCTATGCAGTTTCTTTTAGATAGCAGACATGAATGCTTGTTCAGATATGCTGATTTCCTTCAGTCTCTTTCATACTTGTTTATATCAAAGATTCCATGGCATCTATTTTTCTAAGAACAAAATAAGCTTATTTTCCAGCAGGCATTTGTTGACCTCTACCATGGGTAGAGTGTACATAGAATAAAATGTCTTCTTTTGCACATAATGTCTTCTAATTTATCTCCATTTGTTTAAATATTGTCTTTTGTTAGGTTTTATCTCCTTTTCTGAGAGATCCAACAAGTATACAATTCTTCTCTGCTCGAAGAATACATGGTAGATGTTGCACTGGACAAGTAGTAGAATAAGGCCTACTCACTAAGCTCGAGGAACCCTAAAATCTATTCTAATTTATTTCAATTCTATAATCTAATTGTACAATCTAATTGTCTAATCTTGTCATTCCCCATTCTGTTTCCTTTTCCCCCTTTCTCAAAAATGTCTAATGTACGAAGGAAACATCTTTCAGTTCAGCTCAGTTCAGTTCAGCCACTCAGTCATGTCCAACTCTTTGCGATCCCATGGACTGCAGCACGCCAGGCCATCACCAACTCCCAGAGTTTACTCAAACTCATGTCCATTGAGTCAGTGATGCCATCCAACCATCTCATCCTCTGTCATCCCCTTCTACTCTTGCCTTCAATATTTCCCAGTATCAGGGTCTTTTCAAATGAGTCAGTTCTTCACATCAGGTGGCCAAAGTATTGGAGTTTCAGCTTCAGCATCAGTCCTACCAATGAACACTCAGGACTGATCTCCTTTAGGATGGACTGGTTGGATCTCCTTGCTGTCTAAGGAACTCTCAAGAGTCTTCTCCAACACCACAGTTCAAAAGCATCAATTCTTCAGTGCTCAGCTTTCTTTATAGTCCAACTCTCACATCCAAGCATAACTACTGGAAAAACCAGAGCCTTGAATAGATGGATCTTTGTTGGCAAAGTAATGTCTCTGCTTTTTAATATGCTGTCTAGGTTGGTCATAACTTTTCTTCCAAGGAGTTGGAAGGAAGTTTTAATTTCAAGGCTGCAGTCACAATCTGCAGTGATTTTGGAGCCCTCCAAATTAAAGTCTGCAACTGTCTCCACTGTTTCCCCATCTATTTGCCATGAAGTGATGGGACTGGATGCCATGATCTTAGTTTTCTGAATGTTGAGCTTTAAGTTTTAAGCTTTAACTTTTTCACTCTCCTCTTTCGCTTTCATCAAGAGGCTCTTTAGTTCTTCACTTTCTGCCATAAGGGTGGTGTCATCTGCATATCTGAGGTTATTGATATTTCTCCCAGAAATCTTGATTCTAGCTTGTGCTTTACCAGTCCAGCATTTCTCATGATGTACACTGCATATAAGTTAAATAAGCAGGGTGACAATATACAGCCTTGACGTGCTCCTTTTCCTATTTGGAACCAGTCTGTTGTTCCATGTCCAGTTCTAACTGTTGCTTCCTGACCTGCATACGGATTTCTCAAGAGGCAGGTCAGGTGGTCTGGTATTCCTATCTCTTTCAGAATTTTCCACAGTTTATTGTGATCCACACAGTCAAAGGCTTTGGCACAGTCAATAAAGCAGAAGTAGATGTTTTTCTGGAACTCTCTTGCTTTTTTGATGATCCAGCAGATGTTGGCAATTTGATCTCTGGTTCCTCTACCTTATCTAAATCCTGCTTGAACATCTGGAAGTTCATGGTTCATGTATTGCTGAAGCCTGGCTTGGAGAATTTTGAGCATTAGTGTAAGAGATGAGTAGAATTGTGTGGTATTTTGAGCATTCTTTGGCATGCCTTTCTTAGGGATTGGAATGAAAACTGACCTTTTCCAGTCCTGTGCCCACTGCTGAGTTTTCCAAATTTGCTGGCATGTTGAGTGCAGCACTTTCACAGCATCATCTTTCAGGATTTAAAATATCTCCACTGAAATTCCATTGCATCCACTAGCTTTGTTCTTAGTGATGCTTCCAAGTCCCACTTGACTTCACATTCCAGGATGTCTGGCTCTAGGTGAGTGATCACACCATCATGATTATCTGGGTCATGAAGATCTTTTTGTACAGTTTTCTGTGTATTCTTTCCACCTCTTCTTAATATCTTCTGCTTCTATTAGGTCCATACAGTTTCTGCCCTTTATTGAGCCCATCTATACATGAAATTTTCCCTTGGTATCTCCAATTTTCTTGAAGAGGTCTCTAGTCTTCCCCATACTATTGTTTTCCTCTATTTCTTTGCATTGATCACTGAGGAAGGCTTTCTTATCTCTCCTTGCTATTCTTTGGAACTCTGCATTCAAATGCATATATCTTTCCTTTTCACATCTCTTCTTTTCACAGCTATTTGTAAGGCCTCCTCAGACAGCCATTTTGCTTTTTTGCATTCCTTTTTCTTGGGGATGGTCTTGCTCCCTGTCTCCTGTCAATGTCACGAGCCTCCATCATAGTTCATCAGGCATTCTATCAGATCTAGCCCCTTAAATCTATTTCTCACTTCCACTATATAATCATAAGGGATATGATTTAGGTCATAATCTCATTTAGGACATGCCTTCCAGACTAGATCATCTTTTACTCATGTTCTTTTTCATGCTCATTTCTGTGCATCATCTCTTTTTGCTTTGGATCTGCTGAAACCAATGATACTTGTACACCCAAAGCTAAAAGTCACGTACTGCTCCTTGTTCCTACAGAATTATAATCACAGAGTCAAAGAATAATGGTGGGTGCTACAAGGAGGTCTACTCATCCTATGCTCTGCCCATTACAAAAGTTTCCCTTCAGTCTCTCAGACAGGATTGTTAAACCTCTGTGTCAACACCGTATCATGAGCCTGTCAGGTTTGGAAATATTAATCAACTTACAATAAATCATTTCTTGTGGTGGGCTGATATTTTCCTTTTTCTATAGTTACACATTCATCCTCAGAATGTGTGCAATGTTTCTGTCCTATATAAGCCCTTCTTACACTGAAGATGCCCATCAGTCTTCTTGATTGGGGCTCCTCTACTTCTCCCTTTATTTGACTTTTGTTATATCAAAATGTCCAGATTCTTCCCCATCCTGGTCACTCTTAAAATGACCTTCAAGCTTATTTACTGTGGCCCCAACTAAGACTATAAGAATGTGTATCACCACATACTTTGCTATAGGAGTGTCACCTTGCAATCTCAACTCTTACAATTGGTTATAATGAGGAAATTAATTAGTCTATTTTTTCCTATATGCTGGCATGATATAGAGGAGGGAAACTGGCTTCTAGAACTAGTTTGATCTGTCTTAGTATTTCAACTCTGGTGTTTATCTTCTAGAGACCATGCACACATTTCTTTACCATTTATAATTTCAGTTTCTTCTGCTGTAAAATGGAAGTATTAATAATAGGAATACCTATTTCCTATAAGAAAAAAAAAGTGTGCTAAGAACCTTGAGAGGAGAAGGCAATGGCACCCACTCTAGTACTCTTGCCTGGAAAATCTTATAGACAGAGGAGCCTGGTAGGCTGCAGTCCTTGGGGTCGCTAAGAGTTGAACACGACTGAGCGACTTCACCTTCACTTTTCACTTTCATGCATTGGAGAAGGAAATGGCAAGCCACTCCAGTGTTCTTGCCTGGAGAATCCCAGGGATGGGGGAGCCTGGTGGGCTGCCATCTATGGGATCGCACAGAGTAGGACACGACTGAGGTGACTTAGCAGCAGCAAGAGCCTTGAGAAGCAATAAATTGGGGCTTTGTAAATAATTCTTGCTCCCACCATTTCCCCTCAGTTTGGAGAGCACAGAATAAAATGGTATACCCATAAAACATCAAGGGAAAAAAAAAATCCCTAGCTTTTTCCTATATTTCTGATCTTAATAGCAAAGTTCACGGTTAGTGGTTTTCTGCTCTTCCAGCTGATTTTCAGAGCCTTAAAAGGCATGTTTGTGGGTCTAGAGGTACCCCATGATTGTTTCCCCACTTCTTATTCCTGACCACTAATGCAGAGTGCCCCATTTCACCTGGATGCAGATATTCTCTAGTTCTGTGGAAAATCACAGAGGAAATTACTTTCCATAGCTCATTTCTCTACTTCCCCCCATATGATTGTTCTCAATAGGCATTAAGCACAAGGAAGAAGGATGACTGTCATTTCCCCTCTCACTATATGCTGCTGCCATGAGAACTGATCACTACAGGTAATAGAGGCAGTGTACCAGCAACTAAGTAATAATGGCCTGACAGACTCAGCTTTTCAAATGACTGTGTGAGCCACCCTGGTTGTTTTCTTAAAGGAGGTGAGATGTAAATATTCTAGCACTTGTTTTGCATATCTGTGCTGAATCCAATCCATTTTTAAACTCAAGCCGTTTCTTGTTGTATATTTTCATGAATCGAAGTTTCATTCTTTCCAGAGATAGCATAGCTTTAAATAATTGTGCATTATGTAAAAGGGAAGCTCTATTATTCTTTGCGGGCCATTGTGGACCATGGTGAAAATTATTCTAGAGCTTGTGTTAAAGAAACAGTATCTGAAATGAGCCTAAATTCCCTTGTGATGAAATTTGCAAGCTATATTTTTATAATATCAGTGAAATTTATTTGCTCTCCACCATCTCTTCTGCTGGGGAACAATGTAGAACTCTCTCTTCCAATTCAGAACAGATCTTGCTTACACTATGCCAGAATGGAAAGAGTCTGAGGGCTGTGGTAGCCACATGGTGACTCTGGGACTTGTGCCAAAGCTGTGCCTGGCATGGGGCTATGACAACACTCTGTTCACTTGGGATTCAGGAAACAGGAGCAAGAAGAGGCATTTACCCTCAGGCTGTTCCTTTGTGGCACTAGCACAGTTAGTCAATAAAGTAAAAAATGTAGCCCTGCTGCTAACTTGGCAACAGGTCACCTAAGCCCCTGTCACATTAGACTTGGACCTGGAAGATACTTAAAACTTTCATATGAACTATTGGGCAGAGGAGGCTATTTTCTGACTGAATATATTGTCCCAGTGACTTGAGTGCCTTGGTAATGTTCAATTTAAAATTATGGACAGCCTGCTTTACACCACATGCATATTTTCTCTTGCCTGTTTTATCTTCTAGGTATGAGGCAAAATAGGTTATGGACAGAATTATGTCTGAATCTTGACTCCAGTTTTGCCACTGAAAGCCTACAGGCAACTTGCTTAATCTGTCTGAGCATCATTTTCTTAATCTGTAATATGGACAACATGGACATAGTGGTGTCTTTAGATACCTTCTCTTAGGTTTTGAGGATAATATATATATATATATATATATATATATATATATTATATATAACAATATGTATATATGATAATAGATAATTAAGAATTATATATAGAATGTCAACATAAAAATTAATATATGTAGAAATATATAGCATGCATATATATGTATCAATATATATGTATACATATATATATATGCAAAAGGAATAACAATGTGCCTAGCACATACAAGGTACTTAACAAATTTTAATTCCCTTTCACATTCCCTTCTCAGATATTCATAAATGAATTATAGTAAAGTCATATATATGTGCAACTTATTTAACTGACTTCAGCTATATGCTCTCAGAAAAAGGAAAGGAATGGGGAGAGAGACTGTCATGTAAAAGTTTTCATTTTACTTTTTTTAATACAAGGCAAAAACATGCACCACTGAAAATACTTGATTTCACATTTTCTCTAACAGCAATGGGATGGCCATGTTCTGTTAAAAACAATCTCTAAAATAATCCTTGAGGAGAGCATCTACATAGTCTCCCTGAAGAAGGTACTTTTCCTCTTAACCTTTTTGCCTTTCTTCCTTTTCTGCCTAGGTATGAATGTAAGGCCTGAGCCCATGTCACGTTTAAACCACACAACTCTAAGGATGAGGACAAAGGCCAATGTGTTAAGGACAGTGGAGTGATGAGTTAAAGACCAGGTCTCTGGCTGTGTGGCTAAGCCCCGCAAAACCAGCTTTAAACTGTTTATGGAGTTCTTCTTATTGTAATGAGCAAATCAGTTTCCATTTGCTTGTACTACTGAAATATCTGTCTTGTGTTGTTGTTCTCAGCTGAGGCAAACACAGTTCTAACAGAAACAATAGATGATTCCACCTGCCAGTCCTCTCAGTGACTGTCTGCTCTGCATGAGATAGAGCTGACTTTGCCTTTCAAAGTATATGCATCTCACTGGATTGCTGTGAGTCTAGTTTTTAAGGTTTCATATTTTTCATACAGCTTGACCCCCAACACAAGCCATAGTTCCTGGGGTGCTCACCAGAGAGCATAATGTGTTCTGATACTGGAGGAAAGTCTGCTTGTGTTGGATTTGCTAAGCAGTGCAAGTTGCCTTCCCAAGGGAATTTTCATGGATAGTTATCTCCATGGGGAATTCTGGCCTCATGCCCTGAGCCTAGACCTAACTCTTGGGTAGGAAGTGGAAACAGTGTGCCCAATTGGGCAGCAGAGTTGACAGTGGCTGGAAGCAGAGAACAAAGCTGAGGGGTCTGTGTGTATGTATACACACTTATCTGAATTTATCCAACCCTTAACATGTTATTCCAAAATACTACACTAAAGTGAATTTTCCTTACAAGAAAAAAGGAAAAAAAGTAGAAGATATTCTCTAATAAACTAAAAAGGCCAGTTATGTTCTTTTATGTATTAACATAAAAAGTAAACATTTTCAGGAGGTGGAGCCGGTGATTATATAATGATGTATCCTGAAATAAACAAAAACTGTTACCATAAATGCCCAGTGGTACTGCAGAAAGCATAAGTATATAATTTTCAACAGTGCTGTTTTCCACGTTCTGCATTGTAAGAATCCCTAATCAGTTCACTGTATATACAGAATTTTTATACTCAAAGCATTGGAAAAATTTCACTCTTCTAAACCTGAAATTTCTTTAAATTCTTAAAAAAAATATATTTATTGAAAATGATGTCTCCATATAGTTGCTTCTTCTAAAGCAATGTTCTTCAGATGGCAAGTTGATCCACACTGGTGGGGTGAGGGAAGATGCAGCGCTCAGTCATGTCCAACTCTTTGCAAACCCAAGAACTGTAGCCCATCAGGCTCCTCTGTCCACAGGATTTCCCAGGCAAGAATACTTGAGTGGGGTGCCGTTTCCCATCCCACAGCATCTTCCCCACCCAGGGATCGAACCTATGTCTCCTGCATTGGTAGGGAGATCCTTTACCACTGCACCACCTGGGAATTCCATCCACATTTAAACATGGAATATTCAGGTGGCTGTGATTCTCATTTAAGAATTAAATAGAATATAAAATCACAGGTATCAATAATGAGTATTTTTTGTGATTTTTATTTTGATATTATATATATGTTTAGTGAATCACAGTGTTAAGTGTGTTCCTAACTGTAGATTTCCTCAAGGTTTGAAAGCTACACTGTTCCAGAGGGATCAATACACACCCAGATATAAAGCACCCTTTAGAAGTGGTGCCCTGCCAAGTACCAAGTTAGTTCAGTGGTGTCCGACTCTGCGATCCCATGGACTGTAGCCCGCCAGGCTCCTCTGTACATGGGAGCAAGAATACCGGAGTAGGTTGCCATTTCCTCCTCCAGGGGATATTCCCAACCCAGGGATCAAACCCAAGTCTCTTACGTCTCCTGCATTGGCAGGTGCAGTAGGGTAGTAATTTGGAGCTGTCCAAACACAGAGGGTGTTTCAGGAAGTAAGAGGTGTCAAGGATACTATGACAGCATCTAGCATCTGATTCTACCCAGAACAGCTGGGATTGTATACAGACTGGAAATTACTACAAACATGAACAGCTGTTATCTAGAATGTCAGACCTGAAGCCTGCTTACTCTTTGGCTCTTCCCTTTTAGTCATTTCAGGGAGAGAGAGAGAGAGAGAGAGAGAGAGAGAGAGAGAGAGAGAGAGAGAGAGAGAGAGAGAGATCAGGCTCTGTATCTGCTTATTATCTGGGAAACATTTGTTATTTTGTATCCATTTATGAATCATAGCTGGTAAATAATCTGCCTGCAATGCAGGAGACCCCAGTTCGATTCCTGGGTCGGGAAGATCCCCTGGAGAAGGGATAGGCTACCCACTCCAGTATTCTTGGGCTCCCCTGGTGCCTCAGTTGGTAAAGAATCTGCCTGCAATGTGGGAGACCTGGGTTTGATCCCTGGGTTGGGGAGATCCCCTGGAGAAGAGAAAGGCTGCCCATGCCAGTATTCTGGCCTGGAGAATTCCATGGGCTGTGTAGTCCATGGGGTCTCAAAGAGTCAGACAGACTGAGCGACTTTTGTTTTCACTTTTCATGAATCACAGAGAACCACTACTTGCACATTGAATTTGATTCATTTGGAGCCTCAACACTCAACACTTTTAACACGACATTGTAATTTATCCAAAAATCTTTAAGTTAAATTTATAAAAGCATTAAAAAGGTAAAATAAAATAAGTAAATTAAGCTTAAACAAAAGCTCCAGTTCTATTAGATAAGGAAATGGATTTCTAACACTAAGGCCTGGTACCTAAGCTTCATGGCTTAGTCCAGTATTGTAATTCTATGATTTTTTAAACATAGGCTATATCATGAAAACATAATATTGACTATAATGCTAACTCATAATTATAAGTGGATGGAAAAAGTAAGCCATTTAAAGTGACTAAGTGGTGACTCATTCCTCAAATTTCCATCAGAAAATAATTCAGAACTAAAGACCTATATATAGACAACTATAAAACACTGGTGAAAGAAATCAAAGAGGACACTAATAGATGGAGAAATATACCATGTTCATGGATTGGAAGAATCAATATAGTGAAAATGAGTATACTACCCAAAGCAATTTATAGATTCAACGCAATCTCTATCAAGCTACCAACAGTATTCTTCACAGAGCTAGAACAAATAATTTCACAATTTGTATGGAAATACAAAAAACCTCGAATAGCCAAAGCGATCTTGAGAAAGAAGAATGGAACTGGAGGAATCAACCTACCTGACTTCAGGCTCTACTACAAAGCCACAGTTATCAAGACAGTATGGTACTGGCACAAAGACAGAAATATTGATCAATGGAATAAAATAGAAAGCCCAGAGATAAATCCACACACCTATGGACACCTTATCTTTGACAAAGGAGGCAAGAATATACAATGGATTAAAGACAATCTTTAACAAGTGGTGCTGGGAAATCTGGTCAACCACTTGTAAAAGAATGAAACTAGAACACTTTCTAACACCATACACAAAAATAAACTCAAAATGGATTAAAGATCTAAACGTAAGACCAGAAACTATAAAACTCCTAGAGGAGAACATAGGCAAAACACTCTCTGACATACATCACAGCAGGATCCTCTATGACCCACCTCCCAGAATATTGGAAATAAAAGCAAAAATAAACAAATGGGACCTAATTAACCTTAAAAGCTTCTGCACATCAAAGGAAACTATTAGCAAGGTGAAAAGACAGCCTTCAGAATGGGAGAAAATAATAGCAAATGAAGCAACAGACAAACAACTAATCTCAAAAATATACAAGCAACTCCTACAGCTCAACTCCAGAAAAATAAACGACCCAATCAAAAAATGGGCCAAAGAACTAAATAGACATTTCTCCAAAGAAGACATACAGATGGCCAACAAACACATGAAAAGATGCTCAACATCACTCATTATCAGAGAAATGCAAATCAAAACCACTATGAGGTACCATTTCACACCAGTCAGAATGGCTGCGATCCAAAAGTCTACAAATAATAAATGCTGGAGAGGGTGTGGAGAAAAGGGAACCCTCTTACACTGTTGGTGGGAATGCAAACTAGTACAGCCACTATGGAGAACAGTGTGGAGATTCCTTAAAAAACTGGAAATAGAACTGCCTTATGATCCAGCAATCCCACTGCTGGGCATACACACTAAGGAAACCAGAAGGGAAAGAGACACGTGTACCCCAATGTTCATCGCAGCACTGTTTATAATAGCCAGGACATGGAAGCAACCTAGATGTCCATCAGCAGATGAATGGATAAGAAAGCAGTGGTACATATACACAATGGAGTATTACTCAGCCATTAAAAAGAATACATTTGAATCAGTTCTAATGAGGTGGATGAAACTGGAGCCTATTATACAGAGTGAAGTAAGCCAGAAGGAAAAACATAAATACAGTATACTAATGCATATATATGGAATTTAGAAAGATGGTAACAATAACCCGGTGTACGAGACAGCAAAAGAGACACTGATGTATAGAACAGTCTTATGTACTCTGTGGGAGAGGGAGAGGGTGGGAAGATTTGAGAGAATGGCATTGAAACATGTAAAATATCATGTAAGAAACGAGTTGCCAGTCCAGGTTCGATGCACAATACTGGATGCTTGGGGCTAGTGCACAGGGACGACCCAGAGGGATGGTATGGGGAGGGAGGAGGGAGGAGGGTTCAGGATGGGGAACACATGTATACCCGTGGCGGATTCATTTTGATATTTGGCAAAACTAATACAATTATGTAAAGTTTAAAAATAAAATAAAATTAGGAAAAAAAAAAAAAAAGTTCTCATGCTGTAACTAAGACCTGGTGTAGCCAAATAAATCAACAAAACAGAAAAAAAAAAAAAGAAAATAATTCAGGACCCTGCTGTCACACAGCACAGTAACTGTGCTGAATTAATAATAGTACATTATCACATGTAGTGTAAAACTGTTTTCCACCCCAAACACCCCAAACATATTATTGCCTCTAATGCTAAGTCAGCATATCATGTCATGCTGCTGCTGCTGCTGCTAAGTCATTTCAGTCGTGTCCAACTCTGTGCGAACCCACAGATGGCAGCCCACCAGGCTCCCCCGTCTCTGGGATTCTCCAGTCAAGAACACTGGAGTGGGTTGCCATTTCCTTCTCCAATGCATGAAAGTGAAAAGTGAAGGTGAAGTTGCTCAGTCGTGTACGACTCCTAACGACCCCATGGACTGCAGCCCACCAGGCTCCTCCGTCCATGGGATTTTCCAGGCAAGAGTACTGGAGTGGGGTGCCATTGCCTTCTCCCATATCATTTCATAGTATGGCTTATTTTTAAAAGAACATTGAAGTACATTTTTGGATTAAACCATGAAGTCTAGATACATCATCTTGAAGACAATGTTAGGATTCTATTTTGTTACAGAATGTGAATTGTTCAAATTTACCTATGATAATTTATTTTACTTTTCTAGATTTTATAAATTTTGTCTGGACCTGTTAAATAATTTTTGAATAATTATGCTATGAGGTAGTATTAAATGTATTACAATCAGGGTCAGAATGTCTGCCTTTTTTCCTGAGCACTGCTGCAGTCTTCCTCACTGTCTTTGAGACAGATGCTTTTGGGGGGTTCTGTTTCCTCCTCTGCAAATTAATGTTAGTGTGATTCTTTAAATCGAAGTTTTTAATTTTTGGCTCAAAAAACTTACTAACAAGAGAAAAAGTTCATTTTATCATATTAATGATTGAGACAAAGCAGGGATTTCATAGTCAAGTGCAAATCATAAGTGTTTTTTTTAATTAAGGTGAACTAAAAGGAGTACATCAAGGCTGTATATTATCACCCTGCTTATTTAACTTCTATGCAGAGTACATCATGAGAAACGCTGGACTGGAAGAAATACAAGCTGGAATCAAGATTGCCGGGAGAAATCTCAATAACCTCAGATATGCAGATGACACCACCCTTATGGCAGAAAGTGAAGAGCCACTTTCAACATATTAAAATACAAACAATAAATGAGATTTTATGTATTTATAGAACTTGAGTTAAAATCATGGTCTAATCTTCTAACAAATCTTTCTTTTCATAGGGGAATTAGGTCAGTAGATGTGTTAATTTTGATTAAATTCAACCTTAGACAGTGAAGATTCAGCAAGTCCAGTTACAAGCTGGGAAGCAGATCTGGAACCATGCCCTGTGTTTTAGTAGTAAGAAATATAGTGTTTATTTAGCTAGACCCTACAGGGATTTTGTCCTCATATTGCTAGAGAAATAATCAATGCTAATATTTGCAACAAAAAAAAAGGATCCAAGTTTTACTTTTCTTGTTTACTTTGCTATAATTGGTCTCATACTTCCAAGAAAAAAAGATATTTTATTACAACTTTTTGGCTTTGAGCAAAAAACACAACTATAATATATAATATAATATATATATACATATATGAAATATAAAAATATTTTAGTATGTGTTGGGACAATGGCCAGTTAAATGCCCATGGCAGGGCAAGATGGGCTTCCCTAGGGGCTCAGAGGGTAAAGAATCTGCCTGCAATGCAAGAGATACAGGAGATATGGGTTCAGTTCCTGGGTTGGGAAGATCCCCTGGAGGAGGGCACAGCAACTCACTCCAGTATTCTTGCATGGAAAGTCTCATGGACAGAGGAGTCTGGCGGTCTACAGTCCATAGATGGTAATGAGTCAGACACGACTGAAGCAACTGAGAACACACATATGCAGGCAAGACAGCTGCTACTTATTTTTTTTTAAGTTAAAAATTTGTAAGCCTCTTAGTTTCAAAAGATCTTGGGGTTTTACATCTCTAGAAGGCTTATGGTACCACAGTATAACTGTCTCAGGAACTGTAGTTAGTACAGCATGAGTCTCTCAAATTGTCAGTTACCTTTTAGGTTTGCTATTACAGACATGGCTTAAAACAGCTTGCTGGTCTGACTAAACCATCTAACTTTAGGACGTTAATTTCTTATACCTTTCATAGATCATATCAGGAAACCCAGAGGCACTGTTCAGAAAAACTTGTTTATTGACAAAATAAAATTAATCATTCTTTCTTTGGGCCCATTAAAGGAAGATCCCACCTTCTGACTTCAGAATCTTCTGAGAATTGATCATGAAAAAATGCTGAAAGAAAATGGTTTCTAACAATTGTTGAGCTCACTTCTTTCTTGGGGTTCCAGCTGCAAAGCTTTTTCCAATTCATTAATTGTATAAATATTTCTTGAGTATTTTCTATATGGCAAGGACTTGACTTTACTTGCCAGTACTAGTCGTCATGGCAGCAACAGACCTTGGCCCCTGCCTTAATCATGCTTAGAATCTAATGGGAGTGTGATAGTTTTTAAAATTCATTTTTTTTTTAAATTCAATCAGTTCCAGTTGTGACAAGTATTGTGAAGGAGAGCTGTAGGGTTCTGTGTAGTCTGAAAAGGAGGGAACTGACACAGTCTAATGAGGACTGGAGTGGGTGGTGGTCACAGTCTCCCTAAAGAAATGCCATTTTGGTTACATTTTGTACAATGAGTAGGAGTCAGCCATATGACGAAGACTGAGGTCTTTCTTTCCCTCCAGTGCCACTGGCTGAAGTTGCCCCAAGAAAAAAAATTGAGTGCTATTCAACCATAAAAGGAGTTTCATGTACAAGGGAAGGATGGGGTCTGAGTATTTGATGTCATGGTCAGCCTCATTAGGTGAATACAAACTGAAGGCTGAGCTCTATATTAAGCAAGAGAAGCTGGGGACAAAAGGCTATATGATTTCGTTGTGTGACCAGCACAAAGGCAGAGCTCACATAAATTTTCTCATTAATACTTTAAAAAGTATAAAGCAGATAAAGTTACCTTCATTTGCTCCATGAGAGAAATCAAGCATGGAGAGGTGAAGCCCTTGCTTCATATTCACAGGTGAGACAGAGTTCAAACTGATATCTCTGATGATCCCACGTTGCCTTCCAAGACTGCAAAGGAAATAGAGTATTGCATGAGGTCCTGGGTGTGACTGACGTGGTTAAAACCCTTAAAAGAGAGTGATTGTCAAACGTTTGTGTATTTATTTATTGTGCTTCCTTCACTAAACGGGAAGATCTATCAGGACAGGATCATGTCTTTCTTTGTTCACTGTTCTTTTCCCTGTGCCTTGTAGATTGTATGGCAAGTAGTAGACTTTCCATAGATACTTTTGTATAAATGGATGTAAGGACAAATAAGACAGTCTAGAAGTAGAGAAACATCTGTAAACAAGTAGCTGTGATATAAGGTAAAAGATGATAATATTGATAAAAGAAATTTATCTATAATGCTCTGGGAATTCAGAAAAGGGAGGCATCTCTTCTGACAGGAGGAATCAGGAAATTCTTCCTGGCATGTGACTCAGTCTTGAAAATCAATGAGACTTTGGAGAATATAGATGGAAAAAAGAGTGTGCACAAAAAAAGAGATAGGATGATCAAGTATACAAAGACTGGGAGTCTAAGATTAAATACAGAAAGAAGAAGAAATTTAGTTTGACTGAAATATAACATAGTATGAAAGAATGTTCTGGAAGTTTAGACTTAAAACTCCAGATTCTAAGGAACCTACAGTCCGGCTGGGATGAGAAGATGTGACTGCTAATTAATACATCAAAGGAGTGGATAAGATAGGCATTGTTCTGAACACACCACCCCGAAACTTAGTCTTAAAACAATGATCATTTGTGTAGCTCCTGAATCTGCAATTTGAGCAGGGTTTAGCAGAGAAAATGGATTTTATAAGCATTAATCAGTAGAGGGGTTCAGGAGTGGGAGGGAGGGGTTGAATAATTAAGGGTAATTCACTTACATGTCTAAAGATGTTGATGTGAGCTCATAATTGAGTTCTTAGCACCTCCTCTGGGCTATCAGTGGAAATGCTTACCTGTGGCCTCTCCATGTAGCTCAGGCTTCCTCACAACACAGTGGCTAGTTTCAAGTTCAGGCATCTGAAAAGGACCAAGTTGGAGGCATATTGCCGGTTTACACCTTAGCCTCAGAAGTCACATAGTGTCACTTTGCTTGTAGTTACAGGACCACTAAGAATCAAGGGGAGGGAACAAGACCCTACTTCTCAATGGAAGGAGGGTCAACATCACTTTGTAAGCAGAGGATCTGGGATGGAATATATTGGTGCAGTCATCTTTGAAAAATACAATTTAAAGGTATGTTCTATTTTAAGTCTGCTGACACCAAGGGGTAAATGGAGCTATAAAAATATTTGTCCTTGCATCAGAGGAATATAGAGTGTATAAGTGGCAGGGAATGGAGTGGGTGAATGTGTACATTGGTTGGTTGGGTGGAGAGAAAGGTGCATATACAGTGCCAGTAAGAATTCATATGTAGGAAGTGCTGGCTCAGGTCAGTATTCATCATGCTCTTGAGAGGAAGAATCCACTCTTGTTTACTCACTGAACTGGCATAAACAACCCCGCATATGTAAGACACTTAACTAAGATTTAATGAACAATAAAATCTGTTGTTGAAACAAAGAAGGCATAGATCTGTATCAGTCAGGTTTTAAGAATATATTGAGAGTGCTACTTGTTATTCAGTAGACCAGATTCAGTTTTGCCCAACTTTTGGAATGCCAGTCAAAGCTATACTTTTTCCAGTAGTCATGTATGGATGTAAGGGTTGGAGTATGAAGAAAGCTGAGCACAGAAGAATTGATGCTTTTGAACCTTAGTGTTGGAGAAGACTCTTGAGAGTCCCTTGGACTGCAAGGTGATCCAACCAGTCCATCCTAAAGGAAATCAGTTCTGAATATTCATTGGGAGGACTGATGATGAAGCTGAATTCCAATACTTTGGCCACCTGATATGAAGAACCAACTCACTGGAAAAGACCCTGCTGCTGGGAAAGATTGAAGGTGGGAAGAGAAGGGGATGACAGAGGATGAGATGGTTGGATGGCATCACCAATGCTATGGACATGAGTTTGAGTAGGCTCCAGGATGGATGATGGACAGGGAAGCCTGGCGTGCTGTAGTCCATGGGGTCACAAAGAGTCGGACACAACTGAGCAACTGAACTGAGACTGCAACTGAAATGCCAGGTCAACATCCCTAACCTCATTTTTGCTCCAGAGTCAGATAGAAAGTGTAGCAAAATCCTTCCATTCATTGCTTATAGAAAGTGAAAGTGAAGTCACTCAGTCGTGTCCAACTCTTTGTGACCCCCATGGACTGTAGCCTACCGGGTTCCTCCATCCGTGGGATTTTCCAGGCAAGAATACTGGAGTGGGTTGCCATTTCCTTCTCCAAGAGATCTTCCCAACCCAGGGACTGAATCCGGGTCTCCTGCATTGTAGGCAAACGCTTTACCATCTGAGCCACCAGGGAAGTCCATACTATTGCTTATATCTGTGCTCAAATATCTGAGAGTAACTGTTTTCAAGTATTTCCCCTATAGTTTCAAATCCATATGATTGTTTTCCTGTGGTAGTTAAGTTTAGCCCAATGTATGTGAAATTCATAATTCTACTTAAGTTACTTAATTCCTTTAATTTCCATATTATCTCCAAATTTCCTTTGCTATCCCTTATACTCTTTCTTAACTCTTTCTAATGTAAGCAGAGCTGACAGCCAATTGCATCAGAAGAATCCTCACAGGTCTGGTAGAAATCAAACCAAGGAAGGGAAAAAGCAACTGAATGAGTGTGTATGTCAGGTGTGGACAGAACTGGGTCAGAGGTGTGTATGAAGGTGAGCAGGAGACCAAGAAAAACTGTGCTGGTAAGAGAAGTCGGTGGGGAGGAAGCATCTCTGAGGTGTCTACTTCCTTGACAGCCTGAGTGTCTGTGCACTGATGCAGATTTAAAACAAGTATATAAGAAAAAGCCCATCTCCATGAATGGATACAATTTTGGCTCAACACAGGGTTAGGTGGGCTTACATTCTATTCAGGCCTTGTCTTTCACCCCATAATTGAGGCCTCTCTCCTTGTTGGACTGTCCGGCCCGGGTAGCTGTACTCAGCTGTCAGCAGCAGCTAGCTGCTGTCTAGGAGCTTATCCTGAATCAACAAGCAGCCCAGGAATCAGTAGTCCTCCCACCTGAGTAGAGATTGGCCTCCACACAATGCTCTCTTTATTCTCTTTGCACCTGTCGAACAAGACTTAGCAACCAAAACAACAACAATGGCATCAGCTACGCTTCATAGTCTCTTTCTTGTCAGACACTTTCGGCTGATGAGAATTAATTTGTAAAATGAGATGTATTTTTCATTTGACTTTTCTTATAAACCTTTAGTCTAAACTCATTTAACAGATGCATTAGTATATGTTTCTCCCAGGAGGAAGCTAAAAACAAGGTAAATACAACACAGTTTGAAGAGGCATTAGAGCCGAGCATGGGATACTGTGAGAACCCAGAGGAAAACAGAGAGGAGCGTAGAAGTGACACAGGGAGGATTTCATGGAAGAGGAAGCCATTAAGTTCATAGACTCAGGATAAACAATTTCTAACACAGAAATGCAAGTCATGTGTATGGCTGTTTTCTCTGACGACTGGTAATGCACAATGACAGTTGTGCATTACTGCTGGCCTGACACATCTCCTGCAGCTGTGAATGCATCATATACCTGAGAGGACTTCCACAATCCAGCTGTCCTCCACAACTTCTGAGGACAAAGAACCCTCTGCTGCCAGGGAGCATTTGATAAGGACACAGAGTTTGAAAGCTCAGCAAATAAGCAAATAATCATCATTTTGTCTCTTACATAAAGTGGGAACAAAACTTAGCGTGCAGGTTTGGATGCTTGCTGGGCCAAGGAAACCACACTGTGATGAGTTTGTCTCTATTCCTACCTCATAAAGTGGCATGTGGATTGTGGGATGAGAATCAGTGATGAATCTCTGGTCTGGCACTGGAGGGAGAGAAGGAGCCAGCTATGTCTGACTTCAAGGACTGTCGTGATCAGGAACCCTGCTCTGGCCCTGAGCCTCTTGGGGAACTACTGGAGCATTTAGGATAGGGGAGGTAGAATGAAGAAGGGGGAGAAACCTATGATGATTCATAGTGGCAGTAAGGGCTTAAATCCTTCAAATACTGTGAACTACAATTTCCTACGGATGCTCTATCAAAAGGCAAAAGGAAAAAATTTCCCACAAGAATAGTCTATTGCCCTCCTTCTCCCTAAAATCATTACCCTTCCTTCAATCTCCACTCTGGCCACAGGGGAAAACTTTGGAGCCTGGCTCCTGATCTGTCCTGGGTTGGCCAAAATTATGTGAAGGAGCCCTTTACTAGAACCAAAGTAATTAGAGTCTGTTAAAAGAAGTGCCCCTGTCCTGGCATTCATTAATTCATTAGCCTTATAAACACATTTAGAAAAATAAACTTCTCAGAGAAGTTGCCAGGAGAACAGAGACCATAAAGAAAGACATGAGAACTGATGAATTAAGATGATGGAAACTGGAGGAAAATAAGGACCCAGAGGAAGGGTCCTTTGGAGGGAAGGCAGACAGATCAGAAAGTGGAATTCAAATGCAGACTTCTCCCCAGGGAGCATCAGGAGGGCTCTACTCTCTGAAGCAGGGGAGACCCTGCTAGTCAGGGAAGTTGACAAAGGCAAAGTTGAAAGTTTACCAAATTCAGACTCAACTGGATGTGAGTCTGACCTTGGCCGCTTGAATTCACTACCTCAGGCACAAGGAGATTGGCCAGGGAATGTAAAAGAATAATGCAATCAGAGGTGAGAGAATTTTCATCCCATCTCCTCTAATTACTTGCCATGTGGGCTAGAATGGCTGAGCCTCTTTCCTTGTCTGATCAGGAATGTCCTCATTATGCTCTCTCTATCTTCTCCACTGATCAGAAGACTTCAGTGGCATTTGAGCACACAGGAAAGCATTTTTGGTAAACTATAAGAAGATATATGAGAAAGGCATCAGCATTAATAGCATTATCCACTATTTCTGTGAAAAGACAACTCAAATGTAGGATGATGGGTCAACAGATTAATCTTCCTATACTCTATTCAAAGCAAAATCTGACACCTAATTTGAGATATACTTTTTTCTTTCCTTAATGGAAAGAAAGAGGAGAAATGGGGAGGATGGTTCTTTTGGAAGATTTGCCCGTACTCTTAACTAATTTCAGACCTCAGCTTCAAAAGCAGTGAGTTGTTTCATTTAATCAGCAAGAAAGCATATCCCACAAAAGTCAGCTCCCTGAAGGGGAAGCTGCTCAGACACCGTTTCCATGGCTGCCGCTGTAACAATATTTTTTACTGAACTAAGCATTGCTAATTTTAGCCACAGATTATCTGGAAAGCAAGGAAGAAATAGATGAAAGGCAATTTTTACCTGAGCCACACTGAGCCTCTGAGAACCTTTACTGAGAAAGAGATGCTGCTAGAAAAAGCAACTACATAACTCCAAAGCCTTGGGGACATTTGTCAACTGCTCTCCATCAGCCTCTGGAAGAAGGAAGGAGGTACCAGTTTTCTAATTTAGGAAGAAATTGAAACTCATTGGTGAAATGATTTTATTCAAAAATACCACAGCTTGTATAAGAAAGCAGAATATCACCCCAGCAACCTTAATTCCCAGCCTGGCCTCTGGTCCCAGTTCCTTCTGTTAATGGTATGATATTTTCTTAGACAGCTAAGCTATTTTGGATGCTGGTTTCAGTAAGCTGTCTCATGAAGAGATTCCCCCAACACCCGCCGCCCCCCCTGCAAAAAAAAAAAAAATCTTCATTAAATGGACTGGAGGTAATGTTTGCAACAGGGTACCTTGATTTTGAACAAGACATTAAGGTAAAAAATAGCTATAGATAGACTCTGTCCCATTCATAAAGAGGCAGGGATTGCTTAAATAAGTGACTTAACTTAGCTACAAAGGATTCAGAGAATGGCAGATACATTCCTTACGATTTTAGCTGCTGCATCCTCCACAGGGAACAAATCCTCAGGCAAGAGGAATTTTTCAAACCACATTTGGAGATGTCCAGATATCAGAGTGGGGTACAAAAATAGTCCCTGCATGATCTCTAAATGAGGAGGAATGGGGCTTAGACAGCCACATCAGGCCCAGTGGGTGTTGGCTAGCTGCTTTAGCAGAAAGTGAAAGCAAACGTGTAGGAATTGCTCTTATGGCCTAGTAGAAGTACTGGTGGGTTTGCAGGCCCAGGTCCCCAGGCTCACTCTCTTGGGGTTGATTACAACTCTGAGGGTGAGATGTAGTCAAGGAGGGACTTTGGCAAATTTCAGGGTGTTCTGTTTTATCTTCCTTCACTGAATCCTTCTTTCAGACCCTCATTCATACTAAGGAATAGAGAACTAATAAAAGTAGTATTAACTTGCAGGGAATTTTTCTTACTAACCTAAGCCAGAAGCTAAAGAGAACTATTGGTGATCCCAGCAGCAAGGGGAAAAACAAACAAAAAAAAAACTTTTTGAAAACTCTTCTAAGACACAGACTGACTTCTGTAGTAGGAAACCTGGTAGTCTATTGGGAGAGATAGAAAAAGAGAGACAGTCACAAGCTGCCCTCCCCCAGGGATCTCTCATGATCTAGGGAAATTCTGTTCCGAGATTCCTATGGAATTCCACAAGATCACTCCAGAGTTGAATTAGACTCCATAAAGCAAGGCTGGGGAATATTCAAATGTAATGTCTAGGCTGGCCTTGTCCTTGAATGCGTTTATTCCCCCAATTTTTTCTTGCTCCAGGGTGTCACATAATGCCACAAATGGGGCTCAGATATCCAGCTCAGAGTGTGGTGGAGTCCAAGGAAAAATTCTTCCTGGAGGAAACAATTTCTGAGTAGAAGCTTAAAGGATTAAACTGTTGATTCTTTAACAGGTTAATCTGGGGGGAAAGGAAAGAGAAAGCATTCCAGGAAAAAGGACTATCAAAAACTAGGGTATGGGTGTTTTATTTATTTATTTTTATTTTTTATTTTATGTCTAAATACTATTTAGATATAAAAAAAGAACTAAATCTTGCCATTTGTGAGGATGAAACTTGAGGGCATAATGCAAAGTGAAATAAGTCAGAAATAAAAATACTACATATTCTTATTTACATGTGGAATTAGAATTAAAAAAAAAAAAAAAAACAAGCTCATAGATACAGAGAAGAGATTGACAGTTGCCTACAGTGGGGAGGTGAAGTATGGGGTGAGGTAGGGGTGAGTAAAATGGCAAAAGGTACAAATGTCCAGTTATAAAATAAGTCATGAGGAGGTAATGTATAGCATGGTGACCATGGTGAACAATATTGTATTGAATATTTGAAAGTTCCTAACAGAGTAGATCATAAAAGTCCTCATCACACACACATCAACTGTTTGTAAACTATAGAAAGTGAAAGTGGAAGTCACTCAGTTGTGTCCGACTCTTTTCGACCCTGGACTGATTCTCTAGGCCAGAATATTAGAGTGGGTAGCCTTTCCCTTCTCCAGGAGCTCTTTCCAACGAAGGGATGGAACCTAGGTCTCCTGTATTGCAGGCAGATTCTTTCCCAGATGAACCACCAGGGAAGCCCTTTTAAACTGTATGCAGTGTTGAATGTTAATTAGACTTATTATGGTGATCATTTTGAAATATATAAAAATATTCAATCACTACTTTGTATACATGGAACTAATATAATGTTATATTCCAATTAAACCTCAATTAAGAAAAACAAAAAAAAAACTAGGGTATGGGAATGTGGGAGGGAGCCTTAAAGGTTTCTTCAAGGCCTCCAAGCCTGAAGTATAGCTGGCTCATATGGCACATGGTGTGCCCTGCAAAGGAACTAGGATGTCTATAGGAAGTAGGAGCCACTGGGAATTGTAAGCAAAGGAATATCATGATAGCCTTAACATTAGAGAGAAAACTAGCTGTGGTGTGGAGGACAGATTTGAGGGAGCAAAATTGGGGGCAAGTCACTGTCATAGACACCTTCTTTTCATGTCTCATTGCCTCCTTTACTGTCTTTTTATTGTTTAGCTTTTGTTGTATTAACACATAGAATTTTTAAATAAAATGGAAAAATGATTATTATAAAACGTTGGTAAGTTAAAAGGTAGGATATAAAATTTGGGGTACAGTTTGATCTCAACCATGTATAAAGGCAAATAATTATTGGAAGGTGCTTTTCTGCTTGTGGAGGCAGCCGGGAAAGCATCATTGAAGTCTTTCCCCCCTGTCCACTGCCATCACGTCTAAGTCAGAGTCTCCCAAAGAGTCCAAACAGCTGTGGAAGCTCTTCATTGGAGGACTGAGCTTTGAAACAACCAATGAGAGTTTGAGGAGCCATTTTGAGCAATGGAGAATGGTCACAGACTGTGTGGTAATGAGGGATCCAAACACCAAGCGCTCCAGAGGCTTCAGGTTTGTCACATACGCCACGATGGAGAAGGTGAATATAGCCATGAATGCAAGGCCACACAAGGTGGATGGAAGAGGTGTGGAACCAAAGAGGGCTGTCTCAAGAGAAGGTTCCCAAAGACCTGGTGCCCACTTAACTGTGAAAAAGATTTTTGTTGGTGGCATTAAAGAAGACAGGAAGAACATTACCTGAGAGATTATTTTGAAGGATATAAGAAAACTGAAGTGATTGAAATCATGATTGACTGAGGCAGTGGCAAAAAGAGAGCCTTTGCTTTTGTAACCTTTGATGACCATGACTCCATAGACAAGACTGTCATTCAGTATACTACCCAAAGCAATTTATAGATTCAACGCAATCCCTATCAAGCTACCAACAGTATTCTTCACAGAGCTAGAACAAATAATTTCACAATTTGTATGGAAATACAAAAAACCTCGAATAGCCAAAGCGATCTTGAGAAACAAGAATGGAACTGGAGGAATCAACCTATCTGACTTCAGGCTCTACTACAAAGCCACAGTTATCAAGACAGTATGGTACTGGCACAAAGACAGAAATATTGATCAATGGAATAAAATAGAAGGCCCAGAGATAAATCCACGCACATATGGAACCCTTATCTTTGACAAAGGAGGCAAGAATATACAATGGATTAAAGACAATCTCTTTAACAAGTGGTGCTGGGAAATCTGGTCAACCACTTGTAAAAGAATGAAACTAGAACACTTTCTAACACCATACACAAAAATAAACTCAAAATGGATTAAAGATCTCAACGTAAGACCAGAAACTATAAAACTCCTAGAGGAGAACATAGGCAAAACACTCTCTGACATACATCACAGCAGGATCCTCTATGACCCACCTCCCAGAATATTGGAAATAAAAGCAAAAATAAACAAATGGGACCTAATTAACCTTAAAAGCTTCTGCACATCAAAGGAAACTATTAGCAAGGTGAAAAGACAGCCTTCAGAATGGGAGAAAATAATAGCAAATGAAGCAACCGACAAACAACTAATCTCAAAAATATACAGGCAACTCCTACAGCTCAACTCCAGAAAAAATAAACGACCCAATCAAAAAATGGGCCAAAGAACTAAATAGACATTTCTCCAAAGAAGACATACAGATGGCTAACAAACACATGAAAAGATGCTCAACATCACTCATTATCAGAGAAATGCAAATCAAAACCACTATGAGGTACCATTTCACACCAGTCAGAATGGCTGCGATCCAAAAGTCTACAAATAATAAATGCTGGAGAGGGTGTGGAGAAAAGGGAACCCTCTTACACTGTTGGTGGGAATGCAAACTAGTACAGCCACTATGGAGAACAGTGTGGAGATTCCTTAAAAAACTGGAAATAGAACTGCCTTATGATCCAGCAATCCCACTGCTGGGCATACACACTGAGGAAACCAGAAGGGAAAGAGACACGTGTACCCCAATGTTCATTGCAGCACTGTTTATAATAGCCAGGACATGGAAGCAACCTAGACGTCCATCAGCAGATGAATGGATAAGAAAGCAGTGGTACATATACACAATGGAGTATTACTCAGCCATTAAAAAGAATACATTTGAATCAGTTCTAATGAGGTGGATGAAACTGGAGCCTATTATACAGAGTGAAGTAAGCCAGAAGGAAAAACATAAATACAGTATACTAATGCATATATATGGAATTTAGAAAGATGGTAACAATAACCCGGTGTACGAGACAGCAAAAGAGACACTGATGTACAGAACAGTCTTATGGACTCTGTGGGAGAGGGAGAGGGTGGGAAGATTTGGGAGAATGGCATTGAAACATGTAAAATATCATGTAAGAAACGAGTTGCCAGTCCAGGTTCGATGCACAATATTGGATGCTTGGGGCTAGTGCACTGGGACGACCCAGAGGGATGGTATGGGGAGGGAGGAGGGAGGAGGGTTCAGGATGGGGAACACATGTATATCTGTGGCAGATTCATTTTGATATTTGGCCAAACTAATACAATTATGTAAAGTTTAAAAATAAAATAAAATAAAATAAAAAGAAATAAAAAATGATAAAAGGACTTGGAGACTGATATAAGAAAAATAAGAAAGATCAATTTCAGAAGGAAAGAGAATAAAAATGGCAATGGTAAAATGCAAAAAAAAAAAAAAAAAAGACTGTCATTCAGAAAATACTACACTGTTAATGGCCACAACTGTGAAGTGAGAAAAGCCCTAAGCTGAGCCCTGAAGAATTGATGCTTTTGAACTGTGGTGTTGGAGAAGACTCTTGGGAGTCCCTTGGACTGCAAGGAGATCCAACCAGTCCATCCTAAAGGAGATCGGTCCTGGGTGTTCATTGTAAGGACTGATGTCGAAGCTGAAACTCCAATACTTTGGCCACCTGATGCAAAGAGTTGAGTCATTGGAAAAGACCCTGATACTGGGAGGGATTAGGGGCAGGAGGAGAAGGGGACGACAGAGGATGAGATGGCTGGATGGCATCGCCGACTCAATGGGCATGAGTTTGGGTGAACTCCAGGAGTTGGTGATGGACAGGGAGGCCTTGCGTGCTGCGATTCATGGGGTCGCAAAGAGTCAGACACGACTGAGTGACTGAACTGAACTGAACTGAAGCAAGAGATGGCTAGTGCTTCATCCAACCAGAGAGGTCGAAGTAGTTCTGGAAACTTTGGTGGTGGTCATGGAGGTGGTTTTGGTGGGAATGACAGCCTTGGTTGTGGAGGAAACTTCAGTGGTCAAGATGGCTTTGGTGGCAGCCATGGTGGTGGTGGATATGGTGGCAGTGGAGATGGTTATGATGGATTTGGTAATGATGGAAGCAATTTTGGAGGTGGCAGAAGCTACAAATATTTTGGCAATTACAGCAATCAATCTTCCAATTTTGGACCCATGAAAGGAGGAAACTTTGGAGAAGTTCTGGCCCCTATGGTGGTGGCGGCCAATACTTTGCCAAAGCACAAAACCAAGGTGGCTATGGTGGTTCCAGCAGCAGCAGTAGCTATGGCAGTGGCCGAAGGTTTTAATTACTGCTAGGAAACAAAGCTTAGCAGGAGAGAAGGGTCAGTGAAGTGACAGGGAAGCTACAGGTTAAAACAGATTTGCGAACTCCACCAACAGTGGTTGCAGGGCCTAGCTGCTACAAAGAAGACATGTTTTAGACAGTACTCATGTGTTTGGGCAAAAAACTCAAGGCTTGTACTTGTGACTAATTGTATAACAGGTTATTTTAGTTTCTGTTCTGTGGAAAGTGTAAAGCATTCCAACAAAGGGTTTTAATGTAGATTTTTTTTTTTTTTTACACTCATGCTGTTGATTGCTAAATGTAATAGTCTGATCATGATGCTGGATAAATGTCTTTTTTTTTTTTAATGTGCTGTGTAGTCTCCTCTGAAGCCATTTTGGTTAGAACGTTAGAATTCCTTCAGGAATGATGCCAAGTTCCATTTGAAATTTATCTACAGCTGGGTTTGGTGGAGAAGCTGTTGTCTTCAGAACCTTGGTGTAGTTGAACTGACAGTTACTGTGTTGTGACCTGGAGTTCACCATTAAAAGGGTCGCCCATACAAAGTCATGGAGTTTTTTTTTTTTGGTTATTAATGATTGTTGGCACATCCTATGAAATATATCTAAATTGAATTATGGTACCAGATAAAGTTATAGATGGGAATCAAGCTTGGGTATCATCCTTTATAATGTGTAATCAATAAAAGATTTAATACCCTCTTTAAAAAATTGTTGGAAGGAAATGCATCAAACTTTGATCAGGGGCTAAGCATTTATCTTAAGAAAATAATCAGCTGGATACAGGGGGCTATATTTAAGAATGTTCATTTTTATTTATAATGAAAAAGTAGAAGCAAATTAAATATTTATTAATAAGAGAAGTCCAAGATACTACAATAAATCTAAAATCTATACATATACACATTTTATTGTATGTTAATAATGTGAATAATAAATATAGATATATACAAAAGGAAACTTCCAAAGAATTATAGAACATGATCTAAGATTTATGTATTTATATATGTATATGTGTGAGTATGTACATGTGTGTTGTTGTGGGAAGTATTTATATATTATTGTAAGAGCATAAGCTTGAATCACAAACAGTAGCAATGTACCAATGAGCAAGTTTTCTATCCCTTCTGTTCCTCAGTTTCTTTATTCCTAAAATAAGGATAATAACAATAATAATACCTTCTTTAAAGGATTATTATGATGATTAAATAAATTAATATATATAAAGAACATAAGTGCCTAGCATTCTTTTATGCTAATAATTACTGTTATTATGCAACAAAAATGTGAGGAAAAAATGCATGCTAAAATATTTTCAACATTCAGTCTCCAGGCTATTTGTTTTGAGTGATTTGTATGCATTTTATTTTGTGTTACGAGCATTTTATAAAAGCCTTTTCCCTTCAAGGGAAAAATGGAGCGGTCTATAGGGCCACTTAATAAAAATGAGTTCTAAAGTAGGAATACAGATGCTCGTTTGTGAAGTCCCACCTCTAACTCATTCCATGAGTGTAATCTTGGCCTGACCATAGGACAGATCTCTCAGAGTCTGAGCTTTCCCATCCACTGGAAGTGAGTAACCATGCTCTTCTAACTATCTTATAGTATTCCTGGAAGATATAAGACAATGAATATGAAAGTTCACTGTGAGCTATAAAATCCAGTAACATGCAAGGATTTCTTAATAAAGGAATTTCTTCAGTGACTCCATTTCTCATTTCTCTGCCTGCAAATTGCAGATCTCCTCAATGCAGGGGTCATGCTTACTGATTAGGTAATTACTGTAGAGTTTGCAGCTTTTAAAAAAGCAAAGGACTGTTTGGGATACATCATAGTTTTGCAAATCAGCAGCTTTGGATTATTGAGGGAAAGTCCATGTTACTTTGGGTTATCCATTTACTTCTCTGTGTCTCTTTCCTGTTGCCTACCTTTGCTTATTTTATTACTTATTAGTAGCTGGTTGTGAGGTAAAAAGGAAACTATAGAGGAATGAAGCACAAGCCGTAACACAATGCAACTGTTTTAGTGAAAATAGCATCGGTGAGAGAAGATGCTGGAACTTGCTGTGTTTTTATGAAGGAGAACCAGTTAATCTGTGACTTTTATTGCTCCTTGATATAATGCCTTGGCAAAGTGATGCAGCCTTCCACCCATTCAGAGATGTGGTGTTGCTGCTGAAGGCTCAAGAAACTCCCTAGTGTTAAGAATGGGGCCTCCAATTTCAGGTTTGGTTATAATTCTCATGGCTATGCTCTGAGTTGAAAACATCTTCTCCCAGAAAAGTGAAAATACCCTCAGTCCCTGGTGACACCTTTATTATATATCACACCTGTGATCTTATAAACCTGGTTAGAGTTGCATAGCCACCTTTCCATGACAGAAGGCTCTTCCGATATCTGACTCAAGGAAAATATGGATTTCTATCCTTGAAGGATAGGAAAGAACTCCAGGGATTTGTATCCCCTCAGGACATTCTCTCTCTTCTACATCTCCTTCATCAACTCCATTCTCTTTGGCTGATTGTCCTTGTGCCCCGTGGCAACAAGAGTCACCAGAATTTTTTTGTTTTATTTTATTATTTTTTTGAATGTATTTATTTTAATTGGAGGCTAATTGCTTACAATATTGTAGTGTTTTTTTTTTTTACCATACATTGACATGAATCTGCCACAGGTGTACATGTGCTCCCCATCCTGAGACCCCCCCCCCCACCCGCCTCACTTCCCTCCCCATACCATCCTTCTGGGTCATCCCAGTGCACCAGCCCTGAGCACCCTGTCTCATGCATCGAACCTTGACTGGCAATCTGTTTCACATATGATAACATACCACAATTTTTAAAAATAGTTTAAGCCTTATAACCCGAGGAGAGGATTCTTGCCTCTCTGAAAAAGTAATTCTTTTTTGGAGGAGCCTTTGTTGGTCAGTATGGTTGTTGACCTTCAAAGAACCATGACTTTAAGATATGTCCTATCTTCTCCATGATTTTACTAATGCATGTGTAACAAAGGTGTGTGATACATACGTAAATAGATACATATAAATGATTAAAGAGCAAAAATTCAGTTAGACAACAGGAGGAGAGAGGTTAGGTTCACTTTCTGCCCATGAGGGGCTAGGAAAATTTTTGAGTGAGACACAAAATTCTGTCTCTTCCAATTTTCTTGACTAATGGCACTAAATACGGAAACATATTGAAGTGTTATCTGAAGATTATCAATACTTGTTTCATCTGTGTATTTTAAAATTTAAATTAGCCATTTTATAAAAATTCTTCCAAAGCTCAAGATCAATAATTCTTAAATAATTCTGATGTTGAATGTATAAAAGTATCATTTAAATAAACTCATACAGAAAAGCACCTGAACCACATGAGTGCAGCTAATACTTAAATTTCTGTGCTCACAGAATACAGTGTGAATGACACCTGGAGCTGTACAACATGACAGCCTTGCATGTGTGGGGGAGGTGGATGTATTTGCAGATACGGTAAAACTGCAAGTTGCCTACCCAATGTCCATTTTGTCTTTCTTCCCTACTAATAACACGCTGGTTTTCCTTCTGGGTTATAGAATGCCCAGCTAAAAAGAAACATTTTCCTGGTAGCTTGATGTCAGTGGGATATTAACAAAAGTTACTGGTAGAGTATCTAGGAAAACTCCTTTGGTCTCCGTCCCTACTTCTTTCCTGGATATGAATATGATAGCTGGGACTCCAGCAGCCAATCTGAATGCGTAAAAGATGTGGGAGTGATGGTGGACAAGAAAGATAGGAAGTACTTGTGTCCTGAAGACCATGGAATGAAGTGATTGTACCTGCCCTAAACTGTCCAACCTCTACACCATTTTTAAAAAGTGAAATCTTCTTTTTTTAATGTAAGGCCATAGATGGTTTAGATTTTCTCATTTATGTACCCAGTTAAAGAGTGACCCTTATAGAACATGTGTTGGGCAGGAGGTTTGGATGGAAAACCAGCACAGTTCAGGAAGGTCCTCAAAAGGCTAAATTCTTTGATATTTCTGGAATAGTTATGTGACAAGCCTGCCAGACATGAATGATATCCTAGGTTTCTCAAGAGTCAGGCATAGAGGGAAGGCAGAAATAGAAGTTGGGTATTCTGGCCACCGCTTTCTCTATGAGCTCCACACTCAGGTATAAAAGCAAGTTGACACTGTGAAATCAGAAAAATGATTTCTGGTGCTTCCCAGCCTTAGTACTGGTCCAAGAACTACAGGGCATGTGTTATGGGACAGTAAGAATAAAGAAGTATGTTCTTAGAGCCAGGTACATGGGGTTCAAAGTTTCATTCTTCCATCCACTAACTGTATGGCTTTGGACAGTTATTAACCTCTCTGAGACATTTTCCATGTCTGAACATGGAGATAATAAAAACTTTCACTGGGTTTCTAAATGGACAAAACGTCTAGATTTTATGAACATCTGAGGTGAGACTTTGGACTGCTGTGAGGACAGTAAGTGAGCCAGGAGCAAGGAGAACCAGTTATTGAGCACACAGAGTCCAAAGAGCAAGTCAGAGAGAAGTTAAAAGCCCAATGTTCTGGGACCACTTTTGTGTGTTAAACTATAAACACATAAACTCAATACAATGGAAAACCCAGACCATCAGACTCCAGGCTCTAGTCATATCACAAATTAGAGCACTCTTCTCCCATAGAGAGAAAGCAGTGAGAGATAGGAAAAAAAAATAAGCTATTTTCTCACCCTTCTGAGAATTCTGAGAGGTCAAAAGTTCTTATTTTATGGGATGAAGCAGAAAAGCAAGAAAAGCTAGATAGTTGTTTGCCCTACATCTGGCTTTCAGGGTTGGAATGAGGATTAGGTTATATAATCAGTATAGTTTCTAAAAATCCATGCATTTTTATAACACAAAAATCTTGAAAAGCAATTTGACTGTAGCAAAAATAGAGGACTGCATCATTGTTTTATGGGCTGTGTTGTCACTTGGCTCCACTTCATCCAGGAACAATCCACCATCCTTTCTCATAGCCTACTTTCATCTCGAAAGCTGAACGAGGGCAAAGGAAGAGAAAAGCAGGGGAAGTGAGAAGAATGGAAAGGCTGCAGGCTGGCTTCTTCAAGTTCACCTCTTATTCTCCTGTGTGGGTGCTCATGGTTGGGAAGAAAATAAAAAGCAGTGAAGGCCATTGATTTACCTTAATCTTAAATCTTATATCAGAAAAGCTTTCAGAGGGAAAAAAGAAAGACTTAAATGAAATCTCTTGCCAAAAAGAGTTGCACTGAAACTTGAAAATACAACTTTTGGCTAGTAGTATATTTGGGGTTATAGCAAGAGTCCTGAGATACAAATGCATTAATTTTATCTTCCAGTGTCTCATGTTCATGTAAATGGCTCAGGGCATTTATTTTCAAATTCTCATGGAAGAAAGTCACATTCCAAAATACACACAAATTATAGTATGAAACTGTTTTTTATTTTTATTTTTTTTCTAATTTTATTTTATTTTTAAACTTTACATAATTGTATTAGTTTTGCCAAATATCAGAATGAATCCGCCAAAGGTATACATGTGTTCCCCATCCTGAACCCTCCTCCCTCCTCCCTCCCCATACCATCCCTCTGGGTCGTCCCAGTGCACTAGCCCCAAGCATCCAGTATCGTGCATCGAACCTGGACTGGCAACTCGTTTCATACATGATATTTTACATGTTTCAATGCCATTCTCCCAAATCTTCCCACCCTCTCCCTTTCCCACAGAGTCCATAAGACTGTTCTATACTTCAGTGTCTCTTTTGCTGTCTCGTAAAGGGAGATGACCAAGCATTCCAGTTTCAACATGGAAATGAGATAAAAAACATTTGGAGAATAAAGTACATTCCTGAATAATTAAATTAGATCTTAAAAATACTTGAGACTAAAAGAAATCCAAAATCCAAGCTGATCTCAAGAATTTATCAACATAGAATGATATAGGGAGCTTCAGTTGGAAACATTAAAAACTAATAGGATTTGAAATGTAAATCCCTGGGATTTTTCTGCAACTGCTTGATTTGTTAGCTTTTAGTGGGAACAAAAAGTACAGCTTCTAATTTATTTTACATTCCTAAAACATTTGTTTGTGGCCTACCATAGACCAAACACATGGTGAGTAGTGAGGACACCATATCTCTTTGTTATGTTTATTGCAGCCACAGAGGGAATAATATTAAGCAAGATTCTGAAGAGGCAAAAGCATAAAGAAGCCAGATTTTTAACATCAGCCTCACATGTAGCCCCGTAGGGAGGGTGCCTACCCAGAAAACATAGGAAGTGGCTATCAGAACAATAGCAAAGGCAACAACAGCAACCAGTGGGGTGGGGGAAGTACTGTGTATCCAAGAGCCCTAGACAACAGGCCTGGAACACTTATAACTTCTAGAGTTGATTTCAGCTTCAAATTAATTTTAATTCTTACATAGGACAAGTACAAACCTGTACAAATACAATTTGAATAAGCACATACAAGTACAAACTTGGAAGGAGAAATAATTATTTTTGATGTGATATGTAAATACAATGGAACATTATTCAGGCTTAAAGAAGAAGGAAATCCGGCCATTTTCAATAAGGGATGAACCACAGAGAACATTATGACAAATGAAATAAGCTAGTCAAAGAAAGACAAATAAGGCAAAATTCCACTTATTATATGGGACATTTAAAATAGTCAAACTTATAGAAGCAGAGAATAGAATGACGGTTGCCAGGGACTGTGGTGGGGTGTGTAGAAATAAGGAATCATTCAATGAGTTTCAGAGATTCAGTTACAGCATCACTGACTCAATGGACATGAGTTTGAGTAAACTCCGGGAGTTGGTAATAGACAGGGAGGCCTGGAGTGCTGAAGTCCATGGGGTCGTAAAGAGTCAGACATGACTGAGTGACTGAACTGAACTGAACTATGCAAGATGAATAAGTTATAGAGAACTGCTGTGCAACCTAATATCTGTTGTTAACAATGTGGTATTGTGCATTTTATGTTCAGTTCATTTCACTTTATTTCAGTCACTCAATTGTGTCCGACACTTTGCAACCCTATGAATCACAGCACACCAGTCCTCCCTGTCCATCATCAAATCCCGGAGTTCACTCAAACTCATGTCCATCGAGAGGTGATGCCATCTAGCCATATCATCCTCTGTCGTCCCCTTCTCTTCCTGCCCCCAATCGTCACAGCATCAGGGTCATTTCCAATGAGTCAACTCTTCGCATGAGGTGGCCAAAGTATTGCAGTTTCAGCTTCAGCATCACTCCTTCCAAAGAACACCCAGGACTGACCTTTAGGATGGACTGGTTGGACCTCCTTGCAGTCGAAGGGACTCTCAAGAGTCTTCTCCAACACCACAGTTCAAAAGCATCAATTCTTCGGTGCTCGGCTTTCTTCACAGTCCAACTCTCACATCCATACATGACCACTGGAAAAATCATAGCCTTGACTAGACAGACCTTTGTTGGCAAAGTAATATCTCTGCTTTTCAATATACTATCTAGGTTGGTCATAACTTTCCTTTCAAAGAATAAGCATATTTTAATTTCATGGCTGCAATCACCATCTGCAGTGATTTTGGAGCCCAAAAAAACAAAGTCAGCCACTGTTTCCACTGTTTCCCCATCTATTTCCCATGAACTGATGGGACCAGATGCCATGATTTTAGTTTTCTGAATGTTGAGCTTTAAGCCAACTTTTTCACTCTCCTCTTTCACTTTCATCAAGAGGCTTTTAGTTCCTCTTCACTTTCTGCCATAGGGTGGTGTCATCTGCTGATATTTCTCCCAGCAATCTTGATTCTAGCTTGTGCTTTACCAGCCCAGTGTTTCTCATGATGTACTCTGCATAGAAGTTAAATAACAGGGTGACAATATACAGCCTTGACGTACTCCTTTTCCTATTTGAAACCAGTCTGTTGTTCCATGTCCAGTTCTAACTGTTGCTTCCTGACCTGCATATAGGTTTCTCAAGAGGAAGGTCAGATGGTCTGGTATTCCCATCTCTTGAAGAATTGTCCACAGTTTGTTGTGATCCACACAGTCAAAGGCTTTGGCATAGTCAATAATGCAGAAATAGATGTTTTTCTGCAACTCTCTTGCTTTTTCAATGACCCAGCAGATGTTGGCAATTCGATCTCTGGTTCCTCTGCCTTTTCTAAAACCAGCTTGAACATCAGAAAGTTCATAGTTCACGTATTGCTGAAGTCTGGCTTGGAGAATTTTGAGCATTACTTTCCTAGCATGTAAGATGAGTGCAATTGTGCAGTAGTTTGAGCATTCTTTGGTATTGCCTTTCTTTGGGATTGGAGTGAAAACTGACTTTTTCGAGTCCTGTGGCCACTGCTGAGTTTTCCCACTTTGCTGGCATATTGAGTGCCGCACTTTCACAGCATCATTTTCCAGGATTTGAAATAGCTTAACAGGAATTGCATCACCTCCACTAGCTTTGTTCGTAGTGATACTTTCTAAGGCCCACTTGACTTCACATTCCAGGATGTCTGGCTCTAGGTCAGTGATCACACCATCGTGATTATCTTGGTCATGAAGATCTTTTTTGTACAGTTCTTCTGTGTATTCTTGCCACCTCTTCTTAATATCTTCTGCTTCTGTTAGGTCCATACCATTTCTGTCCTTTTACAAGCCCATCTTTGCATGAAATTTCCCTTGCTATCTCTAATTTTCTTGAAGAGATCTCTCGTCTTTCCCATTCCGTTGTTTTCCTCTATTTCTTTGCCTTGATCCCTGAGGAAGGCTTTCTTATCTCTCCTTGCTATTCTTTGGAATTCTGCATTCAGATGCTTATATCTTTCCTTTTCTCCTTTGCTTTTCACTTCCCTTCTTTTCACAGCTATTTGTAAGGCCTCGTCAGACAGCCTTTTTGCTTTTTTGCATTTCTTTTCCATGGGGATGGTCCTGATTCCTGTCTCCTGACAATGCCATGAACTTCCATCATAATTCATCAGGCATTATATCAGATCTAGGGCCTTAAATCTATTTCTCACTTCCACTGTATAATCATAAGAGATTCGATTTAGGTCATACCTGAATGGTCTAGTGGTTTTCCCCACTTTCTTCAATTTAAGCCTGAATTAGGCAATAAGGAGTTCATGATCTGAGCCACAGTCAGCTAGTGGTCTTGTTTTTGCTGACAGTATAGAGCTTCTCCATCTTTGGCTGTAAAGAATATAATCACTCTAATTTCGGTGTTGACCATCTGGTGATGTCCATGTGTAGAGTCTTCTTTTGTGTTGTTGGAAGAGAGTGTTTGTTATGACCAGTGTGTTCTCTTGACAAAACTCTATTAGCCTTTGCCCTGCTTCATTCCGTACTCCAAGGTCAAATTTGCCTTTTACTCCAGGTGTTTCTTGACTTCTTACTTTTGCCTTCCAGTGCCCTATAATAAAAAGGACATCTTTTTTTGAGTGTTATTTCTAAAAGGTCTTGCTGGTCTTCATAGAACTGTTCAACTTCAGCTTCTTCAGCGTTACTGGTTGGGGCATAGTCTTGGATTACCGTGATATTGAATGGTTTGCCTTGGAAACGAACAGAGATCATTCTGTCGTTTTTGAGATTGCATCCAAGTACTGCATTTCAGACTCTTTTGTTGACCATGATGGCTACTCCATTTCTTCTAAGGGATTTCTGCCCACAGTAGTAGATATAATGGTCATCTGAGTTAAATTCACCCATTCCAGTCCGTTTTAGTTTTCTGATTCCTAGAATGTCGACGTTCACTCTTGCCATCTCCTGTTTGACTACTTCCAATTTGTTTTGATTCATGGACCTAACATTCCAGGTTCCTATGCAATACTGCTCTTTACAGCAACGGACCTTGCTTCTATCACCATCCACATCCACAACTGGGTATTGTTTTTGCTTTGGCTCCATCCCTTCATTCTTTCTGTTGCTATTTCTCCACTGATCTCCAGTAGCATATTGGGCACCTACTGACCCGGGGGGTTCCCCTTTCAGTATCCTATCATTTTGCCTTTTCATACTGTTCATAGGGTTCTCAAGGCAAGAATACTGAAGTGGTTTGCCATTCCCTTCTCCAGTGGACCACATTCTGTTAGACCTCTGCATCATGACCCCCCCGCCCCCGCCCCCGTCTTGGGTGGCCCCACACAGCATGGCTTAGTTTCATCGAGTTAGACAAGGCTGTGGTCCGTGGGATCAGATTGGCTAGTTTTCTGTGATTATGGTTTTAGTGTGTCTGCCCTCTGATGCCCTCTCTCAACACCTACCATCTTGCTTGGGTTTCTCTTACCTGGGACATGAACCCACATGCAGGAAGGCCAAGAGGAACTAATCCACATCCAAGGTCAGGAGGGGCTGCCATGAGGAGATACCCCTCGTTCAAGGTAAGGAGCAGCAGCTGCGCTTTGCTGGATCAGCTGTGAAGAGATATCCCATGTCCAAGTTAAGAGAAACCCAAGTAAGATGGTAGGTGTTGCGAGAGGGCATTTTATGTTACAGGAAAAATATCATCTTAAGTATTCTTAACATATAAACATACATACACAAGAACACAAAGAAAATTTTAGAGATGATGGACTTGTAGGTTGGTTGTGGTGATGGTATAATAGGTATATGCATTTGCCCAAATACATCAAGATGTATATATCAAATGTGTGCAAATGAATTACTTTTGACCTGGAAAAAGGATGATTTACAAATTGTGAAGTTGTTGGAGCATTGAAAGCTGCACTCACCTGTTCTAATGCTCTTAAACCTGGTGAATAGGAAGATCTGTCAAAGCTTTCAGGCTGTTCCTGCCTCTGTAGATTTCTGTATTCCTACTTCTCTTTTTCACTGTATACTTGCCTCTGTGGATTTCCCTTTGTGGTGTCCTTCTGTCATATATTCTCTTTCCCTAAGTAGTATCACTTTATATATAGATAGATACATGCATATAGATATAGATAGAGTACATATACATGCGTTTTCTGTATACAGAATTAAAAATATATTCTGTATTACTAGAATAGCATAGTTTCTTACATATCATATATTTTATAGCTCTTGAGTCATTTTATTGACTATGCCAAAGCCTTTGACTGTGTGGATCACAACAAACTGTGGAAAAATCTTAAAGAGATGGGAATACCAGACCACCTCACCTTCCTCTTGAGAAACCTATAGGCAGGTCAGGAAACAACAGTTAGAACTGGACATGGAACAGCAAACTGGTTCCAAATAGGAAAAGGAGTACATCAAGGCTGTATATTGTCACCCTGCTTATTTAACTTATATGCAGAGTACATCATGAGAAACGCTGGGCTGGAAGGAGCACAAGCTGGAATCAAGATTACTGGGAAAAATATCAATAACCTCAGATATGCAGATGACACCACCCTTATGGCAGAAAGTAAAGAACTAAAGAGCCGATTGATGAAAGTGAAAGAGGAGAGTGAAAAAGTTGGCTTAAAGCTCAACATTCAGAAAACAAAGATCATGGCATCCAGTCCCGTCAGTTCATGGGAAATAGATGGGGAAATGGTGGAAACAGTGGCTGACTTTGTTTTTCTGGGCTCCAAAATCACTGCAGATGGTGATCAGAGCCATGAAATTAAAAGATGCTTTTTCCTTGGAAGGAAAGTTATGACCAACCTAGACAGCATATTCAAAAGCAGAGACATTACTTTGCCAACAAAGGTCCATCTAGTCAAGGCTATGGTTTTTCCTGTGGTCATGTATGGATGCCAGAGTTGGACTATGAAGAAAGCTGAGTGCCGAAGAATTGATGCTTTTGAACTGTGGTGTTGGAGAAGACTCTTGAGAGTCCCTTGGACTGCAAGGAGATCCAACTAGTCCATCCTAAAGGAGATCAGTCTTGGATGCTCATTGGTAGGGCTGATGTTGAAGCTGAAACTGCAATACTTTGGCCACCTGATTCGAACAGCTGACTCATTTGAAAAGACCCTGATGCTGGGAAAGATTGAGGGCAGGAGGAGAAGGGGATGACAGCAGATGAGATGGTTGGATGGCATCACCGACTCAATGGATATGGGTTTGGGTGGACTCCCGGAGTTGGTGGTGGACAGGGAGGCCTGGCATGCTGTGGTTCATGGGGTCGCAAAGAGTAGGACATGGCTGACTGAACTGAGTCATTTAAAAATTTTTAAAGATGAATGAAATTGTTTAAGTTTCTACTTAATTAAAACAATGAACAACAGCAACAAAGAAACAGAATTGTTACCTGTCTAGCATCTAGTTCATTGCATGTGTGCAAGCACTTGCACATATATGTATGATTGTGGTGGTGGGTAAAGATTAAAGGTAGCACAAAGACTTCGAATAGAAAACATATTCTTCATTTCTGTTTAAGAAGAGTGAAATAGGTTATGCCTCAGTCATCCACTGTAGCTCTAAGTAAAGAATAGAAAAATGAAAAAAGATTATATTATAATACTGCAGACTGAAGTATCTTATTTATTCATTATATTAACTCTTTCTTACTAAGAGTTGGTTCTAATGTTTTAGTTGATTTTTCTCCAGAAAGAGAAATAAATATTTCTGTCACCTTCATAAGCTACCTAGAAGTTAACAGATTTTCTGAAATTTTTTATTAATTAATTCCAAAGCAATCTTGAGAAATAACAATCCTGGGAAGTATCACACATCCTGATTTTGAACTGTATTATAAAGCTATAGTAATTAAAGCAGTATGGTATTGGCCTAAAAACACACATAGATAAATGGAACAGAATAGAGAGTCCTGAAATAAATCTGTGGTCAATTAATTTACAACAAATGAGCCAAGAATATAGAATGAAAAAAAGACAGTCTCTTCAATAAATAGTGTTCGAAAAACTGGACAGCCACATTCAAAAGAATGAAACTATATCACTATCTTGTACCATGCACAAAAATGAACTCAACATGAATGAAAGTCTTGAATGTAAAAACTGAAACCATACAACCACTGAAAGAAAACATGGGTGGTAAGCTCCTTGATATAGGCTTTGCAGATGATTTCTTGAACCTGACACCAAAAGAAAAAGCAACAAAAGCAAAACTAAACACCTGGGACTACATCAAACTAAAAAGCTTCTGTACAGCAAAGGCAACTATTAACAGAACAGCCTACTGAATGGGAAAAATATTTGCAAATCGTATATCTGATAGGGAGTTAATATCCAAAATATATAGAGAACTCATACAACTCACTAGCAAAAAAAAAAAAAAAATCCGATTAAAATTGGGCAGAGAATCTAAACAGACATCTCTCCAAAAGAAGATATACAGATGGCCACAAAGCATGTGAAAACATGCTCAATGTCATTGATAATCAGAGAAAGGCAAATTAAAACACTAAAAGTGCTCAACATCACCAATCATTAGGGAAAAATGCAAATCAAAATAATGAAATATCACTTCACACCTGTTAGAAAGGCTGTTATCAAAAAGACAAGAAATAATAAGTGTTGGCAAGGATGTAGAGAAAAATGAATACTTGTACATTGTTACTAGGAATGTAATTTAGTGCAGTCACTATGGAAAACAGTATGGAAATTCTTTAAAATATTAAAAATAGAACATATATGATACACAATTCCATTTCTGGGTAATTTTTCAAAGAAAACCAGAACACTAATTTGAAAAGATATATGCATTACAGTATTAATACAATAGTCAAGACATGGAAATAACTTAAGTGTTCATTAATGGATGAATGGATAAAGAAGATGTGATATATATATATATATATACACATATACATGAATATTACTCAGCCATAAAAAAGAATTAAAATTTTCCATTTGTGACAACCTGAATGGACCTTGAAGGCATTATGCTAAGTGAAATAAGTCAGAGAAAGACAAACACAATATGACCTCTCTTGTATAAAGAATTTGAAAGACAAAAACAGCTTATAAACAAACAAGCCAAGTTCATAGATACAGAAAACAGACTGGTAGTTGAAGGAAGTTTAAGTGGGACAAAGGCATAAAACTTTTTTTAAAATTTTAAATAATTAGAATAAAAATTTTAAAATAAAATAATAAAATTATTGAGAGGGTAACAGGCAGGAAGGCCAGGGGTCTCCAAATGGAGGAAATAGTGTCTGCAAGTGTCAGACATTTTTATCTCTCTTAAGCGGCAGGAGGAAACAAACTAGCGATATTTTTTCCTTCTCTATACAAATTTAAAAAGAGGTTTCTCTTAAAATACAGCGTTGCCATAATGACGCCTGGTTTCACCTGAAGTTAACTATTCTCAAACCTAGAGATAACCAGTGCATTTTTCTTATGGAAATGTTCGTCTTAAGCTATGCTAATGTGCTATGCATTTACCCCAAACTCTGTCTTCAAGTCGGTTCCGCCTCTTGGCTCAGAACCTACCTGACAAACCAGTATGTTATACTCAGATATTGTTCCTCTAATCTACATAAATGAAACTATTTGTATGATGGCCTGCCCTTCTTCAAGATTCAAGTTAATCATTTTATGGCCCAGGATGAACCATTTGGTGCCAAGATTATCCCAAAATGCATCTTATGGGTGAGAGGCCTGGTGCCATTCTGAGTTTTAAGACATTCCTTTCTTTCATTAACAGACTGCTAGTGACTAAATAACATCCAGCTGAAGACTAGCAGGGGGGTACTCTCTTTGCCCCCTTCCGATGCCTATGTCAGAAGCTTTCTCTATCTCCTTTACACTTTAATAAAACTTTATTACACAAAAGCTCTGACCATCAAGCCTCATCTCTGGCCCCGGATTGAATTCTTCTCCTCCGGGGGCCAAGAATCCCGGCGTCTTTGTGTGATTCAACAATAACCTTTCATTATATTATGGATTTTAGAATATATGACTGGGTTCATTTGCTCTGTCTTTCAATTTTAAAAATAAACATAAGACTGACTGGAAGAGTGTGAACAGGAAGGGTCTTTCTTTCCAGTTATTGGAAATACTTATTACAAAGCCTTGTGAAACATAATCTAAATTCTACTTCAATCAGATTTCAACGTTTTCTTTCTGAGGAGAGCATCTGGAGAATAATTTGGCTTTATTTACTACAATAAGATGGCTCTTGTGAATTATTTAAAATTACATTTCGTAAGTGTTGAAAAGGATAACAAAGTTATCAGCACCTGAAGTTGCTTGTGGTCATCAAGTGAGGGCAATTCATTCTTAAAGGAACCCTCCATATCAACTATCAAGATGAGACTATATCTGAATGATATAAATAAATCTTTTCTGGTCTATTTTGGCAAAACCTTCAATAGCTATTTATATAACTGGCTGTCAAAATCCTGTTTTCGGTTGCAAACAGATTGAATCAGATCAGAGGCAGGATAGGAGTCTACATCCCCACATAGATAGCATGTCACTTCCCTATCTCAAAATTCTCAAGGCTTTCCCATTGCTTATGCATAGTGATCAGACTTCTTACCTGTATGATCTGGGCTCCAACCAGCTTCTCTCTCATTTCTCATCTTCTCAAGCTTGTTTTCAACCAGCTTCAAATGTGCCATGCTCTCTTTCTCTCATCCCCCAGTCTTTGATCTAGTTTTTCTTCTTGATGTAATCTCTCTTTATCCCTTCTCTCATCTTGTGCCTGTAGTCTGGCTTAATCGTGTGTCAGTTTAAATGTCACTTCCTTCAGGATGTTTTCTGTCATACCCAAAGTTCATGTCAGTTTTTCCCTAAATGCTCCAACACCCAAAACACCCATTTCCCCTCCACAGCACTTTCACAGAGTTGTGATTGCCATCTCCTTGCCTGCACGTCCTGATGAATGAGAAGCACTGTGATTGTGAAAGAAGTGGATAGGTGGAGTGTTAAGGAAGGCTAAGTAGAGAGGTTTGACCCAAAATACAGTGTATTGGGTAGACACGTTAGTGGTACTAGCTAAGGGCTGCAGGTAACTGTCACTGAGACAAGCAATGCCCACAGGCAGGGGTCTGGCTTTGTGTTTCAAGTACCTCATATGGGAATTAGCATTCAGAACACAGACTCTGATCCTTGGGAAGGTTGCCTAACGTAAGGGAGAAGTCTAGCCCTAGGGGAATCTGTCTGGGTCAAGATATTAAACTAAGATAGGGATCCAATTACCAGAATTGGTGTTTAATACACATGTTGGGCATTCAGAACAAAGTGTGAACACAGCTATGAGGCCTGAAACACAAGGTCAGAATGGAGCTAGAGCAAGACCAGTGATACAGAACTTAGGAATCCTATACTTCTTGAAATTGATGAAAATATTTGGCTTTAGAGCCTGGGGAAAGCTATACCTGAAGATGAAAGTGAAAGGATACCATAATCAGAATAATTTGAGGACAAGGACCAAGGAATTCATTACCCCTGTTAGGGAATTCAATCACCAGGAAAGCCAAACTGACTTGAAGCCAGGCTGCACCTTCACACAGACTATCCCCTGGGCAATCCACTTCAGTGCTGACAAGGGAAGCAAGGCGAGAACAGACTCCCGTCTGCAAAGTGCACTATATTTATTATTTCCTCTAAGATTGTCTTATTCTAGAAAAAATTTTCAGAAAACTTTTCGTCCTTTTCATGCCTGTCTGATGGTGTGCTTGCCAAATGACATTTGTAAGGTACATTCTATGTCTGATTTGGTCTGAGTCATCACACTTTTAGGAGAGACAGTCCATGGTCAAAGAATTTCAGAGAAGAATTTGTTCATGATATTTCACTAGATGCCATCCTGATATTTACCATTTGGTCAAGCCTCCAATAAAAAGCTCTCTGGATAAGCCAGAAAGGAATCATTTTAACTGAGATCAGCCAGAAAAGATCTTAGTCTTTAGACAAAATAAGGCCAAGCAACCAAAAATAGTGTCAAATATGTAACAGAAATAAGGAATTCATCATGATAAACTTATGGAGAGTTTTGTCCAGAAATCAATACTTCCTAACTTTGTATTTAAGCCCTGGAATTGGATCTAACTCAAACTTCACAAATTTTTCCTTCATGTTGAGATATATATATACACACACACATGTATGTATTTTAACATAAAGATAAAGGAAGGGGACTTAATAGTAGTGAGACAATGCATTCTCAGAGACTGGGAGTGTTGAAGAATTACTTGATTTAAGAATTCCAAAAGCATTTTCCAGCCGTGTTGGCAACAGGTTTTTTTTTTTTTTTTAAAGCAAGCAGGAAAAGGCTATATAGCGAAAGGGGTCAGTAGTTTGTTTGTTTTGCTTGCAAACACCCTTCATTATTCTGCTGAGGTCTGTAGAAATATCTCCCTATTGCAATAAACCCTGAACTTTCTTAGAGTAGGGACTGCATTTCACTCACCTCCTTATCTCTTGTGTGACACCGAGAACAGGTATCCAATAAATATTTGTTGAACAATGGAATGAATGAATGAATAAATCAGTTTGCACATGATAATTCCCCAAGAAGCACTGACAGGAAGATATTCCCTTTCCTACATGAGGAGGAAAGGATAAATTGGCCTAGCTGACATGCTAAAAGCAGAACCACTCAGAAACAGGTCCAGCAAGAGGAACACTGGTTCAAGCAGCTTAGAGAGAAATTAATTAGCTATGAGGGAACTGTTCTCTGTGACAGCTCCCCAAATACCTTCACTCTTCTCTTTACAGTTGCCCTGAATACTTCTCTGCACTTACCATAGCCTTTTCTCATTTGAGACTTAGAAGTATCAGGCCTTTCAGTTCAGTTCAGTTCAGTCTCTAGTTGTGTCCGACTCTTTGCGACCCCATAAATCGCAGCAGCCAGGCCTCCCTGTCCATCACCAACTCCCGGAGTTCACTCAGACTCATGTCCATTGAGTTAGTGATGCCATCCAGCCATCTCATCCTCTGTCGTACCCTTCTCCTCCTGCCCCCAATCCCTCCCAGCATCAGAGTCTTTTCCAATGAGTCAACTCTTGTCATGAGGTGGCCAAAGTACTGGAGTTTCAGCTTTAGCATCATTCCTTCCAAAGAAATCCCAGGGCTGATCTGCTTCAGAATGGACTGGTTGGATCTCCTTGCAGTCCAAGGGACACTCAAGAGTCTTCTCCAACACCACAGTTCAAAAACATCAATTCTTCAGCGCTCAGCCTTCTTCACAGTCCAACTCTCACATCCATACATGACCACTGGAAAAACCATAGCCTTGACTAGACGGATCTTTGTTGGCAAAGTAATGTCTCGGCTTTTGAGTATGCTATCTAGGTTGGACATAACTTTCCTTCCAAGGAGTAAGCGTCTTTTAATTTCATGGCTGCAGTCACCATCTGCAGTGATTATGGAGTCCCCAGAAATAAAGTCTGGCACTGTTTCCCCTGTTTCCCCATCTATTTCCCATGAAGTGATGGGACCAGATGCCATGATCTTCGTTTTCTGAATGTTGAACTTTAAGCCAACTTTTTCACTCTCCACTTTCACTTTCATCAAGAGGCTTTTTAGTTCCTCTTCACTTTCTGCCATAAGGGTGGTATCATCTGCATATTTGAGGTTATTGATATTTTTCCTGGCAGGCCTTTAGAGAGTGTGAAATGAGAACAGAAACAAAAGGCACTTCTTGAGATCAAGCCTGTACCTACAGGTAGCATGCTGCTTTACTTAAACTTGTCTTGTCTAATGCTCAAGTGATCATAAAATAACGGGTATTAGTGCTCTTACCACTAGGCGATAGGGGAAACTGAAGTGTAGACACGGTAGGTAACTTGTCTACAGTTGCACAGCTAACCAATGGGGTTTCTGGTTCCAGAGTCCTCATCTTTAGTCCCCACTGAGAAATATGGATGTTTTCACAATTTTGCCTCATCTTAGAACCATCACCTCATCACTTTTTTGCCAGAAGGGAAAAAATATTTTCTGAACAGACAGCACTTTAGGAAACTCATTTCAGTTGTTTCACTGAACCCTCCTGCTATTCTGAAGGCATGTAAGGTCAAGTGCGTGGGGCAGAGTTAGGGCAAATGGGAAATCAAAGGTGATCTGGAAGCATTTTCAAGCCTTGTAGAGCTGAATTAACAGACGTGTCAATGGGCGGGAAAGCTGAACTTGGAAAGGCAGGGTGCTTGCCAGCTTTCACCTTCCTGTCTTTTCACGGTCACAGACCTCCTTGCAGCCAGGCATTTCTAGCTCCAGTGGCCTCCACGTGTCACAGGGTCTTCATCTGCCTGACCATAATGAGCAATTTTCTCTGATCTATGAATAGAAATAGGAATTTAATTCACTTTAGTAGCATTTCAAGAACGGAGATGCTTAAATAAGCTGTTTGGTGTCCTCTACATTACTACTGAAGGTTAATCACTCCCCAATAAGCGTACTTGAGCTCCAAACTATGTTCTTGAGAAAATAGATTAATTAAACCACAAGAGGCAATTACTTGTAGTTTAGTGGGCTTCTAGCTGTAGCAACATTACCAAGTAATATTTTTTTCTAAGTTAACCAGCTCTTAAATTTCTGTTTTCAAATGAATGTGGTATTTATTAGTTTCTGCTAATTTTGTTTCCTATTGAAAATGGAAAGAGGGTGTCATCTGACTGAAATCTGAAATTGATGTTATGTACTATAACTTATTCCCCCAATAAAACTCTTGCTTCAGAAGTTAGTTTCCACTTAAGTTCTAAATATATAAATATTTCTGATATTTTAGAAATGTGGCTCTAGTACATCCATGTAGATGGAATGCTTCACAGTCACTTAAAATCCTGTATTTATTGACATGAGATAATGTTGATAATATAATGTGAGTGGGAAAATAGAGTTTATGTAGAGAATGAGCATTATTTTCAAAATCTAATTCTGTATGTTCACAGGCATATACATAGGGAAAGCAACTAGAAATATGCTGGATATCTCTGGATGATGGGTTTTAGACAGTTTTAAATTTTTCAACTTTTCTGTATTTTCTCTTTTTTGTGATAGATATATATTATTTTCATGTTTTGTTTATTAATAGTGTGTAGAATATAAGCAGGTCAGGAAGCAACAAGTTAGAACTGGACATGGAACAACAGACTGTTTCCAAATAGGAAAAGGAGTACATCAAGGCTGTATATTGTCACCCTGCTTATTTAACTTATATGCAGAACACATCATGAAAAATGCTGGGCTGGGAGAAACATAAGCTGATTGCTGGGAGAAATATCAATAGCCTCAGATATGCAGATGACACCACGTTTATGGCAGAAAGTAAAGAAGAACTAAAAAGACTCTCGATGAAGGTGAAAGAGGAGAGTGAAAAAGTAGTCTTAAAGCTCAACATTCAGAAAACTAAGATCATGGCATCTGGTCCCATCACTTCTTGGCAAATATATGGGGAAACAGTGGCTGACTTTATTTTTCTGGGCTCCAAGACCCCTGCAGATGGTGACTGCAGCCATGAAATTAAAAGACACTTACTCCTTGGAAGGAAAGTTATGAGCAACCTAGACAGCGTATTAAAAAGCAGAGATATTACTTTGTCAACAAAGGTCCGTCTAGTCCAGACTATGGTTTTTCCAGTGGTCATATAGGGATGTGAGAGTAGGACTGTGAAGAAAGCTGAGCACTGAAGAATTGATGCTTTTGAACTGTCATGTGGGAGAAGACTCTTGACAGTCCCTTGGACTGCAAGGAGATCCAACCAGTCCATCCTAAAGGAGATCAGTCCTGAGTGTTCATTGGAAGGATTGATGTTGAAGCTGAAACTCCAATACTTTGGCCACCTCATGCGATGAGTTGACTCATTTGAAAAGACCCTGATGCTGGGAGGGATTGGGGGCAGGAGGAGAAGGGTACGACAGAGGATGAGATGGCTGGATGCCATCACCGACTCGATGGACATGAGTTTGGGTAAACTCCGGGAGTTGGTGATGAACAGGGAGGCCTGGTGTGCTGCAATTCATGGGGTCATGAAGAGTCAGACATGACTGAGTGGCTGCACTGAACTGAACTGAGACTATAAGTGTCTTATTTTAAACTGAAACTCTACAGCTAGAATTGATATACCCTTTAAATATCTAACCATTTCAGTCCCTCACCAGAGAATAACATTGTTACTAATTTTGATGAATAGCAGAGTAACTCAAAAGTGGCACTTATGGACATTTTGGGCCTTGCACGGTATTCTTGTAGCATCTTTGTCCTCTATCCACTAAAGGCCCTTAACATCCACCTCTCAGTTATGACCACCCAAATGTCTCAGCGGACAAAATTCCCCTCTTTTTGAGAACACGGATGTATAGCCTCCAAGTCCTTTTTTCTTAGTATTGGTGCACATACATACTCATATAGAAATATATAGTTAAAATATAAACTATCTTATTCTGAACATATGTATCAGTTCAGTTAGTTCAGTCACTCAGTCGTGTCCAACTCTTTGCAATCACATGAATCACGGCATGCCAGGCCTCCCTGTCCATCACCAACTCCTGGAGTTCACCCAAACTCTGGAAGTTCACTGATGTGCATCGAGTCGGTGATGTCATCCAGCCATCTCATCCTCTGTTGTCCCCTTCTCCTCCTGCCCCCAAATCCCTCCCAGCATTAGGGTCTTTTCCAGTGAGTCAACTCTTTGCATGAGGTGGCCCAAGTATTGGAGTTTCAGCCTCAGCATCAGTCCTTCCAATGAACACCCAGGACTAGTCTCCTATAGGATGGACTGTTTGGATCTCGTTGAAGTCCAAGTGACTCACAGAGCCTTATCTAGCACCACAGCTCAAAAACATCAATTCTTCAGTGCTAGCTTTCTTCACAGTACAACTCTCACGTCCATACATGACCACTGGAAAAGCCATAGCCCTGACAAGACAGACTTTGGTGGCAAAGTAATATCTCTGCTTTTTAATAAGCTATCTAGGTTGGTCATAACTTTCCTTCCAAGGAGTAAGCATCTTTTAATTTCATGGCTGCAGTCACCATCTGCAGTGATCTTGGAGCCCAGAAAAATAAAGTCAGCCACTGTTTCCAATGTTTCCCCATCTATTTCCCATGAAGCGATGGGACCAGATGCCATGATCATAGTTTTCTCAATGTTGAGCTTTAAGCCAACTTTTTCACTCTCCTCTTTCACTTTCATCAAGAGGCTTTTTAGTTCCTCTTCACTTTCTGCCATAAGGGTGGTGTCATCTGCATATCTGAGGTTATTGATATTTCTCCAGGCAATCTTGATTCCAGCTTGTGCTTCTTCCAGTCCAGCGTTTCTCATGATGTACTCTGCATATAAGTTAAATAAGCAGGGTGATAATATACAGCCTTGATGTACTCCTTTTCCTATTTGGAACCAGTCTGTTGTTCCATGTCCAGTTCTAACTGTTGCTTCCTGACCAGCATACAGATTTCTCAAGAGGCAGGTCAGGTGGTCTGGTATTCCCATCTCTTTCAGAATTTTCCACAGTTTATTGTGATCCACACAGTCAAAGGCTTTGGCATAGTCAATAAAGCAGAAATAAATGTTTTTCTGGAATTCTCTTGCTTTTTCCATGATCCAGCAGATGTTGGCAATTCGATCTCTGGTTCCTCTGCCTTTTCTAAAACCAGCTTGAACATCAGAAAGTTCACAGTTCACGTATTGCTGAAGCCTGACTTGGAGAATTTTGAGCATTACTTTACCAGCAAGTGAGAGGAGTGCAATTGTGCAGTAGTTGGAGCCTTCTTTGGCATTGCCTTTCTTTGGGATTGGAATGAAAACTGACCTTTTCCAGTCCTGTGGCCACTGCTGAGCTTTCCAAATTTGCTGGCATATTGAGTGCCGCACTTTCATAGCATCATCTTTGAGGATTTGGGATAGTTCAACTGGAATTCCATCACCTCCACTAGCTTTGTTCATAGTGATGCTTTCTAAGGCCCACTTGACTTCACATTCCAGGATGTCTGGCTCTAGGTGAGTGACCATACCATCGTGATTATCTTGGTCATGAAGATCTTTTTTGTACAGTTCTTCTGTGTATTCTTGCCACCTCTTCTTAATATCTTCTGCTTCTGTTAGGTCCATACCATTTCTGTCCTTTATCGAGCCCATCTTTGCATGAAATATTCCCTTCAGTTCAGTTCAGTTCAGTCCCTCAGTTGTGTTCGACTCTTTGTGACCTCATGAATCGCAGCATGCCAGGCCTCCCTGTCCATCACCATCTCCTGGAGTTCACTCAAACTCACATCCATTGAGTAGTGATGCCATCCAGCCATCTCATCCTCTGTCGTCCCCTTCTCCTCTTGCCCCCAATCCCTCCCAGCATCAGAGTCTTTTCCAATGAGTCAACTCTTTGCATGAGGTTTAGCATCATTCCTTCCAAAGAAATCCCAGGGCTGATCTCCTTCAGAATGGACTGGTTAGATCTCCTTATACTCCAAGGGACTCTCAAGAGTCTTCTCCAACACCACAGTTCAAAAGCATCAGTGCTTTGGTGCTCAGCTTTCTTCACAGTCCAACTCTCACATCCATACATGACCACTTGTAAAACCATAGCCTTGACTAGACAGACCTTTGTTGGCAAAGTAATGTCTCTGCTTTCCAATATGCTATCCAGGTTGGTCATAACTTTTCTTCCAAGGAGTATGCGTCTTGGTGTCTCTAATTCTTGAAGAGATCTCTAGTCTTACCCATTCTATTGTTGTCCTCTATTTCTTTGCATTGATGTCTGAGGAAGGCTTTATTATCTCTCTTTGCTATTCTTTGGAACTCTGCATTCAAATGGGAACATATGTGTAACTTACTTTAAACACATTCAATGTTATGCCTTAGTGGCCTTATAAATTAATCTATTGATATACAGATTTCATGTAGTACATTAATAATCATGATCATGCAATCATAATCAAGCCAAAGACTTTTAAGAAACCACCAGCCTACATAAATATAGTGTGGAAGGTGATGACTCTGGGGCATGTTCAACCCTGTAATGAAAGGAAAGCCACTGTGGCTGAGAACTGAATTAAAAGGAATGAATGAACTCATAGGACATCTCATCTAGGGAATATGTGGGAGATAAAAAGGTATGACCCTTGAATTCCAGGGACAGCAGTTTGCCAGTCCCGAGAATGAAGCTGGTCAAAGGCTTCCCTTACAGTGTTTCCTCACCAGTTACCATAACCCAGCACCAGTCAGTCCTGGGTCCACTTTTCTTTAGCAAAATCTACTACTCCAAATCATCTTTTTTTGATAAAAATGGAGATTTCAGGACCCACATTAAGGCATTTGTTTACCTGTTGAGTTCAGAATCAAATTTTAAAAACAAGATAGTTCATTTCTCTCCCCGAAAGTATATCAGTAAGCTTCAAGAAATGGAGCACTGACAGATCTCCAGAAGCTCTCAGCCCCACATGTCTCTTCCTTATTCCAACTCCAATCCTTCAGTAATGGCTGTCTTCACTTTCTCGGTGGTCATATTCCTGATTTTCTTTATGGTTTACATCCCTCAACAATATGGCAGCTCTGCTGACTTTAGACCTTATTCAGATAAAGCAACTATTTTCTTTTGGTTTTGCTTCTTTCACTCATTGGTATTTTTATTTACACTGTCGGCCAAAGTTGCAATTTCGTCATGTTTATTACTGTAGGTACACTATATTATGAATATGTGAAATTTATTTATGCTTTCTTAGAGAAGGCAATAGCACCCCATTCCAGTACTCTTGCCTGGATAATCCCATGGATGGAGGAGCCTGGTAGGCTGCAGTCCATGGGATTGCTAAGAGTTGGACACGACTGGGAGACTTCACTTTCACTTTTCACTTTTCACTTTCCTGCATTGGAGAAGGAAATGGCAACCTACTCCAGTGCTCTTACCTGGAGAATCCCAGGGACAGTGGAGCCTGGTGGGCTGCTGTCTATGAGGTCGCACAGAGTCAGACACAACTGAAGCAACTTAGCAGCAGCAGCAGCAGCAGCAGCAGGATTTATACTTTCTACTTTTTCTGGATATTTGGACTTTTCCAATTTTATTTTTTTACAATTCTGCTATGTGTGTGTGTGTGTGTGTGTGTGTGTGTGTGTGTGTATTCCTCTTTATGGATCCTGGGCATAAGTATGCAAGTTTTTCTAGACTGTGTAACTAAAAGTGGACTGACCCATGTCAGATGATCTGAATGTGATTTAACCTCCTGAAAGCTCAAAAGAAAAATTCTATTCCTTACTTCCTCACTGACACTTTGATTTTCAAAGGCATTAAAATGTTGACATGGCTTTTGCCTTTTAATATTATTCAACAGAATATAAACACTGATGAATAGGATAGGTGGATGACATAAAGGCCTCTGACTTGGGTTCAGTTCAGTTCAGTTCAGTCGCTCAGTCGTGTCTGACTCTTTGCGACCCCATGAACTGCAGCACGCCAGGCCTCCCTGTCCATCACCAACTCGCGGAGTTCACTCAGACTCACGTCCATCGAGTCAGTGATGCCATCCAGCCATCTCATCCTCGGTCGTCACCTTCTCCTCCTGCCCCCAATCCCTCCCAGCATCAGAGTCTTTTACAATGAGTCAACGCTTCGCATGAGGTGGCCAAAGTACTGGACTTTCAGCTTTAGTATCATTCCTTCCAAAGAAATCCCAGGGCTGATCTCCTTCAGAATGGACTGGTTGGATCTCCTTGCAGTCCAAGGGACTCTCAAGAGTCTTCTCCAACACCGCAGTTCAAAAGCATCAATTCTTTGGCGCTCAGCCTTCTTCACAGTCCAACTCTCACATCCATACATAACCACAGGAAAAACCAAGCCTTGACTAGACGAACGTTTGTTGGCAAAGTAATGTCTCTGCTTTTGAATATGCTATCTAACTTGTTCATAACTTTCCTTCTAAGAAGTAAGCATCTTTTAATTTCATGGCTGCAGTCACCATCTGCAGTGATTTTGGAGCCCCCAAAAATAAAGTCTGACACTGTTTCCACTGTTTCCCCATCTATTTCCCATGAAGTGATGGGACCAGATGCCATGATCTTCGTTTTCTGAATGTTGAGCTTCAAGCCAACTTTTTCACTCTCCACTTTCACTTTCATCAAGAGGCTTTTGAGTTCCTCTTCACTTTCTGCCTTAAGGGTGGTGTCATCTGCATATCTGAGATTATTGATATTTCTCCCGGCAATCTTGATTCCAGCTTGTGCTTCTTCCAGTCCAGTGTTTCTCATGATGTACTCTGCATATAAGTTAAATAAGCAGGGTGATAATATACAGCCTTGACATACTCCTTTTCCTATTTGAAACCAGTCTGTTGTTCCATGTCCAGTTCTAACTGTTGCTTCCTGACCTGCATACACTTTTCTCAAGAGGTAGGTCAGGTGGTCTGGTATTCCCATCTCTTTCAGAATTTTCTACAGTTGACTGTGATCCACACAGTCAAAGGTTTTGGCATAGTCAATAAAGCAGAAATAGATGTTTTTCTGGAACTCTCTTGCTTTTTCCATGATCCAGCGGATGTTGGCAATTTTTCTCTGGTTCCTCTGCCTTTTCTAAAACCAGCTTGAACATCAGGAAGTTCACAGTTCATGTATTGCTGAAGCCTGGCTTGGAGAATTTTGAGCATTACTTTACTAGCATGTGAGATGAGTGCAATTGTGAGGTAGTTTGAGCATTCTTTGGCATTGCCTTTCTTTGGGATTGGAATGAAAACTGACCTTTTCCAGTCCTGTGGCCACTGCTGAGCTTTCCAAATTTGCTGGCATATTGAGTGCCGCACTTTCACAGCATCATCTTTGAGGATTTGGGATAGTTCAACTGGAATTCCATCACCTCCACTAGCTTTGTTCATAGTGATGCTTCTAAGGCCCACTTGACTTCACATTCCAGGATGTCTGGCTCTAGGTGAGTGATCACACCATCGTGATTATCTTGGTCATGAAGATCTTTTTTGTACAGTTCTTCTGTGTATTCTTGCCATCTCTTCTTATATCTTCTGCTTCTCTTAGGTCCATACCATTTCTGTCCTTTATCGAGCCCATCTTTGCATGAAATGTTCCCTTGGTATCTCTAATTTTCTTGAAGCGATCTCTAGTCTTTCCCATTCTGTTGTTTTCCTCTATTTCTTTGCATTGATCGCTGAAGAAGGCTTTCTTATCTCTCCTTGCTATTCTTTGGAACTCTGCATTCAGATGCTTATATCTTTCCTTTGCTCCTTTGTTTTTCACTTCTCTTCTTTTCATAGCTATTTGTAAGTCCCTCTCAGACAACCATTTTGCTTTTGTGCAGTTCTTTTCCATGGGGATTGTCTTGATCCCTGTCTCCTGTACAGTGTCACGAACCTCCAGCCATAGTTCATCAGGCACTCTATCTATCAGATCTAGGCCCTTAAATCTATTTCTCATTTCCACTGTTTAATCATAAGGGATTTGATTTAGGTCATACCTGAATCGTCTAGTGGTTGTCCCTACTTTCTTCAATTTCAGTCTGAATTTAGCAATAAGGAGTTCATGATCTGAGCCACAGTCAGTTCCTGGTCTTGTTTTTGCTGACTGTATAGAGTTTCTCCATCTTTGGCTGCAAGGAATATAATCAATCTGATTTCGGTGTTGACCATCTGGTGATGTCCATGTATAGAGTCTTCTCTTGTGTTGTTGGAAGAGGGTGTTTGTTATGATCAGTGCATTTTCTTGGCAAAACTCTATTAGCCTTTGCCCTGCTTTATTCCGTGGTCCAAGGCCAAATTTGCCTGTTACTCCAGGTGTTTCTTGACTTCTTACTTTTGCATTTCAGGCCCCTATAATGAAAAGGACATCTTTTTTGGGGTGTTAGTTCTAAAACGTCTTGTAGGTCTTCATATAACCATTCAACTTCAGCTTCTTCAGCATTACTGGTTGGGGCATAGACTTGGATTACTGTGATACTGAATGGTTTGCCTTGGAAACGAACAGAGATCATGCTGTTGTTTTTGAGATTGCATCCAAGTACTGCATTTTAGACTCTTTTGTTGACCATGATGGCTACTCCATTTCTTCTAAGGGATTTCTGCCCGCAGTAGTAGATATAATGGTCATCTGAGTTAAATTCACCCATTCCAGTCCATTGTAGTTTGCTGATTCCTAGAATGCCAATGTTCACTCTTGCCATCTCTTGTTTGACCACTTCCAATTTTCCTTGATTCATGGACCTGACATTCCAGGTTCATATGCAATATTGCTCTTTACAGCATCGGACCTTGTTTCTATCACCAGTCACATCCACAACTGGGTGTTGTTTTTGCTTTGGCTCCATCCCTTCATTCTTTCTGGAGTTATACCAAATACCAAGAATGGGTGACTTATGAACAACAGGAATTTATTTCTCACACATTTGGAGTCTGGGAAGTCCAAGGTCAAAGGTGTCAGCAGATTCAACATCTGGTGAGGGCCTGTTTTCTGATTCTTTTTCCTGTGTCCTAATGTGGTAGAAAGAGCTGGAGAAATCTCTTATAAAATCCATTCATAAGGGCTGCATCCTGAGCATCTAATCACCTCCCAAAGGCTTCACTTCCTGATACCAACACATTGGGTGATAGGATTTCAACATATAATTTCTTTGGTATACAAGCATTTAGTCCATGACAGTCTCTAAACTGAATGAACACTAGGAGTTATCTGAATGATCTCCTCCCTACCCTTGGGTAAGGTGAGGCTAATGGCTTACAAATTTCTCCATTTTCCCCTTGACAAAAACTTATGAGAGGTGGTGAAAATGGAGCTACCACTGCCAGAGTCTGGAGAGTGTGGGGGTCCCAGCTAGAGAACATTTCAAATGCCCATCACCAAACCTAAGAGGTTAGTTAAAAAGTATGTAACAAACACTAAAATAAAATTTTCAGATCCAAGTGACAAAAAAGCCTCCTAGAAAACAAGAACCCAGTTATAATATCAAACACTGGACCAGAATGGAACTCATCCAATTTCCTCCCTGCCCACATCTGCTACTTCAACAGCGTTCTCCATCTCAGGAAATGATATCACCACACACCCTGTGGTCTAAATCAGAGAAAGAATCTTTTTATGGAATCACTCCCACCTTCACCACCCACACCTAATGACTTTTTTCAAAATATGTCCACTTCTTTCTAGCCCCATCTCCAATGCCTTAATGTGTCCTTCAAATTTCAGCTTTGATAATCCTCCTTGACCCATTCCTTGTGGCTCAGCTGGTAAAGAATCCACCTGCAATGATGGAGACTTGGGTTCAATCCCTGGGTTGAGAAGATCCCTAGAGAAGGAAAAGGCTACCCACTTCAATATTTTGGCCTGGAGAATTTCAGGGACTATACAGTCCATGAGGTCGCAAAGTCAGACATGACTGAGCATCTTACATTCACTTGACCCATCACATCAGATGTGTGTTCCTTTTACAAGTACCTCTCACTGCCTAATAATGGTAAAGGTTATTCTTATGTATCTGGTATTGATTACAGTGCTTCTAAAACTTTAATGTGCATTTGAATCATTCAGGAGTCTCGTTCAGGTTCAGATTCTGATTCAGTAGGTCTGAGATGGCATGAGAAGTTCTGCATTTCTAAATAAACCCCAGGCAACATTGATATTGCAAACCTTACACACCACAATCTGGGGAGCAAGGATCTGTCTTCTCCTCTGAGCTTAATGCTCTCTGAGACTAGGGAGCACATTTATTTTCTGGTTGTGGAATCTCCTGCATCTATGTAAGACAAGCTATTAGTCAGAAAAATCAAAGAATGAAATCCTCTAGGCAGGCAAGGAGGAAAAATTTGAAACAATTTCTGAATCAGAGTAAGGAGTTGCAAGAAGCTTTTCTTCCATTCTGGTGAAGGGGAGCAGGTAATGGTTTGTGCCACAAGCAAGCATATAAAGAGGATGGAATAAAATAGGCTGATTAATTTGACAATGATACAATAAAGTAGCTGATGAAGAGGTGGTTATTGAGTTGCAAATCAAAAGATGGAGGCAAGAAGAAATAATTAGTTCTTTTCCTAATGTGGAGGAAATGGGATTTCAAGGACAGTAAAAGGAAGATGTTGTGGCTGCTACTATTTGAAAGTCTAGAGGTATTTTGAGGGTTAGATGAAGTATGACATGAAATATTTTGAGTGTTCTAGGTTCAAGTTTCTAGAAGATGTTGAATGATTGTTATGGTAACTTTGCTTGTTAGCATGAAAGACCTTCCCCTCTTTGAATGTCAATATACAGACAAATTATTACACCAAAAAGAAATTAACAACTAGGTGTGTGTGTGTGTGTGTGTGAGAGAGAGAGAGAGAGAGAGAGAGAGAGAGAGAGAGAGAGACTCAGGAAGACTCAGAACATCTTCATAAGCTCAATACTGATAGACATTAAAGATTCCAGGAGGACATACATTGAACCCCAGATATACTAACTCTTTTGGAGGTAGAGAGAAATGCCAGCTAATAAACTTTGCCTTTGGACAAGTCATTTCTGATTCAGACTATAGTAAATGTACTATTTCCAGATTTATATCCATGAATCCTTCAAGCCTCATGTCTGTTGATTGGGGAGGTGTGTGTGGGGGGTGGTGTCCATGGCTCTTCTCTCTCTCTCTCTTTCTCTCTCTCTCTCTCCTCTAAAGGAGCCCAAGACCCAAATGCCTTTTAGCATAATTGTCTTCCCATCAGGATTGGTCTCATAAACACAAGAGATTTTCCTTCTCAGTACCACCAGTTCTACCTCAAAATACAAGTGTCCATAATGCATATGATTTGTTTGCAAGTAAAATAATCAGTGACTCTTAAATGTGCTTTTAAAAATAAGCTTCTGTTCCAGAAAATGACACACAAAGAATCTGTCACCCTGATTTTCTTGGCAAAACACTGAAGTGTATGTAGATAGTTCCTGGACTGACCCAAAGGCTGTGTCATGGCTGGCATCACAGTGGTGGGGTGGGGGCAGGGCTTTTGGAGGTCTGCTTAATGAGTAGCATAGAATAGCCGCTTAAAACATACATCTGTCAGGATTGGAAAGGATTTCAACTATGATTATTATTTTTCCAGTCTCTCTATATCCCCTTCCCTCCATATCTCTGTTTCCTCTCTGTCTTCTCTCACCTTCTTTCTCACATGGACTCTCACTCTCTTTTCTTCAGTCACTATCTGCTGTTTTTGTTGAGTAACAAAAATAACTTAGGAGTGTTTCAGTTCAGTTCAGTTTAGTTCAGTCTCTCAGTCGTGTCTGACTCTGCTACCCCATGAATCGCGGCACGCCATGCCTCCCTGTCCATCACCATCTCCCGGAGTTCACTCAAACTCATGTCCGTTGAGTCGGTGATGCCATCCAGCCATCTCATTCTCTGTCGTCCCCTTCTCCTCCTGCCCCCAATCCCTCCCAGCATCAGAGTCTTTTCAAATGAGTCAACTCTTTGCATGAGGTGGCCAAAGTACTGGAGTTTCAGCTTTAGCATCATTTCTTCCAAAGAAATCCCAGGGCTGATCTCCTTTAGAATGGACTGGTTGGATCTCCTTGCAGTCCAAGGGACTCTCAAGAGTCTTCTCCAATACCACAGTTCAAAAGCATCAATACTTCGGCACTCAGCTTTCTTCATAGTCCAACTCTGGCATCCATACATGACCACAGGAAAAACCATAGCCTTGACTAGATGGACCTTTGTTGGCAAAGTAATGTCTCTGCTTTTGAATATGCTATCTAGGTTGGTCATAACTTTTCTTTCAAGGAGTAAGCATCTTTTAATTTCATGGCTGCAGTCACCATCTGCAGTGATTTTGGAGCCCCCAAAAATAAAGTCTGACACTGTTTCCACTGTTTCCCCATCTATTTCCCATGTAGTGATGGGACCAGATGCCATGATCTTAGTTTTCTGAATGTTGAGCTTTAAGCCAACTGTTTCACTCTCCTCTTTCACTTTCATCAGAGGCTCTTTAGTTCCTCTTCACTTTCTGCCATAAGGGTGGTGTCATCTGCATATTTGAGTGTTTACTTTCTTGCAACTAAGTAAGAGTTTATGTATCATCATCTCCTTCTCCTCCATTTTGTTTTGTTTTAAATATTATGAGACTAAACAGCACATTCTTGAAATTCCAACAATTTTTTCAAAGAAAAAATCTGTTTAGCTTCCCCATAAGAAAATGAGCGGAAGTCGCTCAGTCGTGTCTGACTTTTTGTGACCTCATGGACTATACAGTCCATGGAATTCTCCAGGCAAGAATACTGGAGTGGGTAGCCTTCCCTTCTCCAGAGGATCTTCCCAACCCAGGGATCGAACCCAGGTCTCCCAAATTGCAGGTAGATTCTTTACCAGCTGAGCCACAAGGGAAGCTCCATAGTTTGAAAGAAAAGAGAGACTTTTTGCTCTTTTCCTTATGGTCATCAGCCCTTTAAAGAAGTTGGGATGGGCTAGCACTTAGAGAAACCACCCGACTTTTATTTTCCTAAAGCCCTCTTGGCAGCCACTCTTCCCAGGAGCCTCTCTGACCCTGCTTTCTATCCCCTTTCACTGTTTTCTTTATGTGTATATCACTCCTGGAAATCTTAGTTTCCGCCTCCTACAGGGCTTTTTGATGAATAAGGAAATTACTGAGAGTTCTTTAGAATCAGTTGGTGTGAAAACAATATACGGTGATCAGAAACATCTTAGGAAATAATCAAATTGCAAGTTGAAACACTAGTCAGATACAGTGTTGTGCTGTGCTGTGCTTAGTTGCTCAGTCATGTTTGACTCTTTGCGACCCCATGGACTGTAGCCTGCTAGGCTCCTCCATCCATGGGGATTCTCCAAGGCTCAAATACTGGAGTGGGTTGCCATGACATCCTCTCAGACATGACCGACTGGAGATATTTAGGAGGACTGGGAACGTTTTTCAACACATCGTTAAAAGGAAGAAAGGTATTCAAATAGCTCTCCTTATTTTACTCAACCTGCTAGCTCAAAGCCAATAAATAGTACATATGTATGAAACTCAATTTGATAGAGTTGGTGCCATCTTAAAGTTCCTTCCTTATGGAGCTATTATTTTGTAGTTTATCCCTTTTGAAAGAAAGCTCAAGGGTTTCTGTGTATATTAAAGTATATCCAACATGAGGAAACAAAGCACGTATTTGCCTCAAGTCTGTGAGCAAAAGCGATCTTATTTTACAAATTTTGAACTCTAATTTTTTCCACAACATTTCTTTCCTTTGAGCCTTTCAGATATAGTTTCTTAATGACCCGGACAAAACAACAAGGATTAGATCGGATTAAGGAGCAGGATAACAAGGTAGTAATTTATTACTGTACACAGTCCACTTCTCTCCAAGATGATTTTTAAATCCCAGTCAGAAGTTTTTCATAACAGCAGAAACCATTTCATCTTAATGCATGAGAAGTTTTCAGAATATAATTCATTTTTTCCAAAGTGAGAATTAATGTTTTGAAAGAAATTACATATATATACATATATTGTATATATATGTGCCCCAGTATCAATTGTGACTATGTTGTGATAAATGCACAAAAATTAGCAAATAAAATCAAATTAGTGTTGCTATTTCTGTTACCTCCATTAAAAAAATGAAAGTCTCCATAGCTAACATTTACTGAAAGGTTACTGTGTATCAAGTTCCATGCCAAGGGTTTTTACATATATTATCCCACCTAATATTCAGCATCAGACCTCTGATTCAAAGTTCTGTTAGTGTCTCTATTTAACAAATGAAGAATGAAGTTTCACAAAGTTTAAGTGTCATATTCAATGTCATTCAGCCTTTACAATGCAGGGCCAATGCTTAAACCCTTGTCTGTCCAACTCTAAGCCCATGCTTACTTTCAGTATAAAGATTAAGCTCAAGAATTCTGGAATCACAGTGTCTAGTTTTAAATTTCAGCTCCACATTTCCTAGCTCAAGGTCTAGCTTCAAGGTCTTGAAGATATTTCTTAATCTTTCTCTGCCTCTACTGACTCTTGGTGCCTCATAGCTACTTGTAAAGTTGTTAAAATAATTAAATGAGATAAAATATATAAATCACTTAACAAACTGAATGGCACTTTTTAAGTGCTCAATGCTACTGCTGCTGCTAGTAAGTCATTTCAGTCGTGTCCGACTCTGTGCAACCCCAGAGACGGCAGCCCACCAGGCTCCACTGTCCCTGGGATTCTCCAGGCAAGAACACTGGAGTGGGTTGCCATTTCCTTCTCTAATGCATGGAAGTGAAAGTGAAAGTGAAGTCACTCAGTCGTGTCTGACTCTTAGCGACCCCATTGACTGCAGCCTACCAGGCTCCTCCATCCATGGGATTTTCCAGGCAAGAGTACTGGAGTGGGGTGCCATTGCCTTCTCCGAAGTGCTCAATAAATGCTATTTATTAACCTATTATTGTTCCTATTTTCCCTGCAGTCTAGCTCTTCCAGAAAAACCTTGAAGTTTTTATTGTTTGTTTTGTTTTGTTTTATGTTTACTTCTCTTCTCAGTAGGGCACAATAATGATAATTTAAAAACAAGCTTTAGTTAGGGAGGAAGGATTAACTAACATTCTAACAACAATAACAGACTTCACCAACCATATTTTGACGTTCAGGCCTTCCCTACAATGAAGATAGACAATGGTAAAGTTAATCTGGTTTAAACAAACCAATACCACATGTCATCTCCATGCTGTGCTGTGAATAGTTTACCTGGCCATGCCCATCAGCAGTTCTGGAGCTGAGAGGTCCTTCCTATGTTGGGGGCTTTGACTGAGTGTTGTCAGTGCCCTGGGATGAGGGTAAATGGAGCAGAACTGAGAGTCTGAGAGAGACTGCAGGAAACAGGAACAGACAGGCAGATAGGGAACTGAAGTTGACTAAGAAACTGTTTCATTTGATCCTAATAATAGCATTTATCTTCCTCCCTCCTCCTCTTTCTCCTTCCCTTCATTTCCTTTTCCTCCCCCATCTCTCAGTTTCTTTTTCTCTCCTCCACTTCCTCCCTCCCTCCCTCCCTTCCTTCCTTTATGTTGTTTGAGCTCCTATTTTAATTTATGCTCATTTTGCTATTGAAGAAATTTAGCCTAAAATGAAATAACTTACTTTAAGTTACATGGTGTATTTGCGACGGAGACTCATACCATTTTCTTTTTGATTCATAAGCCATTTCTCTTTCTCCTATACTTTTTCTACCTACAAAGAGGACAAAGGGATGTGTTGGAGGGGGAGGCATCTATCCAGGAAGATAGGCTAAGAGCCGAAGTGCCTCCAGTAATAGCCTGGGGGCCCACCCAGTGTCTTTTTGAGCATATTTGCACTAGCCTATCCTAGAGCTTTGTTTATCCTTACCTTCCACTTCAGGGAAATACTGTATTGACTATGACCTGAGTCTTTTATGACATTTTCTTCTTGTCTGCCAAATAAGAAAAATCTCAGTCATATCTTTATGACCATTGCTGAGGCATTTGAATTTTCTGACAGTAATACTCTGTTGCCTTTTTGAGGGTTGAGATTCTTCCCTCATTGCTAAACTGCACAATTTGCTGCATTTTGCTGGATTTGCAAATTATGAAAATGGGAACAACTTCCTTGGGGACTGATTATACTTTTCAAAAATTTGCATTTTGTATTATTAACTCTCAAGAAGACAAAAAAGACTTTCTTCCTTTAAATGAATACTGCTCTGGGCAAGCCCTTTAAACATTTCCATTACACCTTTTGGACAAACAAGTATACAGGTTTGAGTTAAAATGTCTTATAAAAGGGAGGGCTTCTAAATGCCCTATTTTTGTCTTGCCTTCCCTTAAAATATATTTTCCCTGTCAGCTTTTCTGAAGATAACAAAAGGTGCTTGTCAAATATCAGCCTCAGTGATGGCTACTTCTGCCTAGTAATAGCTGCAACTATTTTGCACAGATGGTGTTTATGTGTTTGTTTAAAATGCTAAATATTTTTATAATTTGATAAATAAAACATTAGCAAACAGCTTATGGAAAAATCTGTAAGACCGAGTGAGATAATGAAAGATCAGTCAGTGATGGATGTATACAGTATACATGATGATTTATCAAATAATCACTTAGAGGCAATGTCAGAAACTGTTGAGAGGGATGCTAGCTTTCCTGTTAGTACTCAAAAGCCTAATAGCCCTCTAAACACTGAAGGAGGAAGCACATCTTAGTTTTGGCCAAGAAAAGGAATGTTTACAAAGCGATTTCTCCTGATTAATGATTTGAAGTAGAGAGGTGTTTCTGATTTTTAAAAAATCCAACCAATTTGTCAGTACAATGTCGGAAGGAACAAAGTTTCCTATTTGATTTCATTGACTTAACACATCCTGGGAATAACAAGTACCCTGCTATTCCCCAAACGCGGAGAAGGCAGATGCATGCAGAATAGTTTCTTAATAGAAGCGCTGTCATTTGTTAAAAGAAATGTCTGCTCACATTTCCTCGGGCTCTTTAGGAGTGGGAATAACCAAGCATAACTTCATTTGTTTCTGTGGAACAGCTGCAATGCCATAAACAACCAAGGTAGAAGTAAATATGTTTCTGCTTTTCAACAGGAACGTATTTCTGTTTAGCTCCTTATTTACAAATATATTGCTCCCAAGTTGGGTTTCCTGGGGACATCTTTGCTTTTTCCCTTTAACCAGAAAGGAAGAGACCAATAATGATTACACTGAGTCTAAGCACTGCTGTATTGACCCTGCTGGAGAAGCTGCTGATTGCTTGACTTATGTGTACTAAGTGATCATGAATATTCATCTAGGTCTGTTTTTTTCCAGTGTTTGAATAAGTGCTGCACTTTACTAGAGCTACTTATGATAGCTTGTAGGATTCCAGAATAATATATTAAAGAAGCAAAATTTAGGTTCAATGTGAAGAAGATCTATGTAGGTTTGAGGAAAGAAAGTGAAAGTCGCTCAGTGTATCTGACTCTTTGTGACCTCATGGACTATACAGTTTATGGAATTCTCCAGGCCAGAATACTGGAGGGGGTAGCCTTTGCCTTCTCCACAGGATCTTCCCAACCCAGGGATCGAACTCGGGTCTCCTGCATTGCAGGTGGATTATTTACCAGCTGAGCCACAAGGGAAGTCCAAGAATACTGGAGTGGGTAGCCTGTCCCATTTCTAGCGAATCTTCCCAACCCAGGAATTGAACTGGGGTCTCCTGCATTGCAGACAGATTCTTTATCAGCTGGGCTGAGGGAAGCCTGTAGGTTTGAGGAAGGGTATTTCAAGAGGCATGTCTCAATCCTGGGAGAGTAAATCTCCAGGGTAGATTTTAAAACATACTGTGGGCATGCATGCTAAGTCACTTCAGTCATGTCTGACTCTGTGACTTCATGGACTATAGCCTGCCAGACTCCTCTGTCCATGTGATTCTCCAGGTAAGAATACTGGAGCGTGTTACAATGCCCTTCTCCAGGGGATCTTCCAAACTCAGGTACTGAACCCACGTCTCTTATGTCTCCTGAATTGGCAGCATATTCTTTACCCCTTGAGCTGCCTTGGAAGCCCTTAAAACATACTGCATATGAATTAAATCAGAATCTTTGGAGGTGGGGTTATGACAACATATTTTTTAAACTCCTTAGATGAGCTTAATGTATGAGAGCTACTGTTCTGCATGTTCAGGCTCCTAAGCATGATTTTGCAATCTGTACTAGAATGGATTCCACTTGGAAAGGGACCTGAAGAAGCAATTTAATAAAGAAGACATAGAAATGGCCAATAAATGTTTTGTTTTAAACATATTAAACCTCAATAGTCATCAAAGACATGCAAAATAAAATAGCAGTGGAATGTCATTTTTTCCTATCATATTAGAAAATTTTTAAAACTGACAATATTAAACAGAGAAATAAGACCTAGTGTTTGCCTTGCCAATGCCCATTCATACTTTGACTGTCATGAGCAATCAAATGGCAAGGGGGCCTGACCCTCACTCTTCTCCTAGGTGACTCCCTAAATAGTAGTGCTCATCAAAGTAACAGGAACTCCCAGACTCACTGTTAGGTGTTTCTAGCCTAGCCTGGCCAATCAGAATGGCTTTTTTCAACAGTTGTGGGACTTTCTCCTTTAGTTATAAAAGAAGCAGCACATCACCATCAGCCATCTTGTAACTGTGAGGAAATCAGACTGAGGATGAAGTTATCTGGGGAAAAATAGAATGAAGCTGTTACCACCACCCCCCGCCCCCGCCCCGCCCAGTAACATAAGCCAATAAATCTCGTTTCTGTTTAAGCCACTTTGAGCTAGCTATTATTATCATTATTACTTATAACTGAAAGCATACTGACTGCTTCATCTTATAAGGCTTCAATGAGTACTAACAAACTCAGCAGTTGGAGTTGCAAATTGGAAGCAAAATGTAATATATATCAGAAACCTTAACCTTAAGGTTGTTAATAACCTTAACATTGCTTTACAATCCTACTTCTAAGAGTTTTTCCTCAGGAGATAATGACAGATAATCAAAGACTTTTGTTGAAGAATAGTCAAAACAGATATTTTCAGTAGGTAGAAATTATAAATCACAAAAATAATCAATTTAATAATGCCTGGGCATATTTACATGGAGCAGTTATTTTATGTTTTGACAATATTTACTAATGAACATGAATGATATTAAATGAAAAAAATATGTATATCTAAAATATGTATATGTATATATTCAGTTATATATGTATATATATGTATATATTGGGTTATATTTAACCCAATATATAATTATTATGGCTAATGGGGTTATAGGCAACTTTGATTTCTTCTATGCACCTTTCTGTGTTTTCCAAATGTTCTACAATGGAACACCTTAGTTTTATAACCAAGGGAGAAAAAAAAAAAAAAAAAGATTCTTAACATATGTGATGATCAAGTCCTCTCCAAATCCTGTATCTTATCTATCTTTCCCAGAGGATATGTCAATCCCGAGAACCACTCTTTAATCATTCTGGGGTCTGGCGGGAGCACTGAGAGCCAAGTCATTTTATGCAGAATTCCCTCTCCCAGGGTTTCTAGCCTTCTCCAGATGTGCCATGTGAGCACTAGTCTCAGCAGCCCTGGGAGCTGACGTTCATGCTCCTGAGTCATCATGGGCCAGCATCCCAGCTCCAAGTCCTCTGATAGGGTCTGATGAGGAGTGATGGAGAGTGATGGAGAGTGGGATCTGGGAAGCTCACCTGTTCTCACCTGTTCTGCTGACCATTGACAGAACCTCTAAATCATAGAATTTCTCAAAAGATTAAAAGTGATATATTGAAATTGATTGGCAGCAGTAGGAACAGTTTGCCCCCCTATTTTTACCCTCTTTTGCATTATAGCAAACAGGTATTTGAAATCTCTCTTTTGCCAGAATTTAAAGACCCACTGCCCCTCTATTACTACCTTAAATGAATGAATTCCTTTCTCTAATTCTGTCTGCTTTGAGAAATAAGACAGAAATGGCTTCTTAGAAACAAATAAGAAGGGTTTTCTTCAAGTGCACAGAAGCTGACATCTTCAGAATGTCTGGTTGCAGAGGTGGACAATTGTCACACATGCAGTTGTGCTATGTTTAAGTCTAATGTGGAAAGGAAAAAATAAACAGGAAGGCTCATTTCCAGAAAACAAAGAAAAACATCCCTTATCCCATGAGCTGTAAAGGCTTGGTCAATCAGTGGTCCTGACCTCCAGAGTAGAAGTTGAGCAGGACCTTCTATTTGGCATGGAACAGAGGACTACCCCAAAGTGAAATCATTTACTGGTTCCCAAATTCTCTAACTCTGTGTCAGTGAAGACACTGCTATTAAATAAAGCTGGGAAAGGAGAGTGTGATAAGCTTCATGGTGGAGTTTGCTCACAGGTATCAAAAACACTATGGCTAATGCAGAAAGGAGATTATCACACTGAAAAATATCCAAGCAATTAAGATAATCTGTATCCACTGTGATTCAATTCTCAGATCACTGTTTTTAATATTCATAGAAATCACCTGGGAAACTTTTTAAAATGTCAGTTCTTACTCAGTAGGTATGGGGTGAGAGTCTGCATTTCTAACAAGCTCCCAGGTGACACTGCTTGTCCAAGTGCCACACTTTGAATAGCAGGGTCCTGGATCTATGAAATGGATGAGGCTTGGAACTCAGCTGTGGGGCTGCAGAGTCTTCAGGGAATCCATCCAGCTTGATGAGGGCTTATAGACAGCTGGAACTTCCAGGCAGCTGAAATCATCACTGTGATAGAGGACAGAGAATATGGAAGCTGCACAGAAGCAGGAGTGAGCAGCACAACATACTGTTAGTAATTAAAATGATCATTTTTGGAGTTGGAATCCTTTTATCTTTCAGTACAGTTCAGCTCAGTCACTCAGTCGTGCCTTACTCTTTGCAACCTCATGGACTGCAGCACACGAGGGTTCCCTGTCCATCAGCAACTGCCAGAGCTTGCTTAAACTCATGTTCATCGAGTTGGTGATGCCATCCAACCATCTCATCCTCTGTCGTCCCTTCTCCTCCTGCCTTCAATCTTTCCCAGCATCAGGGTCTTTCCCAATGAGTCAGTTCTTCGCATCAGGTGGCCAAAGTATTGGAGTTTCAGCTTCACCATCAGTGCTTCCAATGAATATTTAGGACTGATTTCCTTTAGAATTGACTGGCTTGATGTCCTTGCAGCCCAAGGGACTCTCTCAAGAGTCTTCTCCAGCACCACAGTTCAAAATCATCAATTCTTCAGCATTCAGCTTTCTTTATAGTCCAACTCTCACATCCATACATGACTACTGAAAAAACCATAGCTTTGACTAGATGGACCATTGTTGGCAAAGTAATGTCTCTGCTTTTTAATATGCTATCTAGGTCGGTCATAACTTTGCTTTCAAGGAGCAAGTGTGTTTTAATTTCATGGCTGCAGTAACCATCTGCAGTGATTTTGAAGCCCCCCAAAATAAAGTGTGTCACTGTTTCCATTCTTTCCCCATCTATTTGCCATGAAGTGATGGGACTGGACGCCATGATCTTCATTTTTTAATGCTGAGTTTTGTTTTTTAATTTAAATTTATTTATTTTAATTAGAGGCTAATTACTTTACAATAGCCAACTTTTTCACTCTCCTCTTTCACTTTCATCAAGAAGCTCTTTAGTTCTTCTTCGCTTTCTGCCATAAGGGTGGTGTGATCTGCATATCTGAAGTTATTGATATTTCTCCTGGCAATCTTGATTCTAGCTTGTACTTCATCCAGCCCGGCATTCTCATGATGTACTCTGCATAAAAGTTAAATAAACAGGGTGACAATATACGGGCTTGAGGTACTCCTTTCCCAATTTGGAACCAGTCTGTTGTTGCATGTCTGGTTCTAACTGTTGCTTCTTGACCTGCAAACAAATTTCTCAGGAGGCAGGAAGGTGGTCTGGTATTCCCATCTCTTGAAGAATTTTCCAGTTTGTTATGATCCACAGAATCAAAGGCTTTGGCATAGTCAATAAAACAGAAGTAGATATTTTATTGGTATTCTCTTATTTCAATGATCCAATAGATGTTGGCAATTTGATCTCTGGTTCCTTTGCCTTTTCTATGACTAATCTTTCAGTACAGTCATACCTTAGACAGGTTACTGAACACCTCTGAGTCTTAGTTTCCTTATCTGTAAAACGAGATAATGGGGGCGATCCTAAGATGGTGGAGGAATAGGATGGGGAGACCACTTTCTCCCCCACAAATTCATCAAAAGATCATTTGAACGCTGAGCAAATACCACAAAACAACTTCTGAATGCTGGCGGAAGGACACCAGGCATTCAGAAAGGCAGCTGAATGTCTTCAAAAGAAGGTAGGACAAAATATAAAAGATAAAAAGAGAGACAAAAGAGTTAGGGATGGAGACCTGTCCTGGGGAGGGAGTCGTGAAAGAGGAGAAGTTTTCAAACAGCAGGAAACCCTCTCACCAGCGGGCCTGTGGGGAGTTTTGGAATCTCAGAGGGCAACATAACCAGGAGGAAAAAATAAATAAATAGAACCCACAGATTATGCACCTAACCGCAACTCCCAGCAAAGAAGTAGCCCAGACGCTCGCATCCACCACCAGCAAGTGAAGGCTGAACAGGGAGGTGCGGGCTGCATTGCTTAGGGTAAGGACCGGGCCTGAATGCCCTGAGGGCAATCTGAGGGAGCTAACATGAGATAGCAACCCAAACCATGGGATAGCCAGAGAGAGAGGGGAAAAAAAAGAAAAAAGACGAGGGAGAGAGAGAGAGAGAGAGAGAGAGAGAGAGAGAGAGAGAGAGAGAGGGAAAGAGAGAGAGAGAAAGAGAGAGAAAGAGAGAGAGAGAACTTTCCCACAAAAAGCTCTAACCTAAGGCACTGCTGGGCCACTCACAGAACAAAGGACTGAGCGAATACCAAAGGAGAGCTAGCCGGCTGTGGACTGGCCCATCCCCCACAGGAGGCAGGGAGGCAGGCTTGCGACAGCCAGAGCTGGAAAGGGGCAAACTCAGCCCCAGAGATGGCATCCTCTACCAAACTGTGAGCAGTCTCCCAGTTGCTAACCAAGTCTTCCTGGGATCCTGGACGGTTGACATCTGCCAGGAGGGTTGCAGCCAGAGATCAGCTCCCCAGAAGAGACACACGGCACACCTGAGACGGTGCTCCCACTGCGCACGACGAGAAACCATGCGGCCAGGACCAGGGAGGAGATAAGATGCACTGCCCACCTGGGGAGAGTGTGCTTGCCAAGCACCTGGTCTCCTGAGCTTCTCGGACCTGGGAAGGGCACAAAACACAGGCCCAACCGAGTTTGTGCCTTTGTGGAGTACCCAAGAACCTGAACCTTAGTGGCTTAGATCTGGGAAGTGCATGCAATCCAGGGCCCTCTTTAGGCAGTTCCCTTGCAAGAGCAACCTGGAGCCTGAGCAGTGTAAACCACGAAAGCACACACGCTGTGAGTGGGGACAAACCCAGTGTGGCCCAGACACTCTGAGAACCCCCACAACATGCTAGTGATATTTGTTTGCAGTGCTCCTCCCTCTCCACAGCATAAATGAACAAGTGAACCTAAAAAATTGACCACCTTTGCTACCTTGTGTCAGGGCAGAAGTTAGATACTGAAGAGACTTGCAAACAGAGGAAGCCAAAATAAACAAAGAAGAGGGAAATGCTTTGGAAGTGACAGGTGCAACAGATTAAAACCTTGTGGTTAGCATTGACTAGATTGCTGCTGTTGCTGTCATTTCAGTCGTGTCTGACTCTGTGTGACCCCATAGACATCAGCCCACCAGGCTCCCCTGTCTCTGGGATTCTCCAGGCAAGAACACTGGAGTGGGTTGCCATTTCCTTTTCCAAGTGAAAAGTGAAAGTGAAGTCGCTCAGTCATGTCTGACTCTTAGCGACCCCATGGACCACAGCCTACCAGGCTCCTTCATCCATGGGATTTTCCAGGTAAGAGTACTGGAGTGGGGTGCCATTGCCTTCTCCGATTGACTACACTGGAAGGGACCCATAGTCCTTGAGAAGAAGTTTAACCTGGAACAAGGAACTATCTCAACAGTGTTAGGGAAATTCCTAGATATATTTTACTATTATCATTTTTCAATTTTTTTTATTTTTAAGTTCTTTATTACTCCTTTAATTTTCATTTTTAAAACCTACTATTACCTTGCAAAAAAGACCCTATTTTAAAGCAAATTTCATATATTTTTATATATTTTTATAACTTTTGTGATTTTTTTTTTTAATTTTGTATTTTTGAGAGTCTAACCTCTACTCTAGATTTTTTATCTTTGCTTTTTGGTATTTGTTATTAATTTTGTACCTTTAAGAATCCAATCTTCAGTACCTATCTTTACTTAGGAGTGTGATTACTGTCTTGATTGCTCTCTCCCCTTTTGACTCTCCTTTTTCTCCCCCAGGTCACCTCTATCTCCTCCCTCCCCCTTCTCTTCTCTACTTAACCCTGTGAATCTCTAGGTGTTTCAGGCTGTGGAGAACACTTATGGAACTGATCACTGGCTAGATTGGTCTGTCTCCTTTTGACTCCTCCTCCTTTCCTCCTGGTCATCTCTATCTCCTTCGTCCCTCTTCTCTTCTCCATGTAACTCCATGAAGCACTCTGAGTGTTGCAGACTGTGGAGAGTAAATAGGGAATTGATTACTGACTAGATTGCTCTCCCCTCTTTTTATTCCCCCTCTTCTCTTCCTGGTCACCTGTATCCTCCCCTCCCTCTTCTCTTCTCCACATAACTCTGTGAACCTCTCTCAGTGTCCCTCACTGTGTAGAATCTTTTCACTGTTAACCTAGATGCTTTATCATCAGTGCTGTATGGATGGATAAGTTTAAGACTGAAAACCAGAAGCAGGAAGCTTAAATCCAAAACATGAGAACACCAGAGAACTCCTGACTCCAGGGACCATTAATCGACAAGAGCTCATCCAAAAGCCTCCATATCTACACTGAAACCAAGCTCCACCCAAGAGCCAACACATTCCAGAGCAAGACATACCAAGCTAATTCTCCACCATAAAAAGCAGGAACATAACCCTGAGCACAAAAATATAGGCGTCCAAAAGTCACACCAAACCCTCAAGGCTCACTACTTGACCCTTCCTTGCACTTCAGAGAGAAGAGATCCAGCTCCACCCACCAGAACACCGAGGGAAGCTTCGCTAACCAGGAAACCATGAACAGCCACTTGTCCAACTCCACAGTCAGGGAGGACCCTCCACAACAAAGAAGAACCACAAATTTCCACATACAGAAAGGCCACCCCAAACATAGCAACCTAAACAAGATGAAAAGGCAGAGAAATATTCAGCAGGTAAAGGAATATGATAAAAGCCCACCAAACCAAACAAAAGTGGAGGAGATAGGGAGTCTACCTGGAAAATAATTCAGAATAATGATAGTAAATATGATCCAAAATCTTGAAAACAAAATGGAGTTACAGATAAATAGTCTGGAGAAAAGGACTGAGAAGATGCAAGAAAAGCTTAACAAGGACCTAGAAGAAATAAAGAGTCCATCAATAATGAATAATTCAATAACTGAGATCAAAGGCACTCTGGAAGAAACCAACAGTAGAATAACTGAGGCAGAAGATAGGATAAGTGAGGTGGTAGATAGAATGGTGGAAACAAATGAGGCAGAGAGGGAAAAAAAAAAAAAAGAATTAAAATAAATGAGGACAACCTCAGAGACCTCTGGGACAATGTTAAATGCCCCAACATTCGAATCATAGGAGTCCCAGAAGAAGAAGACAAAAAGAAAGGCCATGAGAAAATGAGGAGACAATAGTTGAAAACTTCCCTAAAATGGGGAAGGAAATAGCCACCCAAGTCCAAAAAACTCAGAGAGTCCCAAACAGGAAAAACCTAAGGCAAAACACCCCAAGACACGTATTAATCAAATTAACAAAGATCAAACACAAAGAAAAAATATTAAAAGCAGCAAGGGAAAAACAACAAATAACTCACAAGGGTATCTCCATAAGGATAACAGCTGATCTTTCAGTAGAAACTCTTCAAGCCAGAAGGGAATGGTAGGACATACTTAAAGTGATGAAAGAGAAAATCCTATAACCCAGATTTTTGTACCCAGCAAGGATCTCATTCAAATATGAAGGAGAAATCAAAAGCTTAACAGACAAGCAAAAACTCAGAGAATTAAGCACCACCAAACCAGTTCTTCAACAAATGCTAAAGGATCTTCCCTAGACAGGAAACACATAAAAGGTTTATAAACTCAAACCCAAAACAACAAAGTAAATGGCAATCATTATCAATAATTACCTTAAATGTAAATGAGTTGAATGCCCCAACCAAAAGACAAAGACTAGATGAATGGATACAAAAATAAGACTCCTATACATGCTGTCTACAAGAGACCCACCTTAAACCTAGGGACACATACAGACTGAAAGTGAAGGGCTGGAAAAAGATATTTTATGCAAATGGAGACCAAAAGAAAGCAGGAGTAGCATTACTCATATCAGATAAAATAGACTTTTTTTTTGGGTAGATTCTCTCCTTTTTTTCTTCTATGCATTTATTTTATTTTATTTTTTAACTTTACAATATTGTATTGGCTTTGCCATATATCAACATGAATCCACCACATGTATACATGTGTTCCCCATCCTGAACCCTCCTCCCTCCTCCCTCCCTGTACCATCCCTCTGGTCGTCCCAGTGCACCAGCCCCAAGCATCCAGTATAGTGCATCAAACCTGGACTGGTGACTCGTTTCATATATGATATTATAGATGTTTCAATGCCATTCTCCCAAATCATCCCACCCTCTCCCTCTCCCACAGAGTCCAAAAGACTGTTCTATACATCAGTGTCTCTTTTGCTGTCTCATATACAGGGTTATTGTTACCATCTTTCTAAATTCCATATATATGTGTTAGTATACTGTACTGGTGTTTTTCTTTCAGCACTGTTTATAATAGCCAGGACATGGAAGCAACCTAGATGTCCATCAGCAGATGAATGGATAAGAAAGCTGTGGTACATATACACAATGGGGTATTACTCAGCCATTAAAAAGAATACATTTGAATCAGTTCTAATGAGGTGGATGAAACTAGAGCCTATTATACAGAGTGAAGTAAGCCAGAAAGAAAAACACCAATACAGTATACTAAAATAGACTTTGAAATAAAGGCCGTGAAAAGAGACAAAGAAGGACACTACATAACGATCAAAGGATCAATCCAAGAAGAAGATATACAATTATAAATATATATGCACCCAACATAGGAGCACCACAATATGTAAGGCAAGTGCTAACAAGTATGAAAGAGGAAATCAATAGTAACACAATAATAGAGGGAGAATTTAATACCCCACTCACACCTATGGATAGATCAACTAAACATAAAATTAGCAAGGAAACGCGAACTTTAAATGATACAATGGACCAGCTAGATCTAATTGATATCTATAGGACATTTCACCCTAAAACAATGAATTTCACCTTTTTCTCAAGTGCACACAGAACCTTCTCCAGGATAGATCACATCCTGGGCCATAAATCTAGCCTTGGTAAATTCAAAGAAATTGAAATCATCTCAAGCATCTTTTCTGATCACAATGCAATAAGATTAGATGTTAACCACAGGAAAAAAGCTATTCAAATTACAAACATATGGAGGCTAAACAACACACTTCTGAATAACCAACAAATCACAGAAGAAATCAAAAAAGAAATCAAAATATGCATAGAAATGAAAGAAAATGAAAACACAACAACCCAAAAACTATGGGATACAGTATAACAAGTGCTAAGGGGAAGGTTTGTAGCAATACAAACCTACCTAAAGAAACAGGAGAAAAATCAAATAAATAACCTAACTCTACACCTAGAGCAACTAGAAAAAGAAGAAATGAAGCAATAGTAGAAGAAAGACATCATAAAAATTAGGGCAGAAATAAATGCAAAAGAAACAAAGGAGACCATAGCCAAATACAACAAAGCTAAAATCTGGTTCTTTGAAAATTTAAATAAAATAGACAAACCATTAACCAGACTCAAGAAAAAAGGGAGAAAACTCAAATCAACAGAATTAGAAATGAAAATGGAGAGATCACAACAGACAACACAGAAATACAAAGGATCATAAGAGATTACTGTCAGCAATTATATGCCAAAAAAAAAAAAAAAATGGACAACTTGGAAGAAATTGACAAATTCTTAGAAAAGTATAACTTTCCAAAACTGAACCAGGAAGAAATAGAAAATCTTAACAGACCCATCACAAGCACAGAAATCAAAACTGTAATCAAAAATCTAACAAACAAAAGCCCAGGACAAGATGACTTCACAGATGAATTTTACAAAAAATTTAAAGAAGAGCTAACACCTATCCTATTCTAACTCTTCCACAAAATTGCAGAAGAAGGTAAACTTCCAAACTCAAATGAGGCCACCATCACCCTAATACCAAAACCAGACAAAGAAACCACATAAAAAGAAACCTACAGGCCAATATCACTGATGAACATAGATGCAAAAATCCTTAACAAAATTCTAGCAAATAGAATCTAACAACATATTAAAAAGATCATACATCATGGCCAAGTGGGCTTTATCCCAGGGATGTAAGGATTCTTCAATATTTGCAAATCAGTTGGAGTGATACAGCACATGAAAAAATTGAAAGATAAAAACCATATGATTATCTCAGTAGATGCAGAGAAAGCCTTTGAAAAAATCCATCATCCATTTATGATAAAAACCCTCCAGAAAGCAGCCATAGAAAGAACATGCCTCACCATAATAAAAGCCATATATGATAAACCCACAGCAAACATTATCCTCAATGGTGAAAAATTGAAAGCATTTCCCCTAAAGTCAAGAACAAGACAAGGATGCCCACTCTAACCACTACTATTCAATATAGTCTTGGAAGTTTTAGCCATAGCAATCAGAGAAGAAAAAGGAATAAAAGGAATCCAGATTGGAAAAGAAGTAAAACTTTCACTGTTTGCAGATGACATGATACTCTACATAGAAAACCCTAAAGACGCCAACAGAAAATTACTAGAGCTAATCAGTGAATATAGTAAAGTTGCAGGATATAAAATTAACACACAGAAATCCCTTGCATTTGTATACACTAACAATGAGAAAACAGAGAGAGAAATTAAGGAAACAATTCCATTCACCATTGCAATGAAAAGAATAAAATACTTAGGAATATATCTACCTAAAGAAACAAAAGACTTATATGTAGAAAACTATAAAACACTGGTGAAAGAAATCGAAGATGACACAAATAGATGGAGAAATATACCATGTTCATGGATCAGAAGAATCAATGTAGTGAAAATGAGTATACTATCCAAAGGAATCTATAGATTCAATGCAATCTCTATCAAGCTACCAATGGTATTTTTCACAGAGCTAGAACAAATAATTTCACAATTTGTATGGAACTACAAAAAAACCTTGAATAGCCAAAGCAATCTTGAGAAAGAAGAACATAACTGGAGGAATCAACCTGTCTGACTTCAGGCTATGCTACAAAGCAGCAGTCATCAAGACAGTATGGTAGTGGCACAAAGACAATAGATCAATGGAACAAAATAGAAAGCCCAGAGATAAATCCACGTACCTATGGACACCTTATCTTTGACAAAGAAGGCAAGAATATACAATGGAGAAAAGACAATCTTTTTAACAAGTGGTGCTAGGAAGATTGGTCAACCACTTGTAAAAGAATGAAACTAGAACACTTTATAACACCATACAAAAAAATAAACTCTAAATGGATTAAAGATATAAATGTAAGACCAGAAACTATATAACTCATAGAGGGAAACATAGGCAAAACACTCTCGGACGTAAGTCATAGCAGGATCTTCTATGACCCACCTCCCAGAGTAATGGAAATAAAAGAAAAAATAAACAAATGGGACCTAATTAAACTTAAAAGCTTCTGCACAATAAAGGAAACTATAAGCAAGGTGAAAAGACAGCCTTCAGAATGGGAGAAAATAATAGCAAATGAAGCAACTAACAAACAACTAATCTCAAAAATATACAAGCAACTCCTGCAGCTCAATTCCAGAAAAATAAGTGACCCAATTAAAAAATGGGCCAAATAACTAAACAGACATTTCTCCAAGGAAGACATACAGAGGGCTAACAAACACATGAAAAGATACTCAACATTACTCAATATCAGAGAAACGCAAATCAAAACCACAATGAAGTACCATCTCATGCTGGTCAGAATGGCTGTTATCAAAATGTTCCCAAACAATAAATTCTGGAGAGGGTGTGGAGAAAAAGGAACCCTCTTACACTGTTGGTGGGAATGCAAACTAGTACAGCCACTATGGAGAACAGTGTGGAGATTCCTTAAAAAACTGGAAATAGAACTGCCATACAACACAGCAATCCCACTGCTGAGCGTATACACCAAGGAAACCAGAATTGAAAGACACACCAATGTTCATCTCAGCAATGTTTACAATAGCCAGGACATGGAAACAACTTAGATGTCCATTAGCAGATGAATGGATAAGAAAGCCATGGTACATATACACAATGGAATATTACTTCTATTAAAAAGAATGAATTTGAATCAGTTCTAATGAGGTGGATGAAACTGGAGTCTATTATACAGAGTGAAGTAAGTCAGAAAGAAAACACCAATACAGTATATTTTTGCATATATATGGAATTTAGCAAGATGGTAAATTTAGTAAGACCCTATATGCAAGACAGCGAAAGAGACACGGATGTAAAGAACAGACTCTTGGACTCTGTGGGAGAAGGCGAGGGTGGGATGATTTGAGAGAATAGCATTGAAACATATATATTATCATATGTGAAATAGATCACCAGTCCAGGATCGATGCATGAGACATGGTGCTCAGGGCTGGTGCACTGGGACGAACCTGAGGGATGGGGTGGGGAGGAAGGTGAGAGGGAGGTTCAGGGTGGGGAACATGTGTACACCAATGGCTGATTCATGTGAATGTATGGCAAAAACCACCACACTATTGTAAAGTAATTAACCGCCAATTAAAATAAAAAAAAAATAAAAAAGAAAAGAGAGCTAATGACTCTGAGAGTTTTGTGGGAGATAATATGCGAAATACTTGATGTGTTAAATACAAAGCTGTGGTGAAAACATAGCAGCTGTTAATGAGATTATTATCTTCATGATTATGACTGTGTAAGGGGCATGGTTATTTATAAATTAATATGTGTTAGTCACTCAGTTGTGTCTGACTCTTTGTGACCCCATGGGCTGTATCCCACCAGGATTCTCTGTCCATGGAATTATTAATTCACACAGATATTGTAAAAACGAGGCTTCTAGGGTTATATATAAGGTGGTACCACTAGAAACACATCTCCATACTCTCCTTGATCTAAAATGTCAGTAGTCACCTTTTAGATCCAAAGTGCCTCTATGTCTTGAGTCCTTTTGTTGTCTTCAAAGTTATAACCATTATGCTTTTATTGGAAGAGTGTGATAGCCTATGGAGACAATCTGTACATAACAGTAGGAAATATCTGCCCCAGAGAGAGGAGCCAGTAGTATTTCTAAAGGTGCCCACAGAACATTGGTCCTACTCTAAGACAACCATTTTTGTAATGAGATTTGAGTGAAGGGTATGTAGTGGCAGTGGGGGATTGAGGGTAATCCTCAATCATCATTCACTGAAGTCCTACAACATTTGGGTACTTTACATACTGGCATACTTTATCCAATTTAATATGGCAATTCTATGGGATAAGTAGAAATGAGATAACTAAAAATTTGGGAATGGAGATGCCAGCAAATTTCCAGGTTCTCACAGCCCAAAGTAATGGACTTGAGACTGAAATATAAATTTTTATGAATTACCTTTTACTTTAAGACCTTCCTGACTTCAAATGCCTCCTGCCTAGTGTCTGGCACTCTCATTTTTTGAGCCACTGCTTAAAGTCCTTTTGAAAACAAGTACTCTTAGTTGACTATGAAGGGTTCTGTGTTTGCCAGATAGTGTCATTCAGACCATAGCTGAATAAATGAGAGAACATCATAGCTTGGAGGGTACAAATAGCAGTGGGGATAGTTGAACTTGATCTGAGGAAAGTTCTACTGCTGTCAAAGAAAGGTAAGGGGTAGAAAAGAAAACTTTGAAGAGTCTGAGGGCAGCAGATGCCCCCAGATGGGGTAATGACATCCATATAGAGCCAAGAGAGGGAGCCAAGAATACCAGATGAACTCCCAATTTCTCCTAGCTTCTTCCTGACCAAGCCATGCCAATACCTTGGGGCCCAGTCCTCAGAGCTTCTTTCATCCCTAGAATTCTGGGACTCACTCAGAATCTTAGGGATCTTAAGGTCAGACTATACCATCAGCTCCAAAGGGAATTAAGTGAGTCTCAAACTCCAAAAATTTAATCAGAACACAAAAGATACTAGGACTTGGCTCCACTAGCTTTTAACCGGAATGGCTGTATTGGGACAATAAAAAGTAATCAGGGAAGTCAGGTTTCAGAGAGAGAAAAATAAAGCATATACGCAGAGAGAAGCAAAAATGAAAGGCATGTGACTCTGAGGACTGATGTGGAGACCAGCTAACAAGTAGTCAGGCTTCTGGGCTCTTGTGCAGTCTCTGGTTCTAGCCACCTGTGAGGCTGGCAATCCTGCCTGCTATGAAAGGCATCTTGTTTCTTACCAATTAGTGCCTCATTGGTTTTAGAGTAACTTTCAGTGGACCTCTGTTACTGGTGACTAAGCAATTCTGAACCAAGGTAACCATAATCTCATTTGGCCAAATTTGGCTTAAAACTCAACATTCAAAAAATGAAGATCATGGCATCCTGTCCCATCACTTCATGGCAAATACATGGGGAAACACTGAAAATAGTGACAGACTTTATTATTTGGCCTCCAAAATCACTGCAGATGGTGGCTGCAACCATGAAATTAAAAGACGCTTGCTCCTTGGAAGAAAAGCTATGATCAAACTAGACAGTGTATTATAAAGCAGAGACATGACTTTACTGACAAAGGTCCATACAGTCAAAGCTATAGTTTTTCCAGTTGTCACATATGGATGTGAGAGTTGGACCATAAAGATGGTTGAGTGCCAAAGAATTGATGCTGTGGTGTTGGAGAAGATTCTTGAGAGTCCCTTGGACTGCAAGGAGATCCAACCAGTCCATTCTAAAGGAGATCAGCCCTGGGTGTTCTTTGGAAGGAATGATGCTAAATTTGAAACTCCGGTACTTTGGCCACCTCATGCAAAGAGTTGACTCATTGGAAAAGACTCATTGGAAAAGACTCTGGAAGGGATTGGGAGCAGGAGGAAAAGGGATCGACAGAGGATGAGAAGGCTGGACGGCATCACCGACTAGATGTATGTGAATTTGAGTGAACTCCGGGAGATGGTGATGGACAGGGAGGCCTGGCATGCTGCAATTCATGGGGTCGCAAAGAGTAGGACACGACTGAGCAACTTTCACTATACTATACAACTCTGACTTTAACCCCAGTTTCCTTATCTGTAAAAAATATGTGATCACCCCTACTTCACATAGCTATGGTGAGATATAAGAAGAGATTGTTTATGAAGGTGCCTGGCCTATACATTGTCAGTCCCTTTCTCTTCTTCTCTCTACAAATGACACTAAGCCCTAGGGATATACTGAGTTCATCATATTCCTCTTAGACCTTCTATGGAGCTTGGAATACAGAAGGTGCTATCTGAGTATATACTGAATGAATCAAAATTGTTGGCCACTTATTCTTTCAGCTGCAGACTGAAGGGAAAAAATACATAGTGTTGATTTCATCATTTACCAGCTAAATTAGCAGCTTTTTCTTATAATATTTTTTCTTCATGTTAAATTAACATATAAACTGATAGAGATGTCCCCATTTTAGACATAGTCAGGGTATTCTCCTAAGTTGAAGCCTGAGACACAGCAGAGTGGCCCTTACTCAGCTGGTTTCTAGTCCTGACCCTGTTTAACTCATAACTGGTGATCTCAGTTATGTCATTTTAGTCTCTGTTTGAAGTTATCAACTGATAAAATGTACACATTAAATTAAATCATCTTCTAAGTTTATATTAGCCCTATATTTTGAAATACTTCCAAGCATAATATTTATATTAAATATGAAGGCTTAAATGATCAGAATTTTATAATTTGGCCACCAAACTATGGTAGCTCAGTGTTAAAGAATCTACTCGCCAATGTATGAAATATAGGAGATGTGTTTGATCCCTGAGTTGGGAAGATCCCCTGGAAGAGGAAATGGCAACCCTCACCAGTATCCTTGCCTGAAAAATCTCATGGACAGAGGAGAGTGACAGGCTACAGTCTATAGGGTCACAAAGAGTCAGACAGTACTGAGTGACTGAGGACAGCACATAAAGCACACAGAATAAATTATTATATTAATTATTAAACTGATAATGTTCTTGTAAGAGTAAATCAACCGGGAATATTACTATTGAATTTTGACTTTGGTTGACAATTTTCAGGCTCATGATTTTACAATTTAAGTCAAACTATTCTAATTGATATCTTGGTTAGATTAAGGAAAATTTTCTTTTGAAAGGATCCAAACACTGGCAACATTTAATCTCTTTTAAAGGAGCACCACAATATAGCTGCCTACAAGGTTAGTCTATGTCTACACTGGGCATGTAGATTTTATTCCTCCAATAAAGATAAGGAAGTTATGCAATTGTGGGGATATAATATTTTTATCTTCTTAAAAATAAACACACAAAAAACTAATACCATACTCTCTAACTTCAGCTCCATTTCTCTGACTGGTTTAAAGACAACTCATTCAAAGAGTTGTGTATACATCCTGTATCCAATGTCTCAACCCTCATTCTCTCTCAAAGTCAAACTAGTCAGGCTTTCTTCCCTATCACCCCACATTTAAAACTTTCCCTATCAAGTCACCAATGACTACTGTGATGCTGAGTGCACTGATCAGTTCTCAGAACTCACTCACCCTGATCCACTGCGGTATTAGGTACAACTGATGACTCCTTCTGTAACCTCTTTTGCTTGGCTTCCAGCACATCACAAAGTCCTAGTTTTCCTCCTGCCTCACTGACCTCTCTTTCTTAAAATCGTTTGCTAGTTCCTTCTCTTATTCACAGCCTCTAAATACTGTGATCCTCCAGGACTCTCTTTTGTATTTAAACTTATTTCATTGGTGATCTCATCCAGTATCCTGACTTCAAATACCATATACATGCTGAGACTCAAAAGTGAATGTGTACAGAACAGATCTCTCCCTCTAACTTCTGGTCTCCTACACTCATCATACTTGAATGTTCAACAAATATCTCAAATATAACATGTCCAAAACTTGATCTTACTTCAGAACTTGCTTCTCTTACAGCGTTCCCCATCTCAGTTAATGGCAAACAGACAGGTCAAAATCATAATCTTTTATTTTTCCCTTTCTTTCCTATCAAAAATCTCATTCACTAGCAAATCATTCTGACTTTTTCTTCAAAGTATATTCAGATTCTGACCTCTTCTCATTACTATCTACCACTACCATCCTGGGCTGAGCCACATGATTTCTCATTTGGATTATGAAAACCAAGTCCTAATTGTTCTCTTTAACTTTTCCCTTCATCCCCCAGAGAATATACTCAATATAGAAGCTTAAGTTATCCCATTGAAATGTAAGACAGATCATGCTTTAAAGTTTCAGTGATTCTCCATGCCACTAAGAGTTAAAGCCAACATACTTAGAAAAATATGAAAACTCTACTCAGTCTGTCCCCTAATTATCTCACTAATCTCATATTATTCCCCTCATTTACTCCATTCCAGCCACTTTGGCCTCCCTGATATTTCTTAACTGGTTCAAGTGTAGTCCTGCTTCAGGGAATTTGTACATGCTGTTCACCAAACGTGGAATTTTCTCCTTCCTCATATTTCTGTGGCTTGAGCCCTCATCTTTTTCACATTTTGGCTTGATTGCCCTCTTCGGAGTGAGGCCTTTTCTAACCAACCTATTTAAAAATACAAGTTCTTATCTACCCCCCACCTCACAATACTCCTTACCTTCCTTCTCTGTTTTAATTTTTCCCATAGAACTTTCCCTATCTAATGTACTGTATGATTGACTTATTTATTTGCTTACTGTTGATTTCCTCCTACTGGAATATAAGCTTCAGGAGTATAATGATTTTTGTGTCAGTTTTGCTCATTGCTACAGTTCTCAGATCCTGTCATGGTACCCGGCATAGAGCAGGTGCTAAATAAATGTGTTAAATAAAGCAATATTTATGTGGCGATGTAGAGATTTTGCCTAATAGTGTATAATGAGACATATTAGTGTATGTGTATAACATAATAGTGTATAATGAGACTCTTTTTCTGATAGTTTCAAGTGCAAAATAAACATTTTTTTGTTTTTGTTATGAGCTCTTCAGAATCCCACACAGTGGTAGAGATATCTCTTTTCTGCAAGAGTAGGCCACAATGATCTCAACACAATTTCAGGTCATTTCACAGTAACTTCTTCAAATAACAGGTAATTTGTTTCCTTAAATTAGATCATGTCATTACCTCCTACTCCAGTCACTGAAGGTCAAAATCTCCAGTTCTGTTTCAGCTCCAGGCACTTTAAGCTACTGCTCTTGTCGTGCCTTGGGACATATTTGCTACCAATAGTAGAAAGAAACAGGTATAAGTGGGTTTGTTCCACTTAGTCATCTTTTAAGATTTGGTTCAAAGTTGACTTTTTCTCTGAAGTTTTTCAGGAACCCACCTTTCCTCTCATAAATAAATTAGGAATCTTTCTCTCATTTTTCCTGTCCCGATAATATTCATATTAGAACACCTGAAATATGTCATCGTACTACACATTTGTTTTCAAGTCTATCTCTTCTATTAGAATGTAAGTTCTGATGTTCAAAACTCTGTCTTTGCAACTCCAATATCTAGATAGGCTTTAGTGTATAGTAGACTCTCCTGAAATATTCTGAATCAAATGAGTGACTACAACTGAACAGGTCAATTACCAGTGACCAACTGATTGTTGCTTGCCAGGGTCACAGTCATGGAAAGAACACCATGAGGTAAATTGGAGATGTTGTTGTAAGTATTGCTGTCCTCACCACCATCACATCATCATCATCATCACCAAACAACTGCATAATTGTTTGAACCAGGTACTATGTGAGGCTATGGTACATCTGCATGAGGACCTTAACAGTCAAACTGAAGAGGTAAGCTTTAGCATAAAAGGTAAATGACAATAAAAGATAGCATAGAATAAATGTCCAGGAAGTTAAATAAACAAAAGAATAGTAGACTAGAGTGATCAAGGAGGGCTTTATGGGAGACAAGGGTGTTAAATTGTGTTGTGAAAGACAAGTGGCTGAGCTGCTTATACAGAAGGAATGCATCTCAGGCAGGCTTGACCAGGGCACAGACTAGGTATCTCCACTCTGTGGTTAGGCACATTAGAAATGAAGTTACAAAAAAATGGGGATGTTTTTATTAGATTAAAATTTTAACAAATTCTTCTTCTTCTAAAATTCTTCATTATCAAAGAACATGAATTCTTGATTTAGAAAATAAATGAGAAATGATGAAAAATGCAGAAGCAAAAGAACTAGAGTTTCAGTTCAAGATTTTTAATGTTTGAGATTTTGATCTTGAGAATATTTCTGTTTCTTTAAGATCTTCTTTGTGCAATGCAGAACTATACATGTCTTTGCAGATTATATAAATGTGTGTGATAAGTAAAGCAGATCGTGAGAAAGTGAATGCTTTAAAAATGCTAAGCGCAATTTATCTATAGACTTTTTCTAAAGATTAAGTAAGATTACATAGTCAAGATATTTGTTAGCAATAATAAGCGACCTGCCTTCCTACAAACTCCAGCTACTGTTAGCTTTAAATGACTCACATGATTATAACCAAAATAGACACTTCTACAATGCTGCTGGGATCATATTACCATAGCTAAGATTCAGAGTATTTATTTCAGGCTAAGTATATTGCCAACAAAGGTCCGTCTAATCAAGGCTATGGTTTTTCCTGTGGTCATGTATAGATGTGAGAGTTGGACTGTGAAGAAGGTTGAGCGCCGAAGAATTGATGCTTTTGAACTGTGGTGTTGGAGAAGACTCTTGAGAGTCCCTTGGACTGCAAGGAGATCCAACCAGTCCATTCTAAAGGAGATCAGCCCTGGGATTTCTTTGGAAGGAGTGATGCTAAAGCTGAAACTCCAGTACTTTGGCCACCTCATGCAAAGAGTTGACTCATTGGAAAAGACTCTGATGCTGGGAGGGATTGGGGGCAGGAGGAGAAGGGGACGACAGAGGATGAGATGGCTGGATGGCATCACTGACTCAATGCACGTGAGTCTGAGTAAACTCCGGGAGTTGGTGATGGACAGGGAAGCCTGGCGTGCTGAGATTCATGGGGTCGCAAAGAATCGGACACGACTGAGCGACTGAACTGAAATATATACCTAAGCACTTTATGTGGTCATTTCACTTAATCCTCTCGTATTTATTATAATTAGTATCTCAGAAAGGGAAACTGAGGCTCAAGTGGTATAAGCCTGACATAGTGTTCCCAAAGCCATCCTCCAATAAATAAAGTCATAACTCCTAATACAAATTATAGGGTTTTCACTTTGATATCAACAAGCCTAGCAAAGAAAAACAAACAAACAAACAACTCTTCTGCTGGAAGAAAAGTCACATAACAAACACACTAAAAATAAAAACACAATGTTATTTTTGAGCAGTAGGTAAGAGTTTTTACAGTTAAAATACAGGTAAAATCAAAACCTAAAGAAAGGTTGCTTGTCATGGGCTCACTACATCACCATCCAAATATGAACTTAGCTCTACTTTGTATGAGAAATTATGATTAGAGAGAAAGGACAAATGAGATGTCATAAGAGAATAATTCCAGAATTTTTACTTTAGTCAAATAAACCCTCTAATATTACCAGCAAAGAATGGGTAAAGAATGTTAACAACTCAAAAGAATTTGCCACAGTTTATTCTTTGGTGTCAAGTGTGCTATTGGACATGCAGTTTTAATAGCTTAAAGATTCCTTAAAATCATGAATAAATTATATATCAAAAATGCTCCTCTGCTCCTAAGTGTGAAATGAATCTCTAAAAACGATAGAGATAAATTTATTTGATTATTAATGGCCTTCTTTAGAATTGTACCTGTTTCTTTCATGAGAGATATTAGCAGCTCTTTGAAAAGAAATACGACTCAGTTTACTTGTGTTTATTAATCTCAGCATCTAGCACCTAGCCTGATACTTAACCAAATTTTAATAGAAGCTTGATGAATAAAAGGAAGAGAGAGATTTATTTTTGGCAATGAAGACAGCCTTTATCTCCTAGCCTGATAATGTCTTATCAAAACTGCATATCGGAAAACTCACTCTGATCTGGTCTTTAAATTTAGGAAGAGGCCTTTTAAACTTAATTCCATCATTTTCTAATTTGCTGTCAGGGATGGAGTTTTATTTTAATTCATAGACTCTCAGGCAATAAATTAAAGCTATAACATAGTAAAGTTTGAATCTGCAGAGTTGTGTTCAAAAATTTGAGAAAAGAGTTTTGGGTTTTCTTTTTCTTTTTAATTTTTTAAATTTTAATTAAAGGATGATTACTTACAATATTGTGATCATTTCTGTCAAACATCAACATGAATTGGCCAGAAGTATACATATGTCCCCTCCCTCTTGAAACCCCTCCCACTTCCTTCCCCACCTAACCCCTCTAGATTGTCACAGAGCACTGGATTTGGGTTCCCTGCATCATACAGCAAATTCCCACTAGCTATCTATTTTATCTATTATCTAGTAATGTATATGTTTCAATGTTATTCTCTCAAATTGTCCCACACTCTTCTTCCCCCAATGTGTCCAAAAGTCTGTTCTTTCTGTCTGTCTCTCCTTTGCTGTCATGCAAGTAAGATCATCAGTACCACCTTTCTATATTCCATATATATGCTTAAGTATATGACATTTGTCGTTCTCTTCGTGACTTGCTTCAGTCTGTATAATACGTTATAGGTTGATCTGCCTCATTAGAACTGATTCAAATGTGTTCCTTTTTATAGCTTATTAATACTCCATTGTGTATATATACCATAACTTCCTTATCCATTCATCTGTCAATGTCCATCTAGGTTACTTCCATGTCCTAGCTATTGTAAGTAGTGCTGGGATGAGCATTGGAGTACATGTGTCTTTTTCAATTATGGTTTCCTGAGGGTATATGCCTAGTAGTGGGATTTCTGGGTCATATGATAGTTTTATCACTAGTTTTTAAATAAATCTCCATGCCATTCTCTATAGTGACTGTATCAATTTGCATTCCCATCAACAGTGCAAGAGGGTTCTTTTTTCTCCATACCCTCCCCAATGTTTATTGTTTTAGATTTTTGATGATGGCCATTCTGACCAATGTGAGATGATACTTCATTGTAATTTTGATTTCCATTTCACTAATTTTCTTGGGCTCCAAAATCACTGCACGTGGTGTTGGCAGCCATGAAATTAAAAGACACTTGCTCCTTGGAAGAAAAACTATACCAAACCTAGACAGCATATTTAAAAGCAAAAACATTACTTGACCAACAAAGATCTGTCTAGTCAAAGCTATGTTTTTTCCAGTAGTCGTGTATGGATGTGAGAGTTGGACCATAAAGAAAGCTCAGTGCCAAAGAACTGATGCTCTTGAACTATGGTGTTGGAAAAGACTCTTTGAGAGTCGCTTGGACGGCAAGGAAATCCAACCAGTCCCTCCCTAAAGGGAAATAAGCCCTGAATATTCATTGGAAGGACTGACATTGAAGCTGAAACTCCAATACTTTGGCCACCTGATAAGAAAAACTGACTCCTTAGAAAAGACTCTGATGGGGGTAAAGATTGAAGGCAGGAGGAGATGGGGATGACAGAGGATGAGATGGTTGGATGGCATCACCAACTCAATAGACATAGTTTGAGCAAGCTCTGGGAGTTGGTGGGATGGACAGGGAAGCCTTGTATGCTGCAGTCCAAGGGGTCATAAAGAGTTGGACACGACTGAGTGACTGAACTGAATTGAACTGAATAATCAGTGATGTTGAGCATATTTTCATTTTATTAGCCATCTGTATGTTTTCTTTAGAGAAATCTCTGCTTAGGTCTTCTATCCACTTTTTGATTGGGCAGAAAGTATTCTGGTATTGAGCTACACAAGCTGTTTGTATATTTTGGAGATTAATTCTTTGTCAGTCATTTCATTAGCCATTATTTTCTCCCATTCTGAGGGTTGCCTTTTTGCCTTGTGTGTAGTTGCCCTCATTGTGCAAAAGGTTTTAAGTTTAATTAGGTTCCATTTTTGGTTTTGTTTCCTTTTCTCTAGAAGATGGATCATAGAGGATCTTATTGTGATTTATGTCAGAGAGTGAGTGTTCTGCCTACGTTTTCCTTGATGAGTTTTATAGTTTCTGGTCTTATGCTTAGGTCTTTAATCCATTTTGAATTTATTTGTGTGTATGGTGTTAGGAATTGTTCTAATATTGTTCTTATACACTTAGCTGACCAATTTATCCATAACTATTTGTTCAAGAGACTGTCTTTCCTCCACTGTATATTTTTGCCTCCTTTGTCAAATATAAGGTGCCCATACATGCATGATCTTTATGATTTCTTTCCTCCTACTAACTTTGTTTGTTTTGTTGTTGTTGTTGTTCTTTTTCTAGTTGCCTTAGATGTATGGTTAGGTTATTTATTTGATTTGTTTCTTGACGTAGGCTTGCGTTGCTATAAACTTCCCTCTTTGCACTGCTTTTACTGCATCTCATAGGTTTTGAGTTGTCTTGTTTTTATTGTCATTTGTTTCTAGGCATATTTTGATTTCTTTTCTTTATTTCTTCAGTGATCTGTTGGTTATTCAGAAGCGTGTTGTTTAGCTTCCATGTGTTTGTGTTTTTCTTTATAGTTTTTTTCCCCCCCATTGTGATCAGAAAAGATTCTTGAAGTGATTTCAATATCTCTAAATTTACCATGGCTTGATTTGTGGCCCAAAATGTGATATATCCTGGAGAATGTTTAATGTGCACTTGAGAAAAAATTAAATATATTGCTTTTGGATGAAATGTCCTGTAGATATCAGTTAGACCCAACTGGTCCATATATCATTTTAAACTTGTGTTTCCTTATTAATTTTCTGTCTGGATGATCTGTCTATTGGTGTGAGTGGAATATTAACGTCCTCCACTATTGCTACACTATTGCTACTGTCAATTTCCCCTTTAATAGTTGTTAGCATTTGCCTTATGTATTTGAGGTGCTCGTATATTAGGTGCATGCATATTTATAATTGTTATATCTTTTTCTTGGATTAATACCTTGATCAGTATGCAGTGTCCTTCTTTGTCTCTTGTGACAGTCTTTATTTTAAAGTCTATTTTATCTGATACAGTATTGCTGCTCCCTCTTTCTTTCGATTTCCATTTACATGGAATATCTTTTTCCAACCCCTCACTTTCAATCTCTATGTGTCACTAGGTTTGAGGTGGGTCTCTTGTTGTTCAGTCACTTAGTCGTGTCCAACTCCTTGTGACCCCCTGGACTGCAGCAGACCAGGCTCCCCTGTCCTTCACCATCTCCTGCAGCCTGCTCAAACTCATGTATATCAAGTCGATGATGCCATCCAACCATCTCATCCTCTGTCATCACTGTCTCCTGCCTTCAATTTTTTCTAGCATCAAGGTCTTTTCCAATGAGTCAGTTCTTTGCATCCAGTGGCCAAATTATTGGAGTTTCAACTTCATCATCAGTTCTTCCAAAGAATATTCAGGGTTGATTTTCTTTAGGACTGGTTTGATATCCTTGCAGTCCAAGGGACTCTCAAGAGTCTTCTTCAGCGCCACAGTTAGAAGGCATGTGTTCTTCCTCATTCAGCCTTTTTTATGGTTCAACTCTCACATCCATACTTGACTACTGGAAAAATTGCAGCTTTCACTATACAGACTTTGGAGGCAAAGTAATGGGTCTCTTGTAACCAGCATATATCAGGTTCTTGTTTTTGTATCCATTCAGCCAATCTGTGTCTTTTGGTTGGAGCACTTATCCCATTTACATTTAAGGTAATTATTGAAAGTATATCCTGTTACCATTTGCCTTATTGTTTAGATTTGTTTTTATGGGCCTATTCTATGTTTCTTGTCTAGAAAAGTTCCTTTAGCATATGTTGAAGAGCTGGTTTCGTAGAGCTGAATCCTTTTAGCTTTTACTTGTCTGTCTGTAAAGCTTTTGATTTCTCATTCGAATGTGAATGAGGTCCTTGCTGGATAGAATAATCTTGGTTGCAGGTTTTTCCCTTTCATCACTTTAAATATATCCTGACATTCCCTTCTGACCTGCAGAGTTTCTGTTGAAAGATCAGCTGTTGGCCTTATGAGGGTTCTCTTGTATGTTATTTGTTTCTTTTAACATTTCTTCTTTGTATTTAATTTTCATTAGTTTGATCAATATGTGTCTTGGCATGTTTCTTCTTAGGTTTATCCTGTATGGAACTCTCTGGACTTCTTGGCTTGAGTGGTTATTTCCTCTCCCATTGTAGGGAACTTTTCAACTATAATTTCCTTAAATATTTCCTCATGCCCTTTCCTTTTGTCTTCTTCTTCTCTGATGTCTATGATTGGAATGTTGGTGTGCTTCATGTTATCCCAGAAGTCTCTAAGACTGTCCTCATTCCTTTTTATCCTTTTTTCTTTATTCAGCTCTGCTTTAGTTATTTCCACCATTCTATCTTCTAGCTCACTATCTGTTCTTCTGCCCCATTTACTCTACTGTTAGTTCCCTCCAGTGTATTTTTAATATCAGTTATTGCATTGTTTATAGTTGATTGTTTATTCTTTAATTGTCCTAGGTCACTGTCAAACATTTTTTGTAGCTTCTCGATTCGTGCCTCCAGTCTGTTTACCCATGCCCCCATTTTGTTTTCAAGATTTTTGCATCATCTTTACTGTCATTACTCTGAATTCTCTTTCAGGTACACTATCTATTACCTCCTTATTTCTTGGTCTTGTGAGTTTTTATCATGTCCCTTCCTCTGCTGCATATTTCTCTGTATTTTCATTTGTTTAGTTTGCAAATAGATATGGAAAAAGTGGAAACTGTGGCAGGATTTATATTATTGGGCTCCAAAATCACTGCAGACAGTGACTTCAGCCAAAAAATTAAAAGGCACCTGCTCCTTGGAAGAAAAGCTATGACAAAACTAGATGGCATATTAAAAAGCAGAAATATCCTTTTGCCAACAAAGGTCCATATGGTCAAAGCCATGTTTTTTCCAGTAGTCATGTATGCATGTGAAACCTGGATAAGAAAGTAGGCTGAGAATTGACAAATTGATGCTTTTGAATTGTAGTGTTGGAGAAGACTCTTGAGTGTCCCTTGGACAGCAAGGAGATCAAACTAGTCAATACTAAAGGAAATCAACCCTGAATAGTCACTGAAAGCACTGATGCTAAAGCTGAAGCTCCAATATTTTGGACACCTGATGTGAAGAGCCAACTCATTGGAAAAGACCCTGATACCGGGAAAGATTGAGGGCAGGAGAGAAGGGGATGGATAACAGAGGAAGAGATGGTTGGATGGATGTAGATCCTACTCAAACTCAATGGATGTGAGTTTGAGCAAACTCTGGGAAACAGTGAAGGACAAGGAAGCCTAGAGTGATGAAGCCCATGGGGTCACAAAGAGTCAGACACGACTTAGCAACTGAACAACAACAACAACTGTGTTTAGGGTCTCCGTTCTGCAGTCTGGAAGGTCACATTTCCTCTTAATTGTGGAGTCTGCTTCCCATGGGTGGGGTTGAAGCAGTGTCTTGTGAAGGTTTCATGCTTGGCTGGGGGGACTTGTGCCTGTGTTCTGGTGGATAGAGCTGGATTTTTTCTCTGAAGGGCAGTGCCATGCCCAGCAGTGTGTTTTGGGCTGTCTATGGGTTTGGCATAACTTTGGGCAGCCTATCTGCTAATGTGCAGGATTGTGTTCCTGTTTTGCTGAAGGACTGGTGTGGAGTGTCAGGACACTGGAACTTGCTGACCTTTGGGTGGGCTTGGTTTCAGTGCAGAGATGGAAGCCTTAGGGAGGACTGTCACCTATTAATGTTCCCTGGGGTTGGCAATTCACTGGTGAATCAAAGTCTTGGGCTCATATCTCCTATCTTAGGGGTTCAGGCCAACCCCTACTGTAGCACCAACACCTCACAAGCCACACAGCACAGAAGATAAAACCCCAAGACACTTGGTTAAGGCAATACTCAACAGCCAGAACATCCAGTGAGACTCACACCAAAATCCTCCAACATTTCTAGGAAGGTTTCTGGACTTATGGTGAGCAGTGTGGGAGTTGCTAAGTTTCAAATCTGGCCTTACTTCAGCTTATATTTGCTGCTACAGTTGCCCCTAAAGTCCGTAGTTTGTCCCCTGTCCAGACATGAGGACAAAGTTCAGTTCAGTTCAGTTCAGTCACTCAGTCGTTTCCAACTCTTTGCGACCCCATGGACTGCAGAGCTCCAGGCTTCCCTGTCCATCACCAACTCCCAGAGCTTACTCAAACTCATGTCCGTCGAGTTGGTGATGCCATCCAATCACCTCTGTCACCCCCTTAACCTCTCGCCTTCAATGTTTCCCAGCATCAGGGTCTTTTCAAATGAGTCAGTTCTTCACATCAGATGGTCAAAGTATTGGAACTTCACCTTCAGCATCAGTCCTTCCATTGAATATTCAGGACTGATTTCCTTTAAGATGGATTGGTTGAATCTCCTTGCAGTTCAAGGGACTCTCAAGAGTCTTCTCCAACACCACAGTTCAAAAGTATCAATTCTTTTGTGCTTAGCTTTCTTTTTAGTCCAACTCTCACATCCATCCATGACTACTGGAAAAACCGTAGCTTTGACCAGACAGAAATTTGTTGGCAAAGTAATATCTCTGCTTTTAAATATGTTAAGTAGCTTTATCATAGCTTTTTTTCCAAAGAGCAAGCATCTTTTAATTTCATGGCTGCAGTCACCATCTGCAGTGATTCTGGAGCCCAAGAAAATAAAGTGTGTCACTGTTTCCATTGTTTTCCCATCTATTTGTCATGAAGTGATGGGACCAGATGCCATGATCTTAGTTTTTTGAATATTGAGTTTTAAGCCAACTTTTTCCCTCTCCTCTTTCACTTTCATCAAGATGCTCTTTAGTTCCTCGTCACTTTCTGCCATAAGGATGGTGTCATCTGCATATCTGAGGTTATTGATATTTCTCCCAGCAATCTTGGTTCCAGCTTGTGCTTCCTCCAGCCCAGCATTTCTCATGATGCTCTCTGCATATAAGTTAAATAAGCAGGGTGGCAATGTACGGCCCTGACGTACTCCTTTTCCTATTTGGAACCAGTCTCTTGTTCCATGTCTGGTTCTGTTATTTCTTGACCTGCATACAGATTTCTCAGGAGGCAGGTCAGGTGGTCTGGTACTCCCATCTCTTTCAGAATTTTCCACAGTTTGTTGTGATCCACACAGTTGAAGGCTTTGGTGTAGTGAATAAAGCAGAAGTAGATGTTTCTCTGGAACTCTCTTGCTTTTTTGATGATCCTATGGATGTCGGCAATTTGATCTTTGGTTCCTCTGCCTTTTCTCTCTCTCTCTCTCTTTTAAATTTTAAATATGAATTTATTTAATTGGAGGCTAATTACTTTACAATATTTTAATGGTTTTGCCATACATCAACATGAGTCTGCCATGGGTGTACACGTGTTCTCCATCCTTCCAGATGTTGAACATCTGGAAGTTCACGGTTCACATACTGTTGAAGCCTGGCTTGGAGAATTTTGAGCATTACTTTCTAGCATGTGAGATGAGTGCCATTGTGCAGTAGTCTGAGCATTTTTTGGCATTGCCTTTCTTTGGGATTGGAATGAAACTGAACTTTTCCAGTTCTGTGGCCACTGCTACATTTTCCAAATTTGCTGGTATATTGAGTGCAACACTTTTACAGCATCATCTTTTAGGATTTGAAATAGTTTAACTGGAATTCCATCACCTTCACTAGCTTTGTTCAATGTCTTGATCCCTGCCTCCTACATAAAGTCATGAACCTCTGTCCATAGTTCTTCAGGCACTCTGTCTATCAGATTTAATTCCTTGAATCTATTTGTCACTTCCACTGTCTAATCCTTTGAGAGGACAAAGCCCAAGGCTTATTAGGGCTCACTTGCTTGCTCAGGCTGAGGAGAGGGGAGGGTATGGCAAGCACAATTGGGAGGTACCAGGGAGTGCCTGTGGCAGTAGAGACCTGTTGGATGCCGTTACAATCTGAGAAGGGTTGTGAGCTCTCCCAGAGGAATTGGCCCCAGGTTGTGGGTCCCTAAGAACATTTAAGCTGTTCAAGCTCCCAGCAAGGTGTGGGAAGTAACCTGTGTCTGCTCACAGCCTGGTGGTAGCTGCCGCCTCTTGGAACAGGACTGCATTAGCAGCGTTTTGTCGCTGCCCCTTGCACGTTCCCCAACTTTGGCAGGGGCATGTGTGTATGCTGTTGCTTCAGTCCTGTCTGACTCTGTGCCATGCTATGAACTGTAGTCTGCCAGACATCTATGTCCATGGGATTCTCCAGGCAAAAATATTGGGGTCGCTTGCCATGCCCCTTTCCAGTGGATCTTCCTGACCCAGGGATCGAACCTGTGTCTCTTTCCCTGGATTGGCAGGGCAGTTCTTTACCACTAGCATGACCTGGGAAGCCCTTGGTAGTGGCATTCACATCCAATTCCATAGCTGTGTGGAAGTAATCCTCTCAGAGTATCCTCATGGCAGCCAACCCCAAACCTCTTCCTCGGATCTGAGCCTATGTCTGAGCACCTTGCCCCCATCCTCTTCTGCAAAATGATCTTCAGCCGCAATTTCTATGGTGAATTTTCTCCGTTTTGCCCTCTGAGCCCCTACTGTTGCACTTCATTCTCTCTGACAGTTCTGAAGCTCCCACCTGGCCCCATCTGTGATGGGGTTTCCTAGTGTGTGAGAACTTTTCCTCTTTCATGACTCCCTTTGTCAGGGCACAAGCCCCTGCCCTGAAATCCGTTGTCTCTTTTATGCCTTTATCTTTTGCCCTACCTCATTCTAAGGAGATAACTTTACCTTTTTTTGGAAGTTTGGGGTCTTCTGCTGTTCAGAAGTTGTTCTGTAGGAGTTGTTCCACATTCTGATGAATTTTTGATTTATCTGTGGGGAGGAAGGTGATCTCTACGTCTTACTCCTCCACCATCTTCCGTTTCCTGGTTTTATTTTTAAATGCAACAAACCCATCTGTCAGTCAGCTTCCTCCAGAGATGTAGGGAAATATATTATACATTAAGAGATTTATTGCATGCAATTGGCTTATGCATCATAGGGCCTGGCTCGGTTCACTTCAGTTTCGTTCAGTTGCTCAGTCGTGTCCGACTCTTTGTGACCTCATGGACTGCAGCACACCAGGGCTCCCTGTCCATCACCAGCTCCTGGAGTTTAACAAAACTCATGTCCACTGAGTTGGTGATTCCATTCAACCATCTCATCCTCTGTTGTCCCTTCTCCTCCCGCCTTCAATCTTTCCCAGCATCAGGGTCTTTTCAGATGAGTCATTTCTTTGCTTCAGGTGACCAAAGCACTGGAGTTTCAACTTCAGCATCAGTCCTGGCTAGGCAAACCCAAAATCTTCAGGGCAAGCCATTAGGAAGGACAATCTGGAATTCCTGGGCATGAAAAGAAACTGCAATCTGCAGGTACAATTTCTTCTTCAGGGAAAGCTTAATTCTTCTCTTTAACTGCTGGATTCAGTCCCAACCAGATTATTTAGGATAATCTCCTTACTTAGGCAACTGCTAATGAATGCTAATCATGTCTGCAAAATGCCTTCACAGTAACATCTAGATTTTTATTTAGTGAGGACTGTAACCTTGCCAAGTTGACACATAAAACTGCATATTAAATTCCCTTTCCTAAAGTCCGATAAACTTCCCTGAAGTTTTGAACTTTTTGTAACAGCTAAATATTCTAGCAAAATATGCCTTTACACTGGGAGATTCCTTTGATTTGACTCTCCTCATTCCATATTCCCAGATGCTCCTGTTCGGTATTTAGGCAATCTCATTGACATTTTCTTTCAGACTGAGTTACTTCTTCTACAGATGGTTAAGTGCTGGGGTTATATCTTAGCATGTTCTCATTCTTTTATTGAATTTTAACTGGCAAATACCTCCAAGGACTAACTTCAGAAGTTGTTTATTTTTTAATAAAACTATTTATTTTAGATTAATTGTAGATTTACATGCAATTGTAACAAATGATACAGAGAGATCCTATGTGCCTTTTACCTAGTTTCTCCTAATGGTGCATGAATGTGTGCTAAGTCCTTTCAGTTCTGTCTGACTCTTTGGGACTCTATGGACTGTACCTCACCAAGCCCCTCTGTCCATGGTATTCTCCAGGCAAGAATACTGGGATGGGTTGCCATGCCCCCTTCAGGACATCTTCCTGACCCAGGTACTGAACCTGCTTCTCTTATGTCTCCTGCATTGGCAGGCAGGTTCTTTACCACTAGTGCCATCTGGGAAGCCCTCCCCTAATGGTAACATCTTGTAAAACTATACTATAATGTAAACAACCAGGATAATGACATTGATATAACAAAGATGCAGAATGCTATCATTACCACAACAACCCTACTTGTTGCCCTGATATAGACATGCCCACTTTCCTCCCACACCTCCCTCGTCCATTCTTTTTTTTTTTTTTTAATTATTTTTAATTGGGGGAAATTTGCTTTACAATGTTGTATGGTTTCTGTCATACAACAACATGAATTAGCCACAGATACACATATGTTCCTTCCCTCTTTGATCCCCCTCCCAACCTCTCACCTCATCCTGCACCTCTAGCCTGTCACAGAGCACCGGGTTTGACTCCTGTGCCCATACAGCACACTGACTATCTATTTTAAACTATCTATTTTGCACATAATAGTGTATATATGTCACTGACTATCTATTTTACACATGGTAGTGTATATATGTCACTGACTATCTATTTTACACATGGTAGTGTATATAGGTCAATGCTACTCTTTCAATTTGTCATGCCCTCTCCTTCCCCCACTGTGTCCAAAGTCTGTTCTTTAGGTCTGTGTCTCTATTCTTAACCCTATTGATGAATCAATCACTAATCTATTTCTCATTTCTATAATTTTGTCAGTGCAATAATGTTATGTAGATGAATTATACAGTATAAAAGTTTGGGGATTGGCTCTCGTTTTTCACTAGGTATAATTCTCTGAAATTTTGCCAGGTAGTTGATTACATCAGTAGTTTGCTCCAATTGATCAGTAGTAACATACAGTTCAGTTCAGTTCAGTTCAGTCGCTTAGTCGTGTCCGACTCTTTGTGACCCCATGAATTGCAGCCCGCCAGGCCTCCCTCTCCATCACTATCTCCCGGGGTTCACTCAAACTCACGTCCATCGAGTCGGTGATGCCATCCAGCCATCTCATCCTCTGTCGTCTCCTTTTCCTCCTGCCCCCAATTCCTCTCAGCATCAGAGTCTTTTCCAATGAGTCAACTCTTTGCACGAGGTGGTCAAAGTACTGGAGTTTCAGCTTTAGCATCATTCTTTCCAAAGAACACCCAGGGCTGATCTCCTTTAGAATGGACTGGTTGGATCTCCTTGCAGTCCAAGGGACTCTCAAGAGTCTTCTCCAACACCACAGTTCAAAAGCATCAATTCTTCGGTGCTCAGCTTTCTTCACAGTCCAACTCTCGCATCCATACATGACCATAACTAGTAAGATTTCATAGTACAAAAATACCACAGTGAATGGACCAACCATTCACCCTTGGAAAAACAACTGTGTTGTTTTCAGTCTTGGCTGTTAGAATACGAGAGTTACTTAAACAGGTTCTTTCTTTTGGGAAATAATTCATATAACATTAATCCTTTTAAAGTATATTCAGTGTATTTTAAGTATATGCACAACCATCAGCACTATAAAATTTACCATTATATTCCAGAACATTTTTATTGCTCTAAAAGAAGCCCCATACCCATTAGCAGTCACTGTCCATTTTTCTTTCCCCCTACTCATGACAATCTAATCTATTTTCTGTCTCTAGGGCTTTTTCTATTCTGGATATTTCATACAATGTATGACATCTGTGTCTAGGTTTTTAAAACTAGTAGAATGTTTTCAGGGTTCATTCAATAGGTAGGCATGTATCAGCATACTTCCCTTCACTGAAGCACACATCTGATTTGATGCAAAACTTCTTGTGGAATAGAGAAAGGAGGATCCAGTGAGCTCCAACATTTGACAAACAAAAAAACAAAAAGATAAGTTTCACAATAAAAGAGCTGAAACCTGACATTATCTAAATATTTATTGTGTGGTATAATTTGATATAGTGACTAAATGTGAAATAAAACATTTGACTGATTTCTAAGTACCTCTGGCCTCCTGTAATCTCCTCCTTGTGGTGCATAGTCTGGTGCAGAGAAGGAAAGCAACTTTGATTTCTAGCAAATGCCTAAAAAACTCATGGCATTGGGTAGGTGGGAGGGATAGTAAAATTGGGGCCATCATTTATGTAAGGGTCAGATTACTAGTGATCCTGTATGTTATTTCAAAATTTAGGACTTCATATTTTGAGCAATGCAAGCTAGAGAAGGATTATATTTCATTAGCAAAACTAGGGCAATATATAGATGGAAAGTAGAAGAAATGGCCAGAGGTAAGAAGACTAATTAAATTATTAAAATTATTCAGGCAAGAGAGAAGAGTATTAATTTTGTGGTCCACAGAACAGCCTTAATTTAAGATGACTTTTTTTTCTATCTCCTGTCCAGATGGCTGCAAGCTACACACTGGCCTTTGTCCTCTGCACCATGAGCTGTGACTTTCTCTTCATGAGTGTGTTGAAAGCAAAAGTAACAATCCCAATTCTCATAACTTAAGCAAGAGAATATTTTTGACTTTTAACTAAAAAAACCAAGCAGTTAGAAAAGCAGCATCAACCACAGCTGACATAAGACTGTTGCTTTGTTGGATTTTCAAGGTTTCTCTGTGCATCCCTATTCCTTTGTGTGTTGTGTGGACTTTTTGAATTCTATATTGGACTTTGGGATTGAGAAGAACATCAGAGGCTGGTACCCTGTAAGTGAAATGGCATGGGGCTCTTGGCTCTGACACTGGCAATTCTAAGTTTATTCCTTTTCAGGGTCAGTTTTATGGTTTCAGTAGAACTGGAAGTCTGCTCCTCAAAATGGCTTTGTGGCCAAAAATATATTAGTCAGTCTAATTACACATTATAGTCATTCCTCCAAGCATTACAGGATGATGAGGAGAATTAAACTATTGTGATCCCCTTCATGGATCACAGCCTTGTTGTGGCAAAGGGGCTTGCATAACTGAAGGAAGCTATGAGCAATATTGTGCAGTACCATCCAAGATGGACAGGTTGTATTGAAGAGTTCTGACAAAGTGTGGCCCACTGGCAGAGGGAATGGCAAACCACTCCAGTATTATTTCCACAAGAACCCCATGGACAGTATAAAAAGGCAAAAATATATGACACTAGAAGATGAGACCCCCAAGGTCAAAAGATGTTCAATATGCTACTGGGAAAGAGTGAAGGACAGCTACTAACAGCTCCAGAAAGAAGGAAGTGGCTGGGCCAGAGCAGAACTAGCTCAGTTGTGGATGTGCCTTGTGGTGAAAGTGAAGCCTGATGCTGTAAAGAACAATATTGCATAGACACATGGGATGTTAGGTCCACGAATCAAGGTAAATCAGACGTGGTCAAGCAGGAGATGGCAAGATTGAACTTTGACATCTTAGGAATCAGTGAACTAAAATGGATGGAATAGGTGAATAGAATTCATATGACTATTATATCTACTTCTGTGGTCAAAAATACCTTATAAGAAATGCAGTAGCCCTCATAGGCAACAAAAGAGTCTGAAATGCAGTACTTGGGTGCAATATCAATAATGACAGAATGATCTAGGGTCATTTCCAAGGCAAGCCATTCAACATCACAGTAATCCAAGTCTATGGCCTGACTACTAATGGCAAAGAAGCTGAAGTTGAACAGTTCTATGAAGACATACAAGACCTTCTAGAACTAACATCAAAAAAAAAAAAAAAAAAAAAAAAAGGTCCTTTTCATCACAGGGAACTGAAATGCAAAAGGAGGAAGTCAAGAGATACCTGGGATAAAGGGTAAGTTTGGCCTTGGAGTACAAAATGAAGCAGGGCAAAGGCTAATAGAGTTTGGTCAAGAGAACTCACTGGCCATAGCAGACACCCTCTTCCAACAACACAAAGGCAATTCTACTCATGGACATCACCAGATGGTCAAAGTCGAAATCAGATTGATTATACCCTTTGCAACCAAAGATGGAGAAGCTCTATATAGTCTATATATGGCTCAGGTCATGAATTCCTTATTGCAAAATTCAGGCTTAATTTGAAGAAAGTCAGGAAAACCAATAGGTCGTTTAGATATGTCCTTATGATTATACAGTGGAGATGACAAATAGATTCAAGGGATTACATCTGGTAGACAGTGCCTGAAAAACTATGGACAAAGGTTTGTAACACTGTACCAGAGGCAGTGACCAGAATCATCCCCCAAAAAGAGAAATGCAAGAAAGCAAAATGGTTGTGTGAGGAGGCCTCATAAATAGTTGAGAAAATAAGAGAAGTGAAAGGTAAAGGACAGAGAGAAAGATACACCCTAGCTGAATGCAGAGTTCCAGAGAATAGCAAAGAGAGACAAAAAAGTCTTTATAAGTGAACAGTGGAAAGAAATAGAGGAAAACAATAGAAAGGGGAAGACTAGAGATCTCTTCAAGAATCCTGGAGATATCAAGGGAATATTTCATACAAAGATAGACACAATAAAGGACAGAAATGACCAGAACCTAACAGAAGCAGAAGAGATTAAGAAGAGATGGCAAGAATTCAGAGAAGAACTGTACAAAAAAGGTCTTAATGATCCAGATAACTATGATAGTGTAGTCACTGACCTAGAGCCAGACATCCTGGAGTGTAAAGTCAAGTGGGCCTTAGAAAGCATTACCATGAACAAAGCTAGTAGAAGTGATGAAATTCCAGCTGAACTATTTAAAAATCTTAAAAGATAGATCCTCTTAAAAGATCAGCTGTTATCCTTATGGGAATCCCCTTGTGTATTATTTGTTGTTTTTCCCTTGCTGCTTTTAATATTTGTTCTTTGTGTTTGATCTTGTTAATTAGATTAATATGTGTCTTGGGGTGTTTCACCTTGGGTTTATCCTGTTTGGGACTCTCTGGAAAAAAAAAAAAAAGATAGATCCTCTATAATCCATATCCTAGACTAATGGAGATAAAAAATAAACAATTGAAACCTAATGAAACATAAAAGCTTTTGTACAACAAAGAAAACTAAAAAGAAGACAACCCTTAGAATGGGAGAAAATAACAGCAAATGAAGCAACTGACAAGGAGTAATTTGCAAAATATACAAGCAACTCATACAACTCAATACCAGAAAAACAAATAACCCAAATAAAAAGTGGGCAAAAGACTAAACAAATATTTCTTCAAAGATGCCATACAGATGGCTAATAAACACATGAAAAGATGCTCAACATCACTCATTATTAAAGAAATGCAAATCAAACCAACAATGAGATATCACCTCACATTTGTTGGAATGGCCATCATCAAAAAATCCACAAACAATAAACGCAGGAAAGGGTGTGGAGGAAAAGGAACCCTCTTGCATTGTTGGTGGGAATTTAAATTTATACAGCCATTATGGAAGACAGCATGGAGATTCTTTTCAAAACTAGAAATAAAACTAGCATATGATCCAAGAGTCTCACAAAGAAGCATATGACTTGAGGAAGCCAAAACTGAAAAAGACACATGTACACCAATGTTCATCCCAGAACTATTTATAATAACTAAGACATGGAAGCAGCCTATATGACCATTGACAGATGAATGGATAAAGAAACTGTGGTACATGTGTACAATGGAATAAATTACTCAGCCATAAAAAGGAATGCATTTGAACCAGTTCTAATGAGGTGGATAAACTTAGAGCCTATTATACAGAGTGAAGTAAGTCAGAAAGAGGAAAACAAATATTATATTTTAATGCATATATATGGAATGTAGAAAGATGATAATGATGAACTTATTTGCAGAGGAGCAGTGGAGACACAGACATAGAGGACAGACTTATGGACATGGACAGGGAAAGGAAGGAGAGGTTGGAATGAATGGAGAGAGTAGCATGGAAATATGTACACTACCGTATGTAAAATAACCAATAAGAGTTTGCTGTATGACTCAGGGAACTCAAACCAGGGCTCTATAACAACCTAGAGGGGTAAGACGGGGTGGAAGGTGGGAGGCAAGTTCAAGAGGGAGGGGATATATGTACATCTGTGGCTGATTCATGTTGATGTATGGTGGAAACAAACATGATATTATAAAGCAGTTATCCTTCAATTAAAAATAAATACAATTTTGAAAATCCTAAAAGACGATACTGTTAAAGTGTTGAGCTCAATATGCCAACAAATTTGGAGAACTCAGCAGTGGCCACAGGACTGAAAAAGGTAAGTTTTCATTCCAATTCCAAAGAAAGGCAATGCCAAAATATATTCAAGCTACTGTATAATTGCACTCATTTCACAGGCTAGCAAGGTAATGCTCAAAATTCTTCAAGCTAGGTTTCAGCAGTACTAGAAATTCCAGATGTACAAGCTGGGTTTAAAAAAAGACAGAGAAACTAGAGTTCAAATTGCCAACATCCATTGGATCATAGAAAAAGCAAGGGAATTTCAGAAAAGCATCTACCTCTGCTTCACTGATATGCTAAAGCTTTTGTGTGGATCACAACAAACTGTGGAAATTGACAAACCTATACAGCATACTAAAAAGCAGAGACATCATTTTGCTGACAAAGATCATATAGTCAAAGCTATGGCTTTTCCAGTAGTCATGTACACTAAGAGAGTTGGACCATAAAGAAGGCTAAGCATTAAATTTTGAATTGTGGTGCTGGAGAAGACTGTTCAGAGTCTCTTTTCCACAAGGAGATCAAATCCTAAAGGAAATCAACCCTGATGGAAGGACTGATGCTAAAGCTGAAGCTTCAATACTTTGGCCACCTGATTAGGGGGGCCAACTCATTGGAAAAGACTCTGATGCTGGGAAAGATGGAAGGCAAAGGGAGAAGAGGGCAGCAGAGGATGAGATGATTAGGTAACATTACCAATTCAATGGACATGATTTGAGCAAACTCTGGGAGATAGTGAGGGACAGGGGAGCCTGGTGTGCTGCAGCCCATGGGGTTGCAAAGAGTTGGGCATGACTTAGCGACTGAACCACAACAGCAACACATATTATATTCACTCTTCAAATCACTAGAGGGGAAGAGGAGTAGAAGTAAACTATTAGTTGACCTTTATGGAACAGGAAAAGTGAAGGATTAGCAGCTGCCAGTGCAACATTAATTTGTGTCATGGGTGATATGTGAAATAATAGGGATCTGGGATTACAAACATTGCCCAGAGAATAGAAAAGTCTAAAGAATTCAACATTTCTTTAAAGTTGGCTTTAATATCTTATTCTTTTCAACTTCAGAAATAGGATTATCTCCCCAGATGTAAAGACCCTCTTACAAAAAATGGAAGTGTCATGTCATTTAAAATGACAAATATCAAGTCCAAGCATAGGTGTGTGTGTGTGTACATGTTTGTGTATGTCAAATGACTGAACAATGTACTGCAAGTCATTAATAATGAACGCTGAAAAGAATGCAGAATCATTAGTAGTAAAAGGAAAGATCAGATTTGACATGTTTTCAGAATAGAAACAACTGATTGTCAGCGTGAGGAAAATTTTAAAAAAAATCAAATATGATTCTGAGATTTGCTATTTGGGTAAACGTTTAGATGATGATGCTATTTAACAAAAGGAGGAACACTAGAAGAGGAGATATTTGACAAATTAGGTGGTGACTTTGGTTTGTGATATATTGAGGTGAAAAGTGAAAAGGAATTATCCAATAGGAGATTTAAACTATTTAGCCTCAAACACAGTAGTCACTAGCCACATGTGGCTATTGAAATTGAAAACAAACTTAAATAAAAAAAAAATTCAATTCATCACATTAGCCACTTTTCAAGTACTTAATAGCCACATGTGGCAGGGGGCAACTGTATCACACAGTGTGAAAAAACATTCCCATCATTACAAAAAGCACTACTGGTCTGGAACTCAGGAGCGAGACATAATTTGGGGATTTGTTTGAGCATTTCGAGATAGATGAATTTATTAGTGGGGATAAAGTATCTCAGGAAGAATTTATGAAATTAGAATGAAAAGAAGGCATAGAATAGAAATCTGAAGAAATCTAGCGGTAAGGAGTAGAGAAATGGCACTTCATAATAATGACTCAGAAGCAAGTGATCAGAGAGGGAGAAGAACCAGAAACATTTGATCCCAGGGACACAATATGAGAGTGTCAGGAAAGGGATCAGAGGGCTTGAGAGGCAAGCTGGGAGGGCACTAAGAAGATGTTAATGGATTGGCAGTTGGGAGACCACGAATGACCTTTTCCAAATATTTTAAACAGCAAAGTGAAGTCACTCAGTCGTGTCCAACTCTTTGCGACCCCATGGACTATAGATATATTCATAGACTGAAGAGATGAAGCCTTGGAAGAGAAGTTAAAAACACTGCAGAGATGGGATGAAGGATGCATGCCTGGAGGAGGTGATAGGAACTGGGATCAAAAGCACATCTGGTATTAAAAAAAAAAAGCACATCTGGGATAGATGAGGAACATTTTTCTTTGAGGTTAGAAACATGAAAGTTTGAAGGTGGAGGGGAAGAAGTTCATGATTGAGAAGGCTTAAATTTCCGCTATTTACTGAATATCCAACCCTGATGTCTAAAATTTATGCAGGCTGAAAATGTATACCTTTTGTTGTCCATTTAAAAGAAAGTTCTAATGGCTCAGCAGGGAACCATCAGCTCTCTCACAATGGTGTAAATTCTGAGGACATCTTATTAACACCTGAAAGCCATTGATCTCTCTGTCTACCAGCAAAGATGTGACCTCACTAACATTCCACAACTTCTGTTATCAGAGATTCAAGGAGCGTATATAGGGGCAAAAGTTATATCTCCACAGCTTCATAAAAAGAAAAAAAAATTATGCAACCTACAAACAAAACAGAGTGTAAATGTGTCGATGTGGCTATCAAGAGATCCTTCAAATGCAACAGCTGCTTGATTACAAATGATGAGCATAACTAACTCTTCTAAATGTGTATAGAAGTTAAATAAGGAAACAAAATCACAAAATTGCCCATGGAGAAATTAGTCAGGAAGAAAGTGCAGCCTATAATGCAAAGCCATTTTGGAAGTCCAAATCATTATCTTCTTCACTACCAGAAATTTGGTTTGCAGCCCTCATCGTACAGTTCCAAAGGTCACCAGTGACCTGCTAATGATTAGATTCAGTAGACTTCTCATTTCACATTGTCCTCCAGGTTTTTTTTTTTTGTTTTTGTTTTCAACTCTAGCCACCATTAAAGCCTGTTTTGAGGAGAGAATCTGTCTATTGGCTTCTAATAACCTCAGCAACCCTGTTTTTTGGCAGTTCTGTTTTTCCTCATTTCTTGTGACTGTGAACTTCTCCAAGGCCAGAGCTATCCTTCTGTCTTTTGCTCAATTCATGTTCATGGCAACATACAGAGTGGGCCAGGGAATGACAGGGCTGGCTTAATGCTGATGGGCACAGAACAAAGATGGAATTGAACTGAAATAGCACTCGGGATAAATAGAAACATAGGGCCCAGGTAAATGATGTGACAAAGCATATTATGATTAGCTGTTTTGTAAAGGGCCAAATAGTAAATAATTTAGGAATTGAAAGCTAGTTGCTCTGGCAACTATTCAACTCTGCCATTGTAGCATAAAAACAAAAAGCCACAGATAGACATGAATAACTGAGCATGGCTGCAGTCCAATAAAACTTTACTTATAAAAATAGGCAGTAGTTCAGGAACTGACCTTTGCTGAGCACAATTCCAATGAAGGCTAATGAGGAGGAAAAATTAAATCCAAAGCCTAGGGCCTGCAGGCAGGGGACCATAAAAGTATCATGTGGATCCAGATGATGAATAGTGGGTAGAACTGGAGAGAATTTTTGAGAACCTAACTGGAACTTTTTTTAAAGGTAGCAAAGAAGCTGAAATAGGTACTGAGTTGTTTAAGAGCAACTATTCCATAGAAATGCATTTGTTCCAATATCTAGGCCTTAGTTAATCCAGACTCCATGCATGTGATACAAGGGACAGAGTTCCATATGTGCATTCAGTGGGGCCCCTTAGCTTATAGTATGTGACCATGCAGAACCTAATTCATTCTTCTGAGCTTTAGTTACTTAACATGTAACCAAGACTGCCTGAAAGAAGCTTTTGTGAAGGTTGCATTAGCCAGGATGTGCAAAGATTCTAAGGCAGTGTCTAACATATAGTGAGTACTTGGCAAGTGCTGTTTGTCTTTCTCTTTTATAGAGTTCTTGCTGCTGCTGCTGCTAAGTTGCTTCAGTTGTGTCCAACTCTGTGCAACCCCAGAGACAGCAGCCCACCAGGCTCCCCCATCCCTGGGATTTTCCAGGCAAGAACACTGGAGTGGGTTGCCATTTCCTTCTCCAATGCATGAAAGTGAAGAGGGAAAGTGAAGAGTGAAAGTGAAGACGCTCAGTTGTGTCCTGCTCTTTGCGACCCCATGGTCTGCAGCCTACCAGGCTCCCCCGTCCCTGGGATTCTCCAGGCAAGAGTACTGGAGTGGGTTGCCATTGCCTTCTCTGATAGAGTTCTTAGGCACATAAAATAAAAATAAATACAATGGTTTACGAGATCACACTGGGAACTGTAAAGTAGTATGCAGATGCAGTTAAAATTCTTGCCTGTATGCTAAGCATGACCTGACCTTTCTCCCAAGCTCTAGAACCTTATCTCAATGGGTTATGACAGCTTCTAACCTCCTGTCACTCCAGTTGATCCTTCAAAGTCATTTGCATGGAGACTTGTCCTCATGATAATATATTCTCAAATAATATTTGCTGAACAGAACAGAATATAATAAAATTGCAACTTATGTGTGGTAATGGATGTTAACTATATTACTGTGTGGTCATTTTGCCTTATATTCTTATATCCATCGTTGTATACTTAAACTTAGTATGATGTTGTGTATCAATTATATCTCAATTTAAAGCAGAAATAGGTACCACATTCTGTTGTTTAATTTTGAAATTCTTAATGAGAAAGATTATTTTTTCCATGGACTTTCTGGTCATATCTGTTTCTTTGTGAATTGGCTGTTCTTATACTTTTCACTTTTTACTGATTTTTTACTTATTGATTTGGAAGAGCTATATATATATTTATATTATATTTTATATTAAAGATGTCCTTTTACTGTAAGACACACTACAAATTAAGCATGTTTTCTTATTAAAACAAACAAACAAACAAAAACAATGCAGTGTGTTAACTGCCAGTCTCTTGTCAAAAACTTTTAAAGACTTTCAAGTTCTATAGACATCACTTAGGCCCTCAATAATTGAGAACTTATTCTAAATGAAAGTAGTTTGCAGTTTGGGCTTGTTTTTCTAGGGAACCCTACTACCCTGTTATTCAGAGACTTCCTTTCCTGCTTTCTAGAATCAGTCCCTGGTTTTCCTCACCACCCTCAACAAACTGAGCTGGGAATATGAGTTACACACTCATGTCACTGCAGACCTGCCTCCCTTCCCTGTAACCTAGGAGTTACCCTGGGTCTAATGTTATGAGCTCAGATCTGGAGTGAGCAATCTGATGTTAAACCTGAACTCTACCACTTACTACATGGATTGTCATGAACATTTTCCTTAACTTTTTCATGTATTTATTTTCATTCATCTGGAAAATTAGTACAAATAACAGCAGAATTGTTATGAAAATAAAATAATTTATGAAAAAAATGTTTACAGTTGTATGTAATCCATAAGTATCTAAATGTTACTATTACAATAAGTCAAAGTAAGTTGTCTTTTGCTTTCTGATTTCTTCTGTTAGTGCAACAGAAATAAAGGGAAAGTTAAGGGAAAATGCTATAATAATTTAAAGTGAGATACAGAAAAGTAAGTATTTAAAAAATCAAAATTATCCATAGTACTGTCAGACAATACTTTAAAAAAATGCATGTTATTAATGTTTTGATGTATTTCTTTCTGGGCTTTCTCTATTTGTACACATATATGAAATTTTTGAGACACATATACTTAACTGAACTGCTCCTTCTTGCTCTTGCCTTTTTTCAGTTAATATATATCCTACCAAAATATGATTTTGTAAATGTCTCATAATGTTCTTTTGGTTTACCATACATAATGCATTTTACCAGGCTTCCCAAGTGGTTCAGTGGTAAATAATCCGCCTGCTAATTCAGGTTTGATCCCTAGGTTCACAAGATCCCTTGGAGAAAGGAATGGCAATTCACTCCAGTATTCTTGCCTGGGAAATCCCACGGACAGAAGAGTCTAGAGGGCTACAGGTCATGGGGTCACAAAAGAGTTGGATACAACTTAGAGACTAAACAGCAACAGCAGTAGCAATGCATTTTACTATTCTTCTACTACAAGTGAATTTTAAAAATTATTTCAACCATAATTCCATGAACTATTCCAGTGACAACTATGGTTAATTTGGAGAAAAACAGCAGCAAACACTTGGGATATATGTATACCTATGGCTGATTCATGTTGAGGTTTGACAGAAAACAGCAAAAGTCTGTAAAGCAATTATATTTCAATGAAAAATAAATTAATTTTAAAAAAGTGCACACACTACTTCTGTTTTCTCCTAAATATCTAAATTTTTGCCATTGCAATTACTTTTAAATCTTGTGGTCAAGACTGTGAAAAGACAAAGAAAGCCAAAATGCCTTTGCATGTCTCATCTTTCTTTCACTGCCTTCTAAGACTTTTACGTTGCAGCTTTCTTCCTCTTCTGACAGACATTATGCAAGCTAAGTTAAATTCTGAGTCCAAAGCTGAATGTGGAATGGGGTCTGTAGAGAAAAATGTCAGATAGCTCTGTGGCATGTCTTTGTTATCAACAACTGCTGTGCAAAATCCATGCAGAATACTTCCTCATAAAATAGAGCTCACTGCAAATATTCCTTGTTATAGCTTCAAGACAACACAAATCTCTCATTTTAACCTTACTAATGATTTAGAGAATATGTGCTGGGTAAACTGCCTATTTGATTTCCCATCTTTGCCAAAATGTCTTTGAGGTTCTGGGAAAGAGCAAGCCCATTTTATTTGCAAAACCCGTTAGGCTTCATTTCATTTCATTTAAATAAACATCATTGAGTACCTCCTACTTGCTAGATGCTCACTGGGTGCTGTGAGGAAGAAGAAAATACAAAGGATAAAAGAGGCAGATGTCTCTGCCCTTGAGTTTAAAATCTACTAGAAAGCAATAAGATATGTGAACAAATAATTCTCATTCCAGGCAGAATAAAATAAGGTTAAAAAAAAGACGTGCATTCTGCTGAGTGATTGCAAAGGAAAAAAGGAAACCATTTTAATGGGAAAAGAGGTCATATTTGAGGCAAGCCTGGAACTGTGTCTTGGATTTTAATAAGGGGACAGGAAAGAAAAAGGCAGTCAAATCACTGAGGAGCTCCTGCTAGCATTTCCCCTTAGGAATTAGGGATTGCAGTAAAGGATTCTGTGTACACAAGTTTGTTCAATCCTAAAAAGCAACACTTTGACTAGGTCTTATTATCACTTTGCTATTACTGAGGAATCCAAGTCATCTAATTAAGGTCATACCTCTAAAAATAGAACTGGAACTTGACTTAAGGCCTAAGACCTAGACTGAGATGACAGACAAGAATGAACATGGAAGGATGAAAATGCATGATGTGTTCAGAAAATTGCCTACAGGGTCTTCCATATAATAATAGATGGTCAGCAAAATCCTTACAAGGGAACACCATCTCTTTCCCTAAGAAAGGAAAGACAAATGTATTTCATGTTAGTAACAAATAAATCCTTCAGTTTCAGAGGCAGAATATTCAATCCTTGTTCATGAAAACCCACTGCAGGCTCTCTGTTAGTTCCCTCCTGGGCAGTGGGACAGGAGCCTGCACTTTGGCAGGTATCCTGCAGCTACAGTATCTAAATCATCTACAGAGTTTAAACCATCTGCATCATACAGGGAGTCACAGAAAGAAAGAAGAAATGCAGAGAACTCACATCTTTTTGCTTTTCTATGTTTTGGCCTTAGATGACCAAACATCACATCTGTTTATAGGTCCCCGGGCAGAACTAGTCACAAGGCCCACCCTAAATAATGTTGTCTTCCTAGGTGCTCAGGAAGAGGAAAATGAAAAGTTTTTGTGAATGTAAAGCATGATCTCTGGCACAAGAGGCAATGGTAATTTAGGGTGTATGCAAATTTACTAACCTAATATATAATATGTAAATTTATATTGTATTAGTTATAACATATAAGATGGAATAACACATATTACATTGTGTATTAGATATAAAGTACTATATATTGTATATATAATAATGCATATATAAGATGTATACTATTCACATAATATGATAGATAATATATAACAAATAATGTATAAATGCACAAATAAATGATGAGAGAGCAGGAATTTGAGAGAGTCCATACCTTATGACTTCTGTCTTCTCTGTGCCTATTCAGAAAATATTTGTCATAATTTCATACAACAATTTAAGTTAACAATAGTAAATATCTATGATTTTGGAAGAGCTATTCATTGTATTAGGCAAGAAGACAGTCCAGGTTCATCCACCTCATTAGAACTGACTCAAGTGCACTCTTTTTTATGGCTGAGTAATATTTCATTATGTACATATACCACAACTTCTTTATACAGAGTGAAGTGAAGCAGAAAGAGAATGATAAATACCGTATTCTTACACACATATATGGAATCTAGAAAAATAGTACTGAATAATTTATATACAAGGCAACAATGGAGAAACAGACATAGAGAATAGACCTATGGACATGGGGCGAGGGGAGGAGAGGGTGAGATGTATGGAAAGAGTAACATGGAAACTTACACTACCATATGAAAAATAGATAGCCAATGGGTATTTGCTGTATGGCTAAGGAAACTCAAACAGGGGTTCTGTATCAACCTAGAGGGGTGAGATGGGGAGGGAGATGGGAGGGAGGTTCAAGAGGGAGGGGATATATGTATCTGCTGCTGCTGCTGCTGTTAAGTCGCTTCAGTCGTGTCCAACTCTGTGCGACCCCATAGATGGCAGCCCACCAGGCTCCCCCGTCCCTGGGATTCTCCAGGCAAGAACACTGGAGTGGGTTGCCATTTCCTCCTCCAATGCATGAAAGTGAAAAGTGAAAGTGAAGTCGCTCAGTCGTGTCCGACTCTTTGCGACCCCATAGACTGCAGCCTACCAGGCTCCTCCGTCTATGGGATTTTTCAGGCAAGAGTACTGCAGTGGGTTGCCATTGCTTTCTCTGGGATATATGTATACCTATGGCTGATTCATGTTGAGGTTTGGCAGAAAACAACAAAATTCTATAAAGCAATTATCCTTCAATAAAAAATAAATTGAAAAAGAAGAAGAAGGCAGTCCAAGGATATATAGCATTAATTGTAGAAGACATCAAGTGTAAAATCAACTCCTGCTTTAATGAGGCTTTTTTCCAATCTTCACTCAATAGAGAGAAGAGAGGGATTTTGAGAGTGTTAACCAGAGAGCAACTGAGGTTGACTGGCTGAAGACAGTAGGCAGAAGTAGGAAAAGAGAAAGCAGGTGCAGATATGGACAAGGAGGAACCAGGAGGGTCAGGGTACTTATAGGCATTGAAATAAAGGGAGAAAAAAACAAAAACCATTTTTCATATGGTAATGTAAGTTTCCATGTTACTCTTTCCATACATCGCACCCTCTCCTCCCCTCTCCCCATGTCCATAGGTCTATTCTCTATGTCTGTTTCTCCATTGTTGCCTTGTATATAAATTATTCAGTACTATTTTTCTAGATTCCATATATGTGTGTAAGATTACGGTATTTATCGTTCTCTTTCTGCTTCACTTCACTCTGTATAAAGAAGTTGTGGTATATGTCCACAATGAAATATATGGGCGAATATATGTATGAAACAGGGCACTCAAAGCCAGGGCACTGGGACAACCCTGACGGATGGGATGGGAGGTAAGTGTGAGGGGGGGTTCAGGATGGGGGACACATGTATACCCATGGCTGATTCATGCCAGTGTATGGCAAAAACCACTACAATATTGTAAAATAATTAGCTTCCAATTAAAATTAATTAATTAAAAAAACAACTCAGGGGGGCCATGGTTAGAAAATAAGGAAGCAGAGTCTGGACTCTCAAAGTGGGGACATTTGAGGTGGTAATGAGGTCCAAGTTCAGTTCAGTTCAGTTGCTCAGTTGTGTCCAACTCTTTGTGACCCCATGAATCGCAGCACGCCAGGCCTCCCTGCCCATCACCAACTCCCGGAGTTCACTCAAACTCACATCCATTGAGTCAGTGATGCCATCCAGCCATCTCATCCTCTGTTGTCCCCTTCTCCTCCTACCCCCAAATGCCTCCCAGCATCAGAGTCCAAAGTAGAGCTATAATCATGGTACGCAGACAGTAAATATAAATATTTGCAAGAAAAAGAAAAAAAAAGTCTGAAAATCAGTGTAGAGAACTAAAAAAATTCTTAACCACTCTAGTTCTGATTGCAAGATAAGAGATATAGATGAAGACCAAATTCCTTGATTTTAGAGAGCCACAAAGCAGATGCTATCCCAGCAGAGGTCCAAAGACTGGTCAAATCAAAGGCTTTTCAGAAAGCATTACTTGAAAACTATGGTGGGAAGGCTCCCCACCAGGACAAGCTAAGCTACTGAGAACACTATATGACAGATGACCCAGTGCAGGGAGTGATCCATTTGACAATGACCCAACAAGGATGGAGAGACAGGCTATAGGTGCCATTAACTCAGGTGTTCAGGGTTTTTAAAGTTAAACAACATGAGGCCCCTGATTTCAATAAGATTTCCATCTGCTCAGGGCTCATAAAAGATTTATGTTTCTGGAATCTGGGAATGAACAGGTACCTTCTATCTTGGTCCCTAATAGACAAGCAGTAGCAGGAATTGCCCCTCAAAGCCTCAGATGCTATGTCTAAGGAGGCAACTGGCTAGGGGGGAAGTGTGACAGTTACTGGTAATGGGGTGACAGTGCAGAAGACTAGGCTGTACTACACCAGAAGTAGGGGAGACCAAGGGAGAATTTGGAATGGATAACCTAAGAACAAGGAGAAATCAAAAGCCAAATACCACAGAAGAATCCAGGTAGGCTCTCTTTTGTGATAACAAGTTCTGTGGGCAGCTGATATTATATTAATGAAAGAACAAAGGTGAGCAGGTTTCTTACCATTGTGGGCTCCTGGCAGGGCTGAGTAATGCCCACAGATGGCCACTAGCAGGCCCCAGGCATTAGAAACAGGAACAGGAAGGAGAATGGGAGAAAGGAAAATCAGAATGGAACAGAGATGGGGGTGGGAAGGAAGAACAATAACAAAAAATAAAGGTGAGAGTAAAAAAAATATTATAAACTTCCTTTAGTGCCTGGAGCCCACTGGACCTGTAACTACATACAAATACTCTACAGCTTTGGCAGCTCCAAAGTATTGCACTGATGGAGTAAACCTGATACAAAAAAAAAAAAAAAAAAAAAGCATTTCTAGAAGAACAAGATTGGGGGAAAGGGGCAGAAGGCTTTACAAAGGAAAATAAGGGAGGCCCACTCACAGACTCAGAGAAGGCAATGACACCCCACTCTTGCACTCTTGCCTGGAAAATCCCATGGGCAGAGGAGCCTGGTAGACTGCAGTCCATGGGGTCACGAAGAGTCAGACACGACTGAACAACTTCACTTTCACTTTTCACTTTCATGCATCAGAGAAGGAAATGGCAACCCACTCCAGTGTTCTTGCCTGGAGAATCCCAGGGATGGGGGAGCCTGGTGGGCTGCCGTCTATGGGGTCGCACAGTGTCGGACACGACTGAAGCGACTTAGCAGCAATACTCACAGACTGTTGGTGCTATGGAATAGTGTTCATTGCATAAAGCACTGCAATAGATTAGGATCTCTAGAAGCAGAGTCTGAGACAGGGATTCTGGCGCAGTGATTTACTGAGTGCATGTTCCTCATGGAAAACCTGTGGACAGGGGAGGGAAGCTGGATAGCACACGGGATGTGGCCTCAGATAAAGTCTAACTTAGGTCTGATTCACAGTGGGGGATGCTGGAGCATCAACTACACTGCAAATCACCTCCATGTCAAGGCAAGAGGACAGGCAAACCTTTGTAACTCCAGAGCAGTTATGCACTGGCAGTGGGTGCTCCTTCAATGAGGGCATAGACTCCCTCCCACCCTTCTTCCCAAGGAGGGTCCTGAGAGATATCTCTTGAAAAGGGGCCTCTGTAACTCTGGCAGTTGTGGTAGTTTTAAGGTTGGTCTTCCCAGGTGGCTCCATGATAAAGAAATCACTTGCAAATGCAAGAAACTCAGGAGACGTGGGTTCAGTCCCTGGGTTGGGAAGATCATCTAGAGAAGGATATGGCAACCCACTCTAGTATTTTGTGTGGAAAATTCCATGGACAGAGGAGTTTGGTGAGCTACAGTCCATGAGGTCACAAAGAATCAGACATGACTGAGCGTGGATGCATGGATGGCTAAGCTATCGTCACAGTTATCCAGTTAAACATTGAGTGTTGCTATGAAGGTATTTGTAGATTTAAGTCTATAATCAGTTTTAGTCTAAATAATAAAACTTAGATATCTGGGTGGGCCTGATACAAGCAATTGAAAGGCTTTAAAATCAGAATTCAGTCTTCCCAGGTGAAGAAATCCCATGGACAGAAGGCTCAACTTGAGACTCCAGACTCCCGGTTCTGATGGCTGCTTTTTGGATTTTGGACTTCCCTACCCACCCCTCTTTATCCTGCAAGCCAATTCTTTCAATAAAGCTCTCTCTTTTTCTGTCAATCTGTTTACCTGTCTCTCTCTCTCTGTCTCACACTATCTGTGTCCCATCAGTTCTGTTTCTTTGGTGAAACCCTGATAGGTATAGCAGGTATTGTTGAAAGCAGCATGTGAGAGGGAATCTTCTAACACCGCCAGCTCAAAGGGGCAAGTGCAGGCAGAAGCACAGCCATCCCAGCATTCACTAAGCCGTGGGCCACCCTGGCAGGAGGAATGTTTGCCAGGAGGAAAAAACAATCTTTTCTTCTCATAAAAGCACCTTCTGCTCACTTTTGAGCTGAGTGCTCAAAAAATTTTTTTTAAAAATTGCCTTTCTGAAGACAATTAGCATAAATATCTTAACATTTAAGCATTAACTCGAAGCATTGATCGGTTATCAGCAAATGACCTTACATTACACAGTAGGTGAAAAAAAAAAAAAAAATGCCAGTAACTTCCCAGTATTCTCAGAGTTTTCCTGGTGGCTCAGCTGATAAACAATCTGCCTGCAATGCAGGAAACCTGGGTTCAATCCCTGGGTTTGAAAGATCCCCTGGTGAAGGGAATGGCAACCCACTCCATTATTTCGCCTGGAGAATTCCATGGACGGAGAAGCCTGGCAGGCTACAGTCCACGAGGTCGCAAAGAGTTGGACACAACTGAGCAACCAACACTCCCAGTATTGTCACAATCTTAGGACAAAGCAGTAAGACCTCCATGCTTTTCTACACATTTTAATGTATTTGAACAGACATGACAAATAATGCAAAACAGTGCTACTGTTTTTGTTTTTGTTTTAAAGCTAAGGATCTAGCTTGGGTAGTTGGAGTTGAAAAGTTCAGTGTATTATCTGGGGAAGAAAGTGTTTTCTGGTGACATCATTGTCAAACCAGAAAACACTGTTGAATATGGTGTGCCATGAATGCAGTACAGAGAAGATTCAATAATGTGTCCCTGACCTCTGAACTGCCATCATACTAAGCAACATCACAGTACAGCTAAGTTAAAGGGCACAGACACAAGCTAAAGAGAATGAGTAAAAGACATGAATAAAAAGAGAGGTATGGGAAGAAAAAATAAAATGAGGGAAAGTCTTCATATTGCATGTTAAGATAAGGCAAACTGAGAGGAATTTTTTATCTTTACTTTTATTTCTTTGATTCTAATTGATAAGAAAATATCTTTAAAAGTTGGGACTTTATTGAAAAGAAGTAGAAAATCATGGTAAATTTTTTAAAAATATGAATTTATTTATTTTAATTGGAGGATAATTACTATACAATATTGTGTTGGTTTTGCCATACATCAACATGAATCCTCCATGGGTATACACGTGTTCACCATCCTGAACCCACCTCCCTCCCCGTACCATCCCTCTGGGTCATCCCATGGTAAATTTTAATGTCATGGGATGGAGAAAAACAGTATTGAAGGAAGAAAGAGTAGAAAAGTGGAAACAGAATGAAAAACAGAAATCCAGGAGAATTAAAACTTTCAAGAACAAATTTTTAATTTTTAACCAAAGGAATTTTGAAGCTCAACTGTTTGCATACCATTTTTCAAGTTTATACGGAAAATAAGTGGTAGTGTTACCTCTCGATGAGGACAAGAGGTGAATCTATTGACCAAGGACACACAAGCTTGGTTCACCACAGGTCACAGCCTTCTCTAAAATAGCTGCTTCAGCTGGCTATGCACATAACATAGCCTGCTGCTTTGCCTTATCTTAGAGAACTTCTTCTCTTTTAAAAAGCTGCACAACTTAACCAGCTAGCAATATGTTGAAGGCATCAAAGCTGCTCTACGAGTAATTGCAAAACACGCAGAGCGTACCCCCTGCTCTCATTGCAGAAATGTTGTTGCTCATTAGTCACTAAGTCATGTCTGATTCTTTGCGACCACGTGGACTGCAGCATGCCAGGCTTTCCTGTCCTTCACTATTTCCAGGAATTTACTCAAAGTCATATACATTGAGTCTGTGATGCTATCTAACCATCTCATTCTCTGCCAGTCCCTTGTCCTTTTGCCTTCCACCTTTCTCAGCTTTGGGGTCTTTTCCAATGAGTCAGCTCTTTGCATCAGGTGGCCAAAGTATCGGAGTTTCAGCTTCAGCATCAGTCCTTCCAATGAATATTCAGGGTTGATTTTCTTTAGGATTAACTGGTTTGATCTCTTTGCTGTCCAAAGGACTCTCAAGAGTCTTCTCCAACACCACAATTCAAAAGCATCAATTCTTTGGCCCTCAGCCTTCTTTATGGCCCAACTCTCACATCCATACACGACTTGTGGAAAAACCACAGATTTGATTATATGGACTTATGTCAGCAAAGTTATGTCTCTGCTTTTTAATATACATCTAAATTTGTCATAGCTTTCCTTCCAAAGAGCAAGCATCTTTGAATTTTATGGCTACAGTCACCATTTCCAGTGATTTTGGAACCCATGAAAATGAAATCTGTCTTACTCCCACATTTCCCCCTTCTGCTTGCCATGAAGTGATGGGCTCAGATGCCATGATCTTAGTTTTTTGAATGTTGAGTCTTAAGCCAGCATTTTCACTCTTATCTTTTGCTCTCATCAAGAGGTTCTTTAATTCCTCTTAATTTTCTGTCGTTGGAGTGGTATCATCTATCTGCATAGCTGAGGTTGTTGATATTTATCCCAGCAATCTTGACTCCACCTTGTGATTCATCAAGCCTGACATTCTGCATGATGTACTCTGCATAGAAGTTAAATAAGCAGAGTGACACTATATAGCCTGTCATACTCCTTTCCCAGTTTTGAACCAGTCCATTTTGCCATGTTTGATCTGAACTGTTGTTTCTTGACCTGCATACGGGTTTCGGGAGATAGGTAAGGTGGTTTGATATTCTCATCTCTTTAAGAATTTTCCACAGTTTGTTGTGATCCACATGGTCAAAGGCTTTTGCATAGTCAATGAAACAGAAGTAGGTGTTTTTCTGGACTTCCCTTGCTTTCTCTATGATTCAGCCAATGATGTCAATTTGATCTCTGGTTCCACTGCCTTTTCTAAACCCAGCTTGTACATCTGGAAGTTCTAAATTCACATACTGCTAAAGACTAGCTTGAAGGATTTTGAGCAAAGCCTTGCTAGTATGAGAAATGAGCACAATTGTACAGTAGTTTGAACATTCTTTGGCATAGCCTTTCTTTAAGACTGTAATGAAAACTGATCTTTTTCAGTCCTGTGGCAACTGCTATGTTTTTCAAATTTGCTGACATGTTGAGAACAGCATTTTCAGGATTCTAAATAGCTCAACTGAAATTCCATCACCTCCACTAGTTTTGTTCATGGTAATGTTTTCTAAGGCCCACTTGACTTCACACTGCTGCAGCCCATGGGGTTGCAAAGAGTCAGACATGACTGAGTGACTGAATTGAACTGACTTCACACTCCAGGATGTCTAGCTCTAGGTGACTGACCACATCATTGTCATTATCCAGGTCATCAAGACCTTTTTTGTACAGTTCTTCTGTGTATTCTTGCTATCTCTTCTTAATCTCTTCTGTTTTTGTTAGGTCCTTACTGTTTCTGTCCTTTATGGTGCCCATTCTTGCATGAAACATACCCTGGTTATCTCCAGTTTTCTTGAATAGATCGCTAGTTTTTCCCATTCTAATCTTTTCCTCTATTTCTGCATTGTTCATTTAAGAAGGTCTTCTTATCTTGTTATTCTCAGGAACTCTGCATTCAGTTGGGTATGTCTTTTGCTTTTTCCCTTAACTTTCACTTCTCTTCTTTTCTCAGCTATTTGTAAAGCCTCCTCAGACAACCACTTTGATTTTTTGCATTTCTTTTCCTCTGTGATGATTTTGGTTAGCACCTCCTGTACAATGCTACTAACCTCCTTCCATAGTTTTTCAGTCATTCTGCCTAACAGATCAAAGCCCTTGAATCTATTTGTCACCTCCTTGAAGCTATTTGTCACTGTGTAATCATGAGGAATTTAATTTATGTCATATCTAAATGTCCTAGTGGTTTTCCCTACTTTTTTCAATTTAAGCCTGAATTTTGCAATAAGGTCTCATGATTATTAGTCACGGCCAACTCCAGGTTTTGTTTTTGCTGACTGTATAGAGCTTCTCCATCTTCAGTTGCAAAGAACATAATCAATTTGATTTCACTAGTGATCATCTGGTGATTGTCCATGTGTAGAGCTGTCTTTGTGTTGTTGGGAGGGTGTCTGCTCTGGCCAGTGAGTTCTCTTGACCAAACTCAGCCTTCGCCCTGCTTCATTTTGTACGTCAAGGCCAAACTTGTCCTTTATCCCAGGTATCTCTTGACTTCCTCCTTTTGCATTTCAATCCCCTGTGATGAAAAGGACATCTGTTTTTCATGTTAGTTCTAGAAGGTCTTGTAGGTCTTCATAGAACCATTCAGCTTCTTTGGCATTAGTGGTTGGGCCATAGACTTGGATTACCGTGATGTGGAATGGTTTGCCTTGGAAATGAACCTAGACCATTCTGTAATTTTTAAGATTGCACCCAAGTACTTCATTACAGACTCTTTTGTTGACTATGAGGGCTACTCCATTTCTTCTAAGGGATTCTTGCCCACAGTAGTAGATAATAATGATCATCTGAATTATATGCACCCATTCCTGTCCATTTTTGTTCACTGATTCCTAAGACAGGTGTTCAATCTTTTTATCTCCTGCTTTAATGTGTGTTCAGTTGTGTCTGACTATTTTTGACCCCATGAACTGTTACCCACGAAGCTCCTTTGTCCATGGGAGTTTCCAGGTAAGAATACTTTGTGGGTTGCCATTTCCTTCTCCATGGGATCTTCCTGACCCAAGGTTCAAACCTGTGAGTCTCCTGTGTCCCCTGCATTATAGGTGGATGGTTTACCACTGAGCCACTGAGGAAACCCACAAGGAATCTCCTGCTTGACCACTTTACCTTGATTCATGGACCTAACATTCCACGTTCTGATGCAATATTGTTCTTTACAGCATAGGACTTTACTTTCACCACCAGAAACATTCACAACTGAGCATCATTTCTAATTTGGCCCAGGCACTTCATTCTTTCTGGAGCTATTAGTAATTGCTCTGCTCTCTTCCCCAGTAGCATATTGGACTCCTGACCTGATGGCTCATATTCTGGTATCCTATCTTTTTGCCTTTTCATATTGTTCATGCAATTCTTGTGGCAAGAATATTGGAATGTTTTGCCATCCTTCCTCCAGTGCACTACGTTTTGCTGAACTCCTTTCTATGACCTGACATTCTTGGCTGGCCCTGCGTAACATGATTCATACCTTCATTGAGTTATGCAATCCCCTTTGCCATGACAAGGCTGTGATCTATTAAAAGGATAATCACTGAAGAGAAAGTCAACCCCCAAAAGAGAATTGATCCATGAGGACAGGTCACCTACAGAAAAGAATAATTAGCAGAAGCTTTACTGTAGTCTATGTTCATATAAGCTATCTGTATTTTATAACAACCTCTTTGGCTTTAACTTTTGCACCCATAGAAGTTAAGTATACTAGGTATATTTAACCTTTTCATTTGGTTTGGATATTTCAGCATGGGCAACTAAGATTAGTTATCATTGTAGATGGAAACTTCCTCCTCCCCTAAGTCTAAGTTAAAATGCTGACATCCTCCAAATACAACAGTACATGCTAAGTCACTTCAGTCATGTCTGACTCTTTGCAATCCCATGGACTACAACCCCCCACCACCACCACCTATAATCTGTCCTTGGGATTCTCCAGGCAAGAATAATGGAGTGGGTTGACATGCCCTTCTCCAGGGGATCTTCCTGACCCAGGGACCAAATCTGTGTCTCCAGTAGCTCCTGCACTGAAGGCAGATTCTTTACCACTGAGCTACCAGGGAAGCTCCCAAACTACAATAGAATCAGTACTAAAATGTCCCATGTCTTGGCCCTGATCTGTCAGAGAGTCCAATGTTTCTCTTTGGTTTATTCCTACTTCCATTTGAAGTGCTATGATATGGACCATTCTACTCCATCTCCACCTATCTCCCATTCCCACCACTGTGATTCTGCTACCCAATTACAATGTATGTAGCCTTTGTTCATGCCATCAAGCAATTCTCTGATGCCAGTGGTGTGTCCTACAATTCAGCTCAACTCTGACACGCAGCCTGGTCCCACAGTTTGAGGCCTCAGTGCTGCAAGACGCCAATCACAAGTCCAGGTTGTTGCTTCTGACTGACAGGACATAGACCAGAAATTTCAACAACCCCCTTCTTGGGTTCAATTAATTTGCTAGAGCAGCTCACAGGACTCATAGAAGCATTTTACTTATCAAATTATCCACTAATTTTAAAATGAATGCAACTCAGAAATAGCGAGATGAAAGAAATGCATAGAGCAATATGTATGTGAAAGGGTGAGCAGATTCCATGCTCTCTGAAACCACAACTCTCCCTGCATCTCCACATGTTCACCAACCCAGAGCGAGAAAACCACACCCTTTTGGGTTGTTATGTAGGATTCATTACATAGGCACTACTGGCCTTTGGCAGTTGAATTTAATCTTCAGCACCTCCCTGTTGCCTGAAGGTTGAGGAATGAGACTGAAAGTCCTAATTTTCTAGTCACATGGTTGGTTGAGGGCAACTAGCCCTCATCTTTAGAAACTTTCCAAAAGTCATCTCGTTTACATAGTAAAAGACACCATTATGGCTCTCAATACTTAAATCCTAGGGTTTAAGAGCTATGTGTAGAAACAGTGAATGAAGACCTAACATATGTTTCTTATTATAAATTGCAGTATCATATCACCTAAAACATGCCTTTGTAAAACTTATTTTAACTGTTGGAAAACCTGATATTGACAGATTCATTGTGAGGCTACCCTCAGAAATAGTAATGCTTGGCAGAGAAAAGGCAGTCAATGAGAAAGCCAGTTTGGACCAGTAGGTGGGAGACTGAATATACAGACAACAGCCAAACCATGTGTAAAAACAGAACTCTGACCCACAACCTACAGCAACCTGCCCAGGAAACCTACTCCTTTATATACAATAATCAGCCTAGGAAGCCAGCCTGCTGTAAGTCAGACTTGCAGGAGACCAGATTGCTCCAATAACAATCCAAAAAGGCAAACAATAACTTCAATAACAATTGGCTGAAAAGGACAAGAACTTGAATAATAACTGACAGCTTCTCTGATTTTTATTCCCACTTCCAATTTTGGACCAGTCGGAAAAAGTCAAATATATACCTCATAAGATACTCTGCTTCTAATTAGCCTTCTATGGCTTCCTGAAAACATCTTCCAATCAGGGCATACCTGAAGTTTTCCTTTTCTCACACTATAAAGTTTTCCCACTTTTCTACTTGTCTTTGAGTCTTTGCTAAAATGCAAGTGACAGTGGCTAATCCTCTTTCTATAGCAAGACCTGAATGAATAACCTTTTTATGTTGTTATTTGGTTGGTCTTCATTTATTTCCACACAAGTATGGAGCACAGGCAAATGTACTGAACAGTTAAGGAGGGATCATCCAAATCATGCTCTGTGGAAAATGTACCCCCCAGAGTTGTGCAGTACCCTCAAAATCATATGTGGCATTTCTGGGCAGGCTCTGCTCTGGTTCATGAAAGCAGATCAGCAGAGTATACTGAGGACCAGAGTGGGTGTGGTAAGTCTTAAAGATTAGGCAGCTATCTGGCCTTCCCAGAGGCCCCAAGCAGCCATGAGGCCCAAATCACTAGATTTTTCTCAGGCCACCAGCCTACATAGACAGCCCAGGAGGCTGCCTCCCAATCCAACTTACTTCTAATGATCCAACATTGTAATCCTAGGAGTACCACCATCACTGCTCTAACTTTTTTTGTGTACTAGTTTCTGTAGAGGCCACGTGCTTCAGAAAATGACTGGAGCTACAAATGCACAGATATTGATCAGCACAATGCTTTGTATCTACTTCTCCTGTCTTTGATTTATTGTATTCTCATAATTGTCAGCTCTTTTCAACCTGAACTACACAATGCCTACTTAAATAACTTTCAGCTTCTCTAATTTTCAGGGTCCCAGGCCTTAATTCTCAACATAATTATTTCTTCTGCCAGAGGTCACAGATATAAACATAACTCCTCTGAATTAGCAGGTCACCTAAATAAGCAACACAGTTGCCAGAGGGAAGAACTAAATAGACTGCGCCTCTTCTAAAGGGGTCAACTAGCCCCTTTAGCCAGTTGTGCTGAGGAGAAATATAAATGTGGCGAGCTAGCTCACACTGGTTTGCAAGAACAGATTGCATGCATCTCTTCTCAACTCCACTTGAGTAATGTCACACTGGTAGCTTGAAATCAACCATGGTAGAAGTATTTATATCACAGAAATCTGTAAATGATACAAATTAGATTTTTCTCAGAGAGAGCAAGATGTTAAACATCTTCTAGCTTACCACTGAATATAGATCAAGTGTCCCCAGATCCCCAATATTTCAAAACAAAGCAGAAAATCCAAAATTTCTGTGAGAAACTCTCAATCTTTAAGTGTTGGCAAATCAAATAATGTTAAAATATCATGTTGGCAAAATAAAACATCGCTGTGAGCTATCTACTTACAATGCCTGCCTTATATCAATGCATCATAGCCTTACTTACAACTTCATGTCTAATTCACACCAATAAAAATGGAACAACAGAGTCTCAAAAGACCCTGAGTACATTTGTTAAGTCCCCAGTGATTAATATTTATCACACATGATTACTTTAGCATTTTTGAATGGCACAAATATTTATTATATTATGCTAAAGAATTACTGTAAATATGAAAAAGTCAATTTTAAGTCTGAAAAAAATAATCCTTCCATCAGTTTAACTAAAATGATTCCTATATGTTAATGATATACCTCTTTCTTGAATAATAATATACTTTGAAAGTGGTTGAAAGAGTTAACTATGATATATGTATATACACACCCATGTATATACATGTATCACATATATATATATACATACACATGAGCACAAATAAAGAAATAAAAACAACACTTAGAAAATAGAATGGCCCTTATATGAGAAGTAAAGGAGGGCAAAAATTGAAACATTTTGATCAATATTACCTAAATAAGAAGGGATTACTAACTGCTAACCTGAGTTGAACACTAGAGCAATGTTGGATCCAGTTGATATCAGAGTTTCACATCAAAGGAGATAAACATTCAGTCTTCTAAATGTCCCTCGATGTCCCTAACAGAAACTTTATGTTAAATCTCCCTCCTCATCTTCTGAGCACATGACAAAATATCATACTAATCCATTATACTAATAGTACATGGTCACTAAAATTTCAGACAGTTTAATTTGCATTTCCAAATTGAACTTTCTGCCAATACCTAGAATGATAACTCATCTTATGCAGGCTTACAGATTTTATCAAGGCTTTGTATTATAGTGTATGCAGGTTATAAAGATAAGAACATCAACTCATGCTAATAACTGCTACACTGAAAAACTGGGATGACATTTAGTCAGAATCTATGATACAATTGGAAGCTATGATACCTTGCTTGCTACTCTTCAGTGACTTGTTCATCAAAGGAGATAGCAGTTTTATAAATTTTAATAAGAAAATAAAAAATTAAGAGCAAAAAGCCATATACAGAAATGTCTAAAATGCAATGACATTTTAAAGATTGAAATTTAATTGTGCCTGCTCCCACTCCACAGTCTCTTTTCAAGTATAGTTATCTTTGAAATGGGTAGTAAATGTTTCTCATTCTTTGTTTATGGTACAAATGAAAAATTCAACAGCTAGGTCACACCGTAATCTGCCTTGCATACCCTTTTACATTTTCTGTCTTTTGTGTAACAGAACAGTGTCCTCATCAACTTTGAAATGAAAAGCAGTCCAGGATAGAAATTCTCATCCCTTTATATTAGTTATCCTGTTAAAATGATCTGAAAATCACCTTGACTCCTTGTTTCCTTTATTAGCATACCAAGCTCCAAGATTAAGATGGCACCAAATTTCTAAATTGTCATTGTAATTTAACAGATGAGTATGCTAGTCCTCTCCATTAACATTCTGAGTAAATAACTGCTCTAATAAACAATTTAAAGTGCTGCTGAGGCAGGTAGGAAGGGAAAAGAAAGGATCTCAGTATACTGAGTACTTTGAGATGAACAGGTTTTTGAGCAGGTCCAGACTTTTACATAATGCACTTACTGGGAAGTTTGGAAACATTCATCCTCAAGGTTCATTCATGGAAACCAAACACTGCTGGCACTCTCATGACACCATATACTTATGTTTAAAAAAAAAAAAAAAAATCCACCTTACTCCAAATAAGGTGCAAGTTCTTTTTAAAGTAGAAATTGAAACAATGGCTCTGTGGGGGTTGGGTAGCATAAGTTTGATCTCTGGTCAGGATCTTCAAATTGTGCTGCAAGGCCAAAAGGGGGGGGGGGGGGGAAACCAGATAATATAATGATAATGCTGATAATGGTGATGGTGGGGATGGCAACCATGGAGTGAGGAAGCTAAGAAGAATCCAATTAAATTATCTGATACTCTGAATGCTAAAGTTCTCAAGTGGTAAGATTCTAGTCACAAACATCACAGCTCTGTTGAGAAAAAAAGCTAAGGTCAGTTTTTACTACATATCCTTGCTGTCATTCAATCAATCAGTCATGTCTGACTCTTTTTGATTTCATGGACTACAGCACACCAGGCTTCCTTGTCTTTCACCATATACCAAAGCTTGCTTAAACTCATGTCCACTGAGTTGGTGATGCCATCCAACCATTTCATCCTCTGTCGTCCCCTTCTCCTCCTGCCTTCAATCTTTCTCAGCATCAGTGTCTTTTCTAATAAGTCAGCCCTTGCATCAGGTGGCCAAAGTATTGGAGCTTCAGCTTTGGCATCAGTCCCTCCAATGAATATTCAGAATTGATTTCCTTTATGACTGACTGGTTTGATCTCTTTGCATCCAAGGGACTCATCCAAGAAGACTCCTCAAGAGTCTTCTCCAATACCATAATTCAAAAGCATCAATTTTTCAGTGCTCAGCCTTCTTAATGTTTCAACTCTCACATCCATACACGACTACTGGAAAAACCATAGCTTTGACTATATGGACCTTTGTTGGCAAAGTGATGTCTCTGCTTTTTAATACACTGTCTAGGTTTGCCATAGCCTTTTCTTCCAAGGGTTCCCCTCGTGGCTCAGCTGGTAAAGAATCGCCTGCAATGTGGGAGACTTAGGTTTGATCCCTGGGTTGGAAAGATCCCCTGGAGAAGGGATAGGCTACCCACTCCAGTATTATGGCCTAAAGAATTCCATGGACTGTTTAGTCCACAGGGTCTCAAAGAGTAGGACATGACTGAGCAACTTTCACTTTCATTTTTTCCAAGGAGCAAGTGTCTTTTAATTTCATGGCTGCAGTCACCATCCACAGGGATTTTGGAGCCCAAGAAAATAAAGTCTGTCACTGTTTCCATTGTTTCCCCATTTATTTGCCCTGAAGTGATGGGACCAGTTGCCATGCAGTATCTTAATATCCTGACCAGGGATCTGAGTCTTGGGGCATTCCAAACTTTAGAAGTCAGAAAAATGATCAAGAACCAATAAAACAATCAACCAAACAAACAAGCAAAATAACTAAGAAGGGACAGTCAGTAGGCAGGCCAAAGACAAAGATTTAAGTGTGGCATTCTAGAAGCTAAGAAGGAATAGAGTTTAAGAAGAAGACTATGTATAAGGCAGCTGACAGACTCAGTAAGATGTGGACTATAAATTAACCACTGGACATCAGAACATCAAAGACATGAATGGCAACTTTGATGAGAGTAGACTGAATAGGTAAGAGAGAGGGAAATGCCTAAAATGTGTGAATGCAAGAGAGATTAGAAGAAGAATTAGAGATAGCAAATATAGACAAATATTTTTAAATATTTGCTAGAGATGTGAACAGAGAAATGGAGAAGTCACTGGAAGAGAGATTAGGGTCAAAAAAAGCTTTATTCCAGATAGGAGATATGATAGTCTGTAAAAATTAAGATTATGATTAAACAGAGATGGCAAAACTGTGATTCATGAGAGAAGAGGGAATTAATATGTCTTGGGGTCAGTGAAAGGATAAGAGACACAGTGTATAGATGAAGGGGCTAGTCCTAACCAGAAGGGTAAATTAATCCATAATAACAGGCAGGAAGGCATAAAAATGGGCACAAATACAGGCATGTAGTTAGCTGTGGTGTTGAGTGCACTTGGAATTTTTTTTTTTCCTTTTTACTTCCTTTCTGAGTGAAATAGGATCAAGGCTATCAGCTGAAATTTAAGAGAGGGAAGATATTGAAGGCTTAAGAGTATAGCATACAGTTGTTATGTAGACGTGTAGAAGAATAAAAGAACTAGAAATATATATTAAGATAGCAGAGCCATACTAAGCATTTATTTGAAATTAGCACTTATAAATTTAAAGTTCAATTAGCATTGTTTTCTTTTTTTTTTTAGTCAACTCAATTTGCCATAACAAAATACCATAAACTAGATCTTATGAACAACAGAAACTTATCTTTCAGTGCTGAAGCCTGAGAAGTCTATGATCAAGACACAGGCAGATTGGGTGTTTAATGAGGGCCCACTTTTTGGTTCACAGGTGGCCATCTTTTTACTGTGTCCTCACATAGGGGAAGGGCGTCTTCTATAAGAAAACTCATCAAATTTATGATGGTTTCACCCTCATGACCTAATCACCTTCCAAAGGCCCAACTCCCAAATACAATCACATTGGAGTTCAGTTTTAACATATGAATTTGAGGAGATACAAACATTCAGTCCATAGCAACCATGTTTATGATTTTCTTTGACCATTGGGAAATATATGGGGGAACAGATACAAGTTAGATGGAAGACTGTATTTAACAAAGGCCAAGATTTCACTACCTAGTGTGATAAATACTCCAGGAAATAACTAATCTAGAAGATAATGAAGGGCAGAGAAGCCTGGTGTGCCATAGTCCATCAGGTTGCAAAGAGTTGGACACAACTTTGAAACTAAACAACAAGTGACAAATACAGAGATGTGCTGGAGAGATGAGAATCTATGCAAAAGTCGGTGTTTAATGATGAGCTATGGAATTTAAACTGAGTAAGGGTGATCGTGAAGTCATGATGGGCAAAGGGACAGTGAAACCGTTTTGAGATCAATGGATATAGGAGCTGTGAATTAAAAGACAGTTGGATGTAGAGTAATTTAGAGGGTGACTAGAACTAAAAGGTCCTTGAAATTTAGTTAATGGAGAATTTGAAGTTATTGGTAATAATAAGATATAACTATGAGAGTGGATTACTAGGGTATGGGGGGTGGGGTACAGGATTATTGAAGGTGAAGTAATTCAGCAACTGACATTTCAGAATCTTGCGAGAATTACCTTTATGAAAAATGACATCTCCCAAAACTGTGATAGGAGTGGTTTTAGAAAGAGCTAAAATTTAAAAGTAAATGAGTGGGATGAAGTGTTAATAAATGACTGCACGGTGGCATAGTCTAATATGCCATTCACAGTGGAAGTTTCACTTTGGAAGTGGCAAAGTAACACATGTTCATACGCTGTGGTATGTGGAATGTGAGAGAGAAAATGCTATCACTGAAGCTGAAGCAGAAACCTCAGGGGAAATCCAGCCAAGTTTTAATTGAGCAAGGAGAACATATTTAGAGATAATGTTGAAGAAATGGGAAATTTTGCTGGTGAGTGACTGAATTCTGGAGGGCATGGTAGGAATGTTTCAGGAGTTGTTGAGTAAAAAGAGTTGATGTTCAAGTTTGATGAGAATAGCAGGGAGGTCTTGAGTCTTAGATGAGATTTCAGGGGATGAGAGGAGAATGACCTGGGAATTCTGGGCTTCTAGAAAACAGAGATAAACAGCATAATGAGATTACAGTTGTAGTCATGAATGATATTAGAAGGAAAGGAAATTGAGGAATATGCAGGTTCTGGATCCACTCCTGATTCCAGATAATTGAAATACAGAAGAAGCTGTGGGCTTTTCCAGAATGCCTCACAAGATTCTAAGGACACCAACAACTCTAGGGTGCATTTTTAACTCTTTTTTGAAGCACTTTTTGGTGTTTGCTCTTATGTCACACTCACATTTCCTTCTACTTACTGATGGCTCTTTTCCAATCTCCCTTATTGTAACCACTTCTGATTTACCTCTAAATGTTGGAGACCTCTTCTCTTATCTCTCTTCTATTCTTGATTTCCACTATCTCCCTAAGAAAATGAATCTACCTCCATTGTTTTAAATATCATGTACATATTTATGACTCCTAAGTCTTGGTCTCCAATTTGGACTGCTTTCCGAGATACACTTATTTATCCATTTACTTGTTTAACACTTTCTCACTTGAATTTCTAATCTCAAACTTAAACTTTTTAAGGTAGGACTTCTAACATATTCTCTCCTCCCCTTATCCCCAGTCTTTCCAATTTCACCTAGTAGCTTAGATCAAGAACATAAGGGTTATCCTTGATTTATCATGTTCTTTCAATCCCCAGATCAAAACCTCTGGTAAAGACCGTTGGTTCTACTTTCAAACTATATTATAAACCCAGCCAATTCTCACCACTTCTCTATTTAACACCACTGTCAGAATTCAATCAGAGACAATCCACTAGGGGAGTGTGAGTGTGAAGGTTAGGAAGTATGTGTGTGTGTGTATGTGTGTGTGTGTGTGTGTGTGTGTGTGTGTGTGTGTGTGAAAGACAGAGATCTATTCCTGGAATTAGATCTTACTCAGTTGAGATAACTGGTTAAACAGTCTCTCTAAAGCTGTGTCTTTGCATCTTACATATAACTTGAAGTCTTTTGTCAGTAGACACGAAGGCGACAGAGATATGAAATTAGTAAGCCTGAGAGACTTCACAAGGATGAAAGGGTACCCATGTCTGCTCCTGCTGCCTTCAACCTTGATAATATAAGCATCCTTCAGGAAAAGCTAGTGTCCTTTATGACAGAGCAAAGTATATGCCCAGCCCACTATCAGAAAAGTCGAAGGAAATTCCAGAGGAAGGTTGAGTATTTGTAGGCTGGTTACTGCATATTACAAAGCCACCACAGTACACACCTTGCCAGCTCAGTACCCATACACACCTCTTCAAAACATAACTATACTAATTGTGAAATAAAGACAATAGCAAAATCATGCTCCCACCTAACATGAGGCAGTTATTCCACATACAAATGGAAACATGCTAACTCTTTGCCCCAAAAGATGGCAAAGATAATTTTTAGGGTTTGGGTACTGTTTATTCTTTATTTATATTCTTGTTACTTAAATCTTGACTATAAATTTAAATATTATTAAATATTACATTTCAGATGGTACTGAAATGGGAGAGAAGAAGAAAACAAGAATATTTGGTTAATATATATGTAAGTATATCAAATAGGGAAGAAATACTCATAACTATAACATTCTTCTTTTCTGTTTGGTCACATTATTGTAACTGCTATTTATGACTGCATTCTTCTTCTACTTATGCCATATTCCTTTTGCCCTCAACAAATACCTGAGCTGGTTCCAGTTTCTGTCCATAACTGGACATAACAATTGTAACATAATGATTTACCCTAAAGCTCCAATAAACATTTATTACCTCACAATTTTGGTGGGTCAGAAACCTAGGAGTGATCTAGATTAGTGATTCTGGCTCTGGGTCTCATGTGGTTGCTGTCAAGATGTCAGCCAGGATTGCAGTAATCTGAAGGTTTGACTGGGGCTGGAGAACTTACTTCCAAAATGGCTTATTTACATGAATTTTAGGAGAAGTCTCAGTTTCTCACTGCAGGGCTTCTATGTCCTTATCACATCTCACCTTGCACTCCCCCAGAGACTGGGCAAAGAGGAAGGCACACTTTCTTTTGAAACCCAGTCTCAGAAATCAAACTATCACTTCCACAATGTTCTACTTACTAAACATAAGACACTAAATCTGTCCCACACTTGGGAAGGTGAACTAAGCTTAACCTCCTGAAGTGAGGAGTACCAAAGAACTTGAATATTCTTAAAACATTGTGGTCATAATGATTAGCTCACATGGATCATTTTAGTAACCTTCTTATTTTTCTTTCTAATCCCTACAACATCAACTACAGTTCCTTCACAGTTGCATGCCAGGAAACTGCTGTTGCACCAGGGGAAAGCTGGATACTAGGTCAATGTTAGGGTCAGATGAATGCCCCCGTTTCCACAGCCCACATTCAAGTCTTCTTCCCTCCCACCCAAGCTTCAGGGCAAGCTGCACATTAGTCCATCTTTTAAGCATGCAGCTGTAGTTGAGAGTATCTTTTAACAAGAAGATGGAGGAGTAGAAGGACATGCACTTATCTTCTCCTGTGATAACACCAAAATCACAATTAGTGCTGAACAATCATCCAAAGGATGTTGGAACCCACCAAAAAAAGACACAACATCCCACATCCAAGGGCAAAGGAGATACAGCAGTAAGGCAACAGGAGGGGTGCAATCCCATTGAAAATCAGTCCTCATACCTGCCAGAGATGCTTGGAGGGCACAAGTAAAACTTTGTGTGCACCAGGACCCAAGGAAAGGAACAGTGACCACCCCCCACCCCACCACAAGAGATCAAGTCAGACCTGCCTGTAAGTGTTTGAAGGTCTCCTGCAAGGCATGGGGACAGGAGCTTTTGCAGCAGCAGTTCTGGGGCACACAGCTTGTAGTACAAGTCCTCTTGGAGGAGGTCACCATTAGCCACACTATACAGACACTGGGAGGGTATTCCACAAACTGAAGAACAGTTATACCAAATAAGTTATCTCACTGTTGCATAAGTTCTAGGCCCCACAATAGACTTCCCAACCTGAGAATCCAACAAAAGGATTGAGAATCCTCAGGGAATCTGACTTTGAAAGTCAGTGGGATTTGATTACACAGTTTCCACAAGACTGGGGAAACAGAGACTCTTGGAGGGAAAACAAACAAACAAACAAACAAACAAACCTTGTGTGCATAAGGACCCAGGAGAAAGTAGCAGTGACCACACAAGAGACTGAGCCAGATTTGCTTATGAGTGTTTGGGAGTCTCTGGCAGATGCATGGGTTGATAGTGGCCTGCCACTGGATCAGGGGCACTGACAGAGCAGTCTTGGGAGATGTGGCATGCTGACATAAGTCTTTTTGGAGGAGGTCATCATCACTCCTACCATAGTCTGGCCTCAAGCCAAATGATGAGTGAACACAGCCCCACTCATCAACAGAAAATCGGATTAAAGATTTACTGAGCATGGTCTAACCCACCAGAACAAGCACTCAGTTTCTCTACAGCCAGTCCCTCCTATTAGGAAGCTTGCACAAGCCTCTTATCCTCATCCATCAGAGGGCAGACAGAATGAAAACCACAATCACAGAAAAACTAAAATGATCACATGGATCAGAGGTTTGTGTAACTTAATGAAACTATGAGCCATGTTGTGTAGGGCCATCCAAGATGGATGGGCCATGGTGGAGAGTTCTGACAAAGTGTGGTCCACTGGAGAAGGGAATGGCAAATCACTCCAGTGTTCTTGCCTTGAGAACTCCATGAACAGCATGAAAAAATGAAAAGATATGACACTGAATGATGTATTCTCCAGGTTGGTAGGTGTCCAGTATGCCCCTGGAGAAGAGCAGAGAAGTAGCTCCAGAAGGAATGAAGAAGCTGAGTCAAGGAGGAAATGATGCCCAGTTGTGGATGTGTCTGGGGGTGAAAGTAAAGCCCAAAGCTGTACAAAAACAATATTGCATAGGAATCTGGAATGTTAGGTCCATGAATCAAGGTAAACTGGAAGAGGCCAAATAGGAGACGGCAAGAGTGAACATCAACATTTTAGGAATCAATGGAGTAAAATGGACAGGAAAGGGCAAATTTAATTCAGCTACCATTATGTCTACTATGGTGGGCAAGAATCCCTTAGAAGAAATGGAATAGTCCTCATAGTCAACAAGAGTCTGAAATGCAGTACGTGGGTGCAAACTCAAAAATGACAGAATGATCTCTGTTCATTTCCAAGGCAAACCTTTCAATATTACAGTATCCCAAGTCTATGCCCCAACCACTAATGCTGAAATGCTGAAGAAGCCAAAGGTAAATGATTCTATAACCTACAAGACCTAGAACTAACACCTAAAAAAGATGTCCTTTTCATCAGGGGACTGGAATGCAAAAGTAGGAAGTCAAGAGATACCTGGAGTAACAGGCAAGTTTGGCATTGGAGTACAAAATGAAGCAGGGCAAAGGGTAATAGAGTTTTACCAAGAGAACACACTGGTCATAGCAAACACCCTCTTCCAACAACACAAGAGATAACTCTACATATGGACATCACCAGATGGTCAATACTGAAATCAGATTGACTATATTCTTTGCAGCCAAAGATGGAGAAATTGTATACAGTCAGCCAAAAGAACACTGGGAGCTGATTGTGGCTCAGATCATGAACTGCTTATAGCAAAAATCAGACTTGAATTGAACAAAGTAAGGAAAACCACTAGGCCATTCAGGTATGGCCTAAATCAAATTCGTTATGATTATACATTGGAAGCAACACATTGATTCAAGGGATTAGATCTCATAGACAGAGTGCCTGAAGAACTATGGACAGAGGTTTATAACATTGTACAGGCAATGACCAAAACCATCCCTAAGAAAAAGAAATGCAAAAACGCAAAATGGTTGCCTGAGGAGAACTTACAAATTGCTGAGAAAACAAGAAAAGCTAAAGGCAAAGGAGAAAAAGAAAGATACATCCATTTGAATGCAGAGTTCCAGGGAATAGCAAGGAGAGATAAGAAAGCTTTCTTGAGTGAACAATGTAAAGAAATAAAGGAAAACAATACAATGGAAAAGACTAGAGATGTCTTCGAGAAAATTAAAGATACCAAGGGAACATTTCATCCAAAGATGAGCACTATAAAGAACACAAACGATATGGACCTAACAGGAGCAGAAGATATTTAGGAGCAGTCTGAAGAATACACAGAAAAACTATACAAAAAAAAAGTCTTAATGATCTGGATAACTATGATGATTTGGCCACTCACTTAGAGCCAGACATCCTGGAATGTGAAGTCAAGTGGTCCTTAGGAATCATTACTAGGAATGAAGCTAATGGAGGTAATGGAATTCCAGCTCAACTATTCCAAATCCTAAAAGTATATGTGTGGAGAAGGAAATCCTAAAAGATGATGCTGTTAAAGTGCTGCACTCAATATCCAGCAAATTTGGAAAACTCAGCAGTGGCCACAGGGCTGGAAAAGGTCAATTTTCATTTCAATCCCAAAGAAGGACAATGTCAAAAAATGTCCATACTACCTCACAATCACACCCCTTTCACATGCTAGCAAAGTAACACTCAAAATCCTTCAACATAGGCTTCAACAGTATGTGAAATGAGAACTTCCAGATGTAAATCTAGGTTTAGAAAAGATGAATGAACCAGAGATCAAATTGCCAACATCTCCTGGATCATAGAAAAACAAGGGAATTCCCGAAAAATATCTCCTTCTGCTTCATTGAGTATGCTAAAGCCTTTGTGTGAATCACAACAAACTGTGGAAAGCTCATCAAGAGAATGGAATACCAGACTTTACCTGCCTCCTGAGAAACCTGTATGCAAGTCAAAAACGAGACATGGAACAATGAACTGGTTCCAAATTGGGAAAGGAGTATGTCAAGGCTGTGTATTATCACTCTGCTTATCTAACTTCTATGTGAATTGCCAGACTGGATGAAGCTCAAGCTGGAATCAAAATTTCCAAGAAAAATATCAATAACCTCAGACATAGAGATGACACCACTCTAATGGCAGAAAGCTAAAAGGAACTAAAATGCCTCTTGATGAAGGTGAAAGAGAAGAGTGAAAAGTTGGCTTATAACACAACATTGAAAAAACAAAGATCATGGCATCAAGTCCCATCACTTCATGACAAACAGACTTGGAAAAACTGGAAACAGTGACAGACTTTATTTTCTTGATCTCCAAAAGCACTGTGGATGGTGATTGAAACCATAAAATTAAAAGACACTTACTTCTTTGAAGAAAAGCTATTACAAACCTTGTTGTGCAGTCACTCAGTTTTGTTTGGCTCTGTGCGACCCCATAGATTGCAGCATGCCAGGCTCCCTGTCCTTTATCATCTCCCAGAGTTTGCTCAAATTCATGTCCATTGAGTCAGTGATGTCATCCAATCCTCTGTCGTCCTTTTCTCCTCCTGAAAAACCTAGTCAGCATATTAAAATTCAGAGACATCTCTTTGCTGACGAAGGTACATCTAGTCAAGCTATGGGTTTTCCAGTAGTCATTAAGAATGTGAGAGTTAGACTGTAAAGAAGGCTGAGCACCAAAGAATTGATACTTTTGAACCGTGGTGCTAGAGGTGACACTTGAAAGTTCCTTTGACAGAAAGGATATCAAACCAGTCAATTCTAAAGAAATAAACCCTGAATATACATTGGAAGGACTGATGCTAAAGCTGAAGTTCCAATACTTTAGCCACTTGTTGCGACGGCCAACTCATTAGAAAAGACCCTGATGCTGAGAAAGATTGAAGGCAGGAGAAGAAGGGGATGAGAGAGGATGAGATTTTTGGATGGCATCACCAACTCAATGGACATGAGTTTGAGCAAGCTCTGGGAGATGGTGAAGGATAGGGGAGCCTGGCGTGCTGCAGCCCATGGGGTCACAAATAGTTGGACAGCCTGAATGACTGAATAGCAGTTCATCTATCAGTTTAGTTCAGTTCAGTCCAGTCACTCAGTCATGTCCAACTCTTTGCGACCCCATGGACTACAGCATACAAGGCCTCCCTGTCCATCACCAACTCTCAGAGTTTGCCCAAACTCATGTCCATTGAGTCGGTGATGCCATCCAACCATCTCATCCTCTGTCATCCCCTTCTCCTCCTGCCTTCAATATTTCCAGCATCAGGGTCTTTTCAAATGAGTCAGTTCATTGTATCAGATGGCCAAAGTATTGGAGTTTCAGCTTCAACATCAGTCCTGGCTAGGAAAATCCAAAAGCAGAAGACAGATTTTGGAAGTCAAGAAATACCTGGAGTAATAGGCAAATTTTGCCTTGGAATATGGAATGAAGCAGGGCAAAGGCTAATAGAGTTTTGCCAAGAGAATACACTGGTCATAGCAAACACCCTTTTCCAACAACACAAGAGAAGACTACACATGGACATCACCAGATGCTCAACACTGAAATCAGATTGATTATATTCTCTACAGCCAAAGATGGAGAAGCTCTATACAGTCAGCAAAAACAAGACCAGGAGCTAACTGTGGCTCAGATCATGCACTCCTTATTGCCAAATTCAGACTGAAATGGAAGAAAGTAGGGACAACCACTAGACCATTCAGGTATGACCTAAATAAAATCCCCAATACAGTGGAAGTGAGAAATAGATTTAAGGGCCTAGAACTGATAGACAGAGTGCCTGATAAACTATGGACGGAGGTTCATGACACTGTACAGGAGACAGGGATCAAGACCATCTCCATGGAAAAGAAAGGCAAAAAAGCAAAATGGCTATCTGGGGAGACCTTACAAAGAGCTGTGAAAAGAAGAGAAGCAAAAAGCAAAGGAGAAAAGGAAAAATATAAACATCTGAATGCAGAGTTCCAAAGAATAGCAAGAAGAGATAAGAAAACCTTCCTCAGCGATCAATGTAAAGAAACAGAGGAAAACAACAGAATGGGGAAGACTAGAGATCTCTTCAAGAAAATTACAGATACCAAGGGGACATTTCATGCAAAGATGGGCTCGATAAAGGACAGAAATGGTATGGACTTAACAGAAGCAGAAGATATTAAGAAGAGGTGGCAATAATACACAGAAGAACTGTACAGAAAAGATCTTCATGACCAAGAAAATCACGATGGTATGATCACTCACCTAGAGTCAGACATCCAGGAATGTAAAGTCAAGTGGGCCTTAGAAAGCATCACTATGAACAAAGCTAGTGGAGGTGATGGAATTCCAGTTGAGCTATTTCAAATCCTCAAAGATGATGCGGTGAACGTGCTGCACTCAATATGCCAGCAAATTTGGAAAACTCAGCAGTGGCCACAGGACTGGAAAAGGTCAGTTTTCATTCCAATCCCAAAGAAAGGCAATGCCAAAGAAGGCTCAAACTACCACACAATTGCACTCATCTCACATGCCAGTAAAGTAATGCTCAAAATTCTCCAAGCCAGGCTTCAGCAATATGTGAACTGTGAATTTCCAGATGTTCAAGCTGATTTTAGAAAAGGCAGAGGAACCAGAGATCAAATTGCCAACATCTGCTGGATCATGGAAAAAGCAAGAGAGTTCCAGAAAGACATCTATTTCTGCTTTATTGACTATGCCAAAGCCTTTGACTGTATGGATCACAATAAACTGTGGAAAATTCTTCAAGAGATGGGAATACCAGACCACCTGCCTCTTGAGAAACCTGTATGCAGGTCAGGAAGCAACAGTTAGAACTGGACATGGAACAACAGACTGGTTCCAAATAGGAAAAGGAGTACATCAAAGCTGTATATTGTCACTCTGCTTATTTAACTTTTATGTAGAGTACATCGGGAGAAACGCTGGGCTGGAAGAAGCACAAGCTGGAATCAAGATTGCTGGAAGAAATATCAATAACCTCAGATATGCAGATGACACCACCCTTATGGCAGAAAGTGAAGAGGAACTAAAAAGCCTTTTGATGAAAGTGAAAGAGAAGAGTGAAAAAGTTGGCTTAATTCTCAACATTCAGAAAACGAAGACCATGGCATCTGGTCCCATCACTTCATGGGAAATAGATGGGAAAACAGTGGAAACAGTGTCAGACTTTATTTTTTTGGGGGGGCTCCAAAATCACTGCAGATGGTGATTTCAGCCATGAAATTAAAAGACGCTTACTCCTTGGAAGGAAAGTTATGACCAACCTAGGTAGCATATTGAAAAGCAGAGATGTTACTTTGCCAACAAAGGTCCATCTAGTCAAGCCTATGGTTTTTCCAGTGGTCATGTATGGGTGCGAGAGTTGGACTGTGAAGAAAGCTGAATGCCGGAGAATTGATGCTTTCGAACTGTGGTGTTGGAGAAGACTCCTGGGAGTCCCTTGGACTGCAGGGAGATCCAACTAGTCCATTCTGAAGGAGATCAGCCCTGGGATTTCTTTGGAAGGAATGATGCTAAAGTGGAAAATCCAGTACTTTGGCCACCTCATGTGAAGAGTTGACCTGGAGGGATTGGGGGCAGGAGGAGAAGGGGATGACAGAAGATGAGATGGCTGGATGGCATCACCGACTCAATTGACGTGAGTTTGAGTGAACTCTGGGAGTTGGTGATGGACAGCAAGGCCTGGCGTGCTGCGATTCATGGGGTTGCAAAGAGTTGGACATGACTGAGGGACTGAACTGAACTGAACAGGCCCGCCCATCAAGAGAAAATTGGATTACAGATTTATTGAACAAAACCCTACCCATCAGAACTAGACCCAGTTTCCCCACAGTCAGTCTCTCCCAGCAGCAAACTTCCATAAGCCTCTTATCCTTATCATTGGGAGGACAGAATGAAAATCACAATCATAGAAAACTCATCAAACTGATCACATGGACCACAGCCTTGTCTAACTCAGTGTGACTATGAGTTATGCCTTGTAGGACCACCCAAGACAGATCATGGTGGGGAGTACTGACGAAACGTGGTCCGTTGGAGAAGGGAATGGGAAACCACTTCAGTATTCTTGTCATGAGAACACCATGAACAGTATGAAAAGGCAAAAAGATATGTCACTGAAAGATGAACTCCCGGGTCAGTAGATGCCTATGTGCTAATGGAGATGAGTGGAGAAATAACTCCAGAAAGAATGAAGAGCAGAGCCAAAGCAAAAACAATGCCCAGTTGTGAATGTGACTGCTGATGGAAGTAAGTCTGATGCTGTAAAGAACAATATTGCATAGGAACCTGGAATGATAAGTCCATGAACCAAGGTAAATTGCAAGTGGTCACATAAGAGATGGCAAAAGTGAACACCGATATTTGAGGATCAGTGAACTAACATGGACTGCAATGGGTGAATTTAACTCAGATGACCATTGTATCTACTACTGTGGGCAAGAATCCCTTAGAAGAAAAGGAGTAGCCTTCATAGCCAACAAAAGAGCTGAAAATGCAGTACATGGGTACAATCTCAAAAATGACAGATTGATCTCTGTCTCTTTCCAAGGCAAATCATTCAATATCACAGTAATCCAAGTCTATGCCCCAATAAGTAATGCTGAAGAAGCTGAAATTGAATGGCTCTGTGAAGACCTACAAGTTCTTCTATAGCTAACACCCAAAAAAGATGTCCTTTTAATTATAGGGGACTGGAATGCAAAAGTAGGAAATCAAGAAATACCTGAAGTAACAAGCTTGACCTTAGAGTACAAAATGAAGCAGGGCAAATGGTAATTGAATTTTGCCAAGAGAACATACTGGTCATAGCAAACACTGTCTTCCAACAACACAGGAGAAGACTCTACACATGGACATCACCAGATGGTCAATACTGAAATTAGATTAGTTATATTCTTTGCAGTCAAAGATGGAGAAGCCTATACAGTCAGTGAAAACAAGACTGGGAGCTGACTATGGCTCAGATCATGAACTCCTGATTGCCAAATTCGGACTTAAACTGAAGAAAGTAGGGAAAAGAACTATCCCATTTAGGTATTCAGTTCAGTTCAGTCAGTCGTATCCGACTCTTTTGACCCCATGAATCGCAGCATGCCAGGCCTCCCTGTCCATCACCAACTCCCGGAGTTCACTCAAACTCACGTCCATTCAGTCAGTGATGCCATCCAGCCATCTCATCCTCTGTCGTCCCTTTCTCCTCTTGCCCTCAATCCCTCCCAGCATCAGAGTCTTTTCAAATGAGTCAACTCTTCCCATGAGGTGGTCAAAGTACTGGAGTTTCAGCTTTAGCATCATTCCTTCCAAAGCAATCCCAGGGCTGATCTCCTTCAGAATGGACTGGTTGGATCTCCTTGCAGTCCAAGGGACTCTCAAGAGTCTTCTCCAACACCACAGTTCAAAAGCATCAATTCTTCGGTGCTCAGCCTTCTTCACAGTCCAACTCTCACATCCATACATGACCACAGGAAAAACTATAGCCTTGGCAAGACAGACATTTGTTGGAAAACTAATGTCTCTGCTTTTGAATATGCTATCTAGGTTGGTCATAACTTTTCTTCCAAGGAGTAAGCGTCTTTTAATTTCATGGCTGCAGTCACCATCTGCAGTGATTTTGGAGCCCAAAGAAATAAAGTCTGACACTGTTTCCACTGTTTCCTCATCTATTTCCCATGAAGCGATGGGACCGATGCCATGATCTTCGTTTTCTGAATGTTGAGAACATTTTTTTAAGCTAACTTTTCCACTCTCCTCTTTCACTTTCATCAAGAGGCTGTTTAGTTCCTCTTCACTTTCTGCCATAAGGGTGGTGTCATCTGCATATCTGAGGTTATTGATATTTCTCCCGGCAATCTTGATTCCAGCTTGTGCTTCTTCCAGTTCAGCATTTCACATGATGTACTCTGCATATAAGTTAAATAAGCAGGGTGTCAATATACAGCCTTGACGTACTCCTCTTCCTATTTGGAACCAGTCTGTTGTTCCATGTCCAATTCTAACTGTTGCTTCCTGACCTGCATACAGATTTCTCAAGAGGCAGGTCAGGTGGTCTGGTATTCCCATCTCTTGAAGAATTTCCCACAGTTTATTGTGATCCACATTCAAAGGCATTGGCATAGTCAATAAAGCAGAGATAGATGTTTTTCTGGAATGCTCTTGCTTTTTCCATGATCCAGCAAATGTTGGCAATTTGATCTCTGGTTCCTCTGCCTTTTCTAAAACCAGCTTGAACATCAGGAAGTTCACAGTTCACATATTGCTGAAGTCTGGCTTGGAGAATTTTGAGCATTACTTTACTAGCATGTGAGATGAGTGCAGTTGTGTGGTAGTTTGAGCCTTCTTTGGCATTGCCTTTCTTTGGGATTGGAATGAAAACTGACCTTTTCCAGTCCTGTGGCCACTGCTGAGTTTTCCAAATTTGCTGGCATATTGAGTGCAGCACTTTCACAGCATCATCTTTGAGGATTTGAAATAGCTCAACTGGAATTCCATCACCTCCACTAGCTTTGTTCGTAGTGATGCTTTCTAAGGCCCACTTGACTATGACTTAAATCAAATCCCTTATGATTATACAGTGGGAGTGATGAATAGATTCAAGGGATTAGATTTGATAGAGTTCCTGAAGAACTATGGATGGGGGTTTATAACATTGTACAGGAGGCAGTGATCAAGACCATCCCCAAGAAAAAGAAATGCAAAAAGGCAAAATGGTTGTATGAGGAGGACTTACAAATAGCTGAGAAAAGAAGAGAAGTGAAAGACAAAGGAGAAAAAGAAAGATATCCCCATTTGAATGCAGAGTTCCAAAGAATAGCAAGGAGAGATAAGAAAGCCTTCCTCAGAGATCAGTGCAAAGAAATAGAGGAAAACAATAGAATGGGAAAGACTAAAGATCTCTTCAAGAAAATCAGAGACATTTCATGCAAAAATGGGCACAATAAAGGACAGAAATGGTATGGACCTAACAGAAGCAGAGGATATTAGAAAAGGTGGGAAGAATACACAGAAGAAATACACAAAAAAGATCTTCATGACCCAGATAAGCATGATGAAGTGATCATTAACCTGGAGCCAGACATCCTGGAATGTGAAGTCAAGTGGGCCTTAGGAAGCATCACTATGAACAAAGCTAGTGGAGGCGACAGAATTCCAGGTGAACTATTCCAAATCCTAAAGGTGATGCTGTTAAAGTGCTACACTCAATATGCCAGCAAATTTGGAAAACTCACTAGTGGCCACAGAACTTCCCATCCCTAAAAATGTCAGTTTTCATTCCAATCCCAAAGAAAGGCAATTCCAAAAAAAATGTCAGTTTTCATTCCAATCCCAAAGAAAGGCAATTCCAAAGAATGTTCAAGATACCACACAATTGCACTCATCTCACATGCTAGCAATGCTCAAAATTCTCCAAGTCAGGCTTTAACAGAATGTGAACCATGAACTTCCAGATGTTCAAGCTGGATTTAGAAAAGGCAGAGGAACCAGAGATCAAATTGCCAACATCTGTTGGATCATGGAAAAAGCAAGAGAGTTCCAGAAAAACATCTACTTCTGCTTTGTTGATTATGCCAAAGTCTTTGTGTGTATCACAACAAACTGGAAAATTCTGAAAGGGATGGGAATATCAGACCACCTTACCTGCCTTCTGAGAAATCTATATACAGGTCAAGAAGCAACAGTTAGAATCAGGTATAGAACAACAGACTGGTTCCAAATTGGGAAAGGAGCATGTCAAGGCTGTATATTGTCACTTTGCTTATTTACCTTCTATGTAGAACACATCATGCAAAATGCTGGGCTGGATGAAATGCAAGCTGGAATAGATTGCAGGATTAAATATCAATAACCTGAGATACACAGAAGACATCACACTTAATGCAGAAAGCAATAAAGAACTAAAGAGCCTTTTAATGAAAGAGGAGAGTGAAAAAGCTGGCTTAAAACTCAATATTCAAAAAACGAAGACCATGGCATCTGGTCCCATCACTTCATGGCAAATATATGGGGAAACAATGGAAACAGTGAGAAACTTTATTTTGGGGGGCTCCAAAATGCAGATGGTGACTGTAGCCATGAAATTAGAAGACACTTGCTCCTTGGAAGAATAACGCTGACCAACCTAGACAGCATATTAAAAAGCAGAGACATTACTTTAGCTGCAAAGGTCTGTCTAGTCAAAGCTATGGTTTTTCCAGTAGGCATGTATGGATGTGAGAGTTGGACTGTGAAGAAAGCTGAGCGCCGAAGAATTGATGCTTTTGAATTGTGCTGTTGGAGAAGATTCTTGAGAGTCCCTTGGACTGCAAGGAGATCCAAGCAGTCTATTCTAAGGCAATCAGCCCTGAATATTCATTGGAGGGACTAATGCTGAAACTGAAACTCCAATAATTTGGCTACCTGATGTGAAGAACTGACTCCTTGGAAAAGATCTGATGCTGGGAAAGATTGAAGGCATGATGAGAAGGGCACAACAGAGGATGAGATGGTTTGATGGCATCACCTACCCGATGGACATGAGTTTGAGCAAACACCAGAGTTGATGATGGATAGGAAAGCCTGGCGTGCTGCAGTCCATGTGATCACAAACAGTCAGACATGACTGAGCAACTGAACTGACTGACTGTAGCTACTCAAGCCCTCTCTATACATCTAGAATGTGACTGTTTTCCTCATTGTGATTTTTACCATGTTAACTTGACTACAGATTCATTTGTTTAATTTTGTTGTCTACTTCCTCTTTTCTGAATACAGATATCCTAAGAATAGGAGTTTAGTTTCTTGTTCTTTTTTATATCCTGGGTGCGCAGAATGGTGACATCATATACAAATACCTCAAAGAATCTTTATTAAGTAATGAATGAACACAATTCAATCTTGAATTCATGAATATCCTTGCCTTCCCTTCTTCTATTGAAATGTTTTTCCTTAAAAACTCAACTCAAATGTCACCTCTCTCAGAAATCCTTAAGAAAATATTGTTTATGTTGCTTTTCAATATGTATTTTATTTTACCCCGTTTATGTGGTGTTAGAGAAGACTCTTGAGAGTCCCTTGGACTGCAAGGAGATCCAACCAGTCCATTCTAAAGGAGATCAGCCCTGGGATTTCTTTGGAAGAAATGATGCTAAAGCTGAAACTCCAGTACTTTGGCCACCTCATGCCAAGAGTTGACTCATTGGAAAAGACTCTGATGCTGGGAGGGATTGGGGGCAGGAGGAGAAGGGGACGACAGAGGATGAGATGGCTGGATGGCATCACTGACTCGATGGATGTGAGTCTCAGTGGACTCCGGGAGTTGGTGATGGACAGGGAGGCCTGGAATGCTGCGATTCATGGGGTCGCAAAGAGTCGGACATGACTGAGCGACTGAACTGAACTGAACTGATAGATGTATGTTCTTTTCTGGCCTATAAGCAGCTTGTATCTCATGCATATTCTTCATACTCCTTAAATTATTACACAAATACACATATACCACACATAATCTATGGTTAACAAAATATTATAATTTAGAAGTTAAAACCACAGAGGAAGAGGAGGTTAATGCATTGCTCATAAAGTTAGCATGCACTAAGATGCACACATAAAGTTACTACACTAGGCAACAAATTAGACTATAAGCTTCTTGGAATTCAGGACAAAAAAAAAAAAAAAATGGAATCTTAACAATGTGTATAACCTACATCAAAATGTTTGCTTATTGCTATTGCTAAGTCACTTCAGTCATGTCCGACTCTGTGTGACCCCATAGACGGCAGCCTACCAGGTTGCCCCGTCCCTGGGATTCTCCAGGCAAGAACGCTGGAGTGGGTTGCCATTTCCTTCTCCAATGCATGAAAGTTAAAAGTGAAAGTGAAGTCACTCAGTCGTGTCTGACTCTAGCGACCGCATGGACTGCAGTCTACCAGGCTCCTTCATCCATGGGACTTTCTAGGCAAAAGTACTGGAGTGGGGTGCCATTGCCTTCTCCATTTGCTTATTATTTAAGTGAAATACCTTTTTTTCCAATGTGAAATTCAAAATTGCATCCAATAGAGGGATGGTACTGGGAGGGAGGAAGAAGGAGGGTTCAGGCAGTGCAGGAAACCTGGGTTCGATCCCTGAGTCATGAAGGTGGCCTAAAGAAGGGAATGGCTACCCAGTCCAGTACACTTGCCTGGAAAATTCCATGGACAAAGGAGCCTGGCAGGCTACAGTCCATTGGGTCATTCTCAAGTTACAAAGTGTTGCAAATATTTTGGCTCCCAGGTGGAACAGTGGTAAAGAATTTGCCTGCCAATGCAAAAAACACAAGAGATGCGGATTCGATCCTTGGGTTGAAAAGATCCCCTGGAGAAGGAAATGGCAACCCACTCCAGTATTCTTACCTGGAAAATTCCATGGACAGAGTAGCCTGGTAGGCTACAGTCCTTGGAGTCACAAAAGAGTTGGACACAACTGAGAATCCACGCATACAAAGAATTTTGCTCCGTAATCTCTGGAACCTGAGATAAGTGCTTTGTATGACAAAATATTGACATTGTCTTATATGCAAAAGATCTTAACTTAAAGATCTTGATGTGGAGAGATTATCTAGAATTATCTGGGTGGGCCATAAATATAGTTACAAGTATTTATGTAAGAGGTAGGCAGAGGGAGGTACTGCTTCTGGAGAAGATGATGTGATACAATCAAGGAGAGAGATTTGAAGAGAGGATGTTTCTGACTTTTAAGATGAAGGAAGTTGCCATAAACTAAGGAAAACAAGGAATATGCCTCTAGAAGCTGGAAAAGGAATCTCTACTGGAGACACCCTGCCTTGCCAACACCTTGACTTTAGCCCAATGATATAATGTCTGAAGTCTGACCTCGAGACCCATGTGGGAATGAATTCATGTGGTTTTCAGTCAGTAAATTTGTGGTAATTTGTTATATCGGTCATAGGAAACTAACACAGGCTCTTTATTATAATTACCTATACTAAATGCTAATATCAGAGTACAGTATTGTATATGAATAATTTTGAAATGAAGATTACTTTGTAGAAGGATAGGCAGCTTTCTAAACTTCTGAATCAATGCAAACATAGGGCATTTAGACTAAAGGTGAGAATTAATCTATGCTTTATAATACTTAACAAGTTATTTGTCATGAAGAATAAGAAGTATAACTAACAAACCTCCTCATAGCAAATTGAATCAACAATGTGAAACAGTAATTGTGTCTGTATTTGAACAACCTTAAGAGAGAGAGAATAAAAGATTTTATCCAGATAGGGGTGATGCTTGATTTCAAGCATGGCAATATATGGGGTTTATATGTCACTAGTACTCTCTTTTTATATCTCAGTCTACTTTCTCTGAGAAATGATTGTTATAAAATGCAGAACACCAAAGTCCTAATAACAGATCTACAAAAATGTGACCATCAGGCCAGTTATTCTGCTATTTGTTGAGGCTAATAAAATAGTCTTGTTTATTGATCTTGTTCTTCCATTAAGCAAAAATGCCCCCCAAGGACAGATGCAGAGCAAAGAGAACCAAACCAAGCATGGAAACAAATAAGGGATATGTAAATAAAACTTGTCATCTCAGCACCTGGACACAATAATTGAACATCCTGGGACCTGGGGAATCAGTCTTCACTGGCATCAGTTCAACAGAAGTATTTATTTATGCTATCACACAACACAGAGATACTTCTTTTTGATATCAAAAGGGGAAATGGATTTTGACAATATATTATTGTATCAAAACAGAAGATGCTTAAAATGAAAATCTAATAATGATAAATGATATACTGGACACAGGAGAACATATCTTGGAGACTTTATCAACAGGATATTGGATCCAGGTGGATGTGCATTTGAGTCCAAAATGTAGCACTTGCTGTTTGTGGTAACTTAGTCATTGGCCCTCCCTCAGCATCAGGTCTTTAGTGTATATATATATATATATATATATATATATAGTGGCAATAATAACACCTCTTTATAGGTTTGTTTGGGTGATTAAATAAGAAAACAAATGTAAACTATTTAATGCAATTCCTGGCACTATTAGTGTGCTAAGTCACTTCATCCATGTCTGATTCTTTGCAACCCCATAGACAGTAGCCTGCCAGGCTCCTCTGTTCATGGGATTTTCCAGGCAAAAATACTGGGGTGGGTTGCCATGCCCTTCTCAAGGGGATCTTCCTGACCCAAGGATAGGATTTGCCTCTCCTGCAGCTCCTGCATTGCAGGCAGATTCTTTACCACCCAACTATTAGTAGTATAAATCAAATGCTTAATGTTAATAGATACAATTTTCTTATCTCTAAATAATTAGAAATTGGAATATATGCTATCAAAATTTTCCTCAAGCACTAGCATTTTGTGTCTCTGCATATTTAATAGTCTTCAGGTCTTACATTTTCAAGTAGATAGGAGCTGACCAAAGACTGAAACTGTGTATGACTGCATTAGTAGATAATACCTGCTGAACATATCATATCCCATCCACTAGGAGGTAGAAGAGAGCAGGAGGTATTTCTCCTCCACTTGGGTTCTAGCCCTAGTGATTGTACTGGTAGCCATTACTCTGCTTATTAAACTAGGTTCTTTCTTTCCCCAGATACAGGGAAATATGAATTCCATGTCCCCTTGGATGACTGCTGCTACTGCTGCTGCTAAGTCACTTCAGTCGTGTCCGACTCTGTGCGACCCCATAGACGGCAGCCCACCAGGGTCCCCTGTCCCTGGGATTCTCCAAGCAAGAACACTGGAGTGGGTTGCCGTTTCCTTCTCCAATTGGATGACTAGATGATGTCATATGACTAATATTGGCCAATAAGTTGTGAACAGAAGTGACATGTGTCCATTTGGGGTTGAAATATTTAATTGCTTGTGTGAAACTTCTAGACCACATTTTTGCTTTTCAATAAAAAAACTTCAAGATGATGGTTTCTCCATCAGTATATCATCAGAACAAGATCATACCAAGAAAAATTCCAGTAGAAGCATGATGTATATACTCTGGGCACGATTAAGAAAACTTTTATTTTAATCCTCTGAAAATATCAAAGCTACTGCATATTAAAAAGCAGAGACATTACTTTGCAAGCAACGGTCCACCTAGTCAAAGCTATGGTTTTTCCAGAAATCATGTATGGATGTAAGAGCTGGATCATAAAGAAGGCTAGCTGCTGCTGCTGCTGCCGCCAAGTTGCTTCAGTCGTGTCCGACTCTGTGTGACCCCATAGATGGCAGCCCACCAGGCTCCCTCGTCCCTGGGATTCTCCAGGCAAGAAAGCTTAGCACCAAATAATTGATGCTTTCAAATTGTGGTGTTGGAGAAGACTCTTGAGTGTCTCTTGGACTGCAAGGAGATCAAACCAGTCAATACTAAAGGAAATCAACCCTGAATATTCATTGGAAGGACTGATGCTGAAGCTAAAACTCCAATACTTTGTCCACCTGATGTGAAGAGCTAACTCATCAGAAAAGACCTTGATGCTGGGAAAAACTGAAGGCAGGAGGAGAAAGGGACAACAGAGGATAAGATAGTTGGATGGCATCATCACTCAACGGGCATGAGTTTGAGCAAGCTCTGGTATATGGTGAAAGATAGGGAAGCCTGGTGTGCTGCCGTCCATGGGGTTGCAAAGAGTTGGATATGACTGAGTGACTGAGCAACAACAACCCTCCCATCTTATACACTGGCAAAACATTTGATGGAACTGATGTCTGAAATAACTTGGAAGGCCAATATCCACATAATGAATTTTTAGCAACAAGGAAGAGGCTGAAAAACAATGTTATTAGTATCCATTATTATGCAAGTACATTATTATCCATTATTAGTAGCTGTGCTCACAAAGGTATCAGTGAAAAAAAGAGTAGAGCAGAGAAAGGAATTGACCAGATTTCAAGAAGGAATGAAAGAAAATAGGGACACCTGGCAATTTCAGAAACTTGTAAGTATAGAAAAGACAACTGCCTCTCAACCTTAAATAGTGAAAGATAAAATTGAAAAATGCTTTGAGTACCAAAAGTTTAAAATTCAAATTATTAACAAATCAAATCAAGAATATGACTATTATGCTGACTGTTTAAAAACCTCTGAATGGACTAAATTAGCCCCAGTAAATACTTTCAATTGAATAAAATGACTCAGAAGGGGAAAAAAAAAAGATAGTGTGGTTTTCTCACCAAAGCCTCATAGGCTCAAAACACCAAAAACTAAATGGAGAAAAGAAAGCATGCAGTAAGCAAGAAAATAAATATAGCAAACATGAGAATGGTTCTTGGAAATAAATTTTAATGTGATTATTGTCAAATGGAATAGAGTAGAATCAAATATTTATAAGAAACCTTACTTTTTTAAAAAAGGGTTTCCTTGCAGAGGAAATATTGGTCTAGACTAAAAGACTGTGGTTGCTCAAGACCTACTATAAACCATGGACTTTCAATCTTCTATGGGAAAAAGGAGACTAAGAAATTTACTCAGCCTTCAAGAATGGTGGAGTCCTAACTCTTACTTTAAATCGGACTAAAATGAATAATGGAAAATGAATGATATTCCACAATGTAGAGACATTGTTCATGCAGGAAACAGACAATGAGGCAGAATTAGAGTTTAACCAAGGAATCCTCCCCTATCAAAGGCCCTTAAAGAACCTGCCGTATATGATATCAGAATTGTCATAGATTACAATCTGCATTGTAATTCCCATGCTCCCATTTTCAAGTGTAAGTGTTCATTTTCTCCTGCCACAAAGATTATCAGCTTCCAAACAGGCTTGTGTGAGAATGTCTCCTCATGTGAGAATGTCGCTGAATAGATCATGACACCCTGTGATGTACATGCAGTATTAGTGGGTAAAACACAGATTGATTGCTTTTAAGTCACTGAGATTTAGAAGTTGTCTGAGTGTCCTTCATATACTGCCTTGGCACTTGCTCTTCTTAAGTATACTGACAGCTTTTGACTATAAGCACCTATATATTTCTGCCTGAAGGTTTTTTTTTTTTTTTTCCTGATATGATAGGTCTACACAAGCAGGCTAGATTATCAGTCAGTTGATTCCCCAGGAGAACTTATCCTTTGAAAGATGGGATTTGAATGAAAAACATCCAATTTATCTCTCTTTCCACACTCTTGTGAAGTGAATTCTATGTAATCTCCCCAAATTTTCAGCAATATTTAAGCCCCAGTTGCCCACAGGGGTAACCAGTTCATTAATATATTGGATTGTCTTCATTCTGTCTCCTGTATTGCTTCTCAATTCCTAATTCTTGGCATATTTCATACATAAAATGCTTGTATTCAAATTCTCAACTCAGAGTCTGCTTCTTAAGACACTCAAACTAAAAACACACCGGAGCCATTTAGGGTCTTAGCTTCTGAGAGTAATTTCACATACAGATAAAAGAATGAGAAGATTAGCAAAGCCTTTCTGTTCTTTGTATGTTAGAAAGCATATTATTTGCCCTAAAGCTTTCTTTAAAACATAAACATAAAAGAAGTAAAGAGACATAACAGTATAATGTTGAATATTTCCTACCTGACACTTAAATGACATTTTTCTCAAAGATTACCTAAGATTTTTATTCCCACATTTTTTTGATTACCTTGTTTCTTCTCTTGCTCCCCTCAGCCCACAAATCATTAATTAGATTTCATTAAATGACTTAGGAGGAAAGAAGGTACCATCTAAAAGAAATGTCAATTCCATCTGTGGAATGAAATAATAAAATCATGGTAAAGACAGGCATCTCTTGAAAGATAAGTGATTTTATTGAATATTGTGAGTTTGACTTTGAATAGCAACAAGAAAAAGTCCTAAAATAGGAGAACCCAGTGCTGTGCTGTGCTTAGTCGCTCAGTCATGTCAGATTCTTTGTGACCCCATGGACTGTAGTGCACCAGGCTCCTCTGTCCATGAGGATTCTCCAGGCAAGAACACTGGAATGGGTTGCCCTGCCCTCCTCCAGGAGATCTTTACAATCAAGGGATCGAACCCAGGTCCCCCACCATTGCAGGTGGATTCTTTACCATCTGAGCCAGCAGGGAAACCTGAGAATACTGGAGTGGGTAGCCTATCCCTTCTCCAGGGAATTTTCCTGACCCAGGAGTCAAACTGAGGTCTCCTGCATTTCAGGCAGATTCTTTACCAGCTGAGATACCAGGGAAGCCCAGGAGAACACAATCATGTTGGTGGTTAGTTGCTAAGTCGTGTTCGACTCTTGTGACCCCATGTACTGTAGCCTGCCAGGCTTTTTTGCCCATGGGATTTTCCAGGCAAGAATACTGGAGTGGGCTTCCATTTCTTTCTCCAGGAGAACACTATATTTATGCATAAACAGCATATTAGAAAGAATGGTTAAAGAGCCATACAACTTCAAACACAAGGATAGTTGAAAATTGGCATAGCTGGTGGTGGGAAGGAAAATTGAAGGGGTCATAAATGTGAAGAAATGTGCTAGTCTAGGATTTATAGTCAGTCATCCCTCAGTATCACCAGGTTCTGCTTCTGTGCGTTCAATCACCACTAATCAAAAATTTTTTGAAAAAAAAATTCAAAAATGTCGAATTTGCTTGATACCTGCAACAATAGACATGTATTTATATTTTATTTGCAACTATATACAGAGCACTTACATTGTATTAGGACTTCCCTGGTGGCTCAGACGGTAAAGTATCTGCCTACAATGCGGGAGACCCGGGTTCAATCCCTGGATCAGGAAGATCCTCTGGAGAAGGAAGTGCCAACCCGCTTCAGGCCTCTTGACTGGAAAATCCCATAGACGGAGGAGCATAGTAGGGTATAGTCCATGGGGTCGCAAAGAGTCAGACACAACTTACTGACTTCACTTTCACTGTCTTTACATTGCATTAGGTATTATAAGCAATCTAGAGATGATTAAAGATATATGGGAAGATGCGGAGGATATTCATACGTTATAGGAAAATACTATGCCAGATGATAGCACTCTAATGGCAGAAGTGAAAGGAAATAAAGAGCCTCTTGATAAGGGTGAATGAGGAGAATGAAAAAGCTGACTTGAAACTCAACATTTAAAAAAAAACTAACATCATGGCACCTGACCCCATCACTTCATGGCAAATGAAAGAGGAAAAAGTGGAAGTAGTGACAAATTTTATTTTCTTGGGTTTTAAAATCACTGTGGACAGTAACTGCAGCCACAAAATTCAAAGATGCTTGCTCCTTGGAAGGAAGGCTATGACAAATCTGGACTATGTATTAAAAAGCAGAGACATCACTTTGCTGACAAAGATCCATATAGTCAAAACTATGGTAGCAGTAATGTACAGCTGTGAGAGTTGGACCATAAAGAAGGCTGAGTGCCAAAGAATTGATGCTTTCAAACTGTGGTGCTGGAGAAGACTCTTGAGAGTCCCTTGGACAGCAAGGAGATCAAACCAGTCAATCCTAAAGGAAATCAATCCTGAATATTCATTGGAAAGAGTGTTGCTGAAGCTCCAATATTTTGGCCACCTGATGTGAAGAACTGACTCACCGGAAAAGACCCTGATGTTCGGAAGGATTGAAGGCAAAAGAAGAAGTGGGTGGCAGAGGATGAGATGGTTAGATAGCATCACAGGCTCAATGGATATGAATTTGAGCAAATTCTGGGAGATAGTGGAAGACAGGGTAGCCTAGTGTGCTGCAATATATGGGGTTGCAAAGAGTTGGACACAACTTACTGATTGAACAACAACAATCTATTTTATATAAGGGACTTGAGAATCCACAAATTTTGGTATCCACAGGGTTTCGTGGAACCAATCTCCAACGTGAAATAACCATGCTATAAGCAGCAGAGAAGAATCAGTGAATAGAGAACCTGAAATCTGCCTGCATAGCTACCAGGGAAGCCACATAGCTACCAGGGTATAAGTAATAAATGTGAAGCTAAGTCAATGTACAACAGGACTTATGTTGCCATTCAAATGAGCAATGTGAGCTTCCTGCAAGGTAGAGTCCTATAAACCTCACTATAACCATCCTGTGAGGGCCTCCCTCAATATCTGATTCCCAGTGACACAATGACGATGAATTGAGTAGGAATGTTATTTGTCTGTGCTCAGCTCTTTCCGAATTATAGTCACTCAGAACACTGAGAAATTCTCCAGAGCAATAGTTTGATCACCTCGATGTGAAAAACAGATGGAAACAATTAAGGGAGGCCTCCACTTCATACCTTTGGTTAAATGGGGACTAAACAGAATCACCTCAAGTTTTATCTCTGCAGGCCAAGTGAATGGTGAAACCCACTAGTATTATACAAAGGTTGTCTGGCAGTGGCTAAAATATATTGGCATAAACATAATATTATATAGAATTAAAGTATATGGATTGCCAATATTTGTTAGCACAAAATGAGAATAATAGGTTTAGCACATTTTATTAGATAAATTAAGTGCATTGGCCCAGGTCATGGCATATACTTTTCCAAACATACTAGGCAATCCATATGGCAACAAACTTATTCACTTACCTAATATTTATTGCATAGTTAATATGTTATTTCTGTGGGAATGGCAGGAAGTATCTAAGTATTATATTGTTCCAAGTGTTTCCCTTGGTGTTCTTTCTTTACCTATACTCTCATCAAATTTGAGGATTTAAATTTTATATACAAACTGATTAATCTTTTATCCATATCCTTAACCTAGATCTTTCCTCTATCTCCAAACTTAGATATTTAGTTGCTTACTAAATATGTCCACTTGAATGGCTAATATTCATAAGAATGGTATCTAAAACACATCTTTTCATCACTGCCCACTCTAACTAGCTTTTCTATGAGTCTTCCTAAACTAGTAAAATGCCAAAATTCTAATCTATCCTGGAATTCTTGTTGGTTGTTTGAAAGATCAAAACCGTCACACTTCAGATCCACACTGTCAGGATGTTCCTTTGGATCCATTGCCAAAATGTAATATAAACCTCACCACTGTGCCCCACCTTCATTGCTAAACCCAAGTCTAAGTCACAGGTATCTTCTACCTTGACTGCTGCACTAACCCAACCTGTCTCCCTGTCTCTTTTCTTAACCCACCTTCTGTCCATTTTCTGCACAGGAATCAGAGTGATCTTTTAAAGCTATAAATGAAGTCATATTACTCCTCTGAGTAAAGTTACCCAGTGATTACCAACTACACATAAACTAAAAGTCAAATCCTTCTCCTAGTCCAGAAGTCCTACATAACTGATTCTCTTTTGGAGTGCTTATCTTGCTTTGTTCCCTCAAATTAACTGTACTCAAACCACACTTGTCTTCTAAGCCTATCTCAGGGTCTCCACAATTGCATTTCTCTTTCATCTAGATGACTCTTCCCTCATCTGCTCTTGTTTTAGATCTCAGTTCAAATGTTACTTCCTCAACAGTACCTTATCAGGCTCTTAGTTGCCTTTGTCCATCTCCTCAGCCTAACCCAGTCCCAGTAGTGGTGACGTAAGATGTTTCTTAAAATATCCACTTTTCTTTTTGGACTCTGTGGGAGAGGGAGAGGGTGGGATGACTTGGGAGAATGGCATTGAAACATGTATGATATCATATAAGAAATGAATCGCCTGTCCAGGTTCAATGCAGGATACAGGATGCTTGGGACTGGTGCACTGGGATGACCCAGAGGGATGGTACAGGGAGGGAGGTGGAAGGGGGGTTCAGGATGGGGAACACGTGTACATCCGTGGCAGATTCATGTTGATGTATGGCAAAACCAATACAATATTGTAAAGTATTAGCCTCCAATTAAAATAAATAAATTTAAATTAAAAAAAAAAAGAAATACAAACTTTCAGTTGCAGAATAAAAGAAGTGCCAGTATGAAATGTAAAATGAGGAAAACAGCAATAATTATGTACTAAGGTGAGATATTGTAACTAGACTTCTTGAAGTGATCATTTTTAAATGCATAGAAATATTGGACACTTAATTGTGTTACAGGAATTAACCTAGTGTTGTACACCAAACATATTCCAAAAACAAATAAAATCAAACTCATAGAAAAAAGAGATCATATATGTGGTTACCAGAGGTTGGGGCTGGGGAAAGGGGGAGTTGGATAAAGTCAGCCAAAAAGGTATAAACTTCCATTTATAAGATAAATAGGTAATAAATATGGATGTAATGTATAACATGCTAAAAATAATTAACAGTACTATATGTTATATATGAAAGTTGTTAAAAGAGTAAATCCTAAGAGTTTTTATTAAAAGGAAAAATTTTTTTCTCTTTCTTTAACTTTGTATCTATATGAGATGAACATTCACTAAACTTATAATGATAATTATTCAATGATGTATGTAAGCCAAGTCATTATGCTGTACACCTGAAACTTACATAGTGCTCTATGGCAATTATACCTCAATAAAGCTGGAAGAAAAAAAAAAGAAGAAAGAAAATCCACTTTTCCAAAGCTTAGAAAAGTAAACAATCTCCCAAATATATACAAATAAAAATTGAAATAGGAAAAATGCAGTGATAGAGGAATATGTTCCAAAAAAAGGAACACAATAAACCCCAGAAGTAACTGAACTAAAGATAAGCCACCTACCAGATAAAGAGTTCAAGGGAATAATCATAAAAATGCTCTAAGAAATTGGGAGAAAATTAGTGGAACAGAGGAAAAGTTAGAAGATTTTAACATATATATATATATAATATGTAAAAAATATGTAAAAAAAAACAACCAAACAGAGGTGAAGAATATAGATGAAATAAAAATCATACTACAAGGAACCAACAATAGATTATGTAATACCAGAGGAGCGTATCATTGAGCTGGAAGAGTAGTGAAAAATCACTGAAGCTGAACAGTTCAAAGACAAAACGATAAAAACAAATGATGACAGTTTAACAGACCTCTGGGACAACATCAAGTGTACTAAAGTTCACATTATAGGAATGGCAGATATAGAAGAGAGAGAGAAAGACAGGTTGAAAGATCAACCTGAAGAGGACCATATCAAGATACATTGTAACTAAACTGAAAAATTTGAAAATAAAGAGGGAATATTAAAAGAAGCAAGGGGGAAAACAGCAAGTTACATGCAAATGCACTTCCACAAGGGTGTCAGCTAACTTTTAAGCAGAAAGTCTGTGGGCCAAAAGGGAATCGCATAATATATTTAAAGTGATGAAGGCAAAAACCTACATTCAAGAACACTACCAGGCAAGGCTGTTATTCAGATTTGAAGGAGAGATCAAAAGTTTAATAGAAAAGCAAGGTCAAAGTGCATCCTAGAAGTGGAAAAAAGGTCACAACTAGAAATAAGAAAATTACAAAAGGAAAATTTTCATCAGTAGAGCAAAATAAATAGAAAAGTTAGTAATAAACCTCATACAAAACCAATAGGTGGCTTAAAAGCAAAAGTAGTAAAATCATCTATATTCACAATAAGTGGTCAGGGACTCATAAAACAAAAAGATTTAAAACATGTCAAAAGCAGTAATTGGGAGAAGAGGACTAAAAATAAGGGTTATTAACATGTATTCAAACTTAAAATATCAACAAATTAAAATAATCATAGAAAGAAAGAAAGATAGGTAGATGATAGAGAGACAGGTAGACTGCTACATAAACCTCAGGGTAACCACAAACCAAAAATCTGTAATAGATACCTATACACAAAAGAGAAAGAAATTAAAAATAACACTAAAATATTCATTAAATCACAGAGGATGAGATGGTTGGATGGCATCACCGACTCAATGGGCATGAGTTTGAGCAAAGTTCAGGAGACAGTAAAGGACAGGGAAGCCTGCCTGTCATGCTGCAGTTAATAGGGTTGCAAAGAGTCAAACATGACTTAGTCACTCAACAGTAACAAAAATCACAAGTAAAGAGAGAAACAGAAGAAATAAACAAGAAAGAACCCAATGCAACAAAAAACAATTAAAATGGCAATTATTGCTAGGTATCAACAATTGCTATAAATGTAGAAGGAATCATGCTCCAATCAAAATATAGAAGCGCTGAATGGATTCAAAAACAAGATCCACATATATGCTGCCCCAAACTGACTTCAGATCTAAATATACAGACAGATTGAAAGTGAGGGGATGGAAAAAGATATTCTGTGCAAATAGAAATTATATCATATAAGAAACAAATCGCCAGTCCAGGTTGGATGCAGGATACGGGAAGCTTGGGGTTGGTGCACTGGGATGACACAGAGGGATGGTATGGGGAGGGAGGTGGGAGGGGAGTTCAGGATGGGGAATACGTGTACACCCGTGGTGGATTCATGTTGATGTATGGCAAAACCAATACAATACTGTAAAGTAGAAATAAATAAATAATAATATAAAAAATAAAATGAATTAAAATAAAAAATAAAAAGTAAAAAAAAAAAAAGAAGAAATGAAAAGAAAGCAGGAGTAGCAATACTTATATACAGTAGATGGTAAATGATTGTCAGATTAGTTCAGTTGCTCAGTCATGTCCAACTCTTTGTGACCCCATGGACTGCAGCACACCAGGTTTCCCTGTCCATCATCAACTCCTGGAGCTTGCCCAAACTCATGTCCATAGAGTTGGTGATGCCGTCCAACCATCTCATCCTCTGTCATCACGAGACAAATAAGGAAATTACATACTGATCAAATAATTAATCTATCAAGAAGACATTACAAATGTAAATATCTATTTACCCAACCTAAATAGCACCTAAATTACATAAAGCAAATATTAACAGATGTAAAGGGAGAACTGACATGAACACAGTAACAAGAGACTTTAGTACTCTACTTATATAAACAGAAACATCATTCAGACAGAAAATCAATAAGGACTGCTGGTATTTAGGAGAGGATTTTTGCATGTATGGTCAACCATGGTATTGGACTGTAATGTTCTTTCTCTCTCTATTTTTTTTCCGATAACTTTCTCGGGTTTTGGTATCAGTGTAATGGTGGCCTCACAGAATGAGTTTGGAAGTATTCTTCCCAATACAAGCTGTTCTTTAAATATTTGACAGAATTCATTTGTGAAGAAAGAAGATCATTTGCCTTATATATTGCAGTGCTTCCAGGTCTGGTGCATATATAATTACAATTTTTATATCTTCCTCTTGGATCCATCCCTTGATCATTATGCAGTGTCCTTCTTTGTTTCTAATAACAGACTTTAAAACCTATTATTTCTGATATGAGTATTACTACTCTATCTTCTGTAGATTTCCATTTGCATGGAATACCTACTTATATCACATCATTTTCAATCTGCATGTGTCCCTCCACTTCATTGATCACAGTCTTATTGTGGCAGATGGGCTTGCATAACTCAATGAAGTTATGAGCCATGAAGTGCGGCCACCCAAGATGGATGGGTCATAGTGAGGAATTCTGCTAAAACATGGTCCACTGGAGGAGGAAAAATGGCAACCCACTTCAGTGTTCTTGTGTACAGAACCCCAGGGAAAGTATACAAAGACAAAAAGATATGACACCAGAAGATAAGTCTTCCAGGCCAGAAAATGTCCAATATGCTACTGTGGAAGAAATAGCTCTGGAAAGAATGAAGTGGCTATTTCAAAGCAGAAACAATGCTCAGTTGTATATGTTTCTGGTAGAAAATAAAGTATGATGCTATAAAGAACAATGCTGCATTGTTCCAGGAACCTGGAATCTTAGGTCCATGAACCAAGTTAAATTTGATGTGGTCAAGCAGGAGATAGCAAGAGTCAACATTGACATCATAGGAATCAGTGATCTAAAATGGATGGAATGGACAAAAATAATTAGGTGACCATTATTTCTACTACTGCTGGCAAGAATTCCTTAGAAGAAATGGAATAATCCTCATAGTCAACAAGAGTCCAAAATGCAGTACTTGGATACAACCTCAAAAATGACAGAATGATTTAGCTTCATTTCCAAGACAAACCATTCAACAGCACCATAATCCAAGTCTATGTTCCAACCACTGACACCAAAGAAGCTGAAGTTGAACAGATCTATGAAGATCTGCAAGACCTTTTATTTTTTTTGTTGTTTTTATTTTTTTACTTTTTACACATTTATCTTTCTTTTTTTTAAATTTTATTTTATTTTTAAACTTTACAAAATTGTATTAGTTTTGCCAAATATCAAAATGCAAGACCTTTTAGAAGTAACAGCAAAAAAGATGTCATTTTCATCATAATGGATTAGAATGAAAAGATAGAAATCAAGCAATACACAGATAACAAGCAAATTTAGACTTGGAGTACAAAATAAAGCAAGATAAAGGTTAAGGGTTTTTTTTTTTTTTTTTTTTTTTTTAAGAGAACACACTGGTCATAGCAATTACCTTTTCTGACAACATGAGAGGCAAGTCTACACATGAACATCACCAGATGGTCAACATCCAATGTAGACTGATTATGTTCTTTGCAGCAGAAGATGGACAAGCTCTATAGCGTCAGCAATAGCAAGACTTGGAGTTGCCTGTGATTCAGATCATGAGCTCATTATTGCAAAATCCAAGCTTAAATTGAAGAAAGTATGGAAAACCAGTAGGCTCTTCAGTTATGATCTAAATCAAATCCCTTATGATTATACAGTGGAGTGATGAATAGATTCAAGGGATTAGATCAAGTAGACAGAGTGCCTTAAGACCTGTAGACAGAGGTTCTTAACATTCTACAGGAGACAGTGACCAAAAGCATCCCAAAGCAAAAGAATGCGAGAAGGCAAAATGGTTGTCTGAGAAGGCTTCACAAACAGCTAAAGAAAGAAGAAGTGAAAGGCAAGGAAGAAAGAGAAAAACATATCCAACTAAATGTAGAGATTCAGAGAATAGCAAGAAGAGATAAGAAGGCTATCTTAAATGAACAATGCAAAGAAACAGGGGAAAATAATAGAATGGGAAAGACTAGATATCGCTTCAAGAAAATTTTAAATATCAAGAAAAAATCTGATGCAAGAATGGGTACAATAAAGGACAGAAACAGTAAGGACCTAACAGAAACAGAATAGATTAAGAAGAGGTGTCAAGGATACATAGAAGAATTCTATAACAAAGTTCTTAATGACCCAGATAACCATAGTGGTGTGGTCACTAGAGCTGGACATCCTGGAATGTGAGATCAAGTGAGCCTTAGGAAACACTACTAAAAACAAAGCTGCTGGAGATGATGGAATTACCCCTGAACTGTTTAATATCCTATAAGATCATGCTGTTAAAATGCTGTTCTCAATATGGCTGCAAATTTAGAAAATTCAGCAGAGTCCAAGGACTAGAAAATGTCAGTTTTTCATTCCAATCCCAAAGAAGGCAATGCCAAAAAATGTGCAAACTACCATACAATTGTGCTCATTTCACATGCTAGTAAGATTGTGCTCAAAATCCTTCAAGTTAGACTTCAGCAATATGTGAACCAAGGACTTCCAGGTGTATACAAGCTGGGTTTTGAAGGGGCAAAAAAGACAGAGATCAAATTGGATCATGGAAAGCAAGGTAATTTCAGAAAAACATCTACTTCATTGACTATGCCAAAGCCTTTAATTGTGTTACTCACAAGAAAATGTGAAAAATCCTTAAGGATATGGGAATACTATACTACCTTACCTGTCTTCTGAGAAACCTGTTTGTGGATCAATAAGCAACAGTTAGAACCAGACATGAAACAAATGATTGTTTTAAAATTGGAAAATGCATATGACCAGGCTGTATACTGTCACCCTGCTTATTTAACTTACATGTAGAGAATATGTTATATTACATATATATATATATATATAAATATATAAGATATATAGCTTATGTATGTAACATACAAAACATATATATATATATATATGTTATATATAACTTACAAGTTATACATAAAGTTTTATATATATATATAAATATTTATATATATATGATATATATATATGATATATAATGTGTATCATGTGAAATGCCAAGCTGGATGAAGCACAAGCTGGAATAAAGATTGCCAGGAGAAATATCAATAAGCTCAGATATGCAGATGATACCACTCTAATGGCAGGAAATGAAGAGGAACTAAAGAGCCTCTTGATGATGGCAAAGGAAAAGAGTGAAAAAGCTGAATTAAAACTCATCATTCAAAAAACTAAGATCATGATATCTGGTCCCATTACTTCATGGCAAGTAGAAGGAGGGAAAGTGAGAGCAGCATCAGATTTTGTTTTCTTGGGCTCCAAAATCTCTGTGGACAGTGACTGTAGCCTTGAAATTCAAAGACACTTGCTCCTTGGAAGGAAAACTACAACAAACATAGAATATTACAAAGCAGAGACATCACTTTGCTGACAAAGGTCCGTATAGTCATAGCTATAACCATGTACAGATATAAGAGTTGAACTATAAAGAAGACTGAGTGCCAATGAATTGATGCTTTTGAATTGTGGTGCTGGAGAAGGCTTTTGAGAGTCCCTTGGGTTGTAAAGAGATCAAACCCATCAATCCTAAAAGAAATTAACCCTGAATATTCCACCCTTCCATTGGAAAGACTAAAGCTGAAGCTCCAATACTTGGCTCATTGGAAAAGACCCTCATGCTCAGAAGGATTGAAAGCAAAAGGAGGGCATGGGAACCCATTTCAGTATTCTTGCCTGGAGAATCCCATGGACACAAGGAGCCTGGCAGGCTACAATCCATAGAGTAACAGTCAGACGTGACTGAAGCAACTAAGCACACACAAAACTGACAACCTAAACTAAATGGACAAATTCCTATACATGTACTATCTCTCAAGACCAAAATAGAACAAACTAAATAACAGTAATGAAATTGAAACAGTAATCAATAATTTCTAAGAAAATCCAGGACCATGTTGTTACAGGTGAATTTTACCAATCATTTTGACAAAATTTAATACTCTCACACACCATGCAAAAAGATTGCAAGGGAAAGAATGTTTCCAAAATCATTCTATAAGACCAGCATCACACTGATTCTAAAATCAGACAAATATATCACACACACCAATATTATCAGTGAACACAGGTGCAAAATTCCTCAATAAAATGTTACCAACTAAATTCAACAATAAATTAAAAGGATCATAAACCATGATCAAGTGAGATTTATTCCAGGGATGCAAGAATGGTTCAGTATCAGCAAATCAATCAGTGTGACACATCACATTAATAAGATGAAGAAAAAAATCATATGATCCCCTCAATAGGAAAAGCTTTAAACAAATTTTAATATTCATTTGTGATAAAAACTCTCAACAAAGTAAGTATAGATGTTATGTTAAGCTAAATTCAACACAATAAAGGCTCTAAATTACAAGCCCACAGCTGGTTTGATATTCAGTAGTGAAAAGCTGAAAGCATTCCTCTAAGATCAGAAAAAAGACAAGGATACCTACTTTCACTTTTATTTGAGTATTGGAAGTCCTAGCTACAGCAACCAAATAAGAAAGAGAAATAAAGGAAATTCACATTGGAAGGGAAGAATTAAAATTGTCATTATTTCCAAGTGACAAGACACCTTACACAGAAAAGCTTATAGATGTCATTAAAAAATTATAAAGATGCATCAATAATTTGGTGAAGTTGCAGGATATGAAGTAAATATTCAGAAATCTGTTGTATTCTTATACATTAAAAACTAACTTTCATAAAAAAATTAAGAGAAATTTCATTTACAAGCATATAAAAGAACAAAATACCTAAGAATAAATGTAAATAGGAGTTGTGCTGTGTGCTTAGTCACTCATTCATGGCTGACTCTTTGCAACCCCATGGACTGTAGCCCACCAGGTTCCTCTGTCCATGGTGATTCTCCAGGCAAGAATACTGGATTGGGTTGCAATGCCCTTCTCCAGGGGATCTTCCCAACCAAGGAATTGAACCGGGGTCTTCTGCATTACAGTTGGATTCTTTACCTGGTAGCTACCAGGAAAGCCCAAATTGGGGTTAAAAGATCTTTATTTGGAAAAGTATAAAACATTGATAAAAGAAATGGAAGATCACACAAACAGAAGAAAAGGTATATCATGGCATATCATCTGCATGTCTGAGGCTACTGATATTTCTCTCGGCAATCTTGATTTCAGCTTGGGCTTCATCCAGCCCAGCATTTTGCATGATGTACTGTGCTTATAAGTTAAACAATCAGGGTGACACTATACAACCTTTTCGCAACTTGGAACCAGTCTGTTGTTCCATGTTCGGTTCTAACTGTTGCTTGTTTACCTGCATAAAGATTTCTCAGGAGGCAGGTAAGGTGATATGCAGATGATACCACTCTAATGGCAGAAAGTGAAGAGGAACTAAAGAACCTCTTGATGAGAGTGAAAGAGGAGAGTGAAAAAGCTGACTGAAAACTCAGTTTCAAAAAATAATATCATGGCATACGGTCCCATCACTTCATAAGAAATAAAAGAGGATAAAATGGAAGCAGTGACAGATTTTATTTTCTTGGGCTCAAAAATCACTACTGATGGTGACTTCAGCCATAGCATTAAAGTCACTTGCTCCTTGGAAGGAAATCTATGACAAATCTAGACAGCATATTAAAAAGCAAAGACATCAATTTGCCAACAAAAGCCCATACAGTTAAAAATACGATCTTACCAGTAGTCATGTACAGATGTGAGATTTGTACCATAAAGAAGACTGAGTACCAAAGAACTGATGCTTTTGAATTGTGGTGCTGGAGAAAACTCGAGTCTGTTGGTCTGCAAGGAGATGAAACCAGTCAATCATAAAGGAATCTATCCTGAATATTCATTGGAAGGACTGATCCTGAAACTGAGACTCCAATACTTTGGCCACCTGATGTGAAGAGCCATTTCATAGGAAAAGTCCCGAATGTTAGGAAAGATTGGGGATAGGAGCAGAAGAGGGTGGCTGAGGATGAGAGTTAGATAGCATCACTGACTCAATGGACATGAATTTGAGCAAAATCCCGGAGATAGTGAAGGGCAGGGAAGTCTGACATGCTGCAGTCAATGGAGTCACAGAGTCAGACATGGCTTAGTGACTTATCAACAATCAGTGTGCACAGTTCTCTGGTGTCTCAGATGGTAAATAATCCACTTGCAAATGCAGGAAATCCAGGTTCAATCCCTGGTTTGTGAAGAGCCCCTGCAGAAGGGAATGTCTAATCTCTCTATCATTCTTTTTTTTTTTTTCTAATTTTATTTTATTTTTAAACTTTACATAATTGTATTAGTTTTGCCAAATATCAAAATGAATCCGCCACAGGTATACATGTGTTCCCCATCCCGAACCCTCCTCCCTCCTCCCTCCCCATACCATCCCTCTGGGCCGTCCCAGTGCACCAGCCCCAAGCATCCAGCATCGTGCATCGAACCTGGACTGGCAACTCGTTTCCTACATGATATTTTACAGGTTTCATTGCCATTCTCCCAAATCTTCCCACCCTCTCCCTCTCCCACAGAGTCCATAAGACTGTTCTATACATCAGTGTCTCTTTTGCTGTCTCGTACACCGGGTTATTGTTACCATCTTTCTAAATACCATATATATGCGTTAGTATACTGTATTTATGTTTTTCCTTCTGGCTTACTTCACTCTGTATAATAGGCTCCAGTTTCATCCACCTCATTAGAACTGATTCAAATGTATTCTTTTTAATGGCTGAGTAATACTCCATTGTGTATATGTACCACTGCTTTCTTATCCATTCATCTGCTGATGGACATCTAGGTTGCTTCCATGTCCTGGCTATTATAAACAGTGCTGTGATGAACATTGGGGTACACGTGTCTCTTTCCCTTCTGGTTTCCTCAGTGTGTATGCCCAGCAGTGGGATTGCTGGATCATAAGGCACTTCTATTTCCAGTTTTTTAAGGAATCTCCACACTGTTCTCCATAGTGGCTGTACTAGTTTGCATTCCCACCAACAGTGTAAGAGGTTTCCCTTTTCTCCATACCCTCTCCAGCATTTATTATTTGTAGACTTTTGGATCGAGAAATCCATGGACAAAGCTGCTTTGGTGGTCTATGGGGTCGTGAAGAGTTGGACAGGATAAGCAACTAACACTTTCACTTTTCACATAAGAAAAAGCCTCAAAATACAAAATGCAAAAAGTTAAACTTGAAAAGAGGAATTCAACATTTATGGTTGCATATTTGGAAGCTCTTAGATATAAAATAAGCCAGTCAAAGAATTGATGCCTTGAACTGTGGTGCTGAAGAAGACTCTTGAGAGCCTCTTGGACAGCAAGGTTATCAAACCAGTCAGTCTTAAAGGAAATCAACTCTAAATAGTCATTGGAAGTACTGATGCTGAAGCTGAAACTCCAATATTTTGGTCACCTAATACAAACAGTCAATACATTGGAAAAGACCCTGATGCTGGGAAAGATTGAGGGCAGAAGAAGAGGGCATTAGAGTCTGTGATGGCTGGATGGCATCACTAAAGCAATGGACACGAACTTGGGAAAATTCTGGGAGATAGTGAGGGACAGGGAGGCCTGAAGTGCTGCAGTCCATGGGATCCCAAAGAGTTGGACACTACTGGATGACTGAACAACAACAACAATGTAGGATTTAATGGTACTATAAACTATTAAGGCCTAATTGACATATATGGCATTCCATTAAATAGCAAAATACATATAATTACCAAATATAAATGGATAATTATTCACTTTATGCAATATTCTAACACATAAAATAAGTCCCTATAAATTGAAAATGATTGAACTCATGTAAAGTTTTTTTTTTCCAGTAAATCTTTGAATTAAGTTAGAAATTGAGAGGTTTCAATAAAAATAAAACATAATATATATAAATGTTTGTGATGCAACTAAAGCAATAATTAAGAGGAAGTTTAAATCTTTAAATGCTTATCTTAAAAGAAAAAAACAACTAAATTCAATAGTTAAGCTTTTACCATAAGAAATTTAGAAAGATGAGCAAACAAGTATGGGATGAAATAATGAACATCAGAGTTGAAATCAGTAAAAAGAAAAGAAAGAAGTCAATAAAATTAAGGAAATCAGAAGTTAGTTGATTGAAAAACTCTCAGTATTAATAAGCTGGGAATAAAGCTACACACTAAAGAGATCAAACTACGTGATTCCATTTATATAAAGTTTAAAAATATGTAAACTCACTAATGGTTTAAGTAAGGATAATGATTGCCTTTATGGATGAGAGGATAGTGATTGGAAAGAGACAAAAAATTCTGAGTCTGTAACTTAATTTTTTGTTGTTGTTATTGTAGGCTGTGGTTATGTTAGTGTGTTCACACTTTTAAAATTAATGGAACTGTTTACTTATCAACTCTAAACTTTTACACATGGGTTATATTTTCATATTTTGTTAAAATTACAAAGCACAGTGGATAGTTTTAAAGAATAAACACAGCTGAAGAGTTTCTGCAACAGAAGTAATAGAAAAGTTATACAATATGTAGGAGAGACAAAGAGGTGGAAACATGAAAAAGAGATTAAAAGATAAAACCATTGAAATTCATAGAAAATTTATCAAAGTGACAAAATCCTTAAATAATTCTATAACTAAAATATATATCTAATGAGTGCTTATCAATAGACCAACAAAGCAAGCATCATGACTAGACAGCTGTGTAGGTATGTATCACCTCTCTTAAGAAATAGAAATGCTTACGATTACACAACTCTTGCAGAGAATAGACAAAAACAGGATATTTTACATATAATAGAAACTTGACCTACAACACACTGTTTAGTGGAAAACACACTTTCTAGAGAAAGAATGAACTGTTTAAAAAATAAAAATGTTCTATGACAGTTGGAAACCTAACTTATGAAGTAACAGAATCAAGCAGAGAAGACAAAACAACCACAGGACTAAAACACAATGGTGTCTCATGGCTTTCTTCAAAGGCAAGTTTTCTCATTGTTATTTTCTCAGTTTTGGCTACATTCTTCAATGCAGACAGATTTAAGACACTTATAAACCCAATACTTAAGTAAGAAAACCACTCTTGCCATCATTGGATCATTGCTGGAGAACCACTCAGTGTAACTGTCAGAACACTCTTTTCATCCCAAATGAATATTCAATAAAGAATTTTTTTGGACTTGGTCTAATTGTAATTCTCCCTGGAATATTGTATCTGTAACACTTGTGTTTTTGAGTTTCACTATTGCCATCATCGGAGAAGGCAACGGCACCCCACTCCAGTGCTCTTGCCTGGCAAACCCCATGGACGGAGGAGCCTGGTGGGCTGCAGTCCATGGGGTCTCTAAGAATCAGACATGACTGAGCGACCTCACTTTCACTTTTAACTTTCATGCATTGGAGAAGGAAATGGCACCCACTCCAGTGTTCTTCCCTGGAGAATCCCAGGGAACGGGGGAGCCTGGTGGGCTGCCATCTATGTGGTCGCACAGAGTCGGACATGACTGAAGCAACTTAGCAGCAACTATTGCCATCATGATCTTGAAGTTCTTCAGTTATCTTCTTGCAATGGTTGAGCTGAATTGAATCTGTCTGACAGAGCCCTCTTTTCTTCACACGTTAGGATATCTCAACTCTGAGGGAAGACTTGAACTGGTTTACATTAAATTTGTGGCTTCCAATCAGAGTAACATACAATTCTTTAAGAAAACTACACCTCTCAATACATGAAAAGAATCAAAAGAAGCTACAAGAAATGATAATTAAAGAAATTATATAATTTCTACTAAGAAAAGGATTATTTATAGCTGTGTTTAACCTTTGTGATCTATTTATAGAGAAAAAAATAAAATTAACTGGCCTTATTTTATGAATAAAAAAGTCAACCCTTGATTGTTACAGTTAGATTTTTATTCAAAAGAGCTACAATTTAGTTATTTAAAGAATTACTATGTGTGTTACTTGCAAAATAAACAGAACTGTGAGTTATTGTCATGGAATTTTAATAAAGTTAGGTGAAACTTCAGTTCATTTGTCAAAAGATAGCCAATTACATTTTAAGAGTCCTGAGCCAACATAAAATACAATACAAAGTCCATCTCAAAACCCTGATGGTGCTTGTCAGCAGCACTGTAGATCCTCATAGGATGTGCTTGGGTATACATTTCAGGTTAAGCTGTAAACTAAATCAATGCAACCTTCTAGAAAACACAGAGGAACTGCTTTTTTTGAGCCTGACGGCTAAGAAAGCAATCATTCTACTTCATAAAAAGGATGAGGTATAATTGATCAAGGCCATCCCAAAGTTTATGGAGTCACTGTGTTTGCACAAAGAGCAGACACCTGAGTTCTATTATAAATGAAACATCAGTTGGGCTTTGGAGAACTTGTGGGCAAATGTGGATGCACTGACATGTCTAGAGAAGTTTCAGACATTAAACTTCTTTTATGTAAATGTGTGTAAACTGATAGACTAGTAAGTTACCAAATCCTTTAATTTTCATGGTGCTTCTTGCATGCTTATTTTCCTCTACATTTCACTACCACAACCCTAGTTCCAGGCCTCATTATTGTGTCTTTGTAATAATGGTTTAGAATATGATCATGGCCTTTTTCCTGGTATTGCTGCCACTATTTTTGCCTCTAAACTGTTCTCCATCCTGAAGTTCATGTTAACTATTCTGAAATGTTATATCTGTCCCCTCAGGCTTCCCATGGTTCCCTGATGAGCTTTTTATTCTTTCATGCCATATATACATATTATAATCTTTTACTAACATGTATTCTCTCCATGGCAACCCACTCTAGTGTTCTTGCCTGGAGAATCCCAGGGATGGGGGAGCCTGGTGGGCTGCCGTCTATGGGGTTGCACAGAGTCAGACACGACTGAAGTGACTTAGCAGCAGCAGCATTCTCCCCAAACTGAATTAGTTACAGCTTGAATGTGCTTGCAATTTTCTTTTCTCCTTTGCAAATCAAAAATCTCCTACTCATCTTATGAGCCACTATACTTGCCTTCTTTCATCTACTTCTTTTCCTGATAGACTCCAAGCTCAGTTTAGTTCATTTCTCCATCTGTAAAGCTGGTCACATTGTATTCTAGTTATACATTTCTGTTTCTAAAGTTAAGTACCTTGAATACATGGGATGTCTCAGTACTTAACACAAGTGTATTTCTAACATTAACATTGGTTGACATTTTGTTTACATTAATGAATAAGACCAAAGTGAAACAAGGCAAATGTATGTTGGAACTTTACTTACTTGTTTTCAATGACATAAGTGACTTCCTTTTGTTTTGTTTCTTAGTTGCTAAGTCATGTTTGATCTTTTGTGACCCCATGGACTATAGCCCACCAGGCTTCTCTGTCCATGGGATTTCCCAGGCAAGAATAGTGATGTTGAATGCCACTTCCCAATCCAGGGATCTTCCTAACCCAGGGATTAAACTTGTGTCTTCTACATTGCAGGCAGATTATTTACAAGTGAGCCACTGGGGAAGCTTAAGTGACTTCTTTATTGACTTGGACAATAGATTTGAATATTGAAAGAATATTTTCTCACCTTTTTTGCATTACAGTTGATACTTGAACAACAAGGATTTCAACTCTAGGGGTCCACTTACACTAGAATTTTTATTACTAATAGACATATTTAGTTATGGTTGGTTGAATCTGTGGATGCAGAACTGGACACTCAGGGTTGACTGTAAAATTACACAAAGATTTTTCATCTCTGTTCAGTGGATCACCCTAGTCTCCATGTGTTTAATGATCAACTTTACTTACTGTATAACAGTTACAGACATGACATGCTTTCAAGTTTAATCTGTATTATTAATATTTCTGTATGACTTTCTTAAATCTAAAAAAATTATCTAAAAAGAAATCATATCCTCATTTTTAGTATTTGACAGTTTACATGATGTAAGCTTTCCCACCATAGCTGATTTCAAACTACAAATATAATATTCCTCAATGCAAAGCCAGGAGATGACAAGCAGTGGAACAGCATTATTTCCACTTTACAGAACCAATGCGTGTAAACAGCATTCAAGTGTGGAAAATAGTGGACTTCAGGTGGCTCAGCGGTAAAGAATCTGCTTGCAATGCAGGAAACTTGCAGGAAACATGGGTTCAATCCCTGGGTCAGGAAGATCCCCTAGAGTAGGAAAAGGCAACTGGACAATCTCATGAACAAAGGAACCTTGCTGGCTACAGTCCATGGGGTCCCAAAAGAGCTGGACATGACTGAGCAACTAAAGAAGAGCAACATAGAGAATAGTAAAACATAGAAAAATGATTATGAGATGGTGATTTTTTATTTATTTATTTTTTTAATTGGAGGCTAATTACTTTACAATATTGTATTGGTTTTGCCATACATCAACATGATCCGCCATGATTTTTGAGTGTCCTTTTACTAACGTACTTGTGCTATGCTGTCCTTAGTCCCTCAGTCATGTCTGACTTTGTGACCCCATGGACTCTAGCCCTCCAGGCTTCTCTGTTCACAGGATTCTGCAGGCAAGAATACTGGAGTGGGTTGTCATACACCCCTCAGGGGGATCTTCCCAACTCAGGGATAGAAACCTGGTATCCCAAATTGCAGGTGGATTCTTTACTGTCTGAGTCACCAGGGAAGCCCAATGCATCTTACTTAACTCTAAGTTTATATAATTTAATTTTTAAGAGTGATTGTGTTTAATCAGAAATACAAAGGATCCTAAGAGACTACTATCAGCAATTATATGCCAAAAAAAAAAAAAAAAAAAAGGTGGGGGGGGGGACAACTTGGAAGAAATGGACAAATTCTTAGAAAAGTACAACTTTCCAAAGCTGAACCAGGAAGAAATAGAAAATCTTAACAGACCCATCACAAGCATGGAAATTGAAACTGTAATCAGAAATCTTCCAGCAAACAAAAGCCCAGGTCCAGACGGCTTCACAGCTGAATTCTACCAAAAATTTAGAGAAGAGCTAACACCTATCTTACTCAAACTCTTCCAGAAAATTGCAGAGGAAGGTAAACTTCCAAACTCATTCTATGAGGCCACCATCACCCTAATACCAAAACCTGACAAAGATGCCACAAAAAAGAAAACTACAGGCCAATATCACTGATGAACATAGATGCAAAAATCCTTAACAAAATTCTAGCAATCAGAATCCAACAACACATTCAAAAGATCATACACCATGACCAAGTGGGCTTTATCCCAAGGATGCAAGGATTCTTCAATATCCGCAGATCAATCAATGTAGTACACCACATTAACAAATTGAAAAATAAAAACCATGTGATAATCTTAATAGATACAGAGAAAGCCTTTGACAAAATTCAACATCCATTTATGATAAAAACTCTCCAGAAAGCAGGAATAGAAGGAACATACCTCAACATAATAAAAGCTATATAGGACAAACCCACAGCAAACATTATCCTCAATGGTGAAAAATTGAAAGCATTTCCTCTAAAGTCAGGAACAAGACAAGGGTGCCCACTTTCACCACTACTATTCAACATAGTTTTGGAAGTTTTGGCTACAGCAATCAGAGCAGAAAAAGAAATAAAAGGAATCCAAATTGGAAAAGAAGAAGTAAAACTCTCACTGTTTGCAGATGACATGATCCTCTACATAGAAAACCCTGAAGACTCCACCAGAAAATTACTAGAACTAATCAATGAATATAGTAAAGTTGCAGGATATAAAATCAACACACAGAAATCCCTTGCATTCCTATACACTAATAATGAGAAAATAGGGGAATTAAGAAAACAATTCCGTTCACCATTGCAACAAAAAGAATAAAATACTTAGGAATACATCTACCTAAAGAAACAAAAGACCTGTATATAGAAAACTATAAAACACTGGTGAAAGAAATCAAAGAAGACACTAAAAGATGGAGAAATATACCATGTTCATGGATTAGAAGAATCAATATAGTGAAAATGGTATGCTACCCAAAGCAATCTATAGATTCAATGCAATGCCTATCAAGCTACCAATGGTATTTTTCTCAGAGCTAGAACAAATAAGTTCACAATTTGTATGGAAAAAAAAAAAAAAAAAAAAACACCTTGAATAGCCAAAGCAATCTTGAGAAAGAAGAATGGAACTGGAGGAATCAACCTACCTGACTTCAGGCTCTACTACAAAGCCACAGTCATCAAGACAGTATGGTACTGGCACAAAGACAGAAATATAGATCAATGGAACAAAATAGAAAGCCCAGAGATAAATCCACACACCTAAGGACACCTTATCTCCGACAAAGGAAACAATAATATACAATGGATTAAAGACAATCTCTTTAACAAGTGGTGCTGGGAAAACTGGTCAACCACTTGTAAAACAATGAAACTAGAACACTTTCTAACACCATACACAAAAATAAACTCAAAATGAATTTTTTTTTCTTTTTCTTTTTTAAATTTTATTTTATTTTTAAACTTTACATAATTGTATTAGTTTCACCAAATATCAAAATGAATCCACCACAGAGACCTAAACATAAGACCAGAAACTATAAAACTCCTAGAAGAAAACATAGGCAAAACACTCTCCGACATAAATCACAGCAGGATCCTCTATGACCCACCTCCTAGAATATTGGAAATAAAAGCAAAAATGAACAAATGGGACCTAATTAAACTTAAAAGCTTCTGCACAACAAAGGAAACTCTAAGCAAGGTGAAAAGACAGCCTTCAGAATGGGAGAAAGTAATAGCAAATAAAGCAATTGACAAACAACTAATCTCAAAAATATACAAGCAACTCCTGCAGCCCAATTCCAGAAAAATAAATGACCCAATCAAAAAATGGGCCAAAGAACTAAATAGACATTTCTCCAAAGAAGACATACAGATGGCTAACAAACACTTGAAAAGATGCTCAACATCACTCATTATCAGAGAAATGCAAATCAAAACCACTATGAGGTACCATTTCACGCCAGTCAGAATGGCTGCGATCCAAAAGTCTACAAGCAATAAATGCTGGAGAGGGTGTGGAGAAAAGGGAACCCTCTTACACTGTTGGTGGGAATGCAAACTAGTACAGCCACTATGGAGAACAGTGTGGAGATTCCTTAAAAAACTGGAAATAGAACTGCCTTATGATCCAGCAATCCCACTGCTGGGCATACACACTGAGGAAACCAGAAGGGAAAGAGACACATGTACCCCAATGTTCATCGCAGTACTGTTTATAATAGCCAGGACATGGAAGCAACCTAGATGTCCATCAGCAGATGAATGGATAAGAAAGCAGTGGTACATATACACAATGGAGTATTACTCAGCCATTAAAAAGAATACATTTAAATCAGTTCTAATGAGGTGGATGAAACTAGAGCCTATTATACAGAGTGAAATAGGCCAGAAAGAAAAACACCAGTAGAGTATACTAATGCATATATATGGAATTTAGAAAGATGGTAACAATAACCCTGTATATGAGACAGCAAAAGAGACACTGATGTATAGAACAGTCTTTGGACTCTGTGGGAGAGGGAGAGGGTGGGATGATTTGGGAGAATGGCATTCAAATATGTATAATATCATATATGAAACGAGTTGCCAGTCCAGGTTTGATGCACGATACTGGATGCTTGGGGCTGGTGCACTGGGACGACCCAGAGGGATGGTATGGGGAGGGAGGAGGGAGGAGGGTTCAGGATGGGGAACACATGTATACCTGTGGCAGATTCATTTTGATATATGGCAAAATCAATACAATATTTTAAAGTTAAATAAAATTTTAAAAAATGGTAAAAAAAAAAACCCAACTCGCTACCAATTTTTTAAATTAGTTTTGTTGTTGTTGTTCAAATGTGGCAGCTTCACATATTTCTGGCTATTAAGTTCTTGTGAGCTATATAGCTTGTAAATATTTGGCCCCATTCTGTAGGCTACCTTTTAATTTTACTGATAAGGTCCTTTGATGCAGACAAGCTTTTAATTTTGATGAAGCCAAATTTATCTTTTGTTTTGCTGCTTATATTTTGGTGTCATATCTAAAAATCCTTTGCCACATTGGGTGCTTAAGATTTTTTCTTATGTTTTTTTCTCAGATTTTTGTGGCTTTATCACTAATATCTAGTCATTGACTAGACTTAAGTTTTTTAATACGATGTGAGTTAGGTGTCCAAATTTATTCTTTCATATGTAGAATACAGTTGTTACAGCACCGTTTGTTCAAGAGATTGTTCTTCGCCCATTCAGGGCATATGGCACTGTCAAAAATCAAATAGCAATAGGTGTGCAGATTTAATTCTGAACTCTCAATTATACTTCATTGGTCAATGTATGCATCTCAATGACAGTACCACACCATTTTGATTCCTGTATTACAGGCAGATTCTTTACTTTGTGACCCTCCAGGGAAGCCCTTTGGTTACCATAGATTTATACTGACTTGTGAAATCATGAAGTGTTGGTCTAACAAATTTGTTGTTAATTTTCAAGATTTCCTTTAACTGTTTGGAGCATACTATAATTTCATATGGCTTTTAGGGTTGGCTTTTTTGTTTCTTCAATAAAGCTGTTGAAATCTGGATAGAAATTGTGATGAATCTGTAAATAACTTTGGATATTAGTGGCATCCACTTGTTTGTACTTAGTTGCTCAGTCATGTCTGAATCTTTGTGACCCCATGGACTGTAGCCCGCCAGGCTCCTCTGTCCATGGGGGTTCTCTAGGCAAGAATACTGGAGTGGGTTGCCAAGCGTTCCTCCAGGTGATCCTTCCAACCCAGGTCTCCTGAATTGCAGGTAAATTCTTTACCATTTGAGCCACCAGGGAAACATCTCTTCTCTTATTTATTACCAACTTAATTTCTCTCAGCAATATTTTGTAGTTTTCAGTGTACAAATCTTCAACTTCATTGGTCAAATTTATTTCTAGCATTTTACTCTTTTGCATTCTATTACAGGTGCTATTGTTTTCTCAATTCTTTTTTCAGATTATTCTTTTCATATGTATAGAAACATGACTGATTTATCTATTAATCTTGTGCTGAACTTATTTATTAGTATTAATAGTTTTGTTGTGGATTTTTTTTATACATGGTATAATATCAATTGAGAATATAGCTTTACTTCTTTCCAAATTGTATGCTCTTCATTTTTTTTCTTATCAAATTGTTCCACCTAGAACTTTTGGTATAATGTCAAATAGCATTTGTAAAAATAGGCACCCTTGTTTTGTTACTGATCTTAGGGGTAAAGCTTTCAGTCCTTCACCATTAAATATGCTCTGTCTGTGAATTTTAATGAATGCCCTTAATAATGTTTAGGAAGTTTCCTTCACTTTCTAATTTTCTAAGTGTTTTTATTATAAAAGCCTATTGGATTTCATCAACAGGGCTTTATTTTTTCAATTGAGAAGATTATATGATTTTTCTTTATTATATTAAATTGATAATTTTGTAGTTTATTAAATTGATCATTTTGTAGTTTATTAAATTGATCATTTTATTATGCTGAATCATTCTTGGTTTCCTGGGATGAATCCAATTTGCTCATAGTATACATTCCTTTCAATATACTATGGATTAGTGAAATAGTATTTTGTTGAGAATTTTTACATCTATATTCATAAAGGATTTAATCTGTAATTTTATTTTCTTCTGATGTCTTTATCTGGCTTTGAAATGAGGATAATGCTGGTTTCATAGAAAGAAATGGAAATGTTTCCTCCTCTTTATTTTTTTAGAAGAATTTGAGATTTGGTGTTAATTCTTCTTTAAATATTTAATAAAATTCATCAGTGAAGTCATCTGGTCTGGGACTTTTCTTTGTTGGGAGTCTTTTGATCACTGGTATTATCTCTTTATTTGTTAAAGCTCTGTTGAGATTTTCTAATTCTTCTTGAATCAGCTTAGGTAATTTGTATGTTTTTAGAAAATTTTCCACTTCATTTATCGAATTTGTTGCCATACAGTTGTTCATATTATTCTTTCTAATTCTTTTTATTTCTGATTTTAATTATTTATCTCTCCCCTTTTAAATTTATTATTCCAGCTAGAGATTTGACAATTTTTTGATACTTTTAAAGAAACAACTTTTGGTTTCATTGATTTTCTCTATTGTTTTCCTATTTTCTATTTATGGATCTCTATTCTGATAATTATTTCATTCCTTCTGCTAGCTTAGGGTTTAGTTTGTTCTTTTTCTAGTACCTGAAATGTAAAGTTAGGTTACTGACTAAAGCTCTCCTTTTTCAAAATAAGTAACTACAGATATATATTTCATTGTAAGTGTGATACGAGTGTAACATATTATAAATATGCATATATCTTGTAGTCATGTATACATAAATGTACATTTATAGTTGTATATATGTATATAATCATTTAAATACATATATACATATAAACATAAGGTCTTAACATTGCTTTCACTGCATTACCATAAGCTGTGGTATGTTGTGTTAATATATAACCTTCAGTTCAGTTCAGTTCAGTTGCTCAGTCATGGCCGACTCTTTGCGACCCCATGCATTGCAGCACACCAGGCCTCCCTGTTCATCATCAATCGTGGAGTTCACTCAAACTCACGTCCACTGAGTTGGTGATGCCATCCAGCCGTCTCATCCTCTGTCGTCCCCTTCTCCTCCTGCCCCCAATCACTCCCAGCATCAGAGTCTTTTCCAATGAGTCAACTCTTCACATGAGGTGGCCAAAGTACTGGAGTTTCAGCTTTAACATCATTCCTTCCAAAGAAATCCCAGGGCTGATCTCCTTTAGAATGGACTGGTTGGATCTCCTTGCAGTCCAAGGGACTCTCAAGAGTCTTCTCCAACACCACAGTTCAAAAGCATCAATTCTTCAGCGCTCATCTTTCTTTACAGTCCAACTCTCACATCCATACATGATCACTGGAAAAACTATAGCTTTGACTAGACGGACCTTTGTTGGCAAAGTAATGTCTCTGCTTTTGAATATGCTATCTAGGTTGGTCATAACTTTCCTTCCCAGGAGTAAGTGTCTTTTAATTTAATGGCTGCAGTCACCATCTGCAGTGATTTTGGAGCCCCCCAAAATAAAGTCTGACACTGTTTCCACTGTTTTCCCATCTATTTCCCATGAAGTGATGGGACCAGATGCCATGATCTTCGTTTTCTGAATGCTGAGCTTTAAGCCAACTTTTTCACTCTCCACTTTCACTTTCATCAAGAGGCTTTTGAGTTCCTTTTCACTTTCTGCCATAAGAGTGGTGTCATCTGCATATCTAAGGTTATTGATATTTCTCCTGGCAATCTTGATTCCAGCTTGTGCTTCTTCCAGTCCAGTGTTTCTCATGATGTACTCTGCATATAAGTTAAATAAGCAGGGTGGTAATATACAGCCTTGACGTACTCCTTTTTCTATTTGAAACCAGTCTGTTGTTCCATGTCCAGTTCTAACTCTTGCTTCCTGACCTGCATACAGTTTTCTCAAGAGGCAGGTCAGGTGGTCTGGTATTCCCATCTCTTTCAGAATTTTCTACAGTTGACTGTGATCCACACAGTCAAAGGTTTTGGCATAGTCAATAAAGCAGAAATAGATGTTTTTCTGGAACTCTCTTGCTTTTTCCATGATCCAGCGGATGTTGGCAATTTTTCTCTGGTTCCTCTGCCTTTTCTAAAACCAGCTTGAACATCAGGAAGTTCACAGTTAACATATTGCTGAAGCCTGGCTTGGAGAATTTTGAGCATTACTTTACTAGCATGTGAGATGAGTGCAATTGTGCAGTAGTTTGAGCATTCTTTGGCATTGTCTTTCTTTGGGATTGGAATGAAAACTGACCTTTTCCAGTCCTGTGGCCACTGCTGAGTTTTCCAAATTTGCTGGCATATTGAGTGCAACACTTCACAGCATCATCTTTCAGGCTTTGAAATAGCTCAACTGGAATTCCATCACCTCCACTAGCTTTGTTTGTAGTGATGCTTTCTAAGGCCCATTTGACTTCACATTCCAGGATGTCTGGGTCTAGGTCAGTGATCACATCATCGTGATAATCTGGGTCTTGAAGTTCTTTTCTGTATAGTTGTTCTGTGTATTCTTGCCATCTCTTCTTAATATCTTCTGCTTCTGTTAGGTCCATACCATTTCTGTAGTTTATCGAGCCCATCTTTGCATGAAATGTTCCCTTGGTATCTCTAATTTTCTTGAAGAGATCTCTAGTCTTTCCCTTTCTGTTGTTTTCCTCTATTTCTTCGCTTGATCACCGAGGAAGGCTTTCTTATCTCTTCTTGCTATTCTTTGGAACTCTGCATTCAGATGCTTATATCTTTCCTTTTCTCCTTTGCTTTTTGCTACTCTTCTTTTCACAGCTATTTGTAAGGCCTCTCCAGACAGCCATATTGCTTTTTTGCATTTCTTTTCCATGGGGATGGTCTTGATCCCTGTCTCCTGTACAATGTCATGAACCTCTGTCCATAGTTCATCAGGCACTCTATCTATCAGATCTAGGCCCTTAAATCTATTTCTCACTTCCACTGTATAATCATAAGGGATTTGATTTAGGTCATACCTGATTGGTCTAGTGGTTTTCCCTACTTTCTTCAATTTCAGTCTGAATTTGGTAATAAGGGGTTCATGATCTGAGCCACAGTCAGCTCCTGGTCTTGTTTTTGCTGACTATATAGAGCTTCTCCATCTTTGTCTGCAAAGAATATAATCAATCTGATTTTGGTGTTGACCATCTGGTGATGTCCATGTATAGAGTCTTCTCTTGTGTTGTTGGAAAAGGGTGTTTGCTATGACAAGTGCATTTTCTTGGTAAAACTCTATTAGTCTTTGCCCTGCTTCATTCCGTATTCCAAGGCCAAATTTGCCTGTTATTCCAGGTGTCTCTTGACTTCCTACTTTTGCATTCCAGTCCCCTATAAGGAAAAGGACATCTTTTTTGGATGTTAGTTCTAAAAGGTCTTGTAGGTCTTCATAGAACCATTCAACTTCAGCTTCTTCAGCGTTACTAGTTGGGGCATAGACTTGGATTACTGTGATATTGAATGGTTTGCCTTGGAACAAACAGAGATCATTTTGTCACTTTTGAGATTGCATCCAAGTACTGCATTTTGGACTCTTTTGTTGACCATGATGGCTACTCCATTTCTTCTGAGGGATTCCTGCCCCCAAAATAAAGTCTGACGCTGTTTCCACTGTTTCCGCATCTATTTCCCATGAAGTGATGGGACCAGATGCCATGATCTTCGTTTTCTGAAATTTGAGCTTCAAGCCAACTTTTTCATTCTCCACTTTCACTTTCATCAAGAGGCTTTTGAGTTCCTCTTCACTTTCTGTCATAAGGGTGGTGTCATCTACTTATCTGTGGTTATTGATATTTCTCCTGGCAATCTTGATTCCAGCTTGTGCTTCTTCCAGCCCAGCTTTTCTCATGATGTACTCTGCATAGAAGTTAAATAAGCAGGGTGACAATATACAGCCTTGACGTACTCCTTTTCCTATTTGGAACCAGTCTGTTGTTCCATGTCCAGTTCTAACTGTTTCTTTCTGACCTGGATATAGGTTTCTCAAGAGGCAGGTCCTTACTTTCATTTAATTCAAGATGTTTTAAATTTTCTCTTGAGATTTCTTATTTTTGCAATTAGTTATTCAAAAGAGTGTTATCTACTCACAACACAATATGCATGCCCCCCATCTGTTGCAAAGGACTATCAGTCTCAGCTTTCAGGCACTGTGCAACATACCAGTTGTGGCCACTATATTCCTCCCTGGCCTGAGTGAGTGTGTCCCAATCAGCTTCTACTTTTGTACTCTCATCTGAATGGAATTCTTGTCTGAGGGTGGTGCACATCAAAAAGTAGGGCCAATATCAAAGCTAAGCCCCAGGGGCAGTGTGATTAAGTAAGAAGAATGAAAATCATTCAGTATAACTGCATAGGCTGTGGGTTAAACCCACAAAGTCAGCTTGGTATCAGTCTTGACAACAAGATCTAGCTCCACCCAACTGCTTACGGGCTTCAGTGCTGGATGCTGCTGCTGCTGCTAATTCACTTCAGTCATGTTAGACTCTGTGTGACCCCATAGACAGCAGCCTACCAGGCTCCTCTATCGCTGGGATTCTCCAGGCAAGAATACTGGAGTGGGTTGCTATTTCTTTCCCCAGTGCATACATGCATGCTAAGTCACTTCAGTCATGTCCAACTCTGTGCAACCCCATGGACAGCAGCCCACCAGGCTCCCCTCTCTCTGGGATTCTCCAGGCAAGAACACTGGAGTGGGTTGCCATTTCCTTCTCTATCAATGCTGGATACCTCATGTCAAACAATCAGATTGACAGGGATACATCCCACTCATTAGCAAACAGGATGCTTAAAGTAATACTAGGCTCACAGACACCACAAAACACACCACCTAATGCAGCCCTGCCCTTAAGAGAGGAAAGACTCAGCTCCAGGAGATACAGACATAGAGTATAGATCTATGGACATGGGGAGAGTGGAGGAGAGGGTGAGATATACAGAAAGAGTAGCATGCAAACTTACATTACCATATGTAAAATAGATAGCCGGTGGGAACTTGCTGTATGACTCAGGAAACTCAAACAGGAGCTCTGTATCAACCTAGAGGGGTGGGATGGGGAGGGAGTTTCAGAAGGGAGTGGATATATGTATACCTATGTTGTAAAGAGCAATATTGCATAGGAACCTGGAATGTTAGGTCCATGAATCAAGGCAAATTGGAAATGGTCAAACAGGAGATGGCAAGAGTGAACATCGACATTCTAGGAATCAGCAAACTAAAATGGACTGGAATGGGTGAATTTAACTCAGATGACCATTATATCTACTACTGCAGTTTAGGAAACCCTTAGAAGAAATGGAGTAGCCATCATGGTCAACAAAAGAGTCTGAAATGAAGTACTTGGATGCAATCTCAAAAACGACAGAATGAACTCTGTTCATTTCTAAGGCAAACCATTCAATATCACAGTAATCCAAGTCTATGCCTCAGCCAGTAATGCTGAAGAAGCTGAAGTTGAACGGTTCTGTGAAGATCTACAGGACCTATAGAACTAACACCTAAAAAGATGTCTTTTTCATTATAGGGGACTGGAATGCAAAAGTAGGAAGTCAAAAGATACCTGGAATAACAGCAAATTTGGCCTTGGAGTACAAAATGAAGCAGGGCAAAGGCTAATAGAGTTTTGCCAAAAGAATGCACTGGTCATAGCAAACACCCTCTCCTAACAACACAAGAGAAGACTCTACACATGGACATCACCAGATGGTCAACACCAAAATTAGATGGATTATATTCTTTGCAGCCAAAGATGGAGAAGCTCTATATAGTCAACAAAAACAAGACCAGGAGCTAACTGTGGCTCAGATCATGAACTCCTTATTGTCAAATTCAGACGTAATTTGAAGAAAGTAGGGAAAACCACTAGACCAATCAGGTATGACCTAAATCAAATCCCTTATGATTATACAGTGGAAGTGAGAAATAGATTTAAGGGCCTAGATCTGATAGATAGAGTGCCTGATGAACTATGGACAGAGGTTCATGACATTGCACAGGAGACAGGGATCAAGACCATCCCCATGGAAAAGAAATGCAAAAAAGCAAAATGGCTGTCTGAGGAGGCTTTACAAATAGCTGTGAAAAGCAAAGGAGAAAAGGAAAGATATAAGCATCTGAATGCAGAGTTCCAAAGAATAGCAAGAATAGAGAACAAGCCTTCCTCAGTGATCAATGCAAAGAAATAGAGGAAGCCAACAGAATGGGAAAGACTAGAGATCTCTTCAAGAAAAGTAGGGATACCAAGGGAACATTTCATGCGAAGATGGGCTTGATAAAGGACAGAAACAGTATGGACCTAACAGAAGCACAAGATATTAAGAACAGGTGGCAAGAATACACAGAGGAACTGTACAGAAAATATCTTCAAGACCCAGATAATCACTGTGGTGTGATCACTCACCTGGAGCCAGACATCCTGGAATGTGAAATCAAGTGGGCCTTAGGAAGAATCACTACAGACAAAGCTAGTGGAGGTGATGGAATTCCAGTTGAGCTATCCCAAATCCTGAAAGATGATGCTGTGAAAGTGTTGCACTCAATATGCCAGCAAATTTGGAAAACTCTGCAGTGGCTACAGTACTGGAAAAGGTCAGTTTTCATTCCAATCCCAAAGAAAGGCAATGCCAAAGAATGCTCAAACTACCGCACAATTGCACTCATCTCACACGCTAGTAAAGGGATGCTCAAAATTCTCCAAGCGAGGCTTCAGCAATATGTGAACTGTGAACTTCCAGATGTTCAAGCTGGTTTTAGAAAAGACAGAGGAACCAGAGACCAAATTGCCAACATCTGCTGGATCATGGAAAAAGCAAGAAAGTCCCAGATTAACATCCATTTCTGCTTTATTGACTATGCCAAAGCCTTTGACTGTGTGGATCACAATAAACTGTGGAAAATGCTGAAAGAGATGGGAATACCAGACCACCTGACCTGTCTCTTGAGAAACCTGTATGCAGGTCAGGAAGCAACACTTAGAACTGGACATAGAATGACAGACTGGTTCCAAATAGGAAAAGCAGTATGTCTAGGCTATATATTGTCACTCTGCTTATTTAACTTCTATGCAGAGTACATCATGAGAAACGCTGGACTGGAAGAAGCACAAGCTGGAATCAAGATTGCCGGGAGAAATATCAGTAACCTCAGATATGCAGATGACACAACCCTTATGGCAGAAAGTGAAGAGGAACTAAAAAGCCTCTTGATGAAAGTGAAAGTGGAGAGTGAAAAAGTTGGCTTGAAGCTCAACATTCAGAAAATGAAGATCATGGCATCTGGTCCCATCACTTCATGGGAAATAGATGGGGAAACAGTGGAAGCAGTGTCAGATTTTATTTTTGGGGGCTCCAAAATCACTGCAGATGGTGATTTCAGCCATGACATTAAAAGATGCTTACTCCTTGGAAGGAAAGTTATGACCAACCTAGATGGCATATTCAAAAGCAGAGACATTACTTTGCCAAGAAAAGTCCATCTAGTCAAGGCTTTGGTTTTTCCAGTTGTCATTAATGGATGTGAAAGTTGGACTGTGAAGAATGCTGAGCACCAAAGAATTGATGCTTTTGAAGTGTGGTGTTGGAGAAGACTCTTGAGAGTCCCTTGGACTGCAAAGAGATCCAACTAGTCCATTCTAAAGGACATCAGTCCTGGGTGTTCTTTGGAAGGAATGATGCTGAAGCTGAAACTCCATTACTTTGGCCATGTCATGCGAAGAGTTGACTCGTTGGAAAAGACTCAAATGCTGGAAGTGACTGGGGGCAGGAGGAGAAGGGGATGACAGATGATGAGATGGTTGGATGGCATCACCGATTCGATGGACGTGAGTTTAAGTGAACTCTGCGAATTGGTGAAGGACAGGGAGGCCTTACGTGCTGCGATTCATGGGGTCACAAAAAGTCAGACACGACTGAGTGACTGAAGTAAACTGAACTGATGGCTGATTCATGCTGAAGTTTGACAGAAAACAGCAAAGTTCTCTAAACAATTCTTCAATTAAAAATAAATTAAAAAAAAAAAAAAGACTCAGCTCCTACCACTACACAAGCCTACACAAGAACCTGGACCAACCTCTCCCACCAAGCAAGTGGAACTACAACTCTGTAACCTGCAGAAAGGAGACCATAGGCACAGCAAGACAAAATAAGATGACAGAGAACTATATTGAAGATGAAGAAGCAAGGTAAAAATACAGAAGACAAAGTAAAGGGAAAATAGGCAGTACCTGAAAAAGAATGCAGACTAATAGCAGTAAAGATGAGATTCCAATAATTTTGGAGTGTTCTAAGATTCCAAGATCTCAGAAATAGGATGGAGACATGGATCAAGATAATGCAGGGAATATTTAATAAAAACCTGGAAGAACTGACAACAGTTAGTAATAAGCAACACAGTAACTGAAATGAAAAATTCACTAGATGGAATCAGTAACAATACCTGAGGAAGAAGAACAAGTACATGAGCTGAAAGATGCAATGGTGGAAATAACTGTCAAAGAGCAGAATAAAAACAGATGAGAGCAGCATCAGAGACTCCTGGGACATTAAATGAGCCAACATTTGAATGATAGGGGTATGAGAAGATGAAAAGAAAGAAAAAAGGTCTGAGAAAGTATTTGAAGAGATTATAGTGAAAAACTTCCCTAACATGGGAGAGGATATAGTCACTCAAGTCAAGGAAGTGCAGAGAATCCCATGCATGCTGAGATACATTAATCAAACTAACACAAATTAAATACAAAGAAAAAATATTAAAAGCAGCAAGGGGAAAGCAACAAATAGTATACAAGGGAATCCCAACAGGGTTATCAGCTGATTTTTCAACAGAAACTCTGCAGGCCAGAAGGGAGTGACAGGATATAGTTAAAATAATGAAAGGTAAAACCTACAAACAATATATACTAACCAACAAGGACATTATTCAGATTTGACAGAAAAATCAAAACTTTACATACAAGTAAGAGTTAAGAGAATTCACCACTACCAAACCAGTTTTACAACAAATACAAAAGGAACTTCTCTTGGTGGGATGCCCAAAGGGAAGAAAAAGACCTACAAATCAAATCCCAAACAATCTTAAAATGTGATAGAAGCATACATGTTCATAATGACATTAAATGTAAATAAATTATATGCCTCAACTAAAAGACACAGATTAGCTAAATAAATAAATACAAGACCCATTTTTATTTTGTGGTATTATGCATACCCCTATCATTCAAACGTTGGCTCATTTAATGTTCCAGGAGTCTCTGATGCTGCCCTCATCTGTTTTAATTCTGCTCTTTGACAGTTATTTCCATCATTCTATATTTTGGCTCATTTATCTGTTCTTCTTCCTCAGTTATTCTGCTATTGATTCCATCTAGTGAAATTTTCATTTCAGTTACTGTGCTGTTCATCACTAATTGTTGTCAGTTCTTCCAGGTTTTTATTAAATATTTCCTGCATCATCTTGATCCATGCCTTCATCCTATTTCTAATATCTTGGAATCTCAAAAAATACCAAAATTATTGGAATCTCATCTTTACTGCCATTAGTCTGCATTCTTTTTCAGGTAGATTGCCTGTTTACAAGGCCCACTTCAGACCTCAGGACACATATAGACAGAAAGGGAGGGGATAGAAAAAGATATTCTATGCAAATGGACAACAAAAGAAAGCTGGAGTAGCAATACTCATATAAGACAAAATAGATTTTAAAATAAACACTATTACAAGAGACAAGAGAGGGAGGCCTTCAAGATGGCAGAGGAATAAGATGGGGAGATCATGTTCCCTCCCTAAAAAGTATACTAAAAACTATCTGCACATGGAACAACTCCTACAAAACACCCTCTGAAGGCTGGCAGAGGATTCCAGACTTCCAAAAAGCCAACCATATCTCTTCTGAATGAGATAGTCAGTCAGTTCAGTCATTCAGTCATGTCTGACTCTGCGACTCCATCAATCGCAGCACACCAGGCCTCCCTTTCCATCACCAACTCCCGGAGTCCACCCAAACCCACGTCCATTGAGAGGGTGATGCCATCCAACCATCTCATCCCCTGCCGTCCACTTCACCTCCTGACCTCAATCTTTCCCAGCATCAGGGTCTTTTCCAATGAGACAGCTCTTCGCATCAGGTGGCCAAAGTATTGGAATTTCAGCTTCAACATCAGTTCTTCCAATGAACACTCAGGATGATCTCCTTTAAGATGGACTGGTTGGATCTCCTTTCTGTCCAAGGGACTCCCAAGAGTCTTCTCCAACACCACAGTTTGAAAGCATCAATTCTTTGGCGCTCAGTTTTCTTTATAGTCCAACTCTCACATCCATACATGACCATTGGAAAAACCATAGCCTTGACTAGATGGACCTTTGTTGACAAAATAATGTCTCTACTTTTTAATATGCTGTCTAGGTTGGGCATAACTTTCCTTCTAAGGAGTAAGCGTCTTTTAATTTCATGGCCGCAATCACCATCTGCAGTGGTTTTGGAGCCCAGAAAAATAAAGTCAGTCACTGTTTCCCCATCTATTTGTCATGAAGTGATGGGACCAGATGCCATGATCTTCGTTTTCTGAATGTTGAGCTTTAAGCCAACTTTTTAATTCTCCTCCTTCACTTTAATCAAGAGGCTCTTTAGTTCTTCTTCACTTTCTGCCATAAGGGTGGTGTCATCTGCATATCTGAGGTTATTGATATTTCTCCCAGCAATCTTGATTCCAGCTTGTGCTTCTTCCAGCCCAGCATTTCTCATGATGTACTCTGCATAGAAGTTAAATAAGCAGGGTGACAATATACAGCCTTGACATACTCCTTTTCCTATTTGAAACCAGTCTGTTGTTCCATGTCCAGTTCTAACTGTTGCTTCCTGACCTGCATATAGGTTTCTCAAGAGGCAGGTCAGGTGGTCTGATATTCCCATCACTTTCAGAATTTTCCACAGTTTATTGTGATCCACACAGTCAAAAGCTTTGGCATAGTCAACAAAGAAGAAATAGATGTTTTTCTGGAACTCTCTTGCTTTTTCCATGATCCAGTGGATGTTGGCAATTTGATCTCTCGTTCCTCTGCCTTTTCTTTTTTTTTTTTTAATTTTATTTTATTTTTAAACTTTACATAATTGTATTAGTTTTGAAACAAGCTTGAACATCTGGAATTTCATGGTTCACATATTGCTGAAGCCTGGATTGGAGAATTTTAAACATCACTTTACTAGCATGTGAGATGAGTGCAATTGTGCGGTAGTTTGAGCATTCTTTTGGCATTGCCTTTCTTTGGGATTGGAATGAAAACTGGCCTTTTGCAGCCCTGTGGCCACTGCTTTTTCCAAATTTGCTGGCATATTGAGTGCAGCACTTTCACAGCATCATCTTTCAGGATTTGAAATAGCTCAACTGGAATTCTATCACCTCCACTAGCTTTGTTTGTAGTGATGCTTCCTAAGGCCCAGTTGACTTCATATTCCAGGATCTGCCTCTAGGTGAGTGATCACACCATCGTGATTATCTTGGTCACGAAAATGTTTTTTGTACAGTTCTTCTGTGTATTCTTGCCCCCTCTTCTTAATATCTTCTGCTTCTTTAAGGTCCATACCATTTCTTTGCATGAAATATTCCCTTGGTATCTCTAAGTTTCTTGAAGAGATCTCTAGTCTTTCCCATTCTATTGTTTTGCTCTATTTCTTTTCATTAATTGCTGAGGAAGGCTTTCTTATCTCTCCTTGCTATTCTTTGGAACTCTGCATTCAAATGGGTATATCTTTCCTTTACTCCTTTGGTTTTCACTTCTCTTCTTTTCACAGCTATTTGTAAGGCCTCCTCAGACAGCTCTTTTGCTTTTTGACATTTCTTTTTTTTGGGGAATGGTCATGATTCCTGTCTCCTGTACAATGTCACTAACCTCTGTCCATAGTTGATCAGGCACTCTGTCAATCAGATCTAGCCCCTTAAATCTATTTCTCATTTCCACTGTATAGACATAAGGGATTAGATTTAGGTCATACCTGAATGGTCTACTGGTTTTCTCCACTTTCTTCAATTTCAGTCTGATTTTGGCAATAAGGAGTTCATGATCTGAGCCACAGTCAGCTCCAGTTCTTATTTTTGCTGACTGTATAGAGCTTCTCCATCTTTGGCTGCAAATAATATGATCAATCTGATTTTGGTGTCAATCATCTGGTGATATCCAAGTGTAGAGTCTTCTCTTGCATTGTTGGAAGAGGGGTTTTGCTATGACCAGTGTATTCTCTTGGAAAACTCTATTAGCCTTTGCCATGCTTCATTCTGTACTCCAAGGCCAAATTTTCCTTTTACTCCATGTTTTTCTTGACCTCCTACTTTTGCATTCCAGTCCCATATAATGAAATGGACATCTTTGATAGGGCAAAGATAAAGATGAAAAAAGAGACAATGGATTTCAGGATGAGGACTTGCACCCTGGGAGGGAGTCAGGAAGGAGGAAAAGTTTTCACACACTCAGAAACCCTCTCACAATTGGGAACAGTAGGGAACTTTGGAACCTCAGAGAGGAATGCAGCAACAGGTACTCCAGAGGCAAAACAGAAAATTCAACACAGAGATTATTGCCAAACAGCAGTTCCAGCACAGAAGCAGCTCTCAGTTCTTCACCCACAGAGAGTGGGATTGGGTGCTCAGACTCAGATTTCATGATCAGACCTCAGGGAGCAAAATGGGATTGACTGCCTTGAAAATATTTGAGGAGCTAATACAACACAGCTGAGAGAGTCCAGAGGAAAGCCTGTACTGCCCAGGGAAGCAAGAGATGGCTGCCACTGGGAATGCTGTAACTCTGTGCACTCACAGACGAGAGTTATGTGCCTAGTGTCAATCACCAAAGTCATCTTGAGTGCCAGTGGCAGTGGCAGAACTAGGCATAACTATAGTTTATGATCACACAGCAGGAAACAAAAGCCAGTAGCCACTGCCAAAGCCAAGTAGAGTGACTGAGGCAGTGGAAAAAATGCCACTACTACAGTCCCAACTCCAAAGATTGTAGCTGCCGCCAAGCTGGGAGTAGACCCTGGTTACTGCCCATAATTTGCTGGGAACCTAAGCGTCTTGGCTCTTCCTAGGAACAAACAACTGGGGGCCAATTCCTCTGGGATAGTGCACAGGCTGCTTCAAACTGTAACAATATCCAGCAGGTCTTTATCACCACAGACACTCCATATCCAAAATGTGGTGGCCATACCTCTCTTTCTCCCCCGCCTGACTGAGCCTAACAAGTCTCTGTCTTCACCCCCTCTTGTCTGGGTGGGAAGCCACCACTGGAGGGTGGCCTACAGTTAGAGGCAGGGCCAGAGCCAAAGCAAAACACTAGGGGATGTGTGACCAAAGAAGAGGAAAGACATTAGTTCCTGCAGACTCAGGTGCAGCAGGTTAAATCCCACAATTAGCCTGAGGCTGTGGACTTGAGGGGCAATTATGGACTCTGGGAGCAAGTACAAGCTGAAGTAAGGCAAGATTAGAGTCTGAGGTGACCCAACACTGCCCACAACAGGTCCATAGATCTTCCTAGATATATTTCAGGAGTTTCTGAGTGTGGACTCTGGAAAGAAGTACAAGCTGAAATAAGGCAAGATTAGAGGCTGAGGTGACCAAACACTGCTGGCAACAGGTCCAAAGACCTTCCTAGATATGTTGGAGAACTTTCTGAGTAAGCAGATTGACAGGAGCATGCTGTGTGGAGAAGAATATGGAGGAAGAACAAGGACATTCTTCTTGCTACTACTCTATATATAATTTTCCTTTTTTAAATGTTATTCTAATGTTTTTCTTTATTATTCCTTTAACTTATATATTTATAGCCAACTTTTTCATTTTTTTAAAAAAACACCTTATTCTTAAATAAATTCATTTTATTTTAATCTTTGCAATACTGTTTAGTTATGCTGCATTTTCCCCATGTTTTTGATTTTGCATTTTTGCTACTCTAACTTTTAGAATTTATTTTCATTTGGGGGTTTGTATACAGGTATGATAGCTTTCTTCTTTATCAACTCCTGTTTTTCTCCTTTTTTCTCCTTTTCTCTCACTTCTTTTTTCTTTGTAAGACTGTGAGTCCCTTTGGGTGTTCTTTGTTGTTGAGTGTTGTTTCCTCATTAGTCTTCAAGTTTTGTCTTCTGTGTTGTGTGGTGTGTAAAGTCTTAGTGCTGCAGTAAGGAGTTGGGCCTGAGCCCTGAGGTGGGAAACCCAAGTCCAGGAATTTAGGCCACTGGAGAACTCCAGACCCAGTAGAACATTAATCAGTAAGAACTCTCCCAAATGCCTCCATCTCAGCACTAAGACCAAGTACCACCCAAGGGCAGCAAGGTCCAATACCAGACACCTTATGCCAAAACTTCAGAAAATAGGAACACAACCCTGGCTATTAGCAGAAAGGCTACCCAAAGCCATGCAAAGCCCACCAAACACACTACTGGACATAGCACTGCCCTACAGAGAGACAAGATCCAGCTCCATACACCAGGATTCAGACACAAGTCCCCCCGACCAGGAAATCTTCACAAGGTACTGGTCCAATGCAACCCACGGCAGGCAGAATCCACAATTAGGAGGAACTATGACCTTCCAGGAGAAAGGAGATCAGGAACACAGTAAATTTAACAAAATGAAAAGACAGAGAAATATACAGCAGATGAGGAACCATGGTAAAAACCCACAAGATCAAATAAATGAAGAGGAAATAAGCAGTATGCCTGAAAAAATTCAGAGTGATGATAGTAAAGATGATCCAAAATAATGGAAATAAAATGAGGCACAGATAAATAGGCTGGAGGTAGAGATCAAGAAGATATAAGAAATGTTTAACAAGGACCTGGAAGAATTAAAGAACAGATATTCAGAAATGAACAACACAATAAATGAGATTAAAAGTACACTAGAGGGAACCAGTAGCAGAATAACTGAGGAAGAACAAATAAGTGAACTGGAAGATAGAATGGTAGAAATGATTGAAGCACAGTAGAATAAAAGAAAAGAAGTAAAAGAAATTAGGACAGTCTCAGAGACAACTAGGGCAACATTGAGTGCACCAACAGTGGAATTATAGCATTCAAGATGAAGAGAAGAAAAAGAAAGGGTATGAGAAAAAATTTGAGGAGATTATAGTCAAAAAGTTCCCTAAAATAGAAAAGAAAATAACCACACGAGTTCAGGAAGCCTAGAGTCCCATACAGAATAAACCCAAGGAGAAATACACCAGAGACATATTAACAACAACAACAACAAAATTAAACACAAAGAGCAAATATTAAAAGCAGCAAGGGAAAAGCAAAAAATAACATACAAGAGAACCTCCATAAGCCTAACAGCAGATTTTTCAACAGAAGAAGGATATACTTTAAGTGATGAAAGGAAAAAACCTACAGCAAATATTAATGTATCCAACAAAGATCTCATTCAGATTCAGAGGAGGAATCAAAAGTTTTAGAGACAAGCTAAACTTAAGAGAATTCAGCACCACCAAATCAGCCCTATAACAAGTGCTAAAGGAACTTCTCTAGACTAGAAATACTAGAGAAAGAATAGGCCTACAAAAACAAACCCAAAACAATAAAAGTAAATGGTGGTAATAGGATCATACATATATAATTATCTTAAATAGAAATAGATTAATGCTCCAGCAGAAAGACACAGATTGGCTGAATGGATACAAAAACCAGATCCATTTTTATGCTGTATACAAAAGACACACCTCAGACCTAGGGACACACACATACTGAAAGTGAGGACATAGGTATTCTGGACAAAGGTATTCTATGCAAATAGAAATAAAAGAAAGCAGGTATAGTAGTGCTTATATTGAATAAAGACTTTAAAATAAAGACCATTACAAGAGACAAAGAAGAACACTACATAATGATCAAAGGATCAACCCAATAAGATGTTAAAACAACTATCAATATATATTCACCCAATATAGGACCTTCTCAGTGCATAAACAAATGTTGACAACGGTCAAAGGAAAAGTTGGAGGTAACACAATAATAGTGAGAAACCTTAATAACGCACTCACACCAATGGACAAATCATATAGACAGAAAATTAATAAAGAAACCAACCTTTAAAAGATACACTGGACCAGTTGAACATAATTGATATCTATAGGGCATTTCATCCCAAATCAGTAGATTTCACGTTTTACTCAAGTACACATGGAACATTCTCCAGGAGAGATCACATCAAGGGTCACAAATCAAGCCTTGGTAAATTTTTAAAAATTAAAATCATTTCTAGAATCTTTTCTGATGACAACATAATAAGATTAGATATCAACTACAGGAAAAAACTATAAAAGACACAAACACATGGAGGCTAAACAATATGATTCTAAATAACCAAGAGGTCACTAAAGAAATCAAAGAGAAACTGCAAAATACAGAGGCAAATGACAGTGTAAATATGGTAACTCAAACCTATGAGACACAGCAGTGCTAAGAGGATAGTTTATAGCAATTCAACTCTACCTCAAGAAACAAGAGAGAAATCAAATAAAGAAACTAACTTTACACCTAAAGAGACTTCAAAAATGAGATTAAAAAAATACCTCAGTTAGTAAAAGGAAAAAAAAAAAAAAAAAGCAGAAATAAATAAAAAAGAAATGAAGGCAGCAATAGCAAAAATCAATAAAACTAAAAGCCAGTTCTTTGAGAGGATAAACTAAATTGAAAACCATTAGCCAGACTCAACAAGGAAAAAAAAAAAAGTAGATTCAAATCAACAAAATTGGAAATGAAAGAGCTAGAGACAACACAGAAATACAAAGGATCAAGAGACTGCTATGAGCCACTATATGCCAATAAAATGAACAACTTGGAAGAAATGGATACATTCTTAGAAAATTATAACCCTCCAAAACTGAACCAGGACGAAATATAAAATATGAACAGACAAAGCACAATCATGGAAATTGAAACTATAATAAAAAATCTTCCAACAAACAAAAGTCCAGGGCCAAAGGGCTTCACAGTTGAATTCTAACAAAAGTTTAGTGAACAACTATCAGATATTCTGATCAAATTCTTCCAGAAAATTGCAAAGGAAGGAAAATTGAAAAACTCATTTTATGAGGCCACCATCACCCTGATAGCAAAGCCATAAAAAATGTCACAAAGAAGAAAATTACAAGCCAATAACACTGATGAACATGGATTCAAAAATTCTCAACAAAATTCTAACAGAATCCAGCAACACATTAAAAAGATCATACATCATGACCAAATAGGCTTTATCTTAGGGATGTAAGGACTCTTCAACATAAGCAAATCAAACAATGTGATGCACTATTAACAAATTGAAAGGCAAAAACATATGATTATCTCAATAGATGCAGAGAGTAGTTTTTAGTTCAGTCGTTCAGTCATGTCCGACTCTTTGCCACCCCATGAATCGCAGCATGCCAGGCCTCCCTGTCCATCACCAACTCCTGAAGTTTACCCAAACTCATGTCTGTTCAGTCAGTGATGCCATCCAGCCATTTCATCCTCTGTCATCCCCTTCTCCTTCTGCCCCCAATCCCTCCCAGAATCAGGATCTTTTCCAATGAGTCAACTCTTCGCATGAGGCGGCCAAAGTATTGAAAGAAAGGTTTTGACGAAATTCAGCACCAATTTATGATAAAAACTCTCTGAAAGTGGACATGGAAAGAATATACCTCAACATAATAAAGGCCATATATGACAAACTCACAGCAAACATTATTTGCAATGGTGAAAAATTGAAAGCATATTCTCTGACGTAAGGAACAAGACAAGAGTGCCCAACCTCACCACTATTATTCAATATAGTTTTGGAAGTCCTAGTTAAGGCAATTGGAGAAGAAAACGAACCAAGAATGTTAAAGAAGAAGCAAAACTCTCAGTTTCCAGATAACATGATTCTATATATAGAAAACCCTAAAGATGCCACCAGAAAATTACTAGAGCTAATCAGTGAATAGAGTAATGTGGTAGGATATAAAATCCATACACATAAATCATTTGCATTCCCATATACTAACAATGAAAATTCAGTAAAAGAAATTAAAGAAACAATATTATTCACCATTACAATAAAAAGAAAGAAATACCTACACATAAACCTATCTAAAGAGACAAAAGACCTGTATGGAGAAAAATATGACACTAAATAAAGAAATCAGAGAAAATACAAACACATGGAGAGATATACCATGTTCTTGGATGAAAAAATCAATATTATGAAAATGATGATTCTACACAAATCAACCTATAGGTTCAATATAATCCCTATTAAACTACCAAAGGTATTTTTCATAGAACTAGAACAAAAAATTTTAACAATTTGTAAAGAAATACAAAAGTCCCTGAATAGCAAAGCTTTGTTGAGAAAGGAGAATGGAGCTGGAGGAGCTTGGATGTTCTTGACTTCAGGCCATACAACAAAGCTACTAACATCAAGACACATGGTATTGGCACAAAAACAGAAATATAGACCAATGGAACAAGATAGAAAGCCCAGAGATAAGCACCTTATCTTTGACAAAGGAGGCAAGAATATGCAATGGAGAAAAGATAGTCTCTTCAATGAGTGGTGCTGGAAAAACTGGACAGCTCTGTGTAAAAGAATGAAATCAAAACACTTCCTAACATCATACACAAAGACAGACTCTAAGGATCTATATGTAACACCAGAAACTATAAAAGTCTTAGGGGGAAACATAGGCAGAACACTCAGTGATATAAATCACAGCAAGATCCTCTAATGACCCACCTCCCAGAGTAATGGAAATAAAACCAAGCATAAACAAATGAGAACTAATTGAACTTAAAAGTTTTAAACAGTGAAGGAAACCATAAGCATGGTGAAAAGACAGGCCTTGGAATGAAAGAAAATTAATAGCAAATGAAACAATTGACAAAGGATAAATTTCCAAAATTTACTTGCAACTTATGCTACTCAATACCAGTAAAACAGCCCAATCTAAGTGAGCAGAAGATCTAAATAAAATTTTTCCAAAGAAGACATACAGATGGATGATAAACACATGAAAAATGCCAACATTGCTCATTATTAGAGAAATGCAAGTCAAAACTGTAATGGGGTTTCACCTTATACTGGTCAGAATGTCTGTCATCAAAAAAATCTACAAATAATAAATGCTGGAGAGGGTATGGAGAAAAGGGAACCCAATTGCACTGTTGGTAGAAATGTAAACTGATGCAACCACTATGGAGAACAGAATGGAGATTTCTTTAAAAACTAAGAATAAAAGTACCATATGGCCCAGCAATCTACTATTGGGCATATACCCTGAGGAAACTATAATCAAAAAAGATACATGTACCCCAATGTTCATCACAGCCCTATTTACAAAAGCTAGGCCACAGAAACAACATAGATGTCTCTGAATAGTTGAATGGGTAAAAAAGTTGTGGTACATATACACAGTGGAATATTACCCAGCCATGAAAAGGAATGCATTTGACTCAGTTCTAATGAGGTAGATGAATCTGGAGCCTATTAAAAAGAGTGAAGTAAGTCAGAAAGAGAAAGACAAATATATATTAATGGACATAGATGGAATCTAGAAAGTTGGTATTGATGAACCTAGCTTCAGGGCAGCAATGGAGGTACATAGAGAAGAGACTTGCAGTCACAAGGTAGAAGGGAGTGGATTGGATGAAATGAGATTGTAGCATTCAAACATATATGTACTACCATATATAAAACTAGATAGACAATGGAAATTTTCTGTATGATGCAGGAAGCAAAAGTCCAGCAGTATGTGACAACCTAGAGGAGTAGGATGGGGTGGCAAGTGGGAGGGAAGTTCAAGAGGGAGAGAACATATGAATACCTATGGCTGATTCATGTTGATATATGGCAGAAACCAACACAATATTGTAAAACAATTTTCCTCAAATTAAAATATGAATTAAAAAACAGTGAGTGAAAAAGAACAATTAAAGAAGAGTTTGAAGCAAAAAATAAAAAAATGAAAGAGAGAAGAAAGAACACTATACAATGATCAAGGGATCAATCCAAGAAGAAGAGGATATAACAATTGTAAATATTTATACACCCAATGTTAGGTGTACTTCAATACATAAGGCAAATGCTACCTTACCTGGTGGGTTAGACTTAAAGAATCTGCCTCCAATGCGGGGGACCCGGGTTCAGTCCCTGGGTTGGAAATATCCACTGGAGAAGGAAACGGCAACCCACTCCAGTATTCTTGCCTGGGAAATCCCAAGGGCAGAGGAGACTGGTAGTCTACAGTCCATGGGGTTGCAGAGAGTTGGTCACAATTGAGCGACTAACACTTTTACACTTCACAACAGCCGTAAAAGGGAAAATAGACAGTAATACAATAATTGGGGGCTAAATCTCCATTTACACTATGGACAGATTTCAGAAAAATCAATAAGAAAACACAAATCTTAAATGGCACATTAGACCAGCTAGACTTAATTAATATTTATAATACATTCCACCTGAAAGCAGCAGAATACGTTTCTTCTCAAGCACACACAGAATATTCTCCAGAATAGATCACGTCTTGGGTCACGAACCAAGTCTCTGTAAACTTAAGAAAAATCGATTCTAATCAAGCTTTTTTTCTTAACAAAACGCTATGAGATTAGTAACCAATTACAGAAAAAAAGAATTGTAAAACACACACACACACACACACACACGGAGGCAAAACAATATGCTATTAAGAACCAAGATATCACTGAAGAAATTAAAGAGGAAGCAAAAAACACTTAAACAGATGGCAATGAAAACATGACCACTCAAAATCTATGGGATTCAGGAAAAGCAGTTATAAGAGGGAAGTTTATAACAATAAAATCCTGTCTCAAGAAACAAACAAACAAAAAAACCCTCAAAAATAAGAAAAAAATATTGTTTTTATCTATACTTTTTGCTATTTTGACTATAATGTGTATTGGTGTGGTTCTCTTTGGGTTGGTCGTGTTTGAGACTGCTTTCTTGACTAGGGAGGTTGCTTCTTTTCCAAGGTTAGAAAAGTTTTTAAGCTATTATGCCTTGAAATATGGTCTCTGTCCCCTTTTTGTTTTCTTTTCTTTTTTGGGACCCCTATGATATGAATATAAGTAATCTTGGTGTTGTCACAAAGGTCTCTTAAACAGTCCTCATTTTTTAATTCTGTTTTTTTTTTTTTTTTTCTATTTAGCATCAGTGATTTTTCACTACTCTGTCTCCCAGCTCACTGGATCTCTTCCTTTCTATTTCTAATCTGTTGTTGATTTCATCTGCTGTATTTTTTATTTCAGTGATTTTATCCTTCAGCTCTTAGTTTATTTATATTTTCTAGCACTTTGTTAAAAGCTTCTAACTTATCATTCTGTTTATTTTCTCTTATCCAAGTAATTTGAGCATCTTTACAATCATTACCTTAAACTTTTTATTGGGTAGATTTCTTTTTTTTTTTTTTTTCCATTTCAGTTAGTTCTTCTTCAGAGGTTTTCTCTTGTTCTTTCATTTGGAACATGTCCTTATTGCCTTATTTTGCCTAATTTTTGTTTTGAGTTTTATATATTTGGTAGGTTGGTTACATTTTCCAATCTTGGAGAAGTAGCTTTTATAGGAAATGCTCTATGGGGCCACCAGTGTTATATACTTTAAGGGTACCCTTTATGTGGATTGCGTGGGTCCTTCTTTTGTGGCAGTATGACTACTGTGGGCATGCCAGTAGGTGGTTCATTGCTGGCCCTGCCTTGTGTGGTGGCCACCAATTGCTGTGTGGCAGGGCCTAGTACTGTTCAGCTGGCTGTTTAACTTGGGTGATCCTTGTGCCAGTCAGCAAGTGGGCAGAACTGGGTCATGAGGAGACTGGCTATGAAGCCCTTTGGGATCCCAGGTCTAGTACTGGACCACTGGTGGATAGAACTAGGTTCCAAAGTGGCTGGCTGCTGGCTTAGGTTCTCAGAGCTCATACTGACCTGCTGTAATCAGGGCCATGACTGGGGATCCTCAAACTGATACTTGCCTGCTAATGATTGGAACTGACTCTTCTCATGGCTGACTCTAAGGTTTGAGACGTCCTAGAGCTTGTGTCATGGAAACTGAGACCAGGACATTCAGGTGTGGTTTCAGCCAGCTAGTGTAAGGCTGGGCCTTGTCACAGCTCACTACAGCCTATGATGGTCCAGTAGCTGGTTGGTCCACTGGTAGGCAGAACCAGGGTCCAAGGGGTTCCAGTATTGGTGCTTACTCAATAGTGGGTGAGGTTGACTTCTGGTGCTAGTGTCAGCCCACTGATGTGAGGAGCTGGGTTCTAGAATTTTGGCTGTGAGATCAGAGGACCTGGAGCTGGTGCTAGCCTGCATGGGTGGTGTTATGGCATACAGGTACCCAGGGCTGGTACTGGCCCATTGGTTAGCAGAATAGGCTCCTAGGGCCTCTTGCTACAGGGCCCTGCTTGTCTCATTGTTCATTTTGACCTGCAAGGGACCTGATGCTTGTTCTAGACTGCTGGTAAGTGTGCTAGGTCTTGACACAGGTGGCTGCAGGGCCTCCATAGTCATAGGTCACTTGTCTGCCCACTATTATGTGAGTTTCATCTCAGGGCTAGTCCTGGCCCACTGGTTGGTGGGGTCAGGTCCTGGGCCTTATGGTGTTTGGGGCTGGGTCTTGGTGTGACTGGAGGATCAGCTAGAAAGAAGGTGGATAGGGCCTTGTCCTTGCACTAATAAACTAGTGGGAGGAATCCAAAATGACACTACTACCAATGTTCTCATGGTGGGATCAGCTCCAAAAAGTGGTTGTTGCCAACATCTGTGTCCCCAGGGTGAATGTTCAATTGCCTCCTGCCTCTCCTGGAGGGTCTCCAAGATCGATAAGTGGGTTTCACTCAGGTTCCTTTCATATCACTGCTTCTACCCTGGATCAACAAAACATGTGAGATTTTGTGTGTACCCTTTAAGAGTGGAGTCTCTTTCCCTAAAGTAAGTACCACTGGCCTTCAAAATCAAACATTCGGGAGGGGTGGAGGGTTGCTCATCATCCTGATACAGGGCCCATAGACTGATGTGGAGCTCAGATCCCTTGTGGAGAACTTCCAAAGTTGTAATTATCCTTCTGTTTGTAGTTTGCTTACCTCTAGGTGTTGAATATTAACTATTCCATGCTTCCTGCCTGTCTCATTGTGGTTCCTTTTTCTGTAACTTTAGCTGTAGAAAATCTTTGCTTCTAGAATTCAGGCTGTTCTTACAGGTACTCACATTGTAAATAGTTTCAATTTCAATATACCCATGGGAGGAGGTGAGCTTAGGGTCTTCCTACTCTGCCATATTGGCAAATCCTCAAATGTGAAACAAATAGACTGAGATAAAATATATTATTAGATATAAAGTTAGTTATTTCATGATAATACAAGAATCAAATTATTAACAAGACAAACTAATCCTAAATGTTATACAGCTAGTAATAGAGCTGAAAAATTCATGTAGAAAATCAGAACTTTAGGGAAAAAAGATAAATCTGCCTTCATTTTTAGAAAATGTATTAACGTTTTTCTTTAATTGGTATAAGACTAGGACAAAAATTCGGTAAAACTAAAGAAGAGGTGAACTACTTGATCAACTTAACATTTATAGTATACTACACCCAACAACTTCAGAATACACATTTATTGTTTTCAAGTATGAATCACATGCTGAGCTTTAAAATAGATTTCAATAAATGTGAAAAGATTGAATTACAGAGTTGCATGTTCTATGACACTGTGGAATTAAGTTAAAAAATTAGTGACAATATGGTATCTTTGAAATCTCCAAATATTTGGAAATTAACACCCTGCTTCTAAACAATAAGACCATCATGATATAAAGAGTCATGATTCCAAGATACTCGTGGGAGAGTTTGGTTGCTATAGAGATTAAAACTTTGGTTATTTAACTGTGTGCTCTGGGATAAGTCAGACATAATAACAAAGGGACATTTTGGGTACCAAGAGGAGAAGTCCATATGCTGAATTTTGGGAATGTTACATTCAGCAATATCATTGGATTCTCATAGTTAGGGTCCGAGAAAGATTTCACCGTGACACTGATAGGAAGAAGAGTAGAGTGTTCACTGTGAAAAAATTCTGAGTATTTCTCCAAAACAAAGGCTGACCCTTGAGAAGGAAAACTTTATCAGACTGTTATCCTATCTGGTGTAAGAAGATGAATTTGACTCCAAGTTTGAATAGTTTTCCTGGTTCACCTTGGTGGGAAGGTAGAACTATATATTGGAGAAACACTTGTGAAGATCAGAACTCAAAGACACAGGCCCACAAAATTGAGATTAAATTACACTCTCTATGCCAACCATCACTATGCTAACAGAGTTCCAGTATAATAACCATGTATTACACCCACCAGAGACATTTGAGGGCTCAAACAAAACCTTGTGTGGACAAGGACCACCCCAATGACTCCACAAGAGACTGCGTCCAACTTGACTTTGAGTGTTTCAATGTCTCCTGTGGAGGCATGGGTCAGCAATGGCCTGCCACGGGTATAGGGGCTCTGGCTGCAGCAGACCTGGGAGGCACAGTGTGTGGAATAAGTCTTCTTGGGGGAAGTTGCCATTAGTCCCACCATAGAGCAACTGAGCAGATGACTCACAAACTGAAGAACAATTATACCAAAGAAGTTCTCATACTGTTGCAAAAGTTCTAGGGACCACAACAACTTCCCAACCTGAAGATCTGGCAAAGGGACTTAGAATCCCCAGGGAATTTGACTTTGGAGGCCAGTGGGATTTGATTACTGAATTTCCACAGAACTAGGGAAACAGACTTTAGGAGGACACAAACAAAAACTTGTGTGCACCAGGACCCAGAAGAAAGGAACAGTTATCTCAAAAGAGACTGAGCCAGACTTGCCTGTGACTGTCCAGGAGTCTTCAGTGGAGGCATTGGTCAAGAATAGCCTGCTGTTGGGTCAGTCAGAAGCCCTAAATGCAACAGTACTAGGAGCTTCAGTGTGGTGGTATAAGTCCTTTTGAAGGAGGTAGCCATTACAGCCTATACCCATACCATGGCTTGGCCTCCAAACTATACAGAGGAAATACAGCCCCACTTATCAACAGAAAATTGGATTAAAGATTTACTGAGCATGACCCTGCCCATCAGAGCAAGACCGATGCCCCAACAGCCAGTCCCTCCCATCAGGAAGCTTCCACAGACCTCTTATATTCATCCACCAGAGGACAGATAGAATGAAAACAACAATAACAGAAAACTAGCCAGACTGATCACATGGATCACAGCCTTGTCTAACTCAATGAAACTATCAGCCATGCCATATAGGGTCACCCAAGTTATGATGGTCATGGTGGAGAGTTCTGACAAAATGTGGTCCACTGGAGAAGGGAATGGCAAACCATTTCAGCATTCTTGCCGTGAGAACCCCATGAAGAGTACGAAAAGGCAAACAGACATGACACTGAAAGATGAACTCCCTAGTTTGGTAGGTGCCCAATATGCTACTGGAGAAGAGTGCAGAAATAGCTCCAGAAAGAATGAAGAGGCTGAGCCAAAGCGAAAACAACATCCAGTTATGGATGCGACTGGTGACAGATGTAAAGTCTGATGCTGTAAAGAACAATATCACATAATAACTTGGAATATTAGATCCATGAATCAAGGTAAATTAGAAGTGGACAAAAGGAGATGGCAAGAGTGAACATCAACATTTTAGGAATAAGTGAACTAAAACAGACTGGAATGGGTGAATTTAATTCAGATGACCGTTATATCTACATCTGCAGGCAAGAATCCCTTAGAAGCAATGGAGTAGCCATCATAGTCAACAAAAGAGCCCAAAATGCAGTACTTGGGTACAATCTCAAAAACAACAGAATGATCTCTATTCGTTTCCAAGGCAAATCATTCAATATCACAGTAATTCAAATCTATAACCCAGCCAATAATGCCAAAGAAGCTGAAATTGAGTGGTTCTATGAAATTAAACGGAGAAGGCAATGGCACACCACTCCAGTACTCTTGCCTGGAAAATCCCATGGATGGAGGAGCCTGGTAGGCTGCAGTCCATGGGGTCGCTAAGAGTCGGGCACGACTTAGCGACTTCACTTTCACTTTTCACTTTCATGCATTGGAAAAGGAAATGGCAACCCACTCCAGTATTCTTGCCTGGAGAATCCCAGGGACGGGGGAGCCTGGTGGGCTGCCATCCATTGGGCCGCATAGAGTCGGACTCGACTGAAGCGACTTAGCAGCAGCAGCAGCATGAAATTAAAAGACGCTTACTCCTTGGAAGAAAAGTTATGACCAACCTAGATAGCATATTCAAAAGCAGAGACATTACTTTGCCAACGAAGGTCCGTCTAGTCAAGGCTATGATTTTTCCTGTGGTCATGTATGGATGTGAGAGTTGGACTGTGAAGAAGGCTGAGCACTGAAGAATTTATGCTTTTGAAATGTGATGTTGGAGAAGACTCCTGAGAGTCCCTTGGACTGCAAGGAGATCCAACCAGTCCATTCTGAAGGAGATCAGCCCTGGGATTTCTTTGGAAGGAGTGATGCTAAAGCTGAAACTCCAGTACTTTGACCACCTCATGTGAAGAGTTGACTCATTGGAAAATACTCTGATTCTGGGAGGGATTGGGGGCAAGAGAAGAAGGGGACTACAGAGGATGAGATGGCTGGATGACATCACTGACTCGATGGACGTGATTCTCAGTGAACTCCGGGAGTTGGTGATGGAGAGGGAGGCCTGGCATGCTGCGATTCATGGGGTTGCAAAGAGTCGGACACGACTGAGCAACTGAACTGAACTGATGGTGATCTACCAGAGAAGGCAATGGCAACCCACTCCAGTACTCTTGCCTGGAAAATCTCATGGATGGAAGAGCCTGGTAGGCTGCAGTTCATGGGGTAGCTACAAGTCAGACATGACTGAACGACTACACTTTCACTTTTAACTTTCAAGCATTGGAGAAGGAAATGGCAACCCACTCCAGTGTTCTTGCCTGGAGAATCCCAGGGATGGAGAAGCCTGGTAGGCTGCCGTCTCTGGGGTCGCACAGAGTCGGACACGACTGAAGCAACTTAGCAGCAGCAGCAGCTTGATGACCTACAAACCCTTCTAAAGCTAACATCAAAGAAAAAGAAAGAAGTTCTTTTCATCATATAAGAATTGGAATGCAAAAGTAGGAAGTCAAGAGAACGTGGAGTATCCAGCAAGTTTGGCCTTGGAGTACAAAATAAAACAGGGCAAAGGCTAACAATTTTGCCAAGAGAATGCACTGGTCACAGCAAAATAGCAAACATGCTCTTCCAACAACACAAGACATGACTCTACACATGGACATCACGAGATGGCCAATATAAAAGTCAGATTTTTTATACTGTTCACAGTTAAAGATGGAGAACATCTATCCAGTCCTCCAAAACAAAACTGGGAGCTGACCATGGCTCTGATCATGAACTCCTTATGCAAAATTTAGACATAAACTGAAGAAAGTAGGGAAAACCACTAGGCCATTCAGGTATGACTGAAACAAATCACTTATGATTATACAGTGGAAGTGACAAATAGATTCAAGGGATTAGATCTGATATACAGAGTGCCTGAAGAATTATGGATGGAGGTTCAAAACATTGTATGGCAGACAGTGATCAAAACCATACCCATGAAAAGCAAATTAGAAAAAAGGCAAAATGAAGGGCTTACGTAATAGCTAAGAAAAAAAGAGTAGCGAAAGCCAAAGAAGAGAAGGAAAGATATATCCATCTGAATTCAGAGTTCAAAAGAATGGCAAGGAGAGATAAGAAAGTCTTCCTCAGGGATCATTGCAAAGAAATAGAGGAAAACAACAGAATGGGGAAGACTAGAAATCTCTTCAAGAAAATTTGAGATATCAAAGACCATTTCAGGCAAAGATGGACACAATTCAGTTCAGTTCAGTTCAGTTCACTTCAGTTCAGTCGCTCAGTCATGTCCAACTCTTTGCAACCCCAAGAACTGCAGAAAACCAGGCCTCCCTGTCTATTACCAACTCCCAGAGTCCACCCAAACCCATGTCCATTGAGTCAGTGATGCCATCCAACCATCTTATCCTCTGTCGTCCCCTTCTCCTCCTGCCCACACAATTAAGGACAGAAATGTTATGGACCTAATAGAAACAGAAGATATTAAGAGGAGGTGGCAAAGATACACAGAACTATACAAAAAAGATGTCCATGACCCAGATAACCACGATGGTGTGATCACTCATCTAGAGCCAGACATCCTGGAGTGCAAAGTCAAGTGGACCTTAGGGAGCATCAGTATGTACAAAGCTGGTAGAGGTGCTGGAATCCCAGCTGAGCTATTCCAAATCCTAAAAGATGATGTTGTGAAAGTGCTGCACTCAATATGCCAGCAAATTTGGAAAACTCAGCAGTGGCCACAGGACTGGGAAAGGTCAGTTTTCATTCCAATCCCAAAGAAATCAATGCCAAAGAATGTTCAAACTTCTGCACAATTGCACTCATCTAAAACACACTAGCAAAGTAATGCTCAAAATTATCAAGCTAGGCTTCAACAGTTCTTGAACCAAGAAATTCCAGATGTTCAAGATGAATTTAGAAAAGGCAGAGGAAACAGAGATCAAATTACCAACATGCTGGATCATCGAAAAAGCAAGAGAGTTCCAGAAAAATATCTACTTCTACTTTATTGATTATGCCAAAGTTTTTGACAGCACAGATCACAACAAGCTGTGGAAAATTCTTAAAGAGATGGGAATACCAGACCACCTTACCTGCTTCCTGAGAAATCTGTATGCAAGTCAAGAGGAACAGTTAGAACTGGACATGGAACAAAACACAAGTTCCAAATAGGGAAAGGAGTACGTCAAGGTTGTATATTGTCACCGTGATTATTTAACTTACATGCATGGTACATCACGCAAAATGCTAGACTGGATAAAAAACAAACTGGAATCAAGATTTCCAGGAGAAGTATCAATAACTTCAGATATGCAGATGACACCACCCTTATGGCAGAAAGCAAAGAAGTACTAAAGAGCCTCATGAAAAAACTGAAAGGGAGAGTAAAAAATCTGGCTTAAAACTCAACATTCAAAAAAACTGAAGTCCCATAATTTTCATGGCAAATATATGGGGAAACAATGGAAACAGTGACAGACTTTATTTTCTTGGGCTCTAAAAAGACTGTGGATGATTACTGAAGCCATGAAAATAAATGATGCTTGATCCTTGGAAGAAAACTTACACAGTATATTAAAAAGCAGATATATTACTTTGTTGACAAGTGTATGTCTAGTCAGTTCAGTTCAGTTCAGTCACTCAGTCATGTCCGATTCTTTGTGACTGCATGAACCCCAGTGTACCAGGCCTCCCTGTCCATCACCAAATTCCGGATTTCACCCAAACCCATGTTCATTGAGTTGGTGATGCCATCCAACCATCTCATCCTCTGTCATCCCCCTCTCTTCCTTCCCTCAATATTTCCCAGCATCAGGGTCTTTTCCAATGAGTCAGCTCACATCAGGCAGCCAAAGTATTGGAGTTTCAACTTCAGCATCAGTCCTTCGAATGAGTATTCAGGACTGATTTCCTTTAGGAAGGACTGGTTGGATCTCCTCACAGTCCAAAGGACTCTCAAGAGTCTTCTCCAATACCACAGGTCAAAAGCATCAATTCTTCAGCGCTCAGCTTTCTTTATAGTCCAACTCTCACATCCATACATGACCACTGGAAAAACCATAGCCTTGACAAGACAGACCTTTGTTGACAAAGTAATGTCTCTGCTTTTGAATATGTTGTCTAGGTTTGTCATAATTTTCCTTCTAAGAAGTAAGCATCTTTTAATTTCCTGGCTGAAATCACCATCTGCAGTGATTCTGGATGCCCAAAAAATAAAGTCAGCCACTGTTTCCACTGTTTCCCCATCTATTTCCCATGAAGTGATGGGACCAGATGCCATGATCTTCGTTTTCTGAATTTTGAGCTTTAAGCCAACTTTTTCACTCTCCTCTTTCACCTTCATCAAGAGGCTCTTTAGTTCTTCTTCGCTTTATGCTATAAGGGTGGTGTCATCTGCATATCTGAGGTTATTGATATTTTTCCTTGCAATCTTGATTCCAGCCTGCGCTTCCTCCAGCCCAATGTATCTCATGATGTACTCTGCATGTAAGTTAAATAAGCATGGTGACAATATAGAGCCTTGACATACTCCTTGTCCAATTTGGAACCAGTCTGTTGTTCCATGTCCAGTTCTAACTGTTGCTTCCTGACCTGCATATAGGTTTAAACTATGTAAAAGCAAAGATAGAAAACATTGAAAAAGCCAAATGTGGAGGAGGGATGGACATTACTGACAAAAGAGCAAAAGAGTTAGAGTAGTATTTCCATCAGAAGCTGTGCAGGCAAGACAGTATAGTGCAAATTTTAAAGTATTAAAATAAAAAACACAGCTACCTTAGAATTTAATATCTAGCAAAATTGTCCTTCAAAATGAGGGAGAAATACTTTCTCAGAAAAACACTGGTGGAATTCATCATCACCAAACCAGCCCTGAAAAAGATGTTAAAATAATTTTTCAGGAACATGGGAAATTAAAGAGATCAGAAATGTGTGACATACCTCGTATCATAATGGACATAGTAGTGTAAAAGGATAAATCTTTTATTTTTATTATTCATAGTTGATATAAAGGCAGCAGTTTATTTAAAGTATTAATACTAATAATACTAATAATCTGATCACATGGACCACAGCCTTGTCTAACTCAATGAAACTAAGCTATGCCGTGTGGGGCCGCCCAAGACGGACGGGTCATGGTGGAGAGGTCTGACAGAATGTGGTCCACTGGAGAAGGAAATGGCAAATCACTTCAGTATTCTTGCCTTGAGAACCCCATGAACAGTACGAAAAGGCAAAAAGATAGGACACTGAAAGATGAACTCCCCAGATCGATAGATGCCCAACATGCTACTGGAGATCAGTGGAGAAATAACTCCAGAAAGAATGAAGGGATGGAGCCAAAGCAAAAACAACATCCAGTTGTGGATGGGACTGGTGATAGAAGCAAGGTCCGATGCTGTAAAGAGCAATATTGCATAGGAACCTGGAATGTCAGGTCCATGAATCAAGGCAAATTGGAAGTGGTCAAACAGGAGACGGCAAGAGAGAACATCGACACTCTAGGAATCAGCAAACTAAAATGGACTGGAATGGGTGAATTTAACTCAGATGACCATTATATCTACTACTGTGGGCAGGAATCCCTTAGAAGAAATAGAGTAGCCATCATAGTCAACAAAAGAGTCTGAAATGCAGTACTTGGATGTAATCTCAAAAATGACAGAATGATCTCTGTTCGTTTCCAAGGCAAACCATTCAATATCACAATAATCCAAGTTTATGCTCCGATCAGTAACTCTAAAGAAGCTGATGTTGAAGAGTTCTATGAATACCTACAAGACATTCTAGAACTAACACCCAAAAAAGATGTCCTTTTCATTATCGGGGACAGGAATGCAAAAGTAGGAAGTCAAGAAACACGTGGAGTGACAGACAAATTTGGCCTTGGAGTATAGAATGAAGCAGGGCAAAGGCCAATAGAATTCTGCAAGAGAACTCACTGGTCAGAGCAAACACCCTCTCCCAACAACACAAGAGAAGACTCTACACATGGACATCACCAGATAGTCAACACCGAAATCAGATTGTTTATATTCTTCCCAGCCAAAGATGGAGAAGCGCTATAGAGTCAGAAAAAACAAGACCGGGAGCTGACTGTGGCCCAGATCATGAACTTGTTATTGCCAAATTCAGACTGAAATTGAAGAAAGTGGAGGAAACCACTAGACCATTCACATATGACCTAAATCAAATCCCTTATGACTATAGAGTGGAAGTGAGAAATAGATTTAAGGGACTAGGTCTGATGGACAGAGTGCCTGATCAACTATGGACAGAGGTTCATGACATTCTACACGAGACAGGAATCAAGACCATCCCCAACAAAAAGAAATGCAAAAAAGGAAAATGGCTGTCTGAAGAGGCTTTACAAATAGCTGTGAAAAGAAGGGAAGTGAAGGGCAAAGGAGAAAAGGAAAGATATAAGCATCTGAATGCAGAGTTCCAAAGAATAGCAAGGAGAGATAAGAAAGCCTTCCTTTGAAAGAAATCAATGCAAAGAAATAGAGGAAAACAATAGAATTGGGAAGACTAGAGATCTCTTCAAGAAAATTAGAGATACCAAGGGAACATTTCATGCAAAGATGGGCTCAATAAAAGACAGAAATGGTAGCGACCTAACAGAAGCAGAAGATATTAAGAAGAGGTGGCAAGCATACACAGAAGAACTGTACAAAAATGATCTTCACAATCCTGATAATCATGAAGGTGTGATCACACACCTAGAGACAGACATCCTGGAATGTGATTTCAACTGGGCCTTAGGAAGCATCACTATGAACAAAGCTAGTGGAGGTGATGGAATTCCAGTTGAGCTCTTTCAAATCCTGAAAAATGATGCTGTGAAAGTGCTGCACTCAATATGCCAGGAAATTTGGAAAACTCACCAGTGGCCACAGGACTGGAAAAAGTCAGTTTGCATTCTAATCTCAAAGAAAGGCAATGCCAATTAAAGCTCAAACTACTGCACAATTGCACTCATCTCACACGCTAGTAAAGTGATGCTTAGAATTTTCCAAGCCAGGCTTCAGCAATACGTGAACCATGAACTTCCAGATGTTCAAGCTGGTTTTAGAAAAGGCAGAGGAACCAGAGATCAAATTGCCAACATCCACTGGATCATCAAAAAAGCAAGAGAGTTCCAGAAAAACATCTATTTCTCTTTTATTGACTATGCTAAAGCCTTTGACTTTGTGGATCACAATAAACTGTGGAAAATTCTGAAAGAGATGGGAATACCAGACCACCTGACCTGCCTCCTGAGATACCTATATGCAGGTCAGGAAGCAGCAGTTTAGAAGCACAACCTAGTGTAACTCAATGAAACTAAGCTATGCTGTGTGGGGCCACCCAAGATGGACCAGTCAGGGTGGAGAGGTCTGACAGTAAGTGGTCCATTGGAGAAGGGAATGGCAAACCATTTCAGTATTCTTGCCTTGAGAACCCCATGAACAGTATGAAAAGGCAAAAAGATAGGACACTTATTGTTAGAGAAATTAAAAATGCAATAAGGCATCACCTTACACTGGTCAGAATGGCTATCATAAAAAAATCTACAAACAATAAATGCTGTAGAAGGTGTGGAAAAAATGGGAACCCAATTTCACTGTTAGTAGAAGCATATATACAGTCACTATGGAGAACACTACGCTGATTCCTCATAAAACTAACAACAAAACTATCATCAGTTCAGTTCAGTCATTCATTCATGTCCGACTCTTTGCGACCCCATGGACTGTAGCACACCAGGCTTCCCTGTCCATCACCAACTCCTGGAGATTGCTCAAACTCATGTCCATTGAGTCATTGATGCCATCCAACCATCTCATCCTCTGCTGTCCCATTCTCCTCCTCTTTCAATCTTTCCCAGGATCAGGGTCTTTACCAAGGAATCTGTTCTTCTCATCAGGTGGCCAATGTACTGGAGTTTCAGCTTCAGCATAAGTCCTTCCAATGAATATTAAGGACTGATTCCCTTTAGGATTGACTGGTTGGATCTCCTTGCAGTCCAAGGGACTCTCAAGAACCTTCTCCAACACCACAACACCACAGTTCCAAGCATCAATTCTTCGGTTCTCAGCTTTCTTTGTAGTCCAACTCTTACATCCATACATGACTACTGGAAACACCATAGATTTGACAAGATGGACTTTCATTGGTAAAGTAATGTCTTTGCTTTTTAGCATGCTGTCTATGTTGGTCATAGCTTTTCTTCCAGGGAGCAAGCGTCTTTTAATTTCATGGCTGCTGTCACCATCTTCAATGATTTTGGAGCCCCCCAAATAAAGTCCATCACTGTTTCCATTGTTTCCCCATCTATTTGCCTTGAAGTGATGGGACTAGATGACATGATCTTAGTTTTCTGAATGTTTTCAGGTTCTGAGGTTCAAGAGGGAATGGACATATATATACCTATGGTTGATTCATGTTGCTGTATGGTATAAAACAACACAATATTGTAAGGCAGTTATCTTTCAATTAAAAATTAATACATGTTTAAAATATTCAGAAAACTACCATGCAACCCAGTAATCATCACAGTACAATTTACCATAGCTAGGACATGAAAGCAACCTAGATGTCCATAGAGAGATGAATGGATAAAGAAGCTGTGGTACATATATAAAAGGGGATGTTACTCAACCATGGAAAGGAATGCATTTGAGTCAGTTCTAATTGGGTGGATGACCCTAGAGTCTATTCTACAGGATGAAGTAAGTCAAAAAGAGAAAAACAAATATACTAATGCATATATGTGGAAAATAGAAAGATGATACTGATGACTTTATTTGCAAGGCAGCAATGGAGAGATGCAGACATAGAGAACAGACTTGTGGAACAGGGAAAGGGAAAGAGGGTTCTACGAATGTAGAGAGTAGCATGGCAACATATACACTACCATATTAAAATAGATAGCTAGTTGGAATTTGCTGCATAACACAGAACTCAAATTGGGGCTCTGTGACAACCTAGAAGGGTGGGAGGTGGGAGGGAGATTTAAGAGGAGGGGGGGCATACGTATGCCTATGGCTGATTCATGATGCTGTATGGTAGAAACAAACACAATACTGTAAGGCAGTTATCTTTCAATTAAAAATAAATAAAAATTTAAAATACAGCAGATAATCATTCCAACTAAACTGTGTTACTTTGAGTCACAATTAAAAGACAGATTTTTGAAGTTGATAAACTAAGATGAAATTGTGGGGCTTTTTAAAAATGAGAAATCCAGTTTAATTATAAAAACTTAAGTTAAAAGAAAAAAGACCTTTTAAAAGATGTACCATGCTGACACTACTCAAAAGAAAGCTGGCTTAGCTCTACTAATTTGAATGAAGCAGATTTCAGAACAACAACAAAGCAATCAAGAGTCAGGAGGCCCTCATATAATGGTAAATGGTTAGTCCTCCAAGAAGCATGAACAACCTTAAACAAACCCTATTTTTAGCATATGTACCTAACAATATTATGTCAAAGTTCACAAGGCATAAACTGATAGAATTGAAGGGAGAAACAGTCAAATTTATGTCACAGTTGTAGATATCAACACTTCGCTTTCAGTAATTGATAGATCAAGCAGACAGAAAATCATTAATAGCATAGCTCACCCGCTCAACATTATCAATCAACTTGATCTAATTAATATTTATAGTACTGCTGCTGCTAAGTCGCTTCAGTCGTGTCCAACTCTGTGCAACCCCATAGACGGCAGCCCAACAGGCTCCCCCGTCCCTGGGATTCTCCAGGCAAGAACACTGGAGTGGGTTGCCATTTCCTTCTCCAATGCATGAAAGTGATAAGTCAAAGTGAAGTTGCTCAGTCGTGTTCAACTCTTAGCGACCCCATGGACTGCAGGCTACCAGGCTCCTCCATCCATGGGATCTTCCAGGCAAGAGTACTGGAGTGGGCTGCAATTTATAGTTCATTCTTATCCAAAACAGAATACAGTTTTATCTCATGCTTACATGGGACATTAATTGTGTGAGAACACGCTCCTGGCCATAAAAAATAACTTAAATTTAAAAGAATAGAAATCAAAGTATATTCTTAGACCACAAAGGGGTAAATAAGAAATGAACAATAGGCAATCTCCAAATGTATGGAAATGAAAACACACCTTTGTTTTATATAGTTTTAATAAGAATATGAGTGCTTTTATTATCACATGCCACGATATATACTTTAAAAAGTCATGTCAGGATAAATATGTCAATTCTCTTCTAGTTTGCAGCTGTAAACATTTATATATTTATTTAAAACTGGAGTATAGCTGTTTACACTGCTATGTCACTTTCTGTTGTACAGAAAAATGAATCAGCCATGTTTATATTTATAGCCCCACTTTTCTGGATTTCCTTCTAGATTAGGCCCCACAGTGGAGTGAATAAAGTTTGCTGTGCTATAAAGTAGGTTCTTATTAGTTATATATTTTATATATTGCAGTGTATATATGTCCAACTCAATTTCCCAATATATCCCATCCTCATTTTCCCCTTTGGTATCCTTTGTGCTTCTATTTCTGCTTTGCAAACAAGATCATCTATAATATTTTTCTAGATTATATAAATATATATATATATGCAATATTTGTTTTTCTGCCATATTTCACTATGTATGACAGTCTCTAGATCCATCCACATGTCTGCAAATGACAAGCTTTTATTTCATTTTAAGACTGAGCAATATTCCACTCTGTATGTGTACATATATTCTTTATCCATTCCTCTGTTGGACATTTACGTTTCTTCAAAGTCCTCATTATTGTATTATATAATGGGCCTTAGAAAGCATCACTACGAACAAAGCTAGTAGAAGTGATGGAATTCCAGTTGAGCTATTCCAAATTCTGAAAGATGATGCTGTGAAAGTGCTGCACTCAATATGCCAGCAAATTTGGAAAACTCAGCAGTGGCCACAGGACTGAAAAAGCTCAGTTTTCATTCCAATCCCAAAGAAAGGCAATGCCAAAGAATGCTCAAACTACCACACAATTGCACTCATCTCACACTCTAGTAAAGTAATGCTCAAAATTCTCCAAGCGAGGCTTCCGCAATATGTGAACCATGAACTTCCAGATGTTCAAGCTGGTTTTAGAAAAGGCAGAGGAACCAGAGATCAAATTGCCAACATCAGTTGGATCATAGAAAAAGCAAGAGAGTTCCAGAAAAACATCTATTTCTGCTTTATTGATTATGCCAAAACCTTTGACTATGTGGGTCACAATAGACTGTGGAAAATTCTTCAAGAGATGGGAATATCAGACCACCTAATCTGCCTCTTGAGAAATCTGTATGTAGATCAGGAAGCAACAGTTAGAACTGGACATGGAACAACAGACTGGTTCCAAATAGGAAAAGGAGTTCGTCAAGGCTGTATATTGTCACCCTGTTTATTTAACTTATATGCAGAGTACATCATGAGAAACGCTGGGCTGGAAGAAGCACAAGCTGGAATCAAGATTGCCGGGAGAAATATCAATAACCTCAGATATGCAGATGACACCACCCTTATGGCAGAAAGTGAAGAGGAACTCAAAAGCCTCTTGATGAAAGTGAAAGTGGAGAGTGAAAAAGTTGGCTTAAAGGTCAACATTCAGAAAATGAAGATTATGGCATCCGGTCCCACCACTTCATGGGAAATAGATGGGGAAACAGTGGAAACAGTGTCAGACTTTATTTTTCTGGGCTCCAAAATCACTACAGATGGTGAGTGCAGCCATGAAATTAAAAGACGCTTACTCCTTGGAAGGAAAGTTATGACCAACCTAGATAGCATATTCAAAAGCAGAGACATTACTTTGCCAACAAAGGTTCATCTAGTCAAGGCTATGGTTTTTCCTGTGGTCATGTATGGATGTGAGAGTTGGACTGTGAAGAAGGCTGAGTGCCAAAGAATTGATGCTTTTGAACTGTGGTGTTGGAGAAGACTCTTGAGAGTCCCTTGGACTGCAAGGAGATCCAACCAGTCCATTGTGAAGGAGATCAGCCCTGGGATTTCTTTGGAAGGAATGATGCTAAAGCTGAAACTCCAGTCCTTTGGCCACCTCATGCGAAGAGTTGATTCATTGGAAAATACCCTGATGCTGGGAGGGATTGGGGGCAGGAGGAGAAGGGGACGACAGAGGATGAGATGGCTGGATGGCATCACTGACTCAATGGACGTGAGTCTGGGTGAACTCCGGGAGTTGGTGATGGAGAGGGAGGCCTGGTGTGCTGCGATTTATGGGGTCGCAAAGAGTTGGACACGACTGAGTGACTGATCTGATCTCTGATGGTGTTACAATGAACATTGGTGTGCATATATCTTTTTGAATTGTGGATTTATCTAGGTATACACCCAGGAGTGGGATTGCTGTGTCATATGATAGTTCTATTTTTAGTTTTTTTAGGGAACCTCCATACTGTTCCCATAGTGGCTTTATAAGTTTACATTTCCACAACAGTAATAGGGTTCTCTTTTCTCCACACCCTCCCAAGCACTTGTTATTTGTAGCATTTTTGATGATAGCCATTCTGACCACTGAAAGATTTTCAGTTTTTGATTTGCATTTCTCTGATAATTATTGATGCTGAGCATCTTTTCATGTGCCTATTGGCAATCTGTATGTCTTCTTTGGGGCTGCATAGTCTATTTGTATATTTTGGAGATTAATCCATTGTAAGTAGCCTTGCTTGCAAATTGTTTCATTCTAAGGGCTGTCGTTTGTTTATGGTGATATTTTCTGTGCAGAAACTTCTAAGTATCATCATGTCCAATATTTTTTTGTTTTTATTTTCATTAGTTTAGGAGGTGGGCAAAATATATTACTGCAATTTATGTGAAAGAGTCTCCTGACTGTTTCCTAACTTTCCTATTTTCCTTTAAGTTTCCTAGTCTGTGGCCTTATGTTTAGGTTTTTTATTCATTTTCATTTATTTTTGTGTATGGTTTTAGGGATTGCTCATATTTTATTGTTTTACATATAACCATCTAGCTTTCCCAGAATCATTTATTGAAGAGATGGTTTTTCCCTATTGTATATTCTTGCCTACTTTGTCATAGACTTAGGTGACCATAAGTGTATGGGTTTATCTCTGGATTCTCTATCCTGTACCATTGATCTGTATTTCTGTTTCTGTACCAGGACCATACTGTCTTGATGATTGTAACTTTGTAGTATAGTTTGAAGTCAGGGAGCCTGTTTCTTCCAGCTCTATTGTACTTTCTCAAGATTAATTGGTTGTTTAAAGTACTTTGTGTTTCCATACAAATTTCAAAAATATTTTGGTTTTAATTCTGTAAAAAATGCCATTGGTAATTTAATAAAAATTGCATTCAATCTGTAGATTATTTTGGGTAGTACAGTTATTTTCACAATATTGATTCTTCCAATCCAAGAACATGCTATAGTTACCATATGTTTGTGTTGTCGTTGATTTCTTTCATCAGCGTCTCATACTTTTTTTTGTTTGTTTGTTTGTTTGTTTTCACATAGGTATTTCGTCTCCTAGGTAGATTCATTCTTAGGTATTTTATTCTTTCAGTTGCAATAGTGAATGGGATTGTTTTCTTAATTTCTCTTTCTGATAATTTGTGGCTACTGTATAGGAGTACAGGAGATTTCTGAGTATTAATTTAGTAACCTGAAACTTTTCTAGAATTATTGAGTAGTTCCAGTAGTTTTATGGTGACATCTTTAGGATTTTCTATGTATAGTATCATGTCATCTGCAAACAGTAATGGTTTTACTTTTTTCCCCCAATTTAGAATTCCTTTTATTTCTTTTTTCTCTCTGATTGCTGTGGCTAGGACTTCAAGACAATGTTGAATATTAGTGTCAAGAATGGATCCTGTTCCTGATCTTAGAGAAAATGCTTTCAGTTTTCTCCATTAAGAATGATTGTTGCTGTAGGCTTGTTATATATGGCCTTTATTATGTTGAGGTAGTTTCCCACTATCCTCATTATCTGGAGAGTTTTATTAGAAATGGGTACTTGAATTTTGTCAGAATCTTTTTCTATACCTATTGAGGTAATGCTATGGTTTTTATTCTTCACTTTATTAAAATGGTATATCAAATAAACCACATTCACTGATTTGAATAGATTGATTTTTTCTTGCATTTTGGGGTAAATTCCCTTGATCATGATATCTGATCCTTTTAATTTGTTGTTGGATTGTTTGCTAGCATTTTGTTGAGGAATTTGGTATCTTTGTTCTCCAGTGATATTGTTCTGTAATTTTCTTTGTGTGGTATCTTAGCCCGATTTTGGTATCAGGGTGATAGAAACCTCATAGAATGAGTCAGGAGTGTTCTTTCCTCTGAAAATTTTTGGAAGAGTTTCAGAAGGATAGGTGTTAGCTCGTTTCTAAATGTTTGATATATTTCACCTGTGAAGACATCTGGTCTTGGAATTTTGTTTTTTGGGAGATTTTTAATCATAGTTTCAATTTCATTGCTTGTCATTGGTCTATTCACATTTTCCATTTCCTCCTGGTTGGTTCATTCTTGAGAGGTTTTACTTTTCTAAGTATTTGTCTATTTCTTCCAAGTTATCCATTAATTGGCATCCAGTTGCTTATAGTAGTCGCTTATGATCCTTTGTTTTTCTGCATTGTCTGTTGTTATTTCTCCTTTTTCATTTGTAATTTTATTGATTTGAATATTCTCTATTTTTCCTGATGAGTCTGGCTAATGGTTTGTCAATTTTGTTTATCTTCTAAGAGAACCATGTTTAATTTTCATTGTCATTTGTTTCTAAGTCTCTTTTCATTTTCTCTTTGATTTCTTCAGTAACCTCTTGGTTATTTAATAGCCTAGTGTTTAACCTCCATATGTTTGTGTTTTTATAGCTTTTTTCCTCTAATTAATTTTTAATCTCATAGTGTTTTGGTTGGAAAAGATGCTTGATTAAATTTCAATTTTCTTAAATTTACTGAGGCTTGACTTATGACCTAAGATGTGATCTATCCTGGAGAATGCACAGATGCATCATTTACCAAGCAGACTTCATAGAGATTAAATCCATGGCTTGTGCATTTACACAGAGAGGTTTCAATTCCTCTTCCTTAATCAAACTGCTCCTGGATTTCAGCTTTGGTTTTGGCCCCACCTCTGAATGTTTGCTCCCTTCAGGCATCTGTTCCTTTCCTGGGCCCTGAGAGAGCAAATAAAGTGGCTTATTGGGGGCACACTAGGTTTCCCTGTCCTTCACCATCTCCCAGAACTTGCTCAAATTCATGTCCATTGAGTCAGTGATGCCATCCAAACATCTAATCCTCTGTCATCCCCTTCTCCTCCTTCCTTCTATCTTTCCCAGCATCAGGGTCTTTTCCAATGAGTCAGCTCTTTGCATCAGGTGGCCGAAGTATTGGAGCTTCAGCTTTAGCATCAGTCCTTCCAATGAATATTCAGGATTGATTTCCTTTAGGATCGACTGGAGTGGTTTGATCTCCTCGCTCTCCAGGGGACTCTCAAGAGTCTTCTCCAGAACCACAGTTCAAAAACGTCACTTCTTTGGCACTCAGCCTTCTTTATAGTCAAACTCTCACATCCATACATAACTACTGGAAAAGCCACAGTTTGATTCTATGGACCTTTGTTGGCAAAGTGATGTCTCTGTTTTTTTAAAACACTGTCTTGATTTGTCATAGCTTTTCTTCCAAGGAGCAAGCAACTTCTTTTTCATTCACTGAAATTTTTTTTTATTGTATCGTATATTTTTACATTTTAGTTTTTAATTGTCCACCTCCCAATAGAGAAGACACGGGCTCAATCCCTAGATCAGGAAGATTCCTTTGGAGGAGGGCATGGAAATCCACTCCACTATTCTTTTCTGGAGAACCCCATGGACAGAGGATCCTGGAAGGCTATGGTTCATAGTGTCACACAGAGTCAGACACAAATGAAGCAGCTAAGTATCATATGCATGCACATAGATATTTCAACATGAAGTTTTCAACGATCACAGTCTACCTTCAAATAATATTAGAGTAGTCAAGAAAAGTATAAGAAACTTCTTTATAATTTTATTTATTCTGGATTCCTTTTATGTTCTTACTTTCTTCTACATTATGCTATAAACCCATAATATATTATTTGTATTGTAAGCAATCACTACACAATTTTATATTTACACTTTCTGGTGTTATTAATATTGTCTGACAGATCCTCACTTTCATCTGCTATTGTTTCCCTTCAAACTTAAGAACATACTGCTTTACAGCGTTTCTTGTAATGCAAGTTTGCTGAAATAAATTTTCCCAGTTTTTGTCGGTCTGAAAATTCTTTATTTTTCATGTTGATTTTCATTTTTTAATTTTGAAATAACTGCAGATGTACATAAGATTTTCAAAAACAGGGCTGAGTTCACATACATTTCACCCAGATCCCCTGATACAAACACAAGAAAATCAAGAAGTTACCTTTCATAAAATATCATTAACTATACTATACCAAAAACTAGACCTTATATTTTTGAAATTTCATGTTTCCTCAGTAATGTCTTTTCTGCTGTCCAAGATTCAACCCAGATTTTACATTGCATTCGATTTTTGGTGGTCTTTAGTCTCATCCAATAATTGATAGCTTGTGTTTCTTTCTTTGACTTTCATGACTTTGAAGTTTTTATGAGTGCTATTCAGTTACTTAGGAGAACATTTTATAATTTAGGTTTGTTTGGTGTTTTCTTAGATACAGATTGGAATTACACTTTTTTTTTGTTGTTAAGAATAAAGTAGATATGATACTGTGTCCCTATTTCAAGGATCCCTGTCAAGGATTAACTATTTGATGATTCACTGGAAGGACTCACAGAGCTCTATATAAGTTATACTCACAGCTAATACATTATGGCATAGAATACTCAACAGGAAAATGATATATATAAGCATACACTAGGAAAGTCAAATACAGATTCTGTCATCCATTTTCAGGGCAAATATTTACAGACATGGCTTTCTTCCTAGTTATGAATTGCAGGGTTATGTGTGAGATGCCTGATTCCAAAACAGCTAGCTTGCATTTTAGATCCACAGTTCTTAAAGGAAGCTGGTTACATAGATGCATCTCTTCTATATGAAAAAACCTTAAACCTGGTACTAGTTCATTCCAATAACTTGATTTATCTTCACCCACTGCTTTAGGCATATAGAAAAATATCACTGCCAAGTAATTTTAAAATTATTTCAGTAGTTTTCAGAATTTGAAAATGGATAATCATTATGGCTACAGACATGAGGACGAACTGAGGGAAATGGACCTGCTGTGTTTACTCACAGTCAAACTGTATTAGTATGGAGCAGATTATACTAATTTGTCTTACTACTGATTTTATTAACTTTTATCATCGAGCTAGGTGGTGTCTGATAGACTTTGTCCCAGAGAAAGGATACTAATATTTACACAAAAATTTGTACATGAATGTTGAGTTCACAGAAACTTTATTCATAATAACATTTTATTTTTAATTAATAAATACCTGGGGAGATATACTTCAAGATTATGTTAATATACAGTTTCTCCTCAAATTTTGCCCACTGATTTCATCCTAATAAGTGTTTGCCTAATGGTTATTTTATATTTCTCAGTTTCTTTTACATGGATCTCCTCTGTAGAGAAGAATTGTCCATTCTCTTCCATTTGATATTTTTCATTAATTTGTATGTTTAGTCTTATGGATATTTATTTTATTATGTGGTGTGTATCTAATACTCACTTATTTTGTTCTTCAAATTATATTGATCATAGCGAGCTGCTTTTATTTTGCACTTGTGTTACTTTGTCATTCCACCATTTATCTCTTTAATTATACTTTTAATCTGGAGAAAATTGTAAATTTAGATGCAGTTTTAAAAAATAATAGGGAGAAAAATCTCATGTGCCTTTATCCAGCTCTTCCCCAGTGGAGAGAATAAAACTAGTAAAATGTCACAATCAAGATACTGACAACCCTCCTCTCCAGTCCTGAATATTTGGGGCCTGAGTGTTTCTGAGGCCTGTGAAGGTGAAGCCCAGGGAAGAAAGAAGTTCATAACGTGGAAAAAAGAGTGGAAAGAAAAAAAGGAACCTGTAATACCAAACCCCAAAGGGATCAAGCCCTAAGCCTCTGGAGTGGGAACACTGACTCCAAGACCCTAGACTACCAGAGAACTAATCCTAAAGAGTATTAAATAGTGAGAACTCACACAAAGGAAACCACTTGAATACAAGACCTGGCATCACACAACCACCAATAGCACCCTGTGCAGGACGCTTCATCTAAACAAACAAACAAAAAACCAAAAATGCAAACTCAATCACCAACAGGCAGGATTACCACCTCACTCAGCCTGTCCATCAGAGGAAAAACAAACAAAAACTCAGCACAAATCTCACAAAACTTACATAAACCACTGGAACTTAGGAGGGCAGAAACCAAAAGGAAGAAAGAATTCAATCTTGAAGCCTGGGAAAAGGAGACCTCAGGCACTATAAGTTAAAAAAATAATAATAATGAAAAGGCAGAGAAATACTACACAAATGAAGGAAGAAACTAGAAACACAGAAGTCCAAAGAAATGAAGAGGAAACAGGCAAACTACCTGAAAAATAATTCAGAATAATGGTAGTAAAGATGATCAAAAACCTTGAAAGCAAAATGGAGAAAATGCAAGGGTCAATTAACAAAAACCTAGAAGAATTAAATAATAAACAAACAGAAACAAACAGCACAGTTACTGAAACTAAAAAATACTCTAGAAGGAACAATAGCAGAATATCTGAAGCAGAAGAATGGATCAGTCATTTATTGGAAGATACAATGGTGGAAATAACTTCTGAAGGGCAGAATAAAGTAAAAAGAATGAAAAGAACTGAAGATAGTCTCAGAGAATTCTGGGACAATATCAAACTCACCAACATTTGAATTATAGGGGTCCCAGATGAAGAAGAAGAGAAAAAGAAAGGATGTGAGAAAATTTTTGAAGAGATTATGTTGAAAATTTCCCTAATATGGAAAAGGAAATAGTCAATCAAGTCCAAGAGGTGCAAAGAGCCCCATATAGGATAAATCCAAGGAGAAACATGCCAAGACACATACTAACCAAACTAAAAAAAGACTAAACACAAAGAAAGAATATTAAAAAGCAGCAAGGGAGAAGCAACAAGTAACATACAAGAGAAAACCCCATATGCTTAACAGTTGACCTTTCAGCAGAAACACTGCAGGCCAGAATGGAATGGCAGGATATATTTAAAGTACTGAAAGGAAAAAATCTACAACCAAGATTACTGTACCCAGCAAGGATCTCATTCAAAATTGATGGAGAAATAAAAAGCTTCTCAGATGAGCAAAAGTTAAGAGAATTCAATACCACGAAACCAGCTTTACTACAAATGTTAAATGGGCTTATATAGTCAAGACATACAAGAGAAGAAAATAGACCTACAAAATAAACCCCAAACAATTAAGAAAATGCAATAGGAACATATATATCAATAATTGTTTAAATGTAAATAGATTAAATATCCAACCCAAAGACACAGACTGGATGAAGGGATACAAAAACAAGACCCATATATATGCTGTCTACAAGAAATCCACTTCAGACCTAAAAACACATATAGACTGAAAGTGAGAAGACAGAAATATATTCCATGCAAGTGGGAATCAAAAGAAAGCTGGCAATCCTTATATCAAACAAAATAGACCTTAAAATAAAGAACATTACAAGACTACATAATGATCAAGGGATCAATCCAAGAAGAAATAACAATTGTAAATATCTATGCACACAACATAAGAGCACCAACATAAGACAAACACTAACAGACATAAAAGGAGAAATTGACAGTAACACAATAATAGTAGAATTTAACACCACACTCACACCAATGGACAGATCATCGAAACAGAAAGTTAATAAGGAAATACATATCACATTAGATGAGATGGATCTCATGTCATATCTTCAGAACATTCCATCCAAATGCAGAAGAGTATACCTTCTTCTCATGTGCACATGGAACATTTTCCAGGATAGACCACATCTTAAGTCACAAATCAAACCTCAGTAAATTTAAGAAAATTGTAATTGTATCAAGCATATTCTCCAACCACAATGCTATGAAACTAGTTATCAATTACAAGAAAAAAAAAGAAAGACTGCAAGAAACACAAACACATGAAGGTTAAACAACACATTTCTAAGTAACCAACAGGTTACTGAAGAAATCAAAAGGAAAATAAAAAAAAATTCTAGAAACAAATGAAAATGAAAACACCACAACTCAAAACCTATGGGATGCAGCAAAAGCAGTTCTGAGAGGGAAATTTATAGCAACAGAATCTTATCTCAAGAAACAACAAAAATATCAAATAGACAATCTAATTTTACACCTAAAACAACTGGGGAAAAAAAACACCACCACCACCACCAACAACAACAAAAAAAACAAAATTAGTAGAAGGAAAGAAATCATAAAGATCCAAACAGAAATAAGTGAAAAAGAAATGAAAGAAACAATAGTTAAGATTAATAAAACTAAAAGCCGGTGCTTTGAGAAGATAAACAAAATTGATAAACATTTAGTCAGACTCATCAAGAAAAAAGGAGAGAAGAATTAAATCAACAAAATTAGAAATGTAAAAGGAGAAGTTACAACAGACAATGCAGAAATACAACGGATCATAAGAGACGATTATGAACAACTATATGGCAATAAAATTGATAACCTGGAAGAAATGGACGTATTCTTAGAAAAGTTCAATCTTCCAAGACTGAACCAGGAAGAAATAAAAACTAAGAACAACCCAATTACAAGCACTGAAATCGAAGCTGTGATCAAAAATCTCCCCCCAAAAACAAAAGCCTAGGGCCAGATTGCTTCACAGGAGAATTCTATCAAACATTTAGAGAAGAGCTAATGCCTATCCTTCTAAAACTCTTTCAAAAAATTGAATAGGAAGCAGCACTACCAAACTCATTCTACGAGACCACCATCACCCTGATACCAAAACCAGACAAAGACAACACAAAAAAGAAAACTTCAGGCCAATATCACTGATGAACATAGATGCAAAAATACTCAACAAAATTTTAGCAAACGGAATTAAACAAAACATCAAAAAGCTCATACACCATGATCAAGTTGGATTTATTCCAGGGATGCAAGGATTCTTCAATATATGAAAATCAATCAATGTGATACACCATAATAACAAATTGAAAGATAAAAACCATATGATAATCTCAATAGATGCAGAAAAAGCCTTTGACAAAATTCAGCACCCATTTGTTATTAAAACTCTTCAAAAAATGGATACAGAAGGAATCTACCTAAACATAGTAAAGGCCATATATGATAAGTCTACAGCAAATATTATTCTCAATGGTACAAAAATTAAAGCATTCCCCCTAAGATCAGGAACAAGACAAGGATGTCCACCTTCATCACTATTATTCAACATAGTTCTGGAAGTCCTAGCTACAGCAGTCAGAGAAGAAAAAGAAATAAAAGGAATCCAGATTGAAAAGGAAGTAAAGCTCTCAGTGTTTGAAGATGATATGATACTGCACATAGAAAACCCTAAAGATAGGATCAGGAAATTACTAGAGCAATCAGTGAATTTAGCAAAGTTGCAGGGTACAAAATCAACACACAGAAATCACTTGAAATTTCATATACTAACAATGAAAAATCAGAAACAGCAATTAAGGAATCAATCCCATTCACCATTGCAACAAAAATAATTAAATATCTAGGAATAAACTAAGCTAAGGAGACAAAAGAAGTATACACAGAAAATTGTGACACTAATGAAAGAAATCAAAGATGACATAAACAGATGGAGAGATATTCCATGTTCCTGGGTAGGAAGAATCAATATTGTGAAAATGACTATACTACCAAACACAATCTACAGATTCAATGTGATTCCTATCAAATTGCCAATGGCATTTTTTCACAGAAATATATAAAAAAATTTTGCAATTCATATGGAAACACGAAAGACCCCAAATAGCCAAAACAGTCTTGAGAAAGAAGAATGGAGCTGGAGGAATCAACTTTCCTGACATCAGATTATACTACAAAGCTATAGTCACCAAGACAGTATGGTACTGGCACAAATACAGAAATATAGACCAATGGAACAAGATAGAAAGCCCAGAAGTAAACCCATGCACTTATGGGTACATTATTTTTAACAAAGGAGGCACAAATATACAATGGGGCAAAGACAGCCTCTTCAATACCTGGTGCTGGGAAAACTGGAAAGCTACATGTGAAAGAATGAAATTAGAACACTTCCTAATGCCATACACAAAATTAAACTCAAAATGGCTTAAAGACCTAAATGTAAGACCAAAATCTATAAAACTCTTAGAGGAAAACCTAGGCAGAACATTCAGTGGCATAAATTAAAGCAAGATCCTCTATGACCCTCCTCCTAGAGTAATGGAAATAAAAAGAAAATAAACAAGTGGGACCTGATTAAACTCAAAAGCTTTTGCACAGCAAAGGAAACTATAAGTAAGGTGAAAAGACAACCCTCAGAATGGGAGAAAATAATCGCAAATGAAACAACTGACAAAGGATTAATTTCCAAAATATACAAGCAGCTCATACAACTCAATACCAGAAAAACAACCCAATCAAAAAGTGGGAAAAAGACCTAAAAAGGCATTTCTCCAAAGAAGACATATAGGTGGCTAACAAAGATATGAAAAGATGTTCAACATCACTCATTATTAGAGAAAAGCAAATCAAAACTACAATGAGATGTCACCTCACACCAGTCAGAATAGCCATCATCCAAAAGTCTGCAAACAATAAATGCTGGAAAAGGTATGTAGAAAAGGGAACACTTTTGCACTCTTGGTGGGAATGTAAATTGATACAGCCACTATGAAAGACGGTATGGAGATTCTTTAAAAAACTAGGAATAAAAGCACCATATGACCCAGCAATCCCACTCCTAGGCACATACCCTGAGGATACCAAAATTGAAAAAGACACATGTATCCCATTGTTCATGGCAGCACTATTTATAATAGCTAGAATATGGAAGCAACCTAGATGTCCATCGACAGATGCCTGGATAAAGAATTTGTGGTACATATACCCAATGGAATAATTTTTTTTTAATTTTAATTAGAGGCTAATTACTTTACAATATTGTACTGTTTTTTGCCATACATTGACATGAATCAGCCATGGGTGTACATGTGTTCCCCATCCTAAACCCCCCTCCCACCTCCCTCCCCATCCCATCCCTCAGGGTCATCCCAGTGCACCAGCCCCAAGCATCCTGTCTCATGCATTGAACCTGGACTGGTGATCTGTTTCACATATGATAATATACATATTTCAATGCTATTCTCTCAAATCATCCCACCTGTGCCTTCTCCCACAGAGTCCAAAAGACTGTTCTATACATCTGTGTCTCTTTTGCTGTCTTGTATATAGGGTCATCGTTACCATCTTTCTAAATTCCATATATATGTATTAGTATACTGTATTGATGTTTTTCTTTCTGACTTACTTCACTTTGTGTAATAGGCTCCAGTTTCATCCACGTCCTTAGAACTGATTCAAATGTATTCTTTTTTTTTTTTTAAAGAAGACTTTTTTTTTTTTTTAATTGAGAAAAGCATTTTGCACAGTATCCATGTATTTTCCTCATTATTGAGATGCTATACTTTTCTTATTTGACTGGTTGATACTTTATTTATTTATTTATTTTAATTTTATTTTTAAACTTTACATAATTGTATTAGTTTTCCCAAATATCAAAATGAATCCACCACAGGTATACATGTGTTCCCCATCCTGAACCCTCCTCCCTCCTCCCTCCCCATACCATCCCTCTGGGTCGTCCCAGTGCTCTAGCCCCAAGCATCCAGTATCATGCATCGATCCTGGACTGGCAACTCGTTTCATACGTGATATTTTACATGTTTCAATGCCATTCCCCCAAATCTTCCCACCCTCTCCCTCTCCCACAGAGTCCATAAGACTGTTCTATATATCAGTGTCTCTTTTGCTGTCTCGTACACAGGGTTATTGTTACCATCTTTCTAAATTCCATATATATGCGTTAGTATACTGTATTGGTGTTTTTCCTTCTGGCTTACTTCACTCTGTATAATAGGCTCCAGTTTCATCCACCTCATTAGAAATGATTCAAATGTATTCTTTTTAATGGCTGAGTAATACTCCATTATGTATATGTACCACAGCTTTCTTGTCCATTCATCTGCTGATGGACATCTAGGTTGCTTCCATGTCCTGGCTATTATAAACAGTGCTGCGATGAACATTGGGGTACACGTGTCTCTTTCCCTTCTGGTTTCCTCAGTGTGTATGTGTATTCTTTTTAATGGCTGAGTAATAGTCCATTGTGTATATGCACCACAGCTTTTTTATCCATTTGTCTGCAGATGGACATCTAGGTTGCTTCCATGTCCTGGCTACTATAAACACTGCTGTGATGAACACCGGGGTACATGTGTCTCTTTCAATTCTGATTTCCTCATTGTATATGCCCAGAAGTAGTATTGCTGGGTCATATGGAAGTTCTATTTCCAGTTTTTTAAGGAATCTCCACACTGTTCTCCAAAGTGGCTGTACTAGTTTGCACTCCCACCAACAGTGTAAGAGGGTTCCCTTTTCTCCACACCCTCTCCAGCATTTATTGCTTGTAGACTTTCGGATGGCAGCCATTTTGACCTGCGTGAGATGGTACCTCACTGTGGTTTTGATTTGCATTTCTCTGATAATGAGTGATGTTGAGCATCTTTTCATGTGTTTGTTAGCCATCTGTATGTCTTCTTTGGAGAAATGTCTGTTTAGTTCTTTGGCTCATTTTTTGATTGAATCGTTTATTTTTCTGGAGTTGAACTACAGCAGTTGGTTGTATTTTTTTGAGATTAATTCTTTGTCAGTTGCTTTATTTGCTATTATTTTCTCCCATTCTTAAGGCTGTCTTTTCACCTTGCTTATAGTTTCCTTTGTTACCAATGGAATATTACTCAACCGTAAAAAGGATGACATTTGAGTCAGTTCTAATGAGGTGGATGAAGCTGAGCCTATTATACAGAGTGAAGTAAGTCAGAAAGAGAAAGATAAATATCATATTCTAATGCATACACAAGGAATCTAGAAAAATGATACTGAAGAATTTATTTACAGGGCAACAGACATGGAGAAACAGACATAGAGAATATAGACTTATGGACATGAGGAGAGGGGAGGAGAGGGTGAGATGTGTGGAAAGAGTAACATGGGAACTTACATTACCACATGTAAAATAGATAGCCAATGGGAATTTGCTGTATGGCTCAGAAGACTCGATAGGCACTCTGTATCAACCTAGAGGGGTGGGATGGGGAGGGAGGTGGGAGAGAGGTTCAAGAGGGAGGTGATATATGTATACCTATGGCTGATTCATGTTGAGGTTTGACAGAAAATAGAAAAATTCTATAAAGCAGTTATCCTTCAATAAAAAATAGATTAATTATTAGAAAAAAGAAAGTGCATGTATGCATATGTTCTCATCTGCCCAGGCTCAATATATGTGTATATATATATATATATATATATATATATATATATATATATATATAAGTGATATAAAAAGGATTCAAGTGGGAAAATGTGGAGTGTCAGAGGTATGTGGTGGTTTCTAACAGTGGTAAAAGAGACTTAAGTCCTCATCTTTTGTAAGCATATTAGTTGAATATACAGTATGGGAAAGGCTGGAAAGGGAATGCAGAAGGTGGCTGTTTTTCATAATGTCTTGTAGAATATTTTGAGTTTCTTAAACAATGAGTATGAACACAATTTGAAGCCTCATACTGCCATTTACTAATTGTGTGAATCTGATCAGTTAACCTCTCTGTGACTCAGTTACATCTTCTGTTGAAAATTAGTGTAATAATTATGCTTTCTTCAGGAATTTTTTTTTTAGAGTGAACTAATTTAATCTATGCAAAATACTTGGGATAGTGTCTGGTACAAAGTAAGTGTTGTGTAAGTGTTTCTGTTATAATTTTGTACAGACTTTCAAAAGTGTTAAAATGAAAATTAAAAAAAAAAAAAAGATACTGACAGTACAATTCACCAGTATTATTATTTACAAAATTTAACTTGTACTTATTTAGTTCTATGCAGTTTTATTACATGTTTATGTATTTACCACCACAGTCAAGATACAGAACAGTTTCAACTGTTTCCTTTTATAAATCCCCTTGTACCCCTCACCACTATCTAACCTTTGGCAAGCAATGATCTATTTTTCATTTCTAAATCTTTGTCATTTAAAAATATTATATAAATGGATTCAGAGAGCATAGTCTTTTGGGAATGACTTTTTCACTCAGCATTATTCACTGAAGATTAACCTAAGTTGTGGTGTGTACTAATAATTCTTTTTTTTTTTTTAAGTTGTGACGTGCAGAATCTTTAGTTATGGCATGCGGAATCTAGTTTCCTAACCAGGGATTGAACCCGGGTGCTCTTCATTGTGAGTGCAGCAGCTTGGTCACTGGACCACCAAGGAATTCCCGAATAATTCACTCTTTTTGTTGCTGAGTGCTATGCCATGGTATGGATTTATTCAGCACAATAGGTTTTTGACTATTCACCCACTGCAGGACATTCAAGTTGATTCTAGTTTTTGGCTATTATAATTAAGTTACCATGGACATTCATGTACAGATTTTTGCATGAACATAAATTTTTATTTCTCTTGAGTAAATGTTCAGAGTGCAATTTCTGAGTTTTATGATAATTTGTTATTTAAGAAACTATTAAATTTCTTCCCATAGTGGCTGTACAATTTTGCACTTCTACCAGCAATATGAATGATTCATCTTCTCCCCATACATTTAAGCACTTCTTTGTTCTGATATCACAAGATGTTTCAAGTTTATCTTGCATTTTTTGTGCCTCAGTCCTAGAATTAGAGTACTCAGAGAAGGCAATGGCACCCCAGTCCCATGGATGGAAGAGCCTGGTAGGCTGCAGTCCATGGGGTTGCTTAGAGTCGGACACGACTGAGCGAATTCACTTTCACTTTCATGCATTGGAGAAGGAAATGGGAATCCACTCCAGTGTTCTTGCCTGGAGAATCCCAGGGACGGGGGATCCTGGTGGGCTGCCATCTATGGGGTTGCACAGAGTCGTACACGACTGAAGCGACTTAGCAGCAGCAGCAGCCTAGAGTTAACTTCTTTTCCAAGTGCTCTGCTTTTTTTTTTTTTAAGGATATTTATCAATATCTAGGCTTCTGGATACTCTGATTTCTCCCATATCCTCTTAGAAGAGAGACTATTAAATATTTGTAAGTATTCTATGCTGCACACACACACATGAGTATGTGTTTGTGCATGTATACTTATTCTAAAAAAAAATGAGTATTACATACAGACACCACTGATTGTAATTTAATATAATAGGTTTATTTTAGTCTTTCTTGTTCCTTTCATATTTGTAAAATTTTCCCCCAACAATCAGAAATCTTGCTCTCCTTATCTATACTAAACTCCCTGTTTGTTTAATTTCAGAATACACATGAAGTAATTACAGACTTCATAACATATTCTTATATATAAAAAAAATTACTAACTAGATTGTAGTATTTCAATGTAATTCTTTTTGCCTTTAGCAAAATACTGCTTTCCAAAATTAATTACTAGTTATTCTCTTCCCAGTACTCTTCAATGAGGTCATGCTATTCATTCAGTTCAGTTCAGTTGCTCAATAGTGTCTGACTCTTTGCGACACCATGAACCGCAGCACGCCAGGCCTCCCTGTCCATCACCAACTCCCAGAGTCCATCCAAACCCATGTCCGTTGAGTCGGTGATGCCATCCAACCATCTCATCCTCTGTCGTCCCCTTCTCCTCCTGCCCTCAATCTTTCCTAGCATCAGGGTCTTTTCAAATGAGGCAGCTCTTCACATCAGGTGGCCTAAGTATTGGAGTTTAAGCTTCAACATCAGTCCTACCAATGAACACCCAGGACAGATCTCCTTTAGGATGGACTGGTTGGATCTCCTTGCCGTCCAAAGGACTCTCAAGAGTCTTCACCAACTGATGTGTGAGTAAATGAAATCGCTTAGTCGTGTCCAACTCTTTGCGACCCCGTGGACTGTAGCCCACCCGGTTCCTCTGTCCATGGGATTCTCCAGGCAAGAATACTGGATTGGATTGCCATTTCCTTCTCCATGGGAATCTTCCCGACCCAAGGATCGAACCCTGGTCTCCCGCGTTGCAGGCAGACGCTTTAACCTCTGAGCCACCAGTGTGTATGTGCCTCAATTAGAACACTAAATTTAATTCAGGGTAACTTATGGGTCAGAGTTAAGTGCATAAATAGCATTAGTAGATATTTTCAAATTTTCTTTTTTAAGGGTTCAGTCAACTTGCATTTCCATCTGCATTGTATGAGTGTCTATTTCTCCACAGCATTGCCAAGATAATTTTAGTTTTGTCAGTCTAATATGTCATTAATGGTTTCTTAGTATTCTTTTATTGGCATTTCCTCATTATGAGTGAGTTTGTGAGCTATTTTGTATATTTCTGCAAATGATATCTTCATATTAGTTTTCATATTAGTTTTCTACTAAGTTGTTAATCTTTTCTCCTTCAAATTTTTATGTAATGAAACATATAAAACTTTTCTTTTATTGGTTCAGGATTTTGAGCTATATTAGATAGAATTTCCCTACACCTAAGGGAAATAGATGGGGAAAGAGTGGAAACAGTGTCAGACTTTATTTTTTTGGGCTCCAAAATCACTGCAGATGGTGACTGCAGCCATGAAATTAAAAGATGCTTACTTCTTGGAAGGAAAGTTATGACCAACCTAGACAGCATATTCAAAAGCAGAGACATTACTTGGCCAACAAAGGTCTGTCTAGTCAAGGCTATGGTTTTTCCAGTGGTCATGTATGGATGTGAGAGTTGGACTGTGAAGAAGGCTGAGCACCAAAGAATTGGTGCTTTTGAACTGTGGTGTTGGAGAAGACTCTTCAGAGTCCCTTGGACTGCAAGAAGAGCCAACCAGTCCATTCTAAAGGAGATCAGCCCTGGGTGTTCTTTGGAAGGAATGATGCTAAAGCTGAAACTCCAGTACTTTGGCCACCTATGCCAAGAGTTGACTCATTGGAAAAGACTCTGATGCTGGGAGGGCTTGGGGGCAGGAGGAAAAGGGGACAACAGAGGATGAGATGGCTGGATGGCATCACTGACTCAATGGACGTGAGTTTGAGTGAACTCCGGGAGTTGGTGATGGACAGGGAGGCCTGGCGTGCTGAGATTCATGGGGTCACAAATAGTTGGACACGACTGAGTGAATGAACTGAAGGAAGAATATGTCTCTACTTTCTTACAGTACTTGTAATTTAGTCATGTGTATGGTGTTAGACGTGGATCTAATTTTAACTTTTTGCAAATAGCTACCCAGTTGTCCCAGAATTATTTATTTAAAAGTCTGTCTTAATGGTCTGTAATTTTAATCACTTTCATTTAAAATTTTTTTCTAGAAATGGAATTTTAGCTTGATAGTATTTTTATTTTCAGCTTCTTGAAGACGTAATTCCATTGCTTTTTGGTTTCCATTATTTATGCTGAAAAGTCATCTGTAATTTATTGTCTCTGTGTATCCAGTATATTTTAATTTCTCTGGTTTTTTGACTAATTGCACTTAAAAAAGAAACAGTAATTTGTGATGTGCCTACCTGTGATTTTCTTTCGGTTCATATTTTTGGGGATTACTGGTCTTGAATTTTTTGATTTGGTATCCAAAATGAAAAGTTTTGGCCATTACTTTTTGAAATAATTGTCTGCTTTCACTTTCAGTGCTCCAATTACATGCATGTGAGACTTTTTGATATTATTCCACAAACCTTGGTCACTTTGTTCTGTTATTTTACTCATTTTTTTTCTATTTGCATTTCTGTTTATATTTTTGACCTGTTTTATTTTCACTCATTCTTTTCTTTGTTGTTTCTACCCTGCCCACTTAAAGAATTCTTTATTTCTTTTGTTTAATTTTCAATTCTAGTATTTCTATTTGATTCTTTTTTCATAATTTCCATGTCTCTACTGAAGATACCAATTGCTTTATATATTTTGTCCACCTATTCCACAATCCTTCAGCATTTTTTAAAAAAACATCATGGGTATTTTATTTTTTAATTTGAAAAAATTTTTTACAATTTTTAAGGTTGTTCTTTTTGTTCTGTTACTGTCATGTTTAACTCTTTACAACCCCATGAACTGCATAACTCCAGGCTTCCCTGTCCTTCACTATCTCCTGGAGTTTACTCAAACTCATGTCCATTGAGTCAGTGATTCCATCCAATCATCTCATCCTCTGTCATCCCCTTCTCCTCTTGCCTTCAATCTTTTCTAGCATCAGTGTCTTTTCCAATGAGTTGGCTCTTTGCATCAAGTGGTCAAAGTATTGGAGCTTCAGCTTCAGCATCAGTCCTTCCAGTGAATATTCAAGGTTGATTTCCTTTAGGATTGACTGGTTTGATCTTTTTGCTGTCCAAGAGACTCTCAAGAGCCTTCTTCAGCACCACAATTCAGAAGCATAAATTCTTCAGTGCTCTCAGCCTTCTTTATGGTCCAACTCTTACAACCATACATGACTACTGAAAAAACAAAACAAAACATAGCTTTGACTGTACTAACCTTTGCTGACAAAATGATACCTCTGCTTTTTAATGAACTGTCTAGGTTTGTCATAACTTTTCTTCTAAGGAGCAAGTGTCTTTTAATTTTGTGGCTGCAGTCACCATCCACAATAATTTTGGAGTGCATGAAAATAAAATCTGTCACTGTTTCTGCTTTTTCACTATCTATCTTTTAGATGTATCTGTAATCTTTTAAAGATTACATACCACTTAAAATTATTACAAAATATTGTCTGTATTCCCCAATTGTACTATACATCCTTAACCTATATTACACAGAATAATTTTTATCTCTCATTCTCTCTCATTCCTGTATGCCCCTCTTCCCCACTTCCACTTGCAACCATTATTTTTGCCTCTATATCTGTGAGTCCACTTCTTTTTTAATATTCTTTATATTACACATATAACTAATATTATACAGTATTTTCATTCTCTTTCTGAAATATTTCACTTAGCATAGTGTTCTCTATGTCAATTCACATTGTTACAAGTGGCAAAATTTTATTCTTTTTTATGACTGGGGGGTAACCCATTGTGTATATATTTGTGTATACATATTAGCAATGTTGAATATCTTTTCATGTGCCTGTTGCTTATTTGCATAATTGTAGCAATATTTTTTAATATGTCTCCTAAAGTAAAGGAAATAAAAGCAAAAATAAATAAGCAGGGCCTAATTAAACTTAGAAGTTTTTTCACAGCAAGGAAACCATCAACAAAACAAAAAGACAATCTACTGAGTAAGAGAGAATATTTGGAAATGATATGACTGATAAGAAATCAATACCAAACATATATAAACAGCTCAAATAACTCACGATAAACACACACACACACACACACACACACACACACAACTTGATTGAAAATTGAACTGAAGGACAGAATGGACATTTTTCCAAAGAGGGCATGCATATGGCTAACAGGCACATGAAAAGAAGTTCAACATTGCTAATCACCAGGCAAATGCAAATCAAAACCACAATGAGATATCACCTCATACCTTTCAAAATGGTTATCATCAAAAAGAACACAAATAACAAATGTTGATGAGGATATGGAGAAAGGGGAACCCTAGTACACTGCTCTTGGGAAAGTAAATTGGTATTTCCACTGTGGAAAACAGCATGGCAGTTTCTGAAAAATAATTAAAAATAGAACTACTATATGATCCAGCAATTTGACTCTTGAATATATATCTAAAAATGACCTCACTAATTCAGAAAGAATCACAGATATTTTAGGTTTTTTGTCTGATAATGCCAACTTCAGCATCAGCTTTGATTCTACTTGAATTGATTATTTCTCTTATTGTCCATGGGTCATATTTTCTTTGGGCATCCATATGTACTGTAATTATTTACATTATGCCAGATCTTTTATATATTAAAAAATAGACACTGAAGTAAATAATAGTCACTCAAAGAAACAGGGCACATTCTTTGTCATGTCATGCTTCTAGAATGGCTGCTTAGTTTTACTCAGTTCCCTTTTGGCTTCATTTACTCATTCTCCAGGGATTTCTTTTCTGCATGACTTAAAATCTGAGCACTGGTAAGTTTCCACAGTTCTCATTATGATTTAAAGTTGAGCCACCAGCTTTCTTAACTATAAAAAAAAAGTCTTTTCTGCATTACAGCTGGCTGCCATCTTATTAAGTAATTGGGGAATTTTTATTGCTCTGGTACCAGAGTCAACTTTCTGTATCTTAGGAATTTATCTCATCCCTGTTTCTCTGGCCCCCTTTTTTTGAAGTAGAAATACCCTGAAATTGATGAAGATCTTCAATGCCTCAAAGGGGTTTCTCTCAATTCTTTTGCCATTTTTCCATATCTTTGACAGATCAATTCCAAAAGGGCCTCAGGTGGATTTTCTCACGCCTTTTTTCTCTTATATGAAGTATAACTGACTTTCATTGGGAGTAAATGCCTTGTCTTTCAGAAGATCTCTCTTTCTCTCTCTCTGTTCTCCTGTTCTTAGATCAGGTGCCTGAAGTATTGGAGCTTCAGCTTCAGCATCAGTCCTTCCAAAGTTCAAAAGCATCAATTCTTTGGTCCTCAGCTTTCATGGTCCAACTCTCACATCTGTACATGACTACTGGAAAAACCATAGCTTTTACTAGATTGACCTTTGTTGGCAAAGTGATGTCTCTGCTTTATTAATATACACCTAGGATTGTCATAGCTTTTCTTTCAAGGAGCAAACGTCTTTTAATTCATGGCTACGGTCACAGTCCGCAGTGATTTTGGAGCCCAAGAAAACAAAGTCTGTCACTGGTTCCATTTCCCCATCTATTTACCATGAAGAGATGGGACAAGATGCTATCTTAGTTTTCACTCTCTTTCATCTTCTTGAAAACTCTTAATTCCCTCTTGGGGAACTAAATGACCTATCCTGGTCATTAAGAAAAATTTGTACAGTTCTTCTGTGTATTCTTGCCATCTCTTCTTAATATCTTCTGCTTCTATTAGGTCCTTGCTCTTTCTGTCCTTTTCTGTACCCATCTTTGCATAAAATGTTCCCTTGGTATCTCTAATTTTCTTGAAGTGATCTCTAGTCTTTCCCATTCTATTTTTTTCTCCTCTGTTTCTTTGCATTGTTCACTTAAGAAGGCCTTCTTATCTCTCCTTGCTGTTCTTTGGAACTCTGCATTCAGATGGGTATGTCTTTTTCTCCTTTACCTTTCACTTCTCTTCTTTCCTCAGCTATTTGTAAGGTCTCCTCAGACAATCATTTTGCCTTCTTTTTCTTGGGGATGGTTTTGATCACCATCTGTAAGTGAGATGGCAGGGTAGAAGGATGTGTGCTCATCTTCTCCTATGAAACCACCAAAATCACAACTAGTTGCTAAAAAACCATTGATGGGAGAATGTTGGAACTCATCAAAAAAAAAAAAAAAAATACCCCACATCTAAGGGCAAAGGACAAACCACAACAGGACAGTAGGAGGAGCAAATGGAGTTTAAAATCAAACTTCATATCCACCAGAGACTCTTGAAGGGCACAAACAAAACATTGTGTGCAACAGAACCCAGGGAAAGGAGCAGTGAGCTCTATAAGAGACTGAGCCAGACCTGCCTTTGAATGTTTGAGGTTCTCCTGCAGAGGCATGTATCAGCAGTGACCTGCTGGGGGAATAGGGGCTCTGGCAGCAGTAACCCTAGGAGGTGTGGTATATGGCAACCTCCTCCCCTTGCAGGAGGTTGCCATTAGCCCCCCTCTCCCCACCTAGAGCTCAGGGTGAGGAATCCAGAAACTGGAGAATGACTATACCAAAGAAGTTCTCACAGTGTTGTGAAAGTTCTAGTCCCTACAACAAACTTCCCAACCTGGGGATCCAGCAAAGGGACTGAGAATCCCCAGGGTATCCAACTTTGAAGATCAGTGGGATTTGATTACAGAATGCCCACAGAGCTGCGGAAACAGAGACTCTTGGAGGGTACAAATAAAACCTGGGTCATGAGGACCCAGGATAAAGGAGCAGTGACCCCACAAAAGACTGGGCCGGACTGGTCTGTGAGTGTTTGGGAGTCTCTAGCAGAGGTGTGGGTTGACAGTGGCCTGCCACAGGGTTAAAGGCACTAAGAGCAGCAGTCATGGGAGGTGATGTGTGCTGGCATGAGTCCTTTTAGACAAGGTCACTATTACCCCTACCATAGCTTTACCTCAGGTCAAACTACAGGGAGGGAACATAGCCCCACCATCAGCAGAAAATTGGGTTAAAGATTTACTGAGCATGGCCTTACCCATCAGAGCAAGACTCTGTTTCCCCCACAGCCAGTGCTTCCCATCAGGAAGCTTGCACAAGCTTCTTATCCTCATCCATCAGAGGAAAGACAGAATGAAAATGATAACCACAGAAAACTAAACAAAATTATCACATGGATCACAGCTTTGTGTAACTTAGTGAAACTATGAACCATGCCATGTAGCACTACCCAAGACAAATGTGTCAATGTGGAGAGTTCTGACAAAACGTAGTCCACTGGAGAAGGGAATGGCAAACCACTTCAGAATTCTTGCCTTGATAACTCCATGGACAGTATGAAAAGTCAAAAAGATAACACTGAAAGATGAGCCCCCCACCCCACCCCCAGGTAGGTAGGTATCCAATATGCTGCTTCAGAAGAGTGGAGATATAGTTCCAGAAGGAATGAAAAGGCTGAGCCACAGTGGAAACAACACCCTGCTGTCAATGTGCCTGGTGGTGAAAGTAAAGTCTGATGCTGTGAAGAACAATATTGCATAGGAACCTGGAATGTTAGGTCCATGAATCAAGGTAAATCGGAAGTGGTCACACAGGAGATGGCAAGGGTAAACATAGACATTTTAGGAATCAGTGAACTATAATGGACAGAAATTTAATTCAGGTGACCATTATATCTACTACTGTGGGCAAGAATCCCTTAGAAGAGACGGAGTAGCCCTCATAGTCAACAAGAGAGTCTGAAACGCAGTGCTTGGGTGCAATCTCACAAATGACAGAATGATCTCAGTTCATTTCCAAGGCAAATTATTCAATATCAGAGTAATTTAAGTCAATGTCCCAACCACTAAAGCTAAAGAAGCTGAAGTTGAACAGTTCTATAAAGACCTACAAGACCTTCTAGAACTAACAGCAAAACGTGACCTTTTTTTCATCATAGGGGACTGAAATGCAAAAGTAGAAGGTCAAGAGATACCTGGAGTAACAGGCAAGTTTGGCCTTGGAGTACAAAATGAAGCAGGGCAAAGCCTAACAGTTTTGCCATGAGAACTTAATGGTCATAACAAACACCCTTTTCCAACAACACAAGAGAAAACTTTACATATGGACATCATCAGATGATCAATACCGAAATCAGATTGATTATATTCTTTGCAGCCAAAGATGGAGAAGCGCTATACAGTCAGCAAAAACAAGACTCAGAGCTGACTGTGGCTCAGATCATGAACTCCTTATTGCAAAATTCAATCTTGAATTGAACGAAGTTAGGAAAACTGGCCATTCAGTTATGATATAAATCAAATCCCTTATGATTATACAGGTGAAGTGACAAATAGATTCAAGGGCTTATATCTAATAGAGTGCCTGAAGACCTATGGATGGAGGTTCATAACATTTTGTAGATCATCCAGATTATTTTGATCATTCAAATAAGATCAGTAGTCCCCTGAATTTCCACCTACCATGTTAATCTTGGGACCAAAAATATGCCTGCATGGAGAGATCCATAACCCACTCATGCTAGCATTTTGTCTCACATTGAAGTACCCCATGCCATGTTATAGGAATAAATGGGGATTACTTTTAATATTCTCCACAACTACTATGAAATCTCATTTTTCATTAAATACATATTGTAAAATTTTATTATACATTTATTTTCTTGACATTTTATCTAAGTTTTCTGTAAGGATTAATGTATACTATATGTACAGTGTGCAGTGTGTGAAATGTCACTTCCTTTCAACAAATAATTCCTAACCCTCATAATTAGTTTAGAATTTGTTTGGATTTGTTGTTCACATCTCTAGTCAAAACTTACTATAGAGATATAATTTTAGATTTGTACTTTCAGAACCATGAAACTCTAACTAATTAAAATTCTTGTTGTTCAGTCACTAAGTAGTGTCTGACTCTGTGACCCCATGGCCTGTAGCAGGCCAGGCTCCTCTGTCCTCCACTATCTCAGAGTTTGCTCAAAGTTATGTTCATTGAGTTTCTGATGCTGTATAACCCTCTCATCCTCTGCAGACATTTTCTCCATTTGCCTTCAATATTTCTCACCATCAGAGTTTTTTCCAGTGAGTCGGGTTTTCACATCAAGTGGCCAAAATATTGGAGATTCATCATCAGTCCTTCCAGTGAATATTCAGGTTGGTTTCCTTTAGGATTGACTTGTTGATATACTTGCAGTCCAAGGGACCTCAAGAGTCTTCTCCAGAATCAAAACTTGAAAGCATCAGTTATTCAGTGCTCAGTCTTCTTTATGGTCCAACTCTCCTATCCATACATGATGACTGGAAAAAACAGCTTAACTATATGGACTTTGTTGGCGAAGCAATAGCTCTGCTTTTTATATGCTGTCTAGGTTTGTCATTGCTTTCCTTCCAGGGAGCAAGTGTCTTTTAATTTCATGGCTGAAATTCATAGTCCACAGTGATTTTGGAGCCCAAGAAAATAAAATCTGTTATTGCTTCTACCTTTTCCCCTTCTATTTGCCATAAATCATGGGACCAGATGTCATGATCTTAACTTTTTGAATGTTGAGCTTTAAGCTAGCTGTTTCACTCTCCTCTTTCAACCTTATCAGGAGGCTCTTTAATTCCTCTTTGCTTTCTGCCATTAGGGTGATACCATCTTCATGTCTAGTGTTTTTGGTATTTCTCCTGGCAGTCTTGATTCCAGCTTGTGCTTCATCCAGCCCAGCGTTTCTCATGATGTACTCTGCATATAAGTTAAATAAACAGGGTGACAATATACAGCTTTGTCATACTTCCTTCCCAATTTAAACCAGTCAGTTGTTCCATGTCAGATTCTAGCTGTCGTTTCTTGACCTGCATACGGATTTCTCAGCAGGCAGGTAAGATGGTCTGGTGTTCCCATCTCTTTAGGAATTTTTCAGTTTGTTGTGATCACACAACCCTAGCTTAGTCAATGAAGCAGAAGTAGATGTATTTGTGGAATTCCCTTGCTTTCCCATGATCCAATGGATGTTTGTAATTTGGTCCCTGTTTCCTATGCCTCTTCAAACCCAACTTGTATGTCTGGCAGTTCTCATTTCACGTAGTTTTGAAGCCCGGCTTGAATGCGTTTGAGCACTATCTTGCTAGCATGTGAAATGGGTACAATTGTGTGGGAGTTTGAATCTTCTTTGACATTACCTTTCCTTGAGATTGGAATGAAAACTGACTTTTTCCAGTTCTGTGGCCACTGCTTAGTTTTCCAAATTTGATTATATATTGAGTGCAGAACTTTAACAGCATCATCTTTTAGTATTTGTATAGCTCAGGTACAATTCTGCCACCTCCACTACGTTTGTTTGCAGTAATACTTCCTAAGGCCCCCTTAACTTCACACTCCAGAATGTCTGGCTTTAGGTGAGTAAACACACCATCGTGGTTATCTCGGTCATTATGACCTTTCTTATACAGTTTTTCTGTGTATTCTTGCCACCTCTTCTTAATATCTCTGCTTCTGTTAGATCCTTATAGTTTCCATTCTGTATCATGCTCATCCTCTCATGAAATATTTTCTTGATATCTCTAGTCTTGAATAGATCTTTAGTCTTTCCCATTCTGTTGTTTTCCTCTATTTCTCTGCACTGTTCATTTAAAAATCTTTATCTCTCCTTGCCATTCTCTGGAACTCTGCGTTCAGTTGAGTGTACCTTTTCATTTTTCCCTTGCCTTTCACTTCTTTCCTTGGCTATTTTTAAAGCCTTCTCAGACAACCCTTTACCTTCTTGCATTTCTTTTTCTTGAAAGTAGTTTTGGTCTCTGTGTCCTATACAATGTTACGGACCTCCAGCCATAGGTCTTCAAGGACTCTGTCTACCAGATTTAACCACTTGAATCTATTCATCACCTTATATAATCATAAGGAATTTGATTTAGGTCATACCTGAATGGCCTAGTGATTTTCCCTACTTGTTTCAACTTAAGTCTGAATTTTGCAATATGGAGCTCAAGATCTGAGCCACAGTCAGCTCTAGGTCTTATTTTTTTCTGACTATATAGAGCATCCAAGGCCAAGCTTGCCTGTTACTCCAGGTATCTCTTGACTTTCTACTTTTGCATTCCAGTCCTCTGATGAAAAGGACATCATTTTTGATGTTAGTTGTAGAAGGTGCTGTATGTCCTCATAGAACTTATTCAGCTTCAGCTTCTTCAGCATCAATGGTTGGGACATAGACTTAGATTACTCTGATGTTGAATGGTTTGCCTTAGAAACAAACCAAGGCCATCCTATCATTTTTGAGATTGCACCCAGGTACTGCATTTTAGACTCTTTTATTGACTATGAGGCTAACCCATTTCTTCTAAGGGATTCTTCCCACAGTAGTGTACATAAGGGTCATCTGAATTAAATTCATCCATTCCTGTCCATTTTAGTTCACTGATTCCTAGGATGTTGATGTTCAATGTTGCCATCTCCTGTTTGACAACATCCAGTTTACCTTAATTCATGGACATAACCTTCCAAATTCAGATGCAATATTGTTCTTTACAGCAACAGACTTTACTTTCACCACCAGACACATCCATAACTGAGTGTCCTTTTCACATTTGCCCAGTTGCTCAATTCTTTATTGAGCTGTTAGTAATTACCCTCCAGTCTTTCACAATAGCATATTAGACACCCTCTAACCTTGGTGGCTCATCTTCTGGTATCATATCTTTTTGCCTCTTCATACTGTTCCTTGGGCTCTTGCAGCAAGAAAACTGGAGTGGGTTGCCATTTTTTCTTCCAGTGGACCATGTTTTGTCAAAATTCTTCACTATGACCCATCTGTCTTGGGTGGCCCCATAGCTTCATTGAGTTATGCAAGCTTCTTTACTACAACAAGGCTGTGATCCATGAATGGGAAATTAAAATATTGTCTGAGTGTTTATATGTAATGGAACCACTCTTATTTTACAAATATTTTTTTCTCTATTGTCTCTATTTGCAGCCTTGCAGCAGTCTCCTCACAATGTAATGTTGCCATTGGAATACCTATGTCTGTTTGACTTCCTACTGTTTTAGAGATATCTAAATTTCTGAAAGAGACGGGAATACCAGACCACCTGACCTGCCTCTTGAGAAACCTATATGCAGGTCAGGAAGCAACAGTTAGAACTGGACATGGAACAACACACTGGTTCCAAAAAGGAAAAGGAGTATGTCAAGGCTGTATATTGGTACCCTGCTTATTTAACTTCTATGCAGAGTATGTCATGAGAAACGCTGGGCTGGAAGAAACACAAGCTGGAATCAAGATTGCCAGGAGAAATATCAATAACCTTAGATATGCAGATAACACCACTCTTATGGCAGAAAGTGAAGAGGAACACAAAAGCCTCTTGATGAAAGTGAAGGAGGAGAGTGCAAAAGTTGGCTTAAAGCTCAACATTCAGAAAACAAAGATCATGGCATCCGGTCCCATCACTTCATGGGAAATAGATGGGGAAACAGTGGAAACAGTGTCAGACTTTATTTTGGGGGGTTCCAAAATCACTGCAGATGGTGATTGCAGCCATGAAGTTAAAAGACGCTTACTCCTTGGAAGGAAAGTTATGACCAACCTAGATAACATATTCAAAAACAGAGACATTACTTTGCCAACAAAGGTCTGTCTAGTCATGGCTATGGTTTTCCCAGTAGTCATGTATTGGGAATACATGAGTTGGACTGTGAAGAAAGCTGAGCACTGAAAAATTGATGCTTTTGAACTGTGGTGTTGGAGAAGACTCTTGAGAGTCCCTTGGACTGCAAGGAGATCCAACCAGTCCATTCTGAAGGAGATCAGCCCTGGGTGTTCTTTGGAAGGAATGATGCTAAAGCTGAAACTCCAGTACTTTGGCCACCTCACGTGAAGAGTTGACTCATTGGAAAAGACTCTGATTCTGGGAGGGATTGGGGGCAGGAGGAGAAGGGGACGACAGAGGATGAGATGGCTGGATGGCATCACCTACTCGATGCACGTGAGTTTGAGTGAACCCCCGGAGTTGGTGATGGACAGGGAGGCCTGGCGTGCTGTGATTCATGGGGTTGCAAAGAGTCGGACACGACCTAGTGACTGAACTGACTGACTGATGTGTGAGTGAATGAAATCGCTTAGTCGTGTCCAACTCTTTGCGACCCCGTGGACTGTAGCCCACCCGGTTCCTCTGTCCATGGGATTCTCCAGGCAAGAATACTGGATTGGAGTGCCATTTCCTTCTCCATGGGAATCTTCCCGACCCAGGGATCGAACCCTGGTCTCCCACGTTGCAGGCAGACGCTTTAACCTCTGAGCCACCAGTGTGTATGTGCCTCAATTAGAACACTAAAGCTTCTCTGCCTCGCATTAGAGTCAATTTGATGTTTGGATATATATTTCTCCCCCTACCAAGATGAGATTGTTTAAAGTCGGGGACTGATCTACTTCAACTTTGTATTCAGGATTCCCCAAACAGGCCATATAGCTTGCTCACTATGCAAATGTGCTTCATCAACATGGCAAGTCAATGTTGAAATGATTGCTAGGACTACTAATCAAACTTTGTGAACTGTTCCAAGGCTTGAAGAAAAGTATGAGTTACTATTCCTCTGCTAAACTTCTCCTGAGGCGGTGCCTTTTTTTTTAACTCCAGAAAAGCCCAGTAAATCTGTGTACAGTCCATTGCATAGTAGGTTCCTAATATACATTTTCAAGTTTAATTTTGTCCATGGAAACTTTAAAATTATGGCTCTATCTCTTTGTTAGTGTTCTTGGAGACCAAAAAATTCTGTCAGGAGTCCCTTAGCTTGATTTTCTAAAAAGTCTTTTCCATGAACGTGAGCACCTCTATTGTATTCCGATGCTCTCAGATCTTGCACCCTATAGTTATGTCAGCAAGGGCTGGAGACATAATTCACACATACTCATAGGAAAAAAATTTTCACCATTCACACCAAACATATCTCTGACTTTCTTGAGATCAACTTCAGAACAACAATGAAAATTTTCTCCTACTGACCCTTTCTTCCAAGGTCTATTATGTAAGTAATAAACCTTCATAAAAGAATATGAAAGGATATTTCCTTTATTTGTAGAACTTATATACAGTGTGTCTCCAAAAAAGCTATGAATATGGTTAATCCAAGCACTGTTAAATCCTAAATAATTTACAGAGTTTTAAGCACACATTTACTCACATATTGAATTTGTATGAGATATTGATCCCATATTGATTTGCAATAAGAAAGCACATTTATGGATTACCTACTTTGCATCATTTCTTGTCCCTGGTATGAGTATATATTAAAAGAGAATAAGGCATAGGTTCTGCCCATAGAAATACTATAATTTAGTTAGAATGGATGTGAGAGACATACTTTCCAGTTCCTTTGCAGCAAGGACTGTTTGATAATGAGCTTCTTGTCTCATTATCTGTATTCATGGAAAACTGACAAATTTGACTCAAGTTTCCATGGGAAGAAGGACTTTTCTCTTGTGAAAATCTAATTCCTGCTGAAGATTTGATTAATTTATCTTCTGATTTCTCAGGACCTTACCTCAGTAGTTATCCCCTCTCTCACTCTTTTCTTTCTAATTTTTAATTTTTTAGCTGCACCACTTAGTATGTGGGATCTTAGTTCCCCAGCCAGGAATTGAACCTGTGCCCCCTGCATTAGAAGCATGGAATCTTAACCACTAGACCACTAGGGAAGTCCTGAAAGGATATCAGGCAATTTTAAGGACCTTTGGACATTATGTGGCTCTCTTTAGAAATCTCTTGTAAAATTGGGGAATCGTATAATAAAGCCATTATCCAATTTGTTAAATTCCTTCTGGCAGGGAATTAGTAAAATAAAGCAATGAGGAAACTGCCATCTCACTCTTCATTATAAATGTGTTTAAATTAGAAAAAAAAGAATAGACTCACAGAGCTTCTATTCTGAATCAATAACTCTTTGAATGAGAAAGCCATAATCTTACATCATCCATAAACAGCATTCAATATTATCTAAGAGGATAATAATAAATGAGAACAGTTATGGCTGTCACCATTGTGGGTTGAAGGGCACTCCTGGTATGTGGTGAGTGGAGACCAGAGGTGCTTCTCAATATCCCTCAGGGCACAGAACACTCCACATCACAGAGTCATCCAGCTCCAGATGTCAGCAATGCTGAGGTAGAGAAACTATGGTCTAGGACATTACCTGACTCTCCAGACGTGCCTCTTCTTAATACACATCACATATACATAATGAAGTCTTGTGTGTGTTTAGTTGTTCTGTGGTGTGTGACTCTTTGCGGCCCTGTTGACTGTAGCCCTCCAGGCTCTTTTGTCCATTAGGATCATCCAAGCAAGAATACTGGAGTGGGTTGCCATGCCCTCCTCCAGGGGATCTTCCCAACCCAGGGGTCAAATCCAGGTATCCCACACTGCAGGCGAGTTCTTGAGCTACCTTACAGATTACCAGAGACTCTCCTCTGCTTTATCTGCATCAACTGATGCCTCCTCCAAGCTTTGGTTTTGAGTGCACAGCCAAAAAAGGAAGAGGAGGCTAAAATGGAAAGTGGGGTCAAGAGTTCTTCACTACTTTGGTATTGATAGCTTACAATGAATGGTATCAGATTTGTGATCTCCAAAGAAGAAAATTTAGCTTTAGGATCAGGGACCAGGCTTGATTACTCAGAGTTTTTGTTACAGTGAAAAAGGACAGAGAAATGTTTTGAAATAGACATCATAAGGGGGTCAGAGAATGCCCCCACTCACTAGTCTTATAAATTCAGTTCAGTTCAGTTGTTCAGTCGTGTCCAATTCTTTGTGACCCCATGGACTGTAGCACACCAGGCTTCTCTGTCCTTCACCAACTCCCAGAGCTTGCTCAAACTCATGTCCATCAAATCGGTGATGCCATCCAACCATCTCAATATCTGTTGTGCCTTCTCCTTCTGCCTTCAATATTTCCCAAGATTAGGGTCTTTTTCAACGAGTCAGTTCTTCGCATCAGGTGGTCAGAGTATTGAAGTTTCAGCTTCAGCATCAGTCCTTCCATGAATATTCAGGACTGATTTCCTTGAGATTGAATGGTCTGATCTCCTTGCAGTCCAAGGGACTCTCAAGAGTCTTCTCCAACACCACAGTTCAAAAGCATAAATTCTTTGGTGCTCAGCTTTCTTTATAGTCCAAATTATATCCATACATGACTACTGGAAACACCATAGCTTTGACTAAGTGGACCTTTGTTGGCAAAGCAATGTCTCTACTTTTTAATATACTGTCTATGTTTGTCATAGCTTTTCTTCCAAGGAGCAAGCATCTTTTAATTTTATGGCTGCAGTCATCATCTTCAGGGATTTTGGAGCCCAGGAAAATAAAGTCTCTCACTGTTTCCATTGTTTCCCCATCTATTTGCCTTGAAGTGATGGGACCACGTGTCATGATTTAGCTTCCTGAATGTTGAGCTTTAAGCCAACTTTTTCACTCTCCTCTTTTACTTTCATCAAGAGATTCTTTCACTTTCTGCCATAAGGGTGGTGTCATCTGCATATCTGAGGTTATTTATATTTCTCCCAGCAATCTTGATTCAAGCTTGTGCTTCATCCAGCCTGGAATTTCACATGATGTCCTCTGCATATATGTGAAATAAGCAGGGTGACAATATACAGCCTTGACATACCCCTTTCCCAATTTGGAATAAGTCTGTTATTCTAAGTCTAGTTATAACTGTTTCTTCTTGACCTGCATGCAGATTTCTCAATAGGCAGGTCAGGTGGTCTGGTGTTCCTGTCTTTTGAAGAATTTTCCACAGTTTGCTGTGATCCACATAGTCAAAGTCTTTGGTGTAGTCAATAAAGCAGAAGTAGATGTTTTTCTGGAACTCTCTTGCTTTTTTGATGATCCAATGGATGTTGGCAATTTGATCTCTGGTTCCTCCGCCTTGTCTAAATCCAACTTGAACATCTGGAAGTTCATGATTCACATACTGTTGAAGCCTGTCTTGGAGAATTTTGAGAATTACTTTGCTAGTGTGTGAGATGTGTGCAATTGTATGGTAGTTTGAACATTCTTTAGCATTGCTTTTCTTTGGGATTGGAATGAAAACTGACCTTTTCCAGTCTTATCAAGGCCCTATACACTTTTACCAGACCCACACCTACAATATACATCTTAAATCAGCAGGATTAGAATTAACAATAGAGAGATCTTACCAGACCCACTTCCATAACATGGTTCTTAAGATAACAAGATTGGTCAGAAGGTTTCTGTTAAAAAGGAGAAGCATGTTCTCAAACAAGATATATTATTGTTATATAATCATTTGTACAATTGGCTCAGATGGTAAAGTGTCTGCCTGCAATGTGGGAGACCCAGGTTTGACCCCCAGGTTGGGAAGATCCCCTGGAGAAGGAAATGGCAACCCACTCCAGTACTCTTGGCTGGAAAATTCTATGGATGGAAGAGCTTGGTAGGCTACAGTCCATGGGGCTGCAAGGAGTCGGACACAACTGAGCGACTTCACTTTCACTAAGGAAAAACATACCCTTGAGCCATTAGCTCTTGGCTTAAAGAAAACACATTTTATGTGATGACGATGGAGGAATGTAGGGGAAAAAAAAATGTTTGTACTTTTCTCCTCCTCAATAGCCCCAGAATCCTTTCTCCTCCTCAAGGACTCCAGACTTCTTATCAACCTATATTAACTTGCACCTGATTAAACTTAAAAGCTTTTGCACAGCAAAGGAGACTACAAGAAAAGTGAAAAGACAACCCTCAGAATGGGAGAAAATAATCTCAAATGAAACAACTGACAAAAGATTAATTTCCAAAATATACAAGCAGCTCATACAACTCAATACCAGAAAAAAACACACAACCCAACCAGAAAGTGGGAAAAATACATAAACAGACATTTCTTCAAAGAAGACATACAGAAGGATAACAAACACATGAAAAGGTGCACAACATCGCTCATTGTTAGAGTAATACAAATCAAAACTACAGTGAGATATCACATCACACTGGTCAGAATGGCCATCATCAAAAAGTCTACAAACAATAAATGCTGGAGAGGGTGTGGAGAAAAGGGAACACTTTTGCAATGTTAGTGGTAATGTAAATTGATACAGCCACTATGGAAGACTGTATGGAGATTCCTTTAAAAACTAGAAATAAAACCACCATATGACCTAGCAATCCCACTCCTAGGCATATACCCTGAGGAAACCAAAATTGAAAAAGACACATGTATCTCACTGCTCATTGCAGCACCATTTACAATAGCTAGAACATGGAAGCAACCTAGATGTCCATTGACAGAGGAATGGATAAAGAAGTTGTGGTACATATACACAATGGAATATTATTCAGCCATAAAAAGAATCACATGTGAGTCAGTTCTAATGATCTGGATGAACCTAGAACTTATTATACAGAGTGAAGTAAGTCAGAAAGAGAAAGATAAATATAGTATTCTAATGCATATATGTATATACTAAATCTAGAAAAACGGTACTGAAGAATTTTTACTGGGCAGCAGTGGAGAAACAGACATAGAGAATAGGCTTATGGACCTGGGGAGAGGGGAGGAGAGGGTGAGATGTATGGAAAGGGTAACATGTAAAATAGATAGCAAACCGAATTTGCTGTATGGCTCAGGAAACTCAAACAGGGGCTCTGAATCAACCTAGAGGGGTGGGATGGGGAGGGAGATGGGAGGAAAGTTTAAAAGGGAGGGTATATATGTATACCTATGGCTGATTCATGTTGAGTTTTGACAGAAAACAGCAAAATTCTGTAAAGCAGTTATCCTTCAATTAAAAATAAATTTTAAAAGTATTAATTGACAACTTACAGAAAGGTAACTTTCTTTGAATGCTTGTGAAAACTTTGTACTATCAAATTAAGATATTTTTGATTTGATACTGAGACATACTACCTTATGATTATTAAAGTTGACTTATTTTTTGGTTTCTGAGAAAGTTAAACATATATTTACATGCTATTGATCTTTTGTGTATCTTCTATGAACTGCCTGTTGACTGTTATTTTTCTGTTGTACTTTGTTCCTTTTCTATTTTTTATAGAAATTATTGAAGATAATCTCTTCTTCTTTGAACATGCCATTTTTGCTTTTACAATCGTTGTCCTTTGTCATATAGACTTTTTAAAATTACTTATCTTTGCTTCCTGGGTCAGCTGTAACAAATAACACCAGCTGGTGACTTAGGAATTTATCCTCCCCCCACTGTTCTGGAGAGCAGATGTCTCATATCAAGGTGTAAGCTGGTCTTTGTTTCCTTCAGAGGCTCCTGTGGAGGGTCTTTCTTTTCTCTTCCAGCTTTTCAGGGCTTCAGGCCTCACTGAACTCGTGGCCACATCCCTCCCATCTCTGTGGCTTCTCCTCTTCTGTCTCTAATAAAGACCCTGTCATTGGATTTAAGGCCACCCTCAAATGGCAACCCACTCCAGTGTTCTTGCCTGGAGAATCCCAGGGACAGGGGAGCCTGGTGGGCTGCTGTCTATGGGGTCACACAGAGTTGGACACGACTGAAGTGACTTAGCAGCAGCAGTAGCAACAACCAGAAGGATCCCATCTCAGATCCTTCACTTCATTATGTCTAAAGAGACCCTATTTCAAAGTAAGGTCTCATTCACAGGAACCTTCCTGTAAATCTCCAATAGTTTCTATCTCACTAAAATATCCATAACTGATATATTTAGCTATTTCTGGGTCATTTGGAGTTAACCTCTAAAGATAAAAACATTAAAATCTGGAATATTTATTTTTTATTTTTTAAATTTAAATTTATTTATTTTAATTAGAGGCTAATTACTTTACAATATTGTATTGATTTTGCCATACATCAACATGAATCCTCCATGGGTGTACATGTCCTCCCCATAATATTTTTAAAACTTTTTTCCAGCTTCATTGAGTTAGCATAGACATATAACATTGTATAAGGTGAAGCTGTACAGTGGGATGATTTGTTTTATGAAATATAGCAACATGATGACCATATTAGGTTTGTTAACATATCTACAGGCTCACATAGTTACAATCTTTTCCCCATTGTTTTGGAAGTTCCACTCCACTATTCAGAACACTGTGCTTTTTTGACTTTCATTCTCTCTGGCAGAATATAGGACAAACACACCTCCACAGGTATTTTGTACACCAACATTTCATCCATTTGTGAATGTAATTCTTGTATCAACTGTGTTTCCTGGTCTTTCTTAGCTTCAAATCATAGTGTGTGTGTTAGTTGCTCAGTCATGTCTGACTCTGCAACCCCGTGGACTGTAGCCTGCCAGGCTCCTCTGTCCATGGAATTCTCCAGGCAAAAATACTGAAGTGGGTTGCCATTCCCTTCTCCAGAGGATCTTCCTTGTCCAGGAATGGAACCCAAGTCTCCTACATTGTAGTTGGATATTTTACCTCCTGATCCAGCAGGGAAGACAACCAGTGCAAATCATTAACAACATGATTTTATTTAACAGTTTTTGAGGGGTACCTTTAATGAAGTAGGGTACTTTGTCCACTTCTTTAAAGACAGCTAAAAAAATAATTCTGGTTCATATAACCATATTTGTGTATGACGTGTCAGCCTCATGAGTTTATAGATCTGAAGCCCTGTTGTGCCTTGCCCATTGGCCTATCCTTAATATTAATATCTCTAATATTGTTGTTATTGTTCAGTCACTAAGTCATGTCTGACTCTTTGTGACCCCATGGATTGCAGCAGACCAGGCTTCCCCGTCCTTCACTATCTTCCAGAGTTTGCTCAAATTCATGTGCATTGAGTTGATAATGCCACCCAACCATCTCTTCCTTTGTTTCCCCCTTCTTCTCCTTCCCTCAATCTTTCCCAGCATCAGGGTCTTTTCCAGTGAGTAAGCTCTTTGAATCATGTGGCCAAAGAACTGGAGCTTCAGCTTCAACTTCAGCATCAGTCCTTCAAATGCATATTCAGGGTTGATTTCCTTTAGGATTGACTGGTTTCATTGCCTTGTTGTCCAAGGACCCTCAACAGTCCTCTCCAGAACCACAGATCAAAAACATAAATTCTTTAGCACTCTTTATGGTCCAACTCTCACATTTAATATTTAATATTAATAGCAAAATTCTATGTTAAAGTTTGAAAAAAATTAGGAGGCTTCTTGGAGATGGAATGGGGAGTACAGGCAGAGGTGGAGAAAGGGTTTTCTTGATATTTCTAAAAATCTGCCATGTGATTCAAAAATATCCCTTTACTCTGCCCACACTTATTTTCCAGGCTGTCATCACTAATCACATGGAAACCTGTAACACGTTCCAAGTCACCTTCCAAATCAGGCATGATTCCTATACAGCCAATGCCATACTTCTAAAATATAAGTCTGATCACATTACTCCCCTATTCAAAACATTCAAATTCTCTATCAAATTGTCTAAAATGTTTTGTGTAGCATACATGGTTTTTTATTATTTGACTCCATTTATTTTCTAGTCCTATGCCTCACCATCTTTTTGAAGCAATTTTATTGGGATATAAATACATGAGATATGCATTTAATGTGTATAATTTGATGAATTTGGACATAGGCAAACATCCATGATGCCAACACCACTATCAAGGAAGTATACATATCTAACACCGTCCAGAGTTTCCCTGTATCCTTCTATTGTTTGTGTGATAGGAACACTTAACATGAGTTCTACCTATACTTGACATGAATTTTATTCTTATAAAAATTTTAATGTCCCCAATACCATATTGTAGGACCTATGTTATACAATGGATGTTTAGAACTTATTCATCTTGCATAGCTAAGGCTTAATGCCCATTGAATAATAGCATCCCATTTTCCCCACTTCCTCTGTCTCTTGCAACCACTGTCATAGTCTCCATTTCTATGAATGTGACTATTTTAGATCCTTCATACAGGTGAAATCATGCAATATTTGTTCTTCTGTGACCAGTTTACTCTACTCAGCCTAATGTCCTCCAGGTTCGTCATGTTTTTGCAGATAGTGTGATTCCCTTCTTTTCTAAGGCTGAATAATACTCTATGTATATACCATATTTCCTTAACTGTTTATTTGCTGATGGGACACATATAGTGCTGCAATAAACATTTCCCACTACTTTTTTATCTCCTCCCCTTACCCTTTCTTGCATGCTTAGCCAACTTTTCATTACACATATACATCATAATTCATTGTATTCCAATGTTTGTAAAAAAAAAAAAAAGTCTTTCCTCTCCATTAACACCTACATAGCCATTGATGCTTTTGAACTGTGGTGTTGGAGAAGATTCTTGAGAGACCCTTGGACTGCAAGGAGATCCAGCCAGTCCATTCTAAAGGAGATCAGTCCTGGGTGTTCTTTGGAAGGAATGATGCTAAAGCTGAAACTCCAATACTTTGGCCACCTCATGCGAAGAGTTGACTCATTGGAAAAGACTCTGATGCTGGGAGGGATTGGGGGCAGGAGGAGAAGGGGACAACAGAGGATAAGATGGCTGGATGGCATCACCGACTCGATGGACATGAGTTTGGGTGAACTCCAGGAGTTGGTGATGGACAGGGAGGCCTGGCGTGTTGCGATTCATGGGGTCACGACTGAGCAACTGAACTGAACTGAACCTAATCTGTACTTCTAATGTTCAGGCAAGATATCACTTTTTCTAATAAATCTTCCCTGATAACAAATTCTACCTCAAACCATGCATTCTAATCATTTCCCCTCACCTGCAGTCTCATAGCATCTTATATACACCTTAATGACAATGCATATAGCATATTGTAAATGTCTGATTCAGCATTTTTCTCCATCAAAGACTGCAAACAGCTTGAGTATAGAGACTGTATTTTTTCATTTTCCTATGTCTGAGACTTTTTACATACCCTGTCACATAATAGAATTTCAATGGGTATTTGATGAATGAGTAATTTAATAAGTTTCTACATTTTAGCTGAATCTTAACCTATTCTTTAAAAACATTACTCTGCTGTATGAATAATGTACAACAGAGGGATCAAAAGCCATATTTAGTGATCTTAAAAATAAAACCAATCTTCTATCTTATCCAACTGAAGAATTAGCAATCACTTTTTTTTTCCCCAAATTTTTATTGGAGTACAGTTGACTACAATGTCATGTTGGTTTCTGATGTACAGAAAAGTGAATCAGTTTGTGTGTGTGTGTGTGTGTGTGTGTGTGTGTGTGTATATATATATGTATATATATATCTCCATTCTTTTTTTAGGTTCTTTTCCATTTAGGCCATAACAGAGTATTGAATAAAGTTCCCTGTGCTATAGAGTAGGTTCTTATTAGTTGTCTATTATATATATATATATTAGTATGTATATGTCAATCCCAATCTCCCAATTTATCCCTCCCCACCTTATCCCCTGGTAAGCAAAATTTTGTTTTCTACATCCATGACTCTTGTTTTGTAAATAAGTTCATTTGTACCACCTTTTTTCTTAGAGTCCTCATTTAAGTGATATCATATGATATTTGTCTTTCTACATTTGACTTACTTCATTCCTACACCATTTGTGGGAATGTAACTTGGTACAGACACCATGGGAAACAGTACAGAGGTTCTTTAAAAACCTAAATATAGAACTACCGTATTAACCAGAAATCTCACTCTTGGACATATACCCCAGAGAAAGCCATAATTCGAAAGGATGCATGCATCCCAATGTTCTTGGCAGAACTATTTGCAATAGCCAAGACATGAAAGCAAACTAAATGTCTATCAATAGAGGAATGGATAAAGCAATTACTCTAAAAGCCATTGCTTAGCAAACAACTGTGTAAGAAGCATTAATCAGCTCTGCCATTGAGAAAACAACTCTACGGTGATGTCAATTGGCATCAGTAGCTTCAGACACACATAAATTCATTTGTAACTATGTTGAACATCTATTTTGTCACATACTCTTCCTTCCTTTGGAGCTTCCCTGGTGGCTTAGCTGGTAAAGACTCTGCCTGCAATGCAGGAGACCTGGGTTCAATCCCTGTGTTGGCAAGATCCCTTAGAGCAGGAAATAGCAACCCACTCCAGTATTCTTCTTTTTTTTATTAATTTATTTTTTATTGAAACATAATTGCTTTACAGAATTTTGCTGTTTTCTGTCAAACCTCAACATGAATCAGCCATAAGTATACATATAACCCCTCTTTTTTTTTTTTTTAAGTTTCCTGAGCCATACAGAAAATTCCCATTGGCTATCTATTTTACATATGGTAATGTAAGTTTCCATGTTACTCTTTCCATACATCTCGACCTCTCCTCCCCTCTCCCCATGTCCATAAGTCTATTCTCTATGTCTGTTTCTCCACTGTTGCTCTGGAAATAAATTCTTCAGTGCCATTTTTCTAGATTCCATATATATGTGTTAGAATACATTATCTTTCTCTTTCTGACTCACTTCACTCTGTATAATAGGTTCTAGGTTCATCCATCTCATTAGAACTGACTCAAATGTGTTCCTTTTTATGGCTGAGTAATATTCCATTGTGTATACATACCACAACTTCTTTATCCATTCATCTGTCGATGGAAATCAGTATTCTTTCATGGAGAATTCCATGGACAGAGGAGCCTGGTGGGCTACAGTCCATAGGGTTGAAAAGAGTTGGACATGAGTGAGTGACTATCACTTCACTATCTTTCACTTCCTTCCTTCAACATGTATTTATTGATAATCTGCAGTGTACTGGTGCTGTGTTAAGAGATGTGATAGAAGTTGTACAGGCATAGATTCTAACACTGTGGAGCTTTAGGGTTCTTGCAATACCTTTCACCAATACTCCCATCTATTTGGAAACTTAGAACAGTGCTTTCTTCCCTGGAATCCTTGCCCGATTCTAAAGAAAAGATTGGGTACCTCTGCAAATGATTACCTCTACTTGTAATTGGAAATATTCACTCATTTCTCTACTGCCCTTGACTATTAGCTGAAAAAGAAGATAAATGTCTTTCCTTTTGCTTTATTTCCCTAGTGTTCAAAAAAAGGAAGTCACTAAATAAACATTGTTAAAATAAACAACCTGGAATTAAGCAAGTTTCTCACTGCACTAAAAAGCACGTATTTCACCGTCAATAACCAAAGTCTATGATATAATGTCCTGCTACTTTAAAGATGATTTCAAAAAAGAAATGTTTCACCTCAAAGTGAAAATGATGTAATTTTAACCCTTTGAAGCTGTAGCCATACATGCTGTTTTTCTTTTCTCCCCCCCCCACCTCAAAATAAGCAGCAGACATCAGATTTCATGGCTCTCCTGCTGTTAACTTCCATATTAGGTGGCTGTCAGACTGCTAGAGCCTGACATCCCGTTACTATACCATTAATAAACATGCCATTGATTTATACATCATTTTAATGTGTCCTCTTCATGGTAAGTTAATGCCCCTCAAGAAACAGATAAAAATAATGAATGTTTGATCAAACATATAACAGAATCCACTTCCATAGGAAGCCTTTTGTGAAAAGGTAATAAGAGCAAACCACTTATTCCAGAAATTTAAATGCTAAGTACTTGGGGGCAAAACCTTAAACTTCATAATAGGATCTTAACTTTTATGCATTTATATAGGCTAGATGGCAATGTTAGGCAGCCTGGATACCAATTTTCCATGTAGAATTATTTGCAAGATTAAAAAAATATGAAGACCTGGATATTATCATTGGGAAACTGATTTTATATTGTTAAATAAATCACATTTGGAAAAGATTTTGCATGCTTTTAGATTAATATATTCCATTAGAATTTTAATGCTGTTAACAAGGATCTTTAGGGATTAGAGAAACACTTAGCTATAGAAGCTTGTTTGAAACTGAATATACTTAGGGATATCTACATTTTTTTCTTTGCAAACCTATTTATCCTAACAGACCTAAAGAAAAACAAAGAGGTTAACAATAATATTGGAAAATGTTGCCCCCCTTGCCTCCGTGGTGACTAACTATAGAGTTATTCAAGCCCCAAAGCTCCCTGGGATTAAGGAGTAAATGATTTTAGACTCAGCTGACTGTGGTAAAGAATGCAGGAGACATAAGAGACATGGGTTGGATTCTTGGGTTGGGAAGATCCTCTGGAAAAGGAAATGGCAGCCCACTCCAGTATTTTTGCTTGGGGAATCCATGGACAGAGGAGCTTGGGAGGTTACACAGTCCATGGGGTCGAAAAGAGTTGAACATGACTGAAAAGAGTTGAAGTGACTTAGCACACATGCATGCATAGATACTTTCTAGCATTTATCGACCCTATCCTGCTTTCCTCTCTTCTTCACAGGTCTTACCTGAAAGTTCTTCCACAATAAATCACTTGTATAAGAATGTCTATATCAGAATCTGCCTGATAAGGAACAAGTCCTAAGACCAGGAGATATGTAACAGAAAGATGGAATCTACAGATTTCTGTGTTTATCCATGTATACTTCTCTCTTCCTTAAAATAGAGCATAAAGTTATTTTAGGCCTTGGGCCATATCATGGCATGTTAATGATGTGAAAGTGAAAGTGTTATTCATTCAAATTTATCCAGTTCTTTGAGACTCCATGAACTATAGCACACCAGGCTCCTCTGTTCATGGAATTCTCCAGGGGAAAATGCTGTAGTGGGTTTTCATTACCTTCTCCAGGGGATCTTCATAACCCAGGGATTGAACCTGGGTCTCTGCATTGCAGGCAGAGTCATTGTCTGAGCCATCAGGGAAGCCCATGTTAACAATAGACAATACTTATTTGGTATAATGTTTCAGGATCAATGAAAAGGGCTTTAGTGTTATGGTATTTAAAACTCACAACAACTCTTGAAGATAGTTTATGTTATTAATATTTCCATTTTACATATTAAAGGAACAGTGACTGGGAGAGGTTAGATGCTCTGCTTCAGGCCACGCAGACAGCATAAATCAGAACCAAGATTTAATCCAAACTCTGTGCTCCATGTATCACCAGTATGTTGGTACAACTATGAAAGAGAAGCTTGTTTTTGTATTAAAAGTGATATAATAGACAAATGTATTAATGTTAAATTAGTCATTTTAATGGATTTTGAAATTATCTTCCTTGGTATAACAATATAATTCTATTTCTCTGGAAAGTTAATCTTGGATAAAAGTTGAATAACTTACCACAAAAGGAAGGCTTAGATCACTTAAGAGCTAAGGGAGGATGCTCAGGGTAAAGTGGAGCCATTGGTGAGGCTTTTACAGGGGTTCTATTTGGATCTATACCACTCATTAGCCAAAGGCTACAGACATTCAAAGGTAAATATACTAAGCATTGCAATGTCAATAACAATAATTTGCCTTGGGACAGCATTTTATATATCAATTGTGTGTTTTCTCACTTGATCACACAATGATCCTGTGAAGGACTCAGGGCAGATCTTCAGAATCAGTTTTATAAAGAAGGAAAAGGATGCTTGGCAGAAGAGTGACTTGCTGAGGTTTCCACAATGGGGAGGTGGTAAAACCGGGATTCACATTCAGGCCTCTGGATTCTTAATTCACTGTTTTCCCACCACTCTATTTTGCTGAAAAGCTCTATTAGCTGTTAGTAAATACACAGAATACACAGAAGAACTGTACAAAAAAGATCTTCATGACCCAGATAATCACGATGGTGTGATCCCTCACCTAGAGCCAGACATCCTGGAATGTGAAGTCAAGTGGGCCTTAGAAAGCATCACTACAACAAAGCTAGTGGAGGTGATGGAATTCCAGTCGAGCTATTTCAAATCCTAAAAGATGATGCTGTGAAAGTGCTGCACTCAATGTGCCAGCAAATTTGAAAGACTCACCCGTGGCCACAGGACTGGAAAAGGTCAGTTTTCGTTCCAATCCCAAAGAATGCTCAAACTACTGCACAATTGCACTCATCTCACATGCTAGTAAAGTAATGCTCAAAATTCTGCAAGCCAGGCTTCAGCAATATGTGAACCGTGAACTTCCAGATGTTCAAGCTGGTTTTAGAAAAGGCAGAGGAACCAGAAATCAAATTGCCAACATCTGCTGGATCATGGAAAAAACAAGAGAGTTCCAGAAAAACATCTATTTCTGCTTTATTGACTATGCCAAAGCCTTTGACTTTGTGGATCACAATAAACTGTGGGAAATTCTTCAAGAGATGGTAATACCAGACCACCTGACCTGCCTCTTGAGAAATTTGTATGCAGGTCAGGAAGCAACACTTAGAACTGGACATGGAACAACAGACTGGTTCCAAAGAGGAAAAGGAGTGTGTCAAGGCTGTATATTGTCACCTTGCTTATTTAACTTCTATGCAGAGCACATCATGAGAAACTCTGGGCTGGAAGAAGCACAAGCTGGAATCAAGATTGCTGGGAGAAATATCAATAACCTCAGATATGCAGATGACACTACTCTTATGGCAGAAAGTGAAGAGGAACTAAAAAGCCTCTTGATGAAAGTGAAAGTGGAGAGTGAAAAAGTTGGCTTAAAGCTCAGCATTCAGAAAACAAAGATCATGGCATCTGGTCTCATCACTTCATGGAAATAGATGGAGACACAGTGGAAACAGTGTCAGACTTTATTTTTTTGGGCTCCAAATCACTGCAGATGGTGAGTGCAGCCATGAAATTAAAAGACGCTTACTCCTTGGAAGGAAAGTTATGACCAACCTAGATAGCATATTCAAAAGTAGAGACAACTTGCCAACAAAGGTCCGTTTAGTCAAGGCTATAGTTTTTCCAGTGGTCATGTATGAATGTCAGAGTTGGACTGTGAAGAAAGCTGAGCACCAAAGAATTGATGCGTTTGAACTGTGGTGTTGGAGAAGACTCTTGAGAGTCCCTTGGACTGCAAGAAGATCCAACCAGTCCATTCTGAAGGAGATCAGCCCTGGGATTTCTTTGGAAGGAATGATGCTAAAGCTGAAACTCCAGTACTTTGGCCACCTCATGCGAAGAGTTGACTCATTGGAAAAGACTCTGATGCTGGGAGGGATTGGGGGCAGGAGGAGAAGGGGACAACAGAGGATGAGATGGCTGGATGGCATCAGTACTCGATGGATGTGAGTCTGAGTGAACTCCGGGAGTTGGTGATGGACAGGGAGGCCTGGCGTGCTGCGATTCATGGGGTCGCAAAGAGTCAGACACGACTGAGCGACTGAACTGAACTCAACTGAACTGAAACAGAGTAACTATGCATGTGAAGGAAACGATTAATGGAAAATAACTTTTCAGAAAGCAGATGGGATTGGTCGAAGATTTAGTCCCTGGGCCCAAAGCATGTTGTAGCAATGTAGACAGTCTGTCCAAATACAGGTTGGTAGTTTCTCATAAACCCACAAGATAGTGTAATTGCCTTCCCATCCCAAGATTTGTATAGAGGGCAAGTATGCTGACAAATGAGATCTAAAAGCAAACTCAGAATCCCTACAATTAGCAAGAAATTTATGAGGTACCAGAGGAAGAGATGCTTCTACAATTCTTCCTTGATGATAGCCTATGACCACTATGTCCCTGGTGACTCAAATGGTAAAGAATATGCCTGCAATGCACAAGACCCAGGTTCAATCCCTGGGTTAGGAAGATGCCCTGGAGAAGGAAATGACAACACATTCCAGTATTTTTGCCTGGAAAATCCCATGGACAGAAGAGCCTGGAGGGCTATGTTCATGGGTTCACAAATAGTCAGATGCAACTGAGCAACTAACATTTTTACCTTCACTATGCCCAACAACAGATGGCATGCTTGGTGTCTGGGGAGAAAGGAAGCAAACTATTTGAATACTTTGTGTTACCAATTGATTAAGAAACAGAATAAGCATTGGTGGATTTTTTTTTTCTAATCACTGTAGCAGAAATGACTATAGAATTCTATTATTAACAACATAATACGCATTTTAGGAAGTAGAGGATATTAATAATGGCTGTTGAAGTCCCACTAAGATCCTTTTTATTAAGCAGTGTACCTAACCCTCAGCTAACAGTTCACAAGTACACCCTTCTGCTAAGAATTGTCCTCATCAAATGAAAGTCACCTGCCCTGGAAATACCTAGGAGGTTGTGCCTTCCACTTGAATGTATAGCACACAGGCATTGGCTAAGAGAGGTACAAGAAGGTTGACTCCAGAGCCCAAGCTTCTACCACCATATTATATTGCCTCAGGTCAAGTCAAGTTCATTCAAAATTATTTTTGAAGTAATTTGGGGACAGTTTTTCAGAAAGTATCTTATTTGGTCTATTCACTTGCATAAATCATGAAATTTTGCATCAATTTAGTTACTGGTAATGTCTCAAACTTCTCCTACCTAGAACAACCTAGGTGAAGATCAAGTTTGACTGCAGCATTTATCAGGAGTCTATGGCAGGACTTAAGCCTATGGATCTTTTCCTTTAGGTCTCAGAAGACATATAAGTTTATGTACCAGAGAATGCTCATGCCTAAAACTGGGGTAGTACTGTGGGTTGGCTACTCCAAGAGGCAGAGCTTGAGACAAAGATTTAAATAGGATTCATTTATTTGGGGGCTTCCCTGATAGTTCAGGTTGGTAAAGAATCCTCCTGCAATACGACTCCAGTTTGATTCCTGGGTCAGGAAGATCCCTTGGAGAAGGGATAGGCTACCCACTCCACAAGGGTTTCTCTTGTGGCTCAGGTGGTAAAGAATCTGCCTGCAATGTGGGAGACCTGGGTTCAATCCCTAGGTTGGGAAGATGCCCTGGAGAAGGGAAAGGCTACCAGCTCCAGAATTCTGGCTTGGATAATTCCATGGACTCTATAGCCCATGGGGTTGCAAAGAGTTGGACACAACTGAGCGACTTTAACTTTTCATTTATTTGGGAGGTGAATTGAAAGAGCACCATAGGGGAGGGGGAAATTAGTCAAGGAGTCTTTAGCGACTATACAGCACATATCTCACTAGGGAAAATGATAGCAGTCTCCTGTGGGGAATTTTACTTCGTAGGACTTCTGTCTTACATGGGAGGAAGTGTGGTGTGTTCCTACAGCCTGAAAAAACATTCAGGTAAAAAGTTGTGGAGAGGGAGAGAGTTAGAAAAAGCTGGCATAAAACTCAGCATTCACAAAGCTAAGCTCTGATAACAGATCAGATCATAGATCACAGATCTTTGTGATCACAGATCTGATCACAAAAGGATCTGATTCCATCACTTCATGGCAAATAGATGGGGAAACAATGGAAACAGTGACAGACTTCATATTCTTGGGCTCCAAAATCACTGATGATGGTGGCTGCAGCCATGAAATTAAAAGATGCTTGCTCCTTGGAAGAAAAGCTATGACCAACCTAGACAGCATATTAGAAAGCAAACACATTACTATGCCAACAAAGGTTTGTCTAGTAAAAGCTATGGTTTCTCCAGTAGTCAAGTATGGATGTGAGAGTTGGACTATAAAGAAAGCTGAGCACAGAAGAATAGATGCTTTTGAATTGTGGTGTTGGAGAAGACTCTTGAGAGTCCCTTGGACTGCAAGGAGATCCAACCAGTTCATCCTAAAGGAAATCAGTCCTGAATATTCATTGGAAGGACTGATGCTGAAGCTGAAACTCCAATACTTTGGCCACCTGATGCATAGAATTGACTTACTGGAAAAGACCTTGATGGTGGGAAATATTGAAGGCAGGAGGAGAAGGGGATAACAGAGGATGGGATTGTTGGATGGCATCATCAACTTAATGGACATGAATTTGAGCAAGCTCCAGGAGTTGGTGATGGACAGGGAAGCTTGGCATGCTGCAGTCCATGGGGTCACAAAGAGTTGGACATGACTGAGTGACTGAACTAAACTGAGATGTGATATTTGCACTAAGAAGCCATTCACATGTAAGGGAATCCTTATGATGTTCACTAATGTCAAAGGAATGCGGGAGAAGCACTGACAGTTTCTGCCGTACACAAAAAGACTGAAACTGGGTCATGCATCCAATGGTTAGAAGGGAGAACAGGAACCAAAGTATGTAGCCAACATAGAGCATGTTATATAAAAAAAAAAAAAAATACAAGAGAGAGAGAGAGCAAAGATAGAAGTAGCAGAGCAAGTAAATGGGGGTGGCCGGAAGCAATTTTGAAGAGGATTTCTGGTGGCTGCTAAGAGATACTTACCCACCTTGTATTTCTGTGTTGAATCCATTTCATGGAGACAGATTGGTATACTGAGTTGTGATTCATATTTAGTAGTATACTGGCCATTCCTCAGACTATCTCTGTAAAAGGGATAATACATAATACTTCCCTCCCTCCAGAGTAGGAGAAAAAATATTTCCAATCCTTTTGGAAGAAAGTTGTCTCATCTTTGCACAAGGGTATCCATAATCAGAAAATCAAAAACAAAAATAAAAACCACAATGTCCAAGGGTAGATACGTCTAATATGTACCAGTGGATAAGTTGTGCATGTCAATTTCATTCTGGTTTCAAGTTTAAGAAGAATGTCTTGGATCCTGATGTTCACCAAAGAACACTGTCTGTGCTGTGGGACTGTTGCTATTTAATTTGTTTATCTCATTCCTAAGCTAGGGTAAGTGAAATCCATAACTTAGGAAGATTCCCTTCTTGAATAAGCTGTTCTTATAAAACTGTAAAATCAACACTGCACTGAATGTCTAGGTACAATAATTTCCAAAGTTGGAAGCCCATTAGCCTTCCTTGGATTTACTAACAGAAGTAGCTATATACAAGTCAAAGAGGTGCTCTTGGAAGGTATTTACAAGCCTCATTCAAGGAAAAATGAGTGAAAATATCATTGATGATCATGTGCTAGAGTTTTAATCAGAGGCCTCAGGTTAAGCCAGAGTGATACCTCCAAACCAGTTGTGGAACAGTAAACCTTCTGGATCAGGTTATTTCAGAATTACAAGATAGGAAGAGCTGAAGATCAGGTGCCCAAATGCATTTTCCTTCTGAAGATAAATCGTATTCAACAGGATCAATCAACTCTGCTGCTTGGTTCTGCTCTGCTCCCCTGCAGCTGCCTTCCCCTTTACCAAAGTCCTGGCCATAAACAAGTACCCTGGGCTAAGTTTATGGATAACTAATATTGTATTCCATCTATTTGCTCTAATATTGAGTTGTCACCTTTGAATGAAGTGTGAAATAAAAGAATTGTGGTGAAGTAGAGGAGATGGAGAAAAGAAGATAGCATGAAAGGTAGTATAAAATGCACAAGTTTAGACTCAGACAAAACTGGGATCAAATCAAGTCTCCCACAATCCTGGCCATGTGACTCTGGGCAAGTTCTATAACCTTACTAACTCTAAGTTTTCTTACCTATGCAAAAAAAAAAAAAAAAGAGTTAATAGAATGTATCTCATAGAACTATGTGGAGATACAGTGAACACTAAGTGCCTGTGTACTTAGCAAGTGCACGATGCATGATCACCACTGTTGAAAGGGAACAACAATCTGGGTTTCATTGCTATTTTAGATACATGATATGAATTCTTATACTAAAAATCTCAGTTATTTTATAAGTAGGTATCTCTATCTTCATTTTAAGGCTGAAGAAAATAAAGGCTTAGGGGATCTGAGCAAACTTTTCCAGGTCCCATGACAGGTGAGGTAATAGCAGGAATTCAGGCCAGAGTCTATGCTCTTTCCACCATGAGTTGCTTCTTCCTGTGTCCTGCAAAGGAGCTCACCCACATACTCTGGGCATTTAACTAGGTTTAAACATTGCAAAAGGATGTTTTCTGTGTGGTTGCCAGGGGCATTGCTTGGTGCCCATCAGTGGGTGGCTGTGTACACTGCTGTTCTCTCTCATTGTCCATGTTGTGAAGGGGGATTTTTACACAGTCAGAGTAAGGTCTTGAAACCTGAGACCCAAATTTCTCAAAGCCTAATCCATGGCCTATAGTCAGCTGTCTGTACTTTGCCTGATGTTTCTCAATCAGAAAGTACGGATAAGTGGGGGAAATAAGCTGGGAGAGATTTTGAACCTTTTGCTACAGGCCAAAATAGCAGCAAGAGAGGTTGGTTAGAGTTAACATTCATGGAAAAGTAAAAAAAAATTGTCATGTTGGATCAAGCGTAGCCAGTTGTCTAGCAAAGAATCTGGATGGGAACACAGAGAAAATATAGGAATAGAGTGACTCTGCCAGATTAGAGGGACACAGAGCTCCAGGGCCACATTGGCTCTGCAACTCACCCTGTGGCCATAAGCAAGTCACGAGCTAAGCCCCAGTTTCCTTATCAGTAAGTTATGAGTGAGGACAACCTCTGCTTCACAGAGTTTTGTCAAGAATGAGTAAGATAAAAGTAAAATTCTTAGCTTCACTTATGCAGCTTACTGTTATTGAGTAAGCTATAGTGAAACATTTCCAATCACCCCATTTACAATATTTATAAAGAAACAAAATCAAATCTGTATTTCAAACCCTTAAGAGCTACAGTCCCACTTTCCTTTTAGAAGCCCCTTTCCTCATTCTTCCCTTCTACCTAGGCCCAATTTGAATTCTTTCACTTTTTGTCTGGCTCTGTGGAAAGCTATGATAATACTTCTACTATAGCACATGACCTTCTTCAGCCTTGAGGGAGTAACTGCTTGTTTCCTCCCCAGTATGACATCCTAACAGCTATACTGGTGCATTCTATTTCAGTGCATTTGGAGCTACTGTGTATTCTCAGAGCCACAGCTCTGTTTTATGCAATTTGGTGGGTGGTTGTGGCTTTTGGGTGTGTTTCAGAGGCAGTGACTTTACCAATTTGATTTGCATAATTCTATTTACTTGTCTTTGGAAGGGGAGAACTGCCATATCCACTGACTCTTACAGCAAGGTCTGAAGGCCATGAGGTTCTCATGAGAGAACAGAACAGAGCTCAAAAAGGTGGGTCATTCCATTTGATTCCAGTCCTATGTGCTAGTGCACAGAGAAATAGCATCTCTTGTCCACCAGCACAGTAAACAGTTAATGAGCATATGCTCTGTGTATTGATAGTTAGGAGCAAATTTTAATTCAAAACCAGACTCAGTTACTAAATGAGTGATCTTGAGGGAAATTGCTTAATCATCCAGAGCCTCAGTTTTTAGTCTACAAAATAGAAATAATTACTTTGGAAATTTTATCCTGAAAGTTAACTGAGATACCTTGGCTAAATATAAAACAGGTGCAAACAAAGGCACCTACTTTGAGTTTGGATAGGATACTTTCTATGTGGTGCTAAAGTTTCTCTTTCTTTAAATGATTTTTTTTAGTGTCTTTTTTTTATTTTAATTTAATTTAGTTTAATTAATTTATTTATTTTACTTTACAATATTGTATTGGTTTTGCATACATTGACTTGAATCTGCCATGAGTGTCCATGTGTTCCCTATCCTGAACCCCCTCCCATCTGCCTCCCCATCCTATCCCTTCAGGTCATCCTAGTGCACCAGCCCTGAGCATCCTGTATCATGCATCAAACCTGGACTGGCGATTTGTTTCACATATGATAATATACATGTTTCAATGTCATTCTCCCATATCATCCCGCCCTCGCCCTCTCCCACCAGAAGACTGTTCAATACATCTGTGTCTCTTTTGCTGTCTCTCATACAGGGTTATCGTTATCTTCTTTAAATAATTTTGATGAGCATTTCTACAAAGAAAAAGAACAGAGGGCAATGATGTTTTACTGGGTTGAAACAAGATCTTTTTGAAGATTTTATCCCTGATAATTTTTTTTTTTCCTTTTGCAGTTCAGGAAAGTGAATGACACCTGGGCAACTCTGCTGAAAACTATAGGTGGAATAAGCCAGAGGGAGCATAAGTCATGATGATTGATAGTCCTGGACTAGCCCCTAAGGACATTTTGGCATCTGAAGAGGCAAAGAGCCTTCCAATTAGAAGGTGCAAAAGTGAGCATGCTTTCTCTCATATTCCACTTCACCAACTGACCTCCTCAAACTGTAAGGTGAGTATAGAAATCAGTATTAGCCAGGCCTGACAATACCCATGGCCCCAGTGTACCCCCTCCTTATATGTCTGTGAGGTCTAAGGTGCCCCTTCCTTGATGATGAAGCCCAGCAGGTTTAGAGGGTTGGGTGATGAACTTTCTGTAGATCCAAGATGTTGGCCCTTGCACAGTTCACATTGTTATTTCATTAAGTATACTTAATGCTGACTAGATTTTCCACTGGGCAAACTGAACCTGAAAAAATAAAAAGTGTTATTTTAACAAAACATTAAAATAGCTGTCATGGGAAAAAGCAGAACTTTACTAATTGACTTCCTGATTTATATATGAGTTTTATTTTTGTATTAAATCACATGACGGGGATAGATTGGGAGGTCATATTTTTTTCAAGGCCTGAGGCCTCTATGGTTGTTAATCTGTTCTGGGTCTTACCTGTTGAAGACAAAGTAGATGGTTATTCTCTTGATATGATCAGAAAGGTAGCAAGATCAACACTTGGGCACCCAGAGCTCTCTCTGAAATACCTATCCCTACCCAAGGCATTGTAGGCTTCCATTAAATGAGAATGGTATCTTAAACCATCAAAATACCAAATACCCATGCTCAACGTTGCAAACAGTAGCGATCTGATAAGGAAAGGAGTAAGCCACAGATGAAATTAAGAGAGGGACATACTTTCATTTTGAATTTTCAAAGAGAGACAATGGTCCCAAGACAAAGTGTGACTTTTAAAGGTATAAAATTGTGACTGGTAAGAAAAATGTATATGTTGTCATTCAGATGACAAAAACATATTTGTCATATATATTTGATCTTCCTCCAAGTTTCCTACTTCGCAGCTCCCCAAACTCTTAGAATTTCCTAAAAATTGAAAGCAACCAAGAAATCACCTAAGGATGGGGGCTGACTGTCTGCAGAACCAACCATGTGATTGAACTTAGACCACTCTCAGACCTCCAGGAAGGGGAAAGAGCCTGGACATGGAGTTCAATCATCAATGGTCAGTGATTTAATCAATCACACCTGTGTAATGAAGCCTCCCTTAAAAAAAAAAAAATTAAAATGGAATTCATATTGCTTCTGGGTTGGTGAACACATGGAGAATTGGGGAGAGTGGTGCACTTGAGTAGGCATGGAAGCTCTGTGTTCTTTACAAATAGCTTGCCCTGTGCATCTCTTGCATCTGGCTGCTTGTGAGTTACATTCTTTTGTCTAATAAACTGGAGACCTAGTAAGTAAAATGTGTCTATGAGTTCTGTGAGCCACTCTAGGAAGTTAGTTGAAGCTGTGGAGGAAGTTGTGGGAACCTCCGATTTGTAGCCAATGGACCAAAAGTAACAACCTGGAATTGTGACCAATGTTTGAAGTAAGAGTAGGGGCAGTGTAGTGAGATTGAGCCCCTTATCTGTGGGTTCTGATGCTGTCTCTTGATAGATGGTGTCAAATTTTAGTTAAATTGTAAGATACCCAACCGGTGTCTAAGAATTGCCTGTTGGTGGTGTGAGAAACACAATCTCCACATATTGAAATTGGGTATAGCAGTCATAAAAGAGGAAGACTGACCTTCAAGTAGTATTTGGACACAGAGTGAAACATTGGGAAACATTGGGCTGTTCAGAGAACATAAGGACATTCTGCTGCTGCTGCTGGTGAGTCGCTTCTAAGGTAGGTGAAAAAAGAGAAATTATGGGTTGTGGAAAGTCTGCCAAAGGTCTATAGTTTTCATAACCACTAGGGACAGCAGCACACTTTCTAGTGTAGACAGAGCCTAGGTCTCTCATTTCCTCAACTCCATATCTTGCTGTTAGACAAATTTCTCTGTCTACAGTAATCAGTGGAACCTTATGGCTTCCTTAGTGGATGTGAGAGTGAAAGAAGATTTTATAATCCATAATCAGTTTGTATTCATTCAAGTTGGCTCATTATTTATTCATAACTGCCACTTCAATTTGTTTTCTCTTTCATTATTACATTCTGGAAGTCTTCTCTCCCTAACTCTTTGAGTCATAATCTCTTTGAGAAGATTGGGTCCTACTTTCTTCTTTAGCATCTCTTCCAAGTGTGGAAGATTTCATGGACAGTGAGACAATACCAGGTAACCAATTATTTACCTGATCCTCTTCCACAAGTGTTCATTTGGCCTCAGTTAATATGATTGACTTACTACTTTTGTACCAGTCATGAGAAGCATTAAGATTCAGATCCTACAAGCAAGTTTTGCTGGGCTATTTAGACAACCATAGAGTAGGGCTAGAATATGGTGGTGGAACATTATATCTGCAAAACATTTCTTCGAAGATAATACCAAAGATTCCATTGATGCCATTCTTATTGCCATCCAGAAGTCAAGTGAAATTGATGATCATTACAAATATCCTGTTGACTTTTACTTTTCTTCTGTTGGTGTTTTTGGCTACAACCCTGTAGTAGAATCAAAGGACATTATCAGGAATGTGTTTGCAAAATTTCAACTCATTCAGTCACTTATTTATTAACAACATTTTTTATTGAATAAGTACCATATGCCAGGCACTTTGCTAGAGATTATAATGTGATTTTAGAGCATAAAGAAATAAGCTTTCTACTAATCATCTAACAGAAAACTACACCCTCCCTTTGTTATGCAATCCCCAAAAAGGAAGCAGAAATAAGAACTACCATGCAATCATTGCCCACTGTTGGTAGACCTTTGCATATACATTCTCACTGGATTCATACAACAAACTTTCATAAAACTGAAGCATGAAAAGTTAAAGAACTTACCCAAGGTCTCAGGGGTACCAAATGGCAGAGCCAATATTTGAACTCAGGCCTTTTCCCCATAATCCTGGTTATATTGGATCTTCAACAAATTCAACAACACCCTGCAATTCCTTCGCAGCAGTATCAGTTCTTATCACAGTCAATGGTGTTGTATCTGATCATTTCTCTATTCCAAGAGAACCAAGAGGTTTATGGTAGATCCTGTATAACTTCACAGTTCTCTGCAGGCATGTCTCAGAATTGCAACAAATGGCCTAGAAGCTAATATCAGAACACACACACTTCCAGACATATGGAGAACTCCTGCAAGTTGATGACAATGAGCAGTCATCCAGAAACTACATGACAGTGACAATGCTATGTGTTGAAGTTCAAATGCCAGATTTTAGGATATTTCACAGAGCAAGATTTTATCAGTCTGAGTGTGACCTAGGAGCAAACTCATTTATGCTATTCCAAGCAAATACCATAACTCCATTTGAGCCCCCAGTGGTTCATGATTAACTTTGTTCCCAATTCATTCTTCCCAACTCATGCTTAAGCAGCACCCAGACCATTTGTTCTAATCTACAAAATAGAAAGGATAAATTTACTCTCTGCCTTTTTCTCTTCATTTTGCTTCCACTCCCTCACCCCATGCATCTATTAATCACCAACTCCACCAATTCAGTAGCCTAACATTTTCTTGAATATACCCTTTTCCTTCAACTTCATCCCCATTGGTTCAAACCCTCTTCATTTGTTGCAGGATTGTGACAGTTGCTTTCTATCTGGTGCCTCTACATCTAGTTCTATGAACACATTTGATTCTATTCTATACACTGATGCTGCTCTATATTCAAAATTCCTCACTGACTCCCCACTGACAACAGAAAAGCATATTCTGAGAAGAGACTCTTGAAGGAGCCTTAATGGTCTGGCTTACTTCATTTTTCAGACTTCTTGTATGTCACTTCCAGTATGAACTTTGTAACATTCCCCAAAATATGCATAGCACTCTTACCTCTGTGCTTTCAGACATGTTTTTTGTTTTTATTTTTGCCTAGAATGTATTTCCTTCTCTTGGTGAATACCTACTTATCCTTTGAAAGCTAACTAAAGTATTACCTCCTCTGGGAAACTTTTCTAACCCTTCCCTACAGACTTTTCTGCTACACTTGCTTTGTGTTTCTGAGGTACTTTTTCTAAAAACATATATTTGTTACCAGGATTGACCTGAGTTGAAATTTATTGGCTAATTAGACTATGAGCTCCTCAAGGTTAGGAATAGATTTTACCCCTCTTCCCTACTTGGGGAGTGACAGTTCGATAGATTGTTCAGTACACATCCACTTCTTGCCTTCTTTCTAAACCAAAATTTTTATTTGATCATTTACAAAACTAGGTGAAGGACAGGGAAGCCTGGCATGTGGCACTCTATGCCGTTGCAAAGAGTCAGACAGAACTGAGTGACTGAATAACAACAACAACAAAACTAGGACCTTTGTTGAACTGGGTTTTACAAGTCCTTCTAACCAAACAATTTTTAATCAGTTAACTCATTCATATATTTGTGAAACTTCTTCAAGTCTTTGCTCAGATATTTTCTCAGTGAAACCTTCTCTGACCATCCTAATCCACTCTCTCCCAGAACACTCCATATCCCCCTTCCATAGTTTATTATCTCTATGGCACTTCTATCCCAATAGATACTTCATAATTTACTTATGACTTTTGTTTATTGTCTTCCTCCACTAGAATGAAATCTCTGTGAAGATGGGACATTTTGCCTATTTTGTTCACTGCTGTATTTCTGGCACCAAAAATGATGCCTGGCATGTAGTTTGTTCTCAGTGAATATCAGTTGATTGAATGAACTCCCAAATGCCAGAGGTGAAAGATTCAAAAGGATCATCTCATCAATAAGATTCAAAACACAAATTGTCAATGACCTAATCAGTGACCAAGCCACAGGATTGTGGGGACTGCAGGTAGATTGACAGCTGTCAGAAACAGGGAAGTAGAAGTGTAGCAAAGGAATGAAGCTACCCATGATTCTAAGAATAGGACTGCTAACCTGGGTGAATCCTGCAAATAAACCTGACATAGCATGGCCACGTTCTCATATGCAGGGCATAATTATGATCCTTTATGCATCTCCTCACTGTGACAGGTGAAGGGTGTCTACCCCACAAGGGCAAAGCTAGAGAAGTGTATCTTCCGGCTTTTCCTTCTTTGTTCTTCTCTGATGATATCTGCCCCTTTTGGAACTTAGGGACCTACACTTCTTCTTCTCCTTTCTTTTGCAGGATCTCTAGGAAAGGGTGATACATATTGAGGCACAAAATATGTGCCTGGTGGCACATATGATCTCTCTCAAGGGTGTTTTAAACCACTGGAACCAGCTGTTAACTTAGGGACTTCACACACTGGCAAGTAAAGGGGAGAGAGAATGTCTTTCTGGTATCCCTGAATTTTTGCTGTTCAACTAAAAATAGCCATGTCTGTATAAACAAGTGTAACTAATAAAGTATTTCTGAAGCAACTCCCAATGTAGGCCTGTTTACCAATAAACCAATCACTCTTCCACACTCTCTCTTCCATTTTAAGACTTACCTGTGAGGTTGGAGACATGGCATTTAGAAAGCAAAAAGCCCCAATCTACCCCTTTATGTTTGACTGTACCAGAGGAAGTCCTTAAGGAGGCTATATAGAAAAAGTCTATCCCTTTCAGTTAATTTGGAGGGAAGAAGGGAGTAAAATACTTATTGAGATGAGGTAGGTTCTGTTCTTGCTGCCTAAGCCCCTTAATTTAGGAACAGACAATAGAGAGGGGTCAAATGATGAGCATTCTAAAAGGATCAAAGAGTCTGAGGATTTTAAGACCAGAGAGTTTAGAGTATCTCCCTGGCTATACTAGGAGGAACCATTACTAGGGAAAGTGACTATTATTCTTTCTTCTATAGGAAGGCAGTGGCAGTGGGTCAATGGTGGTAACAATAGGCAATTAGAGATCTTCTTATTACCCATTGCCTGAATGGGATGTACTAAGGTACCCAGAGATTTTCATTTGTCCCAGTTGAGGAGATTTAGAGATGCTTATCACAAAGTAAAACAGCAAAATCTTGCATTTAGAATAAAAAAGCTTCTGTAGACTCAGATTTTGAGATATATAAAATGTCCAGGATCACAGGATACAGTGGTGGGTACTAGCTGGAACTTGCTTCCCAGAGGGTAGACTGAATGGACACTCTACAGCCCCAAATATATTTAACACTGCACAGTTCAGAGGCATCTTCATCATCTGTAACCATAAGATCATGTAATTCATTCCCAGACACTAACTTGGAAAGAAACAAGGCAGAAAGAAAAAATTTGAGAGTTTGAGAATTTTCTTAAAAGAGCTTAGTTCCTATGACATAGATTAGATTAATTATAGGAAAATAGAGTAGCCACATCTGTATGTGAAAAGTATTTTTTTTGTCATCTCCGTGTATTTGAGGGGTTTCCCCAAGATTTTTGAAAATCTGCAGAGCAAATTTTTGTATCATTCAGTGATATATAATCTTCCAGGCTAAAATTAAAAATCCTATTTTGGGGCCATGACCCAAGGAGAGAGGATTTGCAGATGCGGACAGAGGATGGTCAGTATAAGGTAGAAAAGAGGCATTAGTAAAAGTTCTGTAAAGTTTTGAAAAATAGAGTCAACTTTTCAGAAAGGGAAGCCCAGTGATATCAGCAAGACTGGGACATATTTGGAGAAGTACTTTTAGAAAAAGAGATTAGATTTCAATAACTAATCAGAGAAAGAATATCCAGCTACCATTTAATTAATTAAGTCCTCATAGGGATATCCAAGGAGTCAGCAAGTACATTCATTGTCAGTCTTCTGTTGTTGTGTAGTCGCTAAGTCATGTCTGACTCTTTGTGATACCATGGACTGAGTACACCAGGTTCTTCTGTCCTCCATTATCTTCCAGAGTTTGCTCAGATTCATATCCATTGACTCAGTGATGCTATCTAACCATCTCATCCTCTGTTGCCTCCTTCTCCTTTTGCCCTCAATCTTTCCCAGCATCAGAGTCTTTTCCAATGAATCAGTCCGTCACATCAAGTGATCAAAGTCTCATGAGGCCTAGCTAAATGAATACCTGTCCACCTTTTGAGTCAAACAGCTGAGGCTGAAGAATATTTACTTCCCAGGAGTAAAGAGGACCATGGTTGGAGACTAAGTCTTAGCACCCGTGCTCTTCAATAGAAGGTCCATGGCATGCAGGACACCCAGAAGTCCCTATATTTAAAAAAGGGGACAAACTGTAGAGCACTGCTGGACCTAGGGATGGCAGGGGACAGGATGTATAGATCCCTGCAGAGATGACTTTGAGCCTGGGGACAAAGGTCTGGGGTCTAAGACTACAGTGGTGAGTGTCAGCACAAAGGCTGGATAGGGAAATAGCACCTCAGACTAGAGAGCAGTTCCAATCAGCTGCTTTTCAGCAGGGTTCAAGTAGAATCCATAGAAATTTAAATGAATCTGAGGCTCCAGTTTCCCCTACTGCCACAAAATCATGTCAACTGTATCCTTTCCCCATACATCTGGTTACGTTAGAGAAATATAGGCTGGGAGAGAGGAAATCTGAGAGACTGAGCATGTGATCTAAAGAGACTGAGCATCTTCTTAAAACGATTGTGAATTATTGTACTGGACTCAGTTTGTTGGGTTATTCTAAATTGGACTTCCTAGGCAGTGCTAGTGGTAAAGAACCCACCTGCCATTGCAGGAGATGTTAAGAGACGCATGTTCTATTCTTGGGTCAGGAAGATCCTCTGGAGTAGGAAATGACAACCCACTCCAGTATTATTGCCTGGAGAATTCCATGGACAGAAGAACTGGGCAGGCTATAGTCTATGGGGTCACAAAGAATCGGACATGACTGAGTGACTAACACTTTCACTTTTCACTTTCAAAATGTATACACTTCCCACTTCTCACATGCAGTTGGTTTGTAAGGAAAATCAGATGGGTAATGGGATTTTAAAATTTTTTTCTTGGAGCATCTGGGGGTAATAGAATGAATAATTTTGTAATCCTGCTATTTCACAGATTAAGTTAATAAGGAAATAGTGTCCAAAAAGCCAATTAACAAGAAAACTCTTTTATTGATAGAAAAACAGAACAAAATTTCCATGAATTCTGGTATCTGTTTTATTCTGTCTGTTGGATATACTCAAGTTCCAAAATCAGTTTTTTTTTTTTTTTCTGTTGCTGGTCTTGTTGTCATCATTATTGTTGTTGTTAACCTCTCAATAGAAAAAAAAAAATCCAGTGAAATCACATGCCCCTCCCTCACACAGATAGGACCATCTTAATAAGACATGTCCCTAATTAAAGCTAATTAAATTCTATCCTAAGCTAAGCATTCCTACATGGCACCAGTTGTATTATTAGGTTGGTGACATTAATAAGTATTGATTTCAAGCCATTGAAACTGTTTCTCAAATGTTATCAAATAAATAAAAAACAAATCAGAATAAGATTTACGTTCAATTCAATGATTAAGTATCCTTCAGTAGATAGGTCAATTTATCCTAATGTAAACTAAAACATCTATGAGCCACAAACACTAGTTCCAAAAAAGAATAGCCCAGATGAGTGGCTTTTCAGATTTAGACTCAAAGTCCAGATTCACATGGGAATGGACCTGAGGAGCCTGACCAGATTAAGCTTCTGGTTCTAATTTAACCTACAACGTCCACATAATATCAGCTAGCAATTGCTCAACTGTCACCCACAGAAAAGCATTTAAAGCATGCCTGCACAATGGAAAATGGAATTTTAACCATTATCTAATTAATTAAATTGATATAGATAGAAACAGTGGAAAAAGTCAGATGCCAAAGTTTTTTAAAGCTACTTTATCCATATTTTCCAAATACTACTTATCAAACTAAACAGATAATGGTCATATTTTCACTTTACCTTTAGCTATGCAGATATAAATTGTATCTCCACACCACATATAGGCTGAAAATTAAAAATTGAGCCACAATCCAGGTTTGTGGTCTAGATGGCCCTAAATCTCTTCTAGGTATTTTTGTTTTCCATCTAGATATTCAGACCACATAGATATGGTCATAAATTCAGTATCATTGCTACATTTGAGTCACTAACAAGGAAAGGAAGCTTATCTAATTACCAATTCCCCCGAGTCAAACAGAACTCTCCCCTTTCATTAAATAAAGAGAAAGTCATTCAGATTTAACTCCAGAGAAATAAGTGCATGCATATACCCAACTTCTCAGTATCCTCTCTGGATAAGAGGATGGAACAACTATTTGGTTTCCATCTCATTCTTGTAATGACAGAAAAGAGAATACAAAAAGTCCATTGTAAATTTGTACAAAATGTATGCATATATAAATACATATCTATGGGTGTATATAAATTCTAAAGAAGATTATATCCATCTACATCTTTAAGATTCAGAGTCCTATACAGTTGACATAATGGTATTCTCTCTCCAATTTTCTTATCTTTAAAAACAATGAGAATCAAGCATGCCACCTTATGAATACTGAATAGCAAGTGCATAAGTTGAGCTGTAGCTATAGGGATTTGAAGCAATTAGTTTGACGGGACATCAGTGAATAAAGTAGAAAATTTGTCTATTTCCAGATTTCCTTTTGTTTCATATAAAATGAAATCCAAAATGCCCTGTTGGTAGCATCCCGAACTCCTGAGACTGTCAACTGAGCTCTATAAGAAGCAATGCTTTAAACAGGGTCTGTGCAAATTGCTTGGATATGTGCTTATTGCAATAATTTGGTGTGGGAACTGGCATTACTAAAATTTCATGTGATTCTCTATCTCAGAAAAAAACCTCAAGTGACACCACCAGAAGCTTATGGAGTTCTGAGAATATTAACTCTGCATGAAATTTGACTCACAAACCACATCCTCTTTACACAGAGCACTATTAAAAATATTAAACCATAGTCAATTAATGGAGAAAGGTGTACATATTAAAAGGTGCACAATTATAGCATATTATGGATGTGTGGCTATGTTTAGAGGTATCGAGATCTTTTTAAGACAATATACATAATGTTTTTATTTCTCCTGTTCCCTCTACTCCTTTGGGGAAATATTATACAAGACAATTTCATAATTACCCCCTAGAGTGTACAGGTTGCTTCTTGAAACCGGATTATTATTGCATGCCTTGAATGCACTATGATTCATAAGGCAAAAACGTATGAGTAGCTTCAGCACCAAGGAAATGGAATCATCATCCAGCACTGCTCACAACAGAACATCTTATTGCTTTAATAAAATGGGAAATTATTCGCTGTAAAAAGTGCACCAAATGAAGGGGAGAAAGTAATATCCATGCACTTAGTGGAGCTCACTGGAAATGAGGAAGCTCCCTTCTGAATCCCTAATTCTATTCAAATTTCAAGCCCCAAAGTCATTCTGTAATAGGGTATTAAATAGCTATAGCTAGATGAGGGTGACTACAAAAATTAATGGACTTTCTTCTTCACAGTGCCTTAGTCATTCTAATGTACAATGTAGAGCTCTGATATACTAAAGGATTCCCAAGTGGACTGAGGGAGTTAATGCTCTCTTTTATCTATTACTAGGAAGTGACTAAGGCACTGGAGAGAATCTGGTTCATTGTTTAATATATTGTATCCAAAGATTACACCTAGTCTTCCTAGTATTACAACACTACATGCTTAAATGATGATCCTCTGTGCTTCAGAAAAGGTCTTGAGTGGTATCTAATCGGTGATTAAAATTTAGCTTATTACATCAATTTAGAAAAGATGTAAATTGAGTTTGGGCAATTTAATAGATGGCCTAAAATCTCAGAGGTAATGTTTCCTCTAAGAGCACATACACCTGGAACCAAGACAGAGATTCTAGAACTACTTGTTACTTGGGAGAGGGATGCACTTAGGGGCACTGTTGCCTTACATCCTGCAGGTTAGTAAGGTCCCTTTTAGTTGAGCTTTTTGTAGAACATTCTCATTCATACATTTTCCAAATGTGTTCCCAAGAAAGGATGCCTCTGCATACAGTTAAGTTATAATATGCTTCTGGACCCTTCTATCATCAGCCCAAGGGAAACAAAGTGGTAAATAACCATAGGTGGATTCCATTTGTAACACAGATGGCCTTGCCTGGAATTAGGAGAGAGAACAAAAATATTTAATTTTGTCTCTCACTTTCCTTTTTCATAGTCTTTTTTCATACATCCAATGAAGTTAGGTAAGCCAGACTGAGAAAGAGAGACACTCTTTAACTGCACCCCAGATACAGGAACAGATTTCTAACTAACAAGTTGCAGAATTTTTATTCTACAAGCAGTTACTGGATTAACTTCTTTTAAAATTTGCATGTCCTGTCATCCAAATTGCCCAACATCCCCACCAGTCTCACCCCCAACACATACAGTACAAGCAAGCACACACACACACCACTGCCTCCAGGTGGTAACTGCATGCAGGGAGGACTACAGCCATTGTTTAAATATTAACCATGTTTTAATAGATGGCATTCCTGCACATCCATTATTTGTTTGTTTTCTGTTGTGGTTGTCTCTGTCATTTGCAAAAGAAATAAGAAAACATAAGTATCATCTTTTTATAACAGTCTACTACAGAGTAAGGTACAAAAGAACACTTCTGGAAACAGCAGAAGCCAGGCCTGACCACTGAAATCCTCATCCAGTGGTAACCATTATATCAACAGCTAAAGAAGAACACGAATATACAGTTTGGAGAACATAGTACAGAATTATAGTTTGCTTTTGTATTTGGTACCAATATAATAAATATATAACAAAGGCGCACGTGTTCTAAAAATTAAACAGAAACATTCTGATTGGTTAAACACTGCACTTTCAGTACTGCACATTGCCTAATTTATTTTTTACAAAAAAAAAAAAAAAGGTAATGTATGCAATGTTTAATAAGAAGAAAACCAATAGTACATATAAACCCGACTATAGAAAAAGAGGAAATAAACCAACAAAAAGCTAGCATATTCACTTCCCAAAATAGCCCCTTTTGCACCTGCACAACCAAAAATGTAACCAGTTCTGAGACAATTTCAGCACCAGATCTAGCTGGACAGCTCCCGGATCCTCCATGAATCCTGAAATGCCACAAGTCAAAGGTGTACAGGTGGGGGTGGGGCAAAGATAAAGGACTAGATTCTGTCATTTAAACTCATTTAAAAGATTTTCAATAAACTTATGCTCGACCAGCAAGGGGCATTTCTAAAAGTAAATTAAAATCCCTGGTCCTAGAAAAGAGAAACTGAAGGTAAGAAGAGGGCTGGCTGGAGAGTGGTACCTGTCATAAACGTTTTTCAGGACATGTCTCTGTGGCCTCTTGTAGTCCTGGTGCTTAAGTTTACGTTTTCTTTATAGTGTACTATTGCCTGAGCCCAGCTGAAGATAGGAATGGGGAAAGGAGGGAAGCTGAAGGAAAAGTGAAAAGCTTTGGGGGTTAAGGAGAAGAAAGGTAATGAACCTTAACTTGACAGCTATGTACAACACACCAGGCCCCTCCACTCCCTTTGCTCCAGGGGTCAATGCCTTTTACATATTTGGTAGCTTGTGCGGTTTCTCCTCCGTATTGTGGGGGGCGCAGGGTGCGAAGGGAAGACGCGTCTTTCATTGACAATGAGAAATTATGTGATTTGTCATGCGCTTGGATCGTGTAATTAATATTATAATAATTACTATAAATATTAATAATAAAGTATTATCAGCGTTATTTCTTCTTCCGAGACTTCCCTCGCCCAATATTTACAAATACCGCACAGTGCCTCGGCGGAGGAGAAACAGAGAGGAGAGGGAGGACAGATAAGGAAAAAGGGAAGAGGAAAGGGAGGCCACAGGAAAGTGGAAGAGAAAGACCGGAAAGGAGAAAAAAAAAAAAAAAGCAAGGACGGCAAAAATGCTGGAAAGGAGGAAGGGAAGAGGAGAGGGGCTAGACAATCAGGATAGTACCACCGCTTGCAAAAGGCCCTCGCCAACTGGGTCCAAACAGGAGGAGGCTGTGTGTGCTCCTTGCGGACTGGGGGCCGGCGGTGGAGGCGGAGCACAGGGAGCCTGGCATGGGAGGCCAGGAGGAGAAGACGAAGAAGAAGCGCTGGATGGGGCGCAGAAGGCAGAGTCCCGGGCCTGCCTCTCCAGCCGGGCTTCTTTTCCTTGGGTGGAAGCCTGGCCTCCCTCGGGTTGGGGCAGCCCCCTCCCGCCGCGGTTGCCGCCGCAGTGATCCCGCTCGTATTCCTCCTGAGCCCTCTGCATCTTCCTCTTCTTCATCCTACGCTTGTGGATATGGAAAGTGGAGAGGGACAGCACGATGAGGCAGAAGATGAGGGTGACCAGGACAATCAGCACCAGCGTGGAGGAGAAGGACTGGAAAAGCTGCTGTCCCACCTGCGTGATGCAGGTGCCACTGCTACCGCCTCCTGCGCCTTGGCCACGGGCGCTCGCGTTGCCGCTGCCGCTGGCGTTGGGGGAAGCGAAGGTCCGGTTGAGGAGACACGGCGGCAGCGCCAGCCTCAGCTCCTTGGGCGCCCTGGCACTCATCGGCGCTGGGCTGGGAGGGGCTGGGCCCTCAAGACTTCCTCTTTTGAGCACACGGTTCTCACCAGCCAAGAAAAGGACGGAGCCCGCAGCACCCAAAACTACTCCCTGGCGTGGGAGGGGATGCGCACGCGAGCGAAGGACTAAGGGAGCAACTGTGGGCAAGCAAACTGGCCAGGGAGCGAGCGGTGCCCAGGAGATCCTCTCCGGCCCCGCCTCGAACGCGTGTCCGCGCGCCCTTTTCCTTTGCCAAAGCACCAGGCTGCAAAGAGAACAGGCTTGGTTAGGATCCCGGCCGCTGCCCGGGGAGCAGAGAACCGGAATGATCAGCGCCACTGCAAAGCGGCCCTCTGAGCGCACTGCTTCAGCTGGGCGCTGCCAGTCTTCACAGCCCACAGACCCCAGTCCGCCCGCCCGCCCCTGGCCGCGCACCAAAGCCTTCAGTTCCGCTCTCTGGCCACTTTGCGGAGAAGAGGGTCTGCGCCGACACCGCGGAGATGCCGATTACTCAGCAGATAAAGCAGCCTCCCTGCGCCCTCCACAACTTTCTAATTGCAACAGACACGCAGCCACTTCGGAACGCGGTCCTCGCTTCTCAGAGCGCCGGTTCGCCTCTTTTCTGCGCCCTCTCAATGGATGTCTTCTCCTGAATCTTACCCTTCCCAGCACCCACCCTGGGCCGCCGAGCCGGCTCCGGGAACGCAATCCTCCCTTGGGTCCCCCGCCCTCCAGACCCTCCCTGAACGATGTCAGATCCCTTAGGTATCATTCCCATGGGGGTAACCCTGGAGCCACATCCCACTCCACCCCTGTCCGCGGCCACGGCTGACACGCAGGACTGCGCTCCACCCTTGCTCCAGCTTTCTTCCTTGGTACCTCCCCACCCCCCAATCAAAAAGAAAAAAAAAAAAAAAGCACAGGCTGAAGCACCTTTCTTAGCTAAAGCACATCCCTACAAACGCCCCCTTTTCCCCATCTCTCTGTGTCTCCACCCCCACTTGACAGTATCCTGCTTCTAATGGTGCTGGAAATGAAAGGGGGAGGGTTCCCGCCTGCAAAGTTTGGGGAACGGACCTTCTCTCGGGCCTTTCCAGACTCAGCCTGAGGGCCCTGAGGCTCTTCCCGGGGACCAGAGCCAGGAAGACCCTTAGCGCGCAGCAGAGCCCCCTTGCCGCTCTCGAGAGGCCGCTGCAAACTGTTGCACTGCGGAGCAGCGAGGCGGCGCGCAAGCCCGGGCCGGGGCAGGGGCGGGGGCCGAAGCCACGGCCAGAGGTGCCTGCGCAGGCCGCCAGGGCTGTCCTACCCGCTCGCGCCTGGCCACCCGGCCGCCCCGAGTTTCAGTCGCCCCGCGTCCCTTACCTGGGGCCGCCAGCTGGCTGCAAGGAGGGAGCCCCGCCGCGCGGCTGCAGTGTCGGCTGCAGAAGGCGCGGAGTGAAGGGGCCAGAAACCGAGCCGCGCTGCCGCCGCCGCTGCCGCTTTGGGGAGCTCAGCTCGCAGCCTATTGCCAGAGAGGCCGGTGACGTCAGGCAGCCACCGCCAGGGCTCCAAGCCACCCTTCAGGCCCCCACCCCACCCTCATACCCCAACACCTCGTCCTGGCAAAGCCAGGCTCTGCCACACAGGTTCTCAGTTCCCTGCTGTTTCCCTGCCCAGGCGCTGGGGAGTAATCCCCAGCTCCACCCTGTAAGCAACCCACCTTCCGCAGCGCTCTGCTTGGGAAGGGTTGAAGCTTCGTTCTCTGGCTGCCCGATTCTTCACCCTCACCTCTTGCCCACGTGGTCCCAAGCACACATTTTTACACTCTAGAGATCCCTCTCCCCTCAGGGCACACAATAGATTTCCTCTCTCTGCTGACGAGGATCGTCCCTTTCTCCAATCCTGTCTGTTCTGGCCTGGCTCTGAACAGAAACTGCGTCCGTGAGAGGCGCATTTCTGAACACAGATGTGGCAGAACCTGAAATACAAACGTGAACATTTATTTAATATCAAACAATGCAAATGAACCATTTTCCTCTCCTATAAGGTCAGAATCTCCCACTTATCTTTCCCTCTACCCAACTCAGGATCCTCCTCTCTTCCCTCACGCACTCAACTCCAGGCCCCAAATAACACTCAGTGTATTAAATACTCCTTGTATGCTGACAATCTAGACGCTCATGAGCACACACAGCACGCAAAAAGCTTATAAGGCAGAGAGATGAAAATCATTCAGAAAAGTGCAGAAATGAAACCCTATGAAAATTGCAAGCATTGTGCTTCTTACAGAGTACCCCATTTATTGGCCCTAACACTTGCAAAGGTGTCCCTTGCCTTTCGGTAGTATTAACAGTAGTCTTTCAGCACAATGGATAGGACTTCCTGAAAGATTCTGCCTAAATCTGGGCAAAGACTAATGAACTATTGGTTTGGAACCCTTGGGAAAATATGAATAGCACATTTGACTACAGTAGCCAACTTCAAAACAAAGTATTCTCATATTTTTACTATAGAAAACAGCAATTTCAAAGATAATGTATTGGTCTTTGAAGGCATTCAGGTGTCTTATTAAGTGTACATTTCCTTCTTCCCTTACAGTTTTGTTGCCTTCCCATCTTTGAGTCCAATACAGTGCCTGTACAATTCTCTGTTGCTAAATTGAGTGCTGCAGTATTCACTGCTGCTTTTTCCTGCTGTGCCTTAGAATTGAGGAAGAAAAGCAATAAATGGTAAGCACCTTGTATTTGCAAGCAGAAGGCTTTGTAAGAAAGATGGTTTCATGTTTGTGGTAAACAGTTGTCTGTAATCTGGGGGTCCCTTCTTCTGAACCTGTGTTCCTATCTAGTCCTACTCTAACTTTTCCTTTCTCTCTTCTTGCCCATGACACATATATGAGAAAAATACATATTTTCTCCCCTAGATTCTTTCATTCATTTGAATAAAAGTCATCAACATTTTTCCATAATAGTTTCCATTAGAAAAAAAAAACAAAACATATCTCTACTGAAGCTAATAGGGCAGTACATGTTGAATAATGCATGGTTTCTTGAGAGCATGGATTGATGCCTTTGGCCTCCAGAGTCACAGAGTTAATGATGGTCAATGACCCCAGTGCTGGTTTAGGTTTCTTTCCTGGAGTGGGGACACCTAATGCCTTGTAAAAGCCACCTGCCACATTTAGCTATGCTGACTTTGATGGGCTCAAGTTCTAGAAGGGTGGGCCTTGTTTTCACTATGATCCCTGAGACTTCACCATTAACTCTTAACATGCAATGCCCCATTTGGGTACACTTTTCTTGCTCCTGAAAAGTTGAATCTAATCAGCATTTTGTAAAGCAGATTCAATTTTAAATACTCCAAAAAGAGATCTGGCTATTTAAAGAGACTCTTTAGAAAAAGTGTCTTGTAAAGCAAAGAATTTTTACATAGTAAGAATTAACTCCCACTGGTCTGTTTTCTAAAATTGAAAAAAAAATAAGTTGCCAGATTTTCCTAGTGCAAAACGTGCATACTTTTTATAATACACAGTACTGGGATTGCAATATATATATAATGGGATTTCTTTTCCATACCAAGCTTCTAGGGCATGTGATTAGGCTGCCATTGTTCTTATTCTTTTGTTATAAATGATAACCATCTGTTATAACACAAGTGCTAAAAGTGTCTGCACCATTTTCCACAATCTATGAAAAGACAAGGTCTTGCCTTGGAGAATTTACAATCTGCAGCAGATGAATGTGATCCACAAGACAATGGTATTTAACTGGAAATGATTTAGGTAGATTAAAGACATCAATTTTCAGGTCACTTTTTTTCTCCTTCCTCTCTCAAGAAGAAGAGTCTGCAGGTTTATAATTTGTTCTAACCCAGAAAATGAAAGCGCTCAATAGATAGAAGTGGGTGTCACTGGGTAGTATGATTCAAGCCCCAAGAATACCAGTGACAGAAAACACGCATACCTCTTGGGCTGCAAGAACTGATCCCGTTGAGTCGCTGTATGATTTTGGCACACCTGGCACGATGGCAAGACTTCTTCCAGACAATATGTTGCCAGTGTTTTTACGACCAAACTTTTCAGGTAACACTTGCAAGAGTGGAAGACCAAGAAGCCTCGGAGACTCCCATGATCTCCTGTTAAGATGGGAAAGCCCCTTTGGACTCAGGTGCATTCCCAACATTCAGCAACATATGATATTTGTTCTCAAGTTTTAAGAGGAATCTCTAGCTTAGAGAACAGTGCTACATGAGCACCTGGCACATCAATCCCCCAAAAGCAATGAATCCATAATAATTACACTACCACCAACAATAATACGTGGCTATTATTATTATTTGCAAAATGCCTGCTATATACCAAGCATGCTAAAGACTCTATAATAAAGCCTCAACATAACCCTGCAAGTTTATTTTTGCCAAAATACAAATTTATTTATTTATTTATTCACTTATTTGCTCAATAAAGATCTTTGAGTACCTGCCATATGTCAGGTGAGGAAATAAAAGCTCAAAGTAGCTAAAAACCATGCCCAAGTTGCCTAATAGTATGTATAATACTAGGATCAAACCCAAACAAGCTGGCTGCAAAATTAGCATTCTTTTCATGACTAGTGGTTTCTCCCTCTTTCCCTCTTACACTCACATTGGCATACACATATATCTATTTTAACCCTATCACAATTTTATCTCTATCTACTTCTTATTGGAGGAGGGTAAGCAAATAAAACTGGAGAAGAGCAGAGCTGTTTTGTTGAAGCAGTGGAAGGGAGCTGGGAAGTCCCTTCACTGGGGCCTCCCCTTTTCCCCAGCACCAGTTCACAAGATGCTCCAAGCAATCCCTTGTACTGAGCAGAGTCGTTTGGAAACCCTAGTACTTCACTAGGTCACCTAAGCAGGTTATTCAAGACCACAGTACATTCCAGGTCATCTTAGATTTAGAAGGACTTTTTCAGAGTTTGTTTAGGTGATCCTAACATTTTGCTTAATCATGTATCTCAACTACTCGGGGTCCCTGCATATATACAAAAATATGTTCCACGTGTTGCCATATTGCTATTAAATCAACTACTGGCCCAGTAAGCAACTGATTAATAAACAAGGTTCTGAATGAACCTTTTGACTTTATTCAAATTATCTAGTTTTTTTTCCCCCTGATTCATTCTTCTCATGTGTAAAATGAGAATAGCATCTTCATTGCAGTGTTTCTTTTGAGCACTAAGCATATACTAAGCATTCAATAAATGGTAGCTCTTCACATTGTAAATTTATCACAAAGATTAATATTTTAACCCTTATAGTAGAAGCATTATACTGTTTTGGACATAAAAATTCAGGAAAATTTTTATAAGCTTGAGTATTTTTATGGGATGATAAATATAAGGGTGAAGGGAATGAAAGTAAGGATAGACAATGAGTAATGCAAGAAACTGGGGCTATGAATCCTAGAGATGGTGAGACATCAAGAATACATCATAGAATCTTCAAATGTTTAGAGCTTCATCAATGGAAGATGAATTTGTCCTGCTCTAGGTACTCAAAGAGAACTGAAACATAGAATAGATAAACGGTGAAAGTGAAGTTGCTCAGTTGTGTCCGACTCTTTGCGACATCATGGACTGTAGCCTACCAGGTTCCTCCATCCATGAAATTTTCCAGGCGAGAATACTGGAGTGGGTTGCCATTTCCTTCTCCAGGAGATCTTCCCGACCCAGGAATCGAACCTGGGTCTCCCTCATTGTAAGCAGACGCTTTAACCATCTGAGCCACCAGGGAAGTCCAAGATATATGGTAGGAAGTATATTTCAGTTCACTATTTCATAATTTAAAAGAGTTTTTTCTAACTATGTAACAGATTATCATGTAAACCAGTCTTCAAACTGAGGGGCTTATGTCCCTGGAAGTACATTGAGATTTTTCTAGGGGTCTATGGGGATGTAGACCTAATTAACACCTAGAAAAGTTTTAGTTTTAGTTTTGGAACTAACACCCAAAAAAGATGTCCTTTTCATTATAGGGGACTGGAATGCAAAAGTAGGAAGTCAAGAAACACCTGGAGTAACAGGCAAATTTGGCCTTGGAATATGGAATGAAGCAGGGCAAAGACAGAGTTTTGCCAAGAAAATGCACTGGTCATAAAAAACACCCTCTTCCAACAACGTAAGAGAAGACTCTATACATGGACATCACCAGATGGTCAACACTGAAATCAGGTTGATTATATTCTTTGCAGCCAAAGATGGAGAAGCTCTATACAGACAGCAAAAACAAGACCAGGAGCTGACTATGGCTCAGACCAAAACTCCTTATTGCCAAATTCAGACTTAAATTGAAGAAAGTAGGGAAGACCACTAGACCATTCAGGTATGACCTAAATCAAATCCCTTATGATTATACAGTGGAAATCAGAAATAGATTTAAGGGCCTAGATCTGATAGATAGAGTGCCTGATGAACTATGGAATAAGGTTCATGACATTGTACAGGAGACAGGGATCAAGACCATTCCCATAGAAAAGAAAAGCAAAATGGCTGTCTGGGGAGGCCTTACAAACAGCTGGGAAAAGAAGAGAAGCAAAAAGCAAAGGAGAAAAGGAAAGACAGAAACATCTGAATGCAGAGTTCCAAAGAATAGCAAGAAGAGATAGACTTCTTCAGCGATCAATGCAAAGAAATAGAGGAAAACAATAGAATGGGAAAGACTAGGGATCTCTTCAAGAAAATCAGAGATACCAAAGGAACATTTCATGCAAAGATGAGCTCGATAAAGGACAGAAATGGTATGGACCTAACAGAAGCAGAAGATATTAAGAAGAGATAGTAAGAATACACAGAAGAACTGTACAAAAAAGATCTTCACGACCCAGATAATCACAATGGTGTGATCACTCACCTAGAGCCAGACATCCTGGAATGTGAAGTCAAATGGGCCTTAGAAAGCATCACTAGGAACAAAGCTAGTGGAGGTGATGGAATTCCAGTTGAGCTATTCCAAAACCTGAAAGATGATGCTGTGAAAGTGTTGCACTCAATATGCCAGCAAATTTGGAAAACTCAGCAGTGGCCACAGGACTGGAAAAGGTCAGTTTTCAATCCAATCCCAAAGAAAGGCAATGCCAAAGAATGCTCAAACTACCGCACAATTGCACTCATCTCACATGCTAGTAAAGTAATGCTCAAAATTCTCCAAGCCAGGCTTCAGCAATATGTGAACCATGAACTTCCTGATGTTCAAGCTGGTTTTAGAAAAGGCAGAGGAACCAGAGATCAAATTGCCAACATCTGCTGGATCATGGAAAAAGCAGGAGAGTTCCAGAAAAACATCTATTTCTGCTTTATTGACTATGCCAAAGCCTTTGACTGTGTGGCTCACAATAAACTGTGGAAAATTCTGAAAGAGATGGGAATACCAGACTACCTGACCTGCTTCTTGAGAAATTTGTATGCAGGTCAGGAAGCAACAGTTAGAACTGGACATGGAACAACAGACTGGTTCCAGATAGAAAAAGGAGTTCATCAAGGCTGTATATTGTCACCCTGTTTATTTAACTTATATGCAGAGTACATCATGAGAAATGCTGGACTGGAAGAAACACAAACTGGAATCAAGATTGCCAGGGGAAATATCAATAACCTCAGATATGCAGATGACACCACCCTTATGGCAGAAAGTGAAGAGGAACTCAAAAGCCTCTTGATGAAAGTGAAAGTGGAGAGTGAAAAAGTTGGCTTAAAGCTCAACATTCAGAAAACGAAGATCATGGCATCCGGTCCCACCACTTCATGGGAAATAGATGGGGAAACAGTGGAAACAGTGTCAGACTTTATTTTTTTGGGCTCCAAAATCACTGCAGATGGTGACTGCAGACATGAAATTAAAAGACGCTTACTCCTTGGAAGGAAAGTTATGACCAACCTAGAAAGCATGTTCAAAAGCAGAGACACTGCTTTGCCAACAAAGGTTCATCTAGTCAAGGCTATGGTTTTTCCTGTGGTCATGTATGGATGTGAGAGTTGGACTGTGAAGAAAGCTGAATTGATGCTTTTGAACTGTGGTGTTGGAGAAGACTCTTGAGAGTCCCTTGGACTGCAAGGAGATCCAACCAGTCTGTTCTGAAGGAGATCAGCCCTGGGATTTCTTTGGAACGAAGGATGCTAAAGCTGAAACTCCAGTACTTTGGCCTCCTCATGCGAAGAGTTGAGTCATTGGAAAAGACTCTGATGCTCGGAGGGATTGGGGCAGAAGGAGAAGGGGACGACAGAGGATGAGATGGCTGGATGGCATCACTGACTTGATGGACGTGAGTCTCAGTGAACTCTGGGAGATGGTGATGGACAGGGAGGCCTGGCATGCTGCGATTCATGGGGTCGCACAGAGTCAGACACGACTGAGCGACTGATCTGATCTGATCTGATCTGATGGGGATGTATAATATTGGAAGAATCATTTCCCATATCCTCAACCTCTATGTGTAATTTTTCCCAAAATGTGTCTATCTGAGATTAAAACTTATCCTATGTCACCTCTCTTTGTATTTCTCTTACTTTATTGTCTTAAGGAAAAATCTACATTCAAACCTCTTCCTCAGCCTTACTGTCATGCATTGCTCAGGGTGTACAGTCCTTTGAGGAACCAACAAAGGAATACTTTGAGGATGTATAACTCCTGAGGAAGTGACAGCAAAGCAGAAAGTTCATCTGTAAAAAATATTGATAGGATAGTGCCTTATTTCATCCAGGTAACAGACTCATTTTAAGGCTCTATATCTATCAATATATTGATTTATCTTAGAATTAGAATTTAGAAATGAAATGGTTGTCACAGGGATACAAATAGTCTGGTTTATTTAAATTGAAAAATGAATTTGGATTATTTTTCTCACAGAAAGTAAGCCTGATTCGTCTATTTGAATAGACAATTTGAACTGCATTTTTATGATAGATATTATGGAAGACATATTTACAAATTGAATGGACTAAATCTATCAATTTGGATGTTTTAACAAAATATATTTAAAATACTTGCATGATATGGTATATACCAGAAATTACATTCTTTATAACTGTTAACTTATAATTTAAAAGTTTTCAATGTCAAATTAAAATGTGCAAAGGGGTCTATGATTCACCAAAATTCTTTTAGGGAGTATTCAGCAGAAAAAAGCTCTTTGAACATTTCTATTCTAAAGTGTCCAGTTCCCATGACACCATCTGTTCATGCGTGCCCAGTCCTGTCTGACTCTTTGTGACTCCATGGAATGAATAGCTTGTGAGGCTCCTCTGTTCAAGGAATTTTTTAGGCAAGAATATTGGAATGGGTTGCCATTTCCTCCTCCAGGGGATCTTCCCCACCCAGGGATTGAACCTGCATCTCCTGTGTCTCCTGAATTGCAGGTGGATTGTCTACTCACTGAGCCATCCAGAAAGACCCATGACACAGTCTAGGACTCAAACAGAAACTAGACGCATCAGGGAGATTTCTGATATAGGAGATCTCTTCATATAGGAGATTTCTTCCTAGAGTAGGAATTTAAATCAGGTGGCTTCTCTGACTTTAAGAAAGGTTGCAAGTCCACATATCTTTATGTACCCATCAGGGCATTTCTGATCTCAAGCTGTGTAAGTATATGCTTCATCCTTTTATATGTCATAATAGAGCATTCTCCATTCAAGTCTCAGACCCATTTAAATCTGAGTTATTTGTACAGAAAGTCAAGATTCCCTTTGCTACATTATCCTTGACTGGAAAATTCATTCATCCAGTGAATATTCACTGTGTGCCTAACATGTGCCTCAAATTGTGCTAGGTGCTTAGTACATCAGTGACCAAAAAAAAAAAAAAAAGCCCCTGTAATTAGGAACCTGTATTCTAATTACACATATGTCCACATTTTTGTCATTTAGCCAAATATAAAGAATGTTTGATCCTCTTCTTTTTTCTAACAGCTTTAAATGAAATACCATGCATGTCAAAAAATGGAATGTAAACTAAGTAGATGGATGGATGTGAAGCTAAGAGGTTGATGGGTTAAGACCAGCAGATATCAAGCAACCCTTAAGATCTTTGTGATCAACAGCTCTGACAAAATGAGAGTTTTGGATCATGATCAGAAACCCACTGGCATATGCTTCTTTCAAGTGCTGTAGGCTGTGAATCTGTCTTTCACAAGAAAGATAAACAAAATATTTCCACCATGCACAAAAAGATATGCCTAAACCAGAGTTTTTTGATCTTGGCAATATTAGCATTTGGAGCCAGATAATTCTTAGTTGTCTTAGGCATGGGGTAAGCAGAATTCTAAGGATGGTCCCCCTTGGCTACACCCCTCTCATTGTTCAATCAAAAACTAATCTAAATACTATGAAGTGATTTTTTGGAGATTAATTAATTCCCATAAAGTTGACCTTAAAATATAAAGATTATTTACATAGGCCTGATCTGGTTAAGTAAACACTTTTAAAAAAGAGTTTTCTCTAGCTGGTAACAGAAGAGGAAAACAGAAATTCAAAGCACAAATTCACAAAAACATGCTATTATGGCATTTATTATGGATGGCAGGGGACAGAAGCTAACTAATACGGATGCCCATTAGGCTCTAACAATGTCTGACATCCAGCAGGGAAATGAGGACATCAGTCTTACAACAGCAAGAAGCTGAATTCTGCCAACAACCTGAATGATCTTAGAAAAAGGATTCTTCCACAGAGATTCCATATAAGAGCCCGGCTTGGCCAACACCTTGATTTCAGCCCTGTGAGACTCTAAATAGAGAACCTGCTTGCTCACCCCTCCCAATTCTCTCAGATTTCTGACCTATGGAGCTCTGAGACAATACCTGAGTGCTGCTTAGAGCTGCTGTGTTACACAACAATAGGAGGCTAACACATATGTTTAGCAGCATTCCAGGTCTCGTTCCACTAGATACTCTCAGTACCCCTCCCCAATGTGACAATCAAATTTATCTCTATACATTACTCAATGTCATGGAGGTGAGGGTGTGAAATTACTGTGGTTGAGAACCTCTGGCCTATACATAGAACCTCTCTCTGTACAGTTACAGAGACAATAATTCAAAGAAAGAGGTGGGCATCTTGAGCCCTACGCATATTTTATGACCATTCCAATTACTGTTTTCTCTGAATTATTGAATTTGGCCAAGAGAGAATCTGATGTAGAGTGAGGAATTCTCTAGTTAATCAATCTGCAACAAATTTTAAAAACATTAGGACCCAAGGATCAATCAAGAGTGTTTGGAAGAGAATAAGTAGTGCCAACAAAATTGTTACCTTTCATGGTAAATGAAGGTTCATGCAAAGAAAGGGGAAGTAATCTTGCAGGATTTGAGCATAGCTTTGTATTTTGTTTTCTGTAACACAAAAAGCTCACAGCAAGAGAGAAACACTTGGCTTGGGTCACATATCTGTTGGTGGGCACATGATGTTCAATGCTCTGGAAGATTCCAGTGGAACACGTAATAGTAAATGACTTATTCCACATTGTGGGTGTCCATCTCAACTCCTTCTGTTTCTTTCTTCGTTATGAAGCAAAGATTTTTGTATTTGTTTTGCGAATCAAGAAAGAAAGCCAAATGGCTTCATGGTTTTCAAACTCATCTTTTATACTTTCTTTTTTTCATTGTTTATATATCATTTTATGCTTGAAAAGAAAACAAAGGAAGCAATGTGAATATGGCTTTAAAGGAGCCTGGGAGTTACCAACCCTGAAGTATGACTGACTAGAAAAGAATATATGAGACAGCTTAGATTTCTTCCTGTACTCTAAGTTAATTTTCCTCTACATCAGTTGCTATCAGCTATGTTTTTATTACTATAACAGAAGATATTGGGAGCAGACAAAAGCAATAATGAAGTAGCAGAAGGAGTATGTTGAAGAGGCACACGATATAAGCAAATGAATATGTTTGTATGTTTATTTGTTTCATTGGAACTTAGATATTCTCCAGAAATATCTTTTATGCCACTGAATGAAAAATCATGATGTTTTGAATCACTTTTAGTTAAAAGACACTCCTACATCCCTTTAAATCAGAACATAATGTCAATTCAGTAATTAGACTATATAGTCTACGATATAAAAATTTAAAAACTGATTAATTGTATATTTTCTCTTTCCTCACAGCTTGGATTTATTTTAAAATGAAAACCTTGTTGCTGTTGTTGTTCAGTCACTAAGTCGTGTCCAGCTCTGTGACCCCATGGACAACAGCACACCAGGTTTCCCTGCCCTTCATTATCTCCCAGAGTTTGCTCAAATTCATGCTCATTGAGTCGGTGGTGCTATCTAGCCATCTTATCTTCTGTCACCCTTTCTCCTCTTGCCTTCAAACTTTCCCAGCGTCAGGGTCTTTTCCAATGGGTCAGCTCTTTGTATCAGATGGCCAAAGTATTGGAGCTTCAGCTTCAGCATCAGCCCTTCCAAAGAATATCTAGGGTTGATTTCCTTTAGGATTGACTGGTTGGATCACCTTTCTGTTCAAGGGACTCTCAAAAGTCTGCTTCAGCACCACAATTCAAAAGCATCAGTTCTTCAGTGCTCAACCTTCTTGATGGTCCAACTCTCACATCCATACATGACTACTGGAAAAACCATAGCTTTGACTATAAGGACCTTTGTTGGCAAAGTAAGGTGTCTGCTTTTTAATATGCTGTCTAGGTTTGTCATAGCTTTTCTTCCAAGGAGCAAGTGTCTTTTAATTTCATGGATGCTGTCAATTTCCACAGTGATTTTGGAGTCCAAGAAAATAAAACTTGTCATGTTTCCACTTTTTCCCCATCAACTTGCCTGAAGTGATGGGACCGAATGCCATGATCTTAGCTTTTGGTTTGTTTGTTTGTTTTCAAGCTGAGATTTAAGCCAGCATTTTTTTCTTCTCTTTTACTCTCATTAAGAAGCTCTTTAGCTCCTCTTCACTTTCTGCCATTAGAGTGAAATGATATCATTTGCCTGTCTGAAGTTGTTGATATTTCTCCTAGAAATCTTGATTCCAGTTTATGACTCATGCAGCTTGGCATTTTGCATGATGTACTCTGCATAAAAAAAAAAATAAGTTAAATAAGTAGGATTACAATATACAACCTTGACATATTCCTTTCTCAATTTGGAACCAGTCAGTTGTTCCATGTCTGGTTCTAGCTGGTGTTTCTTTACCTGAATCAGGTTTTTTAGGAGAAAGATAAGGTGATCTAGTATTCCCATGTCTTCAAAAATTGTCCACAGTTTGTCGTGATACACACAGTCAAAGGCTTTAGTGTAGTCAATGAAGCAGAAGTAGATGTTTTTCTGGAATTCCCTTGCTTTCTGTATGATCCAAGAAATGTTGGCAATTTGATCTTGGTTCCTCTGTCTTTTCTAAACCCAGTTCGTACATGTGGAAGTTCTCAGTTCAGGTACTTATTTTAAAATGAAAGCCTAGAGCCATAAAAATTAGTATTTGACTTGATTTCTGTATATTTGGCTTGTATTTCTCCTCTTTTTTCCTCCCTCCTCATCCCTAGATTGTTAAATAGTTTCTTTTATCTCTGGAATCAAAGCAAAGGGGAGGAAAAATGGTAACAGGATAGGAAAATTTTACCCTGATTGATTCTGTCCCAAGATACCTTTACACTCTTGAGTCCTGATAGGTCTCCAGGTTGACTCAAGATGGAGAACCTCCTCCCTGACATGCTGACATTCAGCCCTTAGCTCAGTTGTCATCAGTGACATTTCTTCACCCCTCCCCACCCCAGGAATCTATTCAGGGTTTTGCTGCTTAATTCTAAAAGAAAACTTAGGAAAGAGTGTTCAACACTGATCCAAGAAATCTCCCATCTGAAGAGCAAAAGAGCTGAGTATTTATATAGCAATTGCATTTCATTTGATGCAGGCCATCAGTTTCCAAGCTTCAGATAACTATGCCAGCAGCATATTAGCATGGACTACAGGAGTCCTTCCCAGTATATTAAAACCGATGTCATGGGGAAGAGTAGGTAATCCCTGCATATTGAAATTCTTTGTTTTCAGTCTTACAGTCCTCCCTGCTGGGTGGAACCCTCAAAGTCCACTTTCAAGTATGTTTTCCTGATTCTACCAGGACATATTTTCCAAGTCTTATAACTCTTTTGAGATAATTCCTTTTTTCCTGGAGCATGGAAATTATTTTTCCAAGAGTGCAAGCTGAGTTTCTATCCTAGTTATTATCCTAGAATCTATAAGTGGGATAGAGGTAAACTTTGAAGAAGATAAGCATCATCTCATGAAGAGATGTCTTATGACATCTCATGATTTGTCTGCAATGAGAAAATCTATAATCCTATAACAACAAGAAGTGAACCATTTCTATAGGCCTAGGTGTTCAAGAGAATCTACAAATTCAATGTTTTCAAGTTTATCTGCCACAAATATCCCCACCTCAGATGTCAGAGCCACAGTTCTTTGCTATCAAGGCCCCAATTTTAGCATAAGAGATTTGGCATGGCTGAGAATTGTCTTTACAATTCTACCTTTTCCACTCAGGTCTGCATCCAATTTTTAGCTAGATCTGCCTCTGGCTATAGGAAATATGGTCTGTTCAAATGCCGTATCTGAAGTCTTCTGAGATTCATACTGAGAATAATTTGGTGGTTGATGAATTGAGCCTGTCTTTTTTTTCCCCTTAAAAATTAACAATAACCAATTCCACAGTCCTCATAATTACCATTGCCACTATATCAAAAAAATGCTGAGATACTGTATAAGCTTAAACTACATTCCAATTCACCATAGATAAGAATACTTATAATTGTGATGCTCAACCTGCCAAGGATCATCATCACCTCTCTTATCACCACCAGTAATAGGTCCCTTTTTGTGACTTGGTTGGCGAGTTCCAGAATCCTTTCATAAGGGTGTTCTTCCTTTGATCTTCTTTAGTGCTCATTGTCTTAGTTTGAATTCCTCCAAAAGTAGACCCTTAGGTGAGGATTTGAATGCAAATAGTTTTGGGGACTTTCAGAGAAATAGCAGCAGGGTAATGAGGGAGGAGTAAACCATCAGTGAAGAGCACAACACAAAACCAGCTGCCATTAGAATTACATTTATGTCCACAGGGAACAAGGCAGAGAGTGTCAAACACGTGCCTCAGGAATATCCCAGCTTAGAAGCAAGAGAACTGTGGTATTAGTATGTATACAAATACACTTTGTGCTCACACTTCAACTTGTTCTAGGACTGCTCCAAGGAGGAATTAATTCCCTGACACTTCTGGTCTATCCCAGGCAGAGTGGCCCCCTCCAGTTCTAGAAAAGTCTTTAGGACTGGAGTTACTAGGAGGACACTGAGATGGAAGGGCCTGAGTGACATATGTGAAGCACTGGCAGCATCTGCTATAAGTTCCTCTATGTGGCCCAGTCTACTCCATCAGAATCATTCACGTACCTTCTCCAGATGAGATCAAGGAACACAGATTAATGAGATTTGAGTAACCATCTTCTACTTCTATCACCAAAGCAGTCTGTCAGACTTGTCTTCTAGATATCCTGCCTGAAAATCAGACCCAAGGAAACAGGGCTGCCCTTCCCACCAACTTCTGCAGTAACATATACATCTAGCTCTCCAAAGGGCCACACAGACCACCATCCCCATTGGGTTGAAGTAAGGGAAAGAAGTAAAGACATTAAACAAAGCGATAGCCAACTCCTAAGAAATCTTTTCGCCTATCTTCCCACCTCTCCTTATTATGACCCATTTTTACATCTTTGGTATGGTAAGGGACCAAGGATCATGAATGAAATACTGAATATTTCTATTATAAATTATGGCACATTAATATCAAGGTTATTCTCACATTCTCTTTTGTACTTAGTATCTTCTAACTCTATGACTCAGTAGACATGGAGGCAGGAAGAATTCTAGTCTAATATTTCCTTACTCTAGCAATTGATATTATAGCCTGAACCAACACGTTTCTCAGAATAGTCAGTATTAGAGCTAACAGTGGAGAATTTTCAAAGTGATTTCACAAAAGATGCTGATGAGGGTGGGAAGGGATCATGGAGGGCACTAATATTTACCAAATACCAGGCACTGTACATGTGTTTTCATCTTTACAACAGCTCTGCAACCTAGGGTTGGCTATTTCCACTTGTGTGGTGGAATTGGGCTAAAGTCTTGCCCAAAGCACATATATTGTTAGTAATTGCTTAGGCATAGACTAAAATGCTCCACTTGTCTTGCTCCAAAACCCACAATCATTCATTATACCAGGGAGAGAGATCACAAACTCTAAATGTTTCTAGAAACCAAGGATAGAAAATAAATATGAGTTATATATAAATCTTTATTTATATATACAGAGTGTGTATGTGTGTGTGTGCATCAGGATATAAGAGAGTTCAGTTCAGTTCAGTTCAGTCTCTCAGTCGTGTCCGACTCTTTTTGACCCCATGAATCACAGCACGCCAGGCCTCCCTGTCCATCACCAACTCCCAGAGCACACTCAAACTCACGTCCATCAAGTCAGTGATGCCATCCAGCCATCTCATCCTCTGTTGCCCCCTTTTCCTCCTGCCCCCAATCCCTCCCAGCATCAGAGTCTTTTCCGATGAGTCAACTCTCCACATGAGGCGGCCAAAGTACTGGAGTTTCAGCTTTAGTATCATTCCTTCCAAAGAACACCCAGGGCTGATCTCCTTTAGAATGGACTGGTTGGATCTCCTTTTCAGTCCAAGGGACTCTCAAGAGTCTTCTCCAACACCACAGTTCAAAAGAGAGTTAGAAGGGTTAACCAGAGAAAGCATATCCACGTGATGACCAGACAAAACAAAACAAACATCACCAGCTGGATCATACAGACGAGCCCCTCAGTTCAGTCCAGTTCAGTCGCTCAGTCATGTCTGACTGTTTACAGACCCATGAACCACAGCACGCCAGGCCTCCCTGTCCATCACCAACTCCCAGAGTCCACCCAAACCCATGTTCATCAAGTCGGTGATTCCATCCAACCATCTCATCCTCTGTCATCCCCTTCTCCTCCTGCCCTCAATCTTTCCCAGCATCAGGGTCTCTTCAAATGAGTCAGCTCTTCGCATCAGGTGGCCAAAGTATTGGAGTTTCAGCTTCAACATCAGTTCTTCCAATGAACACCCAGGACTGATCTCCCTTAGGATGGACTGGTTGGATCTCCTTGAAGTCCAAGGGACTCTCAAGAATCTTCTCCAATACCACAGTTCAAAAGCATCAATTCTTTGGCACTCTGCTTTCTTTATAGTCCAACTCTCACATCCATATATGACTACTGGAAAAAAAATAGCTTTGACCAGACGGACCTTTTTTGGCAAAGTAATGTCTCTGCTTTTTAATATGCTCTCTAGGTGGGTCATAACTTTCCTTCCAAGGAGTAAGTGCCTTTTAATTTCATGGCTGCAGTCAGCATCTGCATTGATTTTGGAGCCCCCAAAAATAAAATCAGCCACTGTTTCCACTGTTTCCCCATCTATTTGCCATGAAGTTATGGGACCAGATGCCATGATCTTAGTTTTCTGAACGTTGAGCTTTAAGCCAACTTTATCACTCTCCACTTTCACTTTCATCATGAGGCTTTTTAGTTCCTCTTCACTTTCTGCCATAAGGGTGGTATCATCTGCATATCTGAGGTTATTGATGTTTCTCCCGGCAATCTTGATTCCAGCTTGTGCTTCCTCCAGCCCAGCATTTCTCATGATGTACTCTGCATAGAAGCTAAATAAGCAGGGTGACAATATACAGCCTTGATGTACTCCTTTTTCTATTTGGAATCAGTCTGTTGTTCCATGGCCAGTTCTAACTGTTGCTTCCTGACCTGCATATAGGTTTCTCAAGAGGCAGTTCAGGTGGTCTGCTATTCCCATCTCCTTCAGAATTTTCCACAGTTTATTGTGACCCACATAGTCAAAGGCTTTGGCATAGTCAATAAAGCAGAAATAGATGTTTTTTCTGAAACTCTTGCTTTTTCGATGATCTAGCGGATATTGATAATTTGATCTCTGGTTCCTCTGCCTTTCCTAAAACCAGCTTGATAATGAATCCCTCTTTGCTGATTCAGACCAACTTCAGCTTTTGTTGTTCAGTCGCTAAGTCATGTCCAACTTTTTGAGACCCCATGAACTGCAGCATGCCAGGCTTACCTGTCCTTCAGTATCTCCCATAATTTGCTCAAACTCATGTCCAACTTCAGTAGCAGATTTGACTCTTTGTGACCCTTTGGACTGTAGCCCACCAGGCTTCTCTGTCTATGAGATTCCCCAGCAAGAATACTAGAGTGGGTTGCCATGCCCTCCTGCAGGGGATGTTCTTGACCCAGGAATCAAAGCCAGGTCTCCTGCACCACATGCAGATTCTTTAACCACTGAACCACCTGTGAAGCCCATATCCCCATCTAGCCACCACTAATACTGAAAACTTTTATGAATCTTTTAATCTCTGTAAGCCTCAGTTTCTGCCCTCATAACTTGAGAACAAACTCCTGCTTTATAGTATATGGTCATTTTTTTAAACATATCTGGAAACTTCCCAGCACACAGAAGGCACTTGTCAAATGGAAATTCTCATACATCTCCAATGTAGAGTGGGATTCTAATCCAGCCTACCTTTCCTTTCTCCAAACTTCCCTCTGTATTTTTAATGATTTTATATCACAGAAAAGGGAAGTAGATGATTTGAACATCCGAAGCACTTAAAGAATATACACAGACCTCATGGATTATTTGATATTATGAAGGCAAGATGTCAAGATAGGTGATGTAAAATCAATCTTCACCTGACATCAGTGTTAAAAGGTCAGAGGATTGCCACAGGAAAAAGAGAGATGGCCACTGCACACTCAGGTTTGATAGGTTAAAGAAAATGGGGGCTATTTGATTCATATTATTCGAAACATAGGCATATTTTCTTTCAGATAAATTCATGATCATTATTAACATCAAGAAGCCAAATATCAAAAAAGGGCAGATATTCTAAAAAGAAGTCATAATTTATACAATTTTTGCATCACAGGATACATTTTGTCATTGTTATGTTGATTTATAAAGATCTTTCAAGTGCAATACTTTTATTAGGAATTTGATTAGATAATCCAAAGAAACTTATGTTTCTCCTTCTTTAATGAAAAAAAAAAAAGAGAACTCTTGGGATTATAATGGTCTCAGATCTCACAAGAACAGCTCTTGCTCTTAAGATTTGAGTTTTCCACCAGAGCACTGAAGCTTAATACATTGTAATCCATTATTTAAACCAGATATTATGTCAACAGGAGCTCATTTGTTCCTCAGAACATTAACATAATTCAAAATTATCTCCACATCTGTCATTCTTTCTAACAATAGCAAATTGCCATTAAGTTCTCAACCACACTGTAATTCACTAGTAGCAAAATTTAAAGAGAACTTAAGGCTGATGTCCTTCCCAGACTCATAGTAAGTTATGATGTCCTTCTCAGACTCATAGTAAGTTATTATTTAAACAGTGACAGTATTATTTAAACAGGAACCCTCTGAATCTACAATAAAGAGAGACAGGGAGAGAGAAAGAGAGAGAAGCAGAGTCTTTGGATTCTAATGACCTGATGACCTGGCACTCCTCGTTTATAACATTTATCACGTTCCTAAAATTACTCACCAATATGTACAACTCCTTCTTTGGACAGCAGGGCCCTGGAAGGAAAGCATCATGTTTGATTCCTCTTCTGTGCTGTCTGGAATAGATGCATCATAAATAAAAGCCACAAACATACTCATTTCCATTAATATCTTTTAGCTTCCTTCCAAAAGTTATGCATACAAAGAACTGAGCAGATGGATTTGAGTTTTGCTTCTTCCATGTCCCCTGGTTCATTTTGATGATGAAGATCAAAATCATCGAAAGAGAAAGCAATAGCATGAAGCAGAAACAGAGTTCCCAAAAAGCAGGGGGTGGAAAAAGTGCTTTACAAAAGCACTTTCTGATATGTCCTTATTCTACACCCTAGAGGAAGAGCTCTAGAGAAACAGCTGAAAGCAAGAAAAATATAAGCAATAAAGGGAAAGGGGACAAAAAGTCACTGAATAACTACTATAATATACAGTATTTGCAAACATGATCCCATTTTATCCTTGGCAACACTTCCATGGGTTCAAGAATTATCTCCATTTTTGCAATTATCTCTTCCAGATGGGAGAAAATAAGAGGTTAAGTAATTTTACCAAGGGCACACAACTAATACGTGATAAAATCAGGATTCAAACTCAAGTCTGCCTGTCTACAAAGCCTGCTGTATTACCGCAAGTGAATACATCCTCTACTGGCCAGGCTCCTGATCCCAGGAGTGGCTACACTTGGTTCCTGGCCAGTAGAGGATGTATCCACTTGAGTTAATAGAAAAAGCAGGCTTAAGTCCCAAGAGCCAGGAGATTTAGGTATCAGAAAATGTAGATCTGATATACCTGTAGCATTTAGTCACTAGGACCCAAAGGGTTAACCTGCTCTTTGTTGAACCTATGTTATGGTTCATCACTCAGTCCTGTCTGACCATGCTGCTCTATCCATGGGGAATCTCTAGGAAAGAATACTGGAGTGGGTTGCCATGTCCTCCTCCGGGGGATCTTCCCAACCTGGGGATTGAACTCAGGTCTCCTGCATTGCAGGTAGATTCTTTACTGTCTGAGTCACCAGGGAAGCCCTTGCTGAGCCTATGGGCACTGTATTTTCAATGATCCAGCACCCAACAGATGAGGAGCTGTAGTCAGTTTTATTTAATGCACAGTGCCCCTATTATTTGTTTCTGCATTGATAAAATGTATTAAATGTTCTACAAAGCCTTATATAATTTACATCTGTTTATTTGAAATCCAGTTGTTAAAAACAAAACTCATAAAGAATTTACTTCTACTTCTTTCTTCCAGCCAGGGCTTTACCTCTGACAGCTTGAGTGGGACCATTCTGAAGTGTGAGATTTTCTTCTTATGCAGTCCATCCTCTCTAAAGATTTGGCAATGGAAGCTGTCCTCGGAGGATTTGCAGCCTGGAGCTGGAGACCTGCCTATTCCTGGCTCATTTCATGTGAAGAACAGAGACTCCAAATATCACCCAACAGAGGAAAAGGGATCCCAGGGAATTCAAAGGTGACTCCTGGCTGAGGCTTGCCTGGATCTTGCTCTTATGCTATACTTCCTCCTACAAGAAACCACTCTTAACAATCTCATTAAGGGCACCAGTTCTTTTAAGTATTCCTTAACATTACCTTTCTGTGGGCTGCAGAATCTCAGAAGGCAGAATTGGGACCACTGAGAGGCCAATTTTGATTCAACAGAAGACCTAGCTTTCAGATAATTATTGTTGAATGGGGAAATAGTTGAATTGGCAGAGGGTTTGAGATTGATCTATATTAATTTCTAAGGTCAAAGTTTAAATTCCATGATTTACAATTTTTAACTATAACCAGTAGTATTGTAGGGCCTAAAGGAAGGGGACCTAGAAAAGGGAAGTCTCAGTGAGATGTTCAGTCCTAAAGGGCTGCGACTTAGTGGTTCTCCTGTGGTTCTCTTAGTGGTTCTCTGATACAGAGTCCTGTAAAGTACAGTGCGATCCTGAGTGCCTGGGAAAAAAAAAAAAAAAAGATTTGCAGAGGGTCAGAACCCAAATGGGCTTCAAGGAGAACAACTTATGAAAGAAGGAGCTACATGTTGGAGGTCACTAAAGAACTGGTTACCATGAGTTCAGTCTCTAAATTAGAAAGAGACAAACCCATCCCATCACCACTCCCTGCAAAAGAAACAAATCTTTGTTGGTAGACTCAGGGGCTATAAATCACTAAAGCCAGAGCTGAGGCAGACTCAAAATCAGAAGCTTGTAGAAAAAAGTTAGGGGAAGTTAGGAGTGGGCCAGTCACATGGAGAAGGTATGGAGCAAGCCTGGTCTAGGCTGAATCTCCTGGGCACTGGATTTCCAGTACAACCAACAGTGCTCTGCCCATCTTGAAGTAACAGGCCCACTCAATACCCGAGGCAATGACCACCTGCACCTTGACTTTGCTGAGTTTCAGTCCCACTGAGTAGCTGCCTACAAAGGTGCTGTAACTTGATTATAATCTCCTCCTGTTTTGAAGTTAGCATCTTCCAGAGATATCTGCTGATATCAAGATAGGAAGGTATGTGACAACTTTGTAGGTTTTTCAATGTCTAAATGTCAAGTCTACTATCTTTGTCACTTGATCTCTCTGCCTCATTTTTGATTTAACATGACACTGTGACATTCATTCTTTCTGACCTTCAGAAATAACAGAAGGCTTTAGAAAAGGCATAGGCTTTGGTGTCTGATAAACTTGGGTCTGAAATATGTCACTGTCACTTAACCAACTGTGCAAACACGGATTTATTTTTTTTTTTTTTTTCTTCCAATTTTATTTTATTTTTAAACTTTACATAATTGTATTAGTTTTGCCAAATATCAAAATGAATCCTCCACAGGTATACATGCGCTCCCCATCCCGAACCCTCCTCCCTCCTCCCTCCCCATACCATCCCTCTGGGCCGTCCCAGTGCACCAGCCCCAAGCATCCAGCATCATGCATCGAACCTGGACTGGCAACTCGTTTCCTACATGATATTTTATATGTTTCATTGCCATTCTCCCAAATCTTCCCACCCTCTCCCTGTCCCACAGAGTCCATAAGACTGTTCTATACATCAGTGTCTCTTTAGCTGTCTCGTACACCAGGTTATTGTTATTTTTTTAAACCCTCAGAAACTCAACCTTAAATTTGTTCATCTACAAAATGGGAATGATAATAACTTCCAAAAAGGGTTCAGAATTGAGATAACGGAGAATTCCAAGTGAAGAGTTGTATGGGATCATGGAGATGCTCAGGAAATGTTCATTCTCTGCCTCTCCCCTCTTTCTGTGCCCCTGTAGACTACACTATGTCCTTTAAGAAGCCAGATTTCTCCCACAAGTTGTGACACTTTGACAATAGATCACATTTTCAATGATGGCTATGTGATCCATATAAAATAAAGCATGTTCTGCCAACTAAATAAATAGAGAAGAGACATGTACTTATTCCTGTTCTAATTTAATCTGCCTGAGTGCCTGAAGGTCTTTGTGAGGTAAATATTGTTTTCACTTTGACCTTGGTGTAGCATTCCCATTTAATGTGTCTCAGTTGGCCCTTTGATGTCATGCTGATGCCTCCATAATAGATTGAAAGCTCTGTGTTGAGAAGAGAGATTAGCAAGATCTAATAACCAGTAAATACCTGTCTACCCTGGATGACTGGAGATTGGAATGTTCTGTAGAAGTTGCTGTTCTGCAGAATAAAGAGTAGGCACCTAATTCTGAACTGCCAATTTTAAAGATAGGACCTATAACAACACACAACCAGTCTTACCAGACTTGGCCATTTGGGACCTCCTTAGAGGCTACAGAACAGGGAGACCATGGGGAGGAGGAGCAACAGCTCAGGCTCGCAGAAGAGAATGAGTCAAGTTGTGTACTCACATGTTCTGGAAATGCTTTGACAGCACCTTTGATTCTATATTTCCTTGTTTCTTGTTTCTTCCTTATTAAAACTTAGAAAAGATATTTGTTCTAGACTTCCCTCCATAAGATTTAAAAAGTATTTACACAAAACGCTCAATTTGACAGTTCAGTGAAAAAAACTGCTTATGTCCAGTGGTTCAGTGATTCAGGAAGTGTTCATTCTCTGACTCTTCCCTCTTTCTACAGTGCCACTGTAGACTATACTATGTCCTTTAAGAAGCTAGGTTTCTCCCACAAGGTGTAACACTTTGATTAATTGTTCAGTACAGGCCACACCTTCCCATCCTTGGTTCCATGTAAAGAGATCCAGATATTCAGGAACTAAAGTATACTGCCTTGATATCCAGATAGCTTATTTCTTTAGAAGTAACTTCTTCTTTAGTCTTTTAAAGAGAATTTAAAATGTAAAATGTTTAGAAAATACATCCAAGAGGAACCAAAAGGAAAAAAAGAAAAAAAGAGCAGTATCCTTAATTTACCATTTGGAGATACCCGGTACTAGTATTCTGAGAGTTTTTTTTTTTTTCCAAAGCATAAATTAACTCAGGCAGAACTTTTTAAAAATAGGTTCATGAAATATAAACTGCAGTGGTATCTAATCCTTTGCCTTCTCAACAATATTTTGTGAACTATGTTAATATTCTTCCTCAACATATATTTTAATGATAGCAAGGAATTCCACACATCATAAACCATAGCTTATTCTGAAAACTAGTGACATTCTCATAGCAATGCTATTATTTAAAAAAAGAAAAAAAAAAAAGAACACTTTACAGCTAATCGTTTGCTTACATCCAAGCTTATTTTTCACAAGATTAATTCTTAGGAGTAGAATTGAAGAATCAAAGTCATTTTTAAAAAGCTTATATATTGTAAAACTTTTCTCCAAAGGTTTAAACCAACACTTCACTGGAAGTATACTGCTATGTGTGTGTCTGTTCCCAAGAAAATTGTGAAATTCTTGATGTCAGGGATTGTGTTATTCATCTTTATATCCTACATCTCTATGCTTTTGAACATTAAGTCACAGTAATACTTGATGATAAATGATTATTTAATGACTCATTGTTTAAACAAATATGTAATATGAAGCAAGTTTATGTCTCCGAGGCTCAGTTTTCTCTTTTGCAAAATAAGACTTTTGTGTTACATGTTTCTTAACATTCTGTGATTTTACATCTCTTGTGTAAAAACATGACCTAGATACCCTTGGGGAGGTTACCCATAAGTACAACATATAATCATGGTGATTGTACTGGAAAGTATATATCATATGTAAGTCAATTATAATTGTATAGAAATATGCACATGTGCTAAATATTCTGGGAGAATAAGGCTAGATGACATGATGGGACATTCCAGGAAGATGATGCTTAGCTAGACTCAAATCATCTGCTTTCTATCTTTAAAATTAGCCCATTTCCCACTCAGGATTTTGCAGTTTATTGACATCTAAAAAACAAGCAGTAGAATTATCTTGAAATTCAGTTTCCTTAAATAATTTCACCCAGGACAAGCAAGCCTATCCCACTAGATTTTAGGAACATTTTAAGTACTTTTAAATTACCTGGGGTAAAATTATATTTGTTGACTTTCATGTTTCCTGGCTAATTGGCTGTGAACATCTGTAGACCTGTCTTAATTCTTGGTGTAGAAATATTGATTCCCACCATTACTTATTACTTTATTAACTAATTGGTGGTTACTTATTGCAAAATGATAATGTGTCTTTTGCACTATTGGCAGGAAATGAGGCAATGTGGCATACACTACAATAGTAAGAGTAAACATGATCCTTTGAATGCAGAGAAAGAAAGCACCTACCTCTGGGAGTCAGGAAGCCTCACAGAAGATAATGCTTCAAATAATTCTTGAAGAATGAGCTCATGTGTAAAGTGGAATTGTATGGATGACAGTGTAGAGAACAGGATTAAACAGAAATAAAGCACAGAAAGTCACAGAAAGGAAACACAGAATGAAGGTTTATTTCTAGCTGGTAGATTGTCTATCAGTCTCCCCCTTGGTGAAATCTCTTCACTTCACCCTCATAGTTCTCCTCATAGAGTTTCACCCAGTGAGAAGTCCTGACTCATTCTCCTCTCTTTGCTGTATTTCCTGCCGTATTTCTTATTGCTTTCCTGTTGTGACCAGCTCTATGACAACTGCTTAATCCTAATTGTTTCCACTCTGCTGCTCTGGATGGATCTTGGAGATTCAGCTTCTATAGCATTATGGGTCAATTCATATCAAAGTTGTAGCCACCTTACTCTTTGAGTTTAAGAACTTCCTTGATCTGGGGAGAGAGGCCTTTTTAAAATGGTGTCAATCACTGTTACACTAGAACATTCTTTCTAGGCTCTGAAGCCATGCTTCTAAATACTGCACATGTTTTCCCCACTTCTCTTAGATGACATGTCCAGAGACTAACCTTGCTTAGCCATTAAATGTCTCTGAATCTACATCCACCCTTGTATCTTTTTGTGTCTCAAAATAAGTGTTCTTTCTTCTGCCCAAGAATAGTCTCTTCACTTGTGTCCTAAATGAGTGTTGCTAAATTAGAGAAGCATAGGAATCACTCAGAGACCTTGATAAAAATATAGATTCCCAAGATGCACTCAGCTGAATCTAAACTCCCAAGGGTTAAGAGTCAAGAATATGAAATTTAACAAGCTCCTTGATAATCCATTTCTTTGAGATAAAATGCTTCACATATACATTTAAAAGGTGGAGAGAGGCCATATAAGCAATGTGTATTCCAGGAGATCCAATGAAACCAACCAAGCTCTTTTGGGGACCATTTTTTGGGGGATTCCCAATAGCATTTGGGAACCATTTTTCTGAATTCCCAACAGCATCTGGATTCCCATACCTTCCTGTCTCTTTGGGAGCCTCTTTTTAAGGACCAGCTGCTCATGTAACTGAGCAGGACCCCATGAAGCTCCTGAGCATGAAAGCCTTTCTGTGTCCCTTGATTCTTGCTTGTAGGGAATAGATTCCAGAATCCATGACCTTCCCAGAGTTCCAAAGGGCAGTTTCAAAGAGTTGCTAATCAGGCAAGGGAGAAGATGTAGACAAGGGAGGAGACTACATGAGACCAAATTAAAAGAGTTCAGGCCCTGGACACACCTTGATCCTTACCAGCAACCTTGCCCTGAACCATTGCTGTAAAACTCCTCATCAAATTCCCCTAGGTTGAGACTCACAGTTTTTTGAGCCATGAGCCTCCTTTGCCTGGCAAAGCTAAAAACTATTCTTTGCAACTCTATTGCCAAGATTCAACCCAACACCATTGTACAGAGGTTGAGTTTTCCACATCAGTCTCTTAGTTCTTTCAGCTCAATTGCATCTCTTCAACCAATTATCTTCATGTATCAACTACTTCAAGAATCTCACTTAATATACCCTCTCTAGACTTTTCTCCTTACCCCTTATCTCTTGAACTTCTTTGATAGCTCACTTTCTTTATATTGATAACTATGTAGGAAAGAAGTCTCACTTCACATTAGTCTCTTTAATCTAATGCATTCTGATTTCCACACAACAAAGTCACAGAAAAAATGTTCTTATAAAGTCTATCACTAAGAACTGTTTTTTCTTGTTTTTGACCTGGTGCACAGAATTGACTTTATGACCCTCTATATTCATAGCAAGCTATAACCAATACTCTATGAAATGACTCTTTTTTTCTGGGAGGGTGCGGAATTCCATCTTTGTGATATCCCACTTCTACTCTTCTTACTTGTTCAGGTACCCAATTAACTTTATATGTATTTTTATATGCATACATGTTACCTAAGCTCATTTGAAAAGACCCTGATGCTGGGAAATATTGAAAGTGGGAGAAGGGGATGACAGAGGATGAGATGGTTGGATGGCATCACCGACTCAGTGGACATGAGTTTAAGTAAACTCCAGGAGTTGGTGATGGACAGGGAGGCCTGGCATGCTGCAGTCCATGTTGTCGCAAAGAGTCAGGCATGACTGAGTGACTGAACTGAGCTGAACTTATGTCACCTAAAATGCATAGAACCATTGTTTCTATGCATAATTTACACAAATGTTGCTGTGGTATAAGAATAATTTTTTTTCTCCTTTGCTCAATGTATTATATATATTTTATATATGTATGTAATTTCTCTTGACTTTGTAACTGTATTCTATTCTATACATAGATCACAACTTACTTATTCATAGACTAATGATGTGCCTTTTGATTATCTCTATTTATAAATATTTTAAATTCTTTTAGATACACAGAAGTGGAATTGATGGAAATTATGGTACTTCTATTTTCAAGTTTTAAAAGAAACTCTGTGGCTGCACCAATTTACAACCCCACCACCAGGAGACAAGTGTTTCCTTTTCTTCATATCTTCACCAACATTTGTTATTATTATTTTTATAATAGACAAAACTACTAGGTATGAAGTGGCATCTCACGGGGATTTTGATTTGCATTTCCTTGGGGAGTAGTGAAGTGGAGCATATTTTTATATAGCTGTTGACCATTTGTGCATCTTGTTTGAAGAAATGCCTAATCAAGTCCTTTGCCCATATTTAAACCTGGATATTTTTGTTGCTTTTTTTCCCAATGACTTGTAGAAGTTCCTTATATATTTTGGAAGTCCAGTTTAGTCATTCAGTTGTGTCTGCCTCTTTGCAACCCCTTGGACTACAGCACACAAGGCTTTCCTGTCCACCACCAATTCCTGGAGTTTGCTCAAACTCATGTCCATTGAGTTGGTGATGCTGTTCAACCATCTTATCCTCTGCCATTCCCTTCTCCTCTTGCCTTCAGTCTTTCCCAGCATCAGGCTCTTTTCTAATGAGTCGGTTCTACACATCAGGTATTAGATATCAAGCTTTATCAAATAAATGATTTATAAATATTTTCTCCCATTCAACAGGTTGTATTTTAATTTTGTTTCTTTTTCTGTGCAGAAGCTTTTTAGTTTAATGTAGTTCCACTTTTCTATTTTTCCTTTTGTTGCCTACGCTTTTGCTGTCATATACAAAAAATCATAGCAAAAGATTATTGCCAAGAAGTAATTCCCCTATATTTTCAGCTATGATGTTTACAGCTTCAGCACTAACATTTAAATCTTTAACCCATTCTGAGTTGATTTTTTTGTATCATGCAAAATAGAAGTCCAGTTTCATTCAGGTTTTTTTTTTTTTCCTTGATGTCTAGTTTTCTCAACAAAATTTGTTGAAAAAATTATCCTTCCACACTGGATATTCTTGGCATCCTTGTCAAAGATCAATTGACCATATATGTGTAAGTTTATTTCTGGACTCTATTCAGTTACAGTAGTCTATGTGTCTCTCTGGGCTTCCCAGGTGGCTCAGTAGTAAATAATATGCCTGCCAATGCAGGGGATGCAGTTTCAATTTCTGGATCAGGAAGATCCACTGCAGAAGGAAATGACAACCTACTCCAGTATTCTTGGCTTGGAAATACCATGGACAGAGGAGCCTGGCATACTACAGTCCATGGGGGTGCAAAAGAATTGGACACGACTTAGTGACTAAACAACAATGTTTCTACCATATGGTTTTAATTACTATAACTTTGTAATATATTTTGAAATCAAGAAGTGTGATGCCTCTGGCTTTGTTTCTTCTTTTTAAAGATTGTTTTGGCTATTCAGTCTTTGTCTGAGTATGATTACTAAAAATATTTATTGGCTATCTATTTTAAATATAGAAATGTATACATGGATGCCAAGACATGAAATCAACCAAACTGTCAATTGACAGAGGAATAGATAAAGAAGACGTGTTACATATGTACAATGCTATTCTTCAGCCATTATAAAGCATGAAATAATGCCATTTGCTGCAACATGGGTGGACCTAGAGATAATCATATTAAGTGAAATAAGTCAGATAGAGAAACAGAAATGTCATATGATATCACTCATATATAGAACCTTACTTTTAAAGATGATATAAATGAAGTTATTTGCAAAACAGAAACAGACTCACAGACTTAGAGAACAAAGTTATTTTTACCATGAGGTTAAGGTTAGGGGAAGAGATAGATTGGGAGTTTGGGATTGACTCCCCCTAATTGCAACCTCTGGGTAGGAACTCAAGAGATTACGAGACTTCCCACTAAGTCTCTCATTGGTTTGCATTTCTCTAAGAATTAGTGATATTGAGCTCTTTTCATGTGACTCTTGGCCATCTGTATATCTTCTTAGGAAAAATGTCTAGCTCTTTTGCCCATTTTTATCTTGTGTTGTTTGTCTGCTTTTGATATTGAATTGCATGAGCTGTTTGTACTTTTAGAGATTAATCCATGTTGGTTGCACCATTAGTAAATAATTTCTCCCATTCTGTTGTGATTTTGTTTTGCCTCTAATTTCCTTTGTCATGTGAAAGCTCATGAGTTTATTGGGTCCTGTTTATTTTTATTTGCATTGCAATAAGAGACAGATCAGAACAGATCTTGCTGCAATTTATGTCAAAGAGTGTTTTGCTCATATTTCCCTCTAAGAGTTTTATAGTATCTCTTCTTAGTTAAGGTCTTTATTTTGAGTTTGTTTGTTTTTGTATGATGTTAAAGAATGTTCTAATTTTATCTTTTACATATTGCTTTCCAGTTTTCCCAGCACCTTTGTTTATGTCTTTTCTGCACTGTATAGTCTTCTCTCCTTTGTCATAGATTAACTGACCATAAATACATGGGTTTGTTTCCAGGATTTCTATTCTGTTCCACTGATATATATTTCTGTTTTCATGCCAGTACATACTGTTTTGATTAAAGTATCTTTGTAGTATAGTCTGAAGTCAGGGAGCCTGATTCCAGCTGCTCCATCTTTCTTTTCAAGATTCCTTTGGCTATTCATGATATCTTGTGTTTCCATACAAATCATAATTTTTTTTTTTTAATTCTATGAAAAATACCATTGGTAATTTGATAGGGATTGCATTAAAACTGTGGATTCGTTCAGATAATATAATCCTTTTCACCATGTTGAGTCTTCTAATCCAAGAACATGGTATATATCTCCATCTGTTTGTGTCATCTTTGATTTATTTCAGCAATGTCTTGCAGTTTGATATGAGTTGCTTTGAATCTGAAGATTGCCTAGGTCAGAATAGTAATTTTGATAATAGTGATTCTTCCAAGTAAGAACATAATATATCTTTCTTTTTTTAATTAAATTTATTTATTTTAATTAGAGGCTAATTACTTTACAATATTGTATTGGTTTTGCCATACATCAACATGAATCCTCCATGGGTGTACACGTGTTTCCAATCCTGAATCCCCCTCCCACCTCCCTCCCCATACCATCCCTCTGGGTCATCCCAGTGCACCAGCCCCAAGCTTCCTGTATCCTGCATCAAACTTGGACTGGCAATTCGTTTCTTATATGATACTATACATGTTTCAATGCCATTCTCCCAAATCGTCCCCTGCCCCCCCGCACAGTCCAAAAGACTGTTCTATACATCTGTGTCTCTTTTGCTGTCTCCAATACAGGGCTTCCCTGGTGGCTCGGAGGTTAAAGCATCTGCCTGAAATGCAGGAGACCTGGGTTCAATCCCTGGGTCGGGAAGATCCCCTGGAGAAGGAAATGGCAACCCACTCCAGTATTCTTGCCTAGAGAATCCCATGGACGGAGGAGCCTGGTGGGCTACAGTCCACGGGGTCACAAAGAGTTGGACACGACTGAGCAACTTCACTTTCATACAGGGTTATCATTACCATCTTTCTAAATTCAATATATATGCATTAATATACTGTATTGGTGTTTTTCTTTCTGGCTTACTTCACTCTGTTAATATCATCTTTGATTTCTTTCATCAATATCTATTGCAGTATTCTGAATACAACTTTTACCTCCTTAGGTAGGTTTATTCCTAGACAGTTTATTCTTATTAAGGTGATGGTAAATAAGATTATTTATTTAATTTCTTTTTCCTGATCGTTCATTGTTAGTATAAAGAAATGCAAAAGATTTCTATGTATTAATTTTGGATCCTACAACATTGCTGAATTCATTGATGAGCTCTAGGAGGTTTATGGTAGCATCTTTAGGATTTTCTATGTACAGTACATCATCTTCAAACAGTGATAGCCTTATTTCTTTTTCAGTTTCTCGAGTTGCATTAGGTATAAGTTTAAATTGTGTATTTGAGATTTTTCTTATTTTATAAGGTGAGATTTTATTGCTATAGACTGTTCCCTTAGAACCTCTTTTTAAATTTTTATTTATTTATTTCAGTTGAAGGATAATTACTTCAGAATACTGTGATGGTTTTTGCCATACATCAGTGTGAATAGGCCATACATATATACGTGTCCCCTCCAACCTGAACAACCCTTCCACCTCTCTCCCATCATATCCTTCCAAGTTGTCACAGAGCACTGGTTTTTGGTGCCCTGCTCATACATCTAACTTGCTCTGGTTATCTAGTTTACATATGGTAATGTATACGTTTCAAAAGTCTGCTCTTTATGTCTACATCTCTTTTGCTGCCAAGCACATAGGATCATCAGTACCATCTTTTTAGATTCCACATATATGCATTAATAAATGGTGTTTATTTTTCTCTTTCTGACTTACTTCGCTATGTATAATAGGCTCCAGGTTTACCCACCTCATTAGAACGGACTCAAATGCATCCCTTTTTATAGCTGAGTAGTATTCCATTGTGTATATGTATTACAACTCCCTTATCTTTTTCATTTCATCTGCTGATGGACTTCTAGGTTTCATGTCCTAACTATTATAAATAGTTCTTCAATGAACATTGGTGAATGCGTTTCTTTTTAAATTCTGGTTTACTCAAGATTTATGCCCAGTAGTGAGATTGCTGAGTTGTATGGTAGCTTTAGTCCTAGTTTTCTAAGAAATCTCCATAGTTTTCTCCATAGTGGTTGTAACAGTTTGCATTCTCACCAACAATGTAAGAGGAGTCCCTTTCCTCCACACCCTCTCCAGCATTTATTGCTAGTAGACTTTTTGATGATGGCCATTCTTACTGCTGGCAGATGATGCCTCATTGTGGTTTTGATTTGTTTCTCTAATAATTCACAGAAGCTGCGATGGTGCACGAGCACAGCTGAGAGGAGCTACCCCACTCCCGAGAGCAGGGGCAGTGGCTGAGAGGAGCTATCCTGCATCAGAGGTAAGGAGGAGCGGCTGTGCTTTCCTGGATCAGCTGTGAAGAGAGACCCCCACGTCCAAGGAAAAAGAAACCAAAGTAAGACAGTAGGCACTGAGAGAGGGGATCAGAGGGCAGACAGACTGAAAATACAATCACAGACAAATAGCCAATCTGATCACATGGACCACAGCCTTGTCTAACTCAATGAAACTAAGCCATGCTGTGTGGGGCCACCCAAGATGGCCAGGACATGGTGAAGAGGTCCTACAGAATGTGGCCCACGGGAGAAGGGAATGGCAAACCACTTCAGTATTCTTGCCTTGAGAACCCCGTGAACAGTATGAAAAGGCAAAAAGATAGGACACTGAAAGATGAACTCCCCAGGTTGGTAAGTGCCCAATATGCTACTGGAGATCAGTAGAGAAATAACTCCAGAAAGAATAAAGGGATAGAGCCAAAACAAAAACAACACCCACTTGTGAATGGGACCAGTGATGGAAGCAGGGTTCGATGCTGTAAAGAGCAATATTACATAGGAACCTGGAATGTTAGGTCCATGAATCAAGGCAAATTGGACGTGGCCAAACAGATGTCAAGAGTGAACGTCGACATTCTAGGAATCAGTGAAGTAAGATGGACTAGAATGGGTGAATTTAACTCAGTTGACCATTATATCTACTACTGTGGGCAGGAATCCCTTAGAAGAAATGGAGTAGCCATCATTGTCAACAAGAGTCTGAAATGCAGTACTTGGATGCAATCTCAAAAATGACAGAATGATCTCTGTTCCTTTCCAAGGCAAACCATTCAATATTATGGTAATCCAAGTCTATGCCCCGACCAATAACACTGAAGAAGCTGAAGTTGAACAGTTCTATGAAGACCTACAAGACCTTCTAGAACTAACACCCAAAAAAGATGTCCTTTTCATTATAGGGGACTGGAATGCAAAAGTAGGAAGTCAAGAAACACCTGGAGTAATAGGTAAATTTGGCCTTGGAGTACAGAATGAAGCGGGGCAAATGGTAATAAAGTTCTGCCAAGAGAACGCACTGATCATAGCAAACACTCTCTTCCAACAATGCAAGAGAAGACTCTACACGTGGACATCACCAGATAGTCAACACTGAAATCAGATTGATTATATTCTTTGCAGCCAAAGATGGAGAAGCTCTATACAGTCAGCAAAAACAAGCCTGGGAGCTGACTGTGGCTCGGATCATGAACTCCTTATTGCCAAATTCAGACTGAAATTGAAGAAAGTGGGGAGAACCACTAGACCATTCAGGTATGGCCTAAATCAAATACCTTATGACTACACAGTGGAAGGGAGAAATATATTTAAGGGACTAGATCTGATAGACAGAGTGCCTGGTGAACTATGGATTGAAGTAGATGACATTGTACAGGAGACAGGAATCAAGACCATCTCCACAAAATAGAAATGTAAAAAGGCAAAAAGATCTTAGGGGGAATGCTCTCATTTTTTCACTATTGTGAATAATGTTTGCTGTAGGTTTATCATATACGGCCATTACTGTGTTGAGGTAGATTCCTCCTATGCCCATTTTTTGAGGAGTTTTAATAAAAAATGGGAGCTGAATTTTGTCAAAGGCTTTTTATGCATCTATTGGGATTATCATATGGTTTTTATCCTTCAATGTGTTAATATGGTGTATTACATTGATTGATTTCCATATATCAAAGAATTCATGCATCCCTGGAAGAAACCCAACCTAAAAAAGCAAAGTGGCTATCTGAGGAGGCCTTACAAATAGCTGTGTAAACAAGGGAATTGAAAAACAAAGCAGGAAAGGAAAGATATAAGCATCTGAATGCAGAGTTCCAAAGAAGAACAAGGAGAGATAAGAAAGCCTTCCTCAGTAATCAATGAAAAGAAATAGAGGAAAACAACAGAATGGGAAAGACTAGAGATCTCTTCAAGAAAATTAGAGATACTGAGGGAACATTTCATGCAAAGATGGGCTCAATAAAAGACAGAAATGGTATGGTCCTAACAGAGGCAGAAGATATTAAGAAGACGTGGCAAGAATACACAGAAGAACTGTACAAAAAAGATCTTAATAACCCAGATAATCACGATGGTATGATCACTCACCTAGAGCCAGACATCCTGGAATGTGAAGTCAAGTGGGCCTTAGAAAGTATCACTATGAACAAAGCTAGCGGAGGTGATGGAATCCCAGTTGAGCTATTTCAAATCCTGAAAGATGATGCTGTGAAAGTGCTGCACTCAATATGCCAGCAAATTGGGAAAACTCAGCAGTGGCCACAGGACCAGAAAAGGTCAATTTTCATTCCAATCCCCAAAAAAGGCAATACCAAAGAATGCTCAAACTATCACACAATTGCACTCATCTCATACGCTAGTAAAGTGATGATTAAATTCTCCAAGCCAGGCTTCAGCAATATGTGAACCGTGAACTTCCAGATGTTCAAGCTGGTTTTAGGAAAGGCAGAGGAACCAGAGATCAAATTGCCAACATCTGCTGGATCATGGAAAAAGAAAAAGAGTTTCAGAAAAACATCTATTTCTGCTTTATTGACTGTGCCAAAGCCTTTGACTGTGTGGATCACAGTAAACTGTGGAAAATTCTGAACGAGATGGGAATACCAGACCACCTGGCCTGCCTCTTGAGAAATTTGTATGCAGGTCAGGAAGCAACAGTTAGAACTGGACATGGAACAACAGACTGGTTCCAAATAGGAAAAGGAGTATGTCAAGGCTGTATATTGTCACCCTGCTTATTTAACCTCTAAGCAGAGAACATCATGAGAAATGCTGGACTGGAAGAAACACAAGCTGGAATCAAGATTTCCAGGAGAAATATCAATAACCTCAGATATGCAGATGACACCACCCTTATGGCAGAAAGTGAAGAGGAACTCAAAAGCCTCTTGATGAAAGTGAAAGTGAAGAGTGAAAAAGTTGGCTTAAAGCTCAACATTCAGAAAACGAAGATCATGGCATCTGGTCCCATCACTTCATGGCAAATAGATGGGGAAACAGTGGAAACAGTGGCTGACTTTATTTTGGGGAGCTCCAGAATCACTGCAGATGGTGATTGCAGCCATGAAATTAAATGACTCTTGCTTCTTGGAAGGAAAGTTATGACCCACCTAGACAGCATATTAAAAAGTAGAGACAAAAAATAAATAAATAAATAAAAATAAAAAGTAGAGACATTACTTTGCCAACAAAGGTCCATCTAGTCAAGTCTATGGTTTTCCAGTGGTCATGTATGGATGTGAGTGTTGGAGTATAAAAAAAGCTGAGTGCCAAAGAATTGATGCTTTTGGACTGTGGTGTTGGAGAAGACTCTTGAGAGTCCCTTGGACTGCAAGGAGATCCAACCATTCCATCCTAAAGGAGATCGGTCCTGGGTGTTCATTGGAAAGACTGATGTTGAAGTTGAAACTCCAGTACTTTGGCTACATGATGCGAAGAGCTGACTCATTTGAAAAGACCCGGATGCTGGAAAAGATTGAGGGCAGGAGGAGAAGGGGATGGCAGAGGATGAGATGGCTGGATGGCATTACCGACTTGATGGATATGGATTTGGGTGGACTTAGGGAATTGGTGATGGACAGGGAGGCCTGGCGTGCTGCGGTTCATGGGGTCGCGAAGAGTCATACACGACTGAGCCACTGAAGTGAACTGAATAATGAGTGATGTTGAGTATATTTACATGTGTTTATTAGATATTTGCATATATTCTTTGAAATTTCTGTTTAGGTCTTCTGCTCACTTTATGATTGGGTTGTTCATTTTTCTGGTATTGAGCTGTATATGCTGCTTGTGTATATTCTTTGTCAGTAGTTTCATTTGCTATTATTTTCCCCCATTTTTATGGCTGGTTTTTTACCTGGCTTATAGTCTCCTTTGTTGTGCAAAGCTTTTTTTTTTTTTTTTTTTCGTTGTTATTCCATTTCATCATTTTATTTTATTTTTTTAAATTTTATTTTATTTTTAAACTTTACAATATTGTATTGGTTCTGCCATATATCGAAATGAATCCGCCACAGGCATATATGTGTTCCCCATCCTGAACCCTCCTCCCTCCTCCCTCCCCACACCATCCCTCTGGGTCATCCCAGTGCACCAGCCCCAAGCATCCAGTATCGTGCATCGAATCTGGACTGGCAACTAGTTTCATATAACATATTATACATATTTCAATGTCATTCTCCTAAATCATCCCACCCTCTCCCTCTCCCACAGAGTCCAAAAGATTTTTTAATTTATTTATTTTTCTTGGAGGTTAATTACTTTACAATATTGTTGTGTGTTTCACCGTACATTGACATGAATTGGCCAGGGGTATACATGTGTTCTCCATCCTGAACAAGCTTAATTAGGTCTCACTTTTTTATTTTTGGTTTTGTCACCTTTGCTCTGGGAGGTGGGTCATAGAGGATCTTGCTGATTTATGTCAGAAGCTGTTCTGCCTACATTTTCCTATAAGATTTTTATAGTTTCTGTTCTTACCTTTAGATTTTTAATCCACTTTGAGTTTATTTTTGTGTAGGGTGTTAGAAACTGTTCTAGTTTCCTTCTTTTTCACATAGTAGACCAGTTTTCTGAGCACTACTTGTTGAAGAGACTGTCTTTTCTCTATTGTATATCTTTGCCTCCTTTGTCAATGATAACGTGTCCATAGGTGTGTCGACTTATTTCTGGGCTTTCTATTTTGTTCCATAGGCTTATATTTCTGTTTTTGTGCCAGGACCATACTGTCTTGTTGACTATAGCTTTGTGGTATAGTCTAAAGTCTGGAAGCTTGATTCCCCCAGTTCCATGCTAATTTATCCATATTGCTTTGGCAAATCAGGGTCTTTGCTATTTCCATAGAGATTATGAAATTTTTTGTTCTAGTTCTGTGAGAAGTGCCATTGGTTGTTTGATAGGGATTGCATTGAATCTATAGATTTTGGGGGGTAATATAGTCATTTTCACTATAGTGATTCTTCCAATCCAAGAGCATGGTATTTAGTGTTTTATAGTTTTCTATATACAGGTCTTTTGACTCTAGGCAAATTTATTGCCAAGTATTTTATTCTTTTTGTTGCAATGGTGAATGAAATTGTTTCCTTAATTTTTCTTTCTGATTTATGTTGTTAGTATATAAGAATTAAAGGCATTTCTGCATTTTAATTTTATATCCTTTGACTTTACTATATTCATTAATTAGCTCTAGTAATTTTCTGGTGGCATCTTTAGGATTTTCTATGTAGAGCAGCATGTCATCTGCAAACTGAGACTTTTACTTCTTTTCCAATTTGTATTCTTTTTATTTCTTTTTCCTCTCATTGCTGTGGCTAGGACTTCCAAAACTATGTTAAATATTAGTGGTGAGAGTGGTAACCCTTCTCTTGTTACTGATTTTTCAGGAAATGCTTTCAATTTTTCACCATTGAAGATAATCCTTGCTGTGGGTTTGTCACATGTAGATTTTATTATATTAAGGTATGTTCCTTCAGTATGCTTGAAGAACTATGAACAGAGGTCCATAATATTGTACAGCAGGTGGCAAACAAAACCATCCCAAGGAAAAAAGAAAAGCAAGAAAACAAAGTGCTTATCTGAGGCTTTACAAATAGTGGAAGAATGAAGAAAAGTGAAAAGCAAGGGAGAGAGGGAAAGATACATCCAATTAAATGCAGAGTTCCAAAGAATAGCTAGGAGAGACAAGAAGTCTCTTGTCTCTTAATAATATGAACAGTGCTTAATAATAGAAGAAAACAGCAAAAGGGGAAAGACTAGGGATTTATTCAGGAAAAATGGAAACATCAATGTAGTATCCCATTCAAAGATGGGCACTATAAATGATAAAAACAAGAGACCTAGTACATGCTGCAGAGATCAAGAAGAGATGGAAAGAATACAGGGAAGAATGGTATTAAAAAAAATCTTAATGGACCAGATTACTACAATGTGTTTAGTCATCAAGAGCCAGACATTCTGGAGTGTGAAGTCAAGTGCACCTTAAGAGTCACTGCTGTTAATAAAGCTAGTGAATGCAATAAAATTCCAGCAGAAGTATTCAGATCCCTAAAAAATGATGCCATCAAGGTTTTGCATTCATTATGTCAACAAGTTTGGAAGATCCAGCAGTGGCCAGAGGACTGAAAGTGAAAGTCGTTCAGTCATGTCCTACTCTTTGCGAGCCTATGGACTATACAGTGCATGAAATTCTCCAGGCCATAATACTGAAGTGGTAGCCTTTCCCTTCTCCAGGGGATCTTCCCAATCCAGAGATTGAACCCAGGTCTTCCACATTGCAGGATGATTCTTTACCAGCTGAGCCACAAGGGAAGCCCAAGAATACTGAAGTAGGTAGCATATCCCTTCTCCAGTGGATCTCCCTGACACAGGAACTGAACTGGGGTCTCCAGCATAGAAAGCCGGTTCTTTACCAGTTGAGCTATCAGGGAAGCCAGCCACAGCACTGGAAAAGGTGAATCCTCACACCAATTCCCAAGAAGGGTAGTACCAAAGAATGTGCTAACCGTCAGACAATCACATTCATCTCCCATGGTAGTAAGGTCATGCTTAAATTCTTGCATGCCACTGTCGACTAGAGGTTGCAAAGTGGCTGCTTCTGTTTTCCTTCTAGTCCTGGTACCAAATGGCTGCCACACAGATGGCTTCCAAGAGTGTCTAAGTCACTTCAGGTTTTCCTCATCTTCCATCAGATGAATAGCTTCTTTTGTGATTCAGCCTTCCCTGCTAAGTCACTTCAGTCATGTCCGACTTTTTGTGACCCCATAGATGGCAGCCCACCAGGCTGTGCTGTCCCTGGGATTCTCCAGGCAAGAACACTGGAGTAAGTTGCCATTTCCTTCTCCAATGCATGAAAGTGAAAAGTGAAAGTGAAGTCGCTCAGTCGTGCCTGACTCTTAGCGACCCCATGGACTGCAGCCTACCAGGCTCCTCCATCCATGGGATTTTCCAGGCAAGAGCTGAAGTGGGGTGCCATTGCCTTCTCTGTCAGCCTTCCCTATCTTCCCATAAATGCACAGAGATCAAGTTCTGAGCCTTTGGAATGGGAACACTGACTCTAAGACCCTGGACTACCAGAGAACTCTTAACCTAGGAAGTATTAAACCCTGGGAGTTGTGAGAACTCCCACAAAGAAAACCACTTGAATACAAGACCCAGGATCACATAACCACCAGTAGCACCCTGTGCAGGACGCCTCATCCAAACAACAAACAAGACAAAAATGCAAACCCAGTAATCAGTGAACAGGATTACCACCTCACTCAGCCTTGCCCATTAGAGGGAAAAAAAAAAGAACTCAGTAGAAATCTCACTCTATATGAAGCTTACACAAACTGGACCAATCTTAGGAGGGCAGAAACCAAAAGGAAGAAAGAATTCAACCTTAAAGTCTGGGAAAAGGAGATCTCAAACATAATAAGTTAAAAAAAAATGAAAAGGCAGAGAAATACTGTATAAATGAAGGATAAACTAGAAACACAGAAGTCCAAATAAATTAAGAGGAACTAGGCAAACTACCTGAAAAATAATTCAGAATAATGATAGTAAAGATGAACCAAAACCTTGAAAACAAAATGGATAAAAGGCAAGAATCAATTAACAAAGACCTAGACGAATTAAAGAATAAACATACAGAAACAAACAACACAATTACTGAAGTTAAAAATACTCTAGAACGAATCCATAGCAGAATATCTAAAGCAGAAGAATGAATCAGTGAGCTGGAAGAAAAAAACTATTCTGAAGAGCAGAATAAAGTAAAAAGAATGAAAAGAACTGAGGATAGTCTCAGTGACCACTGGGAAAATATTAAATGCACCAAAGTTTGAATTATAGGGGTACCAGAAGAAGAAGAGGAAAAGAAAGGGTAAAGAGAAAATTTTTGAAGAGATTATGGTTGAAAATTTCCCCAACATGGAAAAGGAAATAGTCAATCAAGTTCAAGAGGTGCAAAGAGTACCATATAGGATGAACCCAAAGAGAAACACAAGACACATACTAATCAAACTAATAAAGACTAAACACAAAGAAAGAATATTAAAAGCAGCAAGGGAAAAGCACCAAGTAACATACAAGGGAAACCCCATATGCTTAACAGATGATCTTTCAGCAGAAACTGCAGGCAGGAGGGAATGGCAGGTATATTTAAAGTACTGAAAGGGAAAAATCTACAACCAAGATTCCTCTACCCAGAAAGGATCTCATTAAAAATTGGTGGAGAAATAAAAAGCTTTTCAGACAAGCAAAAGTTAAGAGAACTCAGTACCACAAAAACAGCTTTATAACAAGTGTTAAAGGGACTTATATAGTCAGAAAATATGAGAAGAAAAATATTTACAAAAACAAGCTCCAAACAATTAATAAAATGGCAATAGGAACATATATATCAATAATTAATTTGAATGTAAATGGATTAAATGCTCTAATCATAAGACATAGACAAGCTGAATGGATACAAAAACAAGACCCATATATATGCTGTCTGCAAGAAACCCACTTCAGACATAAAGACATATAGACTGAAAGTGAGAGGATGGAAAAATATATTCCATACAAATAGGAAGCAAAAGAAAGCTGGAGTAGCAATCCTCATATCAGAAAAAGTATATCTTAGTATAAAGGATATTACAAGAGTCAAGGAAGGACACTACATAATTATCTAGGGATCAATCCAAGAGGAAGACATAATAATTGTAAACATATATGCACCCAACACAGGAGCACATCAATACATAAGACAAACACTAACAGACATAAAAGGAGAAATTGACAGTAACACAATAATAGTAGGAGACTTTAACATTCCACTTACACCAGTAGATCATCAAAACAGAAAATTAATAAGGACACAGGTCTTAAATGATACATTAGACAAAATGGATTTCATTGATATCTTCAGGACATTCCATCTAATGCAGAAGAATACACCTTATTCTCAAATACGCATGGAACGTTCTCCAGGATAGACCACATCTAGGGTCACAAATCAAACTTCAGCAAATTGAAGAAAATTGAAATCATATCAAGCAACTTTTCTAACCACAACGCTATGAGACTAGATATTTACAAGAAAAAAACTGTAAAAAACACAAACACTTGGAGATTAAACAATGTTTCCAAATAACAAACAGGTTACTGAAGAAATCAAAAAGGAAATAAAAGAAATTCCTAGAAACAAATGACAATGAAAACACGACAACTCAAAACCTACAGGATGCAACAAAAGCAGTTCTAAGAAGGAAGTTTATAGCAATACAATCCTACCTCAAAGACCAAGGAAAACATGGAACAGACCACCTAACTTTACACCTAAAATACCCGGAAAAAGAAGAACAAATAAACCCCAAAATTAGTAAAAGGAAAGAAATCATAAAGATAAGAGCAGAAATAAATGAAAAAGAAGTGAAAGAAACAACAGTGAAGATTAATAAAACTAGTAGCTGGTTCATAGATAAGATAAACAAAATTGACAAACCTTTAGACAGAATCATCAAGAAAAAAAGAGAAAAGAATTAAATCAACAAAATTAGAAATGAAAACGGAGAGGTTACAACAGAAAACTCAGAAATACAAAGGACTATAAAAGATTACTATGAACAGTTATATGGAAACAAAATGGATAGTCTGGAAGAAATGGACATATTCTTAGAAAATGTCAATCTTCCAAGACTGAATCAGGAAGAGATAGAAATTATGGACAACCCAATTAAAAGCACTGAAATTGAAGCTGCGGTCAAAAATCTCCCCAAAAACAAAAGCCTGGGACCATATGGTTTCACAGGTGAATTCTATCCAATATTTAGAGAAGAGCTAATGCCTATCCTTCTAAAACTCTTTGAATAAATTTTAGAGGAAGGAACACTACCGAACTCATTCTATGAGGCCACCATCACCTTGATACCAAAACCAGACAAAGACAGTACAAAAATGAAAACTATTGGCCTGTATCAATGTTTAACATAGAGGAAAATTTCTCAACAAAACTTTAGCAAACAGAATTCAACAACACATTAAAAAACTCATATACCATGATTCAGTTCAGTACAGTTCAGTCGCTCAGTATGTCCAACTTTTGCAACCCCATGAATCGCAGCACGCCAGGCCTCCCTGTCCATCACCAACTCCTGGAGTTCACTCAAACTCATGTCCATTCAGTCAGTGATGCCATCCAGCCATCTCATCCTCTGTCGTCTCCTTCTCCTCCTGCCCCCAATCCCTCCCAGCATCAGAGTCTTTTCCAGTGAGTCAACTCTTCACATGAGGTGGCCAAAGTATTGGAGTTCCAGCTTCAGCATCAGTCCTTCCAATGAACACCCAGGACTGATCTCCTTTAGAATGGACAGGTTGGATCTCCTTGCAGTCCAAGGGACTCTCAAGAGTCTTCTCCAATACCACAGTTCAAAGGCATCAATTCTTTGGCGCTCAGCTTTCTTCACAGTCCAACTCTCACATTCATACATGACCACTGAAAAAACCATAGCCTCGACTAGACGGACGTTTGTTGGCAAAGTAATGTCTCTTCTTTCCAATATGCTATCTAGGTTGGTCATAACTTTCCAAGGAGTGTCTTTTAATTTCATGACTGTAATCACCATCTGCAATGATTTTGAAGCCCAGAAAAATAAAGTCTCACACTATTTCCACTGTTTCCCCATCTATTTCCCATGAAGTAATGGGACCAGATGCCATGATCTTAGTCTTCTGAATGTTGAGCTTTAAGCCAACTTTTTCACTCTCCTCTTTCACCTTCATCAAGGGGCTTTTTAGTTCCTCTTCACTTTCTGCCATAAGGATGATGTCATCTGCATATCTGAGGTTATTTATATTTCTCCCTGCAATCTTGATTCCAGCTTGTGCTTCTTCCAGCCCAGCGTGTCTCATGATGTACTCTGCACAAAAGTTAAATAAGCAGGGTGACAATATACAGCCTTGATGTACTCCTTTTCCTATTTGGAACCAGTCTGCTGTTCCATGTCCAGTTCTAACTGTTGCTTCCTGACTTGCATATAGGTTTCTCAAGAGGCAGGTCAAGTGGTCTGGTATTCCCATTTCTTGAATAATTTTCCCAGTTTACTGTGATCCACACAGTCAAAGGCTTTGGCATAGTCCATAAAGCAGAAATAGATGTTTATCTGGAACTCTCTTGCTTTTTCTATCATCCAGCGGATGTTGGCAATTTGATCTCTGGTACCTCTGCTTTTTCTAAAATCAGCTTGAATATCTGGAATTTTATGGTTCACATATTGCTGAAGCCTGGCTTGGAGAATTTTGAGCATTACTTTACTAGCATGTGAGATGAGTGCAACTGTGCAGTAGTTTGAGCATTCTTTGGCATTGCCTTTCTTTGGGATTGGAATGAAAACTGACCATTTCCAGTCCTGTGGCCACTGCTGAGTTTTCCCAATTTGCTGGCATATTGAGTGCAACACTTTCACAGCATCATCTCTTAGGATTTTAGAGATACTGAGGGAACATATCATGCAAAGAGGGGCTCTATAAAGGACAGAAATGTTATGGTCCTAAAAGAAGCAGAAGATATTAAGAAGAGGTGGCAAGAATACACAGAATTGTACAAAAAATATCTTCCTGACCCAGATAATCATGATGGTGTGATCCCTCACCTAGAGCCAGACATCCTGGAATGTGAAGTCAAGTGGGCCTTAGGAAGCATCACTATGACCAAAGCTAGTGGAGGTGATGGAATTCCAGTTGAACTATTTCAAATCCTGAATGATGATGCTGTGAAAGTGCTGCACTCAATATGCCAGCAAATTTGGAAAATTCAGCAGTGGCCACAGGACTGGAAAAGGTCAGTTTTCATTCCAATCCCAAAGAAAGGCAATGACCAAGAATGCTCAAACTACTGCACAGTTGCACTCATCTCACACGCTGGTAAAGTGATGCTTAAAATTTTCCAAGCCAGGCTTCACCAGTACGTGAACCGTGAACTTCCAGTTATTCAAGCTGGTTTTAGAAAAAGCAGAGGTACCAGAGATCAAATTGCCAACATCTGCTGGATCATGGAAAAAGCAGGAGAGTTCCAGAAAAACATCTATTTTTGCTTTATTGACTATACCAAAGCCTTTGACTGTGTGGATCACAATAAACTGTGGAAAATTCTGAAAGAGATGGGATACCACACCACCTGACCTGCCTCTTGAGAAACCTATATGCAAGTCAGGAAGCAACACTTAGAACTGGACATGGAACCGCAGACTTGTTCCGAATAGGAAAAGGAGTACGTCAAGGACGTATATTGTCACCCTGCTTATTTAACTTATATGCAGAGTACATCATGAAAAACACTAGGCTGGAAGAAACAGAAGCTGGAATCAAGATTGCTGGGAGAAATATCAATAACCTCAGATATGCAGATGACACCGCCCTTATGATCTCATTTTGAAATGAGAATGAATGAAAACTGACCTTTTCCAGTCCTGTGGCCACTGCTGGGTTTTCCAAATTTGCTGGCATATTGAGTGCAGCACTTTCACAGCATCATCATTCAGGATTGGAAATAGTTCAACTGGGATTCCATCACCTCCACTAGCTTTGTTCGTAGTGATGCTTTCTAAGGCCCACTTGACTTCACATTACAGGATGTCTGGCTCTAGGTCAGTGATCACACCATCGTGATTATCTGGGTCATGAAGATATTTTTTGTACAGTTCTGTGTATTTTGCCACTTCTTCTTAATATATTCTGCTTCTGTTAGGACCATAGCATTTCTGTCCTTTATCAAGCCCATCTTTGCTTGAAATGTTCCCTCAGTATCTCTAATTTCCTTTAGAGATCTCTGGTCTTTCCCAATTTTGTTGTTTTCCTCTTTATTTTCATTGATTTCTGAGGAGGCTTTCTTATCTCTCCTTGCTCTTCTTTGGAACTCTGCATTCAGATACTTATATCTTTACTTTTCTCCTTTGCTTTTGGCTTCTCTTCTTTCCACAGCTATTTGTAAGGCCTCCTAAGATAGCCACTTTGCTTTTTTAGGTTGGGTTTCTTCCAGGGATGCATGAATTCTTTGATATATGGAAATCAATCAATGTGATACACCATATTAACACATTGAAGTATAAAAACCATATGATAATCTCAATAGATGCATAAAAAGCCTTTGACAAAATTCAGCTCCCATTTTTTATTAAAACTTCTCAAAAAATGGGCATAGGAGGAACCTACCTCAACATAGTAAGGGTCATATATGATAAACCTACAGCAAACATTATTCTCAATAGTGAAAAAATGAGAGCATTCCCTCTAAGATCTCATCACTGTTATTCATCATACTCATGGAAGTCCTAGCTAAAGAAATCAGAGAACAAAAAAATAAAAGGAACCAAAATTGGAAAAGAAGAAGTAAAGCTCTCACTGTTTGCAGATGACATGATACTATACATAGAAAACCCTAAAGATACTGTCAGAAAATTACTAGAACTGATCAGTGAATTTAACAATGTCACAGGTTACAAAATCAATACACAGAAATCACTTGTATTCTTAGATACTAACAATTAAAAAAAGGAAAGAGGAATTAAAGAATCCATCCCATTAACCATGACAACAAACAGAATAAAACATCTAGGAATAAACTTACCTAAGGAGACAAAATAACTGTATACAGAAAATTATAAGATGCTGATAACATGGCATCTTATTTCATCAGCATCAAAGATGACCTAAACAGATGGAGAGATAGTCCATGTTCCTGGGTAGGAAGAATCAATATTGTGAAAATGACTATACACCAAATGTAATCTACAGATTCAATATGATCCCTATCAAATTGCCAATGGCATTTTTCACAGAGCTAGAACAAAAAAATTCACAATTCACATGGAAACCCAAAAGGCCCCAAGCAGCCAAAGCAGTCTTGAGAAACAAGAATGGGGCTGGAGGAATCAACTTTCCTGACTTCAGATAATGCTGCAAAGCTATAGTCATCAAGACAGTATGGTACTGGCACAAAAACAGAAATATAGATGAATAGAACAAGATAGAAAGCCCAGAAACAAACCCATGCACCTATGGGCACCTTATTTTTGAAAAAGGAGGCAAGAATATCCAATGGGGCAAAGAGAGCCTCTTAAATAAGTGTTGCTGGGAAAACTGGACAATGACATGTAAAATAATAAAATTAGAACACTTCCTAACACCATACACAAAGATAAGCTCAATGTTGATTAATGACCTAAATGTAAGACCAGAAACCTAAATGTTGATTAAAGACCTATATGTTTTCCGAAAACATAGGCAGAGCACTTGATGACATAAATCAAAGCAAGATCCTATATGACCCACCTCCTAGAGTAACAGAAATAAAAACAAAAGTAAGCAGGTGGGACCTAACTAAACTTAAAAGCTTTTGCACAGTAAATGAAATTATAAGTAATGTGAAAAGACAACCCTCAGAATATGAGAAAATAATAGCAAATGAAACAACTGACAAAAGATTAATTTGCAAAATATACAAGCAGCTCATACAACTCAATACCAGATAAACAAAGAACCCAATTAAAAAGTCGGGAAAAGACTTGAACAGATTTTTCTCCAAAGAAGACATACAGATGGCTAACAAACATGTGAAAAAATGCTCATCATCATTCATTATTAGAGAAATGCAAATCAAAACTACAATGAAATATCACTTCACACCAGTCAGAATGGCCATCATTAAAAAGTCTACAAACAGTACATGCTGGAGAGGGTGTGGAGAAAAGGGAATGCTCTTGCACTGTTGGTGGGAATATAAATTGATACAGCCACTATGGAAGATGGTATGGAGATTCCTTTAAAAAAAAAAAAAAAAAAAACAACTAAGAATAAAAGCACCATATGAGCCAGCTATCCCACTCTGAGCCATATACCCTGAGGAAACCAAAATTGAAAAAGATATATGTATCCCATTGTTCATTGCAGCACTATTTACAATAGCTAAAACATGGAAGCAATCTAGATGTCCATCAACAGATGAATAAATAAAGAAGTTACATATACACAGTGGTACATATACACAATGGAATGTTACTCAGTCATAAAAAGGAATCCATTTGAGTCAGTTCGGATGAGGTGGATGAACCTAGAAACTATATACAGAGTGAAGTAAGTCAGAAAGAGGAGGTAAATATTGTATTCTAACGGATATATACGGAATCTAGAAAAATGGTACTGAAGAACTTATTTGCAGGGCAACAGTGGAGAAATGGACACAGAGAACAGACTTATGGACATGCAAAGAGAGGAGGAGAGGATGATATGTATGGAGAAAGTAACATGGAAACTTACATTACCACATGTAAAACAAATAGCCAGTGGGAATTTGTTGTATTCTCAGAAAACTCAAACAGGGGCTCTGCATCAATCTAGAAGGTTGGGATGGAGAGGAAGATAGGAGGGAGGTTTAAGATGGAGGGGATATATGTATATCTATGGCTGATTCATGTTGAAGTTTGACAGAAAGCAACAAAATTCTGTAAAGCAATTACCTTTCAATTAAAAAGTAAATAAATTTTAAAACTTTTTTTTTTTTTTTTTTAATTCTTACATGCTGGGCTTCAGTCTTATGTGAGCCAAGAACTTCCAGATGTCAAATCTGGGTTTAAAAAAGGAAGAGTAACTAGAGATCAAATTGCCAACGTTTGCTGGATTATAGAGAAAGCAAGGAAGTTTCAGAAAAAATATCTATCTCTGTTTCATCAACTACTCTACAGCCTTTGACTAAGTGTACCATGACTAACTGTGGAAAACTCTTAAAGATAAGGGAATACCAGACCATATTCCCTGTCTTCTGAGAAACCTGTATGCAGGTCACAAGCAAGAATTAGAACCCTGTATGGAACAACTGATTGGTTCAAGATCAAGGAATGAATAAGTTAAGGCTGTCTGCTGTCACCCTGTTTGTTTAAACCATATGTTGAGCACATCATGAGGAATGCCAGGATGAATGAGTTACAACCAGGAATCCAGAAAGGTGGAAGAAATAACGACAACTGCAGATATGCAGATGATACTACTCTAGTGGCAGAAAGTGAAGAGGAACTAAAAGCCTCTTGATGATGATGTAGGAGGAGAGTGAAAGAGTTGGCTTAAGACTAAATATTTAAAAACTAAGGTCATGGCATCCAGCTCAATTACTACATGGAAAATAGAAGGCAAAAAGTAATTAGTGACAGATTTCCTCTTCTTGGACTGCATAATCAATGTGGACTGTGACTGAAGCCATGAAATCAGAAGATGATTGCTTCTTGGCAGGAAAGTGATGAAAAACCTGGACAGTGTGTTGAAAAGCAGAGACATTACCCTGCCAAAAAAAAAAAAAAAAATCCATATAGTCAAGATTAAGGTCTTCCCAGTCGTCATGCACAGCTGTGAGAACTGGACCATAAAGAAGGCAGAACACCAGAGAATCAATGCCTTTGAACTGTGGTGCTAGAGAAGACTCCTGAAAGGCCCTTGGATGGCAAGGAGATCAAATCAGTCAATCTTAAGGGAGATCAACCCTGAATATTTACTGGAAGAACTGATGCTGAAGATGAAGCTTCAGTATTTTGGTCATCTGATGTGAACAGATGACTCTTTGGAAAAGTCCCTGTAGCTGGGAAAGATTAAGGGCAGAAGGAGAAGAGAGCATCAGAGGATGAGATGGCTGGATGGCATCACTGATGCAATGAACATGAACTTGGGCAAACACCAGGAGATGGTAAGAGACAAGGAGGCCTGGAATGCTGCAGTCCATGGGGTCACAAAGAGTCGGACATGACTGGGTGACTGAACAACAGCGACAACAATGCGCCTTCTATGCCTGCTTTCTGGAGAGTTTTATCATAAATGGGTGTTGAATTTTGTCAAAGGCTTTCCATGCATCTATTGAGATAACATATTGATTTTATCTTTCAGTTTGTTAATAAGGTGTATCACACTGATTGATTTGAGTACATTGAATAATCCTTCATCTCTGGGATAAAGTCCACTTGATAATGGTGTATGATATTTGCAATATGTTGTTGAATTTTGTTTGATAGAATTTTGTTGAGAATTTCTGCATCTATGTTCATCAGTGATATTGGCCTGTAATTTTCTTTTTTGTGGCATTTTTGTCTGGTTTTGGTGTCAGGATAATGGCACCCTCAGAGAATGAGTTTGGGAGTTTTCCTTCGTCTGCAAGTTTCTGAAAGAATTGGAGCAGAATAGGTGCTAGTTCTTCTCTAAATTTTTGGTAGAATTCACCTGTGGAGTCATCAGGTCAAGTACTTTTGTTTATTTGAAGATTTTTAATACAGTTTAAATTTCCATGCTTGTGAGTGGTCTGTTCATATTTTCTATTTATTGCTGGTTTGGAAGTTCATACTTTTCTAAGAATTTTTCCATTTCTTAGAACCTGTCCATTCTATTGGCATTTAGTTGCTCATAGTAGTCTTTTATGATCCTTTGTATTTCTCTGTCATCTGTTGTAGCTTCTTTTTTATTTCTAATTTTATTGATTTGCATGTTCCCACTTTATTTTTCTTGATGAGTGTGGCCAATGGTTCATCTATTTTATTTTTTCAAATAACCAGCTCTTAGTTTCATTTATCTTTCATTTCTTTTCAATTTATTTCTGCTCTGATCTTTATGCTTTATTTACTTCTACTAACTTTGGGGTGCTTTCTTCTTTTTTCTAGTTGCTTTAGATGTAATCTTAAGTTCTTTATTTGATGTTTCTCTTGTTTTCTGAGGTAGGCTTATATTGCTATGAACTTCTCTCTTAGCACTGCTTTTACTGAATCCCATAAATTTTGGATTGTAGTGCTTTCATTATCATTTGTTTCTATGAATATTTTCACTTCATTTTTTATTTATTCACTCATCTCTTGGTTATTTAGAAGCATGTTGTTTAGCCTCCATGAAGTGAAGTGAAGAAGTGAAGTCGCTCAGTCATGTCCAACTCTTTGCGACCCCATGGACTGTAGCCTATCAGGCTCCTTAGTCTATGGGATTTTCCAGGCAAGAGTACTGGAGTGGGATGCCACTTTTGTTTGTGTTTTTATAGTTTTTTCCCCCTGTAGTTGACATCTAATCTTATAGCAATGTGATAAAAAATGCAGCTTGGAAACATTTTAATCTTTTTTTAAATTTACCAATGCTTGATTTGTGGCCCAGGATGTGGTCTATCCTGGAGAGTATATTACATGCACTTGAGAAAAAGGCAAACTCCATTTTTTTCGGGTGAAATGCCTGTTGATATCAGTTAGGTCTAACTGGTCCAACATATCATTTAAAGCTTGTGTTTCCATATTAATTTTCTGTCTATATGTTCTGTCCACTGGTTTTGAGTGCAGTATTAAGCTCCCTCATTATTATTGTGTTATCATCAATTTCCCGTTTAATAGTTGTTAACATTTGCCTTATGTATTGAGGTGCTCCTATGCTAGGTCCAGGTATACCAATAATTATTATGTCTTCTTCTTGGATTGAGCCTTATGTAGTGTCCTTCTTTGTCTCTTACAATGGTCTTTATTTTAAATTCTATTTTATCTGATATGAATATTGCTTCCCCTGCTTTCTTTTGGTCTCCATTTGCATAAAATATCTTTTTCCAGACTCTCATTTTTAGTTTATTTGTGTTCTTAGGTTTGAAGTGGGTCCCTTGTAGGCAGCATATACAGGGGTCTTATTTTTGTATCCGTTCAGCCAAAGTCTTTTGATTGGAGCACTTAACCCACTTATGTTTAAGCTAATTATTAATGAGTATAAGACCATGGCATCTGGTCCAATTACTTCATGGGAAATAGATGGGGAAACAGTGGAAACAGTGTAAAACTTTATTTTTGGGGGCTCCAAAATCACTGCAGATGATGATTGCAGCCATGAAATTAAAAGACACTTACTCCTTGGAAGGAAAGTTATGAGCAACCTAGATAGCATATTCAAAAGCAGAGACATTAGTTTGCCAACAAAGGCCCGTCTAGTCAAGGCTATGGTTTTTCCAGTGGTCATGTATGGATGTGAAAGTTGGACTGTGAAGAAAGCTGAGCGCTGAAGAATTGATGCTTTTGAACTGTGGTGTTGGAGAAGACTCTTGAGAGTCCCTTGGACTGCAAGGAGATCCAACCAGTCCTTTCTAAAGAAGATCAGTCATGAATGTTCATTGGAAGGACTGATGCTAAAGCTGAAACTCCAATACTTTGGCCACCTTATGCGAAGAGTTGACTCATTGGAAAAGACTCTGATGCTGGGAGGGATTGGGGGCAGGAGGAGAAGGGGACGACAGTGGATGAGATGGCTGGATGGCATCACCGACTCGATGGACATGAGTTTGAGTAAACTCCGGGAGTTAGTGATGGACAGGGAGGCCTGGTGTGCTACAGTGCATGGGGTCACAAAGAGTAGGACACGACTGAACTGAACTGATAACCCCATGACCATTTACTTAATTGTTTTATGATTAATTTGTATAGGCTTGTCTGTGTTTCCTGCCTAGAAAAGATCCTTTAGCATTTGTTGAAATGTTGGTTTGGTGGTGCTAAGTTCTCTCAGCTTTTGCTTTTCTGTAAAACGTTCAATTTCTCCTTTGAGTCTGAATGAAATCCTTGCTCAGTAGAGTAATCTTAGTTGTAGATTTTTCTCTTTCATCACTTTAAGTATATCCTACTTTTCCCTTATGGCCTATGGGGTTTCTGTTGAAAGATCAACTGTTAGCCTTATTGGGATTCTCTTGTGTGTTATTTGTTGCTTTTCCCTTGCTGCTTTTAATATTTGCTCTTTGTGTTTAATTTTTGTTAGTTTGATTAATATGTGTCTTTGTATGTTTCTTCCTGTATGGGACTCTCTGGGTTTCTTGAACTTAGGAGACTATTTCTTTTCCCATATTAGGAAGTTTTTGAATATTATCCCCTCAAATATTTTCTCACACCCTTTCCTTTTGTCTTCTTCTTCTGGGATGTTTATGACACAAATGTTGGGGTGCTTAACCAGTTTCGATACCTCAAATTGTCTGAGAGGTCACTGATGCTTCACTCATTTATTTTTCTTCCCTTTTCTTTATTCTGCTCTGCAGAATATTTTCATCTTCTTTTTTCTTTATTTTCTTTTATCATTTATTTTCTTTATTCTGCTCTGCATAATATTTTCATCATTCTATCTTCCAACTCACTTATCCTTTTTTTCTGCCTCAGTTTCTCTACTATTGGTTCTCTTCAGAGTGTTTTTAATCTCAGTTATTCCACTGTTCATTACTGATTGACTGTTCTTTATCTCTTCTAGGTCCTTGTTGACCATTTTATGCATTTTATCAATTCGTGTCTCTAGTTTATTTATCTGTACTTCCATTTTGTTTTAAAGATTTGGGGTCATCTTTACTATCATTATTTTGAATTCTTTTCCAGGTACATTCCCTATCTCCTTCTCTTTTGTTTGTCTTGGTGGTCTTTTTATCTTGTTCCTTCACCTCCTAGATATGTCTTTGCCTTTATATTTTGTTTAGTTTGCTGCATTTGGGGTCTCCTTTCTGCAGGCTGGAGGGTCATAGTTATTCTTAATTGTGGTCTCTGTTCCCTGTGAGTGGGTTTGGACTAATGGCTTGTGTAGTTTTCCTGATTGATGGAACTCGAGTCTGTGTTCTCATTGATGGATCTGGATCTCATCTCTCTGGAAGGCAGTGCATTGTCCAATAGTGAGTTTTTGGTTATCTATGATTTTGGTATGGCTTTGTACAGCCTGTCTATTAATGTTCAGTGTTGTGTTCCTTTACTCTGCTCATATTGGCCGTCTCTGCTTGCAAGTCTCTCTTCAGTGTCTTATCTGCACCCTGATATGAGGAGGTTAAAGTGGCTCATTATTCAGTTGCTCAGTTATTGCTCACTTGCTCAGTTATTTTGTGGAGAGGGAGGAACACTGAAAATGCTGCTGGCATGTGTGAGGAGTGCTCCCAGTCGCTGGACTACATGGGGGGGGGGGGTTCATAATGTGATCATGCAAGATGGGCGTGCACCTCCCAGGACCAAAGCACTCAGGCTGTCATCTGTGCCACTGGGGCACAGTCCCAGGTGGGCCATGCATCTATTCAGAGGAATTGGTCTCAAGCTATGATACTCCTGGCAGATCTGAGCTACCCAGAATCCCAGGAAGACATGGGTAGCAACTGGAAGTCTGCTCACAGCTTGGCTACAGATGCCGTCTCTAGGGCCAGGATTGAAGCAACCCCTTGCCTTCCACCTCTGGCTGTCATGCACCTGCCTCTCTGCCTGAAGGGCTATAAATGGCAGCCAGCTTGTCCCCCTTTGTTATTGCCTATGGCACAATCCTTTATTTTGTGAGCACATCAGGGGTCATAGTGAAGCATTAGGTCCTTCCTGTGGAAATGGTCCTTTGTTTCTCTGGTGTTCCCAAGGTTTCCCCGTTCTGTCTGTGCTATGTCACATTAGCCCTCTCAGCGTGTCCTCATGGCATTCAATCCTGGTCTTTTCTCTGAGGACTGACAATGCAGCCTGTGCCTCCACATCCAGCCCCCACTCACTGTGGGCAGATGTAAGCCTGTGAGCCACTTCTCGGCTGGTAGTTGCCATTGGCATAATTTCTGTGGTGAATTTCTTACACAAAAACTGTGAATTTTCTTAGTTACACTTCCCTCTGAGGTTCCTAAGCTCCCCACTGACCCACCCTGTGAGAGGGTTTCCTATTGTGTGAAAAATTCTACTCCATCATGACTCCCTCCTTAAGACAGTTTCCCAGCCCCAAATCCTTTGTCTCTCTTTACATCTTTATCATTTGCCCTACCTCATTCTAAGGCTTCCTAAGTGGCTCAGATGATAAAGAATCTTCCTGCAATGTGGGAGACCTGGATTCAATCTCTGGGTCAGGAAGATTCCCTGGAGAAGGAAATGGCTACCCACCCAGTATTCTTGCCTGGGAAATCCCATGGACAGAGGAACCCAGTGGGCTACAGTCCATGGGGATGCAGAGTCAGACATGACTGAGTGACTAACACACACCACACCTCATTCTGAGGAGACTGGTTTGCCTTTCTGGGCATCTGGGTCCTCCACCAGCATTCAGAAGTTGTTCTGTGGGAGTTGCTCTGCACACAGATTATCATTTGATGTATTTGTTGGGGAAAAAGAGGTCCCCTCATCCTATTTCTCCACCATCTTGGTATCACTACCCTAGAACCTCTTTTGCTGAATCCCATAGGTTTTCAATCATCATGATTTCATTTGCATATTTCTCTAGGTATTTCTTGATTTTATCTCATCCATATATGACTAGCCCTAGTTTTGACTAGAGCTTTGACTATATTCTGCTTTTTAATATGCTGTCCAGGTTCGACATATCCTTTTTTCCAAAGAGCAAGTTCTTTAAATTTCATGACTACGGTCATCATCCACAGTGATTTGGAACCCCAGAAAATAAAGTCTGTCACAGTTTCCATTTTTTCCACATCTATTTGAATATATCACTTAAGTCCATCTGGGTGTAATGTGTCATTTAAGACCTGTGTTTTCTTATGGCTTTTCTATCTGGATTATCTAGCCATTGATAGAAGTGGGTTGCTAAAGTCCTCCACCATTATTGTGTTACTCTCAATTTCTCCTTTCTTGACAGTTAATATTTGCCTTATGTACTGAGGTGCTCCTATGTTGGGTGCATGTATATTAATAATTGCTAATCTTCTTCTTGGATCAATCCCTGATACTTTGAATCAATCTATAATCTTTCTTTGTTTCCTATAAAATTATTTATTTTAAAGTATATTTTGTATGTTATAGTATTACTACTCCAGCTTTCTTTTGATTTCCTTTTGCATGGAATACTTTATTTTTTAATCCTTTCACTTATCATCTGTGTCCTCAATCTGAACTTGATTTCTTGTTGATGGCATAAATATATTTCTTATTTTTGTATCAATTCAACCAGTCTATGTCTTGGTTGGAACATTTAACCCATTTATGTTTAAGGTATTTATTGATGTGTGTGTCCCTATTGCAGGCAGATTCTTTATCCATTGAGCGACCTGGCCATTTTCTAAATTGTTTGGGTTTGTTTTTGTTGTTGTTTTCCCCTTCCTCTTTTGTCCTCTTGCAATTTTATGACAATCTTTAGTATTTGTTTGTGTTACTTTTTGTGTTTGTGTTTATATCTATTGTAGTTTGGGGGCTTACAGTTCCCATGAGGATTTTTTTTTTTAACGTGATTAATTTGTTTTTTAATGTGTTCAACTTTTTAAAATATCTATTGAATTTGTTATAATATTGCTTCTGTTTTATGTTTTGATTTCTTTGCCATTAGGCAGGTGGGAACTTAGCTCCCCAATCAGGGACTGAACCTGCACACCCTGAAGGAAGGCAAAGTCTAAACACTAGACAACCAGATAAGTCACTCCATGAGGTTTTGATATAGTAGTCTATATATGTACAAGGTTGTTTTGAGTTGCTGGTCTCCTTTGCCTAGAAAAGTTTCTTTAGCACCTGTTGCAAAGCTCATCTGTTAGTGCTGAACTCTGTTAGTGTTTGTCTTGTCTGTGAAGACTTTTACTTCTGTATCAAATCTGGATGAGGGCTTTGCTGAATAAAGTATTCTTGGTTGAAGGTCTTTCCCTTAATCACTTTAAATATATCATGTCACTCCCTTCTGGCCTGCAGAGTTTCTGCTGAGTAGTCAGCTGATATCCTTATGGGAATTTCCTTATCAGGTATTTGTCATTTTTCCCTTGTTGTTTTTAATATTTTTCCTTCATCTTTAATATTTGTCAATTTGATTTCTATGTGTCTTGGTATGTTTGTCTTTGGGTGTATTCTTCCCAGGAATATCTTCACTTCTTGGACTTGGGTGATTGCTTTCTTTCCCATACTAAGGAAGTTTTCTGCTACTAATTTCTTCAAATATTTTGGGGGAATTTTCTTTCTCTGTTCTCTTTCTTGGACCCCCTATAATGTGAATGTTGGTACATTTAAAATTGTCCCAAAGAGCCCCTATATTGTCTTCATTTTTTTTTTCATTCTTTTTATTGTTATTTTTATCCACGGTAGTGATTTCCACCATTCCATCTTCCAGATCATTTATCCATTCTTCTGCCTCACTTATCCTGCTACTGATTCCTTCTAGCATATTTTTCATTTCAGTTATTGTGTTGTTCATATATATGTTTGTTCATTAGTTCTTCTAGGTCTTTGTTAAACATTTCTTGTGTCTTCTCAAAATGTGTCTCCATTCTTTTTCTGAGACCTTAGATTATCTTTACTATCATTACTCTGAATTCTCTTCCTGGTAGATTGTTGATCACCTAGTTGTCCTTATGGGTTTTTATCTTGTTCCTTCATCTGGGACATATTCCTCTACCAACTCATTTTGTGTAATTTTCTGTGATTGCAGTTTTTGTTCTTCAGGCTGTAGGGGTATAGTGTTTCTTGCTTCTGCTATCTGACTTCTGTTGGATGGTGCTGTCTAAGAGGCTCATACAGCCTTTCTGGTGGGAGGGACTGGTTCCTGACCACTGATGGGTGAAGATAGATCTTGTCCCTTTTGTGGGAAGGGCTAGTCCAGGGAACTTGTCTAGAGGACTATTGGCTCAGGAAGACTTTAAGTAGCTTGTATGCTGATGGGTGGAGACTGTGTTCCTGCCTGTTGGTTGTTTGGCCTGAGGCATTAGAACTGTAGCCTGCAGGCTACTGGTTGGGCCAAGTTTTGGTAAGAAAATGGTGGCCTCCTAGAGGGCTCACACCAATGACTACTTTCTTGAATTGCTGCTGCCAGTGTCTTTGTCCCCACAGTGAGGCAGAGCAACCTCTTACTTCTGTAAGAGACTTTTCAATACTAGCAAGTAAGTCTGGCCCAGTTCCTTATAAGTTTACTGCTCTTTTATCTGGGCCCTAGTGAACGTGAGACCTTGTGCGCCCTCAAAGTGTAGAGTTTCTGTGTTCCCCAGTCCTATGGAATTACAGCAATCAAACCCTGTTGGCTTTCAAAGCCAGATTCTCTTCAAGTTCCTACTCCCATTGTCAGACCCCCAGGCCGGGGAGACTCATGTGGGGCTCAGAACTTTCACTTCTGTGGGGGAAATTCTGTGCTACAATTATTTTCAAATTTGTGGTTCATAAATATGTCAGATATGGAATTCGCCCTTCCTGACATGATTTTGCCCTTCCCATCATTTCTTTGTGGATTATTCTTTGAATATAGGGCCTTTTGCTAAGTTCTGGTGTTTTATTGTCAGTGGTTATTCAGTGTTTTTTGTAAGAAGTGATGAAGTCACATCCTTCTACTCCACCATCTTGTCTCTGACCTTGGTTCTATTCAAAGACTTTTGTAATTTCATATGAACTTTAGAATATTTTTTTCTGTTTGTGTTAAAAATGTCATTGGTATTTTGATAGGGATTTAATTGAATATACGGATCACTTTGAGTGGCATAGCATTTTAATAATATCAAGTTTTCTAATCCATGAAAACTGAATATCTTTCCATTCATTTGTATCTTCTTTATTTCTTTCTTCAATTTTTGTAGTTTCCAGTGTACAAGTTTTTAATCTTGGGTTAAATTTATTAAAAATTACTTTATTCCTTTTGATGATATTCTAAATGTGATTATTTTCTTAATTTCATTTTTATATTACTTGTTGTTAGTGAATAAAAATGCTACTGATTTTTTTTTTTTTTTTTTTTTTGTATATTGATTGTGTATCCTCCAGCTATACTGAGTAATTTATTTGTTTTTAAAATTTTGGTATTCTTTAGGCTTTTCTACATATAACAGTATGTCATATTCAAACAAAAACTTTATATTTTCCTATCTACTTTGGATGTTTTTCTATTCTTGCTTAATTGCCCTTACTAGAATTTCTAGTAAAATTTTGAACAGGAGTGGTGAAAGTGCACATCTTTATCTCATTCTTGATCTTAAAGGAAAACTTCAGTTTTTCATTGTTAAGTATGATTTTAGATGTGGGCTTGCATATATGGCCTTTATTATGTTGAGGTAAATTCCTTTATGCCTAGTGTGTTGAGATTTTCTATTATGAAAGTGTGTTGAATTTAGTCAAAAATGCTCCTGCATCTATTGAGTTGATCATACAATTTTTACCCTTCATTCTGTTAAATTGAGGTACCATATTTATTGATTTATGTTATGTTAAACCAACCTTGTATCTCAGGGACAAAGTTTATTTGGTCATAATATGTGATTTTCTTGATGTACTGCTAATTTCAGTTTGCTAATATTTTGTTGAGGATTTTTACATCACTTTTTATCATGAATATTGGCTTGTGGTTTCCCTTTTTTTGTAGTTTTTTTTTTTTTTGGCCTGGCTTTCATATCATGATAATGCTATTCTCATAAAATTAGTTTGGAGGTGTTTTTTTTCCTATTTATTTTTTTTTTTTTCAAAATTTGAGAATGATTGGCATTAATCCTTCTTTAAATATTTGGAAGAATTCGCCTATGAAGTTATCTGGTTCAGGCATTTCTTTGTTGGGTGGTTTTGAGTATTGACTCAATGTTCTTAATCATTATTGATCTGATCAGGTTTTCTATTACTTCATGATTCATTCTTTGGATGTTGTATGTTTCTTAGAAGTTATCCAACTTTCTATTCAAAGTAGTCTCTTATGACCATTTTTTATTTCGGTGGCATCAATTTTAATGTCTCCTTTTTCAGAATTTATTGCATATTCTCTCATTTTTCTTGGTCTAGCTAGATGCTCTTCAATTAAAAAAAATCTAGTTTTGATTTTTTAAATTGTTTTTCTAGTCTATTTCATTTATTTCTGCTCTATTCTTTCTTTTTTTTTTAGTTGAGATGTAAATGTGGTTGTATATTTGGGGTCTTTCCTCTTTTTAAATGCTTGCATCTTTCACTCTAAACTTTCCGCTTAGCACTGTTTTTGCTGTATAAGTTATGATATGTTGTGTTTCTATTGTAATTGTCTCAAGGTATTTTCTGTTTTCCCTTTTGATTTCTTCTTTGACTGGTTGTTCAGGACTGTATTGTTAAATTTCCACAAATTTGCGAGTTTTCTAAGTTTCTTCTATTAATGATATTTTGTTTCATTCTATTTTTCTCAGAAGATATTATTTCAATTATCTTAAAATTTTTAAAGACTTTTTTAGTAGCCTAATAAGCTCTAGCTCAAGATTCCTAGAGAATCTTCAATGCACACTTGAGAAGAATATGGATTCTATTACTATTGGGTGGAATCTTCTGTATATGTCTACTGGCTTCATTTGTTTACAGTGCTATCCACTCCACTACTACTTTATTAGTAGTGCATCTTGTTGTTTTAATCTATATATTATAATTTCATTGTTGAAAGAGGGATATTGAATTCTCTTACTATTATTGTTGCACTGTATGTTTCATGCTTTAGTTCTGTCAATTTTTGCTTTATATTTTTAAGTGCTCTAACATTGGGTACACACAAACACACACACACATGTATCTTCCAGAATAATTAATCCTTTAATCATCATATAATTTCCATCTTTTTCTCTAACGGGTTTTTGACTTGAAGTCTATTTTCTCATGTTCTTGTCTGTTTATCATTTATATACAACATCTTTTATCATGCCTTTAATTTCAGGATATACATATCCTTACATCTGAAGTGAGTTTTTGTAGATAGCACATAGTTGAGTTTTCTTAATATCAGCCACTGTTTCCACTGTTTCCCCATAGAGAACAATATTACATAGGAACCTGGAATGTTAGGTCCATGAATCAAGGCAAATTGGAAGTGATCAAACAGGAGATGGCAAGAGTGAATGTCAACATTCTAGGAATCAGCAATCTAAGATGGACTGGAAAGGGTGAATTTAACTCATATGACCATTATATCTACTACTGTGGGCAGGAATCCCTAGAAAAAATGATGACTATGATGGAGTAGCCATCATAGTCAACAAAAAAGTCTGAAATGCAGTACTTGGATGCAATCTCAAAAAGGACAGAATGATCTCTGTTCGTTTCCAAGGCAAACCATTCAATTCAAGTTTATGCCCCGACCAGTAACGCTGAAGAAGCTGAAGTTGAATGGTTCTATGAAGACCTACAAGACCTTTTAGAACTAACACCCAAAAAATATGTCCTTTTCATTACAGGGGACTGGGGTGCAAAAGTAAGAAGTCAAGAAACACCTGAAATAACAGGCAAATTTGGCCTCAGAGTACAGAATGAAGTAGGGGAAAGGCTAATTGAGTTTTACCAAAAAAACACACTGGTCATAGCAAACACCTTCTTCCAATAACACAAGAGAAGACTCTACACGTGGCCATCACTAGATGGTCAACACTGAAATCAGATTGATTATATTCTTTGCAGCCAAAGATAGAGAAGCTGTATATAGTCAGCAAAAATAAGACCAGGAGCTGACTGTGGCTCAGATTGTAAACTCCTTATTGCCAAATTCAGACTTAAATTGAAGAAAGTGGGGGAAACCATTAGACCACTCAGGTATGACCTAACTAAAATCCTTCATAATTATGCAGTGGAATTGAGAAATAGATTTAAGGGACTAGATCTGATAGACAGAGGGCCTGAAGAACTCTGGATGGAGGTTCGTGACATTGTAAAGGAGACAGGGATCAAGAACATCCCCAAGAAAAAGAAATGCAAAAAAGCAAAATGGCTTTTTGAGGAGGCCTTACAAATTGCTGTGAAAAGAAGAGAAGAGAAAAGCAAAGGAGAAGACTAAAGATATACCCATTTGAATGCAGAGTTCCAAAGAATAGCAGAGATAAGAATAAAGGAGATTAAAATAAAAATAAGAATAAAGACAAGAATAAAGGAGAGATAAGAAATCCTTCCTCAGTGATCAATGCAAAGAAATAGAGGAAAACAGTAGAATGGGAAAGACTAGAGATCTCTTCAAGAAAATTAGAGATACCAAGGGAATATTTCCTGCAAAGATGGGCTCAATAAAGGACAGAAATGGTATAGGCCTAACAGAAGCAGATGATATTAAGAAGAGGTGGCAAGAATACACAAAACATCTTCACGACCCAGATAATCACGATGGTCTGATCACTCAAATTTGTGAATCAGCTTCTCATATTCTATTTAAAAAGAATATTTTTTTCCTTTTTAATTATCAAATTTTGTGAATAATTTGTTAATTTCTAAATATTTTAATATATTCTTGTCTATTTTAAATAGTATGATTGTCTATTTTTGTATTTTCATTGAAGCATAATGATTTAAATTATTGTGTCTATTTCAAATGTAGAGTATATTGATCCAGTACTTTTGCACATTATATTCCATTATAGTTTCTTACAATGTAATGAGTATTATTCCCTCAACTATAGATTATATTCTTACTTATCAATTTCATATCTCATCATTTATATCTGTTAGTCCCATACCACTATTTTGTTTCTTCCCTACACTCTTTCCCCTTTGGCCATATAAATCTATTTCTGTTTTGCATATACATTCATTTGTATTATTTTTTGGATTCATGTGTATAAATATCATGCAGTACTTGCTTTTCTCTATCTGACATTTCACTAAGCATAAACTCTATGTCCATCCATGTTGTGATAAATGGCAGCATTTTATTCTTTTTATGGATGATCATATTCCATTGTGTGTATATCTATCTACCTACCTATTTATATATTCTTATTTCAGTCATGTGTTAATGAGTACATGGGTTGCTTCAATGCCTTGGCTATTGTAAAAGTGCTGCTATAAATATTGCAGTGTATGAATCTTTTCATATTAGTATTTTATTTTTCCTGGATGTATACCCAGGAGTGGAATTCCTGGGTCAAGTGGTGGTTCTATTTGGCTGCATCAATTTACATTCCCACCAACACTGTACAAGGATTCCCTTTTCTGCACATCCTCTCCAACATCTATTATTTATAGACTTTTTGATAATAGCCATTCTGACTAGTGTAAGGTGACACTGCATTGTGGTTTTAATATTCATTTCTCTATTAATTAGAAATGTTGAGCACGTTTTCATGTGCACTTGGCCATCTGTATGTATGCATTCTTTGAAGAAATGTATATTCAAGTCTTTTAACTATTTTTGATTGGGGTGTTGTTTTTTTTTTTTTTTTTAATAATGAGTTGTATGAGCTACTTGTGTTTTGGATATTAATCCTTTGTGGATTATATCATTGCAGACATTTTTCCTTTGGTTGGTTGCAAACCTCATTTGTAGGTTATTTTTCTTTTGACAATGGTTTCCTTTGCATTTCCTTAAAAATGCTTTTAAGTTTAATTAGGTCCCCTGTGTTTATTTTTGTTTGTATTTCATTTCTCTTTGAAGACTGATGCAAGAAAATATTTTTTACAATTTATGTCAAATATTGTTCTGCCTATGTTCTCTTCTAGTTTTATGGTTTCAGGTATTATATTTATGTCTTTAAACCATTTTGAGTTTATTTTTGTTTATGATGTGATTGATTAATGTGGTTTTCCCATTTTCCAGGACCACTTATTGAAAAGACTGTCTTTTTTACCATTGCATATTCTTGTTTCCTGGAGAAGGCAATGGCACCCCACTCCAGTACTCTTGCCTGGAAAATCCCATGGATGGAGGAGCCTGTTAGGCTGCAGTCCATGGGGTCGCTAAGAATCGGACACAACTAAGCGACTTCACTTTCTCTTTTCACTTTCATGCACTGGAGAAGGAAATGGCAACCCACTCCAGTGTTCTTGTCTGGAGAATCCCAGGGACGGGGAAGCCTGGTGGGCTGCCGTCTATGGGGTCACATAGAGTTGGACACGATTGAAGTGACTTAGCATAGCATAGCATTCTTGTTTCCTTTGTCACAGTTAGTTGAACATAGGTCATTGTTGTTGTTTACTAACTCAGTCATGTCCGAATCTTTGTGACCCCATGGATTGCAACATGCCAGGCTTCCCTATCCATCACCAACTCCCAGAGTTTGCTCAAACTCATGTCTATTGAGTCGGTGATGCCATCCAACAATCCCATCCTCTGTGGTCTCCTTCTCTTCCTGCCTTCAGTCTTTCCTAGCATCAGTGTTTTTTCCAATGAGTTGGGTCTTTGCATCTGGTGGCCAAAGTATTGGAGCTTCATCTTCAGCATTAGTCCTTCCAATTACTATTCAGGACTGATTTCCTTTAGGATTGACTGGTTTGATCTCCTTGTGGCCCAAGAGACTCTCAAGAGTCTTCTTCAGCATTACAGTTTGAAAGCATCAGTTCTTCAGCATTCAAGTTTCTTTATGGTCCAACTCTCACATCCATACATGACTACTGGAAAAACCATAGCTTTGACTAGACGGACCTTTGTCTGCAAAGTAATGTCTCTGCTTTTTAATATGTTGTCTAGGTTGGCCATAGCTTTTCTTCCAAGGAGCAAGCATCTTTTAATTTCATGGCTTCAGTCACTATCTACAATGATTTTGGAGCCTAAGAAAATAAAGTCTCTCACTGTTTCCCCATCTATTTGCCAAGAAGTGATGAGACCAGATGCCCTGATCTTTGTTTTCTGAATGTTGAGTTTTAAGCCAGATTTTTCACTCTCCTCTTTCACTTTCAAGAGGCTCTTAGCTCCTCTATGCTTTATGCCATAAGGGTGGTGTCATCTGCATATCCCTCCTTATTTGGACACATTTTATTTCTCTTTCTTGTCTTACTTCTATGACTAGGATTTCTGATACTCTGTTCAATAGAAGTGGCAAGAGTGGGCATCCTTGGCTTGTTCCTGATGTTAATGGGAAGGCTTTCAACTTTTCATAATAGAGTACTCTGTTTAGTGTTGGTTTGTCATAAATGACATTTATCATATTTAGATATGTACCTTCTAGGCACATATTGAAGATACTGTTTATCATGAATAGATTTTTGTTAAATGTTTTGTCTATTTGGATGATTGTAAAATTTTACCTTTCCTTTTGTTAATGTTTTATATCACTTTGCTTGATTTGTGTATTTTGAACCATCCTTGTGACCTAGAATAAATCCAGTGTGAGTGTGGCTTATGATTCTATGTATTGTTGTATTCCATTTGCTAACATTTTGATGAAGATTTTGGCATCTATATTTTTTTAAGATACTGGCCTGTAACTTTCTATTCTTATAATATATTTTTCTTGTTTAGGTATCAGAGTAATGTTGGCCTCATAGAATGAGTTTGAAAGTGGTCCATCAGCCTCAATTTTTTAAATGCTTTGAAAATTCTAGGTATTCTTCATTATATGTCTGATAGAACTCCACTTTGAAGATGTCCAGCCCTGGACTTCTGTTTGCTGGGAGGTTTTTAAAAGAACAAATATAATTTCACTTCTAGTGATCAATCTGTTCAAATTGTACTTTCCTTTTGATTCAGTCTTGGGAGGTCATATGCTTCTAGAAATTTGTCTATTTCTTCTATTTTTTAAAATTTTATTTTATTTTTTAACTTTACAATATTGTATTAAATTGTCCAAATTTTTGGCTTATAACTGTTAATAGTGTTCTCATGATTTTCTTGTGTGTGTTTGTCTCTGAGATATTAGTTACTATTTCTCCTCTATCATTTCCTCTCTCTTTTCTTCTTGGTGATCATGGTTAAAGATCTATCAATTTTGTTTATCTTTTCAAAATATGAGTTCTTAGTTTCATTGATCTTCTCTGTTATTTTTGATCTCTATATTATTTATTTCCTCTCTTATCTTTATTACTTCCTTCCTTTTGCTGACCTTGGGCTTTGTTTCTTCTTTTATTTATGATCTCTAGCTGATAGTTTAGGCTGCTTATTTGAGATGTTTTCTTATTTCTTGAGATGGCTTATTGCTATGAACTTCTCTCTCAGAAATGTCTTTGCTTCATTCCATAGATTTTGGAAATTTGTTTTTCCACTTTCACTTGTTTTGAGGTATTTCTTGGTTTCTTTTTTGCAAAATCAAAGAAGTATCAATTCTATATTGATACACTAGTCTTCTAGTGGCATGCTATTTAATCTCCAAGTGTTTGTCTTTTTACCATTTTTTTTTCCTGTAGTTGATTTCTAGTCTCACACTGTTGTGTTCAGACAAAGTGCTTGATATAACTTCTATGCTCTTAAATTTGTTGAGACTTATTTTTTTTTAATCTGTCCTGTAGAACATCATGTCTGTACTTGAAAAGAATGTGTATTTGCATTTTTTGGATATAATGTTCTCTCTTCTCTTTCTGGAATTCCAATAATGCAAACGTTAGTGTTATTCTATTGATCTCAGGTGTTTCTTTCTTTTTTTTTCTTTCTGTTTGTTTTTTGATTGGGTGATTCCCATTTTTCTATCTTCCAGATCACTTATGTGTTAATCTGTGTCATTTAATCTGTTATTTACTGCCTTCAGAGTGTTTTTTAACTCAGATATTGAATGATGTATTTTTGACTGGGTCTTCTTTATATTTCCTAGTTCTCTGTTAAAATGATCTGTGCTTATATTAATTTTATTTTCTAATTCAATTAGCATTTTTATTATTAATGTTTTTAATTCATTGTCTGATAGGCATTTTATCTCTTTCATTATTTCTTTTTTCAGGGATTTTCTCTTACTTTTCCAATTGAGAGCTGTTCTTCTGCCTTTTCATTTTACTTAACTTTTACTGTCTTTTTAAATTTAGCTGAAACAGATATTGTGGTATTAAAGTGGTGTTCTTATGAGGGAGCATCCCTGTGTAGATTGTTAGTGCACAGTGTCTTTCGTGGGGGAGGGGGGCAGAATTTTATGTGGATGCCAGTCACATCTTTCCTTAGGATGAGTTGGCCACCATCACATTGGTAGAGATTGTGACTGGTAATGGAGGAGCTAGGGTCTGTGCAGGGTATGCAGAGGGATTCTCCACTCAGTGGCTATCACCACCTTGTCAGGGGCTGAATTTGCTCCCAAGTTGCTTGAGTGGAAGCCCTGAGAGTCAGACTCAGCTGGCTCTGTTCTCTTTAAGTGTGTGTTTTTTTCTTCTCCCTATACTGAAGCCTTTGCTACAAAGGAGGGGAGTACTGAAGCAAGTGGGGTTTGTGCACTTACAGAAGTCTGAGGCACTGCCTGTTTAGGCATCTGCAGCTCCACTCAGATATAAGCCATGGTTGCATCTTTTCCCTTTTGTTGTTGTCCCAGATCTAGTGCTTGGCTGTGGTGCAGAGTGGTGGAAACAGAGCACTAATTTAGCTAAGACTGGTGAGCTCAGTCCAGGTGGTTGCAGGAGCCCAGGCAGCTATGTTGCTATCAGAAGTCTGGACTGCCTCTGGGGTGCTGTTTGAGTAATCACTGACAATGGCCACCACTACCCCAGCTGGACTACATTCTGGGGTCCTTGGTCACTTCTCCAGTCCTAGGTGGAGTCTTTATCAAGGATTTGGCCATGCTAGACCTAATGCCAAGCTTTGTCTTGGAGTGAGCAGGCCAGGGTGTTCATTTGGGTTGAACTGGGGAATATGACAAAGCAGCAACCACAAGGGCAGGCATCTCTGCACTCTATCTTGGGACAAGTTAGCATAGTCACAGTCCTCACAAGTGAAGTCCAGGTTTCTCTGGCCTTTCTATCTGTCCCAGTGGTTTTATTTTTATTTATTTATTTTAAAAAGATATTTATTTGATTATTTTTGGCTGTGCTGAGTCTTTTTTTAATCTAAATTTATTTATTTTAATTGGAGGCTAATTACTTTACAATATTATTTTTAATTTATTTTTGTGTGTGCTGGGTCTCAGTTGTAGCACAAGATTTTCTCTAGTTGTAACAAATGGGGACTACTCTCTAGTTGGGCTACGCAAGTTTATCATTGTGGTGGTTTCTTTTGTTGTGGAGCATAGTCTCTAGGGTGCTGGGGATTCCATAGTTGTGGTACTCGGGCTCAGTAGTTTCAGCTCCTAGACTCTAGAGCATAGGTTCAATAGTTGTGTTCCCCAGGCTTAGTTGCTCTGCAGCATGTGGGATCTTCCCAGATCAAGAATTGAATTTATCTCTCCTGCATTGGTAGATGGCTGCTTTACCACTAAGCCACCAGGGAATCCCCCTACCCCCTACCCAGTGGTTTTTTAAGTAGCTTGTTTCCTACACACAGAATCTCAAGAATGGGATGCCCAGTCTGTGGCTCAGTCCATTCCCTTTCCTCACATATGTCTGCCCATGGAATCTCTCGTTTCCTCTTAGTCTCTTCCCAGGAACACAAGTCCTGGCCTGATGCTTTTCTCCCTGTCCTACCCAAGGATGTGTGTATCTTTCCTAAAACCTTGGCTGTTTTTAGTTAGTTTTCAATGAGGATTCCACACATAAATACAATTTGTATGTTTGTTGGGGAAGGTAAGCTCCACGTTCTCCTACTCTGACATCTTGATTTCCCTACGTTGGATATGTATTTGCTATAACATTTTCTAATTGGCTATTGTTAATTGATGTAGAAAATGCTTCTGCTACTCTTTAATACAGAAACTTTGCTGAAATCTCTTATTAGTATCATAGTTTGCTGACTTTCCTAGATTTTTATTGAAATAATATGAAACAATAATAATTTTGACTCTGCCTTTGCAATGATTATGCTTATTTTATTGCATTGTTAGAACCTCCAGGATTTTATTGAACAGGAAATGCACCTAACATTTCCCATAATATAAAACATAGATTTTGTGGATAATCTACTGATAGATGAATTAAACACATAGCTTTTAGTCTAGCCCAATGAATATGTCAAACTTACTTATCCCCTGTTCAGTATTTTGCACTGTCATCCTTCTTGAAATGTATATTTCATATTATTCTCTGTTGGCATTCTGCCTATCTTTTAGGCTAGTTTTCTCAAAGCCTTCCTAGGTTTAGTCTTTTACTCACTTATTCACTCACTCAACAGATATTTCCTGAGGACCACTTGTGTACCGTATTCCTTCTTCCACTATGCACCTTGCCTTTATACTCATTCTCTAGAATTTTATACACTCTTCCTGGGAAAATTCATTTCTCTTACCACAACTAGTATCTGCCATAGATACCCAGATCTACTGTAACCTTGTCTTTTCCAGATTTGCTATTATACATGTTGGATACAAGAATAATATCTCCATGGTGATATTCTAAAGTCGGTTTAAAATCATCTTCACCTAAAACTGCCTCTTTCACATTCTCCTTTATTGGGTTTGTATTAGTTCTGTTCAGTTCAGTCACTCAGTCGTGTCTGACTCTTTGTGACCCCATGGACTGCAGCATGCCAGGCATCCATGTCCATCACCAACTCCTGGAGTTTACTCAAACTCATGCCCATTGAGTCGGTGATGTCATCCAACCATCTCATCCTCCGTCATCCCCTTCTCCTCTTGCCTTCAATCTTTTCCAGTATCAGGGTCTTTTGAAATGAGTCGGTTCTTCACATCAGGTGGCCAAAATATTGGAGTTTCAGCTTCAGCATCAGTCTTTCCAATGAATATTCAGGACTGATTTCCTTGATGGACAGCTTGGATCTCCTTGCAGTCCAAGGGACTCTCAAGAGTCTTATCTAGCATTACAGTTTGAAAGCATCAATTCTTTGGCTCTCAGCTTTCTATATAGTCCAACTCTCACATCCATACATGACCACTGGAAAAACCATAGCTTTGACTAGCTGGACCTTTGTTGGAAAAGTAATGTTTCTGCATTTTAATATGCTGTCTAGGTTGGTCATAACTTTCCTTCTGAGGAGTAAGAGTCTTTTAACTTCATGGCTGCAGTCACAATCTTAAGTGATTTTGGAAACCCCCCCAAAATAAAGTCTCTCACTGTTGCTCACTCTCTCATAGTCTTTCCACTGTTTCCCCATCTATTTTCCATGAAGCAATGGGACCAGATGCCATGATCTTAGTTTTCTGAATGTTGAGCTTTAAGCCAACTTTTTCACTCTCCTCTTTCACTTTCATCAAGAGGCTCTTTAGTTCTTTACTTTCTGCCATAAGAGTGGTGTCATCTGCATATCTGAGGTTATTGATATATCTCCTGGCAATCTTGATTCCAGTTTGTACTTCATCCAGCCCAGCGTTTCTTATGATATACTCTGCATATAATTTAAATAAGCAGGTTAATATCACTGTTCATCATTTACAAATCAAGTCAAATAAGTACTTCCTCTTCTCAAAAATTTTCCTTAGTTTTTCTTGGGTTAAAGGATTTCCTTCTTTGACTCCTATGGTGTCTGCTCACCTTCCTAAAGGCATTTATACTTGTTGTAATAATGTTCTAATACCTCCTTTCTTACCACTGAACCAGGAACTCTTGGGAAAAGGAACTTCTTATTTCCATCTCTGAAGTGGAAGCAATTGCTGTTTGCTAAGTAACCAGTGGTGTTTCCCACCATTTAAGGCAACCCTCATTTCCCTATTCTTCATGAGATTTGCTATTACTAGTCAACTATTAAATTAAAAAACTCACTTTAATAAAAAGAAAAAGAGAGGAAGTTGGACCATATTAACTAATAGTTTCTAAAGGAGAGGAAAATGAAGAAAAAGAGGAAAAATATTTAACCTGGTGAAGTTCTGAGATTCTAATATGAAGAAGCCAGACCAAGTCTCCAATATACTTTGCTCCACATACATCTCCATCCATCACCTTCATCTGCACTATTCCATCATGTTAGGCCACCAAAATGACCTATGTTGTGTTTTTCTCTTATGGTTTATTTAAAATATGTTTTAAATGAGAATGGTGTAAAAGTCTGGGGCAAGGACTGATGTTGGAAAAACAAAGGAATTGTGTATGACAATAAAATATTTAGAGAAAACTGAGAGACACTGCTTGACCCCTTGTGTATCTTTAGAGGTCTGAGGTAGGGGGTCAGTGTAGTAGAAGAAATTGCCAAAATTTCAGGAGCTTGGAAGAATAATAAAGATACGTAAAACCCTAATTCTATGCATTAAAGGGAATTTCGGTTCAGTTCAGTCGCTCAGTCATGTCCAACTCTTTGAGACTCCATGAATCACAGCACACCAGCCCTCCCTATCCAACACCAACTCCCGGAATTCACTCAAACTCATGTCCATAAGTCAGTGATGCCATCCAGCCATCTCCTCCTCTGTCGTCCCTTTCTCCTCTTGCCCCCAGTCCCTCCCAGCATCAGAGTCTTTTCTTTCTTTTTTTTTTTTTTAACTTTAATCTTGGCCCTTTATGAAACGATTGCAGGAGTGTACATTTATGTTTAGGTTAAAACAAAATATTTAAGCTATGTCTGTAGAGTCTTTTCCAATGAGTCAATTCTTTGCATGAAGTGGCCAAAGTATGGGAGTTTCAGCTTTAGCATCATTCCGTCCAAAGAACACCCAGGGCTGACCTCCTTTAGAATGGACTGGTTGGATCTCCTTGCAGTCCAAGGGACTCTCAAGAGTCTTCTCCAACACCACAGTTCAAAAGCATCAATTCTTTGGCACTCAGCTTTCTTCACAGTCCAACTCTCACATTCATACATGACCACTGGAAAAAACATAGCCTAGACTAGACAGACCTTTGTTGGCAAAGTAATGTCTCTGCTTTTGAATATGCTATCTAGGTTGGTCATAACTTTTCTTCCAAGGAGTAAGTGTCTTTTAATTTCATGGCTGCAGTCACCATCTGCAGTGATTTGGAGCCCCCAAAAATAAAGTCTGCCACTGTTTCCACTGTTTCCCCATCTTTTTCCCATGAAATGATGGGACCAGATTCCATGATCCTCATTTTCTGAATGTTGAGCTTTAAGCCAACTTTTTCACTCTCCACTTTCACTTTCATCAAGAGGCTTTTGAGTTCCTCTTCACTTTCTGCCATGTGTGGTGTCATCTGCATATCTGAGGTTATTGATATTTCTCCTGGAAATCTTGATTCCAGCTTGTGCTTCCTCCAGCCCAGAGTTTCTCATGATGTACTCTGCATATAAGTTAAATAAGCAAGGTGACAATATGCAGCCTTGACGTACTCCTTTTCCTATTTGGAACCAGTCTGTTGTTCCATGTCCAGTTCTAACTGTTGCTTCCTGACCTGCATATAGGTTTCTCAAGAGGCAAGTCAGGTGGTCTGGTATTCCCATCTCTTTAAGAATTTTCCACAGTTTATTGTGATCCACACAGTCAAAGGCTTTAGCATAGTCAATAAAGCAGAAATAGATGTTTTTCTGGAATCCTCTTGCTTTTTCCATGATCCAGCAGATGTTGGTAATTTGATCTCTGGGTCCTCTGCTTTTTCTAAAACCAGCTTGAATAACTGGAAGTTCACGGTTCATGTATTGGTGAAGCCTGGTTGGAGAATTTTGAGCATTACTTTACTAGCATGTGAGATGAGTGCAATTGTGCGGTAGTTTGAGCATTCTTTGGCATTGCCTTTCTTTGGGATCGGAATGAAAACTGACTTTTTCCAGTCATGTGGCCACTGCTGAGTTTTCCAAATTTGCTGGCATATTGAGTGCAGCACTTTCACAGCATCATCTTCCAGGGTATGAAATAGCTCAACTGGAATTCCATCACCTCCACTAGCTTTGTTAATAGTGATGCTTTCTAAGTCCAACTTGACTTTACATTCCAGGATGTCTGGCTCTAGGTGAGGGGTCACACCATCGTTATTATCTGGGTTGTGAAGATCATTTTTTGTACAGTTCTTCTGTGTATTCTTGCCACCTCTTCTTAATATCTTCTGCTTCTGTTAGGTCCATACCATTTCTCCCCTTTATAGAGCCCATTTTTGCATGAAATGTTCCCTCGGTATCTCTAATTTTCTTGAAGAGATCTCTAGTCTTTCCCATTCTGTTATTTTCCTCTATTTCTTTGCATTGATCGCTGAGGAAGGCTTTCTTATCTCTTCTTGCTATTCTCTGGAACTCTGCATTCAGATGCTTATATCTCTCCTTTTCTCCTATGCTTTTCACTTCTCTTCTTTTCACAGCCTTGTCTAACTCAGTGAAACTAAGCCATGCCATGTGGGGCCACTCAAATTGGGCAGGTCATGGCGAAGAGGTCTGACAGAATGTGGTCCACTGAAGAAGGGAATGGCAAACCACTTCAGTATTCTTGCCTTGAGAACCCCATGAACAATATGAAAAGGCAAAATGATAGGATACTGAAAGAGAAACTCCCCAGGTCGGTAAGTGCCCAATATGCTACTGGAGATCAGTACAGAAATACTCCAGAAAGAATGAAGGGATGGAGCCAAAGCAAAAACAATACCCAGTTGTGGATGTGACTGGTGATAGAAGCAAGGCCTGATGCTGTAAAGAGCAATATTGCATAGGAACGTGGAATGTTAGGTCCACGAATCAAGGCAAATTGGAAGTGGTCAAACAGGAGATGGCAAGACTGAACATCGACGTTCTAGGAATCAGTGAACTAAAATGGACTGGAATGGGTGAATTTAACTCAGCTGACCATTATATCTACTACTGTGGGCAGGAGTCCCTAAGAAGAAATGCAGTAGCCATCATGGTCAACAAAAGAGTCTGAAATGCAGTACTTGGATGCAATCTCAAGAATGACAGAATGATCTCTGTTCGTTTCCAAGGCAAACCATTCAATATCACAGTAATCCAAGCCTATGCCCTAACCAGTAACTCTGAAGAAACTTAAGTTGAAGAGTTCTATGAAGACCTACAAGACCTTTTAGAACTAATACCCAAAAAAGATGTCCTTTTCATTTTAGGGGACTGGAATGCAAAAGTAGGAAGTCAGGAAACACCTGGAGTAACAGGCAAATTTGGCCTTGGAATATGGAATGAAGTAGGGCAGAGGTTAACAGAGTTTTGCCAAGAGAACGCACTGGTCATAGAAAACACCCTCTTCCAGCCACACAAGAGAGGGCTCTACACATGGACATTAGCAGATGGTCAACACCGAAATCAGAATGATTATATTCATTGCAGCCAAAGATGGAGAAACTCTATACAATCATCAAAAACAAGACCGGGATCTGACTGTGGCTCAGACCATGAACTCCTTATTGCCAAATTCAGAATTACATTGAAGAGAGTAGGGAAACCACTAGACCATTCAGGTATGACCAAAGTCAAATCCCTTATGATTATACATTGAAAGTGAGAAATAGTTTTAAGGGACTAGATCTGATAGAGTGTCTGATGAACTATGGATGGAGGTTTGTGACGTTGTACAGGAGACAGGGATCAAGACCACCCCCATGGCAAAGGGAATCTCACTTATCATAAATTATAAAATTGTTTATTGAAACATAAACACTATTTGGTCATTTGTATAATATCCCCTACCTAGTTGTTGTTGCTCAGTTGCTCAGTCATGTCCTACTCTTGTGACCCCATGGACTGCAGCACATCAGACTTCCCTGTTCATCACTATCTCTGAGGCAGATTCGTGTCCATTGAGTCGATGCCATCTATCTCATCTCCTGTTGCCCCCTTCTCTTCCTGCCCTCAATGTTTCCCATCATCAGGGTCTTTTCCAATGACTTGAGACTTCTCATCAGGTGGACAAAATGTTCAAGCTTCAGCTTCAGCATCAGTCCTTCCAATGAATACCTAGAATCTCTTCCAAAGTCCTCAAAAGAAAGAGGGGGGAATTAAATCAAGCAGGAGAAAGTTTTGTTCTTCCTTGTAGGTGCATTGAGGGTCCCTACCTGAGAAGGAAGACGAGCAGAGGAGAAACTTAAGATAAAAATGCATGCTCTGAAGCAGTGACATTTAGCAAAGTGATTAGACAGCTGACATTATACAAGCTCCTATGCCATTTCCAAGAGATTTCTGTGGGCACCTGTGCTGCTCAGGAAGGCCAGGCTTGAGGTGGGGATAAGGACTTTTTACACTAAAACCTGAAGTTGCTTTAATAGGACATTCAGGAAAGAATTGTTTTCTTCATTTATATACCTTTTATTTGTTAAAAAAAAAGAAAAAGAAAACTTGTTTTTACCCTAAAGAGTATAGTAAAGGAAAAATATTTGGCCAAGATACATCTAAGTTGTTGATTAAAAAAAAAAAAAAAGGGACGTTAACAATGTTTTCTAGAGTGAACCTGTCAATCTCTTACTTCTGCGTCTCTAGAGTGAAGACTGTCAGAGTGAAGGTTGTGCTTTTCATCACAATAATTGAAACATAATTATTCTTTAATCTCATAAGTTGATCAGATTCCTCTTTCACTGTCCAAAATCATTGGCCAGAGCTGAATTGTACCAGCAAAATGTAGCCAGAGTGAAAGTTCTCCAATAAGTAATGTTTGGTTGGGAAAAAATCAAATGGACCCCTTCTTTTGTAATCATCACTGCATTATTGCCTCTACTTCTTCCTGCTAGTTGTCAGCTGACTTTTCTGTTCCTCAGAAGTCTTTCGTTCAAAGCTCTGGATAAGCTCTTGCTTCTCATACCTTGACTATTGTATTACTTATGGGAGGAGTGGAAAGTTAAGTGGAATGTTTCTATGGGCCTAGCGGCAGACACTACATTCACATGTTCCAGACGTCAGTCACATGGCTGTAACTTACTAGTAAGGAATCTGGGAAAATCCAACTGTGAACTTGGGAGAAAAAAAGGAAAAGGATTTGATAAATAATTAGTCATACTCTGCCACCCTACTCCCTCTAGATTTTAGCTTATCCTTTGATTTTTAATTTCTCACCCCTTCTTGGTGTAATTCAGCAAAATCTTGTTATTTGAAACAACTTTTGACATATTAAGCCCAATCCTAAATTCTCAATTCAATTCCTGGACTCATCTTTGTCAACTGTCACATGCAGTGTAAACAGTGGAACGTCCTAGATTCCACATGGCAAGAGGTAAGAGGAAAAGAGGAAGCAGAGTGTGTGGTGGAGAGATTTATCCTGGGATCCTCACATGACAACCTGTCTAAGAGAACTACGCAAATACTTCAACTCTTCAGAGTACAGCTCCAGAGAAATGGGTGCATCATTTCCTGAGCATCCAAGGTCTCAAACATAAAGAAAGCTAAAGTAAAGTGTGAGCAACAGGATAACTCAGAGTCTGTGTTTGGGTTGTCACCCTGTGTTTGTGCTTCCAAATCGTAGCTTCTGGAGCAGTTTGAAACAAGATCATTGTCAGTAATTTCTGCCAAGGAATTTACCTTGATCTGTCAGCAATAAGAGGCTGGAAACTCTGTTCTTTCCACTTATTAAATCAACCAGGGCCACATGGATTTTGGCAGAGATATTCTTAATGTGAATTACCCAGTTTGGCACTGTTAGATACCTCTTGTTGTTTAGTCTCTAAGTCATGTCTGACTCTGTGATCCCCATTGACTCTAGCCCACCAGGCTCCTTTGTCTGTGGGATTTCCCTGGTAAGAATACTGGAGTGAGTTGCCATTACCTTCTCCAGATACCTCTTGGCCTATGTCCAAATTCAGCATCCTTCTTAAGAGTGAGATTTTCCAAAATCCATTCTTCACTTAACTTTAAGTTCTCCCAGAACTTGAAGTTCCTGTTCTCCCCGTTGGACTGTAGGATTTGTCAGTAGTGACACTTCCGGGGTCTAGCCCCGGTTGGATCTAGGGATTCCCTCAGGAGGACGGCATTGGCGATTAGAATAGCAAAACAGAGATGTATTAGATGTTCAATAATTGGTTTATGCGGGAAATCAATGAAGTTCATGACACCAAACTTGCTCTGACCACGGAGGCCACAGGCGCCCTCTCGAATAGCAGAAGTTGCCCCACCTTAGGCATTTTCTCGAGTGGGTCTTAAAAGCCCAGACAAATAAGTGGTCCCAGAGGACCCCCGCGCTCCAATTATTTTGGCGTGAAGGAAGAACAAAACAGAAAAGGAGGAAAAGGAAACAAGAAAGAACAACACAGGCAGACCAAGCTTCAGTGAGCAAGGCCCATAGCTTTATTTTCAACAGGGGCTTTTATACCCTAAGTTGCACATAGAGGATAATAGGGGGTGTGAAATCATGCAAAGTCAGCAGTCTTTGATCCTTGTCGAAACCAGGGTTTTTTTTTTTTTCCCTGCAAACTTATCGTATACAAATGGTTTAGGTGATTTACATCATCTCTTGGCCAGAAGGCCTGTTAACATTTTATCAGATCAGATCAGTCGCTCAGTCGTGTCCGACTCTTTGCGACCCCATGAATCGCAGCATGCCAGGCTTCCCTGTCCATCACCAACTCCCGAAGTTCACTCAGATTCATGTCCATCGAGTCAGTGATGCCATCCAGCCTCTGATAAAGGTTTGTTAACCATAAGACTTATTTTTTTCTAAGAGTAATTATTTTAAAGTTTGGCGCCATCCTCCGAAGGTGTTAGATAAAGTTGCATTCTTATAGGGCAAAGGTGCAGTGGGTTTACAACAAAGGAAAGAATTTATTACCTTAAGGGTCTAAAGTTGTTAACACCAAGGCCACTACTTATTTTTTTTACATACTAACTATATTAATTAATACACTTCCAAGGATACAGTACAGGGGTTGTGGAAACTTGGCAGCAAACATTGGCCCCAACAATGAAATCTTCTATTAGTTCTATTTTGACAGTTTCTAACTCTCCGAGAGGCTCTATACTATTTGAATATTTTAAGTTCCCCATGCCTCTCGCGGTTGGAAGACTGTAAACAATCCTATGCATAGCTGTAGGAGTCCAGGTAAACCTGTCAGGCAAGTTAGAGAGTCATCTGAGGGGTTTGTGAACTAAAACACTCTTGTCACGCCCAGGAACTTTATTAACTGGAGCTGTAAGTTAACTCTTTTTCAGAGAGAGAGAGGGTGGTGGGAGACAGCCCCCCATAAAGTCAGAGGTGTAGGTGAGAGCACAAAGCAGTAAAGTAGGCAGACTCTGGTTTGGGGGGTAGATGCTCAAAAATTTCCAGGGGGACTCCTGAGGCTCGATCCCGCCTTTGTGTATGTTGAGCCTCCTTCCTCATGACATTTGCCATGGGCAGAGTTCCTCACGCTGGCTCCTGGCATGACACTGCTGATATTTGGGGCCAGATAATGCTTTGTTGTAGGGAGGGACATTTTCTATGTAGTATAGGATATATAGCAGCATCCCAGACTTTCCAGTAGTATCCCATCCCTCCAGTTGTGGCAATAAAAATATACCCAGACATTCCCAAGTATCTGCTGGGGGAGCAAATTGTTCCCACCTGAAAACCACTTAAAGAAGAGAGGCCCAACTTTATTTTTTCCATAAAAAAGAAATTCCAAAGATGTGAAGTTTCCTAGCCTATAACAAAAATAAGTACTTATTATGGACCCCAGGCTAATACATATACTCAGAACACATAAATACCTGTAGATTGATTTATTAATTGGTTGATTAATTATTTGTTTAAAGTTTTTAATAATTTTAAAGAACGTAAATATGTCCATGAATGATCATTAGAGGAAGGGTAGTGCAGTGTAGGAAGTAATAATAGACACTCATAAGGAGTCAGAAATAAGACCTGATGTGCATTATAAATACTTATTCACCATTCATTACATTTTACATAGAAGTATGCATGGTTTCACTTGATCCTTATAGCCACTTTTCCAAGTACTTTGTAAATAATCAATATATTTTATCAATCACAGTAATATCAATGACTGGAGATAACATTCCCATTTTTCATATAAAGGAATTGAGGCTCATAATGGTCAAGTAATCTTTCCAAGTTTAGAGAGACAGGAAATGGCAGAGCTGTGATTCTTTACTCAGGTTTGTGTTACCTTGAACCCATACACTTTCTACAATATGCTCTAGTTGTGAAGTCCTTTGTAGTCCCCATTACCTTCTCAGTGTGAACAAAAGTCATCTTGGGAAGGATTTTACATGTTAACCAACAATGAAACTACACAAGGAAGCCCTAAGTGAATCAAGGCTCATTAAAGACACTGAAAACTTGCACTGTGCCACTCAAGATTTCTCTCAAGGAGATACTTGGAGCTTATGTCATAGAGAAGACAGAAAGAAAAAAGAAAAGAATTATTGCTGCCAAGAGTAAACGGAGGCTATGACCAAATATACCACACTTATTTCTATAAAGATGAAAATAAAGAACAAGTTTTTTCCCTTGAATAGATTCAAAGGACTCCCAAGGAAATTTTTGATCAGGGTCTGATCTTTCAGTGCTTTTGTTTTCCAAATGGACCCAGTAATGTACCCAAATAAAGTACAATCATCATTTTTATTAACTACAGTACAGCTACATGGTCCTTACTTAAAATGCCGGGGAATTTGGAAATTGTCACCGACTCCTACTCCAAACTTACAGCTCTTCTTGGAACTACTCTCATCTAGACTATGCTTGGAACTATTTTCACAGCTTTCAGACTTATTACCAGGTGATTTCTTGTTAAGATGAAAATATACAGCGAGAGATACATAAACATCAAAAAGCACTCTTCATCATATGTTAATAGGGAAATGCAAATTAAAAATGTTTAATTATATTCCTGTCTCACATCTACTAGAATGACCAAAATTCAGAACACTGACAACACCAAATGCTGGCAAGGATGTGAAGCCACAGAAACTCTCATTCATTGCTGGTGGGAAGGCAAAATGGTACAGCTAGTCTGGGAGACAGTTTTTCAGTTTCTTACAAAATTAAACATACTCTTACCAAGTGATACCACAGCTGCACTCCTTGGTATTTATCCAAAGTTGAAAACTTATTCAAACAAAAATGTGCACATACATGTTCATATTAGCTTTATTCGTATGCCAAAACGTGGAAGCAACCAAGATGTCCATTAGTAGGTGAATATATAAATTGTAGCACATCCAGGAGCTGTGGGTGGCAGTGCCTGTCACTGGAGCCAAAGAATGGGATTCTAGTAAAGGTGTTAAGAAAGAGAACGTGAGACCAGAATATAATTAAACATTTTTACTGAGGTGCAAAGTACTTTCTAGAATATCAGAAAGCACAGTCCAATTTCCAGTAGGATTTCCTTAGGCCTTGATGCTACTACAAGAGTTTGAGACCAAAACTTAGAGATAGAAGGCTCAATTCCAGAACTTTGAATCACCATAGAAATCCTGACCCTAAGGGACATTAATAGATGAGAGCCTACCCAAAAAACAACATACCTACACTGATGGCCACCCAAGAGCATCAAGCTCCAGTGCAAGACACCCCACTCTAATCTTCCAGCAAACAGGAACACAACTGTGAACATTAAAAGACAGGCTGCCCAAACCATACCAAAGCCATTGGCACCCCCAAACTCACTATTGGACACCGCACTGCCCTCAAAAGAGACAAAATTCAGCTCGATCCATGAGAACACAGAAATTCTACCAACCAGGAAAGTATCACAGCCACTGCTCAAATCTCACCCAGAGGGAGCAGACTCCACAATTAAGAGAAACGATGACCCTCCAGTCTCAGAGGCTTCTGGGACAATGCTAAGCACCCCAACATTCAAATCATAGGTGTCCCAGAAGAAGAAGACAAAAGGAAAGAGCATGAGAAAATATCTGAGGAGATAGTATTCAAAAACTTCCTAAAATAAGGAAGGAAATAGCCACCCAAATCCAGGAAGCCCAGAGAGTTCCATACAGGATAAACCCAAGGATAAATGTGCCAACACAAAAATTAATCAAACTAAAAAAATTAAACACAAAGAACAAATTTTAAAAGCACATTAGAAAAGCAACAAATAACATACAAGAGGATCCCCATAAGGCTAACAGTTAATCTTTCAGCAGAAACTCTACAGGCCAGAAGGGAATTGTAGGATATACTTCAAATGATGAAAGGGGAAAAACTTACAACCAATATTACTCTATCTAGCATGGATCTAATTCAGATTAGAAGGAGAAATCAAAAGCTTTACAGATAACCAAAAGCTGAGATAATTCAGCATCAAACCAGCTCTTCAAAATATGCTAAAGATCTTCTCTAGACAGGAAACATAAAGGTTTATAAAAATGAACCCAAAATAATAAAGTAAATGGTAACAGGTTCATATCAATAATTATCAATACTTATCAATAATTACCTTAAACATAAATGGGTTAAATGTTTCAACCAAAAGACATAGATTGGCTGAATGGATACAAAAACAAGATTCCTATATATGCTGTCTACAAGAGACCCACTTCAAACCTAGGGACACAAACAGACTGAAAGTGAGGGGCTGGAAAAAAGATATTTCATGCAAATGGAGATCAAAAGAAAGTGGGAGTAGCAATACTCATATCAGATAAAATCAACTTTAAAATAAAAGCAGTTACAAGAGACAAAGAATGACACTACATAATGATCAAAGAATCAATCCAAGAAGAAGACATAACAATTATAAGCATATATGCACCCAACATAGGAGCATCTCAATACATAAGGCAAATGCTAACAACTCTTAAAGGGAAAACTGACAATAACACAATAAGACTGGGGGACTTTATACCCCACTCACACCAAACAAGAAATTATGCAGACAGAAAATTAACAAGGAAATACAAAGTTTAAATGATACATTGGACTAGTAGACTTAATTTATATTTATGGGGCATTTCATCCCAGAACAATGAATTTCACCTTTTCCTGAACTGCACATGGAACATTCTTCAGGATAGATCACATCCTGGGCCACAAATCTAGCCTACCTCAAGAAACAAGAGAAACATCAAAATAAACAATCTAACCTTACACCTAAACAACTAGAAAAAGAAGAACAAAAAGAAAAAAAAAAGTAGAAGGAAATAAATCATAAAAATCAGATCAGAAATAACTGAAAAAGAAATGAAGGAGACTATAGCAAAGCTCAATAAAATTAAAAGCTTGTTCTTTGAGAAGATAAACAAAATAGACAAACCATTAACCAAACTCATCAAGAGAAAAAAAGGTGGGGGGAGGAGAAGATGCAAATCAATAAAATTAGAAATTAAAATAGAGAAATTACAACAGACAATGCAGACCATAAGAGATTACTATGAGCAACTATATGTTAATAAGATGGACAACTTGTAAGAAATGGACAAATTCTTAGAAAAGTATAACTTGCCAAAACTGAACCAGGAAGAAATAGAAACTTTGAATAGACCAATCACAAGCATGGAAATAAAAATTGCAATAAAAAATCTTTAACAAACAAAAGCCCAACGCATGTGGCTTCACAAGTGAATTCTACCAAAAATTTAGAGAAGAGCTTGTGGGATGCCGTCTATGGGGTTGCACGGAGTCGGACATGACTGAAGTGACTTAGCAGCAGCAGCAGCAACATCTATCCTACTCAAACTCTTCCAGAAAATTTCAGAGAAAGGAAAACTCCCAAACTCAGTCTACAAGGCCACCCATCACCCAGTTAACCAAAACCAGACAAAGATGCCAGAAAAAAGAAAATACAGGCCAATATCATTGAAGAACATAGATGCAAAAATCCTCCACAAAACTTTCGCAAACAGAATCCAACAACATATTAAAAATATCATACAGTATGATCAAGTGGGCTTTATTCTAGAGACACAAGGATTCTTTAATATTTGCAAATTAATGAGTGTGATACACCATATTAGCAAACTAAAAGATGAAAACCGTATGGTTATCTCAATACATGCAGAGAAAGCCTCTGACACAATTCAACACCCATTTATGATAAAAACTATCCCCAAAGTAGGCATAGTTGGGACATATTTCAACATAATAAAAGTCATATATGAAAAACCCACAGCAAATATTATCATAATTGGTGAAAATTTGAAAGCATTTCTTCTAAGACAAGGTTGCTCACTCTCACCACTATTATTCAACATAGTTTTGGAAGTCCTAGCCATAGTAATTATAGAGAAGAAAAAGAAATAAAAAGAATCCAGACTTGTATACAGAAAACTATAAATCTTTAATGGAATAAATCAGAGATGGCACAAATATATGGAGAAATATACCATGTTCTTGGATTGGAAGAATCAATATAGTGAAAATGAGTATAGTACACAAAGCAATCTATAGATTCAATGCAATCCCTATCAAACTGCCAATGGTATTTTTCACAGAACTGGAACAAATAATTTCACAATTTGCATGGAATCACAAAAGACCTCAAATAGCCAAAGCAATCTTGAGATAGATGAATGAAACTGGAGGGATCATCCTTTCTGACTTTAGACTATACTACAAAGCTACAGTCATAAAGATAATATGGTACTGGCAGAGAGACAGAAATATAGATTGATGGAACAAAATAGAAAAATAGAAAGTCCAGAGATAAATCCACACACCTATGGACATCTTACCTTTGACAAAGGAGGCAAAAATATACAATGGAGAAAAGACAGTCTCTTCAACAAGTGGTGCTGGGAAAACTGGTCAACTTCATGTAAAAGAATGAAGCTAGAATACTTTCTAACACAATACACAAAAATCAACTAAAAATGGATTAAATATTTAAATGTGAGACTAGAAACTATAAAACTCCTAGAAGAAAATATAGACAGAACACTCTCTGACATAAATCACAGCAAGATCCTCCATGACCCACTTCCCTGAGTAATGAAAATAAAACAAAGATAAACAAATGGGACCTAATTAGACTGAAATGCTTTTGCACAATGAAGGAAAGTATAAGCAAGGTGAAAAGATAGCCCTCAGAATGGGAGAAAATATAGCAAACAAAACAACTGACAAAGAATTAATCTCCAAAATATAGAAGCAACTCATGCAGTTCAGTAACAGAAAATAAAAGTGGACAAAAGACCTAAACTATTTCTCCAAAGAAGACATACAGATGGATAATAACAATATAAAAATAAGGCTCAACTTCTCTCATTATTAGAGAAATGCAAATCAAAACCACAATGAGGTATCATCTCATACCAGTCAGAATGGCCATCATCAAAAAGTCTGCAAACAATAAATGTTGGAGAGGGTGTGGAGGAAAGGAAACCATCTTACACTGTCAGTGGGAGTGCAAACTGGTACAATCACTATGGTGATCAGTGTGGAGATTCCTTAAGAAGCCGGGAATAGAGTTGCCATAAAACAGCAATCCTGCTGCAGGGCATAAACTTCAAGGAAACCATAATTGCAAGAGACACATGTACCCTGATGCTCAATGCAGCACTATTTACAATAGCTAGGGCATGAAAGCAACCTAGAAGTCCATCAGCATATGAATGGGTAAAGAAGTTGTGGTACATATACACAATGAATATTATTCGGCTATAAAAAGGAATCTATTTGAGTCAGTTCTAATGAAATGGATGAACCCGGAATCTATTATATAGAGTGAAGTAAGTCAGAAAAAGGAGGAAAAATACTCTATATTAATGCATATATATAGAATTTAGACAGACAGTACTGACAGTCCTACATGCAGGGTAGCAAAAGAGACACAGACAAAGAATAGACTTTTGGAATATGGTAGAAGGCGAGGGTTGGGTGATTTGAGAGAACAACACTGAAGCATGTACATTACCTTAGGTAAAATAGATTACCAGTATAAGTTTGATGCATGAACCAGGGACCCAAAGCTGGTGCTCTGGGACAACCCAGAGGGACAGGGTGGGAAGGAAGGAGGGAGGGGTTTCATGATGGGGGAGAACACATGTATAGCTGTGACTGATTCATGTTGATGTATGGCAAAATTCATCACAATATGTTAAGTAATTATCCTCCAATAAAACTAAATAAATTAATTAAAAAATGTGCGGTACATCTGGACATGGAATAGTATTCAGCTAATAAAAAGAAATGAGCTATTAAGTCATGGAAAGACATGGAGGAAGGTTAAATACATATTAATAAATGAAAGAAACCCATCTGAAGAGGTTGTATGATCCCAACTATATGACATTTTCCAGAAAATGCAAAGTGATGGAGACAGTTAAAAAAAAAATCAATGATTTCCAGAGATTAAGAGAGAAAGAGGGATGACTAATAAGAGCACAGATTTTTAGGGTAGTGCAAATACTCTATATAATACTATAATGATCATTTATAAATTTAAATTATAAATTTATAATTATAAAATTATAATTTTGAAATTATAAATTAGTCCAAACCTATGGAATGTACACCACCTTATGTAAACTATGGACCTTGGGTTCATCACCAATGCAAGTTCATCAATTGTAACAAATGTACCACTCTGGTGAAGGATGTCAATAATAGAAGAGGCTATGCATGTGGCTAGGAGACAGAGTGGTGCTCTATGGGAAATATCTGAATCTTATGTTCAATTTTGCTGTGAATCTAAAACTTCTCTAAAAAATAAAGTCTATTGAATACAATGAGAACACATAAACAAATATTAATTTGGGTCCAGTTATATTTCAGTCATTGGGATAGATGTTATGAGGTCACATGATGAACAAAATATAGTTCTGCCTTTTAAGAAGATGCCCATCACTCATTTGGGTAGAGGCAGCAATGTTTACATAAGAGAGAGGTATTGAAACATGTAAAAAATACTGTGATAGTTTTTGTTCAGCAAATATTCACTCTCCTCCCCTTCCCACTATGGGTAGAGTGGACTTCCCTAACCAATTGATCAGGGGCTTGATTACCTAACTTGATTAGGCTATGAAATATGATGTGGATGTGATTTGAACAAAGACCTTAAAAGCGTCTGTGTGTCGGGTTTCTTTTGCATCCAGTGATCTGCCATGAGACCACGCCCCAGGTCACCGCTGTTCTTTCAGTTTGGTGCATGGTGTAGACTTGAGCCCAATTTGTCATCTGTAGCCAGTCCTCATTAACCCTCAACATGAAGTAGGCCTGCCCAGCTAAGTCCACCCTACGTCAGTTGAACCATTATGCTCAAGCATACCCTTGAGCATAAGCATACGAGCTTAAAGTTTTAAGCCACTGATTTTTTTTTTTTTTTTGCAGTGGTTTATTACACAAAAATCACACACTAACACAAACATCAAAAAAGCAGCACCTAATTATAAGTACATATATATAGTTTTATATAGGTATATACATATATATATTTACATGATTGTAGTTAGCTTTAAAGAAAGATAGAAATTGAAGTGAAGTGGAAAGATTTTGCATATAGGAAGACAAAGGTCATTGTGGATGAAAGGAATCACATGAGCAAAGGCATGTGACTAGAAATGGCAAGGTGTTTTGTGGGTCCAATAAATACACCATTTTGGCTGCAGCAGCAGATTTTCATGTTTTCCTCATTTTGACATAAACAGCAAGGGTATTTTGGGATAAACTTGTGGAAGACTTTGAATGTCAACCTGAGGAAATTTGACATCGTAGGAAAGATTATTAAGAAAGACTGAAGCTGTTTTTGTGATGTGAGATTGAGCAGGCAACTTCAAGCAGATCTTTACCTATTGTCCTGCTGATCCTGCTCACTGCGCCAATTGTATTGCTGTTCACACTGAACCAATGGTAGGCAAGGCATGAGCTAAGAGGCTGGAAGAAGACACCAGGACGCATAGGAACTGTAGACAGGTTTATTATTTCCTGGCTGACACAGCAACCATAGGAGTAGACATACTGTATTATTTCCTCTCATGGCTGATCCAATGGATTACAGCCATGATGTGGCAGTAAATGCCCTCGATTTCTAGGTAGTGCTCATATATCCCCACAGCACAAAGTAGCTCGTGACCAAGCGAGCACCTTGTGAGGTGCGTGCACAGTGCTATAAATGATCTCAGCTCTTACATAGTCATTATTTATAAAACGTGGGGTGATAAAGTCTGAACAGTCCATCTTGGCTAATTTGCTCTCTCCCCACATCCAGGTATTAGAAACAGGAGTTGCAAGAAACTCTTATCGAGAGTGATTTCCAAAAGGAGAGGAAATAAAGTCTTTTATACATAATGAAATAAGTTTGGGTAAGACAGCCTGACCTGCTGTGTTGTATTTATTTAAAGAGGGAGACACAGTGTAATTCTAATGAAGACACTTTCAAGGTTAAGAAGATGAACACTGAAAGACATAGATCTATAATGGAGGCTGAATTAAACATCAGTCTGTAAAAGGCCAAAACAAGAAATGTTCTGAATCACTCACTTGTTAGTGATAAAAAGAGGGGCCAGGAGTGGTAGTAGAGTGAGATACCTTGAGGCTGGATTTTCCTCTGATGCTATCAGAGCTATAAGAACCACTGTGTACAAAACAATGTGCTGCCTAACTGAAAGAAATAATCTCCAACAGGTCCTGGTATTAAAATCTTAATTCCTTTTGCAATAAACTCCCTAATCTTACAGCGAAAAAATCAGTGAAGTTCAGGGACAGTTTGAGGCAGGATTTCAGTAGAGACACAAAGGACTAAAGTTTGCAATTGCAAAAGAATCTCAATCTGTCAGTCAGAGGAAGGTAAGAAAGGGCATTTTAAGCAGAGTTCTTTCCTGGGGGAAACCGCCTGGAAAAAAAGATGACCAGCACATAAGGGAATATAAGATAGGTCTAAAGGAAGTCAGCCAAAAGAAGATAAAATAAATTTCACATGCACTGTTTCTTATTGCCACTTCCTCTTTGTATAGTTGCTATGGGAACGGTATTCCAGAAGCTCTCAAAGACTGTGTCTATCTAATGCAAAGTGATCAAGCATTTGGGCGGAAACGACCAGTCAGTTTAATCCAACTGGTTTGATTGATTTACTTCCACTCATGTTCTCCCTCACCTCCAGCCAAATTAAGTAGTTACTTAGCTGAATTCAGTAGCATCTTTCAGAAATAAAATTGGTTTACCTGTTGTATACATTTATGTTCTAGAATATTCCTTCTCCTACTAGGGCCCCAGGAGTCCTGAGATTACAAGCAGCAACAAAAGGCATGGAGAGTGTCTGTGAAGACAGGAAAGGACTAGATGAATAATTCATACACCCATGACAGAAATCTAGGCACGCTCTCAAACTGAGGAGCAGGGAAAAGCAATGTGTCAGAGGTCAAGTAGCCAAGCAGAAACTAATCAAGAAAGAACAGCTGCCTGAGGCAAGCAGAACCCATACAGGGATGGAGCTACCAGCATTCAAAGGAGACCTGGGCCCTGAGGTTATCCTATCCAATTTAGAGGCTGCTTATCAAGCCACTGCCTAGGCTGTTGCCAAATGAGGACCTATCCTAATATCCTAACATCCCCTACTGCCATCTTCCTGCTGTGATCTAGTCAATCCTCTCTGAGTCTAACCACATATCAGTAGCCTGCATCTTCCACTGGCCCTGACTTGACTTGGGTCATGCTTTTGAACAGGTGATGCAGTCACAGCTACTCATTTCCATCAGATCTCCCCAGGCTAGTACCTGTGCATTTTTGATGACTGCACCAAAGAATTATTCCCTTCCATTCTAGCCTACATCTGTCAACCCGATAGGCAGGGCAAAACTTCTCCATACTTAGTGCTTATCTGTTGTCTGTCTAATACTCAGCCTATCTCCTCCAGGACCAGAAGCCTAGGGCAACCAGGAATCAGAACACCATCTGTAGTCTGGTCAGTGTTGGTATTTTACAACCACTTTTTTTCTTTTTTTTTTTTTGCCAAAGAAGAAAATAAAAGGAATAACTACATATAAGGCACTAAAAGAAAGAAAGTGAAGTTGCAAAATCATGTCTGACTCTGCAACCTCATGGACTGTAGCCTACCAGGCTCCTCAGTCCATGGACTTTTCCAGGCAAAAGTACTGTAGTGGGTTGCCATTTCCTTCTCCAGGAGATCTTCCCAACCTAGAGATCAAACGCGGGTCTCCCACATTGCAGGCAGACGCTTTACCATCTAAGCCACCAGGGAAGCCCATATAAGACACTAGAGAGAGCCAAACATATAAAATCAGTATTCACCTAGGTGTTTCTTGGTGGGAAATACTGAAGATTTGTAATGATGAATCTTTCATGAGCAGAGCTGGCCTCTGACATTATGAAGCAGGCTTGGGGCTCTTTTCTTCCTGTACATTGTCCTGCACCTTAGTTGGCAGGGCCCCCGCTCTCCCTATCTCTGTGCCACTTCAGATGCCTGCAGCCAAATGCCTTGAGACCCAGCAGGTTCATGCCACCACTGCCACATTTCCCTTATCAAATGGACTGCCCCTGTGTCCCACTCTTGAGACAGGACCCTTCTTCAGGGAAATGTGTGATGATTGAGAAATTAGGTAAACCACCTAGCCCTAGACAAATTACTCCATAAGTGCCCCTTTTATTTAAGTTGTGGGAAACACCTCAGAAAAGAAAATCATAGATTGTTGAAAATGATATTCCTAATGAGTTAGATTTGAGAATTATGTCTGTCTTTGAAAAAACTGTGATTGCTATTCTCTAGAAACTAAAATATGGTACTCTTTTCTAAGAAAAATCAGATTAATTACAGCTGACCCTTGAATAACATGGGTTTGAAATGTGTGGGTCCATTTACATGCAGATGGTTTTCAATAAACATACTGGCAACTTTTTGGATATTTGCAACAATTTGCAAAAGACTTGCAGATGAACTATGTAGCCCAGAAATACCGAAAATACTAAGGAAAAGTTATATATACAATAAAACACATATGAATGCATAAAATATAGGTAGTTTATCTTCAATACTACCATAAATTTATTATAAAAAGTTAAAATTTATCAAAACATGCCCACACACTTATACCGTATACAGTGCCATTCATAATCAATAAAAATGTAAAGTGGCAATATTAAACATATAAGCATAAAGTTAGTTGGTACCACTGTAATAATTTCACAGCCACCTCCTGTTGTTATCCCAGTGAGCTCACTCATTATCCCAGTGAGTATTCACTTAAAATGTTGTGTGACACTAATCATCTCCATGTGATCAGCTTGTCTTCCCAGGAAATTGCGTATCACAGTGAAAAGTGAACACTGGTGGTTCTTGCATATTTTTCATCATGTTTAGTGTGATACTGTAAACCCTGAGTCACATCATGGAACCCATACTAAGTGCCACTAGTGATACTGCATTTGCTTCCAAGAAGCAAAGAGAAGTCATGACAGTATAAGAAACAGTTGAATGACTTTATATGTACCATAGATTGAGATCTGCAGCTGCAGTTGTCCACTCTTTTAAGATAAATGAATCCAGCCAAAGAATCACTGTAATATTATAAAGTAATTAACCTCCAATTAAAATAAATAAAAAAAATAAAATAAAAACATTGTAAAACCAAAAAAGAAAAAAGAAAAGGAAATCTCTGAAGCCATCGCCACAGCTATACTAGGAGGCATGAAACCCTTGCACTTTTTGTGAAATATCTTTTTATCTTATATTGAAAATGCAGTTTTTATGTGTGTGCAAGATTGGTATAGATAGGAAAGTCATACCTACACACTCTAATATGATTTGAGAAAAAAATGAAGTCATTATATGATAACTTAAATCAAGAGGAAGGTGAGGATCTAAAGCTCACCTTTCTCATTGGAATGTAATTCCAGGAAAGGATAGTACGATAATTTTAGAAAGAGATTTGGCTTAAAATAAATGGCAAGATAACAGACTAATCTTAGAGTAGCAGCTTCTGCCAACTAAGAGGCAGTGGATGGGTTCCCAGGCATTATTAGGAAAATCATTGAGAAGAAGGAATAAAAGCCTGAACTGGTTTTTAACACAGATGGACGTGCCCTATTCTAGTTTAAAAAAAAAAAAACGGTGCCACAAAAGACACGTATTAGTAAGAAAGAGAAGTGAGTACCAGTTTTTCAGACAGGAAGAGATAGGCTAACTCTACTGTTTTGTGCAAATGCAGTTTGGTTTATGATCAGAAATGCCCTTTTCTATCGAGCTGTTAACCCCTGAGCCTTTAAGGGAAAATGTAAATACCAGGTGCCAGTCTTCGGTTGTGCAACAAGAAGGCCGAGATAATGAGAACTGCTTTTCTGGATTGGTTCCATCAGTGCTTTGTCCCTGAAGTCAGGAAGTAACTTGCCAGTAAGGGACTGCCTTTCAAGTTATTCTGATATTGGACAATGCCCCTGGTCACCCAAAACCACTTCAAAGTGGTCTGCTTGACCCCAAAACACAATGTCTCTAATTCAGACTTTAGATTCAGGTGCCAATAAGGCCTTTAAGGCTCATTACACATGGTACAGAATAGAAAGGATTGTCAACACTCTAGCAGAGAACCCCGCTAGAGACAACATCATACAAACCCGAAAGGATTGCACCATTGAAGATACTATTGTTGTTACAGAAAAAGTCATAAAAGCCATCAAGCCTGAAACAATAAATTCCTGCTTGAGCAAATCATGTCTGGACGTTGTCTGTGACTTCGCAGGATTTATTACAGGGGCGATCAAGGAAATCATGAAATGGGATTGTGGATATGGCAAAGGTAGGGATTGAAGGGTTGCAAGATACAAATCTTGGAGATATTCAAGGGCTAATAGACACTGCACCAGAAGAATTAACAGAAGACCATCTGTTGGAGATACGTGCTTCGGAACTACTAGATTATAAGGAAGAAGACATAGAACATTGTGTGCAAGGCTTGTATTGAAATGGATAGCTTGTCCTTACATAAACGCAAGGTGAATTATATTTAATGAAAAACTAACAGTGTGTTAGTTTGCTTACTGTTTTATAACTTTGCTTTCAAAAAATTACATTGTGGTACAGTAAGTCACAAATAGTTGCACATGACTTAGCGACTGAACAGCAATAGTAGAAAACTGCATATCAGATTATCATCACAGGTAAATGGCTTTTCAAGAAATGTAACAGTTTCCAATACTATATTAGGAATATGACTGTAATACTGTATGCCATAAAAATTTTATAAACATTCATTAGTGTATAGGATAAGCTACCATGAAGCATTTGCATTGATTAGGCACAGAGCAATCATATTATGCTTCTCCATTATCAATGCATGAATCATTATGTTTGTAAATAAACATAAATTTATTTTGTTATATTTTTTGTTTTGAGGGCTAGTGTAATATATATTGGGCTTCCCTGGTGGCTCAGCAGTAAAGAATTGGCCTGCATTGCAGGAGATGTGGGTTCCATCTATGCACCAGGAACATCCCCTGGAGGAGGGCATGGCAACCCACTCAGTATTCTTGCCAGGAAAATCTCATGGACAGAGGAGCCTGGTGGGCTACTATCCATGGGGTCGCAAAAAGGCAGACACTACTGAAGCAACTGAGCATGTAATACATATAATATATATATAATGTTTTGTATCTTTTAAGACAATATTGATGTAGGTGAAATATTGATGCAGGTACTAACAGACAATTCATCTTGTAAACAGAAGACTAATCTTAGAGTAGCAATAAATGCAGTGCAATAATTTGTATTTTCACTATTTTATGGTTTTCTTAATAATATTCTCTTTTATCTAGCTTACTTTATTGTTAAGAATATAAAATATAATAAATGAACATACAAAATATGTGCTAACTCACTAAGGCTTCCTTCCAGTCAACAGTAGTCTATTCCTAGTTAAGTTTGGGGGGAATCAAAAGTTACACTGCATTTTCAACAGCAAGGAGGTTAGCATCCCTAATTCCTGAATCGTTTAAGGGTCAACTGTACAAGTACTCAAAAATGAAATGATGTTGATGAAAAATAATGTTTATTATGGTACTGAGTTTCTAAAATCCCTTCATATATAGCATCTCCTTGATTTCTACTTGATCCTAGGAGGTATATTTGACTTTACAATTGAGACTCAAAAACATTAAATCCCTAACCTTTTACTCCAAACTTCATCCTCTTTTTGCTACACTTTCTTGGAAACTCTTATCACCTAAGTGTATATTTTCTGGTTATTCCAGTTGGTGTTTAATCATTTTCTTCTTTTATTTTGCACATAACTGACAAATTATGAACTTAAGAGTTGACTTTTGCCTCACTTTCTAAACAATAAGTTTAATAAATTGGCAAATCTAATTCAATGAATTAATTTAATAAATTCAAAGGCATACTGACATAGACATACTGTATGATCTCATCTTATTGTAAAATGACAAAAAATAAAAACTAGCTCATAGGCAAAATGAGTAGATTGTTGTTTCCCAGAGGAAGTGGGCAAGGGAATGGGGAGGTGGATGAAGGTGATCAAAGGGGACAAATTTCCAGTTGTAAGATAATATATTTGACAAGTAATGTATAGCATTGAGTCTACGGTTAACAGTAATGTATATTTGAAAGTTTCTAAGAAAGTAGATAAGTTCTCACCACACACAAAAAATAACTGTAATTATATGAGTAATGAATGTGTGAACATTTCACAATATATACATGTATCAACTCATTACATTGTATATCTTAACATTTACAGAATGCTTTATGTCAATTATATCTCAATAAAATAAGTTTTCAGGAGGTTGCAGAAATACAAATTTGCTTAAATTTTATATTAAACATGCTGAATTTCCTGTCATAAATAAATAATAAATAATATCCTGTAGCTTTTCTTGTTATTAATACATTTATTATTAATACAAATAAAAAACATTTATTTTTCTTAGGAAAATTACTTTAAAACTCTGTGTATTTCCCCAAGTATGAGACCAAATATCAAATTTCAGAATAGATATTCACAGCATGGTGAACCAATTGGAATCATTAATCACAAGTAAGATTATCAAATCCTTTTTCAAAATGTGACTAGACTTATGGATTTAGGGCTTTAATTACTTTGACCTACTGCAAGGTTGTCTTAGGGATTTTCTTATGTGTGTGTGCACATATATATGTATGCATGCACATACCAAAGCACTTATCGAGGGGATGATAAAGGAGTGGTGGTTTGATGCAGGATACAGGATGCTTGGGGCTGATGAACTGGGATGACCCAGAGGGATGGTATGGGGAGGGAGGTGGGAGGTGGGTTCAGGATTGGGAACACGTGTACACTCGTGGCGGATTCATGTTGATGTATGGCAAAACCAATACAATATTGTAAAGTAATTAGCCTCTAATTAAAATAAATAAATTTAAATTAAAAAAAATCATTCTGTTTCTCTACTGGTTAGGCATGTTCTAATGTTTGCTAGGTTTGATTGCTTCTGTTTCACATTAGCATAACCCAATAGTGATGGTGATTTTAAGAATTTAATTTGACAGAGGACTGATTCATAATTTGGTCCAATCACATGATATTTTCACACAAAAACAATTAATAATAACAATGGAGATGTTATAACTTAAAAGACAATGTCTGCCCAAGTAGAATGCATTTCTCTATTAATTTTCATAGTGATTTCATTATGACTAGAGTAGGACATAGCCTAAATACCTAATTGAATGACAGGTGACAACAGTGCCAACTGGGTTGAATGTGTTATGTAAATGACATAGTCTTCTGCAGGACGGGGGGATATGAATTCTATTGCTGTTGGAAAAACCTCACCTCTAATGACTTCTTCAGGGCTGAATGCCAGAAAAGAGATCTTCAGGGACTACAGAGGAAGGAACTCTACAATTCCACTTAGGATAAATACTGAGAAACTTATGACCAAAAATTTTAGTCACTAATGCTCCACCACAAGCAAGAAATATTTAGAGTTTCCTTCCAGAAAAATTAGAAAAATAAATTGCTTCATGAACAGAAATGCATACTGTACAATAAAGCAGTTTCAATCCTGGGGACTTTTGATACATTCATGTGATTGTATTGCATGGTCTAATAAACTTGCAGATTAAAATGACATTAAAATAGGTATTGAGTGGGTGGGCATAGACTTATTGTCAGTGGGGACTGAGATTCAGCCTATCTATAAATTAATATTTGAAAGTTGATGAGTAATTCTGCCATATATTCTCAGACAAGGAAAGGTAGAGAAAAGAGGAAGGTCTTACACCTCCTCTTTCCTCAGTCAAGATCAGAGCCTTGAATATGGCTCCATCCACATTCTTACATGGATGCAATCAAGATGATCTTGATTCCAAGAGACCCAGAGAAATAAGAGACAGGACCATCTACTCCTCTGCAATTATGTGCAGGAGGAGAAGAAAGGAATATGAGTGAGCCCAGAGCACTGGAGGATGAAAGGAACAAGGCATAAATGAGAGACCACCCTCTCTTCCTTGGATGCTTCTTCCTGTCCTCAGCTTCAGAGGCCATTTTTGGCCAGTCTCCACCTCTGAGACCCTGAGGAAATAAGGAACAACTACACATCATCTTCAGATTGGGATTTCTGTGTCCTGAGTTACCCTGAAATATAAACTGTCTTCTGTCCTGATGACTCACCTGATGACTTTACACAGGACCCAACCTCGTAGTGAGTACTTGTGATGATGAGAGGAGCACCAGTATGGTCTGGCACAGAGATATCGTCCTGAAAAATCAGTGCTCTTCCAATGTATTTTCAGTACAACTTAATTCCTACCATGTGCTAGGTGTTACAAGAGATTTAGAGTAAATAAGACTATTCATACCTTCCAGGCATTCATAGTCTCCTAAGGGAATGAGACAAGTTTTTAACAATATTTTAATTGAGACATAAGCTAAGTGCAATAGGAGAGGTACCCACAAAATACATGCTTTGGGATTGAAGGGGTGAACATCAAGGGGAGAGAGAGAGAGCATCAGGCACTCTCATGGTTAACTCTATGGCTCAAGACATGGTTTCTCAAGTTCAGCGCTGCTGTCATTTTGGCTGGATGGTTCTTTGCTATGGGCATTGCCTTGTGTACTGTAGGATGTTTAACAGCATCCTTGACATCAACCCACCGATGCCAGTAGCACTGCCCTCTTCATTTATGATTATCAAAAGTGTCGACTCTCATCTTGGGAGAATGTAACCGGTTCTGTGTACATTAATTTGAACAATGTCTGGGCAGGGGTTTTCTCTAAATCCTCCTTAACCTGTTCCATTCTGTCCAGGATAAGTGCAGAGGGATGTCACAGCACTAACAGAGATGGGATTCTTGCAGAAGTGATGTTTCTATTACTTCTTAGAAAATCAGTTGACCATCTGGTCAAAAAATATGTCTTAGCATTGACTGTCTATAATCTATTATGTTGGGCTGAGGATGTCAGATTTTAAGGACTCATTTCCCCAGCTCCTGAAAGTATTCCTGGGAGACAACTTTGAGCTATTGTCCCTCTCTGAAGGCTTCATTGGCAAGAGAAACCTGCCTTATCCAAGATCACACCTTTTTACTCAGACAGACTAAACCCCAAAATTTCTTAATTTCCTCCAGCTCATGTCAATCAAAGGGCCATGCCAGCTCCAGAATTCCCTGTGGGGCTCACTCAATTTCTCCCTCTGCCCCTTCCTGTCTTTCCCTTCCCTTCCACAGATGTTGATCTCAAAAGCACCCATTGAGAAACACCCTGCATGCTGATCTCCATCTCAGAGCCTACTTCCCAGGGTACCCCACTACAACTCACAAGGCACAGTTCCTGTTCTCAGGTGCTCATTGTCACATGTTTGGTGGTATTTTCATCCTCAAGGGCTGCACTTGTGGGACTCTTCCACTCAGCCCTATCCCTCATCAACACCCTCGACCTGGAGTTCCAAAACACTGACTCAGCAGCTAAGTCCCCTAACCAAAATACTCAGCACACAGTGATTCTTCCAAGCAAAGAATTGAATCCCAGTTAATTCCCAATGGGAAAAACAAAACAAAACAAAAAACACAAAAAACAATTGGAAGCACATTTCTACATATCTGAAGGCAGTTCTTTCCTATCCCTATCCATCACTTGGCTTGGCCAAGGCACAGGGCTTTATCTTGAATATGAAATTGTATCACATGCTACAAATCCACTCCTGATTCCTGGCCATCCCTGGGAGAAAACTTACTGTTCTCCTTTTTGCTTGAGAAGGATCAAAAAGATGTCACTCACAGAGGCAAAACTGGAGCTTTGAAGTCATCCCTGTGGTCTAATTTCCTACAGACTGACTTTTAACTGCTGCTTCTTTCTGTCTAATTTTAACCAAAATGCCTCCTATGTTCTCCCTCTGACTGCCCTAAATAACTGGCCCTTCTTTGCCCTTTTGTCCTCCTTATTTTCACCTCTTAGCCCAAATAAAAGAGGCTTTTCAGCAAACATTAGGAAAGGAGGCCAGTGCAGTGTATGTGAAATTTCCACTTCTAGCAGCAGCAGGTCCTCCCTATGTAGAATTAGAAAATAACCTAATTCCTGGACCCAAGCTCCCCATTAAGGACTCTTTTCTAGCCTGTTCCAAGGTTCCCATGCATACTATGTTAGTGCTTATTCAGGTGGCCTTCATGCACTCTGCACTCTCCCGCCTCCCTTTTGCCCAGGAAAATCTTCCTCCTTCCACCCTGTGTACTAGGCCCCTGGTAAGTTATAAGAAGACTATTTTTACACACGAATTTGACCTATGGTATGACTGTATCATAGTGATTATTATGTGTTATTTCTGCCATAGGGAATTTGTATTTTGCATTTATATATCACATATTTTTACATAAATCTTCAGGATCCAAGAATGTAGAGACAGTGTTGGGATTTCATGACACACAGAAGGGACGTTTGTGGGCAAGGTAAATTTTCTTCATTATGTAAATCACACTGATGAGAAAGTTCCCATCACTCATGACTGAACACAAACTCCAGCCAGTCTGAACAGTGAGCCAGACCTCCCCTCTTCCTATCATTCATGCAGAGGAAATAGGTCAGCTAATTCTTCCATCCTCCTTCATGTGATCATTACTAGGCAGTCAACTGAGTCAAGCATGCCAATGGAGGAATTCACTTCATGGAAATAAAGTCAGACTGATTTGACTACATTCCTTAGTTTATTTGGGGGCTTTTGGAAAAGAAATGGACTCACCATTTTTCTTCTTCCTTTTATTTTCCACAGTGACTTCTGTACAGCCTATTCAGCACTCACTATAAGGTTAAATTAAAATTAGCTCATAAAAAATCATCAGCAAATAATATAACAGGGCAAAGGTTTTCTCAGGGTATAGAGGGACAGGTGTTTCAAGCAGCCCTCACCAATCCCATCCTCAAATCTCCATGAAGCTGTGCTCAGCAAGGGTTCCAAAAGGCAAGAGACCCAGGGGATGATTGAGGAGAATTGTCTCAGCAGGGATGGGGGAGAAAGAAAAGGGACAAATATTTATCAGCCTCACAAATAATTGTACTAAAGTCAACCAAATCTCACCTGAGTGTGAACAAGGAAAGCAAGTCTGCAGGGTTGTAAATGCCCAAGATTTCAGTCTCGAGTAGAGTGCATGCCCAAGCAACCCTTGTGAGGCCAGTCTTTGGGGCACATCTTCCTAGGACCATGGGTTCCTAGGATCAGTTCCATTTACCCTCAGTCATCTCTTAAAGGACAAGCACAAGTTACCACAAGTCCAATTAAGGTGAGGAAGCCACTTTGCCTGCAAAATATACATCTCAAGAATATTAGTCTGAGAGAGACTCTTGTGAATCACCTTGCTTCAGAATGCCCATTTATTTTCCACATTAAGTTATTTTGTCTTCCTGGAATAATAATTATAACCAATACATGTGCAGCTTTATTGTACTTGGAATAAAAATAAAGCAATCAACAAGTGTATTATACCTCTCATTTCCTTATTCCAAAATTGATTTTTCTTTTTTCCCCATAATTCTAACTTTATGTATATTCAAGGTTACCACCAATCTTTTACCATTTTCTTTTCCAATCATCTCATGTTTTTGGGTGATTAAGTAGGTTTCTTAAGAAGAACTCACAAAACAATTACAGTTGACCCTTGAACTATATGGACTGAGTTGGGGGAAGGTTAAAGGCACTGACCTCCATGTAGTGGAAAATATGCATGTAATTTTACAGTCAATATATGGCCTTAATGTGCTCTTTTCTCAATTTGGAACCAGTCCTTTGTTCCATGTCTGGTTCTAACTGTTGCCTCTTAACCTGCATACAGATTTCTCAGGAGACACATCAGGTGGTCTGGTATTCCCATCTCTTTCAGAATTTTCCACAGTTTATTGTGATCCACACAGTCAATGGCTTTGGCATAGTCAATAAAGCAGAAATAGATGTTTTTCAGAAACTCTCTTGCTTTTTTGATGATCCATCAGATGTTGGCAACTTGATCTCTGCTTCTTCTGCCTTTTCTAAGTCCAGCTTGAACATCTGGAAGTTCATCATCCATGTACTGTTAAAGCCTGGCTTGGAGAATTTTGAGCATTACTTTGCTAGTGTGTGAGATGAGTGCAATTGTGTGGTAGTTGCAACATTTTTGGCATTGCCCTTCTTTGGAATTGGAATGAAAACTGACCTTTTCCTGTTCTGTGGCCACTGCTAAGTTTTCCAAACTTGCTGGCATATTGAGTGCAGCATTTTCACCATCATCTTTTAGGATTTGAAATAGCTCAACTGGAATTTGATCACCTCCAGTAGCTTTATTTGTAGTGATGCTTCCTAAGGCCAACTTGACTTCACATTCCAGGATGTTTGGCTCTAGGCGATTGATCACATCATCATGGTTATCTGGGTCATGAAAATCTTTTATGTACAGTTCTTCTGTGTATTCTTGCCACCTCTTCTTAATATCTTCTTAATCTTAAGATCTTCTTAATATCTTCTGTTAGGTCCATACCACCATTTCAAGGCTGTATATTGTCATCTTGCTTATTTAACTTTTAGGCAGAGTACATCATGCAAAATGCCAGGCTGGATGAAGCACAAGCTGGAGTCAAGATTGCCAGAAGCAATATCAATTACCTCAGATATGCAGATAATACCACCCTTATGGCAGAAAGTGAAGAGGAACTAAGAGCCTCTTGATGAAAGTGAAAGAGGAGAGTGAAAAAGCTGTCTTAAAACTCAACATTCAAAAAACTAAGATCATGGCATCCAGTCCCATCACTTCATAGCAAATAGATGGGGAAACAATAGAAACAGTGAGAGACTTAATTTTCTTTGGCTCCAAGATCACTGCAGATGGTGACTGCAGCCAAGAAATTAAAAGACGCTTGCTTCTTGGAAGAAAAGCTATGAACAACCTAGACAGCATATTAAAAAGCAGAAACATTACTTTGCCGACAAAGCTATGGTTTTGCTAGTAGTCATGTATGAATGTAAGAGTTGGACTTTAAAGAAAGCTGAGCACCAAGGAATTGATGCTTTTGAACTGTCGTGTTGGAGAAGACTCTTGAGAGTCCCTTGGACTGCAAGGAGATCCAACCAGTCAGTCCTAAAGGAAATCAGTCCTGAATATTCATTGGAAGGACTGATGCTGAGGCTGAATCTCCAATATTTTGGCCACCTGATTGAAGAACTGACTCACTGAAAAAGACCCTGATGCTGGGAAAGATTGAAGGCAGGGGGAGAAAGGGACAAGAGAGGATGAGATGTTTGGATGGCATCACTGACTCAGTGGACATGAGTTTGAGCAAATTCTGGGAGGTGGTGATGGACTGGGAAGCCTGGTATGCTGCAGTCCATGGGGTCACAAAGAGTTGGACACTACTGACTGACTGAACTGAACTTTACAGCTAGCCCTCCAAACCTGAGGTTCTACATCCATAGATTTATCCAACTACAGACCATTCAGTACTGCAGTACATAGTTATCAAAAGAAATCAGCATATAAATGTATCCCTGTAATTGAAACCCATGTTGTTCGAGGATCAACTGAGTCTCGTGAGTTCTTCCAAAACTATTTAGGAAGAAACAGTATCTTCTGTTCTATCTCTTGAGTTCTTCCAACACTATTTACATGGCATCACTATAATCTGAAATCTAATAGTCTCTTCTGTGATACTTTCTGCCCTGTTGTTCTTCACCTGCCCTTTGCAGGTTTACTATGACCTGACATTAGCCCTGTTTGAGATTAGATCTTCTCATAGCAGCATTAGCTTAAGTTTCAACACTTATGCTTTCAGGTTTAGTGACTGTATTGTGAGTTCTTCCTGAAGTCTGCTGCCACTCAGCATCCTGAGTACTCGAGCTCTTTCAACCCAGCCCTACCAACATCACTTCCCAGATAGCTCTGCTTCTCAGACACGTCTGGCCAGCATTACACAACGCTTGGAGTTCCCATATTTTGTGTGCCTCCTGGTGTCACTGAAAATGAAGATTGATTGTGTGCATGTGTATCTCCTTGTTCTATTCTATTCCCTGAGGAAGAAGAGTAGATTCTGAGCTAACCTACCATGTTCATACCAGAAGTTCTGCCAACAGCTCTTGAGGAAACCCATTCCTAGACCTTTGTCACAAGAGCCTCTGTATCAAATAACAGCTACCCCCATCAATCAATTCCTATTTTGGTGTCAGGGGATGTTCAACTTTAAGGGATCCAGTATGTTGTTTTCTTCCTTTGTGTGCTGTTTCTCAAGGACTCTCTGTTCCTTATCAGTTCCTGGAAAACAGGAACAAACAGAGCTGCATGCAGTTCTCAGGACTGAGATCATGGGAAAGAGCACCTGCTTGGATTCCCTTCAATGACTCCTTTCAGTGACCTTTTAGGACTATCCATTTTGTTGCAACTGGTGGAATTTAATTCTTTTTAATAGCTGAGTAATCATTTTATTGAAGATATATAAGCATGTATTTCTGCAAATAAATTACCCTTGTTTCACTAGCAACTTGGGTCCCCTGCATCCTTCTTCTCATCGACTCCAGTCCCCAGGTCCCAGTCTATGAAGACCATGACATCTTGGGAGGTATAAATGTGAGCTACACATAGAAAGAGAGTCAGTCAATCAGTGGAGTTAAAGCAGGGGAAAAGAAGCTTGAAGAGAGAAGTGCTGAGTCAATAGAAAATTAACTGCATCATCAAGAAACTATTCTAAGTCTTCTTAAGATTTTTTTTTCTTACCTGCAAGATGAGTTCTTCAATTAGCTCTCATTCCCAAATTTTTATAATAACACATCACCTTTTGCAACCACTGTTTCTCAGAACCTGAGTTTACCAAGTTCAGCAACCATGGCACTGTGATACTCTGGTTCTCTTCCTACTTCTCTGGTGACTCAGATGATAAAGAATCTGCCTGCAATGCAGAGGACCTGGGTTCAATCCCTGGATGGGGAAAATCTCTTGGAGAAGGAAATGACAACCCACTCCAGTATTCTTGCCTGGAGAATTCCATGGACAGACGATACTGGCAGGCCCCCGTCCATGAGATCACAAAGAGTTGGACACAACTGAGTGACTTCGTTGCCTAGTTTGCCCATTTTCCTTGACTTTCATCTCCCACTTCCTTTTATATAACACAATGAATATATTGTTTTTGGCCCATAGCAGATTGTTTGATTTGCATGTGTTTTATTTCAGGTAAATGAATTGATAGGAACTTTACTCTAGTTCCTACTTCTCTTCCAGGACCTATTTGCATTCCCCACTGCTTACTTGGTATCTCTTTAAGGTATCTTTCTAGCACCCCTGATTATTCTACAAGTTAAACACATTATAATTTTCCATCTCCTTACTCAATATGTCAGCTTGACTTCAGTGTCTTTTATAATTATTTATTCTCCTTGTCTTTCAATCCACCCCAGTGGAAGGCAGTCATTAATGATAATTCTTTGAAGAAGAGCCTGCCAATGCTTACCAACATATGTGTTCCCCTCTCCCTCCTGGGCCTGTACTTGGATTTCCTTTTCCAGCCCCCTTACAGTTGGATGTGACCAAAGAATTTTTTGTGAAAGTAATGTGCATCCTGCCAGGCCTGATTCATAAAAAGAAGCACATCATGTTTCCACAGGTGATCTTTGTCATCTTTCCCCATCTACCACCAGTCTATACTCATTCCAAGTCTATACTCATTTTTGTTAATAGGGATGTAATCTTAAATGCATGTATGTGTAGACATACATATATCTGTATTTAAATATACATTCATATATTCTATGTTAATGCATGCAATATAATATTAAATATATATTATCTAGCAATTATCAGAGATAAGCATCTTTGTTTTCAGAATTTCACTACTATAAATGGTGATTCAACAAATATCCTTATACATCCATGTTTATTGACACAACTATTCTTTTGAATATTGGAAAATACTGGCTTCTTATGACTTCTTAAAACTGAATACCACTCTTAGTCCAATTTTAACACCATACTTATCGATTAATGTCCACATTGTCCCTTTCATGTATCATATCTGTGCTGTGATCAGAGCCCTAATTCATGCATCTGCTATTTCTAACTGGATGATGGTAGCAGCCTGATTCTTTTAAAACACTAGTTTTAGAATGCTAGGTTAAGCAATTTTTTGTCATCAACTCCTTATTAATCACTGTGACTTTACTGGAGGGGGATAAAATGTAAAATCTCAAATTTATTTTACTATAGTTTATCTTCCATAGAGCTCTATATCTTGCATGGTTTGTATCCAAAACACAGTGCTCTTCTATATGACTCACCATAGACAGTTTAGTAGATTTTGTTTTTCCTCATCAACAAGATAAATTTATGTTATGTAGACATAGTTGTAGATCTTTGCTTTCCCCACAGGGATCATAAGCCCACATGTCAATTGGAAACTTCACTGGAGAACACAGTAAGTAAACCTGTAATATTGCAATTTCAGGCAACTTGAATGAGAAGAGGTCTAAAAAGGACGATATAAACATATATTTTAGGCCATAAATGATTAAATTTTGCCTGCCATGTGAAATTATAACCCCTAAATAATTAGTAAAACTTAATGAGTATGACTATGTTCGTATTATGTCAGAACAGTCACTGGACTGTGTCCATATGATTTTGAACATTTCATTTTAAAAGTGAAAAATTCTTTCAAACTGATTGTATCACATGACATACCTAAGAGACAAATTTAAGAGATAATTTTTAGATGGTGGTGACTGAGAGATACTAAATTAATCCCTTTCTTTCATAGGGAATTACAAATATGGTCAGTGTGCCAATTATTTATTCATTTGTTCTCAAATACATTACCTGTCCTTCCCCAGTCTCCTCTGGATTAGAAGGTACTCCATTTTTTAGGCTGCTTTGGCAACTGGCACCTGGAAATTTTTGACCAAGTGAGGAACTGGTATAATATCCAAGAGGAGATGGGAGCAAGCCAGGACTTTTTTTTCCCTCTCTTGTCATCAATAGCACTTTCCCTTTGACTCAAGACACCACTAGAATCTCTTCCTTCTGTGGTCCCAGTTCCTCTACCAGCTCCCCATCATGGTCTAACTGTTACTAAATGGATTCTTATTAAATGCCCTCTGGATTCTGGGAATAAACTTCATCCTACTGTCTTTCCAGACCAAGGGACAGAAATATCTTAGTGCTGTTTCTAGTCTCTGGATTGCCTCACTATTCCCTATTTGATTCTTTTCCTCTTTCACATCTAACCACTTCTTTTAATAAATTCCCTCTGTATGAAATGCCTAAAGGGATTCTTTTTCTGACTGGACCATGACTGATAAATGGGATATAAAACAGATACATGCTTTAGGCTATTAGTGGAAAGGCAATGTCATGGCCCATACATTTTATCTGCACCATTAGTTCAATGTAGCTAAGACTTTCCCTGGTGGCTCAGCAGTAAAGAATCTGTCTGCCAACCAGTAGACCTGGGTTTGAGCCCCGAGTTGGGAAGATCCCACGGAGAAGGAAATGGCAACCCATTCCAGTATTCTTGCCTGGGAAATCCCATGGAGAGAGTAGCCTGGTGGGCTACAGTCCATGGGGTTGCAAAAGAGTTGGACACAACTTAGCAATGAAACAACAACAACAAGACTATCAAATGGTTCAAAAACACCTAAAACTAGACAAAAACATAATATAATATATTATATATATAATATAATATAATATAAAAAAACATAATACTCTCAAATGAGAGTAAGGAGAAAAAAATAGCGAAGTTTGTCACTGACTCAGGATGGTCATTCAAATATATACCTCACATACTAATCTAGACAATGGAATTAAAATAAGATAAAATGAAACTGGCATATTGAATAACATGGTTAATAAACTGAAAAACAGAAGCTGTACTATTTTTGTAGTTGAGTCAGATTGCTCAAAGTAGAATCCTAACTCTTTGACATACCAACTATGGGAATTTGGGGAAAGTTTCTAAATCTTTGATGATTTATTCATCTCATCTATAAAATGGGGCTACTCATATTATCTGGACTTCCTTCTGGTGAAGTGGCAGAGAAAAGGAGGAGTTGGATATTGTGCCCCATAGAGCACACAGGCTCATAAAAAGAAAGGGAGGGCAAAGTGAAAGGTGGTAAAAAATGTAAAACAGACCCAAGGACTTTGAGGAGAGAAACAAAAATATGGTAAATTTCTCCCAGAGAAAACTTTTAAGGTGAAGTCATGGTTTTCTAGACATAATAGATGAAGACATGCATTTCAGGAAGAGAAAACAGATTTAAATACCAAGAGAAGAAGTAGTCATAAGTGTTCACGGTGAGTTCTAGCAAACATTTAAGAATCATATAGCAAGTTTCTACAATCTCTTCAAGAAGAAAGAAGCAAAAATAATACTTTCTAACTTATTCTATGAGGAAAACATCACCCTAACCACAAGCAGACAAAGACATTATAAGAAAAGAAAACCACAGACCAACACTATAAATGCAAAATTGTTCAATAAAATACTAGTAAGTCAAATCCAACAATGAGGAAAAAGAATTACATACCACGACCAAGTACAATTTATCCTTGGTGACTCATTGGAAAAGACTCTGATGCTGGGAGGGATTGGGGGTGGGAGGAGAAGGGGACAAGAGAGGATGAGATGTCTGGATGGCATCACTGACTCGATGGACGTGAGTCTGGGTGAACTCTGGGAGTTGGTGATGGACAAGGAGGCCTGGCGTGCTGCGATTCATGGGGTCACAAAGAGTCGGACATGACTGAACGACTGAACTGAACTGAACTGATGCAAGTATGGTTCAGCATTAAAAAAAAAATTAATATATTCTTTCACATCAACAGGATAAAGAAGAAAAGTCTTATGATCATATTAACAGATGCAGAAAAAGGCACTTTTACAAAATCCAACACCAACAGATGATAAAACTCTCAGCAAACTAATAATGGAGGGAGGATTCCTCAGTTTGATAAAAACATCCACAAGAAAACCTACATCTACAAAACAAACAAACAAACAAAAAACCTACATCTAACATCATATGTAATAGTGAACTAGAAACTTCCTCACTGATATTAGGATTAGGTAAAGATGTCCCCTCTCATCACTGCTTTTTAAAATTATTTTTAATAGGAGGATAATTGCTTTACAATGCTCTACAGTTTTGTGTACAACAATGTAAATCAGCTATCAGTTCAATTCAGTTCAGTTCAGTCACTCAGTCATGTCCAACTCTTTGCAAAACCATGAACTGCAGCACACCAGGCCTCCATGTCCGTCATCAACTCCTGGAGCCTACCTAAACTCATTTCCATTGAGTCGGTGATTCCATCCAACCACCTCATCCTTTGTCATCGCCTTCTCCTCCTGTACTCAATCTTTCCCAGCATCAGAGCCTTTTCAAATGAGTCAGTTCTTTGCATCAGATGGCCAAAGTATTGGAGTTTCAGCTTCAACATCAGTCCTTCCAATTAACATTCAGGACTTATCTCCTTTAGGATGGATTGGTTGGCACTCTTTGCAGCCCAAGGGACTCTCAGGAGTCTTCTCCAACACCACAGTTCAAAAGCATCAATTCTTTGACACTCAACTTTCTTTACAGTCCAACTCTCACATCCCAGATGTTCAAGCTGGTTTTAGAAAAGGCAGGGGAACCAGAGATCAAATGCTAACATCTGCTGGATCATCAAAAAAAGCATGAGAGTTCCAGAAAAACACCTATTTCTGCTTTATTGACTATGCCAAAGCCTTTGACTATGTGGATCACAATAAACTGTAGAAAATTCTGAAAGAGATGGGAATACCACACCACCTAACCTGCCTTTTGAGAAACCTGTATGCAGGTAAGGAAGCAACAGTTAGAACTGGACATGGAACAACAGACTGGTTCCAAGTAGGAAAAGGAGTACGTTAAGGCTGTATATTGTCACCCTGCTTATTTAACTTATATGCAGAGTACATCATGAGAAACGGTGGGCTTGATGAAGCACAAGCTAGATTCAAGATTGCTGGGAGAAATATAAATAACCTCAGATATGCAGATGACACCACCCTTATGGCAGAAAGTGAAGAAGAACTGAAGAGCCTCTTGATGAAAGTGAAAGAGAAGAGTGAAAAAGTTGGCTTTGGAGAAATGTCTATCTAGTTCTTTGGCCCATTTTTTGATTGGGTCATTTATTTTTCTGGAGTTGAGCTGTAGGAGTTGCTTGTATATTTTTGAGATTAGTTGTTTGTCAGTTGCTTCATTTGCTATTATTTTCTCCCATTCTGAAGGCTGTCTTTTCACCTTGCTGATAGTTTCCTTTGATGTGCAGAAGCTTTTAAGGTTAATTAGGTCCCATTTGTTTATTTTTGCTTTTATTTCCAATATTCTGGGAGGTGGGTCATAGAGGATCCTGCTGTGATGTATGTCAGAGAGTGTTTTGCCTATGTTCTCCTCTAGGAGTTGTATAGTTTCTGGGCTTACATTTAGATCTTTAATCCATTTTGAGTTTATTTTTGTGTATGGTGTTGGAAAGTGTTCTAGTTTCATGCTTTTACAAGTGGTTGACCAGATTTCCCAGCACCACTTGTTAAAGAGATTGTCTTTAATCCATTGTATATTCTTGCCTCCTTTGTCAAAGATAAGGTGTCCATATGTGCATGGATTTATCTCTGGGCTTTCTATTTTGTTCCACTGATCTATATTTCTGTCTTTGTGTCAGTACCATACTGTCTTGATGACTGTGGCTTTGTAGTAGAGCCTGAAGTCAGGTACCATTTCACACCAGTCAAAATGGCTGCGATCCAAACGTCTACAAATAATAAATGCTGGAGAGGGTGTGGAGAAAAGGGAACCCTATTACACTGTTGGTGGGAATGCAAACTAGTACAGCCACTATGGAGAACAGTGTGGAGATTCCTTAAAAAACTGGAAATAGAACTGCCTTATGATCCAGCAATCCTACTGCTGGGCATACACACTGAGGAAACCAGAAGGGAAAGAGACACGTGTACCCCAATTTTCATCACAGCACTGTTTATAATAGCCAGGACATTGAAGCAACCTAGATGTCCATCAGCAGATAAATGGATAAGAAAGCTGTGCTATATATACACAATGGAGTATTACTCAGCCATTAAAAAGAATACATTTGAATCAGTTCTAATGAGGTGGATGAAACTGGAGCCTATTATACAGCGTGAAGTAAGCCAGAAGGAAAAACACCAATACAGTATATTAACGCATATATATGGAATTTAAAAAGATGGTAACAATAACCCTGTGTACGAGACAGCAAAAGAGACACTGATTTATAGATCAGTCTTATGGACTCTGTGGGAGAGGGAGAGGGTGGGAAGATTTGGGAGAATGGCATTGAAACATGTAAAATAGCATGTATGAAACGAGATGCCAGTCCAGGTTCGATGCTCGATACTGGATGCTTGGGGCTGGTGCACTGGGACGACCCAGAGGGATGGTATGGGGAGGGAGGAGGGAGGAGGGTTCAGGATGGGGAACGCAGGTATACCTGTGGCAGATTCATTTCGATATTTGGCAAAACTAATACAATATTGTAAAGTTTAAAAATAAAATAAAATTTAAAAATAAATAAATAAATAAAGGGGGAAAACTCAAAAGCACTAAGATAATACATAAATAAAACTTGAGAATCTAGAAAAAAAATAAATATAATCTTAAAAAAATAAAATTAAATTAAAAAAAAAAACAAATTCTTAGAACCTGAAAAAAAAAAAAAAAAAAAAAGTTGGCCCAAAGCTCAGCATCCATAAAACTAAGATCATGGCATCTGGTCCCATCACTTCATGGCAAATAGATGGGAAAACAGTGGAAACAGTGGCTGACTTTATTTTTCTGGGCTCCAAAATCACTGCAGCTGGTGATTGCAACCATGAAATTAAAAGACACTTACTCCTTGGAAGGAAAGTTATGACCAACCTAGACAGCATATTAAAAAGCAGAGACATTACTTTGCCAACAAAGGTCCGTCTAGTCAAGGCTATGGTTTTTCCAGTAGTCATGTATGAATGTGAGAGTTGGACTATAAAGAAAGCTGAGCACTGAAGAACTGATGCTTTTGAACTGTGGTATTGGAGAAAACTCTTGAGAGTCCCTTGGACTGCAAGGAGATCCATCCAATCCATCCTAAAGGAGATCAGTCTTGGATGTTCATTGGAAGGACTGATATTGAAGCTGAAACTCCAGTACTTTGTCCACCTGATGGGAGAAGCTGACTCATTTGAAAAGACCCTGATGCTGGGAAAGATTGAGGGCAGGAGAAGGGGACGACAGAGGATGAGATGGTTGGATGGCATCACTGACTCGATTGACATGGGTTTGGGTGGACCCCAGGAGTTGGTTATGGACAGGGATTCCTAGTGTGCTGCAGTTCATGGGGTCGCAAAAAGTCAGACATGACTGAGTGACTGAACTGAACTGAACTCACATCCATACATGACTACTGGAAAACCATAGCCTTGACTAGACATACTTTTGTTGGCAAAGTAATGTCTTTGCTTTTTAATATGCTCTCTAGGTTGGTCATAACTTTCCTTCCAAGGAGTAAGCATCTTTTAATCTCATGGCTGCAATCATCATCTGCAGTGATTTTTGAGCCCCAAAACCATAGAGTCTTTCATGTTTCCACTGTTTCCCCATCTATTTGCCATGAAGTGATGGAACCGGATGCCATGATCTTCGTTTTCTGAATGTTGAGCTTTAAGCCAACTTTTTCACTCTCCTCTTTCACTTTCATCAAGAGGCTCTTCAGTTCTTCTTCACTTGCTGCCGTAAGGGTGGTGTCATCTGCATATCTGAGGTTATGGATGCTTCTCCCAGCAATTTTGATTCCAGCTTGTGCTGTATATTATCATCTTGCTTATTTAATTTACATGCAGAATACAGCATGCAAAATGCCTGACTGGATAAATCACAAGCTGGAATTAAGATTGCCTGGAGAAATATCAACAACCTCAGATATACAGCTAAAACCACCCTAATGACAAAAAGATGGGGGAAAAGATGGGGGGGAAAATGGACACAGTGCAGATATTCTTTTCTAGTGCCCCAAAACACTACAGATGGTGACTGCAGCCATGAAATTAAAAGACAGTTGCTCCTTGGAAGAAAAGCTGTGACAAAACTACTAAAAAGTAGATACATCACTCATTATCAGAGAAATGCAAATCAAAACCACTATGAGGTACCATTTCACGCCAGTCAGAATGGCTGCCACCCAAAAGTCTACAAGCAATAAATGCTGGAGAAGGTGTGGAGAAAAGGGAACCCTCTTACACTTTTGGTGGGTTGCAAACTAGTACAACCACTATGGAGAACAGTGTGGAGATTCCTTAAAAAACTGGAAATAGGACTGCCTTATGATCCAGCAATCCCACTGCTGGGCATACACACTGAGGAAACCAGAATTCAAAGAGACATGTGTACCCCAATGTTTATCGCAGCACTGTTTATAATAGCCAGGACATGGAAGCAACCTAGATGTCCATCAGCAGATGAATGGATAAGAAAGCTGTGGTGTATATACACAATGGAGTATTACTCAGCCATTAAAAAGAATACATTTGAATCAGTTCTAATGAGGTGGATGAAACTGGATCCTATTATACAGAGTGAAGTAAACCAGAAAGAAAAACACCAATACAGTATACTAATGCATATATATGGAATTTAGAAAGATGTTAACAATAACCCTGTATACAAGACAGCAAAAGAGACACTGATATATTGACAGTCTTTTGGACTCTGTGGGAGAGGGAGAGGGTGGGATGTTTTGGGAGAATGGCATTGAAACGTGTATAATATCATATATGAAAGGAGTCACCAGTCCAGGTTCAGTGTACTGGGACGACCCAGAGGGATGGTATGGGGAGGTAGGAGGGAGGAGGGTTCAGGGCAGGGAACACAAGTGTACCTATGGTGGATTCATCTTGAAATATGGCAAACCAATACATTATTGTTAAGTTAAAAAACAAAATAAAAAGTAGATACATCATTTTTCCAACAAAGACTTATATAGTCAAAGCTATGGTTTTTCCAGTAATCATGTTCAGATGTAAGATTTGGACCATAAAGAAGGCAGAGCACCGAAAAATTGATGCTTTTGAACTGTGATGTTTGAGAAGACTCTTGAGAGTCCTTTGGACAACAAGATCAAACCAGTCCATCCTAAAGGAAATCAACTCTGAATATTCATTAGCAAGACTGATGCTGAAGCTGAAGCACCAATACTTTGGCCACTTGATGCAAAGAGCCAACTCACTAGAAAAGACCCTGATCCAGGGAAAGATTGAGGGCAAGAAAAGGGGATGACAAAGGATGAGATGTTTGGATGGCGTCACCTACTCAATGGACATGAGTTTGAGAAAACTCTGGGAGATGGTAAAGGACAGGGAAGCCTGATGTGCGGCAATCCATGGGGTTCCAAAGAGTTAGACACAACTTAGCAACTGAAAAACAATAATAACACCATTTGTTAACACAACAACAACAAAAGAACAAAAAAACACATATTATCAGAAAGCCAAAGTAGTCAGTCAGTCAGTCAATTCAGTCGCTCAGTCATATCCAACTCTTTGAAAGCCCATGGACTGCAGTATGCCAGGCCTCTGTGTCCATCACCAACTCCCGGAGTTTACTCAAACTCATGTCCATTGAGTCGGTGATGCCATTCACCTCATCCTCTTTAATCCCCTTCTCCTCCTGCCTTCAATCTTTCCCAGCATCAGGGTCTTCTCAAATGAGTCAGTATTTCACATCAGGTGGCAAAAAATTTCAGCTTCAGCATCAGTCCTTCCAATGAATATTCAGGACTGATTTCCTTTAGGATGGACTACTTGGATCTCCATGCAGTCCAAGGGACTCAAGAGTCTTCTCCAATACCACAGTTCAAAAGCATCAATTCTTCTTTATAGTCCAACTCACATCCATGCATGACCACTGGAAAAACCATAGCCTTGAATAGATGGACATGTTGTTTAGATTGGTCATACCTTTTCTTCCAAGGAGCAAACGTCTTTTAATTCCATGGCTTCATTCACCATCTGCAGTGATTTGGGTGCTCTCCAAAAATAAAGTTTCTCATTGTTTCCACTGTTTCTCCATCTATTTCACCTTGAAGTGATGGGACCAGATGCCATGATCTTAGTTTTCTGAATGTTGAGCTTTCAGCCAACTTTTTCACTCTTCTCTTTCATTTTAATCAAGAGGCTCTTTAGTTCTTCTTCACTTTCTGCCATAAAGGTGGTGTCATCTGAGATTATTGATATTTCTCCTGGCAATCTTGATTCCAGCTTGTGCTTCCTTCAGCCCAGAATTTCTCTTGATGTGCTCTGCATATAAGTTAAATAAGCAGGGTGACAATATACAGCCTTGACATGCTCCTTTCTCTATTTGGAACCAGTTTGTTTTTCCACAACCAGTTCTAACTGTTGCTTTCTGACCTGCATACAGGTTTCTCAAGAGGCAGGTCAGGTGGTCTAGTATTCCCATATCTTTCAGATTTTCCCACAGTTTGTGGTGATCCACACAGTCTGACTTTGGCTTAGTCAGTAAAGCAGAAGTAGATGTTTTTCTGGAACTCTCTTAGTTTTTTGATGATCCAGTGAATGTTGGCAATTTGATCTCTGGTTCCTCTGCCTTTTCTAAAACCAGCTTGAAGTTCATGGTTCATATATTGTTGAAGCCTGACTTGAGCATTACTTTACTAAGATATGAGATGAGTACAATTGTGTGGTAGTTTGAGCATTCTTTGGCATTGCCTTTCTTTGGGATTGGAATGAAAACTGCCCTTTTCCAGTCCTGTAGCCATTGCTGAGTTTTCCAAGTTTGCTGGCATACTGAGTGCAGCACTTTCACAGCATAATCTTTCAGGATTTAAAATAGCTCAACTCTAATTCCATCACCTCTGCTAGGTTTGTTCACCTCTGCTATGAACAAAGTGATGCTTCCTAAGGCCCACTTGACTTCACATTCCAGGATTTCTAGCCCTAAGTGAGTGATCACACCATGGTAATTATCTGGGTCATGAAGATCTTTTTTGTACAGTTCTTCTGTGTATTCTTGCCACCTCTTTTTCATATCTTCTGCTTCTGTTAGGTCCCTACCATTTCTGTCCTGTATTGAGCCCATCTTTGCATGAAATATTCCTTTGGTGTCTCTGATTTTCTTGAAGAGATCTTTAGTCTTTCCCATTCTTTAGTCTCCTCTATTTCTTTGCGCTGATCACTGAGAAAGGCTTTCTTATCTCTCCTTGCTATTCTTTGGAACTCTGCATTCAGATGCTTATATCTTTCCTTTTCTCCTTTGCTTTTCGCTTCTCTTCTTTTCACAGCTATTCAGACAGCCATTTTGCTTTTCTGCATTTCTTTTTCTTGGGGATGGTCTTGATTCCTGTCTCCTGTACAGTGTAATGAACCTCTGTCCGTACTTCATCATGCACTCTGTCTATCAGATCTAGTCCCTTAAATCTATTTCTCACTTCCACTGTATAATCATAAGGGATTTGATTTAGGTCATACCTGAATGGTCTACTGTTTTTCTGTACTTTCTTCAATTTATGTCTGAACTTGGCAATTAGGAATTCATGATCTGAGCCACAGTCAGCTCCCAGTCTTGTTTTTGCTGACTGTATAGAGCTTTTCTACGTTTGGCTGCAAAGAATATAATCAATCCAATTTCCATGTTGACTATCTGGTGATGTCCATGTGTAGAGCCTTCCCTTGTAGTATTGGAAGAGGGTGTTTGCTATGATCCATCCATTCTCTTGGGAAAACTCTATTAGCCTTTGTCTTGCTTCATTCTGTACTCCAAGGCCAAATTTGTCTGTTAATCCAGGTGTTTCTTGACTTCTTGCTTTTGCATTCCAGTCCCCTATAATGAAAAGGACATCTTTTGGGGTGTTATTTCTAAAAGGTCTTATAGGTCTTCATAGAACCATTTAACTTAAGCTTCTTCAGTGTTACTGCTCGGGGCACAGACTTGGATTGCTGCAGTATGGATATACAAACAAAATTAAAAGTGTAGTTTTAAAGACCCCAAAATCCTAAATAGAATAGAACAGTCTTATGGACTCTGTGGGAGAGGGAGAGGGTGGGAAGATTTTGGAGAATGGCATTGAAACATGTAAAATGTCATGTAAGAAATGAGTTGCCAGTCCAGGTTCGATGCGCGATACTGGATGCTTGGGGCTAGTGCACTGGGACGACCCAGAGGGATGGTATGGGGAGGGAGGAGGGAGGAGGGTTCAGGATGGGGAACACATGTATACCTGTTGTGGATTCATTTTGATATTTGGCAAAACTAAAACAATTATGTAAAGTTTAAAAATAAAATAAAATTTTAAAAAAATACAGAAATAACAATATTAAACATCCACAAGAACAGAGCAGAAAACAGAACCAACAAGAGAACAAATCAAAGCATAGAAATAATGATAAATGTTTTCCTAGGATCTTAGTTGTCAGTGTCCTTTACCCTGTTATGAGCCACAGCCCATCTCTGCCTCCCTAAGAGGCCCTCTGATGCTGAACATGTCTGGTCTCTGTACCTGTGTGGGGACAGTGTAGACTCCCCTGTGTGCTTGCTTTCAATGTCAACAGTTGCCAGAGCTAGTGTTTCCGTATGTGTGAACACTCATGTCCTTTTATATATCCCATAGACAGAGTTTACCTAACTGATAATGTCAATTTATTCTGAAACTTGTGTAACTGATAGAAAGATTTTTGATCCTCTTCCTTAGTCATTCTACCCCTTGAACTGAATTGTTGTTCTTATCCCCACCTCTGTATGTGGGCCATCACAGGAGTCTGTTTCCAAGGCTTCCCTGGATAATATTGGTCTGCCTCAGTGAGGAAGAGTGTGGAAGTGGTGCAGTTGTTTGGATCACAGGAATTCCAACAGTGCCTGGTGCACAGAGAAGCCAGTGGCCACATGTGAGAAAGATACGGCTCTATTAGGAGGCTTTTCTAGACTCTAGCAGCAGTCACTCAAATGGCCTCCCTGGCTGGTCCTTCACTATCGCACAGCTGCCAGCAGTGGCAAGTGGTGTGAGAGGGGCTACAGTGGTCACTTCACCCCTGCATGTGACTTAGAAGTAGTGTCCTGCTTCCATGGCCACTTGTTTTTTTTTTTTTTCCAAAGGCATTCCTTATTGTATATTTCCTCCCTCTCATTCCCTCAGCTGTCTCTCTGAAGTCAACAGCAGTCTTTTCCCTGGGATTGCTCTCCAATCCCCACACTCCAGATCCCAGCTCCAGTGGGCAACTGTGGACACTCATCTCAGTCTGAGGTATGTAGGGTCACAGCACTGATTGTGTGGTTCTCACTCTATTCAGACTGACAGCTCAGCTGCCTCACTCTCCTTTGACAGCCTTAAATGCTTCCCTTCTGTCCAAACTGATTTCCCTGGGTGTGTGAGTCTCACTCTTGCTTCAGCTCCCTTACCCTCCAGTCCTACTTACTCTCCTCCTCCATCTCCTTTCTTTCATCCTATTCAGTCATGCATGGATCCACATATTCCTTTCCAGAGGTCAAGGATTCCTGCTAGTAATCAGCCTGCGTTCTGTGAAGATTATTGTGTCCGTAGATGTATTTCTGATGTAGTCATGGAGAGAGATGCACTTCACACCCACCCACTCCTCCACCATCTTGCTTCCCCTCATTACTTCTCTTTAATATTGCACTGGAAGACCTAGCTAATGCAATAAGGCCAGAAAAGTAAGTAAAAGATAAGTATATTGAGAAGTAAAAAGGAAACTGTCTTGGTTTTCAGGGGACTTAATCCCTTGCATAGAAAATCTGAAGAGACTTTTAGAAACTGCTAGAACTAGTAAGCAATGATAGTATGGTTGCAGGGTTTAAAAGGTTAATATACATAAGTTAACGTTTTCCTGGATACTAGTAATGAACTAGTGGAATTTGAAATTTAAAATGCATTACCATTTACTTTGAAAGAAAGTGAAAGTCACTCAGTTGTGTCCAGCTCTTTGCAACCCCATGAACTATACGGTCCATGAAATTCTCCAGGCCAGAATACTGGAGTGGGTAGCCTATCCTTTCTCCAGGGAATCTTCCCAACCCAGGAATCAAACTGGGGTCTCCTGTATTGCAGGCAGATTCTTTAACAACTGAGCTATCAGGGAAGCCCATCATTTACCTTAGCACCCTTAAAAGGGAAACATTTAGTTAGAAAGCTAATAAAATATGTAGAAGGTCTATTTGAAGAAAACTACAAAACTCTGATGAGAGAAATCATAGAAGAATTCAATAAATGGAGACATTTTTCATGGAAACCAGTACTTGATATCATCAAGAAAACCAAACATGATCTATAGGTTGAACACCATTCCAATCAAAATCTTGCAACTTATTTTGTACAATCGACAAACTGATTCTAAATTTATGCAGAGAAACAAAAGCCCCAGAAAAACCAAGTCAACACTGAAGAACAAATTTGGAGGATTGATACTACTTGACTACAAGACTTACTATAAATCAATTGTAATCAAGAGTGTCATATTGGTAAGAGATAAGACAAAGATATCAGTAGAAAAGAATAGAGAGCTGATGGATAACAGAGCAAGGAAAAATATCAGTAGCATTTCTTCAAACCAATAACAGTTTTATCTCTTAATGTCTTTTTTACAACAGAAACAAAAGCAACATTATAATTAGAAGTAATCCTAGCAAAAGTTATTTTATATTTTTATGGACAAAATTATAAAACATTATTAAACTACATTAAAGATAACCTAAATAATTGGAAATGCACACTGTGTTCATTGATGAGAAAATTCTATTATTAAGATAATTCCTCCTCTAATTTATTTCATTTCCAAGAAAAATTTTTGACAAGTTGATACCAAATTAATTCAGACAAGTAAAAAGTAAAGATAAATTTAGAGAAGCAGAGAAATATGGGATTTTGTGTGCCTATATAAATTACTGTAAAACTATGTGAATTTTTATAGTATTATTTGTATATAAATATAATTACACCGAAACAAACTCAGAAACAGAAATATATGTATATGAAACTATGGTATATTGCAGAGCCAGAACTACAAAACAGCAGAGAAATAATAGACTATTCATAGAAATCGTGACCAAAAAAACCAGTTTATCAATAAGAAGGGGAAAAAAAAACCTGCCTAAAATGACATACGGAAATAAATCCCAAGTAGATTTTAAAATCATATATGAGAACAAACTTGAATTTTTTTGAATTTTGAAGATACATAAAAAGATATCTATGACATGTAGTTATGAAAAGATTTCTTAAATAAGACATTAAAAGACAAAATATAAAGTGATAAAACCACCTACATTACATCTAAAAACTTTTGAATGACACAAGGCTTCATCAAAGTATAAGATAAGATTCAGCCTAGAAGAATATATTTATAATACATAAAACCTACAAAGCATTTGTGAACAGGTTGTTCAAATGTATGTGTATTTACACACCACCACAAATAAATAATAAAATACAAATAAACTCATAGAAAAAATGCAAAAAATATAGGCAATCTATTTACAGGAAAAAACAACATTGTAAAAACTTTTATTTGGATTTCTGGGAAATGTAAGTGTTTTTTAAAAAGCAATGAACATCAAGTGTTGGTAGGGATGTAAGAAATTATACTAATCATTCATTGCTGTTAACCATGCAACTTGTTAAAATTTCCTTAAAGGTCACTCTTACAATGTTCTAGTAAAATTCCACTACTAGATACATCTTCAGAGATATAAATATGTACCCGAAAGGACATATGAAAGAAATATTTACTATTAACAGTAATGAAAAATTTGCTGAATTGATAAACAAACTATGATTTTTAAATGTAATGGATTGGTACACAGAAATTTAAAATATGTCTTCTTCAATATATTTTAAAATATAACGCTTTTTCCCCCCAAAATCTAAGGACATAAAACAATAGAAGATTGCTGCAAATGTATTGAAAGTATACAACCTTCATTTTGGGTTGGTGAATCTATCTAGGGCAGTAAAGAGAAAAGAATGTGTTAAAAGTCTTTAGCAGTACCTGTAAAAAATTATTTCTTTCAAAAATGTATAAAGAAAACTTTTATCTGAAGAACAAAGCAGAGTGCTAATATAATCTAAACCTGTGTACTTAGGGCTGTTATATGATTTTCAGCCCTTTTGTGTATGTTTGAAACAGTTCTGAATAGCAAAAACATAGATTTTTGTAAACTTAATGATTGGTTATAATAAATACATAATAATCACTGACAATCCATAATTCAAACTGGAATATAAGAGTATTACATCAATCTGCATCTAACTATATGATCAGAATATAATCACAAAAATATGATCCATTCCTTACAGACACTTCCTCCTCCCATAAAAGAATCCCGTGTTTTCCATTTTTTTATGTCCCTTATTATACAGCTTTATCACATTTCTATGTATTATAAAAGAAATATATTTTTAAATTTTAGATGTTTTATTTATATACCATAGGCATTACTTAGCCATTATGAAAATCTCAACATATTTCAAAATATTGATATTATTTAGAATATATTTTCTAGCCACATGGAATTAAACTATACTAAATTAAAAAAAAAAAATTTGCCCTCCCCAAATCCAGTTATGTGAAAATTAAACAATATACTTAGAAATAAATTACAATTCAAGGAATATTTTTTTAATTTTTTTTAATTTTATTTTTAAACTTTACAAAATTGTATTAGTTTTGCCAAATATTGAAATGAATCTGCCACAGGTATACATGTGTTCCCCATCCTGAGCCCTCCTCCCTCCTCCCTCCCCATACAATCCCTCTGGGTCATCCCAGTGCACCAGCCCCAAGCATCCAGTATCGTGCATCGAACCTGGACTGGCAACTCGTTTCATACATGATATTATACATGTTTAAATGCCATTCTCCCAAATCTTCCCACCCTCTCCCTCAAGGAATATTTTTAAAAATCATGTTGATTTATGGCAAAAGCCACAACAATATTATAAAGTAATTAACTTCCAATTGAAATAACCTTAAAATTGAAAAAAATTAAATATTTTGAACTGAATTATGAAGCTATATATAAAATATATAATATTTAAATACATGTCAAATACACTGAGAGCAGTGCTTTGAGGGAAATTATTAGCTTTGTGTGCTTATAGTTTTTTGAACAGGAAGAAAGTCAATGTCTTAAGCTCTATACACACTATCAGTAAAGAATCTGCCTTTGATGCAGGAGATCCAGGTTTGATCCCTGGGTTGGGAAGATCTTCTGGAGAAGGAAATGGCAACCCACCCCAGTATTCTTGCCTGGAAAATCCCATGGGGAGAGGAGCCTGGCAGGCTGCGGTTCATGGGGTCACAAGAGTTGGACACGACTTAGTGATTAACCACCACACTAATCTGAAAAAGAACAGCACATCAATCTACGCAAAGTAAAAGGAAGCAAATAATAAAGATAAGATAAATAAATAAATATTAGATAAATTAATGAATTTGAACACAACAGAAAACAATAGACTCAAATGTTTCCTTATAGGATAAACAAAATTGATAAAATATCCATTCTGAAAAAGAGAGAAATATAAATTCTATTCAGTTCAGTTCAGTCACTCAGTTGTGTCTGACTCTTTGCAACCCTATGAATCGCAGCACACCAGGCCTCCCTGTCCATCACCAACCCCCGGAGTTCACTCAGACTCACGTCCATCGAGTCAGTGATGCCATCCAGCCATCTTATCCTCTGTCGTCCCCTTCTCCTCCTGCCCCCAATCCCTCCCAGCATCAGAGTCTTTTCCAATGAGTCAACTCTTCGCATGAGGTGGCCAAAGTATTGGAGTTTCAGCTTTAAATCATTCCTTCCAAAGAAATCCCAGGGCTGATCTCCTTCAGAATGGACTGGTTGGATCTCCTTGCAGTCCAAGGGACTCTCAAGAGTCTTCTCCAACACCACAGTTCAAAAGCATCAATTCTTCGGTGCTCAGCCTTCTTCACAGTCCAACTCTCACATCCATACATGACCACAGGAAAAACCATAGCCTTGACTAGACGGACCTTTGTTGGTGAAGTAATGTCTCTGCTTTTGAACATGCTGTCTAAGTTGGTCATAACTTTCCTTCCAAGGAGTAAGTGTCTTTTAATTTCATGGCTGCAGTCACCATCTGTAGTGATTTTGGAGCCAAGAAAAATAAAGTCTGACTGTTTCCCCATCTATTACCCATGAAGTGAAAGTTTCTATTAATGGATATGAGAAAGGAACATCACTTCAGACCTATTAGACATCAAAAATAAAAGGAAATGTTATGAACAGTGTTACACTAAAAATTAGGCAAAATTTAAATAAAATAGTAACTCCCTAAAACATAGAAATTGCCAAACTTAAGAGAAAAAATAAAATTATTAATAATTTTATACTATTTAAGAAATTTGGCCCTTGATTTAAAGCCTATACACAAAGAAAACCATAGGTTTCTCAAATGGCTTCTCTGGTGAATTCTCCAACAATTTTAAGAAGCAATAGCATCAGTTATAGAAATAATCTTCAAGAAAACTAAAAAATGACAACATAAATTTTTTGAAAATCATAGAAAATAATTTTTATAATCTTGAGGTAGTCAGAGATTTCTTAAGCAGGATCACAAAATGCTAATTATAGAAGAAAAATTAGATAAATCAGACTTCATAAAAGTTAAGATTTCCTATATAAGACAAAATTAAAGTCTGCAATACATATATCAAAAAAGGACTCAAATTCAGAATACATGAAAAGCTCCTGTAAATCAAAAATAAAAATAATATTGAAAATCTCATAGAAAAATAGGGAACAAATTAAACAGATAATTAACAAAGAATATATTCAAAAGGTCAATTTACAAAAGAAACATAGAAACATGTATATGTATAACAAGTACGTTAATATGTATAAGTGAATCACTTTGCTGTACACATGAAACAGAATATTGTTAATCAACTATACTCCAATATAAAATAAAAAGGGAAATAAATAACAATTAACCTAATAAAATATATGTATATATGTGGCAAATAAGTATATGAAAAGATATTCAGCATCACTAGCCATTTAGGAAATGCAAGTTAAAACTAAAATAAGAAATCACTCCTCAGATCAGATTAGTCGCTCAGTAGGGTCCGACTCTGCGACTCCATGAATTGCAGAATGCCAGGCCTCCCTGCCCATCACCAACTCCCAGAGTTCACTCAGACTCACGTCCATCGAGTCAGTGATGCCATACAGCCATCTTATCCTCTGTCGTCCCCTTCTCCTCTTGCCCCCAATCCCTCCCAGCATCAGAGTCTTTTCCAATGAATCAACTCTTTGCATGAGGTGGCCAAAATACTGGAGTTTCAGCTTTAGCATCATTCCTTCCAAAGAAATCCCAGGGCTGATCTCCTTCAGAATGGACTGGTTGGATCTTGTTGCAGTCCAAGGGACTCTCAAGAGTCTTCTCCAACACCACAGTTCAAAAGCATCAATTCTTCGGCACTCAGCCTTCTTCATAGTCCAACTCTCACATCCATACACGACCACAGGAAAAACCATAGCCTTGACTAGACGAACCTTTGTTGGCAAAGTAATGTCTCTGCTTTTGAATATGCTATCTAGGTTGGTCATAACTTTCCTTCCAAGGAGTAAGCGTCTTTGAATTTCATGGCTGCAGTCACTATCTGCAGTGATTTTGGAGCCAAAAAAATAAAGTCTGACACTGTTTCCACTGTTTCCCCATCTTTTCCCATGAAGTGGTGGGACCGGATGCCATGATCTTCGTTTTCTGAATGTTGAGCTTTAAGCCAACTTTTTCACTCTCCACTTTCACTTTCATCAAGAGGCTTTTGAGTTCCTCTTCACTTTCTGCCATAAAGGGTGGTGTCATCTGCATATCTGAGGTTATTGATATTTCTCCTGGCAATCTTGATTCCAACTTGTGTTTTTCCCAGTCCAGCGTTTCTCATGATGTACTCTGCATCACTCCTACACACCAACAAAATGGCAAAAATTTAAAAATAATAATGACACCAAATGATGGCAAGCATGTTTAAAAACTCATACATTGTTGCTTGAAATGTAAAATAGCACAGCTACTTTGGAAAACAGCTTGGAAATCTGTTGTAACACTAAACATGTAATTACCATAAAACCCAGCAACTCTACCCTTAAGTCACACAGTAGGGGCTGACTTTTTGTCACCCATGGACTGTGTAGCTCATCAGACTGCTCTTTCCACAAATTCTCCAGACAAGAGATCTAGAGTGGGTAGTCATTCCCTTTTCTGGGGGATCTTCCTGACTCAGAGACCTAACCCAGCTCTCCCATATTGCAGTCAGATCCTTTACCATCTGAGCCACCAGGTATATTGATGATTATCTTGAATATAAATGGATTAACTGCTCCAATCAAAAGACACAGACTGGCTGAATGGATACAAGCACAAGGCCTGTATCAAGAGATCCACTTTAGACCTAGGGACACATACAGATTGAAAATGAGGGAATGGAAAAATATTTTCCATGTAATTGGAAATCAAAAGAGCACTGCAATAGCAATACTCATATCAGACAAAATACACTTTAAAATAAAGTCTGCTACCAGAGACGAGGAAGGATATTACATAACGATCAAGAGATCAATCCAAAAAGAAAATATAATATTTGTGAGTATTTATGCTCCCAACATAGCAGCACCTCAGTATATAAGACAAATGCTAAGAGCCATAAAAGAGGAAATCAACAGTAACACAAAAATAGTCGGGAATATAACACCCCTTTAACACCAATGAACAGAACATCCAGACAGAAATTTAACAAGGAATCACAAGTTTTAAATGACATATTAGACCAGATATAATTAACTGACATTTATAGGACATTCCATCCAAATGCAGCAGAATACACATTCTTCTCAAGTCCACATGGAACATTCTCCAGGACAGATCACATCTTGGGTCACAAAACAAACCTTGATAAATTTAATAAAATTAATTGAAATCACCTTTCCCAACCACAGTGCTTTGCAATTAGAAATCAATTACAGAAAAGAAACTAAAAACACAAACACATGCAGGCTAAACAATATGCTGCTAAATAACCAGTGGATCACTGAAGAAATCAAAGAGAAAATTTTTAAAAAATACCTAGAAAAATATGACAAGGAAAAGCCCAATGACCTAAAATCTATGGGATGCACTAAAAGTAGTTATAAGAGAGAAGCAATTCTCCTACATATGAACCTTCAAGTTGCCTACATTCAAAGATGAGAATGTGCGTTTTACCAGCTTCAGGCATGAGAAAAATTGCTGTTTGTTTTATGTCTCCTATCACTGAAGATTCTTTAGCTCTACTGTCTCCAACCTGCTCTCCTTCCTCTAGTCAGTAACTGTTCCAGCCTCTTCACTCAGTGTCAACAACCCCTGTACGCCAGCTGTTGTACTGTACTTTTCAAGGTACTGTACTGTAAGATGACAATGGTTTACTTTTTGTGTGCTCATCTCTTTTTAATGTATTATTTATGTAAAAAGTATTTTAAACCTATTACAGCATAGTACTATGTAGTTGATTGTGTTAATTAGGTACATAGGTTAACTTTGTTGGATTTATGAACAAATTATATTTATGAATGTACTTTTAAAATGGAACATATTCATGTATAGGGGACTTACTCTACAATCTTACCTCAAGAGAGAAGAAAAATCTCAAATAAACAAACTTAAAACACCAGCAACTAATGAGAGTAGAGCAAGCGAAACTCAAATTTAGTAGAATGAAAGAAATTATAAAGATAGGAGCAGAAATAAATGAAAAGCAAACAAAGGAAACAATAGCAAATATCATTAAAACTAAAAGCTGATTCTTTGAGCATAAAACAATATTGATAAATTTTTACCCAGACTCATCAAGAAAAATAGGGAAAGGATGTAAATAAATAAAATTATAAATGAAAAAGAAGTTATAATTGATATTGCAGAAATACAAAGGATCACACAAGACTACTAAAAGCCACTATGCCAATAAAATGGACAACCTGGAAAAAATTGGAAAAATCCTTAGAAAGATACAGCCTTCTAAGACTGAACCAGGAAGAAATAGAAAATATGAAGTGAGCAATCACCAGAACTGAAATTGAAACTGTGATTAAAAATCCTCCAACAAACAAAAGTCCAGGACCAGATGGCTTCACAGGTGAGCTCTATCAAACACTTAGAAAAGAATTAACACCAACTTTTCTGAAACTCTTTCAAAAAACTACAGGGAAAGGAATACTCCTATGCTCACCATCACCTGAATACCAAAACCAGAAAAAGATATTACACACACACACACACACACACACACACACACACAAATGAAAATTACAGGCCTATATCACTTATAAACATAGATGTAAGAATTCTCATAAAACTACTAGTAGACAGAATCCAACATATTATGAGGATTACACACCATGATCAAGTGGGATTTATCCGAAGAATGCAAAGATTCTTCACGACACACAAATCAAAGTGATACTAACACAAATTGAAAAATAAAGATAATGATCATCACAATAGATGCAGAAAAGGCTTTTGATAAAATTCAACAAATATTTATGATAAAAACCCTTGAAAAACTGGGCATATACCTCAGCATATACAACAAACCCACACAAACATCATTCTCAAAGGTGAAAATCTGAAAGCATTTCCTTTAAGATTAGGAACAAGACAAGGATGTCCACTCTTACCACTATTAATCAACATAGTTTGGAAGTCCTAGCCAAGGCCTTAACAAAAGAAAAAGAAATAAAAGGAATTCAGATTGCAAAAGAAGAAGTAAAACTGTCACTGTTTGCAGATGACATGATGTTATTCATAGAAAACCCTAAAAATCCAACCAGAAAACTACTAGAGTTAATCAATGAATTTGGTAAAGTTGCAGGATACAAAATTAAGACACAGAAATCCCTCGCAGTCCTACTTACTAACAATGAAAGATCAGAAACAGAAATTAAGAGAAGTATCTCATTTACCATTGCATCAAAAAGAATGAAATACTTAAGAATAAACCTACCTAAGGAGACAAAAGACCTGTATTCAGAAAACTATAAAATTCTGATGAAAGAAATCAAACATGACATAAATAGATTGAGAGATATACCATGCTCCTGGATTGGAAGACTCAATATTGTGAAAATGACTATACTACCCAAAGCAATCTAATGATTCAGTGCAGTCCCTATAAAATTTCCAATGGCATTTCTCATAGATTTAGAACAGAAAGCTTTACAAATAGTATGGAAGCACAAAAGACCTCAAAGAGCCAAAGTAATCATGAGAAAGAAAAATGGGGAAGGAGGAATCATCTTTCTTGACTTCTGCTTACACTACAAAGCTACTGTCATCAAAACAGTATGGTACTGGCACAAAAATAGAAATACAGATCAAAGGAACAAAATAGAAAGCCCAGAGATAAACCCAAGCATCTATGGGCACCTTAATCTATGACAAAGGAGGCAATATTATATGATGGAGAAAAGACAGTCTCTTCAATAAGTGGTGCTGAGAAAACTAGACAGCTACATATAAATGAAAGAAATTAGAATACTCCCTAACTCTATATACAAAATAAAATTAAAATGGGTTAAAGACCTAAATGTAAATTTGGGCACTATAAAACTCTCAGAGAAAAACATAGAACACTCTTTGATGTAAATCACAATAAGATCTTTCTTGATCCACCTCCTAATGTAAAGAAAATAAAAATTAAAATAAACAAATGGGAGCTAATTAAACTTGGAAGCTTTTGCACACCAAAAGAAACCACAAATGAAACAAAAAGACCACCCTCAGAATAGGAGAAAATATTTGCAAACTATGCAAATGACACAGGATTAATCTCCAAAATGCACAAACAGCTCTTGCAGTTCAACATCAAAAATACAAATAACCCAATCAAAAACTGGGCAGATCTAAATAGACATTTCTCCAAAAAAGACCCACACATGGCCAACAAGCACACAGAAAAATGCTCAACATCACTAGTTAATAAAGAAATACAAATCAAAATACAATGAAGTATCACCTCATACTGGTCAGAATGGCCATTATCAAAAGAAATCTACAAGAATAAACACTGCAGAGAGTGTAGAGAAAAGGAAGACTTCTACTGTGTTGGTACGAACATAAATTGGTACATCCACCATGGAGAACAGCATGGAGCATCCTTTAAAATCTACCATATTGCCCAGAATGGAGCCTTTTTAATAAAAATACCACATGACCCAGCAATCCTACTCCTGAGAATATGTCTGAAGAAAACCATAATTCAAAAAGACACATACACCCCATTGTAGCACTATCTATAATAAACCTAAATGTCTATCAGCAAAGGAAAGATAAAACAACATGGTACATATATACCTGGAATATTTTTCAGAATTAAAAGAACAAAATAATGCCATTTTTTTCTAGTGTCTAGCAATATATACCTAGAAATTGTCATACAGAGTGAAGTCAGAGAGAGACAGATAAATGCCATCTGATATTGCTTATATGTGGAATTTTAAAAAAAGGGAGGGGTGCAAATGAATTTATTTACAAAACAGAGTCATGGATATAGAAAACAAAATTATGGTTACCAAGGGCTAAGAGGGGGAATAAATTGGAAGATTGGGACTGACATATACACACTACTATATATCTGAGAAACTTCATGGTTTTTCTTGCTTTTTTAAAAAACTGGCTTGTCTTTTAAAATTTTTATTGAAGTATAGCTGATTTACAATGTTGTGTTTATTTCAGATGTACAGCAAAGAGAATCAGTTATACATATACATATATCCACTTACTTTTTAAAAACACTCTTTTCCCATACAGACCATTACAGAGTATTGAGTAGAGTTCCCTGTGCTATACATTAGGTTCGAATCCTTTTTTAAAAAAAGTAAGTGGATATATGTATATGTATAACTGATTCACTTTGCTGTATATCTGAAATAAACACAACATTGTAAATCAGCTATACTTCAGTAAAAATTTTAAAAGCCAAGCCAGTTTTTTAAAAAAGCAAGAAAAATCATGATGTTTCTCAGATAAAAATATCCTTTTATTAGATGGATCAAGTTAGCTATGGGGAAAGCATTCTAGAAATGACAGATATGAAAGATAAAAAAGCAAACAGCATGAATATGAAGTCTGAAGAATCAGTGCACCATCTTTTATTATAATTTTGTCAGCAGTGGGGACAGTTCAGTTCAGTTCAGTTGCTCAGTTGTGTCCGACTCTTTGCGACCCCATGAATGGCAGCACGCCAGGTCTCCCTGTCCATCACCAACCCCCGGAGTTCACCCAGACTCATGTCCATCGAGTCGGTGATGCCATCCAGCCATCTCATCCTCTGTCGTCCCCTTCTCCTCCTGCCCCCAATCCCTCCCAGCATCAGAGTCTTTTCCAATGACTCAACTCTCCACATGAGGTGCCCAAAGTACTGCAGTTTCAGCTTTAGCATCCTTCCTTCCAAAGAAATCCCAGGGCTGATCTCCTTCAGAATGGACTGGTTGGATCTCCTTGCAGTCCAAGGGACTCTCAAGAGTCTTCTCCAACACCACAGTTCAAAAGCATCAATTCTTCAGTACTCAGCCTTCTTCACAGTCCAACACTCACATCCATACATGACCACTGGAAAAACCATAGCTTTGACTAGACGGACCTTTGTTGGCAAAGTAATATCTCTGCTTTTCAATATGCTATCTAGGTTGGTCATAACTTTTCTTCCAAGGAGTAAGTGTCTTTTAATTTCATGGCTGCAGTCACCATCTGCAGTGATTTTGGAGCCCCAAAAAATAAAGTCTGACACTGTTTCCATTGTTTCCCCATCTATTTCCCATGAAGTGATGGGACCAGATGCCATGATCTTCATTTTCTGAATATTGAGCTTTAAGCCAACTTTTTCACTCTCCACTTTCACTTTCATCAAGAGGCTTTTTAGTTCCTCTTCACAGAATCTGAAGTTGAATGGTTCTATGAAGACCTACAAGACCTTCTAGAACTAATACCCAAAAAAGATGTCCTTTTCATTATAGGGGACTGGAATGCAAAAGTAGGAAGTCAAGAAACACCTGGAGTAACAGGCAAATTTGGCCTTGGAATATGGAATGAAGCAGGGCAAAGACTAACAGAATTTTGCCAAGAAAATGCACTGGTCATAGCAAACACCCTCTTCCAACAACACAAGAGAAGACTCTACACGTGGACATCACCAGATGGTCAACAGTGAAATCAGATTGATTATATTCTTTGCAGCCAAAGATGGAGAAGCTCTATACAGTCAGCAAAAACAAGACCAGGAGCTGACTGTGGCCCAGACCATGAACTCCTTATTGCCAAATTCAGATTGAAATTGAAGAAAGTAGGAAAAACCACTAGACCATTCAGGTATGACCTAAATCAAATCCCTTATGATTATACAGTGGTAGTGAGAAATAGATTTAAGGGCCTAGATCTGATAGAGTGCCTGATGAACTATGGAATGAGGTTCATGACATTGTACAGGAGACAGGGATCAAGACCATCCCCATGGAAAAGAAATGCAAAAAATCAAAATGGCTGTCTGGGAAGGCCTTACAAATAGCAGTGGGGACAGGTCAAACCAAAACCAAGGGCAGGGCACCTAAGTATTCAATATAAATGTTATCCTTGTGATGCTTGTCATTATGAAGTCTGCTCCCCTCCCGCACTTCTTGCAACTCTTTGAGCCTCTGCCCTACCTCAGTGAGCAAGCTCCTTCCTTAATAGGATATTGGTGAAATATTTTCTTCAATCATGAAGAAAGTGACTGTAAATATTTATTGTATCTGAAAACTTTTAAACAACAGAGCTTTTAATTCACATGTCAAAAAGGAATATGTTTTCTCTATTAGCTGTTTCTAAATTGAGCTTTCCACACTGAAGAAAAACTCACAAAGAAAATTCTATAAAATGTCCCTGAAAATCTATTTCAAACTGTCCTGAGACTTGCTAGACAGCAAGCTCAACATAAAATTTTAGAAAAAAAGAGAGAGAGAGACAAGTTTCAATCCTCTGGAGAGTAAAAAATAAATTTCTCATCATCCATCTATATTATTAATAATTAATGAAAGAGATCCTGCTATATCAATATATACCTGACTTGCTGCTAAGTCAGCATGGTTTCCCTAGCTTTCCCTACTCTCACACCAGCCTGATGGCCCTTTAAAATTTTTAATATAAGCAAATGAATCTTAGAATCTTAGCACTCTAAGAGACTCTGAAAATCATTAACACTAACTACAATGAATATAAAAGTTACAGGATCTACTATTCAGAAACATACAAAATTAAGGACACACATATTTTCACATGTGAAAATATTTCTGTTATCTCAATGACTGATTCACAGTCAATATGAAAAACAGAAGCCATAAACTGTGATGACTTCACAATACAGTTACAGGAAATCCATTATTAGCAAGGTCACTTAGCCATGCTCCAGCCCTCCAAGGAAGACACAAAGCTGGGATGTAGACAGAGACATTTCATCCCTTTCCTCAGCTTCATGAACAGTCAGATCACTTTCTCTTCACTCTGGAGACCATTATAAATCATGTGTTCAGCACCTTCTCTGGGAAGAAATGATAACCTATCCCAGATGATGCTGACCTTCACCAGAAGCACAGGTCTCTCTACACAGCCTTTTCTAGGTTTCTAGATCCTACAAGAAACACACCTCCGTCTATGGGGATGAAACAGTGGTGGCAAAATGAATCTCCTTTCTGGTTAACATTAGGGACTGGCTTCTGCACTGCTGCAAACATGTAGTTCATCAATTCTTCTTATCTTCACTGCTTCCAAATTTATCTTGATGAGGTTAGGCACGTCTAAACTGCACTTCAATTTAGCCATTCTAGTTGAGGTTTGAGGGTTTCTACAATTCTGATTTGCATACTAAGAGTCCATCTGGTGTATGATTTTTATCTTCCCTGTATTTCCTACACATAAGGGCCTTAAGATCAGAAGAGCATGAGAAGGCACAGAGGCCAGGCTGTGGGAGGAGCATCCTCTCCTGGAACAGGGCCATTCTGGAAGCTGAGAAATTCCTCACCACAAATCCATGTGGAACTCCCTTCACCTGTGAACATACCTTGCGGTGCAGATTTTCAGGTTTAAATGTTGGTTCCACCACTTATTAAGTGTGCTCTGTTAAGTTCTCATAGATGACTATGACATTGTTTCTTAAACTGCATAAAGAGATTTTAATATATGACAGTGTTGGTTGCTATGTCTTGGACACGCTGAAGAAATGAGACAACTCTCATTTCTCCAAGAGGAAAATCACAGAGAAACTAAACAAGCAAGTCCTTGTCCTCTGGGCAAGGTCCTCAGGAAGCAAGGGACAGTGATGAAAAGGCTCATCTGATTTTGTGGCAGTAGGATCTTGGGATTGACAGGTGAAAGAGACCAGCACGGTTCATCTCTCCATTCAGGGAATATTTCCTGGGCATCCACCATATGTCAGACTCTATGCCTGATGCTAGAAATGTGGCAGTTCCAACAAAGCAGCTGTCCTTATGACAATTTGAGAAAGACATGAACATTAAACCAATGATTATGCACTTACTTATCAACAGGTAGGACAAGTCTAGCTGGATCACGTAAAAGTGAAAAAAAAAAGAAAAAAAGAAAAATGAGGCTGAGAAAGAAAGTGACTTTCCCAAGGTGAGCCAGGTGGATGCATCAGTACAGCATATGCTTATAAGCATATCCTTTGGAGTAAAATGTGACCCAAGTTGAAGTCTTTGCTTTGCTCCTTAATAGCTTCAGAATGTCAGGCATGGTACTTAACCCCTGAAGGGGTTCAGAACATGCCACCACAAAATGTGCCACTTTGACATGCTGATTATTTTGAGCTGGAGGCACTTCAGAATTAGCAGGTGCAACGGCTCTTTGACTTACCCCTTTCTGCCTAAAAGCAGGTCATGAAATTCCCCGAGAGAAAGACTCTCCCTGTACAAGGAAGAGAAGGACATTCTTATCACCAGAGACTAAAAGTCAGTGCATGAATGAATCTGTACAAGCAAACCTACTAAAGTAACTTTTCTTCCATTAAATTTCTTCACTTATTCTCTTGTTTCTGTCTCATAATTTACTGACCCTAAGCCAACCCCTTTGTCTTACTATAGCCCCACAATTTATCATCCTTTATGTAAAAAGGTATATAGGCTTTCAGTTCTTTGTTTTCCCTCTGAAGATTCCTGCATACACATGTAAACATTAAGTAAATTTGTATTTTTTTTTTTCCTGCTGAACTGCCTGATTACGGTTCAATTCTTACACCACCTACAGAACCTAGAAGAGTAGAAGGAATTGTTTCTCTCTTTCATTGTTTCTACACTGGTAAGATGAGGACAGTAGCCCAGTGTAACTGGACTTCGTAAACATTAGATGAGGTAACATATGTAGTGCCCTTGACACTCAATAAATGTTGTTACCTTATTATCAACAGAGTTAGCACTGTTGTTCAAATTTCTTGATAGTAAATCTAACACTGATCTGTGCTCCCCACTGCCTCCATATCATTTCATGTGTGTGTGTGTGTGTGTGTGTGTGTGTGTGTATTTCTCTTTTCTTTCTAACCAAAAATGTTTCATGGAAAGTAGGTCAGATTTCAGCTCTCACTCCATGGGAGAAAGGGGCACAGGGAGCTTTTTAGCAGTTCTAAGTGCCCATCAAGGCTTCCAAAAGATGACAAAATATTTCCCTGAGGGCTTATTTAATTTTCTCCCCAGGCTTATTCACAATTCGGACCATCTGGTCCCGGAGGCTTCTCTATTTTTAATATTTCTACTTTTGGAGCTTTGCTTTTTTAACCTATTCTAGGATTAGTCGCCCTCTTTCTACCACCCTCACACTCTCTACCAACCCCTGATTTATTTCCCTTGAGCAGATTCCTCAGTAGAACAAATTTACTGAGGCCTATAACTTTGATAAACTCAGAACTAAAAGAGTGAGACATCTCAAGCCATTTTAAAAGGTCACAACAAAACTGATTCTACACTTGATACTGAAATGTGATCCTGTTCCAAGACCATTTCAAGGGTATATGTTACAACACAAATAGTATTTCATGGAAGAAAGCTTTCCCTACCTGGACACAAAGCTATCCCTCCTAAAAAAAAAAAAAAAGTAGTTATTGTCAATGCTGGTCAGATAGCTCTCCTAAAAAGAAACTCAGCTTGAGCTGTCTATTCAGGGTCCCTCTAGGCCATCTGTCAACATAGCTAACTGTCACGATGTGATCAGGGATGTACCAGAGGCCTGCCTGCTCCAAGAATCTCTCTGCCAGCCTGGATTGTGGTGCCTGAGAATAAGATAAAGGGGATAGTTGGCTTGCAAATGAGATGTGTGCTCCTAAATTGTTTATTGTCTTTAGTCAAATAGCTTTGGGAGGAGTATCTCTCCCCAGGTCTGTAAGTCCCTTTAAGAAGTCAAAATATCATAAGACACAGAAAATAAAAAACATGTTTAATACACCAAAAGACTTTTCTTAAAGTTAGTGTATCCTTCCAAATATGTGAACACATTCACAGAAGCATATGAGGATCTATACATGCCCACAAGAACACAGACATAAATATTTTTTAAACAAAATGTATTCACACTATCCAAACAACTTCATAAACTACTTTCTTGACTCAATAAGTCATGGAACCTCTTCCATCCAAATAAATGTTATCAAACTATTCCAATTTAATTTCCAAATAGTAGTCTAATACATGGATATTCTTACATTAACCAATACATTTATCAGTTAAGCTGTCCTTTATTGGTGGATTTCTAGTTTACTTTTATTTTCTTTAGTATAAATAATGCCTCTATGAACAGCCATATAACTTTCTTGTGTAATCATTTTCTTAAAACAAATGTATTTAGGACTTCCCTGGTGGTGCAGTGGATAAGAATCTGCCTAGCAAATCACGGTACACAGGTCCGATCCCTGGTCTGGGAAGATTCCACATGTCATGGAAAAACTAAGCCCATGAGCCACAACTACTGAACCTGTGCCTTAGAGCCTGTCTGCTGCAACTACTAAGCCCACATACTGCAACTACTGAAGCCTGGGCACCTAGAGCCCCTGTTCCACAAAAAGAGAAGCCACTGCAATGAGAGGCCCATGCACTGCGACAAAATGTAACTCCTCACTCACCTGTGCAAATCGATGAAATCCTGTGCAAAGCGATGAAGACCCAGCATCAGATCAGATTAGATCAGATCAGTCGCTCAGTCGTGTCCGACTCTTTGCAACCCCATGAATCGCAGCACGCCAGGCCTCCCTGTCCAACACCAACTCCCAGAGTTCACTCAGACTCAGGTCCATCGTGTCAGTGATGCCATCCAGCCATCTCATCCTCTGTCATCCCCTTCTCCTCCTGCCCCAAATCCCTCCCAGCATCAGAGTCTTTTCCAGTGAGTCAACTCTTCACATGAGGTGGCCAAAGTACTGGAGTTTCAGCTTTAGCATCATTCTTTCCAAAGAAATCCCAGGGCTGATCTCCTTCAGAATGGACTGGTTGGATCTCCTTGCAGTTCAAGGGACTCTCAAGAGTCTAATCCAACACCACAGTTCAAAGGCATCAATTCCTCGGCGCTCAGCCTTCTTCACAGTCCAACTCTCACATCCATACATGACCAGTGGAAAAACCATAGCCTTGACTAGACGAACCTTTGTTGGTGAAGTAATGTCTCTGCTTTTGAATATGCTATCTAGGTTGGTCATAACTTTCCTTCCGAGGAGTAAGCGTCTTTTAATTTCATGGCTGCAGTCACCATCTGCAGTGATTTTGGAGCCCCCCAAAATAAAGTCTGACACTGTTTCCACTGTTTCCCCATCTATTTGCCATAAAGTGATGGGACTGGATGCCACGATCTTCGTTTTCTGAATGTTGAGCTTTAAGCCAACTTTTTCACTCTCTTCTTTCACTTTCATCAAGAGGCTTTTGAGTTCCTCTTCACTTTCTGTCATAAGGGTGGTGTCATCTGCATATCTGATGTTATTGATATTTCTCCCGGCAATCTTGATTCCAGCTTGTGTTTCTTCCAGTCCAGCGTTTCTCATGATGTACTCTGCATATAAATTAAATAAGCAGGGTGACAATATACAGCGTTAGTGTACTCCTTTTCCTATTTGGAACCAGTCTGTTGTTCCATGTCCAGTTCTAACTGTTCTTTCCTGATCTGCATACAAATTTCTCAAAAGGCAGGTCAGGTGGTCTGGTATTCCACCAGAAATAGAAATAGACCCAGCTTAACCAAAGATAAATAAATTTATTCAGTTCAGTTCAGCTCAGTTCAGTTCAGTTCAGTCGTGTCTGACTCTTTGCGACCCAATGAATCGCAGCATGCCAGGCCTCCCTGTCCATCACCAACTCCCAGAGTTCACTCAGACTCACATCCATCGAGTCAGTGATGCCATCCAGCCATCTCATTCTCTGTCATCCCCTTCTCCTCCTGCCCCCAATCCCTCCCAGCATGAGTCTTTTCCAGTGAGTCAACTCCTCGCATGAGGTAGCCAAAGTATTGGAGTTTCAGCTTTAGCATCATTCCTTCCAAAGAAATCCCAGGGCTGATCTCCTTCAGAATGGACTGGTTGGATATCCTTGCAGTCCAAGGGACTCTCAAGAGTCTTCTGCAACACCACAGTTCAAAAGCATCAATTCTTTGGCGCTCAGCTTTCTTCACAATCCAACTCTCACATCCATGCATGACCACTGGAAAAACCATAGCCTTGACTAGACGGACTCTTTGTTGGCAAAGTAATGCCTCTGCTTTTCAATATGCTATCTAGGTTGGTCATAACTTTCCTTCCAAGGGGTAAGTATCTTTTAATTTCATGGCTACAGTCACCATCTGCAGGATTTTGGGGCCCCCCAAAATAAAGTCTGACACTGTTTCCACTGTTTGCCCATCTATTTCCCATGAAGTGATGGGACTGGATGCCATGATCTTCGTTTTCTGAATGTTGAGCTTTAAGCCAACTTTTTCACTCTCCTCTTTCACTTTCATCAAGAAGCTTTTTAGTTCCTCTTCACTTTCTGCCATAAAGATGGTGTCATCTGCATATCTGAGGTTATTGATATTTCTCCTGGCAATCTTGATTCCAGCTTGTGCTTCTTGCAGCCCAGCCTTTCTCATGATGTACTCTGCATATAAGTTAAATAAGCAGGGTGACAATATACAGCGTTAACGTACTCCTTTTCCTATTTGAAACCAGTCTGTTGTTCTATGTATGTCCAGTTCTAACTGTTGCTTCCTGATCTGCATACAGGTTTCTCAAGAGGCAGGTCAGGTGGTCTGGTATTCCCATCTCTTTCAGAATTTTCCAGTTTATTGTGATCCACACAGTCAAAGGCTTTGGCATAGTCAATAAAGCAGAAATAGATGTTTTTCTGGAACTCTCTTGCTTTTATGATGATCTAGTGGATGTTGGCAATTTGATCTCTGGTTCCTCTGCCTTTTCTAAAACAAGCTTGAACATCTGGAAGTTCACGGTTCACGTATTGCTGAAGCCTGCCTTGGAGAATTTTGAGCATTTCTTTACTGGCATGTGAGATGAGTGCAATTGTGCGGTAGTTTGAGCATTCTTTGACACTGCCTTTCTTTGGGATTAGAATGAAAACTGACCTTTTCCAGTCCTGTGGCCGCTGCTGAGTTTTCCAAATTTGCTGGCATATTGAGTGCAACACTTTCACAGCATCATCTTTCAGGATTTGGAATAGTTCCACTGGAATTCCATCACCTCCACTAGCTTTTTTCATAGTGATGCTTTCTAAGGCCCACTTGACTTCACATTCCAGGATGTCTGGCTCTAGGTCAGTGATCACACCATCGTGATTCATCTTGGTCATGAAGATCTTTTTTGCACAGTTCTTCTGTGTATTCTTGCCATCTCTTCTTAATATTTTCTGGTTCTGTTAGGTCCATACCATTTCTGTCCTTTATCGAGCCCATCTTTGCAGGAAATGTTCCCTTGGTATCTCTAATTTTCTTGAAGAGATCTCTATTTCTGTTGTTTTCCTCTATTTCTTTGCATTGGTCGCTGAGGAAAGCTTTCTTATCTCTTCTTGCTAGTCTTTGGAACTCTGCATTCAGATGCTTATATCTTTCCCTTTCTCCTTTGCTTTTTGCTCCTCTTCTTTTCACAGCTATTTGTAAGGCCTCCCCAGACAGCCATTTTGCTTTTTTGCCTTTCTTTTCCATGGATATGTTCTTGATCCCTGTCTCCCGTACAATGTCGTGAACCTCCGCCAATAGTTCATCAGGTACTCTGTCTATCAGATCTAGTCCCTTAAATCAATTTCTCACTTTCACTGTATAATCATAAGGGATTTGATTTAGGTCATATCTGAATGGTCTAGTGGTTTTCCCTACTTTCTTCAATTTCAGTCTGAATTTGGCAATAAGGAGTTCATGGTCTGAGCCACAGTCAGCTCCTGATCTTGTTTTTGTTGACTGTATAGAGCTTCTCCATCTTTGGCTGCAAAGAATATAATCAATCTGATTTCGGTGTTGACCATCTGGTGATGTCCATGTGTAGAGTCTTCTCTTGTGTGGTTGGAAGAGAGTGTTTGCTATGACCAGTACAATTTCTTGGCAAAATTCTGTTAGTCTTTGCCCTGCTTCATTCCATATTCCAAGGCCAAATTTGCCTGTTACTCCAGGTGTTTCTTGACTTCCTACTTTTGCATTCCAGTCCCCTATAATGAAAAGGACATCTTTTTGGGGTGTTAGTTCTAGAAGGTCTTGTAGGTCTTCATAGAACCGTTCAACTTCAACTACAACTTCAGCATTATTGGTGGGGCATAGACTTGAATTACTGTGATACTGAATGGTTTGCCTTGGAAACAAACAGAGAATACTCTGTCGTTTTTGAGATTGCATCCAAATACTGCATTTCAGACTCTTTTGTTGACCATTATGGGTACTCCATTTCTTCTAAGGGATTCCTGCCCACAGTAGTAGATATAATGGTCATCTGAGTTAAATTCACCCATTCCAGTCCATTATAGTTCGCTGATTCCTTGAATGTTGACGTTCATTCTTGCCATCTCCTGTTTGACCACTGCCATTTTGCCTTGATTCATGGACCTGACATTCCAGGTTCCAATGCAATATTGCTCTTTATAGCATCGGACCTTGCTTCTATCACCAGTCACATCCACAGCTGGGTATTGTTTTTTCCTTGGCTGTATCCCTTCATTCTTCCTGGAGTTATTTCTCCACTGAGCTCCAGTTTTTTTGTTTTTTTGTTTTTTTTTTTTGAGATGCAATGTCAAAAATGACAGAATGATCTCTGTTCATTTCCAAGGCAAACCATTCAATATCACAATATCCAGCTGTGATTAAATGCAATACTTGGATGCAATAAATTCATTAAATTAATTAATTAAATATATTAAGAATAAATTAATAAAATAAATGTCTTAAACAGAATTGCTAGATCAAAAGTTTTATAAATTCTCAAGAATTTTTATATATCAAAAATTGGCCTCCAAAATGGCTGTATTTTATATACTGTTATTAAAATTATATGGTTTCATCAATAACATTTTTCTAGATTCCATATACATGCATTAATATACAATATTTGTTTTTATCTTTCTGACTGAAGGAGAGAGTGGCATGATTGAAGAAATTATCTTTGATATATATACACTGTCTTGTGTAAAATAGATAGCTGATGAGAAGTTGGTATAATACAGGAAGCTCAACCTGGTACTCTGTGATGACCTAGAGAGGTGAGAAGTGGGGAAAGGAGGGAAGCTAAAGAGATAGGGGTTATATGTGTAATTGTGGCTGATTCACGTTGTTATACTGCAGGGGCCAATACAACATAGCAAAGCAATTTTCCTCCAATTAAAAAAATAACAAAATAAAGCAAAAAGGATATGAGTTCCAGTTTTGTCAACAATCAATAATTAATTCTCTTTCTACTTTTTGTTAATATGTTGAATAAAAATGGTATGTTCTATTGAGTGTGTTTTTGTTACAATGAAATTGAAATTATATAAATATGTTGATAATGTTATGCTTCTTTTGTGAATTGTTACTTCATGTCTTTTTAGACAAGTAAAAGCTCAGCTTCTTCAGTTGCAACTTGTCATTAATAGATCGCACACCTCAAGGTTGAAGATCAAATAGACTAATGCTAATCAAAGCACTTTAAAGACAAAATAAGAGCAGATTCATTTAGTAAATATTTACTGAGCATTTATTAATTACTGAGCTGTGTGTTATACTTGGTGGAAGAATAAAAAAATATATGTACAGCATGCCCCATCATCCATGTATATTGGTGGGTCTGAAATGATTTTGGCACCTACAGTGGATATGTAGACATTGTCAAAAGATGAAGGGACAGCTAGAGGAGAGAGCTATGTTAACAACTTCCGTTTCCAGGGATGACCTTGCCATGTACATATTGCCAGCAAGCAGCAGCTACAGACACTGGATTTGGGGAAATGAAATGCATCAGCAAAAATGTTGTGTGCTTTCCCTTCCCTTCATTTCAATTATAGAAGACTCTTAAAAACAATGGTGTATTTCAGAATCATCCTTTTTGTTGCTGATCAGGCAGTAGGTATCAGGTAGAGCCCCTGTCTCCTGGGAAATTGCTGTGCTAAAACAACAACAATAGTAACCGTGTAGTCAGCAAGCCCTGTATCAGAAAAGTCAAAAGAGCACAGTGGTCGTTCAGTTCAATAAAGGAGATCCCAAACACATCAGTCAAAGGGTTAGATAATTCTCCTCTCATCATGTTCTAGTTCCTGGCTTCTTTTTGTTAGCTACTTGTGATTGGACAGGCATTTCTTTCATGTGGTTGAGTATTATTCCATCATAGATTTTTAAAGTCTATTTCAAAAAAAATGGAAATTGCCACTACTTTAATCTCTTAGTAAATGGATATTTTCCCCCTCAGTAAGAATGAGACTGGCTTTTTCACAGCTTCAGATTGGATTAACTTTTCTAAATAATAACTACTCCTTAGTCTCCTTAATTAAAGTAATAGATCAGAAGGAGCAGGGACTAGCATAAATTAGTCTTTATTTGGTTGTGTACTGTCTTTCCTGCAGAAATGGGTACAACTTTATAACTCCTGAGTAGCAATTTATGGCCATTCTTCTGCTAAATGAACCTTTAAAAAATGCACTTGCCCCCCAGAAGGACTTGCTTAGTTCCTATTCATCACTATAGTCTGCTCAGGACAACCCTACCAGCAGAAGTGCAGTTTTAATGTTATCTAAAGGGTTTGGTTTCAGGCTGGGAGACTTGGGTTCAAGTCTCAGCCCTGCCACTTACTATGTGTGTGACGTCAGGAAAATCACTTTGATATTGATTTTACTTTCAATTATCTGCACGTCAGGTATTTTGTCCATGAAACAAAACTTGGAGAATATGGAAAGAATTCTAAATTCCCTTCAGTGTTAAAGGATGCTATATCCTCTGTACTATAAGGCAAATAGAAATACTATAAGCCTTGACATTTTCAATCATTTAAAAATATAACAGAATTCAAGAGATAGTTCTAGAACTTCTCCTATGTGTCAGATACTATGTTCTGTATTAAAAAAAAAAAAAACAAAAACAAAAAAAACTTGAGGAATAAAACAAAGACCCTGTTCTAAAGTAATTCACAAAACCTAGACTGAGGTAGGTCCAGAAGAAATTTCAACACAAAGAAACAATGCATATGGGGAATCTCCTCTTACATAATAGAGATTTGGAGTGTTGCAGAATTTGTAATGTAAAATCTATGGGTGGGGAACTGAATTTTTAAAGTTCAGAGAAGATAGTTTTGAAGTTGAACTGCTGATAGATAGTCTTTGTGTGCATAAAGTATTCCATCCAAGGTGATAAATAAAGGGTAAATTCTAACCACCACTTACTATATTCACTTCACAATCATAACTGTGAAGTGACAGATGTGAAATTTAAAATTTAAAAATTTTCAATTTAAAATTTTGAGAATTTTAAAATGAAAGAAAGACAGGGTGGAAGGAAGAGAGGGTTGGGGAAAAAAATGAAAACCCCTCATATAACTAGGTGAATATAGGAAAACCTCTCTGAACATCTTTGAAAATAGATTAAATTGTCTTCTTAGATGAGAGAATTCTAATATAATTAGTCAATGCTGTTCTTCTAAGTATTTATTGAAAATAAGCCAGATGTTGTTTGGAAAATAGGGGTAAACCTGACAATTGGCGGAGAACCCAAATAGATAACATTTCCTCCTGCCTTGGAACACTGTGATACTTCCCAAAAAGGACTGAATTAATACAAGATTGAATGAACTTCTATTCAAAATTAATAAGTAATATATAAAATAATAGGCATGACCCACGCTGACCTTGGCACCAAGTGCAAACATAGAAAATAATTCCTGAAAGATAAAACTAGTGAATCCGGCTCAAAAGTATGGAGGATGAAACTCTGCATGAGGTCACTTATGGTCTTTTTTCTCCATTGCATTACTTGTATCATCTTTCTCTGGGAATTACCAGCTCATTTTTTTGCTTAAGAAGCTTCACCTTTTTACCACGCTCCACTTCTCAGTGACACCAGAGAACACAAACATGAATCATTCATCTGTTCTGACCTCACTGCGCCTACTCATGGTTTCCTAACCAGCTCAGTCAAGTCATACTGAAGGTAAGATTTGGAGACTAGGCAACTTCAGTCTTCTGTCATTCAGACCTTTGAGACATATACCATTTGCTCACCCTTTCTACAGTTCTCCAGTGTATGTTCCTCTAATACTTCCAAACAGTATTTCAAAATATAGTCAATGAACACTTACTATATATATGGTATTATGCTGGGCTTTTATATCACAAAACCTCACCCACACAGCAAGGTGAAGAACACATAGAGAAGCTGAAACAGTAGTATGCAGCCAAAAAAAAAAAAGTAATACTGATGTTTTGTAGCATTTGACTGTTTTGATGGTATAAATACTCATACAAAGTCTTATTTCAACCTATCAACACTATATAAATAGCAGGGTTCTAATTGTTCTACATGCATCATCTCATTTAATCTTCATCAATTTCAAAGTAAGCACTTTGCTAGTGCTTATGTTTTACAGACAAGGTAATTAGGTCTAAAACGTAATTAAGTAACTTGTTGAAATCCAGTAGCTAGTAAATAGTGAAGTGAGATGCAAACCTATTAGTCTAGGTCTATAACCTGCACTTTTAGCTTCTATTCCCCACTGTCTCTCTTAGAAAACATACTCCTTTAAGAGCACCAAAAAGGGTACTGAATAGACTTGGGACCAGAGAATCAAAGACATGATCTAAAAGGTTGTCATAGTTAAAGCCTTGAAAATTAATGAGTTCTGTGATGGAGACTTCCACTATGCTTCCTATAGGGTACAAGAATAGACTACCACCTCCTTTCTCCCTCATAATTAAGTGTTACTATGTGATTGAGGTGTGCATATGTGAGAGGGACAGTTCTTGTTCAGGCCTGGTTCAGAGATCCCTCATTATCTCTTCCCCACTGCTTCACAAAAGTGGGGATTCTCCAAAGACCAATAGTACAAGAGAAAGAAATAACTCTTTTTACAGCTCCCTCTTTAGCTTCCCTCCTTTCCCCACTTCTCACCTCTCTAGATAATCACAAAGTACATCAAAACAGAAAGAGCCTGGGTTCCAGGATGGATATGAAGAAGGCCTTCCAATGAGAAATGCTATCACTGGACTCTGAAGCAAATGAGAAATATATTCTCATTGTGTGAAGTCTCATTATTCTGGATTTTCCATTTATAGCACCTAGCAATACCTTGCATATTGCAAAGAGAGAGTCAGACAAAAGAGGCTGAATGCAGAGAGAAGAACAGTGTTCTAAGCAGAAAGAACAGAGTGAATGAGGGGTTAGGATGACATGCAAGAAACTGGTAAAGATCTCAATATATTTGGAATATGAAGCAGGAGGAACAAGGAGAATCGAAGTGTTGGGTGTGAAATGTAAACAGAGCTATGGCACTGAAGTCTTGAAACCATATGAGAAACAGAAAATAATTTAGAATATTGGGTCACCCAGACAATCTCCTGGAGGGTCAGGGAAGCAGGACAAAAGGCTCTGTAGCCATGAATCACGGCAAAATCAAACCATAATACTGCTTTATTGGAAATATCACTGCTCCTATGACTAGTGTTAGACCCCACAACTGAACTCCCACATGGCCAAGGCTGGATATAGGCCCTGTTGCTTCAGTAAATCAAACATAACTGCCATCATGCTTGCTACAGTGTTTTTTTCCAATGTACCTTTTGTTTTGCAGCACTAGCTTCTAATTTGAAGTTTGGTGAGAATATTCCTGCTGGCAAACAGCAAAGTCACCTACATAAATCCTGGCTAGAAAGGAAGGAGAAAACTTTTTTTTTTTTTGGTCTTCTATACTGGTGGGCAATGGCTTCCATTATAGTAAATTCTTCAAATGTAGAAGACTGTTCAAAGGTGCTGGATGGCCAAAAACAATGACAATTGTTTGCCTGGTGAGGTGATACAGGAATAATTAGGGCTGAAGTCTTCATTCATCTTCATAAAAGCAAAGGATTGACAGGGACAGAAACTCAGAATGGTCAAAGGTAAGTGGACTTATCTCAGAAGAATGAAGAAACCAAGAAGGGATAATCAACATCAAGACACAAAAACAGTCATGGTCTTTAAAACACGGGGGTCTTAAAAACTAATTTAAAGATGAAATTATAAAAAAAAAAAAAAAAAACAGAATTGACTACCAAAACCTATCCTATGGAGAATCCTTACATAAAACATAAATCCATACAGTTATTCCGTATGTATTTCATAAACCCTGGTTGACTTATACTGGTTTACTCAAAATAGGACAGAAGTGAAAGTACTAGTCCTTCAGTTGAAACAAGACACAAGTATTCAGTAAACCTAAGAAACGAAAAGGGATAGTGGCTATTAATGATGCAAGGAATATCTGATGAAGGATAATGTATCTGTGGTTGAAACCTATGGCTCAGTTACACAAGAAGTCAAATGAGATTCCTCTGGCAAAGTGTAGTGGGTTGCAAGGGCCCGAGGAGGTGCTATTGTTAGAAGAAAATAATCCTATCGGAAGGGGACAGCCATGAGCTAACTCTCAATTTACTGAACCATTGAACAACTAAGTCAGGTTAACATTGTTGAGCCTCTCCTGTGTACACAATACTGGGCCAGGAAACCACTAATGGAAAGACAGGCAACTGACACAGTTCTTGCCCTTAAGGAACTCACACTCAAGTGAGGGAGTTTGATGTTTAGACAACAATTATAATACATGACAAAAGGATGCAGTATCTATAATAGACATCAGTGAAGTATTCTAGGTTCAGAAGGAGAAAGCAATGAATTCTGGAGTGGATTGAATTGGTTAGAAGGAAAAGGTGTCATCTGAGCTTTAAAAGATGAGAAAGAGTGTGATAGGCAAAGACAAAAAAAAAAAAAAAGACACTTCAGTGCCAAAAGGCCAAATTGTACAAGTGTAGGTTCTGACTGGGAGTGACTAACAGGGCTATACCTGGTTCCAAATTGGGAAAGGGGTACATCAAGGCAGTATATTGTCAACCTGCTTATTTAACTTATATGAAGAGTACATCATGCGAAATCCTGGGCTGGATGAAACACAAGCTGGACTCACCTCAGATATGCAGATAACATCACCCTTATGGCAGAAAGTGAAGAGGAAGTAAAGAGCCTTTTGATGAAAATGAAAGAGGAGGGTGAAGAAGTTGCCTTAAAACTCAACATTCAGAAAACTAAGATCATGGCATCCAGTACAATCATTTCATGGCAAATAGATCTGGAAACAATTTAAACAGTGAGAGACTTTATTTTGGGGGACTCCAAAATCACTGCAGATGGTGACGGTAGCCATAAAATTAAAAGACACTTGCTCCTTGGAAGAAAAGCTATGACTAACCAAGAGAGCATATTAAAAAACAGAGACTTTTACTTTTTACTTTGCCAACAAAAGTCCATTTAGTCATAGCTATGGTTTTTCCAATAGTCATGTATGGATGTGGGAGTTGGACTATAAAGAAAGCTGAGCACTGAAGAATTGATGCTTTTGAATTGTGGCATTGGAGAAGACTCTTGAAAGTCCCTTGGACTGCAAGGAGATCCAACCAGTCAATCCTAAAGAAAATCAGTTCTGAATATTCATTGGAAGGACTGATGCTGAAGCTGAAGCTCCAATAGTTTGGCCACCTGATGCAAAGAACTGACTCATTGAAAAAGACTCTGATGCTGGGAAAGATTGAAGGCTGGAACAAAAGGGGATGACAGAGGATGACATGGTTGGATGCCATTACCAACTTGATGGACATGAGTTTAAGCAAGCTCCAGGAGTTGTTGATGGACAGGGAAGCCTGGCATGCTGCAGTCCATGGGATCACAAAGAGTTGGACATGACTGAGTGACTGAACTGATACCTGCAGTATTGGGTACTAGGACAGAGAGTGGTTAGTGGATTATGGATCTGGAAGGATAAGTAAAGACCAGATAGTCAAGGACCTAGGATAGGGTGATATCTAAACCAGGGCACATTTGAGGGAAGAAGGATGATGCTGAAACCACAGGTGTAAATCATCTTTCTTTCTGAGCAAACTGAGATTAATGGCTATCCTAGCCTTTAGTAACATAGCATGGATATTTTTCTGTTAACCAAGCAAGACATCCAATATTTTTGAACCCAGTAGTGTGGATCATGGCTGTAAGTTAGATTTCTCACTGTGTAGCACTGTAGGTCACAGGCTAAAAAGAAGCTGTAGAAAGTTATTATAATAGCTTAGTATGGGTGAAAACTGAGGCCTTGCTGGGGCAGAAACAGTGGGGTTTAGAGTACAGTTGTAGAAGGTACTACATAGGTATGGATTTGTAAACAATTGACTGAGTTTTCTAACATACACAGTCAAGTACAGGCTAGGACCAACACAATTTCGGAGTAGAGTATAAGGAAGAAACCACTTTCACAGTCTGAGCTCTAATGAAAAGAGTTCGATTCCACTCACTGAGGAGTCTGTCCTTAGCCACTTGCCAAAATAGGCTAACAGGTCAGATTTAAGAATACAAAACTGCCTACATTGTACAAATTAGGAATCAGCCAGCAGGATTCCCTGCCCAAACACATTTTTCCCACCTGCTATTTACTACCTGAAAAGCCCTCATTTACAATGCATCCATCAGATCTTAGAGACCATTTCTGGTTTCAGCTGTTCTTAACTAAAATTCAAATATCCTTGGAAGGAAAGATCCTCAGATCGTTATCAGTCTCACTCAATTATGCCTCTCTTATCATCACCTTTCTTATCACATCTAGTTACTTTCATGCATTATCCATATGGCAGTATTTGTTCTTCTCTGCTCTCCCTTTTGGTTTCTAATCTCCAGGATAGAGATCATGTCTTACTCATTTTGGGGTCACAACTGCTATACTGTGCCCCATATAATGCACAGCAGGTGTTCATGCCAAATTTTCTATTCCACAGCTGTAAAATCTTAGACAAAGTCATTTAGTCTCTTGAGTTTCTCTGTCTCTCACCTATCTATGAAATGAAATTATTATAATCTACTTCCCAAGTTGTTAATAAACTTGTAAAAGAACGTCCCTGCTAACCTGTAAGTCACTGTGCAAATATAAACCAATATTTGCATTCAACTAACATAGTTCTTCTGGGCAAACAAAAGCACTCAGCAATTACAACAGGACTCAGAAAACAGCAGGTCTCCATAAGTATTCTCTGAATCATTTATTTTTGGCTTTTTTTTTTTTTTTTCTTATCTCTTATTCTTAACCATGTGTAGCTGGGTTGAGGTTGACAGAAAACTGAGCACTACTCAGATCTGGACTTAATGAAGTCACTGAACTCACTCTGTCCATCATCAGCTCTGGCCTCATGTTCTCCATATTTGGCCATCTTAATTGTGTTTCAATATAATCCAAAGGCTTGACAAGATCCTCTTTAAAGACTTTAAATTTTTGTATAATTATCAACATCAATGCCTGTTGCTGCAAGATTTGCCAAGGACCCGGGACCCCAGAAGAGGCAATAGTGCAGGACTATGCACTGACTGAGCGCTCCTTTTCACCTACATGTTCAAGGTCAGGAGGGGCAGGGGTGAGGAGATACCCCTCGTCCAAGGTAAGGAGTATCAGCTGCACTTTGCTAGAGCAGCTGTGCAGAGATACCCCACGCCCAAGGTAAGAGAAACCCAAGTAAGATGGTAGGTGTTGCGATAGGGGATCAGAGGGCAGACACATTGAAACCATAATCACAGAAAACTAGTCAGTCTAATCCAGTGAAACTAAGCCATGCCCTGTGGGGCCACCCAAGATGGGAGGGTCATGGTGGAGAGGTCTGACAGAATGTTGTCCACTGGAGAAGGGAATGGCAAACCACTACAGTATTCTTGCCTTGAGAACCCCATGAACAGTATGAAAAGGTAAAATGATAGGATACTGAAAGAGGAACTCATGAGGTTGGTAGGTGCCCAATATGCTACTGGAGATCAGTGGAGAAATAACTCCAGAAAGAATGAGGAATAGAGACAAAGCAAAAATAATACCCAGTTGTGGATGTGACTGGTGATAGAAGCAAGGTCCAATGCTGTAAAGAGCTATATTGTATAGGAACCTGGAATGTTAGGTCCATGAGTCAAGGCAAATTGGAAGTGGTCAAACAGGAGATGGCAAGAGTGAACATCGACATTCTAGGAATCAGCGGACTACAATGGACTGGAATGGGTGAATTTAACTCAGATGACAATTATATCTACTACTGTGGGCAGGAATTCCTTAGAAGAAATGGAGTAGCCATCATGGTCAACAAAAGAGTCTGAAATGCAGCACTTGGATGCAATCTCAAAAAGGACAGAATAATTTCTGTTCATTTCTGAGGCAAACCATTCAATAGCACAGTAATCCAAGTCTATGCTCCAACCAGTAACGCTGAAGAAGCTGAAGTTGAATGGTTCTATGAAGACGTACAAGATCTTCCAGAACTAACACCCAAAAAAGATGTCCTTTTCATAATAGGGGACTGTAATGCAGTAGTAGGAAGTCAAGAGATACCTGGGGTGACAGGGAAACTTAGCCTTGGAATACAGAAAGAAGCATGGCAAAGGTTAATAGAGTTTTGCCAAAGAACGCACTGGTCATACCAAACACCCGCTTCCAACAACACAAGAGAAGACTCTACACATGGACATCACCAGATGGTCAACACTGAAATCAGATTGATTATATTCTTTGCAGCCAAAGATGGAGAAGCTCTATAAAGTCAACAAAAACAAGACCAGGAGCTGACTGTGGCTCAGATCATGAACTCCTTATTGCCAAATTCAGACTGAAATTGAAGAAAGTGGGGAAAACCACTAGACCATTCAGGTATGACCTAAATCAAATCCCTTATGATTATACAGTGGAAGTGAGAAATAGATTTAAGGGACTAGATCTGATAGAATGTTTGATGAACTATGGACAGAGGTTCATGACATTGTACAGGAGACAGGGATCAAGACCATCCCCATGGAAAAGAAATGCAAAAAAGCAAAATGGCTGTCTGAGGAGGCCTTACAAATTGCTGTGAAAAGAAGAGAAGTGAAAAACAAAGGAGAAAAGGAAAGATATAAGCATCTGAATGCAGAGTTCCAAAGAATAACAAGAAGAGATAAGAAAGCCTTCTTCAGCAATCAATGCAAAGAAATAGAGGAAAACAACAGAATGGGAAAGACTAGAGATCTCTTCAAGAAAATTAGAGATACCAAGTGAACATTTCATGCAAAGATGGGCTCAATAAAGGACAGAAATGGTATGGACCTAACAGAAGCAGAAGATATTAAGAGGTGGCAAGAATACACAGAAGAACTGTACAAAAGAGATCTTCATGACCCATATAATCACCATGGTGTGATCACTCACCTAGAGCCAGACACCCTGGAATGTGAAGTCAAGTGGGCCTTAGAAAATATCACTATGAACAAAGCTAGTGGAGGTGATGGAATTCCAGTGGAGCTATTTCAAATCCTGAAAGATGATACTGTGAAAGTGCTGCACTCAATATGGCAGCAAATTGGGAAAACTCAGCAGTGGCCACAGGACTGGAAAAAGTGAGTTTTCATTCCAATCCCAAAGAAAGGCAATGCCAAAGAATGCTCAAACTATGGGAGAATTGCACTCATCTCACACTCTAGTAAAGTAATGCTCAAAATTCTCCAAGCCAGGCTTCAGCAATACGTGAACCATGAACTTCCAGATGTTCAAGCTGGTTTTAGGAAAGGCAGAGGAACCAGAGATCAAATTGCCAACATCCACTGGATCATCATAAAAGCAAGAGAGTTCCAGAAAATTATGTATTTCTGCTTTATTGACTACGCAAAAGCCTTTGACTGTGTGGATCACAATAAACTGTGGAAAATTCTTCAAGAGATGGGAATACCGGATCACCTGACCTGCCTCTTGAGAAACGTATATGCAGGTCAGGAAGCACAGTTAGAACTGGACATGGAACAGCAGACTGGTTCCAAATAGGAAAAGGAGTACATCAAGGCTGTATATTGTCACCCTGCTTATTTAACTTATATGCAGAGTACATCATGAGAAACGCTGGGTTGGAAGAAGCACAAGCTGGAATCAAGATTGCCAGGAGAAATATCAGTAACCTCAGATATGTAGATGACACCACCCTTATGGCAGAAAGTGAAGAGGAACTCAAAAGCCTCTTGATGAAAGTGAAAGTGGAGAGTGAAAAAGTTGGCTTAAAGCTCAACATTCAGAAAACGAAGATCATGGCATCTGGTCCCATCACTTCATGGCAAATGATGGGGAAACAGTGGAAACAGTGTCAGACTTCATCTTTTTGGGTTCCAAAATCACTGCAGATGGTGATTGCAGCCTTGAAATTAAAAGACGCTTACTCCTTGGAAGAAAAGTTTTGACCAACCTAGATAGCATAGTAAAAAGCAGAGATATTACTTTGCCAACAAAAGTCCGTCTAGGCAAGGCTACGGTTTTTCCAGTGGACATGTATGAATGTGAGAGTTGGACTGTGAAGAAAGCTGAGTACCGAAGAATTGATGCTTTTGAACTGTGGTGTTGGAGAAGACTCTTGAGAGTCCCTTGGACTGCAAGGGGATCCAACTAGTCCATTCTAAAGGAGATCAGCCCTGGGTGTTCTTTGGAAGGAATGATGCTAAAGCTGAAACTCCAATACTTTGGCCACCCCATGTGAGGAGTTGACTCATTGGAAAAGACTCTGATGCTGGGAGGGATTGGACGCAGGAGGAAAAGGGGATGACAAAGAATGAGATGGCTGGATGGCATCACTGACTCAATGGACGTGAGTTTGAACTCCAGGAGATGGTGATGGATAGGGAGGCCTGGCATGCTGCGATTCACGGGGTCGCAAAGAGTCAGACAAGACTGAGCGACTGAACTGAAATGAACTGACTGGATGTTGGCAATTTGATCTCCAGTTCTGCTTTTTCTAAATCCAGCTTGAACATCTGGAATTTCGTGGTTCATGTACTGCTGAAGCCTGTCTTGGAGAATTTTGAGCATTACTTTGCTACTGTGTGAGTTGAGTCCAATTTTGTGGGTTTTATTATTTTATTTTATTTTACTTTTTAACTTTACAATATTGTATTGTTTTTGCCATATATAAACATAAATCTGCCACAGAAACAAGTCACCAGTCCAGTTTCAATGAATTTTGTGGCTTTTTGAACATTCTTTGACAGTGGCTTCTTTGGGATTGGAATGAAAACTGACCTTTTCCAGTCCTGTGACCACTGCTGAGTTTTCCAAATTTGCTTGTATACTGAGTACAGCACTTTCACAGCATCATCTTTTAGGATTTGAAATAGCTCAATTGGAATTCCATCACCTCCACTAGCTTTGTTCATAGTAATGCTTCCTAAGGCCCACTTGACTTTGCATTCCCGGATGTCTGGCTCTGGATGTGAGTGATCACACCTTCATGGTTATCTGGGTCATGAAGTTCTTTTTTGTACAGTTCTTCTGTGTATTCTTGCCACCTCTTTGTAGTATCTTCTGCTTCTGTTAGAGCCATACCATTTCTATCCTTTATTGTACCCATCTTTGCATGAAATATTCCCTTGATATCTCTAATTTTCTTGAAGAGATCTCTACTATTTCCCATTCTGTTGTTTTCCTCTATTTCTTTGCACTGATCGCTGAGGGAGGCTTTCTTATCTCTCCTTCTATTCCCTGGAACTCCACATTCAGATGGGTATATCGTTCCTTTCCTCCTTTGCCTTTAGCTTCTCTTCTTTTCTCAGCTATTTGTAAGGCCTCTTCAGACAACCATTTTGCCTGTTTGCATTTATTTTTCTTGGAGATGGTCTTGATTACTGCCTCCTATAGAGAGTTATGAACCTCCTTCCATAATTCTTCAGGCACTCATTCTATCAGATCTAATCCCTTGAGTCTGTTTGTCACTTCCACTGTATAATCGTAAGGGATTTGGTTTTGGTCATACCTGAATGGTCTACTCGTTTTCCCCACTTTATTCAATTTATGTCTGAGCTTTGCAATAGGGGTTCATGATCTGAGCCACAGTCGCTCCCAGTCTTGTTCTTGCTGGCTGTATAGAGCTTCTCCATCTTTGGCTACAAAGAATATAATCAATCTGATTTCTATGTTTGCCATCTGGTGATGTCCATGTGTAGAGTCTTCTCTTGTGTTGTTGAAAGAGGGTGTTTTGTATAACCAGTGTGTTCTCTTGGCAAAACTCTGTTAACCTTTTCTCTGTTTCATTTTGTGCTCAAAGGCCAAAGTTGCTTGTTACTTCAGGTATCTCTTGACTACCTATTTTGCATTCCAGTCTCCTAAAATTAAAAGGACATCTTTTGTGGGTGTTAGTTCTAGAAGATCCTGTAGGTCTTCATAGAACCATTCAACTTCAGCTTCTTTGGCATAACTGGTCGGGCATAGACTTGGATTACTGTGATATTGAATGGTTTGCCTTGAAAATGAACAGAGATCATTCTGTTTTTGAGATTGCAACCAAGTACTACATTTCAGATTTTTTATTGACTATGAATGCTACTCCATTTCTTCTAAAGGATTTTTGCCCACAGTAGTAGATACAATGGTCATCTGAATCAAATCCACCGATTCCAGTCCATTTTAGTTCACTAATTCCTAAAATTTCAATATTCACTCTTGCCATCTCTTGTTTGTCCATTTCCAATTTACCTTGATTCATGGACCTAACATTCCAGGCTCCTATGCGATATTGCTCTTTATAGCATCAGACTTTGCTTCCACCGCCATTCAGATCCACAACTGGATGTTGTTTTTGCTTTGTCTCTCTCTCTTCATTCTTTCTGGTGTTATTTCTCTACCAATCTCCAGTAACATACTGGGCACCTACTGACCTCAGAAGTTCATCTTTCAGCGTCCTATCTTTTTGCCTTTTTATAATGTTCATGGGGTTTTCAAGGCAAGAATACTGAAGTGGTTTACCATTCCCTTCTCCAGTGGACCATATTTTGTCAGGATTGTCCACCATGACCAGTCTGTCTTGGGTGGCCCTATATTGCATGGCTCATAGTTTCATTGAGTTAGACATAGCTATGGTCCATGTGATCAGTTTGGTTAGTTTTCTGTGGTTGTGATTTTCATTCAGTCTGCTCTCTGATGGATAAGTATAAGAGGTTTATGGAAGCTTCCTGATGGGAGAGACTGACAGATGGGAAAACTGGGTCTTGTTCTGATGGGCAGGGCCATGCTCAGTCAATCTTTAATCCAATTTTCTGTTGATGGGCAGGCTGTGTTCCCTCCCTGTTGTTTGGCCTGAGGCCAAACTATGGTGGCCATAATGAAGATAATGGTGACCTCCTTCAAAAGGTCCTATGCATGTACTGCTGCGCTCAGTAACCCCCGACCCTACAACAGGCCACCATGGACCCACTCCTCTGCCAGAGAGTCCTGGACACTCACGGGCAAGTCTGAGTCAGTCTTTTGCGGGGTCACTGCTCCTTTCTCCTGGGTCCTGGTGCACACAAGCTTTTTATGTGGCCTCCAAGTGTCTGTTCTTGGGGCAAATGACAGTTGTCCCAGAAACAGGCCTTGGGGGAGGTGTATGACCTCTCGGAAGGTTAGGGCGAGAACAATGATGTTGAAACACAGAGTGGTGTATTTGTCTTTCTCTGATGCTGGGCAAAGAGGACATTTCACACTGTCTAGGCTCCAGAGCCTTTCTCAAGCAGGGCCCCTGGAACTTTGGGTCAGATAGACCCAAGTTTCCCAGATAATCTCTGCTTTCCTAGGCTGCCTGATCTGCAATTTTCCTCATCAGAATTCACTATTCATGTGTCAGCTGTGTGGCCCAATTGCAATCTGTTATTCTCATTTGCTGGTTTGGTTGTTTATCCAGGTTTCTTCATCTGCTTCTCTTTGAATTTGTTATCTAAATATATATCTGCTGAGCTTGAATTATTTTTACTTCTCTTCCTTTTAGCTACACAGCCAATTTTGAAAGCTGCTTCTCCAAACAGTCAATTTATAAGTCAGTAATTTGGAACAGTTTTAAGCATAGCTCAGTCTCATTTTTATGAACCCCCCTTCTTCCTTTCTGCTTTCCTCCCCAAGAAATGCCAACTCCATAAGTATCACGAACTGTGTAAGAAACGTTGAGACATAATGAAGCAAAGCACAGAGAAGGTGGTTGGTTGAACTATTTACAAGAGGAGACACCAGGTCTGAAGAAAAGAATGCTGGTACCAGAGAGGTCTCTTGAAACAGGCAGCACTCACTCCAGAAAAAAGACTGCAGTAAAACTGACTTGTAGTTCCATTGGTGGAACATTTGAAGCCTAGGAGCAACGAGGCCATGAAGGACATTAAGCAGAGAAGATGTTTCAATCATCACACCATTTATACAAGATCCTCATGGAGACAACAGCTTATTTCTCAGTATTAGCACCTGTGTTCAAGAGTCTCTACAAACTTAAAGTTGCAAAGATGGCCATATCCCAGCTCAAGTTAGCTCTCAGCCCATCTGTTGCCATTTATCTGGGTCAGTGATACCTAAGAATTGAACATTGGGGTACACGTGTCTCTTTCAATTCTGGTTTCCTCAGTGTATATGCCCAGCAATGGGATTGCTGGGTAATAAGGCAGTTCTATTTCCAGTTTTTTAAAGAATCTCCACACTGTTCTCCATAGTGGCTGTACTAGTTTGCATTCCCACCAAGAGTGTGGTGGATTCATATTGATATATGGCAAAACCGATACAATATTGTAAAGTTAAAAATAAAAAAAAAAAAAAAAGAAAGAATTGAACAAATTAGAAGGAAAATTGCCTAGCTTGATTTGGAATGTCCTCCCCCACCCCACCCCAACTCTTTTCTATTAGAGAATCGTCTGTAATCTTCCTACACTTTGTGTATACAAATCATCAACAAAGGTCTCTAGTGATCTATTCAAGTTTAAGAATTAACTTCCTTAAGGATACAAAAGTTTTGTGAAAAATCTAATTGTCCATAAATACACAAACATTTGATTTGCTATTGTACTGGGGAAACTAGACCACAGTGGAATGTAATATTTTCCAGAAGAAAATATTTGGATCTAAATTAAGGGATCAGGAAGAACAAACTGGTGAAGGGAAGAGAAAAATCTGTCTCTGAAAGAGCCACCCACACAGTGAACACTGAATAGGCCTTGGATGTGGATCTAAGCTAATAAGTAGCAGAAATGTGCAGTTATACACACCTTCACAAGCATCTCTCTGCAATGGTTAATCTCAAATTAATCCAGCATCTCCACTTCCATTTGAGTTTGAAGGGGGCTCATTTAAGTAGGTAGAAAAAGTGCCCAAAATATGCACATATGTTAACAAATCAAAGAAATTCACTTCCAGAAAAAAAGAGCAGAATTATAAGCTTGGCTTTCTTATTTTATACTAATAGAGGAAGAGAGAGAGGAAAAAAGGGGAATGAAAGGAAGAAAAAAGAGAAGAGAAGAGAGAGGGAAAAGAGAGGGAGAGGAGAGACAGACTTTCTTAGCATTAAATCCCAGCTCTATGACACTGAATAAGTCCCTCAACCTCCTTGAATCCTAGCTTTTTCATCTTTAACAAGTAAAATAAGACCTTTGCTGAAAAACATTGTGAGCATTAAGTGTGAGATGATATTTATAAAGCATCTGGCATATAACGCTCAGTCATGTCTGACTCTTTGCAACCTCACAGATTGTAGCCCGCCAGGCTTCTTTGTCCATGGGATTCTGAAGTCAAGAATACTGGAGTGGACTGCCATTCCCTTCTCCAGGGATCTTTCCAACCCAGGGATTTAACCTGGGTTTCCTGTATTGCAGCCAGATTCTTTACCATTTGAGCTACAGGGAAGTCCTAAAGTAAGGGCAGTGGGGGGAAATAATAGTAATAACTTATGACAACAACAACATTGATGAAAGGGAAAAGGGAGAGAAGGTGAAAAGAGAGGGAAAGGAAAATATAACCACAAAATCTGACATTTTAGAAAAAGGGGAAGTAGAAATTGCTATTAACTTTTTAAAAATTCAAAATCACATAAAGAGAAAGGGCAAGATAGAATTCAGTGCAAATAGAGGCTCCTTTTAAATTTTATTTTATTCTAGGTAATACAACTTTTTTTTTTTAGATATCCAAATGAGACCACTGAATGCATTATACTTTGAAAGATAATGTTTCTACCTCTTGAGTATGACCTCAGATGTAGAGTTTTCATTTGTTATGTCAAGTATGCTCTATTTTACTGATTATCAAGTGTCCTGGGAATTCTAGAAACACTAAGGAGGTCACACTAAGGGTTAGTTTCTGTACTAAGTTCTAGGCATCCAAAAGTAAATACAGGCAAAGGAGTCTGTGATTTGGACAAGGAAAAAGAGATTGATAGGCCACTGGAAAGACTGCCAAGTGTTGTTGCCACAAAGTCACTACTAGGAAATATGATATACACAAGTAAGATAGCATTTAACTGTCTGGTAAAGACAGGACTTTTCACTGAAAGTGTAGTGTTTGCATTGGGCTTGGAATGCTGACTGACTAGCATCCGACATGGAGAAGGCAATGGCAACCCACTCCAGTACTCTTGCCTGGAAAATCCCATGGACAGAGGAGCCTGGTAGGCTGCAGTCCATGGGGTCGCTAAGAGTCGGACATGACTTCACTTTCACTTTTCACTTTCATGCATTGGAGAAGGAAATGGCAACCCATTCCAGTGTTCTTGCCCGGAGAATCCGAGGGACAGGGGAGCCTGGTGACCTACCATCTATGGGGTCACACAGAGTCGGACACAACTGAATAGACTTAACAGCAGCAGCAGCAGCATCAGGCAACACAGAAAAGAGAGGGAAGTCCACCATGCAGAAAGAAAAGAATGATCAAGGCAACAATGTGGATGCTGATCAGATATGTATTTGAGAAAAATAACATAAGAAAAGACTCTACACATGGACATCACCAGATGGTCAACACCAAACTCAGATTGATTACAGTCTTTGCAGCCAAAGACAAAGAAGCTCTATACAGTCAGTAAAAACAAGACTGGGAGCTGACTGTGGCCCAAATAATGAATTCCTTATTGCCAAATACAGACTGAAATTGAAGAAAGTGGAGAAAACTACTGGACCATTCAGGTATGACCTAAATCAAATCCCTTATGACTATACAGTGAAAGTGAGAAATAGATTTAAGGGACTAGATCTGATACAGTGCCTGATCAACTATGGATGGAGGTTCATGACATTGTACAGGAGACAGGGATCAAGACCATCCCCAAGAAAAATAAATGCAAAAAAGCAAAATGGCTGTCTGAGGAGGCCTAACAAATAGCTGTAAAAAGAGGGGAAGTGAAAAGCAAAGGAAAAAAGGAAAGATATACCCACTTGAATGCAGAGTTACAAAGAATAGCAAGGAGAAATAAGAAAGCTTTCCTCAGTGATCAATGCAAAGAAATAGAGGAAAACAATAGAATGGGAAAGACTAGAGATCTTCAGGAAAATTAGAGATACCGAGGGAACATTTCCTGCAAAGATGGGCTCAATAAAGGACAGAAATGGTATGGACCTAACAGAAGCAGAAGATATGAAGAAGAGGTGGCAAGAATACACAGAAGAACTACAAAAAAAGAGATCTTCACAACCCAGATAATCGTGATGGTGTGATCACTGACCTAGAGCCAGACATCCTGGAATGTGAAGTCAAGTGGGCCTTAGGAAGCATCACTACAAAGTTAGTGGAGGTGATGGCATTCCAGTTGAGCTATTTCAAATCCTGAAAGATGATGCTGTGAAAGTGTTGCACTCAATATGCCAACATATTTGGAAAACTCAGTAGTGGCCACAGGACTGGAAAAGGTCAGTTTTCATTCTAATCCCAAGGAAAGACAATGCCAAAGAATGCTCAAACTACCGCACAATTGCACTCATCTCACACGCTAGTAAAGCTCAAAATTCTCCAAGCCAGGCTTTAAGCAATACATGAACAATGAACTCCAGATGTTCAAGCTGTTCAAGAAAAGGCAGAGGAACCAGAGACCAAATTGCCAACATCCAATGGATCATCAAAAAAGCAAAAGAGTTCTAGAAAAATGTCTATTTCTGCTTTATTGACTGTGCTAAAGCCTTTGACTGTGTGGATCACAGTAAACTGTGGAAAATTCTGAAAGAGATGGGAATACCAGACCACCTGACCTGCCTCTTGAGGAACCTGTATGAAGGTCAGGAAGCAACAGTTAGAACTGGGCATCGAACAACAGACTAGTTCCAAATAGGAAAAGGAGTACGTCAAGGCTGTATATTGTCACCTTGCTTATTTAACTTGTATGCAGAGTACATCATGAGAAATGCTGGGCTGAAAAAAGCACAAGCTGGAATCAAGATTGCCCGGAGAAATATCAATAACCTCAGATATGCAGATGATACCACCCTTATGGCAGAAAGTGAAAAAGAACTAAATAGCCTCTTGAGGAAAGTGAAAGTGGAGAATGAAAAAGTTGGCTTAAAGCTCAACATTCAGAAAACGAAGATCATGGCATCTGGTCCCATCACTTCATGGCAAATAGATGGGGAAACAGTGTAAACAGTGTCTGACTTTATTTTGGGGGGCTCCAAAATTACTGCAGATGGTGACTGCAGCCATGAAATTAAAAGATGCTTACTCTTTGGAAGAAAAGTTATGACCAACCTAGATAGCATATTCAAAAGCAGAGACTACTTTGCCAACAAAGGTCCATAGTCATGTATGGATGTGAGTGTTGGACTGTGAAGAAAGCTGAGTGCCGAAGAATTGATGCTTTTGAACTGTGGTGTTGGAGAAGACTCTTGAGAGTCCCTTCGACTGCCAGAAGATCCATCTAGTCCATCCTAAAGAGATCAATCCTGGATGTTCATTGGAAGGACTGATGTTGAAGCTGAAACTCCAGCACTTTGGCTACCTGATGTGAAGAACTGACACATTTAAAAAGACCCTGATGCTGGGAAAGATTAAGGGCGGGAAGAGTAGGGGATGACAGAGGATGAGATGGTTGGATGGCATCACCGACTCGATGCACATGGGTTTGGTTGGACTCCGGAAGTTGGTGATGGACAGGGAAGCCTGATGTGCTGTGGTTCATGGGGTCACAAAGAATCAGATATGACCTAGCGACTGAACTGATCTGAACTGAACCTTTGAGTGAAGAGTGAACTGAACTGGGGGATTCTGGAAGAAACTAGACTGGTTCATAGCACCTGTAATTATTTAGGTGAGAGATAAAGGGGCTAAGTTAGGTCAGCAGTAGAAGATGCCATATAAATCCAAACAAAAATGGAAAATGAATCATATCACCCAAAGAATGGCTATAACTTCAGATTATTAGCCATTTAATTATCAATGGGTTATGGTTTTCTGCATCTCTGCATTTTTGTTAGGGGTCCCTCATTCAACACCCCATTCAAGATACCCTGTGCCCATGAGCTCTTTTTTGGGTATTTGGAGCCTCCATACCCAGGGAACACCCAGACTTCCCTGCTCTTTAATTCTTGAACAAAAATTCTTTAAAACTTTGAACAACTTGTCTACCTATGCAATTATACTCTTACCCTTCTATAAAATGTTGACCATTTCCAATGAAATACTCATAGGAATTTGGATAGTTTAGCAGTTACCTTCTGAAAATATTCATTGGCCTAAAGGAATCACTCCAATGGTGGGCTTTTCCAGCATGTTGGTATGTCAAATTCAGGGCAGAGGGGGGGAAATGGGTAATTTGAAACAGAGAGCCACATTGGTGCCCCTCAGAGATTCATACTTTCCAGTACTCTCCTGATTCACAGTTATATGTAAGCAGCTGCTGTAGGTAAAAAAATCTATCATTGATCTGAAACACACACACACAAGATTATAAAGATTTTTTGGTCTGTTTAAAAGTGTGTTCACAAGCCCCATATGGGGAAGGGAAGAATGGGTGTGCTTGATGTGCTGCATGATTTACAAATCTGTTTTATTTTCTACCCCTGCTGTGGTGATGAAGGTGTTACAACAGCCTGCCTATTTTGGGGTGGGGGTACTTGGAGAAACCGTGACTGCAAATGCAGTGTTCACAAAAATCTGGCATTTTCATAAGTGAAGAGTCGTGTGATGCTGAAGCTAATGCTGCAAAGTAGAGTGGCAGAACTGAGAGGCACAGTAAAAGATCATCTCTCCATTCTGAATCCATGCAAGTATATGTAGAGTTCCTACAATGTACAAGACAACAAGAGGCACTAAAATGCATAAACCTTAGTTCTGAGAATTTCAAACTTACTTAGGAGCCCAGAAAATACAGGAACAAAATACAAATTTACAAAGGTGGGTATCTCAGTAGAGTGGGAAGAGCACTAGAGGAGTAATCAAGAAGCCTGGATTCTTGAATATCAGAACCTGGGTCTGATATTCATTTGCTATGTGAACTCTTAGACAACTCATTAAGTCTCTCACATCTATAAGAGAGTTCAAATGTATCAAGGATGGAAAATAAATTTCAAATTAAGTGCTAACTCTCACTAATCAATATTGACTTCGTGGAGCAATATAATGATATTGATTCTAAAATATACATGGGCTCAGTGGGAAAGGTGCTATTTTTGATTAGCAATGATCATCATGAGTTTAAAAAGGGAGTTTTGGAGGGAGAGAGCCATAAATATGCCATACTCTTAAATAGATCATTGCAGAGATATCTTCCAGCTAAAGTTGGGAAGGGTTGGATCATATTCAATCTACTAACACATATTTATTTATAGAATGTCTTCTGTATGGTTGATGCTGTGCTATGCATTGAGATACCATGAACCCGTGATGCAAACTTTGCAATCAGAGAGCTCATAATACACTATAAATACAGACCTATGATCATCTATTATGTTGGCCAAAACTCCTTTGTTTTTTAAATATAATAAAAGACACATTTTTATTTTTACCAAGAACTTTGTTGAACAGCATATTCACCATTTATTCCACTACCTTCTGACATTTTTCAAGCAACATCATACTTCTATCTTCCCGAAACTTTTACCTTTTTGAGCAAAAAAAAAAAAAAAAAAAACCTGTTCCAGGTACTTTTTATAGTCTTCCAGGGAATTGAATATTTTTTTCCATTAAGATAATTCTGAAAGACTGCAATAAAGGGATTTCTGAAGGTGCAATTCCTGGTAAGTATGACAAATGAATCAGAATTTCCCAGCCACGCTGTAACAGTTTTTGCCTGGTTATCAAAGAAACATGCAGTCTTGCATTATCCTGATGGAATATTATATGTTTTCTGTTGACTAATTTTGGACATCAGTGTTGCTTTCAGTTGGTCTAATTGGGAGCAGTACTTCTTGAAATTAATCATTTGGTTTTCTGGAAGGATCTCATAAAAGAAGACTCCCTTCTGATCCTACCATATACACAGCATCACCTTCTTTGAATGAAGACTGGATTTTGATGTGGTTGATGGTGGTTCATTTCATTGGCCCCATGAGCATTTCCATTCCATGTTGTTGTATAGTATCCACTTTCCAAGACCATGACTTTCCAAGACCCCCACCCCAAAGTAGGCAGGCTGTTGTAACACCTTCATCGTCACAGCAGGGGTAGAAAATAAAACAGATTTGTAAATCATGCTGTACATCAAGCACACCCATTCTTCCTTTCCCCATATGGGACTTGTGAACACACTTTTAAACAGACCAAAAAATCTTTATAATCTTGTGTGTATGTGTTTCAAATCAATGATAGATTTTCTTTTTCCTACAGCAGCTGCTTACATACAAGACAGTGCTTTTTTTAAACAGAGCATTTTCATTTATGTTTAAGTGGAGAATCACATGCAGAATATGGTCAAGAAGTGCTTTTTTGTTTTCTTTTGCTTTACTTATTTGAAATCCAAGCATCAAAGTGATTATCATAACCAAACTGGTGCAGATAATTTTCAATGCCTAATTTGGATATTTTGAGAATGTCATCTTTCTCCCCCAAGGTATAATAACATTGATTGTTCTCAACTGATGTCTCAGTTTGATTGCTATTAATTTCAACTGGTCTACTCAATCATGCAGCAAGCTCAGTCATCACTGATCTTGCTCAGTCATCACTTGATAATCATGGTCCAGCAAGAAATCTCCATCATGAAACTTCATAAACCACCTTTGACATGTTCAACCAGTCACAGCACCTTCTCCATACACTGCACAAAGCATTTTTTTTACATTGAATTTTTAACTTTCCTGAAATAATAAAGTAATATGCTGAAAATGGTTCTTCCTCCATCTTCAGTATTAAAATGGCTACACAAAAATTCACCAACTTTAATGAGTACTTTTAATGCATACTGATATGACAGCTGTCAAAATACAATCTAACAAAATTGTTTCAAATGGAGTTAAAGACAACTAAGTGCTACTAGAGTATTTTATGGAGGAAAGTGAATGAATCTTTTTGGGCAATCCAAAGTAATGCAATGTGATTGAGTTCTATTATAAAGGTATATACAAAAGGCTACATGGATGTTAAAAAAGAGAGCATGCTATTCAAAGTTCTCATATTCAAATTAACTTTGAGGGACCTTTAAGGAGATTCCAAGCAGAAAAGTAGAAGGAATATGAGTACATGTGCAAAGTGCTTATGTTTAGGAAACAACAAGGATTCCAGTGTAGATAGATTATCAGATATTTGGGCACAAGTAATTAGGAATGAGGCAAGTAAGTTGAACTGTGAAAATTTGGTGTATGCTGTATAGGCCAAATAAGACAATTGAGTTTTATTTTTAGGCAACAAAGATCCAGTTTAAAAAAAAAAAAAAATCAGTGCCATAGTAAAGATGGGACAAAAAGTGGAGTGGGGGTCAAAATTTCACATCAGAGATAGGGTGCCATTTTGAGAATTTTGCAAATGTCTTTAGGAGAGAGAGGGGCCAGGATTAAAGCCAGTGTACAACAAACCTCAAAGAGAAGGCTAAAGGCAAGATTAGTAGCACAGTGAATTCAAGAGAATTTCAGGAATGTGAGAAGGCACAAAAGCCTAGGGTGATCAGGGAAACCTTCATGAAAAAGATGAGACTGAGTTGAAGGGGTTGAGGAACTGGGCCCCTCTAAGCCACAGAGACGGTTAGCAGTAAAATGGGGTCAGAACTCCAGCTACATAGTTCTTAATTTGATCTAAGTTGTACTACAAAATCAACAAGATATTTGTAGTTTTAAGAGAGTAAAAGTCTTCATTTTTATTGTTGTTCAGTCACCCAGTCATGTCTGACTCTTTGCGACCCCATGGACTGCAGCACACCAGGCTTCCCTGTCCCTCACCATCTCCCAGAGTTTGCCGAAGTTCATGTTCATTGCATCAGTGATACCATCCAGCCATCTCATCCTCTGATGCCCTCTTCTCCTTCTGCCCTCAAACTTTCCCAGCATCAGGGCTTTTTCAATGAGTTGTTTGTTTACATCAGATGACCAAAATACTGGAGCCACAGCTTCAGCGTCAGTCCTTCCAGTGAATAGTCAGGGTTGATTTCCCTTCAGATAGACTGATTTGTTCTCTTTGCTGTCCAAGAAACTTTCAGGAGTCTTCTCCAGCACCACAGTTCGAAGACATCAATTCTTTGGCATTCTGCCTTCTTTATAGTCCAGCTCTCAGAACTGTACATGACCCTGGGAAGATCATAGCCTTGCATATACAGACCTTTGTCGTGATCCCCTCCAAGGATCACTGCTTTGTCATGGTGAAGGAGCTTGTGTAACTCAGTGAAGCTATGAGCCATGCCATGCAGAGTCACCCAAGATGGATGGGTCATAGCAGTTCTGACAAAACGTGATCCACTGGAGGAGGGAATGGCAAAGTACCCCAGTATACTTGCCATGAAAACCTCATGAACTGTATAAAAGGTCTTCATAAGCTAAGACAATTAGGAACACTTTTTGAAATGTTAAATAGAGTTCATTCCTAAAGCACCTTCTTCTAACATATGAATGTACATGTGATTCTCTGAGAGGGGAATATAAATAAGGAATGTCTCCCAAATCCACTTGACTGCAGGCTGCTGTTGTCAGGGACCACCTCATGTGGTGAGTTGTTGCATAGAACACAATTTGGTAACATAGAACCAATTGTCTGAAAATACTTATGGAATTGTTTTAGAAAAGATCTTTCCATCTGAGGGGACATTATATACTTTATTCTTATAACTTTCTTGCAAAAATATCATTTTTCTTTAGCGTCTTGAAGGTAAAGAGATCAGATTTTATACAGTAATAAACCATGTGCAGAGAGCAAATTCGAGTAAAACATCCCACAGAAATCAGTGAACATAAGGAATGAGTCGCTAGGGAGGAGACTGAGACAAAGCACACCATCAATGTGGTCGACAACACCTACAGAACTGCTATTTCTAGAAAAGTATAAGAGATGGAGGAAAGTGGTAAGAGGAACAGGAAGCCAAGTGTAGGATGAAGCAAAAACACTAAGGAGGACCTTTCCTGTTCCTGAAATTCCTTTCAATGTTTTCAAAATTGGATTTGCCTATTATCATTAGTTGTATCGCATTATCTACATTAGTTTCCATCAACTGTTTTCCAAATGCTGACATCTCTGGGCTGTCCATCAGAATGGCAGATTTGGGAGAAGAGCTTCATACTGTTGCCTGCATATTCAGCTTCTTAGCAGTGTTGGGAGCTGTGTGGTCTAGACAAAGCTAGTTCACAGGAAGCTTGGAGAGGATTAGAAATAGGCATCCCCTCAGACAGGTGCATGGTGTGTTGAGAAACAGTAAATTTTTACAAATTAGTAAAAAGAAATATTTTCTCCAAGCAAATAAAACCCTGTGGACAGAGCACAAATGGAAATTCAGCTTCTACTCCCCTTTACAGCTTATCACCTTTGTTCAGGGCACAACCTGAGCCATCATGCCCTGTCTGTCCTATCCCTCCCATGGGCTTTCCATGGTAAATCTTTTGAAAAGGAATAGTCTTCTTTCTTCTAACTCAAGAGTCCCTAACAGAATAGTGTCATCCTGAGACTACAAAGCTGTGACCAGCAAAATATATTGAACTAAAACACCTATCCTTTCTTTAAGCTTCAGTTTTAGCACTGACAAGGTAAACCAAATTTGGGTAAATTATTTCACCTCATGGAATTTTATAGATTTTAAAAATTGCCATAATTTCATGCAGTGCCTCCCATCAAGCCACAAAATCTAGTTCTCCATCTTCAGAATATGGGCTGAGCCTTGTGACTTAATTTGGTCAATAGTCATTTGGTCAGTTGGTCATTGGATGTAATATGATGCAAGTTCTGAATCTAGGGTTCAAGAGGCTTTATACATTTCCACTCAGTTTCTTAGAACTCTGCACAGCCACCATGTGAGCAAGTCCAGGATTTCCTGTTGGGGATGAGAAACCATATGGAGCAGAGCTGAGCTATTGAGGCTAAGACCCACCTAAACCAGCCAGTCACTAGTTGACCTGGAAGCTGACCACAGACCCAAAAGTGATCCCAGGCCAGTCTCAAAGGGCTGAAAACATAGAGCCAGCCTAACTTGTCAACCAGCAAAATATTGAACTAAATAAATGTTTGTTGTCTTTTGTTAACAATTTTTGAGTGTTTTATTGTATAGCAAGTGCTTCTGAGGTGGCTCAGGGGTAAAGGATCCACTCACCAATGCAAAAGACACAGGGATCAAACCCACATTGTACAACTGAGTTGTCATTGTGCTAACTTCTACTCTTATTTGATTGGAATTTCCAGAAAGAGTGGAACAAGGCTGACAGTATCCTCTTTCCAGACTCCTGTCAGTAATTTCTTTCATATCCTGCTTGCCAAATAAAAAAGTAAGCCTGGACTTTGGTAAAGAGAGACTTTACTTGAAAGAAGTATCAGAAAAATAAGTTTAAAGGCTATTACAATCGGGAGACTATTGCAGAGGACTTTTTCAGTAGGAAGAAGTCTCTATGAGATATGTACATGTTTCAAAATCCATGCAAAAAAAAAAAGGCTTTATTTTATAAGGAAGAGTAAATAGGGCTAGAAAGAACTGGATATGGAAAAGTGAGATAAAGGAGTGAACTAAAGGGATCAGTAAATGCTTTCTTTGTGGTCAGTTAATGCTCATGACATTAAAGATGGGCTTCTGTCTTGGCTCAGTCTGATGATAGGTCAAAGTTCAAGGGTGTGAGGGAAGAAAAGAATCTTAACTAAAGTTCAGTCAAGACAGAAGATTGCTTTTTGTTTGTTTGTTTTAGCAAATCCTGGAATAATGGAAATTACTTCTACAAATCCATCAGAGCTTTGAATAATACTGGTTCTTCATTATTAGTAATGATTTGTTGTTTCTTCATCGCTAAGTTGTGTCCAACTCTTTGCGATCCCATGGACTTTGGCATGCCAAGTCAATCTTGCCCAGCATCAGAGTATTTCCAATGAGTCAGGTCTTTGCTTCAGGTAACAGTAGCCACCATTTATTGAGCACCTATCATCTTGCAGGCACTGTGGTACATATATTTTATTCTCCCCAATCTTCCAAAAGTAGTGAGGTAGTTACTATTATGCTCATTTTATAGCTGAATAAACTTGATAACTAAAGGGGATATCTTATTTTCCCAAGATCAACATTTATTAACACTTGGATCCAGATATATCTAGCCCCAAAAATGCTTTTATCATTAGTTTGGCCAGTGGGTACAAACAGTTCAGATAATCATTTCTGAGTCAAAGAATGGTAATTTGGAAGGTCCACATCTGATCTGACAATAAGTAATCAGGAGAGACTTCCATGTGTCTTATCTGTGTATACATTCAGTCACTGTCTTACCTAAGCTGTATGTCAAAGAGAAATTCTTTACAGAAAAATTATTTCCATTGGCATAAAATGATGGAAGAATCTCTTATTTTTTTAATTTTAATTGGAGGATAATTACTTCACAATATTGTGATGGTTTTTGCCACACATCAACATGAATCGGCCACAGATGTATATGTGCATCTCTATCCTGAACACACCTCCCACCTCTCTCCTCACCCAATCCCTCTGGGTTGTCCCAGAGCACTGGCTTTGGCTGCCCTGCTTCATGCATTAAATATGTATATGGTAATGTACATGTTTCGATGCTATTCTCTCAAATCATCACACCCTTGCCTTCTCCCACTAAGTCCAAAAGTCTGTTCTTTATATCTGTGTCTCTTTTGCTGCCCTGCATGTAGGATCATTGATATATGTATTTATATCATATGTATTTCTTTTTCTGACTTACTTCACTCTGTATAATAGGCCCCACATTAATCCACCTCACTAGAACTGAAAAATGCATTGCTTTTTATTTGAATAATATTCCATTCCAACCTGTCAATTGTAAAGGAAATCAGTCCTGAATATTCATTGGAAGGATTGATGCTGAAGCTGAAACTCCAATACTCTGGCCACCCGATGTGAAGAATCGACTCATTGGAAAAGACCCTGATGCTGGGAAAGATTGAAGATGGGAGGAGAAGGGGAAAAAAGAGGATGAGATGGTTGGATGGCATCATTGATTCAATGGGCATGAGTTTGAGTAAACTCCAAGAGTTGGTGACAGGGCCAGGGAAGCCTGTCATGTTGCTGTCCATGAGGTCGCAAAGAGTCAGACACGACTGAGGGACTACACTGAAATGAATATTCCATTGTGTATAGGTACCACAACTTCCTTATCCATTCCTCTCCCAATGTGTATCTAGGTTGCTTCCATGTCCTAGCTATTGTAAACAGTGCTGCAATGAACACTGGGGCATGTGTATCTTTAAATTCTGATTTCCTTGGGGTGTATGCCCAGCAGTGGGATTGTTGGGTCATATGGCAGTTCTATTCCCAATTTTTTAAGGAATCTCCATGCTATTCTTCATAGTGGTTGTACCAGTTTGTGTTCCCACCAACAGTGTAAGAGGGTTCCCTTTTCTCCATACCCACTCCAGCATTTATTGTTTGTAGACTTTTTGATGATGGCCGTTCTGTCCACTGTGACATTATAACTCATTTGATTTGCATTTCTCTAATCATGAATGAAGTTAAGCATTTTTTTGTGTGTGTTTATTAGCCATTTGTATGTCTTTTTTGGAGAATATCTGTTTAGGTCTTTTTTCCATTTTTAATTGGGTTGCCCATTTTTCTGGTATTGAACTACTTGAGCTGCTTGTATATTTTGGAGATTACTGCTTTGTCAGTTGTTTCATTTGCTATTATTTTCTCCCATTCTAAGGACTGTCTTTTTACCTTGCTTCCAGTTTCCTTCATTGTGCAAAAGATTTTAAGTTTAATTACGTTCCATTTGTTTATTTATGTTTTTATTTCCATTACATAGGGAGGTGGGTCATAGAGGACCTTTATTTTTATTTATTTATTTTAATTGGAGGCTAATTACTCTACAATAGTGCAGTGGTTTTTGCCATACATTGACATGAATCAGCCATGGGTGTACATGTGTTCCCCATCCTGAACCCCTCTCCCACCTCTCTCACCATCCCATCCCTCAGGGTCATCCCAGTGGACCAGCCCTGAGCACCCTGTCTCATGCATCAAACCTGGACTGGCGATCTATTTCACATATGATAATATACATTTTTCAATGCTATTCTCTCAAATCATCCCACCCTCGCCTTCTCCCACAGAGTCCAAAAATCCGTTCTTTACATCTGTGTCTCTTTTGCTGTCTTGCATCGTAGGGTCATCATTACCATCTTTCTAGATTTGATTTATATGCATTAATATACTATATTGGTGTTTTTATTTCTGACTTACTTCACTCTGTATAATAGGTTCCAGTTTCATCCACCTCATTTGAACTGATTCAAATTCATTTTTAATAACTGAGTTGCGGGGAGCCGGCGTGAGGACCTCCACCCGTGGCAAAGGTCATAAGGAAGGAGGCTCAACATACGCAAAGGTGGGATCGAGCCTCAGGAGTCCCCCTGGAAATTCTCGAGCATCTACCCCCAAAACCAGAGTCTGCCTACTTTACTACTTTTTGCTCTCACCTACACCTCTGACTTTACGCAGGGCTGTCCCCCACCACCTTTTTTGGAGAAGGAGTTAACTTAGAGCTCCAGTTAATAATTCCTGGGCGTAACAGGAGTGTTTTAACCTACAAACTCCTCTGAAGGTTCTCTAGCCTGCCTGACAGGCTTGTCCAGCCACATGTGATTGCTCACAGCCTCCCAACCGTGAGAGGCACAAGATGCTTTAAACCTTCTACAAACAGGTTCTTTAGAGAAGTTAGAAAACTATTAGTATAGTATAGTAGGCTGATTAGGAATTGTATTGGTGAAGGGTTTTTCATTTGTTGAGCCAATGTTTGCTGCTAAGTCTCCACATTCCCTGCCCTTATACACATTAATGAATATATAGAAGAAATAAGTATTAACCTTTGATATTAATCACATTAGACCTTAGGCTAAGTAAATTCTTTCCTTAATTAAAACCCACTATACCCTCACCCTATAGGAATGTAACTTTATTTGGGTGGCATCTGTTTTAAGAATAATCACCCCTGGAGAAATAAGTGTTGACTGACCACTGTCACAAGGAGAGGGTCATAAATTGTCAGCAGGCCCCCTGGCCAGAAGATGATATAACACCCCTAAGACCTCTGTATACATCTGTATGAAGCACCTGCCTTTAATACAAGTCAGGACTGCTGACCTGACATGACTTTTTGCATAACACCTCAGTGTATAAAAACAGACTCTGGAAAATAAAGAAATGGGATCAGTTCCTCGAAATACTGGTCTTCCCGTGTCGTTCTCTCTCTCAAACTCTGGTTGGGTTTCCATCTGGAGTGTGGAGCCCGCCATGCTTACTAATTTTGCCTGGGCTTCTAAGATCCGACCGGGGAGGCCTCAGTGTCTCGTCTCCTTCGGGAGAATGGAAGGACGCCTGCGGCCTAAGTAAGTGGTGCAAGCTTCTTTTCTTGAAGTTGTATTGGTTTCCCACGTAAACCAAGCTACTCAGCCTCTTTTCTCCACTGAATTTTCCTACTGAGCTATCCTCATTCTATTACTCTTTATATCTCTAATTAATATCTAATTAAAGCCAGTGTGTTCGCCAATGCCATCTCCCTTTCAAATTTCCCTGGATCCACTGGGGCTGGACCCCAGCACTGAGTAATATTCCATTGTGTATATGTACCACAGTTTTCTTATCCATTTGTCTGCTGATGAACATCTAGGTTGCTTCCATATCCTGGCTATTGTAAACAGTGCTGTGATGAACACTGGGATACATGTGTCTCTTTCAATTCTGGTTTCCTTGGTGTATGCCCAGCAGTGGGATTGCTGGGTCATATGGCAGTTCTATTTCCAGTTTTTTAAGGAATCTCCACACTGTTCTCCATAGTAACTGCACTAGTTTGCATTCTCACCAACGGTGTAAGAGGGTTCCCTTTTCTCCACACGCTCCCCAGCATTTTTTGTTTGTAGACTTTTTGATGGCAGCCATTCTGACCAGCTTGAGATGATACCTCATTGTGGTTTTGATTTGCATTTCTCTGATAAGGAGTGATGTTGAGCATCTTTTCATGTGTTTGTTAGCCAACTGTATATGTCTTCTTTGGAGAAATGTCTGTTTAATTCTTTGGCCCATTTTTTGATTGGGCCATTTATTTTTCTGGAATTGAGCTGCTGGAGCTGCTTATATATTTTTGAGATTAATTCTGTCAGTTGCTTCATTTGCTATTATTTTCTCCCATTCTGAAGGCTGTCTTTTCACCTTGCTTATAGTTTCCTCCATTGTGCAAAAGCTTTTAAGTTTAATTAGGTCCCATTTGTTTATTTTTGCTTTTATTTCCATTACTCTGGAAGATGGATAATAGAGAATCCTGCTGTGATTTATGTCAGAGAGTGTTTTGCCTATGTTTTCCTGTAAGAATTTTATAGTTTCTGGTCTTACATTTAGATCTTTAATCCATTTTGAGTTTATTTGTGTGTATGGCATTAGAACACATTCTAGTTTCATTCTTTCACATGTAGTTGACCAGTTTTACCAGCAACACTTGTCAAAGAGACTGTCTTTTCTCCATTGTATATTTTTGCCTCCTTTGTCAAAGATAAGGTGTCTATAGGTGCATGGATTTATCTTTGGACTTTCTATTTAATTCATTCATCTATATTTCTGTCTTTATGCCAGTACCACACTGTCTTTTTGACTGTAGCTTTGTAGTATAGTCTCAAATCAGGAAGATTGATTCCTCCAGTTCCATTATTTTATTTCAAGATTGCTTTGGCTATTCAGGGTCTTTTGTGTTTCCATACAACTGTGAAATTATTTGGTATAGTTCTGTGAAAAATACCATTGGTAGTTTGATAGAGATTGCATTAAATCTATACATTGCTTTGGGTGAAAGTGAAGTCACTCAGTCGTGTCTTACTCTTAGCGACCCCATGGACTGCAGCCCACCAGGCTCCTCCGTCCATGGGATTTTCCAAGCAAGAGTGCTGCAGTGGGTTGCCATTGTCTTCTCCATTGCTTCGGGTAGTATACTCATTTTCACTATATTAATCCTTCTGATCCAAGAACAGATATATCCAAGAACAGGTATATTTCTATATCTATTTGTGTCATCTTTTCTATATAGATGTGGTGAATGGGATTTTTTCCTTGATTTCTTTTTCTGATTTTTCATTGTTAGTGTATAGGAATTCAGGGATTTCTGTGTATTAATTTTATATCCTGCAACTTTATTATATTTGTTGACTAGCTCTAGAAATTTTATGGGGACATCTTTAGAGTTTTCTGTGCAGAGAATCATGTCATCTGCAAACAGTGAGAGTTCTATTTCTTTTTTAATCTGGATTCCTTTTATTTGTTTTTCTTCTCTGATTGCTATAGCTAGGACTTTCAAAATTAAGTTTAATAATAATGGTGAGAATAGGCACCCTTGTCTTTTTCCTGATTTTAGAGGAAATGCTTTCAATTTTTCAATTAAGGATAAAGTTTGCTGTGAGTTTGTAATATATTGTTTTTATTATGATGAGATATGTTCCTTCTCTGCCTACTTTCTGGAGAGGGTTTTTTTTTTATCATAAATTTTTGAATTTTCTCAAAGGCTTTCTCTGCATCTATTGACATAGTCATATGGTTTTTATCTTTCAATTTATTGGTATGGTGCATCACACTGATTGATTTGTGAATATTGAAGAATCCTTGCATCCCTGGAATAAAACCCACTTGACAATAATGCATGGTCTATTTAATATGTTGTTGGGTTCTGTTTGTTAGAATTTTGTTGCGGAATTTTGCAGTTATATTCATCACTGAAATTGGCCTGTGGTTTTGGTGGCTCTGATGGTATAGCATCTGCCTACAATGCGGGAGACCAGGGTTCAATCCCTGGGTTGGGAAGATCTCTTGGAGACAGAAATGGCAACCCACTCCAGTATTCTTGCCTGGAAAATCCCATGGATGGAGGAGCCTGGTATACTATACTACATGGGGTCTCAAAGAGTCAGACATGACTGAGTGACTTCACTTTCACTTTCTTTTATCTGGTTTCAGTGTCAGGGTGATGGTGACCTCATAGAATGAGTTTGGCAGGTTTCTTTATGCTGCAATTTTCTGGAAGATTTTGAGTAAGAGAGGTTTTAGCTCTTCTCTAAATTTTTGGTAGAATTCACCTGCGAAGCCATTTGGTCCTGGCCTTTTGTTTTTGTAAGATTTTTGATTGCAGTTTAGGTTTCTGTGCTTGAGATTGATCAGTTCAAATTTTCTATTTCTTGTTCTTCAGTTTTGGAAGGTTATAGTTTCCTAAGTATTTGTCCATTTCTTCCAAGTTGTCCATTTTATTGGCATATAATTGCTCATAATATCTCAATATCATTTTTATTTCTGTGCTGACTGTTGTAACTTCTCTATTTTCATTTCTAATTTTATTGATCTGAGCTTTCTTCCCCCCGCTTTTTTTTTTTTTTTTCCCTTGATGAGTCTGGCTAACGATTTATTTTGTTTATCTTCTCAAAGAACCAGCTTTTAGTTTTATTGATCTTTGCTATGGTCTCCTTCATTGTTTTTCATTTATTTCTGCTCTGATTTTTATTATTTCTTTCCTTCTACTATTTTTTTTTTTTTTTGCAGCCTGGTGGAGCAGAGATCAGAACCTACCCCATGACTCAAGGGTGTGGCAAACCGCACCCTCATGATTGTCCTAGTAAGCATGCCAAATGGATATTCTTGGGGCTGAACGTGCACTCTGCTCTTCTTCACTGCCTACCTCTGCATCCATCCCCATGGAAACAAAACAAGATGTTCTCGATAAACAGCAGAGCCTTAAATTTTCTCCTCTTTACTGTGCGCTAATCAAACTCTCAAAATAACTATTCTCTAATGATCTCATGTGAATTTTGCCAATAAAAGTGTGGGCTGAAAGGAGCCATTTTGTCTTCCTGCCACGGAGAGCAGGAAGGCCCTCTGGCCCCCTCTTGCCAAATTATATGTGCTCAGACCATGAACTCCTTATTGCCAAATTCAGACTTAAATTGAAGAAAGTAGGGAAAACCACTAGACCATTCAGGTATGACCTAAATCAAATCCTTTATGATTATACAGTGGAGGTGAGAAATAGATTTAAGGGCCTAGATCTGATAGATAGAGTGCCTGATGAACTATGGAATGAGGTTCGTGACATTGTAAAGGAGACAGGGATCAAGACCATTCCCATAGAAAAGAAATGCAAAAAAGCAAAATGGCTGTCTGGGGAGGCCTTACAAATAGCTGTGAAAAGAAGAGAAGTGAAAAGAAGAGAAGCAAAAAGCAAAGGAGAAAAGGAAAGATATAAACATCTGAATGCAGAGTTCCAAAGAATAACAAGAAGAGATAAGAAAGCCTTCTTCAGGAATCAATGCAAAGAAATAGAGGAAAACAACAGAATGGGAAAGACTAGGGATCTCTTCAAGAAAATCAGAGATACCAAAGGAACATTTCATGGAAAGATGAGCTTGATAAAGGACAGAAATGGTATGGACCTAACAGAAGCAGAATATATTAAGAAGAGATGGCAAGAATACACAGAAGAACTGTACAAAAAAGATCTTCATGACCCAGATAATCACGATGGTGTGATCACTCACCTAGAGCCAAACACCCTGGAATGTGAAGTCAAGTGGGCCTTAGAAAGCATCACTACAAACAAAGTTAGTGGAGGTGAGGGAATTCCAGTTGAGCTATTTCAAATCCTGAAAGATGATGCTGTGAAAGTGCTGCACTCAATATGCCAGCAAATTTGGAAAACTCAGGAGTGGCCACAGGACTGGAAAAGATCAGTTTTCATTCCAATCCCAAAGAAAGGCAATGCCAAAGAATGTTCAAACTACCGCACAATTGCACTCATCTCAAATGCTAGTAAAGTAATGCTCAAAATTCTCCAAGCCAGGCTTCAGCAATATGTGAACCATGAACTTCCTGATGTTCAAGCTGGTTTTAGAAAAGGCAGAGGAACCAGAGATCAAATTGCCAACATCCATTGGATCATAGAAAAAGCAAGAGAGTTCCAGAAACACATCTATTTCTGCTTTATTGACTATGCCAAAGCCTTTGACTGTATGGATCACAATCAACTGTGGAAAATTCTGAAAGAGATGGGAATACCAGACCACCTGATCTGCCTCTTGAGAAATCTGTATGCAGGTCAGGAAGCAACAGTTAGAACGGGACATAGAACAACAGACTGGTTCCAAATAGGAAAAGGAGTCCGTCAAGGCTGTATATTGTCACCCTGTTTATTTAACTTCTATGCAGAGTACATCATGAGAAACGCTGGACTGGAAGAAACACAAGCTGGCATCAAGATTGCCAGGAGAAATATCAATAACCTCAGATATGCAGATGACACCACCCTTGTGGCAGAAAGTGAAGAGGAACTCAAAAGCCTCTTGATGAAAGTGAAAGTGGAGAGTGAAAAAGTTGGCTTAAAGTTCAACATTCAGAAAACGAAGATCATGGCATCCGGTCTCACCACTTCATGGGAAATAGATGGGGAAACAGTGGAAACAGTGTCAGACTTTATTTTGGGGGGCTCCAAAATCACTGCAGATGGTGACTGCAGCCATGAAATTAAAAGTGCTTACTCCTTGGAAGGAAAGTTATGACCAACCTAGATAGCATATTCAAAAGCAGAGACATTACTTTGCCAACAAAGGTTCATCTAGTCAAGGCTATGGTTTTTCCTGTGGTCATGTATGGATGTGAGAGTTGGACTGTGAAGAAGGCTGAGCACTGAAGAATTGACGCTTTTGAACTGTGGTGTTGGAGAAGACTCTTGAGAGTCCCTTGGACTGCAAGGAGATCCAACCAGTCCATTCTGAAGGAGATCAGCCCTGGGATTTCTTTGGAAGGAATGATGCTAAAGCTGAAACTCCAGTACTTTGGGCACCTCATGCGAAGAGTTGAGTCATTGGAAAAGACTCTGATGCTGGGAGGGATTGGGGGCAGGAGGAGAAGGGGACGACAGAGGATGAGATGGCTGGATGGCAATACTGACTCGATGGACGTGAGTCTCATGAACTCAGGGAGTTGGTGATGGACAGGGAGGCCTGGCATGCTGAGATTCATGGGGTCAAAAAGAGTCGGACACGACTGAGAGACTGATCTGATCTGATCTTATCTGATCTTTTTATTATGTGCTCACCCCAGTTTCTGGTCTCTCTCACCCACTGTGCTGAATGGGGCAGTATTTTTTGTTTGTTTGTTTTGTTTTTTAGTGGTGTTGTTCTTTTTTCTAGTTGCTTAGGTGTAAGTTTAGGTTGTTTATTTTGTGTTTCTCATGTTTCTCTCTCTCTTTTTTCTTAGCAGTTATTTTTAATTTATTATTTTTATTATTATTATTTTTTTTTTTTTTTTTTTTTTTACGGTAGGCTCTTATTGCTATGAACTTACCTTTGAGCACTGCTTATACTGGATCCCATTTTGGGTTGGGTTGTTTTGGGGTTGTTGTGTTTTCATTATCATTTGTTTCTATATGTATTTTTTCATTTCCTTTTTATTTCTTCAGTGATCTGTTGATTATTCATAAGCACATTTTTTATCCTCCATATATTTGTATTTTAAATATTTTTTCCTATAGTTGATATCTAATCTTATAGCACTGTGATCAGAAAGGTGCTTGAAGTGATTTCATTTTTTTTTTTTTAATTTACTAAGGCTAGATTTGTGACCCACAATGTGATCTATCCTGGATAATGTTTCATGTGCACTTGAGATAAAGGTGAGTTCCATTGTTTTGGGGTGAAATGCATTTTAGATATCATTAAGGCCTATGTATTATTTAAAGCTTGTGTTTCCTTGTTAATTTTCTGTTTGGATAACCTTTCCATTGCTGTGATTAGGGTATTAAGTCCTCCACTATTATTGTGTTAATATCAATTTCCCTTTTAATAGTTGTTAGCATTTGCCTTATATATTGAGGTGCTCCTATTTTTGGTGCATACATATTTATAATTGTTATATTTTCTTCTCCTATTGATCCCTTGATTGTTAAGTAGTGTCCTTCATTGTCTCTTATAATGGCCTTTATTTTAAAGTCTATTTTATCTGATAAGAGTATCGCTACTCCCACTTACTTTTGGTCTCTATTTGCATGAAATATCTTTTCCAAGTCTCTCACTTTCAGTCTGTATGTGTCCCTAGGTTTTAGGTGGGTCTCTTGCAGACAGCATATATAGGAATCTTGTTTTTGTATCCACTTGGTCAGTCTTTGCTTTTGGTTGGAGCATTTAACCCATTTATGTTTAAGGCAATTATTGGTAAGTATGATTTCATTACCATTTACTTTATTGTTTTTGGTTCAGTCTTATACTCTTTTATGTGTTTTCTGTCTAGAGAATATCCTTTGGCATTTGTTGAAGAGCTGGTTTGGTGGTCCTGAATTCTCTCAGCTTTTGCTTGTCTGTAAAGCTTTTGATTTCTCTTTCAAATCTGAATGAGATCCCTGCCGGGGTAAAGTAATCTTAGTTGTAGGTCTTTCCCTTTCATCTCTTTAAATACATTCCCTTCTGGTCCACAGAGTTTCGGCTGAGAGATCAGTTGTTATCTTTATGGGGATCACCTTGTATGTTATTTGTTGCTTTTCCCTTGCTGCTTTTAATATTTGCTTATTGTGTTTAATTTTTGTTAGTTTGATTAATATGTGTCTTGGTGTGTTTCACTTTGGGTTTATCCTGTTTGGGACTCTATGGGCTTCTTGGTCTTGGGTGGCCATTTCCTTTCCCATTTTAGGGAAGTTTTGGACCATTATCTCCTCAAATATTTTTTCATGCTCTTTCCTTTTGCCATCTTCTTCTGGGACACCTATGATTCTAATGTTGGTGTGTTTAACATTGTGCCAGAGTTCTCTGAGGCTGTCCTCATTTCTTTTTATTCTTTTTTCTGCTCTGCTTTATTTATTTCCACCATTCTATCTTCCAGCTCACTTATCCTTTATTCTGCCTCTACTGTTGATTTCCTCCAGAGTGTTTTTAATCTCAGTTACTACATCACTTATTCAGTTCAGTTCAGTTCAGTTCAGTTGCTCAGTCGTGTCCGACTCTTCACCACCCTATGAACCACAACATGCCAGGCCTCCTTGTCCATCACCAACTCCCGGAGTCCAACCAAACCAATGTCCATCGAGTCAGTGATGCCATCCAACCATCTCATCCTCTGTTGTCCCATTCTCCTCCTGCCCTCAATCTTTCCCAGCATCAGGATCTTTTCCAATGAGTCAACTCTTCCAATCAGGTGGCCAAAGTATTGGAGTTTCAGCTTCAACATCAAACCTACCAATGAACACCCAGAATTGATCTCCTTTAGGATGAACTTGTTGGATCTCCTTGCAGTCCAAGGGACTCTCAAGAGTCTTCTCCAACACCACAGTTCAAAAGCATCAATTCTTCAGCACTCAGCTTTCTTTATAGTCCAACTTTCACATCCATACATGACCACTGGAAAAACCATAGCCTTGACTAGACTGACGTTTTTTGGCAAAGTAATGTCTCTGCTTTTGAATATGCTATCTAGGTTGGTCATAACTTTCCTTCCAAGGAGTAAGTGTCTTTTAATTTCATGGCTACAGTCACCATCTGCAGTGATTTTGAAGCCCAGAAAAATAAAGTCAGCCACTGTTTCCATTGTTTCCCCATCTATTTCCCACAAAGTGATGGGACTGGATGCCATGATCTTCGTTTTCTGAATGTTGAGCTTTAAGCCAACTTTTTCACTCTCCTCTTTCACTGTCATCAAGAGGCTCTTTAGTTCCTCTTCACTTTCTGCCATAAGGGTGGTGTCATCTGCATATCTGAGGTTATTGATATTTCTCCTGGCAATCTTTATTCCAGCTTGTGTTTCGTCCAGCCCAGGGTTTCTCATGATATACTCAGCATATAAGTTAAATAAGTAGGGTGACAATATACATACTCCTTTTACTACTTGGAAACAGTCTGTTGTTCCATGTCCAGTTCTAACTGTTGCTTCCTGACATGCATACAGGTTTCTCAAGAGGCAGGTCAGGTGGTCTGGTATTCCCATCTCTTTCAGAATTTTCCACAGTTTCTTGTGATTCACACAATCAAAGGCTTTGGCATAGTCAATAAAGCATAAATAGATGTTTTTCTGGAACTCTCATGCTTTTTCCATAATCCAGAGGATGTTGGCATTTTGATCTCTGGTTCCTCTGCCTTTTCTAAAACCAGCATGAACATCTGTTAAGTTCATGGTTCACGTATTGCTGAAGCCTGGCTTGGAGAATATTAAGCATCACTTTACTAGCATGTGAGATGAGTGCAATTGTGTGGTATTCACTTATTTCTGATTGACAATTCTTTATTTCTTCTAGATTCTTGTTAAACGATTCTTGGATCTTTCCAACCCATGTCTCTGGTCTATTTATTTGTAATTCCATTTTGTTTTCCAGTTTGGGGATCATCTTTATTATCATTATTCTGAATTTTTATTTTTTTACAGTAGACTCCCTATCTCCTCTTTGATTTGGTGGGTTTTTGTCATGTTCTTTCATCTGCTGAATCTTTCTTTTCCTTTTCATTTTGTTTAGTGTACTGTGTTTGGGGTCTCCTTTCTGCAGGCTGGGTGGTTGTAGTTCCTCTTAGTTATGGAGACTGCTCCCTGTGGGTCAGTTTAGACCAGTGGCTTGTGAAGGTTTCCTGGTTGGGTGAATTGACGTCTGTGTTCTGTTGGATGGAACTGGATCTCTTCTCTCTGGAAGGCAATGCAGTGTCCAGTAGGGAGTTTTGGGGTGTATATGGTTTTTGTATTGCTTTGGACAGCCTATCTTTTAACGTTCAGTGTTATGTTTGTTTTGTTGGAAGATTAGCATGCAGTCTTGCACTGGACCTTGCTAGCTCTTGGGTGGAACTCGGTCTCAGTGGAATATGGAGGGTTTGGGGTGGGCTGTCATGTATTAATTTTCCCTGGGGTCAGGAGTTTTATGATGGTCCAAAGTTCTCGATTTGAGCCTCCTCTCTATTGGTTTCAGTCTCCCTCTTATAGTAGCTTCAAGACTTTTCTGTCCACCCAACACAGAAGATAAAAGCCCTAGGTTAATGATAAGATAACTCTCCACAGCCAGTAACACCTAAAGAGTTTCACAGTTATACAGAGAAGACAAGAGGGAGGAGGAAATAGATGTAACTAAGAGGAGGAAAGGGAGAATCAAAAGGAAAGAGAGCAATCAAGCCAGTAATCAAATCCCTAAGTGAAAATAGATACTCAAAATTAGACTTTTAAAGATGCAAATTTAAAAACAAATGTCAAATCACAGAAATTAAAAACCTAGAATAGAGATTAGACTTTCAAAAATACAATATATAAAAACCAAAAATTGAACACAAAAACTAAAAAAATATGTATATATTGTGGGTCAGTTCAGTGTCAGATAATCCTTGTTCTGGCTGGCACTTGTTCTCAATGTCTACAGTTGCCCCTCAAATGCATAGTCTCAATTTAACTGCAGGATTTTAATCTGTTGCACCTGCCACTTCCATGGTGATTCCCCCTTCTTTCCTTTGCTTAGGCTGGCCTTCTCTGCTTACAAGTCTCTTCAGTGTCTAATCTCTGCCCTGAAATGAGGGGGCCAAAGTGGTCACTTACTTGGCTTCACTTGCTCAGTTGTGCTGTGGAGAGAGAGAAAGACACTGCAAACAAACACACTGGCGTGTGTGGGGTACACTTGCAGTGAATGGACCACATGGGGGTTGCTGCAGCCCGAGGTGGCATGCACTTCCCAGGCCAAAGCTACTCAGGCTCCCGGGTGCTCTGCGAGGGTACAGTCCCTGGTGGACTGTGCATCTTGTGCACTTTCCAGGTCCAAGCCACTTAGGTTATCATGTGTACCATGAGGGCAGTCCTAGGCAGTCCATGCATTTCATGTACTTCCCAGGTTCAAGCAGCTCAGACTGTGGGTACACTGAGAGGGCACAGTCCCAGGTGGGCCATGCATCTTCTCAGTGGGGGGTTGGTCTCAGGCTGTGACACTCCTGGCTGATATGAACCATCCAGGATCACAGGATGATGTGGTTAGTGACTGGCAACCTGCTCGCAACTTGATGGGAGATGTGGTCTCTGGGACTGAGATTGCAGTGGCCCCTTGCCTTCCACCTCTGGCTGTCATACACCTGCCTCTCTGCCTCTGGAAAGGGGTGGAAAGGGCAGCCGGCTTGCTCACCTTTGGTATCCACTAGGGCATAATCCTTTGTTCTGTGAGCGTGTTAGGGATCACAGTGTGGTGTTAGAGCCTTCCCAAGGGAAAGGTCCTTTGGTTTTTCTTTGTCTCTCTGGCGTTCCCATGGTTTGAGCTGCTATGTCACATTAGTCCCCTCAGAATGTCCTCAGGGCATTCAACCCTGGTCCTTATTCTAAGGACTGATGATGCAGTCTGTACCTCCTCACCCAGCCCGCAATCACTGCAGGCCCAAGAGAGTGTGTGAACCACTTCACTCCTGCTTGCCATTCAGCATGAATTCTATGCTGATTTTTTTTTTTTTCTTTTTTGCAATTTTGCTGCCTCTGTGATTCCAAAGCCCCCACTGATGCCAACTGTGAGAAGGTTTTCTACTGCATGGAAACTTCTTCTCTTTCACAACTCCCTCCCCAGGACAGCTCTCCATCCTTACCTTAAATCCTTTGTCATTATTTTTATCTTTATCTTTTGTCCTACCTCATTTTGAAAAGATTGGTTTGCCTTTCTGGGCATCAGGGGTCCTCTGCCAGTGTTCAGTTATTTTCTGGAAGTTGCTCTACATCCAGATGAACTTTTGATGCATTTGGCCGGGGTGGGGGGGGGGGGGGGCGGGGAGAAAGTGATCTCCCTGTCCTATTCCTCCTTCATCTTGGGTCTGCCTTGGAAAAAATCTCGTATGCATAGCTGTTTTATAGAAGCACAGTTCAGTTCAGTCGCTCAGTCGTGTCTAACTCTTTGCGACCCCATGAATCGCAGCACGCCAGGCCTCCCTATCCATCACCAACTCCTGGAGTTCACTCAAACTCATGTCCATTGAGTCGGTGATGCCATCCAGCCGTCTCATCCTCTGTCGTCCCCTTCTCCTCCTGCTCCCAATCCCTCCCAGCATCAGAGTCTTTTCCAATGACTCAACTCTTCACATGAGGTGCCCAAAGTACTGCAGTTTCAGCTTTAGCATCTTTCCTTCCAAAGAAATCCCAGGGCTGATCTCCTTCAGAATGGACTGGTTGGATCTCCTTGCAGTCCAAGGGACTCTCAAGAGTCTTCTCCAACACCACAATCCAAAAGCATCAATTCTTCGGTGTTCAGCCTTCTTCACAGTCCAACTCTCACATCCGTACATGACCACTGGAAAAACCATAGCCTTGATTAGATGAACCTTTGTTGGCAAAGTAATGTCTCTGCTTTTGAATATGCTATCTAGGTTGGTCATAACTTTCCTTCCAAGGAGTAAGCATCTTTTAATTTCATGGCTGCAGTCACCATCTGCAGTGATTTTGGAGCCCCAAAAAATAAAGTCTGACACTGTTTCCACTGTTTTCCCATCTATTTCCCATGAAGTGATGGGACCAGATGCCATGATCTTTGTTTTCTGAATGTTGCACAAGGTGAAAGTAAAAGTCAACACTGTCATATTCAATTACCCAGTCCTATTTATTCAGTCTATTGCAGCAGCTGAAGATAATCTCACAAGCCTCTAAAAATGAGAACCTCCCCCTCAAAAGATGGGAGGGCCTTTTTTCATTTTTTCAAATGTCATTAAAAGTTAATTCTTTAGTGCTTTCTCCATTTTGAATTCTCCCATCTGTGAATCTTTGGTTATGTGAAGCCCTAGTTGTTAAATGTATATTTAAGCCACATGGCAGTGTAGGTAGAGAGAGAAATAAGGCATGCAAGTGTATAGCATAGAAACCTAATCACCGTTCAGTATAATTCTTTATAATGTTCTCTGGCTTATCAGCACCTTATTCTCAATTCACCATCTTTAGCTACCTGATTTTCCACGAGTAAACTGAAACTGTGAACACTGATTTTTGTTTCAGTTTGACTGAAACAACTCAGTCAACTACAAACTGAGTTATTGCTCAGTCCTAGAGCAATAACAAGGATGCATAGCTGGAAAGATCTGAAACAGTATGACTGTTAGCCATGTGTGCTCAGTTTAACAATTCAGAATATGTCAAGAGTAATAAGATCCCTACACCTAGCCTTTCTCCAGTACAGCCTGCATTTGGATGTATGGTTGAGTCTCTCAAAGTACAACTCCAGTTATGTCAACTCTTTCTTCAAAGGCCTTGAGCATTTTCCCTATGACTATTCAATGATGCCTAAATCCATTTACATAAAACTCAAGACCCCTCAGCTTTGGATCAAGCTGATGGAGTAGGAAAATGTGGAAGGCACCTCTCAACATGAACAGATAAAAAGTATATCTACATGTGGAACAGTCCTTACTGAAAATCAACTATAAACTGGGAGAAAGTCTCCTGTACAACCAAGGCTGTAAGAAATATTCACACATAATCAAGTAGGGAGGGAAGAAAAATGACAAGGTCAGAACCTGTTCTCCCAGAGGAAAAGAGAGATTACCTGGGCAGAGCATTGCCCTGAGGAGTGAGTGATTCAAGTCACATATTGGGCACTAGAGTCCTAGAGTTCAATGCATGGAAGATAAGGCTCCTTGGCTGGTTGGGGTGCTTCTGGGATTAACACAAGAGTTGTGGGAAGACCGGTATCTATTCAGGAGGAGTGTGAAGGGCTAACTTGCCCTTGAGGCAGGGCAGAGGGAGCAGACTGAAGATTACTACATTCACTGACTAAGTGTACCCAATACAGTAGCACCTAAATAAATAAAGTGAGCATTAAACAGACATAAAAGAACTTAACAATAATACAATAACAGTAGAGAACTTTAACACACCACTTATATCAATAGGCATATCATCCAGATAGAAAATTAACAAGGCAACAGTGATCTTAAATGGCATAATAAACAAGCTGGACTTAACATCTATCTACAGGGCTCCCATCAAAATTCTTTTTAAGTGCATGTGTAATATTCTCCAGAATAGACAATATGGTAGACCACAAAAGAAGTCACAACAAATTTAAACTGATAGAATTAAATCAAGCATATTTTCCATCCACAACAGTATAACACTAGAAATCAATTAGAGAAATAAAAATAAAAAGTGCAAACACAGGGAGACAAAACATTGTACTAAAAAAACCAATGCTTCAGTGAAGAACTCAAAGAGGAAATAAGAAAATATCTTGAGACACATGGAAATGGAAACACAACCTTCCAAACTCTATGGGTTGCAACAAAGGCAGCACTAATAAGGAAGTCCATAGTGATACAGGCCTTTGTTAATAAAAAATAAACAAAGATTATCAAATAAGCAACATAACCTATGAGTGAGTGAGTGAGTGAGTGAAGTTGCTCGGTCATGTCCGACTCTTTGTGACCCTATGGACTGAAGCCTACCAGGTTCCACCATCCATGGGGTTGTCCGGGCAAGAATACTGGAGTGGGTTGCCATTTCCTTCTCCAGGAGATCTTTCTGACCCAAGGATCGAACCCAGGTCTCCTGTATTGTAGGCATTGTAGGCAGATGCTTTACTGCCTGAGCCATCAGGGAAGTTATTAGCATAACCTATAGGCTAAATGAATTACAAAAAGAAGAAAAAACAAGCTGAAAATCAGTGGAAGGAAGGAAATAATAAAGATAAGAGAAAACATAGGTAAAATAGAAAACCATTGAAACCAAGAGCTGTTTTTTTTTTTTTTTTTTGAAATGATAAATAAAATTGATAAGTTTTACCCAGGATCATCAGGAATAAAAGATAGAGGACCTAAATAAAATAAGAAATGAAGGAGGAGAAATGATATATGACACCACAGGGATACAGAAAAATCACAAGAAAATGCTATTAATAGTTATATACCAACAAATTGGAAACCTAGAAGTGAATAAATTTCTAGAAACAGACAGTCTGCCAAGACTTAATCAGGAAGAAACAATATGAAAAGGTTGATTACTAGTAGTAAAATTGAATTTGTAACTTAGAAAACCTCACATAAATAAAAGTCCACATCTGGACAGCCTTGCAGGAGAATATTACCACATATACTAAAAGGATCTAATACCGCTCCTTCTTAAACTATTAAAATAAGTTGAAGAGGACAGAATACTTCCAAATTCATTCTATAAAGTCTATTATTCTATAAAGTCTATTATTACCCTGATACCAAAACCAGACAAACATACTACAAAAAATACAGGCCAATATCTTTGATAAATATGGATGCAAAAACCTACAAGAAAATATTAGAAAATCAAATGTGACAATATAAAAACAATCATACACTACTGACTCAGTGGAATTTATTCTAGGGATGTAAGGATGGCTCAACACTTGCAAATCTATCAATGTTATATACCACATAAACAAATAGAGGGATAAAAGTTACCTAAGACTCTTGAGAGTCCCTTGGACTGCAAGGAGATCCAACCAGTCCATTCTGAAGGAGATCAGTCCTGGGTATTCATTGGAAGGACTTATGCTAAAATTGAAACTCCAATACTTTGGCCACCTCATGCAAAGAGTTGACTCATTGGAAAAGACTCTGATGCTGGGAGGGATTGGGGGCAGGAGGAGAAGGGGATGACAGAAGATGAGATGGCGGGATGGCATCACTGACTCAATGGACATGAGTTTGAGTGAACTCTGGGAGTTGGTGATGGACAGGGAGGCCTGGCATGCTGCGATTCATGGGGTTGCAAAGAGTCAGACACAACTGAGCAACTGAACTGAACTGAACTGAACTGAATCATCTCAAAAGATGCAAAAAAAAAAAAAAAAAGCTTTTGACAAAATTCAATATCCATTCAAGATTAAAAAAAAAAAGTCTCATCAAAATTTGTATAGAGGGAAAAACTTCAGAATAACAAATGCCATTTATGAAACCCATAACTGACATCATACTTACTAGTGAAATGCTGAAAGTCTTTCCTATAAAGTCAGGAACAAGACAAGAATGTCCACTGTCACCACTCCTATTTTACTTAATATTGGAAGTCCTAGGCACAACAATCAGACTATAAAAAGAAAGAAAAGGAACTCAACTAGAAGAGAAGTAAAGCTGTCACTGTAGATGACCTTACATTATATATTCAGTTCAGTTCAGTTCAGTCGTTCAGTCATGTCTGACTCTTTAGAAAATCCAAATTCTCCACTGAAAAGATACAGAACTAAGAAATGAATTCATTAAAGTTGCAGGATACAAGATTAATATAAACAAATCTGTAACTTTTCTATACAATAATAATAAACCTTCAGAAGTGAAAGTCAAAAAGCATGAAAAATCATGTTATTTATAGATAGACAATGGCACTCCACTCCAGTACTCTTGCCTGGAAAATCCCATGGATGGAGGAGCCTGGTGGGCTGCAGTCCATGGGGTCGTTAGGAGTTGGACATGACTGAATGACTTCACTTTCACTTTTCACTTTCATGCATTGGAGAAGGAAATAGCAACCCACTCCAGTGTTCTTGCCTGGAGAATCCCAGGGACAGGAGAACCTGGTGGGCTGCTGTCTATGGGGTCGCACAGAGTCAGACACGACTGAAGCAACTTAGCAGCAGCAGCAGCAGCAGACCCATAGATAAAATACTTGGAAAAAAACTCAGCCAAGGAGATGGAAGAATTTACTCTGAAAACTGAAAAATATTAAGGAAAAGAATTAAAGACAACACAAAGAAATTGAAAGATACCTTATGTTCATGTTTTGGAATAATTAATATTGTTAAAATGGTCATACTAGTCATACTACCTAAAGACATCTACATATTTAATACAATCCTTATCAAAAATACTTATGACAATTTACACAAAACTAGAATAATCCTAGGAGTGATAGAATAAAGAGAATTGATGCCTTTGAACTGTGGTTTTGGAAAAGACTCTTGAGAGTCACTTGGACTCCAAGGAGATCCAACCAATCAATCCTAAAAGAAATCAGTCCTGAATATTCACTGGAAGGACCGATGTTGAAGCTGAAACTCCAATACTTTGGCCACCTGATGTGAAGAACTGACTCATTGGAAATGACCCTGATGATGAGAAAGATTGAAGGCGGGAGGAGAAGGGGTTGACAGAGGATGAGGTGGTTGGATGGCATCACGGACTTGATGGACATGATTTTTAATAAGCTCCAGGAGTTGGTAATGGACAGGGAAGCCTGGCATGCTGCAGTCAAGCATGGGATCGTAAAGAGTTGGACATGACTGAATGACTGGACTGAACTGGACTGAGAAAAATCCTAAAATTGATATAAACCCAAAATGCCCTGAATTGCCTAAGCAATATTGAGAAAAAATAATAAAGATGGAGATATCAGGCTACCTGACTGCAGATATACTACAAAGCTATAGTAGTCAAAACAGCATGATTTTGGCACAAAACCAGAAACATAAATTATTGAAAGAGAATAGAGAGCTCAGAAATAATCCCATGCACCTATAGTTTATTAAGCTACAGCAAAGGATGCAAGAATATGCAATGGAGAAAAGACAGTCTCTTCAACAGATTGAACAATGACCTGTATAATAATGAGATTACTGCATTTTCTCACACCATATACAAAAGTAAACTCAAAATGAATTTAAAACCTAAACATAAGACCTAAAACCATAAAATTCCTAGAAGAAAATAAGGATATAGGCACAAAACACTTTGCCATTAGTCATAGTAATAGTTTTTGGATCTGTCACCTAAGATAAAATAAATAAAAGCATAAATAATAAATAAGACCAAACTAATTCAACTTGCTGGCATATTGAGTGCAGCACTTTCACAGCATCATCTTTCAGGATTTGAAATAGTTCAACTGGAATTCCATCACCTCCACTAGCTTTGTTCATGGTGGTGCTTTGGGCCCACTTGATTTCACATTCCAGGATGTCTGGCTCTAGGTGAATGATCATACCATCATGATTATCTTGGTCATGAAGATCTTTTTTGTACAGTTCTTCTGTGTATTCTTGCCACCTCTTCTTAATATCTTCTGCTTCTGTTAGGTCCATAACATTTCTGTCCTTTATTGAGCCCAACAAAAGTCCGTCTAGTCAAGGCTATGGTTTTTCCAGTGGTCATGTATGGATGTAAGAGTTGGACTGTGAAGAAAGCTGAGTGCCAAAGAATTGATGCTTTTGAACTGTGGTGTTGGAGAAGACTCCTGAGATTCCCTTGGACTGTGGGGAGATCCAACAAGTCCATTCTAAAGGAGATCAGCCTTGGGTGTTCTTTGGAAGGAATGATGCTGAAGCTGAAACTCCAGTACTTTGGCCACCTCACGCGAAGAGTTGACTCGTTGGAAAAAACTCTAATGCTGGGAGGGATTGGGGCAGGAAGAAAAGGGGACGACAGAGGATGAGATGGCTGGATGGCATCACCGACTTGATGGATGTGAGTTTGAGTGAACTCCGGGAGTTGGTGATGGACAGGGAGGCCTGGGGTGCTGCGATTCATGGGGTCACAAAGAGTCGGACACGACTGAGCGACTGAACTGAACTGAACTGAACTGAATTCAACTTGCAAGAAACCATCCAAAAAAGTAAGACAATTGGATGGGAGAAAATGTTTGAAAATGCCCTGACCAATAAGGAAAATATATACAAAATATGTAAGCAACAGCCTGGATGGGGAAGGGGTTTGGGAGAGAATAGATACATATACATCTATGACTGAGTCCCTTCGCTGATCACCTGAACCAATCACATTTTAGATCAGCTTACTCTAATACAAAATTTAAAAAAAAAAAGATGGAGGAGGTACACAAGATGATGGAGGAGTAAATTGAGAGATCACCTTTCTCCCCACAAACACATCAAAAATATATCCACATATGGAACAGCTCCTACACAACACCTTCTGGATGCTGGCAGAAGACACCAGACATCCGAAAAGGCAAGCCTATCTCATCAGAATGAGGTAAGGCAAAAGATAAAATTCAAAAAGAAACAAAGAATTTCCAGATGGGGACCTCACCCACACTCACCCCACTCCCACCCCTGGAAAGGAGTCATGAAAGAGGGAGAGTTTCTGCACACTCAGAAACCCCCTCATGGGGTGAGCAGCAGGTGCTTGGAAGGCAAAATGGAGAGAATTCACCACAGAGACCATTGCTGAACAGCACCTCCCAGGTGAGAAGTGGCTTGTGTGCCTGCAAGAGTGAGTGGGGGTTGGTTGCTGAAGCTCTGGGGATTAGATCCCAGGGAGAGGACCAATGTTGACTGCCATGAAGATACTCTGAGGGGGCTAGTATGACACAGCTGAGGGAGTCCAAGGAAAAGTCTGGACCTCTCAAAGAGGAAAGAGTTGACTGCATCAGGAACCCTTTAACTCCCTGTGCTTCCACATCATAGGAACTCCCCTTTGTGAATGCCATAGGTGGGAGGAGCAATGGTTGCAAACTTCCCAACCCCAGAGGTAGATATATCCAGGCAAAGCCACCACCAAAGCCAGCACAAGTGCCAGAGGTGGAACTAGAAGCAATTGCAGTTTATGATTTCAGAGGGAAGAATGCAAGTAGACTGGCCACTACCAAAGCTAGGGCAAGTGCCTGAGGCAGAGGACAAAATTCCACTGCTATAGTCCTGACCCCAGAGGTAGCAGCTGCCACCAAGACATGAGCAGGCACAGGTTATAACCCACACCTTCCTGAGAGCCTATGCAGCTTCTGTTAGGGACCCACGACCTGGGCCAATCTCCCTGGGAGAGTTCATGACCTATGTCAGTGTGTAGCAAATTTCAGCAGGCGTTGGGCATAGCAAGTACTCCCCAAACACACAAACTGTAGCTTCCATACCCTTCTGTTTCTCCTGTCCAACTGAGAAAGTGACCCCTAATAAGCCATTACTCTTTTCCCCCTCTGATCTGGGCAGGGAACAGACACTAGAGGGTGACCTACAAGCAGAGGTGAGCCCAAAGCCAAAGCGGAGCTCCACTTTAGATCTAGGGAAACATATAGGCCTGATCTAGAGTGTGACCTATAGACAAACCCACTTTAAAAAAAAATATTTTCTTACAATCTTTTAAGCACCTTCATTTTGAAGTGAATTTAATATTACCATGCGTTTTCTTCAACCTCTGTTGTACAAATTCCAAGAGCATTGCTGTGGCCTGTGTAAATGCTTCTAGATGAATGTCATGCTCAGGGTCTTCAACTATCAAACAGCCAATATCAAAGGACTGGCAGAAAGCAATTCTGCAATGAAGTTTTCTAGTGAGAGTAACACTATAATATTGGGGGACTTTAACACCCTACTCACACCAATGAAGAAAATTAATAAGGAAAATAATCCAGACAGAAAATTAATAAAGAAACACATCTTTAAACAATACATGAAACTAATTAGACCTGATGGATATCTACAGGGGATTTCTCCCAAAAACAGTATGTTTCACTTTTTTCTCAAGTGCATATGGAATATTCTCTAGGATAGAACACATCTTGGGTCACAAATCAAGCGCTGACAAATTTTTAAAAATTGAAATCATTTGAAGCATCTTTCCTGACCACACTATATGATTAGATAGCAGCTATAGGAAGAAACTGTAAATAGCACAAACACTTGGAGGCTAACCAGTACATTTCTGAATAACCAAGAGATCACTGAAGAAATCAAAGAGAAAATACAAAAATCTAGAAACAAATGACAATGAAACAAAACAACTGAAAACCTATGGCATGAAATAAAAGGAGTGCTAAGAGGGAAGTTTATAGCAACACTAGCTTACCTCAAGAAATGAGATAAGCAGCAACTAAATAGCCTAACTTTACACATAAAGCAACCAGAAAAACAAAAAACAAAAACCCAGAGTTAGTAGAAGGAAGGAAATCATAAAGACCAGAGCAGAAATAAATGAAAAAGAAACGGAGACAGTAACAAGGTCACTAAAACTAAAAGCTGGTTCTTTGAGAAGATAAACAAAATTGACAAACCATTAGCCAGACTAATCTAGAAAAAAGGGAGAAGACTCAAATCAATAAAATTAGAAATGAAAAAGGAGACATTAGAACAGACAATGCAGAAATAAAAAGCTTAATTAGATACTACTGTGGGCAATCTTATGCCAATAAAATTCACAACTTGGAAGAAATGGACAAATTCTTAGAAAAGTTCAGTTCAGTTCAGTCACTCAGTCGTGTCCGACTCTTTGCGACCCCATGAATCACAGCACGCCAGGCCTTCCTGTCCATCACCAACTCCTGGAATTCACTCAAACTCATGTCCATCAAGTCGGTGATGCCATCCAGCCATCTCATCCTCTGTCGCCCCCTTCTCCTCTTGCCCCCAATCCCTCCCAGCATCAGAGTCTTTTCAAATGAGTCAACTCTTTGCATGAGGTAGCCAAAGTACTGGAGTTTCAGCTTTAGCATCGTTCCTTCCAAAAAACACCCAGGACCGATCTCCTTCAGAATGGACTGGTTGTATATCCTTGCAGTCCAAGAGACTCTCAAGAGTCTTCTCCAACATCACACTTCAAAAGCATCAATTCTTCGGTGCTCAGCTTTCTTCACAGTCCAACTCTCACATCCATTCATGACCACTGGAAAAACCATAGCCTTGACTAGACGGACCTTCATTGGCAAAGTAATGTCTCTGCTTTTGGATATGCTATCTAGGTTGGTCATAACTTTCCTTCCAAGGAGTAAGCGTCTTTTCATTTCACAGCTGCAATCACCATCTGCAGTGATTTTGGAGTCCCCAAAAATAAAGTCAGCCACTGTTTCCACTGTTTCCCCATCTATTTCCCATAAAGTGATGGGACCAGATGCCATGATCATCGTTTTCTGAATGTTGAGTTTTAAGCCTTTATTTTCATTCTTCTCTTTCATTTTCATCAAGAGGCTTTTTAGTTCCTCTTCACTTTCTGCCATAATGGTGGTGTCATCTGCATATCTGACGTTATTGATATTTCTCCCGGCAATCTTGATTCCAGCTTGTGCTTCTTCCAACCCAGCGTTTCTCATGATGTACTCTGCATATAAGTTAAATAAGCAAGGTGACAATATACAGCCTTAATGTACTCCTTTTCCTATTTGGAACCAGTTTGTTGTTCCATGTCCAGTTCTAACCTTCCAAAAATGAACCAGGAAGAACGATAATAAACAAACAAGGAAATCAAAACTAACTAAAAAACTTCCAACAAACAGAAGCCCAGGGCCACATGCCTTCATGGGCAAATTCTACCAAAAGATTAGAGCTAATATCCTGCTCAAAGTCTTCCAGAAAATTTCAGAGGAAGAAAAACTCCCAAACTCAACCTATGAGGCTGTAATCACCCTGATACCAAAACCAGACAGACACCATTAAAAAAAGAAAATTTACAGGCCAGTATCACTGATGAAAAGATCCAAAATCCTCAACAAAATTCTTTCAAATAGATTCCAACAACACATTAAAAGGATCATACATCATGATTAAGTGGGTTTATCCCATAGGTGACAGGATTTCTTCAATATATGCAAATAAAAATTAATAAACTGAAAGATAAAATCCATATGATCATCTCAATAGATACAGAGAAAGCTTTTGACAAAATTCAACACCCATTGATAATAAAAGCTCTCCAGAAAGTAGGCATAGAAGTAACATATCTCTACATAATAAAGTCATGTATAATAATCCCACAGAACAAATTATTCTCAATGGTGAAAAACGGAAAGCATTTCCTCTAATAAACTATTATTGAACATAGTTTTGAAAGTCCTAGCCACAACAATCAGAGAAGGGCCGGGGGGTGGAGGGCAGGGGGAAGAATCTAGATTGGAAAAGAAGTAAAACTCTGTTTGCAGATGACATGATACTATACACAGAAAACCCAAAAAATGCCACTAGAAAACTACTAGAGCTAATCAATAAATATACTAAAGTTACAATAGATAAAGTTAATACACAGAAAACCCTTTCAGTCCTATAAAATAGCAAAGAAAAATCAGAAAGAGGAATTAAAGAAACAATCCAATTCACATTTGCAACAAAAAGAATGAAATATCTAAGAATAAACCTACCTAAAGAGGCAAAAGACCTATAAACAGAAAACTAAGACACTGATGAAAGAAATCAAATACAATGCCAACAGATGGAAAGATGTACCATGTTCTTGGATTTGAACAATCAATATTGTGAAAACGACTATGCTTCCAAAAGCAATCTACAGATTCATTTCAATCCATATCAAACTGCCAATGGTACTTTTCAGAGAACTAGAAAAAAATGTTTCACAATTTGTATGGAAACACAAAAGACCCCAAATAGCCACAGCAATCTTGAGAAAGAAAATCAGAGCTGGACAAATCAACCTTCCTGACTTTAGATTATATTACAAAGCTACAGTCATCAAGACAACATTGCACTGGCACAAAAACAGAAATATACACCAATGGAACAAGATAGAAAGTCCAGAGATAAACTCATGCATCTATGGGCATCTTACCTTTGAAATGGTGGCAAGAATATACATGTGGAAAAGACAGCATCTTCAATAAGTTCAGTTCAGTTCAGTTCAGTTCAGTCACTCCATCATGTCCGACTCTTTGCGACCCCATGAATGGCAGCACGCCAGGCCTCCCTGTCCATCACCAACTCCCAGAGTTCACTCAGACTCACATCCATTGAGTCGGTGATGCCATCCAGCCATCTCATCCTCTGTCGTTCCCTTCTCCTCCTGCCCCTAATCCCTCCCAGCATCAGAGTCTTTTCCAATGAGTCAACTCTTCGCATGAGGTGGCCAAAGTACTGGAGTTTCAGCTTCAGCATCCTTTCCTCCAAAGAAATCCCAGGGCTGATCTCCTTCAGAAGTGGTGCTGGGGAAATTGGGCAACTACATGTAAAAGAATGAAACCAGAAAACTTCCTAATATCATACACAAAAATCAACTCAAAATGGATTAAAGATTGGGGTGTAAGGCCAGGAATTATAAAGGTCTTAGATGAAAGCATAGACAGTACACTATCTGAAATAAATGTCAGGAAGATCCTCCTTGACCAGGTCCCAGAGTAATGGAAATAAAAACAAAAATAAACAAATGGGACTAATTAAACTTAAAGGCTTTTGCACAGCAAAATTAAGAAAAAAGAATATTGAAGGACAACCCTCAGAATGGGAGAAAATAATTGTAAATGAAACAACAGACAAAGGATTAATCTCCAAAATATATAAGCAGATCATACAGCTCAATGTAAACAAACAAAAAAACCCTGATCAAAAAAAGGCAGAAGACCTAAACACACATTTCTCCAAAGAAGAGATACTGATGCCCAAGAAACACATGAAAAGTTACTCAACATTGCTGGTTATTCAGTTCAGTTCAGTCGCTCAGTCGTGTCCAACTCTTTGTGACCCCATGAACCGCAGCACGCCAGGCCTCCCTGTCCCTCACCAACTCCCGGAGTTCACTCAGACTCACGTCCATCGAGTCAGTGATGCCATCCAGCCATCTCAAGAAATGTAAATCAAAACTACAATGAGGTATCATTTCACATCAGTCAGAAGAAAGTGAAAGTCGCCCAGTCGAGTTAGACTCTACAACCCCACTGACTATACAGTCCATGGAATTTTGTAGTCCTGAATACTGGAGTGGGTAGCCTTTCCCATCTCCAGGGCATCTTCCCAACTCAGGGATCAAACCCAGGTCTCCCTCATTGCAGGTGAATTTTTTACCAGCTGAGCCACAGGAAAGCCCAAGAATACTGGAGCGGGTAGCCTATCCCTTCTCCAGCAGATCTTCCCAACCCAGGAATCCACCTGGGGTCTCCTGCATTGTAGGGATATTCTTTACCAACTGAGCTATCAAGGAAGCCTTCAGTCAGAAAGGCCACCATCAAAATGTCTACAAAAATAAATCCTGGAGAGAGGGTGTGGAGAAAAGGCAACATTCTTGCATTGTTGATGGGAATGTAAATTAATACAACCATTATGGAGTACAGTATAGAGATTCCTTAAAAACCTAGGAATAAAATTGCAATATGACCCAGCCATCTCACTACTGGGCATACACCCTGAGAAAACCATAGTTGGTAAAGAGACACATACCTCAATATTCAAAGCTGCACTATTTACAATGGGCCTTCTCTTTTAGCTCAGCTGTTCTTTTAGCTCTCCTGCAAAGCAGGAGACCCTGGTTCTATTCCTGGGTTGAGAAGTTCCCCTGGAGAGGGGATAGGGTGTCCCCTATCCCCAGTCCAGTATTCTTGGGCTTCCCTGGTGGCTCAGACAGTAAAGAATCTGCCTGCAATTTGGGAGACCTGGGTTCGATCCCTGGGTTGGGAAAATCCCCCAGAGGAGGACATAGAAACCCACTCCAGTATTCTTGCTTAGAGAATCGCCCTGACAGGTAGAGTCCATGGGGTCACAAAGAGTCGGACACGGCTTAGTGACAAAGCACAGGACATGAAAGCTACATAGATGCCCATCAACAAGTGAATGGATGAAGTTTTGGTACATATATACAATGGAATATTACTCAGCCATAAGAGGAACAAATCTGAGTCAGTTCTAGCGAGGTAGATGAACCTAGAGTCTGTTTTATAGAGAGAAAAAATAAATAAATATTATGCATAGATATGGAATCTAGAAGATTCATACTGATGAACTTGTTTGCAGGGAAGGACTGGAGAATGGGCATGTGCACACAGTAGGGGAAGGAGAGATTGGGACAAATGGAGAAGCTAGCATTGACATATATACACTACCATGAATAAAGTGTAAGAAATTGGAAGTGTAAGAAATTCCAATAACATAGGAAGCCCATCCTGGTGCTCTGTGATGACCTAGAGGGGTGGAATTAGGAGAGGGGAAGGAGGATCAAGAGGGAGGTGATATATGTATAATTATGGTTGATTTGCATTGTACAGCAGAAACCAACACAATATTTTAGAACAATTTTCCCCCAATTAAAAATATTTTTTTTAATTTTATAAAAAAGAAATAATAATTTTAAAATGGGCAGAAGATCTGGGTAGATATTTTTCCAAGGAAGACATACAGATGGCTAACAGACATATGAATTAATGTTCAATGTCACTAATTATTAAAGAAATGAAAATCAAAATCATAATGAGGTATCACCTCATACCTTTCAAGATGGTTAGCATCAAAAGCCTACAAATAATAAATGTTGGCAAGGACATGGAGAAAAGGAAACCTTTGCACATTGTTGATGTCAATGTAAATTGGCACAGCCACTGTAGTAAACAGCATGTAGGTTCCCCATAAAACTAAAAATAAAATTGCCATTTGATCCAGAAATTCCAAGTGCTGTCCATGAACAGATGAATGGATAAGAAGTATCCCACATATGTATATATGTACAGACAGTAAAGAATCTGCCTGCAATGCTGGAGACTTGTGTTTGATCCCTGGGTCAGGAAAATCCCCTGGAGAGGGAATTGCTAACCACTCCAGTCTTCTTGCCTGGAAAATTCCATGGACAGAGGAGCTTGGCAGAGTCAAACATGACTGAGCTACTAACACACTACACACACACACACACACACACACACACACACACACACACACACACACTCCCAATGGAATATTACTCAGCCATAAAAAAGAATAAAATTCTGTCATTAATAATAATGTGGATCGACCTAAAGGGTATTGTGCCTAGTGAAATAAGTCAGGCAAAGGGAGACAAATACTCTATGCTATCACTTATTTATGGAATCTAAACACACACACACACACATACACACACACACACACAAATACATATAACAAAACAGAAAACTTACAGAGAACAAACTAGTGATTACCTGTGGGGAGAGGGAAGAGGCAGGAACAAGATAAAGGTATGAACCTAGAGATACAAACTACTACATATAAGATAAATGAGGAATAAGGTTATATTTTACAGCAGAGGAAAATACAGCCATTATTTTGGAATAACTATAAAGGGAGCATAATCTTTAAAAATACTGAATTACATTGCTATACACCTGAAAATAGTATAACATTCAAAATAAAAAAGTATTTCACTAAAAAGAAAATGAAAATAATATTCTGCAAAAAGAACTATAAACTGGAACCAATACAATTTTTCAAACTTATCTCTCATTAACTTCATAACCTATACCTCATACTCTCAAACAATTCTTCATAAATTCCATCTGTTTTTCTATTGTTGTTCAGTTGCTAAGTCATGCCCAACTTTTTGCAACTCCATGGGCTGCAGCCCACTAGGGTTTTCTGTCCTTCACTATATCCCAGAGTTTGCTCAAATTTATGTCCATTGAGTCAATGATGCCATAAAACCATCTCATCCTATGTTGCCCTTTCTCCTTCATCTCTCAATCTTTCCTATAATCAGGGTCTTTTCCAATGACTCAGCTCTCTATATCAAGTGGCCAAAGTAATGGAGCTTCAGCTTCAGCATCAAACTTACCAGTGAATATTCAGGGTTGATTTCCTTCAGGCATGATTGGTTTTATCTCCTTGTTGTCCAAGGGACTCTGAAAAGTCTTATTTCTCCAGAAAAAAAAACAGTTCAAAAGCATCAATTCTTCAGCACTCAGCCTCTTTATGGTCCAGCTCTCATATCCATACATGACTACTGGAAAAAACGTACTTTGACTATAAGGACCATTGTCAGCGAAGTGATATCTCTGATTTTTAATTTGCTGTTTCTCATAGCTTTTTTTTTCCTAAGGAGCAAGTGTCTTTTAATTTTGTGGCTTCAGTCACCACTCACAGTGATTTTAGAAACCAAGAAAATAAACTCTGTCACTGTTTCAACATTTTCCTCATCTATTTACCATGAAGTGATGGGGCCAGCATGCCATAATCTTAGTTTCTTGGATATTGAGCTGTAAGTCAACTTTTTTACTCTCCTCTTTCACATTCATCAAAAGGCTCTTTAATCCCCCTTTTCTTTCTGCCATTAGAGTGATGTTATCTGCATATCTGAGGTTGTTGATGTTTCTTCTGGCAATCTTGATTCCAGCTTGTGAGTCATCTAGTCCATCATTGTGCATGATATACTCTGCATATAGGTTAAATAAGCAGGATGACAGTATGCAATCTTGATGTACTCCTTTCCCAAGTTTGAACCAGTCAGTTGCTCCATGTCCCGTTCTAACTGTTGCTTCTTGATCTGCATACAGGTTTCTCAGGAGACAGTTAATGTGATTTGGTAATACCATCTCATTTAGAATTTTCCAGTTTGTTATGATCCACTCAAAGACTTTAGCATAGGTAATGAAGCAGAAGTAGATATTTTTTAGAGTTCCCTTGCTTTTTCTATAATCCAACAGATGATAGCAATTAAAAAAATTGAATAGAACTATAGTTATATGGATATATATGTGTGATTATTATCTTTTTAAAAATTAATTGCCAAGAGGAATGGCCAAGATGGCACAAAATGAAGACCCTGAGCTCACTTCCCCCATGGGCACACAAAAATTAATACTATCAATATTTTCCAAGCAACTACTTGACAACAATCTGAAGACTATCAGAAAATACTTCCTGTAACTAAAGATATAAAAAAGGATCCACAAAGAGATAAATAAGAGGAGAAGAGATGCAGTATAGTAAAGACTGACACCCCTGGGTAGGAGACACATAGATGAGAGGATAATTGCAATTGCAGAGGTTCTCCCCAAGGATTAAGAAGCCTGAGACCCATATTGGACTCCCTGATCTGAAGATCCTGCACCAGAAGTGCTATCCCCCAGAATATCTGGCTTAATGTCACTATTTATAGATGACATAATATTATATATAGAAAATCCTAAAAACACACCAAAAAACTATTAGAACTAAAAAATGAATGCAGTAAAGTTGCAGAATACAAAATTAATATACAGAATCTATTGCAATTTTTTACACTAACAAACCATTGCAATTAGAAATTAAATATTCCCATTTACAATTGTGTCAAAAAGAATAAAATAACTATAAACAAATCTAATCAATTAAGCAAAAGACCTGTACTTGGAAAACTGTAAGATATTGTTAAAATAGATTGAGGATGACATAAACAAACAAAAAAAAATATTCTGCATTCATGGATTGGAAGAAACATTGTTAAAGTGACCCCACTACACAAAGCACTCTACAGATTCAATTCGTATCAAAATTTCAAAGACATTTGTCCAAAAACTACAAAAAATGTTTCTGAAATTTGTATTGAAATACAAAAGAACCCACAAAATGAAAAGTCTTGGTAAAGAGAAACAAATCTGAAGGTTTTATGTTCCCTGATTTCAAACTATACTGTAAAGCTATACTAATCAAAACAATATGGTGCTGGCACAAAAACAGACACATAGATAAATGGAACAGAATAGAGTGGCCAGAAATAAATCCATGTACTTATGGTCAATTAATCTACAACAAAGGAAGAAAGAATATACAATTAAGAAAGTAAGCCCTTCAATAAATAATTCTGGGAAACTGGAGAGCTAAATGAAAAAGAATCAAACTGGACTACTTTCTCACACCATACATAACAATAAATTCAAAATGGATTAAGATTTAAGGAAAAACCTGAAACCATAAAACTTCAGAAGAAAACAGGCTCTTTAACTTCAGTTCAGCAAAACTTTTTTGGCTGTCTCTTCAGGCTTCCCTGGTGACTCAAATGGTAAAGAATCTGCCTGCAATGCAGTAGACCAAGATTCAACCCCTAGGTTAAGAAGATCCCCTAGAGAAGGAAATGGCAACCCACTCCAGTACTCTTGCCTGGTGAATTCTATGGACAGAGGAGCCTGGCATGCCACAGTCCATGGGGTCTAAAGAGTCAGACACAATTGAGCAACTAACTTTAACTTTCATGCCAGGGAAACCAAAGTAAAAATAAAAGAAGAAAATGGGATCTAATCATACTGAAAAGCTTTTGCATATCAAAGGAAACTATCAACAAAATAAAAAGTCAACCTCCTGAACAGAAGATACTGCAAATAATACAGCTGACAAGGGTTTACTACCAAAAATAAACAAATAATTCATACAAATCAATATCAAAAAAAAAAAAAGAAAACCTAATTAAAAAGTGGGCAAAGGACCTAAACATTTTCTCAAAGATGTTTATATGTGAAATCTAAAAGACAAAGCAACAACAAAAAATGAAAACTGACTCAGATAGAGAAATAAGCAGGTGATTGTCAGAAGGTAGAAGAGTAGGGGAGTGGGAATATGGTGAAATGGTTAAGAGGTACAAACCTCTGGTCATATAATAACTAGGTCATGGGGATATACATTAATAACATTGTGAGACTGTATGGGTACATTTACTAGAATTATTGCAGTGATCATTTCATATATAACACTTGTGTGTTAAATTATCATATAGTATACCTGAAGCTAAAATAATATTGTAAATAAGTTGTATTTAAATTTAAAAAATTAATTACCAAAAAGGTCTATTACCATTTTTGTGGATCCACATCAAATGTGTACAATTGAGAATAGATAGATAACCCTCAGTTAAGGTTATCCATAGTAAGGATATATTTCAAGACAGATTAATAAAAACATTATCTATATTCAATGATCCTTTAACCTACAACACAAAATACTAAACCACATAAGTAGACTACAAATATTGAACTACATTAGCACTTGACTAAACAGGTGATGAGTTTACAGCATCACATAGTATACAAGTAGAGGTTAAGGGCATTTTAAGGGGAATAGGAGGAAAGGTGACGAATTTCGTAGTCAAAGTTTCAAACATCACAATTTGTTCATATCAACAAATATACTTCTAAGTCATTGACTATATGTAGAGCCAGAAGCCTGTCAAAGGAGTTTAACACAATTCTTTGTAGTGGCTGATCTGTGATCAAACTGATGTAGAAAAGAAGAGTCTTTAGGTACTTTGACTATGGCTGGACACAAAGCAAATGCTCTGAAACCACTGTTGAGTTGAAATGCATTGATCAGTGTGTATAAAACAGATGGGAAAATCTCCAATCTGAATACATGACTTAGATTGATTTTAAACCCTGGGAAACTGCAATGAAGGTAAAGAATGTAAGGCTGGAGAAGGGTATACATTTATTTAAGTACTTCCTGTAAAACTTTCTCCAAGGTGCTAATAAGACCATAACCTAGAGTGATTGTTTATGTTGTTGTTGTTCAGTCACTAAGTTGTGTGCAACTCTTCACAACTCCACTGAATGCAGCATGCCAGATTCCTCTGTTCTGCACTATTTCCAAAGGTTTGCTCAAATTCATGTGCTTTGAGTTGGTGACACTATCTAAATATCTCATCTTCTTTCATCACCTTCTCCTCCTGCCCTCAATCTTTCCCAGTACCAGGGACTTTTCCAATGAGTTGGCTCTTCACATCAGATGGCCAAGGTATTGGAGCTTCAGCTTCAGCATCAGTCCTTCCAATGAATATTCAGGGTATATTTCCTTTAGGATTGTCTGGTTTGATCTCCATGAAGTCCAAGGAACTCTCAAGAGTCTTCTCCAACACCACAATGTGAAAGCATCAATTCTTTGGCACTCAGTCTTCATATTCCAACTGTCACATCCATACACGACTACTGGAAAAAAATATAGCTTTAATTATACAGATCTTTGCCAGCAAAATGATGTCTCTGCTTATAATGGTAGAAATATTATATGAAGATGGCACCACAGAACCTCAAATGTGTATGAAAGGTTGCAGTTGAATCAGCATGCTTGTTAGTTAGTTCCAACTTCTAGAGAACATGACAGAGCACAATACAGAAAATTTCATTTCAGCATTCTTTATTGCCAGTGAAATGTGGCATATTGGCCCCCAAAGCTTCATAACATCTAGGCTATATGCCTTATTCCAGCTTTCTACTGGCTCAAAGCAGCCTAAACAAAAGGAATATGAAGCATTGGCAATTGCCTACTTACTTAGTTAACATTGAAATATAATTAATTCAGGCTTAGAATATTTTTCATTCTTTTTAACTTGAATTATCTAATTTCATGTTCTGTGTTAATTAAGCTAACTAATTCACCAGATCCATTATAGGGGCAAAAAGTGTCATGAAGTATGTTTACAATATGATCAATTTATTAAATCCTGAATGCCCCAGAGAGATCTAGGTTGAAAGTATTTTAGAATAATTTGTAGATCCAACAAGATGTTGTAAATCTTTGCTGGTGAAAAATTATAAATGAAGAAAATTCATTTTTACAAGTGCTGGATTAGACAACTCAACTTTTCAAAGTGGGAAACCAATGAAACCACATACCCTTAGAATGAGAGGTAGATTGAAAGGACTCCATCCAGAGTAATATCATTCTCTGCTAGACTTATGGCACTTTTCACAAATTGAATTATATGGAGAGAGATAGACTCACTCAGGTTTTTAAATTAAAAAATAAAAACTAATTCTGGATTATTTAAGCAGAAAGATAAATTGGGTAACTAATAAAATTGCCAAGAATGCTGAAGAATTAGGGAAAGAATCAGAAATAATACCCCAAATCCAACTATAAAAAATTTGGGGGAATATGTACAAAAACTGATGCTGCTACCAACCTCCCAGGGTCTCATCTTGACCCACAGACACTATTGACCCTTCTCATGGATGTTGAGTATTGCCAACTGTATAGCTTCCTGAGGAACTCAATATTACTGGAACAATCATCAGATAGTTTACCTTGTTCCTGAAATCTTTCTGTCCAGAGTGGTAGCACTTAATTAAGAACCAGAAAACATCCCATGCTCTAGGTGCAAGGCTGGCTAGCAAAATGAGTCTAGAATATTCAGATTCCATAGTAAGAGACAGGTCATAGCTCCCACCAAGATTCATAAAGTGAAAACTTCCTTGACAAGGAATGAAAGACAGTTTGGATTCTAGAAAGCCATAAAGAATGAGAAATATACACTAAATTTGCCCTGTTTTATCATCCCTCTACATTGAGTATAAGACCCGTGGAAGTAGATCCCAAATCATACATGTTTGTACATTTATACCATCAAAATTAACTATTACACTGCTTAGATGTCTAAGCTGCTCTATTCTATGGTCTGAAAGTTTGTGTCCTTCCAAAATTTATACATTGAAATCCTAATGCCCAAAGTGATGGTATTACAATGTAGGGCTGATGGGAGTGTTTGTCATGAGTGTGGAGCCATCATGAATGAGATTAGCGTTCTTATACTAAGAGATACCATCAAGTTTCTTAGTCCCTTGTAAAATGTAGGGACACATAGAGAACCAGCTCTGAACCAGGAAGAGCGCCTTCACCAGAACGTGACCATCCTTGTACCTTGAACTTGGACTTCTTCCCAGACTACAGACTGAGAAATAAATGTCTGTTGTTTATAAGCCAACCAACCCATCATAGCCATCCAAACAGATTAAGACACTCAAAAACTATTAATTTCATAAACAGATCCATAATAAAAACATTTTTTCAGAGAGAGTAATTTAGTATATGGTTAGTTTGATGAACACTGCCTCCATTTCTTTGTCTACTCTTATAGTACAGTCCATGTCATAACTAAGAAATTAAAGCATACAAAAATATTGGGTGCCTGAGACCACTAACCCTTTTTAATTTGATAGTATGTGTTCTAACTAATTTCTCTTATTATCTAGAAACGGCTTTCAACCAAAATGTGTGTTAAAAACCAAAGACTCAATAATATTTTTGTGACTATTCAATCATGCTGTATTTGATTATTCTTAATGCTTAGATTTAGAAGTTACTACAGTTTTGCTAAGTCTAAAATAATATTATGATCACTAAAATTTGGATGTTAATGCTTCAGAAATTGAACTTTCCAACTAGACAATCTATGCTTTTAAGTTATACTTTCACTGGAAATTTTACCAAGAAAAGTAAATATCTACAGAGCAATTTACAAATTTGCCAGAGCTTAACACCAAGAAACTTAATTTTTTAAACCTTCATATCTGATTAATTAATAAGAAAAACCTTTTGTATAAATGACAGATGAATATCTGTTAGAGCCACTCACTGATGGGAAATTTTTATTCCAAATGAAGAACTGTGTTCATGAACAACCGTTTTGCATATGGACATTCATTTCTAGTAAAATACTCCATGAAACTAGGCTTTCACAGAGATTCTCCCCTGAGGGTCACTTGCACCAATATTGACTTCATAGGACCCTCAGAGGATCCTAAGTCCAAATAAAGATAGACCCCAGTAACCCTAAACTACACAGTGGAGAAAATAGTGATAACCTAGATCTTCCCAAGAATATTATCCAAAATCACTTAGTAGCAAAATTTGGGAATTGACTTCTACTGTCATGAATTCTAGGGATTCCCAGGTGACACAATGGTAAAGAATTTGCCTGCCATTGCAGGAGATGCAGGACACATGGGTTCAATCCCTTGATCAGAAAGAGCCCCTGGAGGAGGAAATGGCAACCCACTCCAGGAGTCTTGCTGGGAAAATCTCATGGGTGGGGAGCCTGGCTGGCTACAGTCCTTGGGGTCACAAAGAGTTGGACACAACTGAGCAACTGAGCACACATGAACACAGGCATGCTCATGAATTCTGAACATCATTAGGACCTGGCCAGGGATTTCCAAAGGGCATTCCAATTAATGTATGTCCAACTACTCCCCAAACTCTCCTGGGAAAAAAGCAAGAGTCAAAGCAAATAAGTCACCCAATTAGTATTAAATTCTGACTTTGTGCTCATCTCATTGCTGAAGATTATGAGAGAGGGGAAAAAGGGAGAAAGATAATTAGAAAATAAGACCCTCTAGCCTTAGTACACTCACATTTTCTATAGAGAAAAAAAAAAAAAAAAACAATACAGAGGGTACAAGTCAAACTGAATTAAATACTAAATGGGGAGCCATTTGTCAATAGATCATATGCAATGTATACATCACTGAAGGACTAGAAGCATACAATATGTTTTCCTTCCTGTGGAACAGCATACTTTAGGTTGAGGATGGAAGATACAGAAATGGTTGATGCGGATTAAATAGTATCAAAGAACATATTCACAGACTGTGATTTATGATTCTAAATCAAAGGCTACTGGCAGGCAAAGGATGTGTCCCATAGTAAACAAGAATAAATGAATTACCATCATGATCCTGAAGTCATAAAACAAATGGCCTGAAGATATGAAGAAAAATGCCTAGATAATACTTCAAAAGTGGATAGAGTGGGACAACAGAAAGGAAAGGAGCTTAAGAATGATACTGTATATCATCTATTTCCTAAGGCAGTTGTAAATATTAACTACAAAATAGGTAGATTTCAAACAGTAGAAATGTATTAATATTCTCTCTCAGTTCTGGAGATTAGAAGCCTGAAATCAACCTGTCATCATTGTTGGTTCCTACCAGAGTCTTTGAGGTAGAATCCATTCCATGCTTCTCTCCTACCTTTGGTGGTTGTTGACAGTTCTTGAAATCCCTTGGCTTATGGATACATACCTCCAATTTTTGCCTATAACTTCACAGAGCCTCCTCCTCTGTCCATATTCTCTCTGCATTCCTCATTTGTCCAAATTTCTCTCTTCTTATAAACACAACTATAAAATCGGATTTAACATACCCAGGTGCATACTCAGTCGTGTCCAACTCTTTGCGATCCCATGGACTGTAGCCCACCAGGCTCCTGTGTCCACAGATTTTTCCAAGCAAGAATATTGGAGTGGGTTGTCATTTCCTCCTCCAGTTGAATTTAGTGCCCACGCTAATCTAGAATAACTTTTATTTTAACTTGATTATATCTGTAAAGAGTCTATTTCCATATAAGACCACAATCACAGGTTTCAGATAGGCATGAATTTAAGGATGGGGGATAAACACTATTCAATTCAGTTCAGTAGTCTCCAAGTGGTTGAGACTGCTGTCGCTGTTGTTCAGTCGCTTGGTCATATCCGACTCTTTGTGATCCCATGGCCTGCAGCACACCAGGCTTCCCTGTCCTTCACCATCTCCTGGAACTTGCTCAAACTCATGTCCATTGAGTCAGTGATGCCATCCAACCAGCTTGTCATCTGTCATCCTCTTCTTCTGCCTTCAATATTTCACAGAATCGGGGCCTTTTCTTATGAGTCAGCCCTCTGTATCAGGTGGCCAAAGTATCGGAGCTTCAGCTTCAGCATCAATCCTTCTGATGAATAGTCAGGATGGAATTCCTTTAGGATTGACTGGTTTGATCTCCTTGAAGTCCAAGAGACTCTCAAGAGTCTTCTCCAACACTACAGTTCAAAAGAATCAATTCTAAAAAAAAAAAAAAGAATCAATTCTTCAGTGCTCAGCTTTCTTTATAGTCCAACTCTCACATCCATACATGACTACTGGAAAAGCCATAGCTTTGACTATATGGACTTTTGTTGGCAAAGTAATGTCTCTACTTTTTTAATATACTGTCTAGCTTGTTCATAGCTTTTCTTCCAAGGAGCAGGCATCTTCTAATTATGGCTCCAGTCGCCATCCGCGGTGATTTTGGAGACCAAGAAAATAAAGTCTGTCACTGTTTCCATTGTTTCCCCATCTATCTGCCATTGAAATGATGGGACCAGATGCCATGATCTTCATTTTTTGAATATTGAGTTTTAAGCCAGCTTTTTCACTCTCCTCTTTCACCTTCATCAAGAGGCTCTTCAGTTCCTCTTCACTCTCTTTCTTTTTACAGTATGAGAAGGCAAAAAGATATTGAGACTAGGTTTATCTTATTCAAAATTGCACCCCAGCACCCAGCACTAGCACATGGAAGGATTTTTATTTTACTATATTCTACATATATAATTATCCACACATGCATACTTATTAAACAAATAAATTGTCCTAGTATCACTGCATAGACTAATAGACTACATATATCAAATATATTTGCTATTTTAATGCTAGACTGAAAATACTGTAGATATTCTTGAGATTTGACTAGGTGAAACTCATGGCTAGAAATCAACACTTGAAGATATACAGTATCCAAAAGAAATAGATTCTAAAGATCGGTTTTAAAAAAGCAGGTATCTCAGTCAAGACTACAAATGTTTTAATGAACCCCAAGACCTGGATGTGGAAGCACATGGTGAAAAGAGAACTTTGAGGACAAGATAAATCACAACAGCAACAACAACAAAAACAAAATAATGTTTTTGGTGGTATTCTAGATGTTATTTGGACAGAGGAAACATGAGGGTATTTTGCTCCAAAGACCACATGCTGTCTACTCCACTGTTTTCCTCTGAACTTAACATCACAAGAAAAGAGAAAGATATTTTAATCAGTGGGAATGAGAAGTACATTAGAAGAGTACAGCCAAGCCTCTAAAGAGTGCACAGTAATTGAGAAATGAAACACCAAGCTTGCTCAGTCATGATCCTCCACACCGCAGATGGCAAATTATTCAAAGTGCAGAGAAAACATGATTTTTTTTTTTTTTTGGTCTATCTAGAGGAAGAAGAATCCAAGCAAGATGGGCAATGGTGAAACCATTTAATTTAGTACTTGTTATGAACTTGGCATTTTATATATTATTTCACATAATCCTTACTATAACCATTTAGGTTAGAAAAATGAATAATCAGAAACACAGAAGAGTCACTCACTATTCCAAACAAATTATCAATCTTTCTGAGCAAAGTCTGTCTGTGCTGGCAAGACCAGAAACAGGGAAAAAGAGACTCAGAAAAACAGTTCAGATGGATAGAGACAAAAAGATAGGGAAACAGAATGAGACAAAGTAACAAGAGAGGCGAAAGTGACAGAAAGAAACAGAGATATAGCAGCACAGAGCAATCAAAGGCAGAGAGACATAAACATACAGAGTGATGTTACTACAAAGGAAGAAGGGAACACAACTTTATTTTGTGTTGGAAAGGCTACAGCACACAGAATTCTTTTTTTTTTTTTTTTTGCCTGGAACTTGGTACTTTGTGAAGAGGCATTGTTCTAGGAAGGAGACTTCAGACAGATCAGAATTGTCTGACTAAAGTAAAGAGGAATTTAATAGTCATATAACTCCTAGGATAATTATATTGTATAACACTTGTTTCCAAATCAATTATAACATACAGGCTTTAAAATATTTCATATAAAGAAGATCTAATGATTTTGTTCATAAATTGATATGAGCATATCAGATGAAATGGTTTGACTATGATAGAACTTCAACTTATATGGGCTTTAAGAAATATGAAAGTTTATGCTAATATAGCCAGAAGCTGAGAAGTTGAAGAGGCTGCTTCAGGTGTATTGTGAGTAGAATTGAAGCTGTTTCCCAAAAAGTCTTTCAGGAATGCCCTCTGCTGTGGGTCATCTTCATTCTCAAGCTGAATTTCTCATAGATAAATCCCATTGCTTGGGAATGTTTAGCCATGGTTGTTGAACCAATTGTTGGCAAGGAGTTTGGGAATTCAGTGAATAAATTAAACAAATCAGAATCCAACCCTGGAATTAGAATATATCTCTAAAAACACACCATTCGTTGCTCCATGGCAGAGAGGGAGTTGACTGAAAGTTGGACAGTCAATTTCAATGCCCACTATGACAAGCCAACAATGACAAGATTCTGTAGGAGATGTGATGACAAAGAAACCATTATCATCTAGTATCTATGATATGCAGACATTTTATGTACCTTATTTTCTTTATTCTTTACAATAACAGCATGAGATAGGTCTTGTTAGCATTTTACCAACAAAGATACAAAAATCAGAGGTCAAATAGCTGATCCATGAAAATAATAATAGACCCAGTCCTCTTTCTACTGACATATAGTCTGAGGTGCTGAAACGTACTGTAATTTATAAATGTGGCGTGATCTTGATGTAAGACTGGAAAACACAGATCTTACCTTGATAACATCATCACATTTTTACCTGTTCTTCCTGTCCAATATTAACAAATTATAGACATTCTGCCTGTGTCCCAAAGTCTTCATTATTTCTCTGATTCAGTCTTACGGTGGGCAAGGGAAAATTTTCATGATTCCATTACTAAAATACTATTATTATCATTAATCTTTACAGTCAATTATTTGATTTTTTTAATTGTGGAATTTAATACACATATAGCAAAATGCACCCCAGTTATCCCCTTTGTGTCTCTTCCCCATTAACCCAAAGGTCACCATTATCATGACTTCTAAACATATGCACAAATTTATTATGGTTGTATATGTAGGAGTGAAATTACTAATCATCAGTTCAGTTCAATTCAGTTCAGTTGCTCAGTCGTGTCGACTCTTTGCGACCCCATGAATCACAGCCCGTCAGGCCTCCCTGTCCATCACCAACTCCTGGAGTTCACTCAGACTCATATGCATCGAGTTGGTGATGCCATCCAGCCATCTCATCCTCTGTCGTCCCCTTCTCCTCCTGCCCCCGATCCCTCCCAGCATCAGAGTCTTTTCCAATGAGTCAACTCTTCACATGAGGTTGACCAAAGTACTGGAGTTTCAGCTTTAGCATCAATGGTTGGATCTCCTTGCAGTCCAAGGGACTATCAAGAGTCTTCTCCAACACCATAGTTAAAAACCAGCAATTCTTCGGTGTTCAGCCTTCTTCACAGTCCAACTCTCACATCCATACATGACCACTGGAAAAACCACAGCCTTGACTAGACAGACCTTTGTTGGCAAAGTAATGTCTCTGCTTTTGAATATGCTATCTAAGTTGGGCATCACTTTCCTTCCAAGGAGTAAGTGTCTTTTAATTTCATGGCTGCAGTCACTATCTGCAGTGATTTTGGAGCCAAAAAAATAAAGTCTGATACTGTTTCCACTGTTTCCCCATCTATTTCCCATGAAGTGATGGGACCAGATGCCATGATCTTCATTTTCTGAATGTTGAGCTTTAAGCCAACTTTTGCACTCTCCAATTTCACTTTCATCGAGAGGCTTTTTAGTTCCTCTTCACTTTTTGCCATAAGGGTGGTGTCATCTGCATATCTGAGGTTATTGATATTTCTCCCGGCAATCTTGATTCCAGTTTGTGTTTCTTCCAGTCCAGCATTTCTCATGATGTACTCTGCATAGAAGTTAAATAAACAGGGTGACAATATACAGCCTTGACATACTCCGTTTCCTATTTGGAATCAGTCTGTTGTTCCATGTCCAGTTCTAACTGTTGCTTCCTGACCTGCATACAGATTTCTCAGAAGTGCCTACATAAACCTTATAAATAAACCCAATCTGTCATTTCAGTTTCCAAAGTGGCTACATCCACTTTAGCAAGAGTACTGCACAAGAGTTCTTCTTCCTCCATATTCTTACCAATACTTCCTATTCACAGTCTTTTTAATGTTAATCATACTGGTGGATGTGTAGAGTTATCTTATTGTGTTTTTTTCAACTTATATTTCTTTGATGGCTAATAAGATTTAACAATCATTTTTAAGTTTTACTGGTTATTTTGGATATTTTGTTTCATGAATTGACTGTTCAAATTTCTTGCACATTTTTATACTGATTATTTACCTTTCTTAATAACTTGTAGTATTCTTTATAAATTTTACTTATGATCTTTTTTCAGCTATATGAACTGAAAATATTTCTTCCATCTTTTTAGCTTTTCTAAAAAACTTCTGGGTCCCAGGTTGGGTTACTCAGGAGACAGACTCCAAAGTTTAGCATGCAAAATACTTATTGTGGAGTCTTACATGGCTCAATAACTGTGGAATGGAAAAGAGACAAAATTAAGCAGAGAAGTCAATCTGTGATGTGGGATCAATGACAGCCTCAGCTGAGCCTGTAGGGAGTTTTTAATTAGAATGGCCTTTTGGAGTTGTCGCAAGTTGGGTGGAGATAGTCAGATCTTTATACTCTTGAATCAATCACTCAATGGCTATGTGCCATCCCAGAAAGGGAATGGTCTTAGGCAAGGCAGATCTGTGTAACTGAGACAATTACTGAAGAACCTGACAGCTGCTGACTGGCTGCACACAATACCCCCAGCAATTGAGACAGCAAGCTCTTCACTGAAGAGGAATCTGAATGACATAGTAGTGTGTCCACTCTACTAATTTGACATTGTTTTTTGAGAAATAGAAGTTAGTATTAATTAGTGTAGTCCAATTTAATAATCATTATCTTTAATGCATTTTACTTCCTTTTAAAAAATATTTCTATATCCAAATACATAAGAATAGTATCTTTTTTTTTTTTTTAAACATTCAGATAAATAATCTACTTGGAAATTGGCCTTATGTGTACAGTGTTAGGGAGGTTTCATCTTTTCCACATTGATTTCTAACTCTTTTTAGCATTGATAAATGCTATATTTATCAATACATTGAATTGAATCAAATTCAATTCTGATATAGAATAGAATTGGTCACATAGCCTACCAAGAGAAGTCCAGATAACTCTTATGAATGCCTAAGTGTTATCATCAAATGCAAATTCGTATTCCTGATGCACAGTAAGGTCAAAAAAAAAAAAACTGAAAAGTTAGAGTTTAGAGCAGAGAAGGATTTATTGCCGTACCATGAAAAGAGACAGGTGGCTCAGGACTTAAAAACTTTGAACTCTGTGAAAACTTTCAGCAAAGCTCTTTTGTAGGAAAGGTGAGGAAGGAGCATGGTTAGCTATTGCAAACTTCCTGGTGTGAGATCCTTTGTTCTTTTTAAAAATTGATTATTTTAATTGAAGGCTAATTACAATATTGTGGTTGTTTTTGCCATTCATCAGTGTGAATCAGCCATGGGTGCACATCTGCCCCCCAGTCCTGAACATCCCTCCCACCTCCCTCCCCACCCTATCCCTCTGGGTTGTCCCAGAGCACCAGCTTTGAGTGCCCTACTTCACACATTGAACTAGCACTGGTCATTTATTTTACATATGGTAATATACATGCTTCAATGCTATTTTCTCAAATCATCCCACTCTCGTCTATTCCCACAGAGTAAAAAGTCTGTTCTTTATATCTGTCTCTTGTGCTGCCTTGCATATAGGGTTGTCGTTACTGTCTTTTTAAAGTCCATATATATGCGTCAATATACTGTATAGGTATTTCTCTTTCTGACTTACTTCTGGCTTCATCCACCTCATTAGAACTGACTCAAATGTGTTCTTTTTTATAGCTGAGTAATATTACATTGTGTATTATATGCAACTTCTTCATCCATTCATCTGTCGATGGACATTTAGGTTGCTTCTGTGTCCTAGCTATTGTAAACAGTGCTATAATGCACATTGGGGTACGTGTGTCTCTTTCAATTCTGGTTTCCTCTGTGTGTATGCCCAGAAGTAGGATTGCTGGGTCGTATGGCAGTTCTATTCCCAGTTTTTTAAGGAATCTCCTCACTGTTCTCCATACTAGCTGTACCAGTTTGCATTCCCACCAACAGTGTAAGAGAGTTCCCTTTTCTCCACACCCTCTCCAGCATGCATTCTTTGTATACTTTTTGATAGATCCTTTGTTCTTGAGGTTAGGTCACAGTCAGGTCATGGTGTTCCTATAAACCCCCACCGAAACAAATGCTACTCTCTGTTTTCACAAAAAAGGACAAGGTCCCAAGACTCAACTTTCACCCTCCGAGCTCCAGGCCCTGGCTAAGAGGAGGAGTTAGTGTGCAGGGCCGGTTACTCCGCTTGGGAGTAGAGAGCCCAATCTGAGTGCTCCCACCAGTGCCCAGGTCAGATTGAAGAAGCAGATCTCAGCTGATGGTACCCTCAGGATCAGGGCCTCAGACCCTGCCCAGCTGTCATCACTGAGGAAGCAAGGCACCCATGAACCAACTGGCCCTCAGGATTTTCATTTAAATTGAAGAAAGTCATTTATATAGGAATACATGTTGTAGCAAGTACCAACCAGGTTAATTCCCAGACTGAAGCTGATTGAAGCTGTTACATTAATGGCAATGTCCATATACTTCAGTTGCTGTGGCCTCCACAGACTGAGACCCATGGAGAGAGCCACTATCATTAAGACACAGAGGTTGGGATGGGGGAGAGGTTCACTGCCACCTCAAGGGCTGGATCCAGTCAGTTGGCAGCCATGGTGAGGACTCTGGAGTTTTCAGGATACTGGCCCCAGCCTATCCCTGGGGCCCCCAGCTCACTCACTGGCCTGAGGCCAGAGCACTTTGAGGACCCTGAGCAGAAGGCTGCAATTTGCCTCTCAACAAACTTGTCCTGAGGAACACTGCAAGGCTGACTGTTGGCAGAGCAGAATCTCCAAACATCAGGCTAAGGGTCTTGCAATAAGGTCACATGGTAATGACTGCATGCACTCTACATCTATTACATAAAGAAATACAGGAGAGAATACAAGAGAATAATGATTAACCAGAAAGGAATCCACTTGAGGATGCTTGTCATGTTTAACTGGGAAGCACAACAATCTCAACAACTGGAGGTATTTACTTATTAAATTAAATGAGATAAATGTGAGATGATAGACATATTCTAGGATTTCAATAAATGGTAGCTATTCACTTTGTTCTAGGGCTAGAGTCAGCTCCAACACATAGCTATTCAAAATGCTTTAGGTACTCACAATTTCATCTCATTGAACATTTACTCTTTCATTTTTTAAAAGAAAAAGTCATTAATTTTTTCTTCTGTGCTTTACCCATGCCCTATAGAATCAGATAAAACTTGACCAGTAGCCAGAGCAACACTCTCTGCTAGATGTTACAATACAAGATGAACTATGTAATACCACTTCCTGGAGCAGAAAAAATGTCAATCCACTGACTCAAAGTGGAATGTAGCCAGCATAATTTATACATCACATTCACCAACCCTCAAACACTCTGCCAAAATAAATTCTAAGCAGGTTAGTAATGCAAGTAATTCATGAAAAACATGTACTCCAAAACATATATGTATCAGTACCATTTTTCTAGATATACATATATATATATATATATATATGCTATTATACAATATTTATTTTTCTCTTTCTGATTTACTTCACTCTGTAGGTTCATAAGTGACCAGCTCTAGGTTCATCCAGATCACTACAAATTACACAATTTCATTCCTTTTTATGGCTGAGTAGTATTCCATTGTATATAGGTACCATATTTTCTTTATACATTCATCTGTCAATGGACATCTAGGTTGCTTCTGTGTACTGGCTATTTGCAGGGCAGAAATAGAGATGCATACGTAAAGAACAGACTTGTGGACAAGGGATGGGGGAAAGAGAGGGTAGGATGAATTGAGAGAGTCGCATTGACATATATACACTATCATGTGTGAAATAGATAGTGAGAAGCTGCTGTATAACACAAGGATCTCAGCTTGGTGCTCTGTGATGACCTAGATGGGTGGGATGGGGGATGGGAGAGAGGCTCAAGAGGGAGGGATATATGTATACATATGATTCACATTGTTATACAGTAGAAACTAGCATAACAATGTAAAGTGATTATATTCCAATAAAAAAGAGGGGAAAACACAATGCACATGAGGAAAAAGCAGCTTCAGCTCAATTGCACTTTATTTCATTAGAGTAACATTAAATCTAAATCAAAATATAATGTCTAAAGGGCAAAAAGCATGAATTATAACATCTTCCTTTTCCTGAAATTTCTAACTGTTCTACTATTTCCAATAGCAAGAATCTTTTCTTCAATCTCATAGCTGAAACTTTATTCAGCACAGTTTTTCAAAAGATCTATTCATCAGAGACTATGTGTTTAACAGCAAGTAATAATAATAGCAAAATTAACATTGGTTTGTACTATTTTGACATTTATTGTTTACTAACAAGAAGCTGGGTTGAATGATCAGATTCACAGCATCATCAGACACCTAGGCTTCTTCCACCACTCCATCATCCTCAGGATATTGACTTGCATCCCAAGGCAAATAGCTTCATGGCTCCAAGCAGCTACTAGTCCTCCAGACAGAATATCTTTAAATGTCAACATTTAAAACTCTCTTTGTTTAATTCTATTTTTAATAAGAGATAAAAATCTTTCCAGAACCTCCCACCCAGTAGACATCCTCAGTAGACATTCTCATGCATCTCACTGCCCTGAGATACATGCTCACTCAGTTCAATAATTGCCAAAGTGGAATAGAATTGTCAGATTTAGCTAAAATCTAACATGAGTATGATTCATCACCTAAGACCAGACACAAGATCTTTCCAACAATTTGGGGGTCCTGATAGCAAGTGAGAGGAAGCCTAAATATTGAGTGGGCAACCAAATGTGTATTTCACAAACACCCGGTTATAGAAAAAAAAAAAAAATCTCAGCCTAGGGGAAAAAATAAAAATTCAAAATGTCTTTGGAGTACAGAAGTGGGGGGAGGGGGGAGGAAGAGCATTTTCTTTTTCCTTCAAATGTTATATTTATAAAACTTCTATAGTAAGCATGTATCACAATTATTATTAAAGAAAACACTTGCTTGGAATGGAAAAAATCCTATAATCTCCACAACCTATCACAGAAACTGAAAAGCAAACATATTAATCTCTAATTCATGGGGTCATAAAGAGTCGGACACGACTGAGTGACTGATCTGATCTGAACTCAGAATTTCCCTGAGACACCACAGAAGAGCATAAGGAATTATTCCAAATAAGAGAGAAGTTGTCCTCTGCAAGGCTCATCACTGTCATCAGCACACACTTGGGAGGTAAAGCCAGACTGATTCTAAGAACCCTTCACAGATATCTTTGGAGCCTGTGGATAACCTACAATCTTAAGTGTTTAGGTTTCAGCCATATGTTCAGCAGCAGTATCTTTAGAGGGCAATTCTGACTGTAATTTTCAGTGAAAACAATCTATTGCCATCTGTCTGCACAGCAGAGATCCAGATGGGTTTATTACTGAAATGGCTTCCAATGTGGATGGACAGTGACAAACTAGTCAAACTGTTCTCTGGCAGTCCACCCCTGAAATACTAAATTCAGCCTGAGGACTGTGTTCTGTCATTGTACCTGTCACAGAGAGTGGTAGAGAAGAGAAGAGAGTGAGAATGGCAACAGGGCCACCGTCTGGCTCTAACTTCAAGACAACTCTGACTATTGCTGACACTCTGGGGGTTTTCAATGCCAAATGAGACAGGATCTTCTGAACAGAGAATAGTTGGTTGACCCTTGCCTTGAAAACTGACTCTAAAACTAAAAATATCTCAAAAGTTTTCATGTGAAGGACAGACCTAAGCAAAACAGCAATTATGACTAAAAATTCAGTGTACTGTTATTTGGAATTTAGCACTATATCATTACTACTAATATTAGTAATAATAACACTATCAATTTACTTGGTTTACAATAACATTCCAAACTTTATATTAAGAACCTTAATTATTATTCCATTTAATCCACAAAGCAGTGCTATAAAGAAGGAATTATTACCCTTATTTTGTCAATGAATAAACAGACCTAGAAAGGATTAAAAAATTTCTCCAAATCACAGAAATAGAATGTGATTGAACTAAGTTTTGAAATATTTTTTAAATTACTTATTCTTAATGACAATTACTTCCTGTGCCCACCATCTCCAAAATCAAACAATCAAAAAAGCTGGGTTATCTTCAGGTGTATTGGAAATTATAATCTCTTTCTAGTCACATTAGAAGCAGAAAAGGAAGACCAACAGAAATCCAATGCCAGGGCTACCCTATAAAGACATCTTTTACTAGATGCAAATTATTTAAAAATACAACAACCATATTTCTCACAAGACCAATGTCTGCATCATCTCAGAGCTTTGTGGCTTCCCCAGATGTAATGAAAATGATCACACATACACACACATGGGATTATTACATTACCTGAAGATAATGGTGATGGCAAACTTCAGATATATTCAACTTTGTTATATTCTATTTCTGCAGGAAATAATTATGTCTCCTTCTCTGACACATTAGTTGGAAGAACAAAAGATGTAATTTTCCTAACTGTCTAAGGCAATTCAAGAGTAAAGATTTTAAAAGATGGCCACGCAAAATAAATCACAATCCTAGAGCTCCTGGAATGGAGTGAGAAATAGAAGCAAACTGATTACCAACATGAGGTAGTTTGACATTTGGATCTGAACTCAAAATCTACTTGCCCTGGATATATGTTCTGCACAAACACATTCCCCGATTGCTTAGAGAATTTTCTGACAAATACACATTGAGCACATACGCTATGTCTGTTCTGAGCATTATAGATAGAGAAGACTGTAAAACTGGGCTCCACTGCTACCCCACACATAAAGGTCCCAATTTTAGCATTGTAAATATAAAAAAATATACATTTTAGCTTATAGTATTTTAATTATGAAGAAGTTGAATATTTAGTCAAAAGAATAAGACCCATTTGTAGACTTCTTCCACCTGTAACCGTAATCAAATTGTCTTCTTATACATTACTAGAAAATAAGAAATATATATGTGAAAAGGCTACTTTTTTGATATGGGACAATAATCAATCAGTTAAGATATGTAAACAATTCAAGAAAGACAAAAAAATCAAGGTGAGTTGAATTTCTACTTGGAAGTATTATCTGAACCATGTGCAGGGAGTTGAGTTGAGGAGACAAAGATTAGAGCTCAGGGATACTGGTGTGGCTGTAATTTGCAGAATAGATTTCAAAGAGATCAACCTGTGTAAAAAAAATAGCTCTAGAAATCTTCATAGCGGATTTCTCTCAAATCCACTGCTAAATATTAAGGTGAAAGTGTGTATAGTAAAACCCAAAAGAATAGGCAAAGATTCACCATAAAATCATAAGTTGAATAATTTCACAAATCACACTGAAGTTAGAGACTTTCTAGCTTTAACCAGTCATAGGGGAGAGGCTTTTTTTAAATACTCAAATATACAGTAAACCCCCCCAAAATGATGACACGTGGAAAGTAAGGTCAAACAACTTGTCAAAACAAAGCTTTAAAACAGTCCTCAAGGAAAATAGTACAGAGAAAATAGTGGACTAGAAAACATTAAGCCTTCATTTTCCCATATTTAAAAAAAAAGAAAAGTAAAAATGGGCTAAAATTATCTTAAAGTCTGCATGAACGAAGCAAACACACAATCCAGAAAAAATGACTATTTTCAAACCGGAGAAAATATTGTGTCATTTTTACTCATCCTTGTCCCACCCACACTCTGGCACAGTGTGATTTTGGTCTGGAGGAGGTAGCATCCCAGTTCCCTATTCCCTTTCTCAACTCAAAGGGGTAAATTAGACTTTATGTGCATTGTTTTAACTTGCATGAGCACTTCCTGAGGACCAGTTTCTATTTCATCTAATTTGGATCTCAGGAGAAATGGCAGACACTGGTCATGAAAACTTCGAGGTACAATAGGCCCACATATTCTTGGGTAGAGACATAAAATAGAATGTATAAAGTCCTGAGGAGAAGTTGGGGGTGAGACTTTTTTGGAATTTGAAGCATTTTAAAGTATGTGAATCAAGCAGTTGAAAGAGACACACAAATGCCAAGGTAAGACACATGCTCTGAAAAGACCTTAAGATTTCATCTTGGCTGGTCTAGATTCAGAGCAGATCCAGCTAATTAGTGAATGCCTGCCCAAAACAGAGTCAGTCTGAAAAGACTGGCAGATGTGGCTGGGTTTTTTTTCCATATTAAAAAACAATAACAAGGGAAACACAGAAACAGAACATGGCCTATTCAAATGAAGAAAATTAAGTTGTCAGAAACTGTCCCTGAAGAAGTATCAGCATAAGACTTAAATTAAAAGACAAATCTTTTAAAAACTGTCTTGAATATACTCACAGAGTAAAGGAAAAAATAGACAAATAACAGAAGAAAATCATGAAAATGATAGCTGAATAAAATGAGAATGTCAATAAAAAGAAAGTATAAGGGGGAAACTGAAAGAAATTTTGGAACTGAAAAATACAAAAACTAAACTTAAAATTCACTAGTGGATTTCAACAGTATATTTAGGCAGGTATATGAAAAAATTAGCAAGATTGAAGGCAGAGAATTTGAAAAAAAAGAAAAATATATATATAGACACCATCAAACAGAATAACACACATTATGAAAGTCCCAGAAAAAGAGGAGAGAAAGAGGCAGAGATTATGTAAAAAATAATGGCCCCAAATTTCTCTAGTGTGATGAAAGATTTGAATCTACCAATATAGGAAGCAGAAATAGGATAAATCCAAATAGGTTAAACCCAAGAAGCAAACTAAAATGGACTGGAATGGGTGAATTTAACTCAGATGACCATTATATCTATTACTGCAGGCAGGAATCCCTCAGAAGAAATGGAATAGCCATCATGGTTAACAAAAGAGTCTGAAATGCAGTACTTGGATGCAATCTCAAAAACGACAGAATGATCTCTGTTCATTACCAAGGCAAACCATTCAATATCACAGTAATCCAAGTCTATGCCCCAACCAATAATGCTGAAGTTGAAGTTGAACGGTTCTAAAAACACCTACAAGACCTTTTAGAACTAACACCCAAAAAAGATGTCCTTTTCATTATAGGGGACTGGAATGCAAAGGTAGGAAGTCAAGAAACACCTGGAGTAACAGGCAAATTTGGCCTTGGAATACGGAATGAAGCAGGGCAAAGACTTATAGAGTTTTGCCAAGAAAATGCAGTGGTCATAACAAACACCCTCTTCCAAAAACACAAGAGAAGACTCTATACATGGACATCACCAGATGGTCAACACCAAAATCAGATTGATTATATTCTTTGCAGCCAATGATAGAGAAGCTCTATACAGTCAGCAAAAACAAGACCAGGAGCTGACTATGGCTCAGACCATGAACTCCTTATTGCCAAATTCAGACTTAAATTGAAGAAAGTATGGAAAACCACAAGACCATTCAGGTATGACCTAAATCAAATCCCTTATGATTATACAGTGGAAGTGAGAAATAGATTTAAGGGCCTAGATCTGATAGATAGAGTGCCTGATGAGCTATGGAATGAGGTTCGTGACATTGTACAGAAGACAGGGATCAAGACCATCCCCATGGAAAAGAAAGGCAAAAAAGCAAAATGGCTGTCTGGGGAGGCCTTACAAATAGCTGTGAAAAGAAGAGAAGCGAAAAGCAAAGGAGAAAAGGAAAGATATAAACATCTGAATACAGAGTTCCAAAGAATAGCAAGAAGAGATAAGAAAGCCTTCTTCAGTGATCAATGCAAAGAAATAGAGGAAAACAACAGAATGGGAAAGACTAGAGATCTCTTCAAGAAAATCAGAGATACCAAAGGAGCATTTCCTGCAAAGATGGGCTCGATAAAGGACAGAAATGGTATGGACCTAACAGAAGCAGAAGATATTAAGAAGAGATGGCAAGAATACACAGAAGAACTGTCCAAAAAAGATCTTCATGAGGCAGATAATCACGATGGTGTGATCACTCACCTACAGCCAGACATCCTGGAATGTGAAGTCAAGTGGGCCTTAGAAAGCATCACTACGAACAAAGCTAGTGGACGTGATAGAATTACAGTTGAGCTATTCCAAATCCTGAAAGATGATGCTGTGAAAGTGCTGCACTCAATATGCCAGCAAGTTTGGAAAACTCAGCAGTGGCCAGAGGACTGGAAAAGGTCAGTTTTCATTCCAATCCCAAAGAAAGGCAATGCCAAAGAATGCTCAAACTACTGCACAGTTGCACTCATCTCACATGCTAGTAAAGTAATGCTTAAAATTCTCCAAGCCAGGCTTCAGCAATATGCAAACTGTCAACTTCCTGATGTTCAAGCTGGTTTTAGAAAAGGCAGAGGAACCAGAGATCAAATTGCCAACATCCTCTGGATCAGGGAAAAAGCAAGAGAGTTCCAGAAAAATATCTATTTCTGCTTTATTGACTATGCCAAAGCCTTTGACTGTGTGGATCACAATAAACTGTGGAAAATTCTGAAAGACATGGGAATACCAGACCACCTGATCTGCCTCTTGAGAAATGTGTATGCAGGTCAGGAAGCAACAGTTAGAACTGGACATGGAACAACAGACTGGTTCCAAATAGGAAAAGGAGTACATCAAGGCTGTATATCGTCACCCTGCTTATTTAACTTCTATGCAGAGTACATCATGAGAAACGCTGGACTGGAAGAAACACAAGCTGGAATCAAGATTGCTGGGAGAAATATCAATAACTTCAGATATGCAGATGACACCACCCTTATGGCAGAAAGTGAAGAGGAACTCAAAAGCCTCTTGATGAAAGTGGAAGTGGAGACTGAAAACGTTGGCTTAAAGCTCAACATTCAGAAAACGAAGATCATGGCATCTGGTCCCATCACTTCATGGGAAATAGATGGGGAAACAGTGGAAACAGTGTCAGACTTTATTTTGGGGGGCTCCAAAATCACTGCAGATGGTGACTGCAGCCATGAAATTCAAAGACGCTTACTCCTTGGAAGGAAAGTTATGACCAACCTAGGCAGCATATTCAAAAGCAGAGACATTACTTTGCCAACAAAGGTCCATCTAATCAAGGTTATGGTTTTTCCAGTAGTCATGTATGGATGTGAGAGTTGGACTGTAAAGAAGGCTGAGGGCCAAAGAATTGCTGCTTTTGAAGTGTGGTTTTGGAGAAGACTCTTGAGAGTCCCTTAGACTGCAAGGAGATCCAACCAGTCCATTCTGAAATCAGCCCTGGGATTTCTTTGGAAGGAATCATGCTAAAGCTGAAACTCCAGTACTTTGGCCACCTCATGCGAAAGAGTTGACTCATTGGAAAAGACTCTGATGCTGGGAGGGATTGAGGGCAGGAGGAGAAGGGGATGATACAGGATGAGATGGCTGGATGGCATCACTGACTCAATGGACGTGAGTCTGAGTGAACTCTGGGAGTTGGTGATGAACAGGGAGGCCTGGCGTGCTGGGATTCATGGGGTCGCAGAGTCGGACACGACTGAGCGACTGATCTGATCTGATCTGAAGAGGTCCACACAGGGATACATTACAATCAAACTGTTGAAAGACAAAGGCCAAAAAAAAAGTGTATCTTGAAATTAGCAAAGGTAAAAGTGAAAGCGAAGTCGCTCAATCATGTCCGACTCTTTGCGACCCCATGGACTATAGCCTATCAGACTCCTCAGTTCATGGAATTTTCCAGGCAAGAGTACTGGAGTGGGCTCCATTTCCTTCTCCACGGGAGCTTGCCGACCCAGGGATTGAACCCAGGTCTCCCGCATTGCAGGCAGACACTTTAACGTCTGAATCACCAGGGAAGTCCAAGCAAGGTAAAAGTAATATATAAACAAGGAATCTTCAATAAAATATTAGCAGACTTTCCATCAGTAACTTTAGAGGTCAGAAGGGAGTAGGATGATATATTTAAAGTTATATGGGCAAAAAATAATATCAACAAAGATTTCTATACCCAGCAAAACTGTCCTTCAAAAAAATGAGGGGGAAATTAATTAAGCTCTTCTCAATTAAGAGAAGCTAAAGGAATTCTTTACCAGTAGGTCTGTCACATTTTAAAAAAATGCTATAAGTAGTATTTCAGGTTGAAATGTAAGGACACTAGATGTTAACTTGAAGCCATATAAAAAGTTCTCTTTATAAAGAAAGTATATATTAAAAACTCTTTATAAAACTAAATACAAGGTATTTACATGGTAAATATTACAAGAATAAATGTGAAAACCAATCTTATTGCAATATTGGTTTCTAGTATCACTTTTTCTTTTCTCCAGGATTTGAAAGACCAGTGAACGAAAGAATTATAAATCTAGGCTATTGGGTGTACAGAATGTAGAGATGTAATTTGTGGCATCAATAACAAAGTGAGGGATTCAGCTACACAGTAGATTTTGTATGTGAAGGAAGTTAAAATGTTTTCAATTCAAAATAAAATTGCTATAACTAGAATTATATATGTATATATAGAAAGCAAATATTGACAGAATAAAGGGAGAAATCGCTCTACAATAATAATTCGAGACTTTAATACCCTAATTTCAATAATGATATAAAAATAAAAAAGGAAATCAGCAAGGACATAGATCAATATTTTAAACAAATTAGACATAAATATAGAGAACATTCCATCTAACAATAACTGAATACACATTTTCTCAAATGCACAAGATAACCCATATGCTGGTCACAAAAACAAGTCTTAATAATATAAAAAGATTAAAATTTCACAATATATATTTTCCAGTTACAATGCAATGAAACTAGAAACTAATAACAGAAGGAGAATGGGAAAATCTACAAATATGTGAAAATTAAACAACGCAAAAATTCCAATGAGTCAAAGAAGAAACAAGAGAAATTAGAAAATGTCTTTACACAAATGAAATGAAAATACAACATACAAAAACTTACAGAAGTCAGCAAAAGCAGTGGTAAAAAAAAAGTGCATAGGTATTAACCCTTATATTTAAGAATTAAGAAAGACTTCAAAGCAACAGTATAATTTTTCACCTTAAGGAACTATAAAAAGAAGAACAAACTATCCAGAGATAGCAGAAGAAAAGAAACAATAAATATTAGGGCAGAGATAAACAAAATAATAGTAATTTTTTTAAAAAAAAGAAAACAACAACAAAACCAAAAATTTGCTCTTTAATAAAATTGGCAAACATTTAGCTGAATTGACTGAGAAGAAAAGACAGAAGTACCAAATTACTAAAATGAAAGTGGAAGTATTGTTACTGATCTTAAAAGGGATTATTAAAATGATTACTACAAGTAAGTGTACAATAACAAATTTGCTAACCTAGATGAAATTGAAAAATTCTTAAAAATGCATAAGCTTCCAAAGCTGAATCTTGAGAAATGAAAAACTTGAAAAGACCTATAACTAGTAATAAGGTCGAATAAGTTATTAAAAACTTAATAACAATAAAAAACACCAAAGCTATATGTCTTCACTTGTAAATTCCAGCAAACATTTAAAAAAGAAATAACACTAATATTTCTCAAGTTATCCCACAAAATGAAAAGGAGGGAATGCTTCATAACTCATTCAATTTGGCTGGTGTTACCCGTACTCTGAAACTAGATCCAGGTATTATAGGAAAAGAAAACTATGGAGAAATATCCCTTATGAATATAGATGAAAATACCCTTAACAAAATACTAGCAAATCAGTTTCCAGTGCATTTAGAGGACTATATACTCTGGTGACCAAGTGGAATTTACTCCTAATGTGCAAATATGGTCCAGTACACAAAAATTAATCAACACCACCACATTAACAGAATGAATGGAAAAATCAACATGACTATTTCACTTAATGCATTAAAAATATGTAGAAAAGTCAACATCTTTTCAAGAAAAAACAAATGCAACAAGCTAGAAATAGAGGAAGCTCCCCAAAAGGCCATATATTAAAAACCACAAATTAAATCACACTCAGTGGTGAAAGACTGAAAGATTTACCTGTAACATCAGAAATAAGAATAAGATGCCTGCTTCTGCCATTCAACATAGCACTGAAAGTTCTCACTAGAGCAATTAAGACAAGAAAAATAAGTGAAAAGCATCCAAATTGGAAAGGTAGAAGTAAAACTATCTTTGTTCACAGGTAACAAAATTTATCTGCAGGAAAAACCTAAAGAGTCCACAAGAGTTATTAAAAATAATAAAGTTGCAAGATATAGAATCATTGTGCAAAAGCTGTGTTTCTATACACTACTAATAGGCGATCTGAAAAGGAAATTAAGAAAACAATTGAGGTGTGAATATTAAATGAAGAGTAAGACAGTTTCTTCAGCTGGGAAATGCTGGACAGCTACATGTAAATCAAATACATTTGAAAACTGCCTCACACCACATACAAAAATAAACATGAAAGCTTTTTCTCAGCAAAGGAAATCATTAAAAAAAAAAAATGGAAATACAACCTACTGTTTGGGATAAGATACTGGGTTGGCTATGAAGTTCATTCGTGTTTTCGCATAACTTTCAGACAAACTTTTTGGTCAACTCAATATTTGCAAACTATGCGGCTGATAAGGAGTTAATATACAAACTCATATGACTCACTATTAAAAAAAAAAAAAAAACTCAATCAAAAAAAGAAAAAATGAGCAGATGCTCTAAGTAGACACTCTCCAAAGAAGCATTCAGTTATCCAATAGGTACATGAGAATATGCTCAACGTCACTTATTATTAAAGAAATGTATATCAAAGCCGCAATGAGGTATCATCTCACATCTGTTAGAAAGGCTATCATCAAAAAGACTATAAATAATAAGTGCTGGAGAAGTTGTGGATAAAAGGGAACCCATCTACACTGTTGGTGGAGATGTAAGTTGGCATACCACTATGGAAGACCATATGGAAGTTCCTCAAAAAAGTAAAAATAGACCTACCATATGATCCAACAATCCCACTCCTGAACATATATTCAGAAAAAAATGAAAAACTCTCATTTGAAAATATCCTTGCAACCCAGTGTTCACAGCAGCACTAATTACAATAGCCAATACATGGAAACAACCCAAGTGCCCATCAACAGAAAATTGATTTAATATGTGTATACATATTAAATGCATGTGTATACATATTAAATGTATGTGTATACAATGAAGAATGTTTCTTATTGTTTAGCCTCTCAGTCATGTCTGACTCTTTTGTGATCCCACAGACTATAGCCCACCTGGCTTTTCTGTCCATAGGGTTTTCCAGGCAAGATTACTGGAGTGAGTTGCCATTTCCTCCTCCAGGGGATCTTTCCAATCAAAAGATAAAACCCACATCTCTGCATCACCTGCATTATATGTGAATTCTTAATTACTGAGCCACTGGGGAAACCCACAGTGGAATATTACTTGGTCATAAAAAAAGATGAAATAATGCCATTTGCAGCAACATCAATGGACCTAGAAAATATCATACTAAGTAAAGTAATACAGAGAAAGACAAATATAATATCACTTATATGTAAAATTTCAAAAAACAATACAAATGAGTCTATATACAAAATAGAAACTGGCTCACAGACATACAACACAAGCTGATGGTTACCAAAAGGGAAAGGGGTGGAAGGATAAGCTATGAGTATGATGTTAACAGATCCAAACTATTATACATAAAATAGATAAGCCACAAAGATTTACTGTATAGCACAGGGAACTAGAGTTGATGAATTATAATAATCTGAAAGAAAATATCTAAATATATGCCTGTATATTTACATAACTGAATCACTTTGATGTACACCTGAAACTAACACAATATTTTCTATTGAATATACTTCAGTAAAAATATAATCATATTTATAACAGCATCAAAAAAGAATAATATAATAAATAAGCTTGACCAAGGATATAAAAAACTCGTACACAGAAAACTACAAAGTATGGATGAAAGAAATTTTAAAAGACATTTAAAAATGAAAAAATATCCTGTATTCTTTGGTAAGAAGACTTAATTCAGTTAATATGTCAATACGTCCCAAAGTAATCTACAAATTCAATGTGATCCCTATCAAAATTCCAATGATATTATTTTAAAAATTGGAAAAATCAATTCTAAAATTTATATGGAACTCATGGGACTCTGAACAACCAAAACAATTTTAGAAATGAATAACAAACTTCGAGGCCTCATACTTTCTTATTTCAAATTTTACTTCAAGCCAACAGTAATCAAAACGCTGTGGTAATTGCATAAAGACAGATACGTATAAAGGGAATAGAATAAAAATTTATTACAGAGGTCCAAAATAAAACTCTCATATATATGGTCAAATGATTTTTGACAAGGGTCCCAAGACCATAAATGAAAAAAAGGACAATTTTGTCAACAAATGGTGCTGAGAAAAGAGAATACTCACAAGTGAAAGAATAAAATTGAGCCCTTGTATCACACCATATACAAAAATTAACCCAAAACTGATTTGTAAACAATGACAAAACAGAAAAATTAAGGAAACAATACCATTCACCATTGCAACAAAAAGGATAAAATACTTAAGGAATAAATTTACCTAAAGAAACAAATGACCTATTTATAAAAAAACAAAAAACAACAACAACAAAAAAAAAACTATGAAACACTGATGAAAGAAATCAAAGATGAAACAAATATTGGAGAAATATACCATGTTCGTGGATTGGAAGAATCAATACAGTGAAAATGAGTATACTACCCAAAGCAATCTATAGATTTAACACAATTTCCCTATCAGGCTACCAATGGTATTTTTCACAGAACTAGAGCAAATAATGTCGCAATAGAAACACAAAAAACCTCGATTGCCAAAGCAATCTTGAGAAAGAAGAAAGGAACTAGAGGAATCAACCTTCCTGAGTTCAGACTACACTACAAAGCTACCGTCATCAAGACAGTATGGTACTGGCACAAAGACAGAAATGGAACATAACAGAAAACCCAGAGATAAACCCACACACCTATGGACACCTTATTTTTGACAAAAGAGGCAAAAATACACAATGGAGAAGACAGTCTCTTTAACAAATGGTGCTGGGAAAACTGGTCAACCACATGTAAAAGAATAAAACTAGAATACTTCCTAACAGCATACACAAAAATAAACTCAAAGTGGATTAAGGATCTAAATGTAAGACCAGAAACTAGAAAACTTAAAGGAAAACATAGGACACTCTCTGACATAAATCACAGCAGGATCCTCTATGGCCCACTTCCCAGAGTAACAAAAATAAAAACAAAAATAAACAAATGGGACCTAATTAAACTCAAAAGCTTTTGCACAGTGAAGGAACCTATAAACAAGGTGAAAAGCCAGCCTTCAGAATGGGAGAAAATAAGCAAATGAAACAATTGTCAAAGAATTAATCTCCAAAATATACAATCAGCTCATGCAGTTCAATACTGTAAAACAAATAGCTCCATCAAAAAGTGGGCAAAAGAACTAAACACAGATATCTCCAAAGAAGACATGCAGATGGATAATAAACACATGAAAAGATCCTCAACATCACTCATTATTAGAGAAATGAAAGTCAAAACAATGAGGTATCATCTTATGATGGTCAGAATGGCTACCATCAAAAAGTCTACAAACAATAAATGCTGGAGAGAGTATGGAGAAAAGGGAACCCTCTTACAATGTTGGTTGGTAAGCAAACTGGTACAACCACTATGGATAACAGTGTGGAGATTCCTTAAAAAACTGAGAATAGAACTTCATATGAGCCAGCAATCCTACTTCTGGGCATACACATGGAGGAAACCAGAATTGAAAGAGACACATGTACCCCAATGTTCATTGCAGCACTGTTTACAGTAGCTAGGACATGGAAGCAACCTAAATGTCCATTGGCAGATGAATGGATAAGGAAGTCGTGGTACATATACACATGGAATATTACTCAGCTATAAAAAGGAATGCATTTAAGTCAGTTCTAATGAGGTGGATGAAACTGGAGCCTATTATACAGAGTGAAGTAAGTCAGAAACACCAGTACTCTATATTAGCACATATATATATATATATATATATGGAATTTAGAAAGATAGTAATGACAATCCTATATGCAAGGCAACAAAAGAGACACAGATGTAAAGAACAGACTTTTGGACTATGTGGGAGAAGGTGAGGGTGGGATGATTTGAGAGAATAGCGCTGAAACATGTTTATTACCATATGTAAAATTGATGACCAATGCAAGTTCAATGCATGAAGCAGGGCATTCAAAGCCAGTTCTCTGGATAACCCAGAGGGATGGGGTGGAGGAGGAGGTAGGAGGCGCTTCAGGATGGGGGACACATGTGCACCCATGGCTGATTCATGATGATGTGTAGCAAAAAACATCACAATATTGTAAAGTAATTATCCTCCAGTTAAAAAAAATATCATTTTTTTAAAAAAAGCTTAAATATAAAAGCTAGAGCTATGAAATTTTTAGAAGAAACAAGAGGAAAATCTTTATGATGCTGGATTTTGTAATAATTTTCTTTGTATAATACTAAAAACATAGACAGCCAAAAACAATTGCACTTCATCAAAATTAAACATTTTGTACATCAAAAGACACTAAAAGAAAGTGAAAAAGAACTTCACAGAATAGGAGAAAGTATTTGAAATCATATATCTGATAAGACATTAATATCCAGAACACATAGCAAACATATTCAATAAACACACAATAAAGCAATTCAATGCAATTTTACAAGGCAGTGTCAGATATTAGCTTGTATCTGGAAACATAAAACGAATGATAGTGAAAAAATTAGCAAACTCTAATAAAGTCTGAAGTTCAACCAATATTAATCCCTTAGTTTTTATAACACTCCTATGGTTATGTATGGAGAAGGAAATGGCAACCCACTCCAGTATTCTTGCCTGGAGAATCCCAGAGACAGAGGAGCCTGGCGGGCTGCTGTCTGTGTGGTCACACAGAGTTGGACATGACTGAAGTGACTTAGCAGCAGTAGCAGCAGCATGGTTATGTAAGATGTCAACATTAGGGGAAACTTGACGAGGGATATGTAGGAGCTCACTGTACAATTTCTGTAAATCTAAAACTTTTTTAAAAATAAAAAAGTTAAAAATAAACCATATGCTTTAGAAGAATACCACTTGGATTGGATTCTAACTCTGCTTCTTACTATTTTGTAATGATATAAAATTAGCCTAATCCTTCTGAGCTTCTGCTGTCTTAGCTTTGAATGCGGATAACAATAATATTTTGCATATTTGTTTAGATGAATAAGTGGGATAGTACTCATAAACACACATGTAGTATTCAAACCTTAGCTATCATTAAATACTATGATTTTTGTTCTGCAGAAATTTTAATATACTGTTTTCATCTATAGTTGCTGAGTTTTGTTTTACTTAGACATTCCCCACACTAAAACTATAAAAAGTTTGCCTATTTTATTTTTACCCTGAGGCTTTTATAGTTATTTTTTTATGTTTAAATTTTTGGTCCACATGGGATTTATTTAAATGTAAGAAGTGAGTTTAAAGTCCACTTTGTTTCCTTTACAGATGGCCAGGCATTTGTTGCAACAGCACTTTATGAATAATCCATCATCTTTTCATGAACCAATCTTCATATGTAGCAGCACACTAGGATACAAAAATCTTCCAGCTACTTCTGCTTGCCCTCTACACCTACGACCTCAGTTTAACAAAACTGGCATATATTGAATGTATATAGTGTTGAAAAGCAGATGTGATCAGAGCACAGAATCTCATAAGTGGTGTCATAACCAACAACTGATCCATAAGTACACAGTTTCTGTAGAAAAATGTTTCTATGGTAAATATAATTTCTATGGTAAATATGAAATATTTCTTTTGAGAATGCCAGTGAATTTCCAATCCATACCACATCTGACAGCCTCTTCTCATCCCTCATCATAATTGCCAATCTTTTCGTTAAATTTTCTTCTTTGGATGGATGCTTTTTGCTATAATCCAGAGGAGTAGATGAGATCTGAAATACACTCTGACTCTTTCCTACTACTTTCTCATTGCTTCCTTCTTCTCTTTATCTCCTGCTCTAAATTTTTCTTTTGAACTTCCATCCAAATTTAGTGCACTTCAAAGTTTGTCTTTATTTCTCTTAATTTTTCCTGTTCTCCTTGAATATTTCATATATATACCTCCAAGCCAGATTTCCTGAATTGTCAAGTTCATAAGAGGCAGAACATCAGTTCAGTTCAATTCAGCCACTCAGTTGTGTCCAAATCTCTGCAATCCCACAGACTGTAGGACACCAGGCTTCCTTGTCCATCACCAACTCCGGGAGCTTGCACAAACTAATGTCCATTGGGTCAGTGATGCCATCCAACCATGCCATCCTGTGTTGTCCACTTCTCCTGTCTTCCATCTTTCGCAGCATCAGGGTCTTTTCTAATAAGTTGGTTCTTTGCATCAGGTGGCCACAGTATTTCAACTCCAACATCAGTCCTTCCAAACAAAATTCAGGACTGATTAACTTCAGGATTGACTGGTTTGATCTCCTTGCAGTCCATGGGACTTTCAAGAGTCTTCTCCAAAACCATAGTACAAAAGCATCAATTATTCAGCACCCAACTTTCTTTACAGTCCAACTCTCACATCCATACATGACTACTGGAAAAACCATAGCACTGACCGGATGGACATTTGTCAGCAAAGTAATGTCTCTGTTTTTAATATGCTGTCTAGGGTTGTCATAGATTTCCTTCCACGAAGCACATCTTTTGATTTCATGGCTGCAGTCACCATCTGCGGTGATTTTGGAGCCCAAGAAAATAAAGTATCTCACTGTTTCCATTGTTTCCCCATCTAATTTGCCATGAAGTGATGGGACCGGAGGCCATGATCTTCGTGTTTTGAATGCTGAGTTTTAAGTCCGCTTTTTCACTCTCCTCTTTCATTTTCATCAAGAGGCTCTTAGTTGTTTTTCACTTTGTGCCGTAAGGGTGGTGTCATTTGTGTATCTGAGGTTATTGATATTTCCCTGGTAATCTTGATTTTAGCTTGTGCTTCATCCTGCCAAACATTTCACATGATGTACTCTGCACATAAGTTAAATAAGTAGAGTGATAATTTACAGCCTTGACATACTCCTTTCCCAATGTGGAACTAGTGCATTATTCCATGTATGGTTCTAACTGTTTCTTTTTGACCTGAATACAGATTTCTCAGGAGGCAGGTAAGGTGGTCTGATATTCCCATCTCTTTAAGAATGTTCCACAGTTTGTTGTGATCCGTACAATCAAAGGCTTTGGTATAATCAATAAAGCAGAAGTAGACGTTTTTCTGGAACTCTCTTGCTTTTTCAATGATAAAATAGATGTTTGCAATTTGATCCCTGGTTCCTCTGCCTTTTCTAAATCCAGCTGGAACATCCAGAAGGTCATGGTTCACTTACTGTTGAAGCCTGTCTTGGGAAATTTTGAGCATTACTTTGCTAGCATGTGAGTTGTGTGCAATTTTGTGGTAGTTTGAACATCTTTGGCATTGTCTTTCTTTGGGACTGGAATGAAAACTAACCTTTTCCAGTCCTATGGCCACCTCAGCACTTTCCAAATGTGCTGGCATATTGAGTGCAGCACTTTCACAACATCATCTTTTAAGACTTGAGATAGTTCAACTGGAATACCAAAACCTCCACCAGCTCTGTTTGTAGTGATGCTTCCTAAGTCCCACTTGACTTTGTGTTCCAGGATGTCTGGCTCTAGGTGAGTGATCACACCATCATGGTTATCTGGGTCATGAAGATGTTTTTTGTAAAGTTCTGCTGTGTATTCTTGCCACCTCTTCTTAATATCTTCTGCTTCTGTTAGGTCCATACCGTTTCTCTCCTTTATTGTGTCCTTCTTTGCATGAAATATTCCCTCGGTATCTCTAATTTTCTTGAAGAGATCTCTAGTCTTTCCCATTCTATTGTTTTCCTCTATTTCTTTGCAAGAAGGCTTTCTTACCTTTCCTCGCTATTCTTTGGAACTCTGCATTCAGATAGGGATATCTTTCCTTTTCTCCTTTGCCTTTAGCTTTTCTTCTATTCTCAGATATTTGTCAAAGTAGGCAATGGCAACCCACTCCAGTATTCTTGCCTGGAGAATCCCAGGGATGGGGGAGCCTTGTGGGCTGCCGTCTATGGGGTAAAGTCGGACATGACTGAAGCAACTTAGCAGCAGCAGCAGCAGGTATTTGTAAGGTCTCATCAGACAACAATTTTGCCTTTTTTATTTCTTTTTCTTGTGGATGGTCTTGATCACTGCCTTCTGCACAATGTCACGAACCTCTGTCCATAATTCTTCAGGCACTCTATCAGACCTAATCCCTTGAATCTATTTGTTGTTTCCACTGAATAATAGTGAGGTATTTGATTTAGGTCATACCTGAATGGACTAGTGGTTTTCCCTACTTTCTTCCATTTAGGTCTGAATTCTGCAATAAAGTGTTCATGATCTGAGCCACAGTCAGCTCCCAGTCTTGTTTTTCCTGACTATATAGAGCTTCTCCATATTCGGCAGCATAGAATATAATCAATCTGATTTCAGTATTGACGATTTGGTTATGTTCATGTATAGAGTCTTCTCTTGTGTTGTTGGAAGTGTGTGTTTTCTATGACCAGTGCATTTTTGTGACAAAACTCTGTTAGCCTTTGTCCTGTTTCATTTTGTACTCCAAAGTTGAACCTGCCTGTTACTCAAGGTATCTCTTGGATTCCTACTTTTGCATTCCAGTCCCCTCAAAATTCTCCAAGCCAGGCTTCAGCAATATGTGAACCATGAAATTCCTGATTTTCAAGCTGGTTTTAGAAAAGGCAGAGGAACCAGAGATCAAATTGCCAACATCCACTGGATCATCATAAAAGCAAGAGAGTTCCAGAAAAACATCTATTTCTGCTTTATTGACTATGCCAAAGCCATTGACTGTGTGGATCACAATAAACTGTGGAAAATTCTGAAAGACATGGGAATACCAGACCACCTGATCTGCCTCTTGAGAAATGTGTATGCAGGTCAGGAAGCAACAGTTAGAACTGGACATGGAACAACAGACTGGTTCCAAATAGGGAAGGGAGTGTGTCAAGGCTGTATATTGTCAACCTGCTTATTTAACTTATATACAGAATATATCATGAGAAACGCTGGACTGGAAGAAGCACAAGCTGGAATCAAGAGTGCTGGGAGAAATATCAATAACCTCAGATATGCAGATGACACCACCCTTATGGCAGAAAGTGAAGAGGAACTAAAAAGCCTCTTGATGAAAGTGAAAGTGGAGAGTGAAAAAGTTGGCTTAAAGCTCAACATTCAGAAAATGAAGGTCATGGCATCCGGTCCCATGACTTCATGGGAAATAGATGGGGAAACAGTGGAAACAGTGTCAGACTTTATTTTTCTGGGCTCCAAAATCACTGCAGATGGTGACTGCAGCCATGAAATTAAAAGACGCTTACTCCTTGGAAGGAAAGTTATGTCCAATCTAGATAGCATATTCAAAAGCAGAGACATTACTTTGCCAACAAAGGTCCATCTAGTCAAGGCTATGGTTTTTCCAGTAGTCATGTATGGATGTGAGAGTTGGACTGTGAAGAAGGCTGAGTGCCGAAGAATTGATGCCTTTGAACTGTGATGTTGGAGAAGACTCTTGAGAGTCCCTTGGACTGCAAGGAAATCCAACCAGTCCATTCTGAAGGAGATCAGCCCTGGGATTTCTTTGGAAGGAAGGATGGTAAAGCTGAAACTCCAGTACTTTGGGCACCTCATGCGAAGAGTTGAGTCATTGGAAAAGACTCTGATGCTGGGAGGGATTGGGGGCATGAGGAGAAGGGGACGACAGAGGATGAGATGGCTGGATGACATCACTGACTCGATGGACATGAGTCTGGGTGAACTCCGGGAGTTGGTGATGGACAGGGAGGCCTGGCGTGCTGTGACTCATGGGGTCTCAAAGAGTTGCATACGACTGAGCGACTGAACTGAACTGATGATGATAAGGACATCTTTTTTTCCGTGTTAGTTCTAGAAGGTCTTATAGGTCTTCATAGAGCCATTCAACTTCAACGTCTTTTGCATTTGTGCTTGGGGCATATAGTTGGATTGCTGTGATATTGAATGGTTTATCTTGGAAATGAACCTAGAGCATTCTGTCTTTTTTGAGATTGTACCCAAGTATTGCATTTTGGACTTTTTTTTTTTTTTTTTTTTTTTTATAACTATGAGGGCTATTCCATTTCTTCAAAGGGATTCTTGCCTTCAGTAGTAGATATAATGATCATCTGAATTAAATTCGCACATTCAAGTCCATTTTAGTTCACTGATTCCTAAAATGTCCATGTTCTTGCTATCTTGATAGCAATGAAATGCAATAAAATGTGCATGTTCTTGCTAAAATGTCTTACACTCTCCTGTTTGACCACTTCCAATTTACCTTGATTCATGGAACTAACATTCCAGGTTCATATGCAATATTGTTCTTTACAGCATCAGACTTTACTTCCATCACCAGTCACATCCACAATTGGATATTGTTTTCATTTTGATGCCATCTCTTCATTCTTTCTGGTGTTATATCTCCACCAATCTCCAGTACCATATTGGGCACCTACCGACCTGGGGAATTCATCTCTCAGTGTCAGATCTTTTTGCCTGCTCTAGTGATAAAGGCAGAACCTGCTTTCATTGTAAAGCAAATGAGGAAAGCAAGATAGGGTAAAATGCTAAATAAGGATATTTGTTCTGCTTTACACCAGTGGTAGCATCTTGACTTAAGGTGAGCCTTTATGCTCACATGAGTCAGCTATTAGCTGCTGGCTTCTCTGTATTGTAGATAGGTCTCCTGGGGGTAAAAATGGCTCCTGCTCAGCAGAGGACAATTCTCTGTAGAAGAAATAGTCATGAGTCTTCAGCTGCTGTCTTTTAGCAGTAACAGCAACTGTGGTATATTGGTGCACTGGTGAAGGAGATCTAGGGGTGGCAAAATGACTAACCCTGGGTGACAACTTGCATTGCCTGGTTACACTTACTTCATTTAGTTTTCAGTAACAAGGTGCAGCTTCTTTAGGACTCTAATTCATCACAATCTCTTAAAAACTTCTAAAAGTTAATGACGTGAATTACTGATCCCACTGGTATAGACGGTCCTGAGACTATAACTGATGCTTATTATCTCCCTCTTTCACTACACATATTAGATTTCCCTCCATCTTGCCTAGTACTTCTGCTAGTTTATGTGGCTGGCCTAGTGGGATGACCCAGATCCTCTATTCTCATAGTCCAGGTCCAAAGATCTGGTTCTTTCCAGATCATAGTTACTGTACTTTTCCATTAACAGGTGTAAAAAAATATCCCAGTAGAACTCTGAAGTCTTAACCGTATTCCTCCATTCCTCAGTATGCAGCAGCAACAGTTCCCCTTCTTCATGCTAATCATATTCAACTACTCTTGTTTAGTGGTCTTCTAACACAATGATCCCAAAGTAACTGGTTGTAGCTATGTCTTTAAGTTTTATTGGCCTCTCACTATATCCCTGAAGAATGTGAACCCTCAATGGACTCTAGGTCTTCTAGGGACACAAAGTTACGGGGATAAAAACAACAAAGTTTCTCTGAGTCACTGGAAATCATGGCCAATGGAACCACTTTTATTTCAATTCCTTGATTATTGGATTCGTGAACTGGAGACACATTACCATACAATGGTCTAAGAATTAAGGTGTATACCATATTCTGAAAGAGAACATCAGATTCTCATTGCTGTACCTTTAAAAAGTCTTTCTAGATATTGTGTTAAGTGGAAGGACCAGCAATTTCCTTGGCTACATGCTCACTCCATACCATAACTCCTTTGCTGTAAAATGATTCCTTGAGCTGAGGCAATGTTAAATAGCATATCACTATAGACATTTTATGAGGCATCAGATAGTAACATTGGTCTGAGGCCCTCCAGCAGGAAGGTAAACTCATACCCAAAATGTGTGTCAGTCTAAATCAAAATGAAACATCTTCCTTTCTAAGGCAGAAGTTGACTTTAAGTTGTTATATGGTCCCCTTAAGGTATGGTACTGTATCAAGGAGGTCAGCTTCTGTTACTGGAAGGCCAGAATACTATATAACAGTAGAATGTAGGTCAGCCTTAGTGAGAAGAGGCCCATGCAAGGCTTCTCTATCTCCCACTTTACCCAGTTCATTTGCGAACCTATTGTGCAAACAAAGGAAATTCTGGGGACAGATGCTTGTTGACATCTACTGTATATATCGTCCTGTTCACTTGGTTATTTAGAGGTCTTCTGCAGGAAATGTTTTCTGGTGAACATTAACATACAATACAAAGATCCTCATAGATTTTGTCCACTCCTATAGGTCACTATATCTTTCTTCCCCAGATCTTTTTGTCTCTGAACTTCCTATATTGCTCCTCTACCAGGATTCTGATCAGCCAACCAAGCCATTCATCACAGTCAAAGAGTTTAAGTATATTTGTCCTAGGCCACTTCTCTTTCCACACAAAGTGGATGATCAAATACATTGCTCAACATTCCATCCACTGGGGTAATGTCCCTTCCACTGTCTGTTATGATCACCCCTTGGTAAGACCACAAGGCTGCAGCTGTCCATTTTTACCCTGGAGCACTATACATAGGCCTACTCCTCTCTCCTTTAGTCAATCTGGTCCATCATATCTCTTAATAATCCCTTGAAACTATGCTTCCTCATAATCATTGCCATTTCTTTAGTTAAAGCCCTCATATTCCTTACTTGGGCTATTAAATAAGGTCTTAATATGATCTCTATCTTGTCTTTCTCTTCTAATTTGAACTCCAGTTTCTTAAAAAACAAAACAGCAAATATGATCATATTATTTCATCAACTGAAATCACTTGATAACTCCTCATTACATATTGAATTAAATCTAAGCATGTTCAGTTCAGTTCAGTAGCTCAGTCATGTCCAACTCTTTGTGACCCAATGGACTGCAGCATGCCTGGCCTCCCTGTCCATCACCAACTCCCAGAATTTACTCAAACTCATGTCCATTGAGTCGGTGATGACATCCAATCATCTCATCCTCTGTTGTCTCCTTCTCCTCCCACCTTCTATCTTTCCCAGCATCAGAGTTTTTTCAAAAGAGTGAGTTCTTCTCATCAGGTGGCCAAAGTATTGGAATTTGAGCTTCAGTATCAGTCCTTCCAAACATGTTAGGGCAATATATAAGATCCTTCACATTCTGTATAACACTCTCCTTATTTAACTGCAACTAAACATGGGTTCTACAAAGGACAGAAATCATATGGACCTAACAGAAGCAGAAGATATTAACAAGAGGTGGCAAGAATACACAGAAGAACTGTACAAAAAAACATCTTCATGACCCAGATAACCACGATGGTGTGATCACTCACTTAGAGCCAGACATCCTGGAATGTGAAGTCAAGTGGGCCATGAAAAGCATCACTACGAACAAAGCTAGTGGAGGTGATGGAATTCCAGCTGAGCTATTTCAAATCCTGAAAGATGATGCTGTGAAAGTGCTGCACTCAATATGCCAGCAAACTTGGAAAACTCAGCAGTGGCCACAGGACTGGAAAAGGTCAGTTTTCATTCCAATCCCAAAGAAAGGCAATGCCAAAGAATGCTCAAACTACCACACAATTGCACTCATCTCACACACTAGTAAAGTAATGCTCAAAATTCTCCAAGCCAGGCTTCAGCAATACATGAACCATGAACTTCCAGACATTGAAGCTGGTTTTAGAAAAAACAGAGGAACCAGTGATCAAATTGCCAACATCCTCTGGATCATCAAAAAATCAAGAGAATTCCATAAAAAAAAAAAAAAAAAAAGCCTTTGACTGTGTGGATCACAATAAACTGTGGAAAATTCTGAAAGAGATGGGAACACCAGACCACCTGACCTGCCTTTTGAGAAACCTATATGCAGGTCAGAAAGCAACAGTTAGAACTGGACATGGAACAACAGACTGGTTCCAAATAGGAAAAGGAGTATGTCACGGCTGTATATTGTCACTCTGCTCATTTAACTTATATGCAGAGTACATCATGAGAAAGGCTGGGCTGGAAGAAGCACAAGTTGGAATCAAGATTGTTGGGATAAATATCAATAACCTCAGATATGCAGATAGCACCGCCCTTACAGCAAAAACTGAAGAAGAACTAAAAAGCCTCTTGATGAAAGCGAAAGAGGAGAGTGAAAAAGTTGGCTTAAAGCTCAACATTCAAAAAACTAAGATAATAGGATTTAATCCCATCACTTCATGACAAATAGATGGGGAAACAGTGAAAACATTGGCTGACTTTATTTTTGGGGGCTCCAAAATCACTGCAGATGGTGATTGCAGCAAAGAAATTAAAAGACGCTTACTCCTCGGAAGGAAAGTCATGACCAACCTACATAGCATATTCAAAAGCAGAGACATTACTTTGCCAACAAAGGTCCATCTAGTCAAGGCTATGATTTTTCCAGTAGTCATGTATGAATGTGAGAGTTGGACTGTGATGAAAGCTGAGTGCCAAAGAATTGATGCTTTTGAACTGTGGTGTTGAAGAAGACTCTTGAGAGTCCCTGGGACTGCAAGGAGATCCAACCAGTCCATCTTAAAGGAAACCAGTACTGGGTGTTCAGTGGAAGGACTAATGCTGAGGCTGAAACTCCAATACTTTGGCCACCTCTTGTGAAGAGTTGACTTATTGGAAAAGGCCCTGATGCTGGGAGGGATTGGGGGCATGAGGAGAAGGGGATGACAGAGGATGAGATGGCTGGATGGCATCACCAACTTGATGCATATGAGATTGGGTGAACTCCAGAAGTTGGTGATGGATAGGGAGGCCTGGTGTGCTGCGATTCATGGGGTCTCAAAGAGTCGGATATGACTGAGTGACTGAATTGAACTGAATTGATTATTCAAATGCACATGATGTCATAATTACAATTGATTTGTTGTTACCCAATTAGGCTACACACTTTAATACATTCAAGTTTTCTCATGTGTTGATAATGCCCTTTATTGCCTAGTTCCTTAGAAAATGTCTATAATTTCAAGACACAATTCTGAAGTTACTCTGTTGAAGATGTCATTTTTTATTATTTACCTGTTTATACCTCTTATGTTGCATAGTATATATTTTTATATAATTAAACCCTACTAGTCTGTGAGCTTCTGGAGGCTAAGAACAATACCTTCAATATAACTGTGTCCTCGTCACCTAACAAAATCTAGCCTTTACTGAAGTTAATCAGTTGTATGGTTATACTATCCCCCAGGAGAAGGCAATGGCAACCCACTCCAGTACTCTTGCCTGGAAAATCCCATGGACGGAGGAACCTTGTGGGCTGCAGTCCATGGGGTCGCACAGAGTCGGACACAGCTTAAGCGACTTAGCAGCAGCAGCTTAGCAGCATGAAGGTGAAGCCTAGAATCATCAGGCGATGAAATCACTGGGTCCTAGGGTGAAATTATAATGGATTATGGAGACTTTAATCAGAAATTCAAGTTCAAATGTCTTCAGGGATCAAGAAGGTCGCAGAATGGTGTGAACCAGCTATAAGTAATGATCAGAGAAAAATGAGGCCAGGAACAAATTTATGAGAATATCTGTCCTGCCTAATAGTAATTTCAAAACTAGTTAAAGCAAACATAAGCACACCATATTGATCAATTAAAGCACAGCCATAGCCCTGATGTCTCTTGAGATCCTCAAATATGAGATCCCCAGTCTATAAACTGCTAAGACATTTTTATGTGCAGTTATGGGCAAGTGTCATTTGAAAAGACCCTGATGCTGGGAAAGTTTGAAGAAAAAAGAGGAAAGGGGAGGCAGATGATGAGATGGTTAGATAACTTTACTGACTCAATTGAAATGAACTTGAGCAAATTCCAGGAGATAGTTAAAGAGGAGTCTGGTGTGCTGCAGTCTGTGGGGTCACAAAGAGTTGGATAAACTTAGTGTCTGAACAATACCAAATGGGCAAATGTGTGAGTTCACATGCTCTGAAAGATTTTCTATCAAATTCCAATCAGCTTATGTGACCTGAAATTACATGATTCATACCCGTGCTTCATTCACATGAGAAACAGAGCCATAGAACATTATAATCACTTTATTTCAAGTGGTTATTGGTTTTCAGCTGGAAGAGAACTTGAATTTCATGGGATTTGGCATGCTTACAAGACTTTCTCTAGGGTAGCATGAAACAAATAATGAGTCTTGAAGTCAAATAACATGCATTTTCATCCAGGAATCAGATTCTTACTAGATATCTTTAACAAACTGCATAACTTTGCTGAGCATCAATGCTGTTTCTGTAAAGTGGGAATATTAATATCGACTTCACAGTGTTGCTGAAAAAATTACATGAAAGCCACAACTTTAAAATCAGCAGTGTCTGGTATGTGGAAGGTGTTAGATAAATTTTGTTTAAGTCTGAATATGGACCTTATTTATTTACACGCCCAATCTGAAAACAAGCCCACAATACATGATTCTTCTGCCAAAAAGACTCAGTAAATGTGACAGTATATACAAAATCCTTGGAGATCCTTAGAGAATGTTTGGAACTAAATACTAAGATTGATACTCGAGAAAATATTGCAGAATGCATCTCTATCGGACAGTGTTGAAATCCAAAGGCTTTTTCACATCCGGACATCTTCCAGGATATCTTCATTTCCCTGGCTGTTATCAGAGGAATCAGGATATTCAATATCATTTCTGACATCCACTACTGATTGGTGGACTTGGGTGGATAGCCAGCATTCACCAGCAGAAACTGCAGTTTCCCCTCAGCCTTCTCTTCTGAGAACCAACACAAGCTTTCCTGAATCCAACACTGAATCACTTCTAAGGTAATTTGCTTAGCATAAGTAGGCAATTGTCATCCACTGTGCTCAGCTTGAGTTCACCTTTCTAACCTTCAAACGTTAAAACTCACCCCCGCAGAAAATGATTCCACACACCTAATCAGAATCCTTGCTTCCTGTTCTGAGATGTGCTCTTTCGCCTCATCATGCCTATTCTTTTCAGTAGACATTGACCTCAAGAGTAATTGGATTCCAATAATACTTCCATTTATTATTCCTCTTTTAAAAAGAAAAGGGACTCCAAAATGATTTCAAAAGAACAGTCCTAAACATTTACAAGAGAGAAATTTCTTTTAATAAAAGCATTTAAATCTTCTCTGTAATGGGATATTTTTTAAATATAACTTCAACAAGGTGAAAGGATGACACAGTTTTTTACATTTGTTAAATAATTCTCATTTTTATTTCTATGAGTTCAAAACAAGACAATAAGGTTTAAGCTCTAAAAGAAAGGAGTATGTAAAGGTATAAGGAAAAATTTTCTGGGAAAAAATGACTGAAAGAGATCTCCCTTTTCTAGAAGGTTTTTTAAATGTAGCAATATTTATTCAAACACTTATTAAACATGTACCAGTCATTCTAATCAATGAAACATGGAATGTAAATGACATGTAAGATGAAAGCCTTGCTTTTAATAAACTTGTCATCATGTTGGCAGTAGACAATCTAATGTGCATGAAATTAAAAGAAGGTTAAGCAATTTAAAAAAATTTTGTGTTGATTAAAAGTATAAATGGGAGATTATAGAGGAGAAAGAAGTCTGTGGAGTAGATTAGCTGAAGGAAGATTTATTGAACTTTCCCTCAGAGACAGAGATTTCAATGAGTGGAAGGGAGACAAGAGAATTACAGCTGAGGAGAACAACATGTGCAAATATCCAGATAAGATACAGATGAGACGGTCAGTATGTCAGGAGCAGAGAACATCTTTGGACAGGGAGTGGGCAGTGATAGGTCCTAAGGGAGAGGTATCAGATTCAGTTCAGTTCAGTCGCTCAGTCGTGTCCGACTCTGCGACCCCATGAATCACAGCACGCCAGGCCTCCCTGTCCATCACCAACTACTGGAGTTCACCCAGACTCACGTCCATTGAGTCAGTGATGCCATCCGACCATCTCATCCTCTGTCATCCCCTTCTCCTCCTGCCCCCAATCCCTCCCAGCATCAGAGTCTTTTCCAATGAGTCAACTCTTCACATGAAGTGGCCAAAGTACTGGAGTTTCAGCTTTAGCATTGTTCCTTCCAAAGAAATCCCAGGGCTGATCTCCTTCAGAATGGACTGGTTGGATCTCCTTGCAGTCCAAGGGACTCTCAAGAGTCTTCTAAAACACCACACTTCAAAAGCATCAATTCTTTGGTGCTCAGCCTTCTTTACAGTCCAACTCTCACATCCATACATGACCCCTGGAAAAACCATAGCCTTGACTAGATGAACCTTTGTTGGCAAAGTAATATCTCTGCTTTTGAATATGCTATCTAGGTTGGTCATAACTTTCCTTCCAAGGAGTAAGCGTCTTTGAATTTCATGGCTGCAGTCACCATCTGCAGTGATTTTGGAGCCCCCCAAAATAAAGTCTGACACTGTTTCCACTGTTTCCCCATCTATTTCCCATGAAGTGATGGGACCAGATGCCATGATCTTCGTTTTCTGAATGTTGAGCTTTAAGCCAACGTTTTCACTCTCCACTTTCACTTTCATCAAGAGGCTTTTTAGTTCTTCTTCACTTTCTGCCATAAGGGTGGTGTCATCTACATATCTGAGATTATTGATATTTCTCCCGGCAATCTTGATTCCAGCTTGTGCTTCTTCCAGTCCAGTGTTTCTCATGATGTACTCTGCATAGAAGTTAAATAAGCAGGGTGACAATATACAGCCTTGACGTACTCCTTTTCCTATTTGGAACCAGTCTGTTGTTCCATGTCCAATTCTAACTGTTGCTTTCTGACCTGCATACACATTTCTCAAGAGGCAGATCAGGTGGTCTGGTATTCCCATCTCTTGAAGAATTTTCCACAGCATCAGATTAGAGAGAGCTATAGAAATTGGACTGAAGTATATAAACAGAGAAAAATATAGCATTCAATTTTTAGCTATTGAGTAAAGGAATAATGAACATGGAGAGTTGAAATCACTGACGGGTTTTCAGGAAGACATCTGTGTGTATTTATATACACTAGAAGGGAAAAAGAGAAAGACTGGAGCCAGAGCCAGGGATGAGTAGTAAAAAGGCTGATGGTATAATTCAGGCATTAAGTGGGAGGGTCAGCACAAGAGGAAAATGGGGAAATTTTGGAAGATTTTTAAAGAGAAGAAATAAACTTGTACAGAGAATTTAGAGGAAAGAATGGAAAGGAAAGATCCAAGAGTTTCTGAACTTCCAATGATTTCCAAGAGTTTTGAGCTTGGGAAGAGAAGAATGATGATGGAAGGAAATGAAGATGTCAAGCATGACTTTTAGCTTTCTGGTTTAAGGCACTGGATGAATATATTATTAGAAGACAGAGACTAAAAAGTAAATTGACCAGGATTGAAAAGCTAAGTTACACTCAATTTTGACATGGTGAATTTGAGATATCTTTGGAACATCCAAGTGGAAATGTTGATTAGGTGGTTAGAAATGAAGTTAAGTATTCAGATGAGACGTAAGAGTAGGATAGCAATTCTCAACTAGGAGTGGCTGCCCATCCCCCCCCCACCCCCCTGCCCCCCCCCCCCACCAATTGAAAATATTTACAAAAATTATGGTTATTACAGTTGGCGATAGAGATCTTGCTACTGGTAAGTAGAGGCCACGGATGCTCCTAAATATCCTACAACGCATAAGACAGCCCCCCCACCCCACCCCACTGTAACAGAATGATCATATATCAATGCCAAGGCTTCGAAATACTGGGGCAGTTTTGGGAAACATCAGCATGTACACAGAACTTAAAGCTGTGTGCATAGTGAAACTAAAGGGTGAGAAAAAACTTACGTTGGAGTCTTGAGAAATTTTGAATGGCCAGATGGAAGAAGATGAGCCTGCAAAAAAAAAAAGACCTAAAATAAGGAGATGCCAGAGAAACAAAAGGAAAACCAGTAGGTGGGGGTCACAGCAACCATGTTAAGAATTGTTTCTGAAGGAGGGAGATATTCATCCAGAAAAAAATGAAAACATAGCCATTTGATTTAGAAAAACGACAATAGCTAGTAGCCTTAGGGAAAGCAGTTTCTCTGACGTGTAAGTGATAAATCCTAAATTTAAGTGAATGGTGGAGAAAGGAAATGGAGCTCCTTTGGCTTATGATGAGACTAGAGATTAGGGGAAGAGGGGTTAAAAGATTTGTTTGTTGTTCACATCATTTTTTTTTCTTTTTCTTTTTCATATTTTTTTAATTTAAATTTATTTATTTTAATTGGAGGCTGATTACTTTGTAATATTCTATTGGTTTTGCCATACATCATTATGAATCCACCATAGGTGTACAAATGTTCCCCATCCTGAACTCCCCTCTTACCTCCTTCCCTGTACCATCCCTCTGGGTCATCCCAGTGCACCAGCCCCAAGCATCCTGCATCCTGCATCGAGCCTGGACTGGTGATTCATTTCTTATATGATATTATACATATTTCAATGCCATTCTCCCAAATCATCCCACCCTCTCCCTCTCCCACAGAGTCCAAAAGACTGTTCTATACATCTGTGTCTCTTTTGCTGTCTCGCATACAGGGTTATGATTACCATCTTTCTAAATTCCATATATATGCATTAGTATACTGTATTGGTGATTTTCTTTCTGGCTTACTTCACTCTGTATAATCAACTCCAGTTTCATCCACCCTTTAGAACTGGTTCAAATGTATTCTTTTTAATGGCTGAGTAATACTCCATTGTATTCATCTGCTGATGGACATCTAGGTTGCTTCCATGTCCTGGCTATTATAAACAGTGCTGTGATGAACATTGGGGTACATGTGTCTCTTTCAATTCTGGTTTCCTCAGTGTGTATGCCCAGCAGTGTGATTGCTGGGTCATAAGGCAGTTCTATTTCCAGTTTTTTAAGGATTCTCCACACTGTTCTCCATAGAGGCTGTACTAGTTTCCATTCCCACCAACAGTATAAGAGGGTTCCCTTTTCTCCACACCCTCTCCAGCATTTATTGCTTGTAGACTTCTGGATCGCAGCCATTCTGACTGGCATGAAATAGCAGCCATTCACACTGGCGTGTGGTTTTGATTTGCATTTCTCTGATAATGAGTGATGTTGAGCATCTTTTCATGTGTTTGTTAGCCATCTGTATGTTTTCTTTGGAGTAATGTCTGTTTAGTTCTTTGGCTCATTTTTTGATTGGGTCGTTTATTTTTCTGGAATTGAGCTGCAGGCTCTACTACAAAGCCACAGTCATCAAGACAGTATGGTACTGGCACAAAGACAGAAATATAGATCAATGGAACAAAATAGAAAGCCCAGAGATAAATCATGCACCTATGGATACCTTATCTTTGACAAAAGAGGCAAGAATATACAATGGAGAAAAGACAATCTCTTTAACAAGTGGTGCTGGGAAAACTGGCCAACCACTTGTAAAAGAATGAAACTAGAACACTTTCTAACACCATACACAAAAATAAACTCAAAATGGATTAAAGATCTAAATGTAAGACCAGAAACTATAAAACTCCTAGAGGAGACCATAGGCAAAGCACTCTCTGACATAAATCATAGCAGGATCCTCTATGACCCACCTCCCAGAATACTGGAAATAAAAGCAAAAATAAACAAATGGTACCTAATTAAAATTAAAAGCTTCTGCACAACAAAGGAAAATATAAGCAAGGTGAAAAGACAGCCTTCAGAATGGGAGAAAATAATAGCAAATGAAGCAACACACCACCTCTTTTAAGATTGGAGAGTTATGCTTAAATAAAGACTAAAAGATCTGGTTAGAAATAAAAGTTTTAATATAGAGAAGAAAGAAGAGTTTTTCAAGAAAGGGTAATACAATGTTAGTAAGTCATGAAATCACTTTAGTGATTTGCAAAGTTGCATTTTTTGAAAACATGAAATATAACAGAATAGGATATGTTACAACAGAGACTATCCCACAGAGTGAAGTATTACTTCATGAAACTATTGTTTCAGTTGAGGTTTGCAAGTGTGTGTCTTTAGTTTGCAATTTGGGTAACTAAGTGAACATGGAGGATGAAAGTGTAAGAATTATCCTCCAGGTGAAGGTCTAGGTAACCTGGAGAATAATGGTATTATAATGCAAATATAATAATAAGGAAATAAAGTAATGGGGCAGAAGATAGAAATAAGACAAAAATAGAATATTCAGCCACAATATTTATAGTAGTATTATTTACAGTAGCCAAGACATGTACACAGCCTATAAGTCCATTGGCATGTAAATGGATTAAAAAGATTTTTTAAATATGTGATATATATATATGCATATACATATATACAATGGAATATTACTCAGCCATAAAAAGAATGAAATAATGCCATTGTAGCAACATGGATGGACTTAGAGATTATTGTACTAAGTGAAGTAACTCAAGCACAGACAGATACAATTTGCTATCACTTATATTTGAAATCTAAAATGTGACATAAATATGACAGAAATGAATTTATTTATAAAACAGAAATGGACTGACAGACATAGAAAACAAGCCTATGTTTAACAAAGGGAAAAACGGGGGAGAGATAAATCAGGAGTTTGGGATCAATAGGTATACACCACTAAGTATAAAATAGGTAAACAAAAGGACATGCTGTATAGCGCAGGAAACTGTTTCAATATCTTTTAATAACCTATGTGAAAGTCACTCAGTCGTGTCCGACATTTTGCGACCCCATGATAGTCCATGGAATTCTCTAGGCATGAATACTGGGGTGGGTTGCCATACCCTCCTCCAGGGGATATTCCCAACCCAGGGATCAAACTCAGGTCTCCTGCATTACAGGCAGATTCTTTACCAGCTGAGTCACGAGGGAAGCCTATAATGGAAAATAATCTGAAAAGGAATATGTGTGTATATATGTATAACTGAATGACTTTGCTGTATACCTGAAACATTGTAAATCAACTATACTTCAATTAAAAAAAAAAAACAAAACAGGGCATTCAGGTACAATACATTATACGCAGCTACCCAGTTCCTTAGAAGGATTAGATAGATTATCTTTTTACATGCGTGCTAAGTTATTTCAGTCATGTCCAACTCTTTGCGACCTGATGGACCATAGTCTGCCAGGCTCCTCTGTCCAAGGGATTCTCCAGTCAAGATTACTGGAGTGGTTGCCATGCCTTCTTCCAGGGGAATCTTCCTGACCAAGAAATGAATCTGGGTCTCTTGCATTGGCAGGTGGGTTCTTTACCATTAGCGCCACCTAGAAAGCCCAGATGATCTTGCTGCTGCTGCCGCTAAGTCACTTCAGTCGTGTCCGACTCTGTGCGACCCTGTTCATAAAGCCCACTGTCCTTACACAGCTGTAATGTAACTGCTCATTTTTTTTGTCCATCTCCCTTCTCACACAGTGAGCACAATGAGACCAGGAGCTACCAGTTATCCCAACTTCTAATATAGTATCTGTGTGTAGTAGGTGTTCATTTAATGTTGATTTTGTGAATAGCTTAAAGATGTAATATTGAAATCACAGAGTTTAAAAGATTATGATGATGAGCTATTTATAATATATCTATGGACTTTTTCAGAGACAAATTATATGTGGAAAAACCAAAGGCCACATACTTGATTCCAGAAAGCAATTACCATCAGAAACCTGAGTGTGCATCCTGTATCAGTCAGCTTTATAGAAATCAACTCTGGCTGACATAAGCAGAAAACAAATTTTTTGAAAGGCTACTGAGTATTCATAATTGCAAGGGAGGCCAGGTTTGGAAAACAGTCAAGAACAAGGGAAGCTAATGCATTAACCTGGATTACAGCCAAAATCCCCATACCACAGTACCAGTCTGCTGAGGACACGGCCACATTCCAACCTCAGACTCTCCAATACAAACAACACCACCGAGGGCACCAACCAGTAGATACAGCCATTGTGCTGCTCTTGCTGTTGCCCTTGAAAATCTGTATTACTGTTCCTCATATTCCTCCTTCCCAGCAAATTAGCACTTCTATTAATAGTACATGACACAAGTTGCAAGGTGGTGGAGCCTAAATTATGTGCAAGCATTCTAATTGAAAGGGATGCTGGGAAGCTAAAATATCTCAACATCTTACATTTTAAGCTTTCATAGAGAGAGACAGGCTCATAAGGCATTTGTAAACAGAAGATTTTAAGCTGTCAAAACAAGTGACAAAAATTTATTGCATAATGAATGACATATAATCCAATAGAGTCCAAAACTACTGCCAGTCACTAGCCCCTAATGTCACAAATTTGAGTGCCATGGAAAGTTGTTAATTGAAAATGTGAAAGGCACAGTTTTGGTACCATATCTGATTAGATTTCTTGAATGATGTGTAGATGCTATATCACCCTGAAATGATAGGTGGATGTCATCTTAAACAGGAATCACTGACCCTGACATATATGTCTTCTTTCCTCAAAAAGTGGAGCTGTCACCATTTTAGGTTATTGGTAGATGATTCTGGTCTCTTAATTAAAACAGAACTAGTCACTTCAATTGGAGAAGGAAATGGCAACCCACTCTAGTGTTCTTGCCTGGAGAATCCCAGGGACGGCAGAGCCTGGTGGGCTGCCGTCTATGGGGTCACACAGAGTCAGATACAACTGAAGCGACTTAGCAGCAGCAGTCACTTCAATTGGAGAAGGTAATGGCAACCCACTCCAGTACATTTGCCTGGAAAATCCCATGGACAGAGGAGCCTGGTAGGCTTCAGTCCATGGGGTCGCTAAGAGTCAGACACGACTGAGCGACTTCACTTTCGCTTTTCACTTTCCTGCATTGGAGAAGGAAATGGCAACCCATTCCAGTTTTCTTGCCTGGAGAATTCCAGGGACGGGGGAGCCTGGTGGGCTGCCATCTGTGGGGTCGCACAGAGTCGGACATGACTGAAGTGACTTAGCAGCAGCAGCCCCAGTCACTTCAATAATTATCTTGGAGTCAATGCTAAGCATTTCCAGTCATCTGTACCTGACACTTGTGGTAACCCTCATGAAGATGTCCTGCCTCTCTGGCATCCATTTGAAATGTTCCTGCTCATGTCAACCCTGCCTTCATCTCTGCTAGTTTTCTGGTAATACGTTTGTAACCAGGCTGCTGGCTGCACACTTTACTGGGCATGCTTATTTATTTCATTTAGGATAAGAATGGATTTTCACCACAAAGACATACATCCATTTACCTTTCCTAAACCATCTTTAGAAAATCTACATGAGGAAGAAACTAATTTGCAAATCTAAGCATGCATATAGAATGATCCAATTATAGTTCTGCCTTATCTTGTACCCTCTAAATTCACCATCCCTCAGTAATTTTCATCAAAAATGGGATATATGATAAAATCTTTAAAGGACTTCATCAAATGAATGGTTATTAGAACTTATTCAGGAAAAGAATGGTGTGTTTTGCATTAATAAATCCTGGGTACAAAAAGACAAACAAATAATTATTCTGTTACAAATAATTTTACTCTAATAAAAATTATAGATGTCTTCCTTATAGTCAACTTTAACTTCAATTCATTTAGATTTCTAGATACATAAAAGTTTTCACATATTAGAAACACATCTGACCAAAAAAAAAAAAAAAGAGAGATAGAGAGAAACACATCTGATAAAGCAATCCATATATCCATTAAAGAGCATCAATGTGGTATTTTCATATGTACTTTTAGAATTTGTGATAAACATAGGACATTTCAGCCTTAAAGCCATCAATCCACCACAGACACCCTGGACAGTGGAACCTGAAGGGAAGCGGGATGGAGGAAAAGAGGATATTGGCCCCAGATAGTTAGGGCATGTATTGAAAGAATAATTTAAATAAGCCCAGACTCTCACATCTTCCCATATACAGAAAAGTGCTAAAATCATTAACTTGAAATCTGTTTTTGTGATTAACAGTAATCTTTTGATGTTTAACTACATGGAGTTTTGTTTTGTTTTGCTTTTAGAAAAAAGCCTAAGTATCTAGGCTCATCCCCTACTTCTTTGTAACAGTCCCTCAGGGCTATCTGAGAAGCAGTATCCCATGCATAAGTCAGTAAGTCCACCAAATAAATATACTTCTCAACTTTTAGGTTGTGCTTTTTTTTCAATTGATAAATTTAAATCTCAGTAATTGGAAATGTGAGAAGTTAAAAACCACATCCATTTGCTTCTTTTAAAAAGTTTTTCAGTCTTTTGGACTCTGTGGGGGGGGCGGGGCGGGATGATTTGGGAGAATGGCATTAAAACATGTATAGTATCTTATAAGAAACAAATCGCCGGTCCAGGTTTGATGCAGGATACAGGAAGCTTGGGGCTGGTGCACTGGGATGACCCAGAGGGATGGTATGGGGAGGCAGGTGAGAGGGGGATTCAGGATGGGGAACACGTATACACCTGTGGCAGATTCACGTTGATGTATGGCAAAACCAATACAATATTGTAAAGTAAAAAAATAATAATAATAATAAAATTTTAAAATAAATAAATAAAAATTTTGGGGGGTAGAGATTTACCAAGATGGCAACATAGGCTTCTGAACTCCCCTCCTCCACAGACACAGCAAATATACAACTACACAGAGAACAATTACCTCTGAAATAAATCCAGAAATGAGCTGAATGACTCCTACACATCAGGTGAGTGAGAAAATACCCACACTGAAATAGCTAGGAAAGGCTGAGACACGCTCTTGTCAGAAAGCCCACATTGGTACAGCATCATACAATTAAGGAAGAAGTCCAAAATCCCAACTTCTTTTTGTACAGTGAAGGGTTTGGACTCCACATTTAGCACCTCAACTTTTAAGACTTCCACCTAAATGATAAGCCCCCAAATTTTCTAACTTTGAAAGTCAACAAAACTTGCATCCACAAAACCACAAAACCATAGCAAAGAAAGAAGCAGTTGTTAATGGGGGAGGGGTGAGGAATCACAGAAGAGGGCCCAGTGCACTGGGAGTAGGAAAGAGTGCCCATCTCCCAGTCTTTCCCTGAAACAGATCTATCTGAATACTTTTGAAAGCTGCTTCCTGAGAATCACACTTTTCATTTATTAGCACACATCTAAAGACAGAACTCCTTGGAAGGAAAGTTATGTCCAACCTAGATAGCATATTCAAAAGCAGAGACATTACTTTGCAAACAAAGTTTCCTCTAGTCAAGGCTATGGTTTTTCCTGTGGTCATGTATGGATGTGAGAGTTGGACTGTGAAAAAGGCTGAGCACCAAAGAATTGATGCTTTTGAACTGTGGTGTTGGAGAAGACTCTTGAGAGTCCCTTGGACTGCAAGGAGATCCAACCAGTCCATTCTGAAGGATATTAGCCCTGGGATTTCTTTGTAAGGAACTATGCTAAAGCTGAAACTCCAGTACTTTGGGCACCTCATGCGAAGAGTTGACTCATTGGAAAAAACTCTGATGCTGGGAGGTATTGGGGGCAGGAGGAGAAGGGGACAACAGAGGATGAAATGGCTGGATGGCATCACCAACTCTATGGACCTGGGTTTGAGTGAACTCAGGGAGTTGGTGATGGACAGGGAGGCCTGGCGTGCTGCAATTCATGAGGTCGCAAAGAATCGGACACGACTGAGCGACTGAACTGAACTGAAAGAGGCAAAAGGCCTGTATTCATAAAAGTATAAGATAATGAACAAGATTAGGAGACCCGGGGCTTCTGCTTCAAGATGGCAGAATAGAAGGACATGTATTCATCGTCTCCTGTGAGAGCATCACCATTGCAACTAGCTGCTGAACAATCATTGGCAAGAGAATGCTGCTACCCACCAAAAAGATTCCCAATGTCCAAAGACAAAGAAAAAGTTGCAACAGGATGGTAGGAGAGGAGCAATCATGATACAATCAAATCCCGTACTCTCTGGGTGGGTGACCCACAAACTGGAAAAAAATAATGCCAAAGAAGTTCTCCCACTGTTGTGGAGGTTCTGAACCCCACACCAGGCTCCCCAGACTAAAGGATCCAACAAAGGGACTGGGATTCCCCAGGAAATCTGATCTTGAAGGCCACCAGGACTTGATTATATGACTTCCACAGGACTTGGGGAAACAGAGACTCCAGTCTTGGAGGGCACAAACAAATCCTGTGCACATCAAGTCCCAGAGGAAAGGAGCAGTGACCCCACAGAAGACTGAACCAAAATTATCTGCTAGTGTTGAAGGGTCTCCTGTGGAGGTGTGGGTTGGCAGGGGTTCACCACAGGGAGATAGTTTCCCTGGTATCTCAGACAGTAGATAATCTGCCTCCAATGCAGGAGATCTGGTTCAGAAGATTCCTTGGAGAAGGAAATGGCAAGTATTCTTGCCTGGAGAATTCTATGGAAAGAGGATCAAGGCAGGCTACAATCCATGGGGTCACAAATAGCCAGATATGACTGAACAACTCATACTTTCACTTTCAGTTTTCACCACGGGTATAGGGGCACTGGCAGCAGCAGTCCTGGAAGGTCCCTTGGAGGCCACTGTTAACCCTACCATAGAGCCCATAGGCCCCAGGGCTGGGTCACCTCAAGCCAAACAACTACCAGGGAGGGAATGCAACCTTACTCATCAGCAATCAATTAGATTACAGCTTTACTGAGTAAGCCTCTGCCCACCAGAGCAAGACCCAGTTTTTCCCATTGACAATTCTTCCCATCATGAAGCTTACACAAGCCTGTTAGTCTCATCCATCAGAGGGCAGACAGAAGAAGCAAGAAAAAACACAATCCCACAGTGGCTAGAACAAAAATCACATTACAGAAAGTTAATCAGGATGAAACAAGCAGAAAATTATGTCCTAGATGAAGAGGCAAGATAAAATCCCAGAAAAACAACTAACTGAAGTGGAGATAGGCAATCTTCCAAAAAAACAATTCAGAATAATAAGTGAAGATGATCCAGGATCTCAGGAAAGCAATGGAGAAGATGCATGAAATGTTTACCAAAGACTTACAAGAACTAAAGAACAAACAGAAATGAACAATACTCTAGAAGGAATCAATAGCAGAATAACTGAGGCAGAAGAATGGATAAGTGACCTAGATGATAGAATGGTGGAAATCACTGCCACAGAACAGAATACAGAAAAAAATAATGAAAAAATGAAGACAGCCTGAGAAACTTCTCGGACAACATCAAAGGCACCAACATATGCATAAGAAGGAGAAGAAAGAGAGAAAAAACCTGAGGAAATATCTGAAGAGATAATAGCTGATAAATATTTTGTCACTTTAAATAGATTGTCCCCTTCTGGCTTGAGAGTTTCTGTTGAGAAATCAGATGATAATCTGATGGGAGTTCCCTTGTATGTAATTTGTTGTTTTTTCCTTGTTGCTTTAATATTTTGTCTTTGTCTTTAATTTTTGTCAATTTGAATATTATGTGTCTCAGTGCATTCCTGCCGGGGACTCTTTGTTCTTCCTGGATTTGGTTGACTATTTTCCTTTCTCATGTTAGGGGGGAAAAATGTGAAAGTTAAAGTGAAGTCACTCAACTTCTATTCAAAGTGACAAAATATATAGGGCATAATATATTTAAAATGATGAAAAGGAAGACCTTACAAACAAGAATACTCTACCCAACAACAGATTTGATAGAGAAATCAAAAGCTTTCCAGACAAGCAAAAATTCAGAGAAATTATCACCATTAAACCAGCTTTACAACAAATGCTAAAGGAACTTCTCTAGGCAGGAAACACAAGAGAAGGAAACAACTTACAGAAAATAAACCCAAAATTATTAAGAAAATGATAAAAGATCATATATAGAGATAATTACCTTAAATGTAAATGGATTAAATGAACCAACTAAAAGACACAGACTGGCTGGGTGTATGGAAAAATGTGCATATATGCATTTCCACTTACCACATCACTCTTTTTGACCCCCCCAAAAATTGTATGTAATTATTTTATATTATTGAGTTAATCATGTTGTCATTATGGCTTGCAATTGTAATTATCTTTTTTTTTTTTTTTGGTCTGGCTATTGATTTTGAAAACTGATAAACATCTTTTATTATTATGATTATGTAACTATAAATTAGTATCATTGTTTCATGATTGGTCAACATAAAAATAATAGAATTCTATATCATCAAAACTGCCATTTAATAGAAAAAACTGTAATCACCTTTTAAACTCCAGATGCATATCAGAATCATCATGGAATTTTTTGAAAAATACAAATACCCATTGCTCCCGGTAAGTTTCTAATGAGCAGCCATGCTTAAAAACAACTGGATTATGTGATGATCTTTTACTACTTCTAGTTCATTTCACTTTTGTATTTTGCATTCAGTACTCCCATTTCATTTAGTTTGTTTTCCAATTTTTCCATATCTTCCTCTTTTTATTGATATTCTTTCTCAGCCCTTATCAAGCACAGTAGAAAAGTTTTTTTTGTATATATATATATATACATATATACATACACACACACACTTTTTTCCTTAGTAAGAATAGAATGTTAGATTTTTAATTTAAAAAATAGATATGCAACAAGTAACAAAGGTTTACTGTATGGCAAAGGGAACTATAGTCAATATCTTACAATAAACTGTAAGATAAAATAATCTCAAAAATAATATATGTGTATATCTGTAACTGAATCACCTTGCTGTTAACCTGAAATGATGCAAGTCAACCATACTTCAATAATATACATGTTAAGGGAAAAAAAAAGAAAACTATAAGATACTGATTAAAAAAAAAGATGACACAAGGCATATACCATGTTAGTGGATTTTAAAAATTCATATTGTGAAAATGACTATACTAACCAAAGCAATCTACAGATTCAATGGAATCTCAATCAATTATCAATGGCATTTTCCACATTTTTAGAACAAAAAGTTTTACAATTTGGAAACACAAATGACCCTAAATAGCCAGAGCAATCTTGAGAAAGAGAAATAGAGCTGGAGGAATCAGAGTCTCTGATTTCAGGCTCTACTACAAAGCTATTCATCAAAATAGTATGGTATTGGCATAGAAACAGAAATATAGATCAATGGAGCAAATAGAAAGCCCAGAGATAAACCAGCACATCTGTGGCCAGGCAGCCTGTGACAAAGGAGGCAAGAATGTACAATGAAGAAAAGACAGTCTCTTCATTAAGTCGTGCTGGGAAAACTGGACAACTACACGTAAAGAATGAAGTTAGAACACTATCTAAAACCATACACAAAAATAAACCCAAAATGAATTAACTACTTAAATGTAAAACTGGACACTATGAAACTCTTAGAGGAAAACATAGGAAAAACACTCTGACATAAAACACAGCAAGATCTTTTTTTGACCCACTTAGAGTAATGAAAATAAAAGCTGAAAGAAACAAATGGGACCTAATTAAACAAGAGCTTTTGTACAGCAAAGGAAACCATAAACAAAATGGAAAGACAGCCCTGAGAATGGGAGAAAATATTTGCAAATGAATCAATCAACAAGGGATTAATCTCCAAAATATACAAACAACTCATGCAGCTAATATATAAAAAAACAAAAACAACCATCCAATCAAAAAATGGAGAGAAGATCTAAATAGACGTCTCTCCAAAGAAGAGGTACAGATGGCTAATAAGCACATGAAAAGAAAGCTCAACATTGCCAATTATTAGACAAATGCAAATCAAAACAACAAAGAAATATCACCTCACACTGGTCAGAATGGCCATCAATAAGTCTACAAGCAATAATGCTGGAGAGAGTATGGCGAAAAGTCAACCCTACTATACTGTTGGTGGAATGTGAAATGGTACAACCTCTATGGAAAACTATGAAATTGCCTTAGAAAACTAAAAATTGAAATACTCTATAATCCAGCAATCCCACTACTGGGCATCTATCCAGAGAAAACCATAATTCAGAAAACTACACACACGCAAATGTTTATTTCAGCACTATTTACAATAGCAAAGACATGGAAGTGATCTTAATGTCCATTGACAGAGGAATGGATAAAAATGTTGTGGTATATATACACAATGGAGTATTACTTAGACATAAAAAAAAGAATGAAATAGTGCCACTTAAAGCAACCTGGATGGACCTAGACATTGTCATACTGACTGAAGTCAATCAGAGAAAGACAAATACAGTGTATCATTTATATGTAGAATTTAAAAAAAAGTAGTGCAAATAGACCTATTTACAAAACAGACTTGCAAAAAAAAAAAAAAAAAATGGTTGCCAAAGGGGAAAGGTGGTGCAGGGAGGGGTAAATCAAGTTCTTGGGATTAATATGCACACACTACTATATAAAAAATAGATAACCAAAAGAAACTACTATATAACACAAAGAACTTGACTCAATATTCTGTCATAACCTATGTGAGAATAAAATTTTTAAAAGAATGAATATATATGTATAGCTGATTCACTTTGTTATATACTTGAAAACAAATACAATGTTGTAAATGAACTATGATCCAATATTTTTGTTAAAAAAATGGTGTTGGGAAAGTTGACAACCACATGCAAAAGGATAAACCTGGATCCCTATTTTATGCCATTCACAAAAGTCACCTCAAAATGAACTACAGACTTGAATTAAGACCTGAAACTATAAAACGCTTGGAAGAAAATACAGGGGAAAGCTCCTTGAAATTGGTCTTGGCAGTTATTTTTTTTTTTTTTGACACTGAAACTAAGGCAACAAAAGAAAAAATGAACGAATGGACTACATCAAACTTAAAAGCTTCTGTATGGTGAAAGAAACCATTACCAAAACAAAGAGGTAATGCAGTGAGTGGAAGCAATTAGAAGCAAACCACATATTCAATAAGGGGTTGGTATCCAAAATATAGGGTTTCCCTGGTGACTCAGATATAAAGAATTTGCCCGCAGTGCAGGAGATGTAGGTTTGACCACTGGGTCTACAAAATCATCCCACTCCAGTATTCTTGCCTGGGAGATCCCATAGACAGAAGAGCCTGACAGGCTACAGTCCATGGGATCACAAGAGTCTGAAACAACTTAGTACCTAACGGACAGCAGCACCCAACATATATGATATAAGAAACATATACAACTCAATATCTATAAAATAAGTAACCCAATTGAAAAACAGGCAGATACCTGAATAGACATTTTTTCCCCAAGGAAGATATACAAATGGCTAACAGCAAAAGAGTCCAAAATTCAATACTTGGATACAATCTCAAAAACGACAGAACGATCTCTGATCGGTTCCAAGGCAAACCATTCAATATCATGGTAATTCAAGTCTATGCCCCAACCAGTAATGCTGAAAGAAGCTGAAGTTGAACGGTTCTATGAAGACCTAAAGACCATTTAGAACTAGCACCAAAAAAGATGTCCTTTTCATTATAGGGGACTGGAATGCAAAAGTACGAAGTCAAGAAACATCTGGAGTAACAGGAAAATTTGGCTTTGGAGTACAGAATAAGCAGGGTAAAGGCTGATAGAGTTTTGCAAAAAGAATGCGATGGTCATAGCAAGCACCCTGTTCCAACAACACAAGAGAAGACACTAAACGTGGACGTCACCAGACGGACAACAACAAAATCAGATTGATTATATTCTTTGCAGCCAAAGATGGAGAAGCTCTATATAGCCAGCAAAAACAAGACCAGGAACTGACTGTGGCTCAGATCATGAACTCCTTATTGGCAAATTCAGAATTAAATTGAAGAAAGTGGGGAAAACCACTAGACCATTCAGATATGACCTAAATCAAATCCCTTATGGATATACAGTGGAGGTGAGAAATAGATTTAAAGGATGAGATCTGACAGAGTGCCTGATGAACTATGGACGGAGGTTCGTGACACTGTACAGGAGACAGGGATCAAGACCTTCCCCAAGAAAAAGAAGTGCAAAAAAGCAAAATGGCTGTCTGGGGAGCCTTACAAATAACTGAGAAAAGAAGAAAAGTGAAAAGCAAAGGAGAAAAGGAAAGATCTACCCATTTGAATACAGAGCTCCAACAATAGCAAGGAGGGATAAGAAAGCCTTCCTCAGTGATCAGTGCAAAGATATACAGGAAAACAACAGAATGGGAAACACTAGAGATCGCTTCAAGAAAATTAGAGATACCAAGGGAACATTTCATGCAAAGATGGGCTCAGTAAAGGACAGAAATGTTACGGACCTAACAGAAGCAGAAGATATTAAGAAGAGGTGGCAAGAATACACAGAAGAACTGTACAAAAAAGAGCTTCACGACCCAGATAATCACAATGGTGTGATCACTCACCTAGAGCCAGACAACCTGGAATGTGAAGTCAAGTGGGCCTTAGAAAGCATCACTATGAACAAAGCTAGTAGAGGTGATGGAATTCCAGTTGAGTTATTTCAAATCCTAAAATATGATTCTGTGAAAGTGCTGCACTCAATATGTTAGCAAATTTGGAAAACTCAGCAATTGCCACAGGACTGAAAAAGGTCAGTGTTCATTCCAATCCCAAAGAAAGACAATACCAAAGAATGTTCAAACTACTGCACAATTGCACTCATCTCACATGCTAGTAAAGTAATGCTCAATATTCTCCAAGCCAGGCTTCAGCAACACGTGAATTGTGAACTTCCAGATGTTCAAGCTGGTTTTAGAAAAGGCAGAGGAACCAGAGATCAAATTGCCAACATCTGCTGGATCATGGAAAAAGCAAGAGAGTTCCAGAAAAACATCTATTTCTGCCTTATTGACTATGCCAAAGCCTTTGACTGTGTGGATCACAACAAACTGGAAAATTCTGAAAGACATGGGAGTACCAGGCCACCCGACCTGCCTCTTGAGAAACGTATATGCAGGTCAGAAAGCAACAGTTAGAACTGGACATGGAACAACAAACTGGTTCCAAATGGGAAAAGGAGTACATCAAGGCTGTATATTGTCACCCTGCTTATTTAACTTCTATGCAGAGTACATCATGAGAAATACTGGGCTGGATGAAGCACAAGCTGGAATCAAGATTGCCAGGAGAAATATCAATAACTTCAGATATGCAGATGACACCACCCTTATGGCAGAAACTGAAGAAGAACTAAAGAACCTCTTGATGAAAGAGGAGAGTGAGAAAGTTGGCTTAAAGCTCAACATTTAAAAAACTAAGATAATAGCATCTAATCACATCACTGCATGACAAATAGATGGGGAAACAGTGAAAACAGTGGCTGACTTTCTTTTTGCGGGCTACAAAATCACTGCAGATGGTGACTGAAGCCATGAAATTAAAAGACACTTATTCCTTGGAAGGAAAGTTATGACCAACCTAGACAGCATATTAAAAAGCAAAGACATTATTTTACCAACAAGGTTCCATCTCATCAAGGCTATGGTTTTCCCAGTAGTCATGTATGGATGTGAGAGTTGGACTATAAAGCTGAGCACCGAAGTATTGATGCTTTTGTAGTGTGATGTTGGAGAAGACTCTTGAGAGTTCCTTGGACTGAAAGGAGATCCATCCAGTCCATCCTAAAGGAGATCAGTCCTGAGTGTTCATTGGAAGGACTGATATTGAAGCTGAAACTCCAATACTTTGGCCACCTTATGCAAAGAGCTGACTCATTTGAAAAGACCCTGATGCTGGGAAAGATTGAAGGCAGGAGAAGAAGGGGACGGCAGAGAATGAGATGGTTGGATGGCATCACCAACTCAATGGAGATGAGTTTGAGTAGACTCAAGGAGTTGGTGATGGACAGGGAGGCCTGGTGTGCTGTGATTCATGGGGTCACAAAAAGTCAGACACGACTGAACAACTGAACTGAACTGAAGAGTAGAATGAAAAGTTGCTCAATATCATTAATAACTGAGGAAATGTAAAGCAAAACCACAATGATACCACACTTGTTGGGGTGGCTATTGTCAAAAACAGAAGAGATAACAAATTCTGATGTGAAAGTGGAGGAAAAGGAACACTTGGATGCAGTTGGTGAGAATGTAAACAGGCATAACCACAGTAGAAAGCAATGTGAAGGTTCCTCAAAAATTTAAAAATCCCATTTCTAGGTATGTATCCAAAGGAATGAAATCATTATCACATTACACACACACAAAATAAAATCTGTATTACTATGTTAATGGAAGCATTAAGTATGAAAATACTCTAAACACAGTTAACGTGTGGAAAAGCTAAGCTATGGAAACACTATCCATCAATGGATGAAGAGTACAAGAAAATGTGATAGATTCAGCCTGTCCAAAGATGGAAATCCTGCCATTCATGACAACATGAATGAACATGAATGAATGAACATTGATAAGTGAAATAAATCAGAGAAATACAAACACTGCATGGTATCACATATTTGGCATCTATTTGAAAAGTCAAACTCATAGAAACAGAGTAAAAAAGTAGTTGACAGTTGAACTCATCAAAACAGTGGTAGAAAACTAGGCTGGGGGGAAAGTAGGGTTATGTTTGTAATAGGGTACAAGTTCTCAGCTGTAAGATAACTGAAATCTAAAGACCTAATGTTTAACATCGAAGAAAGCAATGGCACCCCACTCCAGTACTCTTGCCTGGAAAAACCCATGGATGGAGGAGCCAGGTAGGCTGCAGTCCATGGGGTGGCTAAGAGTCAGACGTGACTGAACAACTTCATTTTGACTTTTTACTTTCATGCATTGGAGAAGGAAATGGCAACCCACTCCAGTATTCTTGCCTGGAGAATCCCAGTGACAGGGGAGCCTGGTGGGCTGCGGTCTACGGGGTCTCACAGAGTCGGACAAGACTGAAGCAACTTAGCAGCGGCAGCAGCAGAACGTTTAACATGTTGACTGTTGTGGATAACAATGATCTCAGCAGAAACAAAGACAAACACAACGTGATGGATGTGTTAATTAACTAGATGGAGAGAATACTTTCACAATGCATACAAATAAGAAATCATCATATTGTACACTTTAAATATCTTACATGTCATCAACTGTACCTCAGTAAAGCTGAAAACAGTCCAACTTTCACATGCATACATGACCACAGGAAAAACCATAGCCTTGACTAAACGGATCTTTGTTGGCAAAGTAATGTCTCTTCTTTCCAATATGCTACCTAGGTTGGTCATAACTTTCCTTCCAAGGAGTAAGTGTCTTTTAATTTCATGGCTGCAGTCACCATCTGCAGTGATTTTGGAGCCCAGAAAAATAAAGTCTGACACTGTTTCCACTGTTTCCCCATCTATTTCCCATGAAGTGATGGGACCGGATGCCATGATCTTTGTTTTCTGAATGTTGAGCTTTAAGCCAACTTTTTCACTCTCCACTTTCACTTTCATCAAGAGGCTTTTGAGTTCCTCTTCACTTTCTGCCATAAGGGTGGTGTCATCTGCATATCTGAGGTTATTGATATCTCTCCCAGTAATCTTGATTCCAGCTTGTGCTTCTTCCAGCCCAGCATTTCTCATGATGTACTCTGCATAGAAGTTAAATAAGCAGGGTGACAATATACAGCCTTGATGTACTCCTTTTCCTATTTGGAACTAGCCTGTTGTTCCATGTCCAGTTCTAACTGTTGCTTCCTGACCTGCATATAGGTTTCTCAAGAGGTAGGTCAGGTGGTCTGGTATTCCCATCTCTTGAAGAATTTTCCACAGTTTATTGTGATCCACACAGTCAAAGGCTTTGGTGTAGCCAATAAAGCAGAAATAGATATTTTTCTGGAATTCTCTTGCTTTTTCCATGATCCAGCGGATGTTGGCAATTTGATCTCTGCTTCCTCTGCCTTTCCTAAAACCAGCTTGAACATCTGGAAGTTCATGGTTCACATATTGTTGAAGCCTGGCTTGGAGAATTTTGAACATTACTTTGGTAGCATGTGAGAGCACTGAAGAATTGATGCTTTTCAACTGTGGTGCTGGAGAAGACTCTTGAGTGTCCCTTGGACTGCAAGGAGATCCAACCAGTCCATCCTAAAGGAGACCAGTCCTGGGTGTTCATTGGAAGGACTGATGCTGAGGCTGAACTCCAATACTTTGGCCACCTCATGCAAAGAGTTGACTCATTGGAAAATACCCTGATGCTGGGAGGGATTGGGAGCAGGAGGAGAAGGTGACAACAGAGGATGAGATGGCTGGATGGCATCACCGAATTGATGCACATGAGTCTGGGTGAACTCCAGGAGTTGATGATGGACAGGGAGGCCTGGGGTGCTGTGATTCAGGGGGTTGCAAAGAGTCAGACACGACTGAGCGACTGAACCGAACTGAAAGCTGGAAAAAAATTTCTTCTTGTAAAAATAGTTTTATCTTTAATTAACTTGAATATTGCACAACAGACCTTATTCTTTTTTTCACTTTAATCTCATTTTAAGATTTAGCCATGTTGCTGTGTGCTTCTCACTCCTAATTGCTACAGCACAGACATAGACAGCAGCCACAGCGAAGGTGCTCCAGCTCCTCATGATCACAGTCAGCTAAGTCCTCCTGTTGAAATACAAAAAGATATTCAGGGATATAGCCCCAAGATTGCATTGCTGGATCATGGAGCAGGGAGAGACTTGTCTTCACCAAGGGCCACCAAATGGCTTCTCACAAAGCTTGTGTCACAGTTCTGCATAAGGGTCCTGCTTCCTGATAGCTTTGTTAATACTCTTTGTTATCCAATTTACACTCAGACTTCATAAAAATGAATCAAGTCATTGTTTTAATTTATACATCTCTGATTATGAATGAGTTGGAGCCATCTCATCTATATAAAGAGTTTGGGTTTGTCTGTTTTTTGGGAAGGGTTTTTGCGTTTCTGTCTTTTCCTATTAAATAAAGAAGTACCTGCTATAGTTTAGATAACAATTGTTTTTTGGTTCTAGATATCACAAAACATCTCTTCCCAGTGTATTATCTTATTTAACTCCCTCTGTGGTGCCCTTCCTTGAACATAATCTTTAGTGTTTATTTACTGTCCAGACAGTATGTATTTTGGAAATCTAATTTCTTTCAAAGTTAAGATTGTTTTCTACTGGGCTACCCTGGTGGCTCAGACAGGAAAGAATCTGCCTGAAATCAGAACAGGGTTTGATTCTTGATCAGGAAGATCCCCTGGAGGAGGGAATGGTTACCCATTCCAATATTCTTGCCTGGAGAATTCCATGGACAGAGGAACACAGTCCGTGGGGTTGCAATTTAGACAATCAAGCTTAATTATTTCTTTCACAACCCAAGAGGTTCTGATGACACACCCTCTCATTCATTTAAACTGGGATATGTGAGTAGGTAGATGAGGGAAACAAATCAAATCTGGTTCCAAATTTTGGATCTCCTATTTACTTCTTGTGTGGACTGAGGCAAATCACTTCTATTCTCCATTCCTTAGTTTTCATACCTGGAAAGTATAGATCAATCAATCATTCCTGGAGCAATAAGAACACCATAAACTTTTGTTCATTTGCTTATTGCTTTCCTTTATTTTGCCTGGTGCAACCCTAAACCTTTCTGAACAGTTGCCTTCAATCTTCCTTAGAGAAGCATTCCCATGCTTAATTTCACTGGAATTATGTTAAACAAACATAAGCTACTCTGATTATTTGTTTAAACATTGGAGAAACATTTTCTTGATGCCTGCTGTGTACCTATGCCTGAGCTATAAGGAAAAATCAGAAGAGTGAAAGAAGTAAAGAGGTAATGACAACTTATTAGTTCCTACAGAGGTTATACCCAATTCAGCCTAGGGGCATTGGGTCATTCATGATGGTTACTCAGTTTCTCCCTGTTCTCAGCATCCATAGAGTCAAAGCTTCGGTTTTTCCAATAGTCATGCACAGATGTGAGATCTGGACAATAAAAAAGGCTGAGCACTCATGAATTGATGCCTTCAAACTGTGGTGCTGCAGAAGACTTTTGAGAGTCCCTTGGAGAGCAAGGAGATCAAACCAGTCAATCCTAAAGGAAATCAACCCTAAATATTTATTGGAAGGATGGATGCTGAAGCTGAAGCTCTGATACTGTGGCCACCTGATCTGAAGAACTGACTCATCGGAAAAGACCCTGATGCCTGAAAAGATTGAAGGCAGGAGGAGAACAGGACGACAGAGGATGAGATGGCTGGATGGCATCACCGACTCAACGGACATGAGTTTGAGCAAACTCTGGGAGACGGTGAAGGACAGGGAATCCTGGTGTGCTGTAGTCCATCGGGTCACAAAGAGTCAGACATGACTGAGAGACTCAACAACAACAACAACTCAGCTTCTTCCTGTTTTCAACACAAGCTCAGAGAGTACTTGATTTAATGAATCAGGGAAGGTTAAGTTCTTACTTTTTCAGTGGGGCACACAAGTCCTATTCCTAAAACTGATTTCTCTACTAATGGTAATTCTCAAGCTCACATATCTGGAGATGATGTGAAAGTCCAGTTGAATGAAGCCAGGAGTCTCAGACACGTGGCTGCTGGAGAGCTCCAGGGTATTATCAGTGTGATCAGCCTCAAGGAACCAAAGTTGCAACCAGTCTGTTGCAACCCAGAGAAAGATCTGCACACAGCTTCACATCAAGCAAAATAGGAGTGTGGAGAAAGAGAGGCTAGGGAGTCATGCAGTCAGCTGTGCACACTCATGTAAGTCTCTAAAGGCAAAGACTGACACATGGGAGAAGCAGGAAGCCTCAGAGGGTGTTGTCAGTCCTATGTGACTGGTTGCTGCTTCTGGCTCTAACTTACCTTAGTGATGTGCAACCTTTTTATACTTTAATATACACAATGAAGGATGTTCCCATACCAAATATTACTCTCAGATATATTCTTTCCAGGTAACTAGCATTCAACCTGCAACTTTCTCTCCTACTCAAAGTATATTGAAAGATAAGAAAATCAGAGTGACAGTCAAAAAATTACCCCAAATGTTAGCTATTTAACTGCTGCTGCTGCTACTGCTAAGTCACTTCAGTCGTGTCCGACTCTGTACGACCCCATAGACAGCAGCCCACCAGGCTCCCCGGCCCTGGGATTCTCCAGGCAAGAACACTAGAGTGGATTGCCATTTCCTTCTCCAATTTAACTGCTAGTAGAGTAAAAATTGCTTGCAATTCATCTTGAAATTAACTTGACACCTGATTATCACTAGTTGGGAAATTTTAAGTTGAAAGAAACCAGTAAAATGTAGTTGAAAACTACTGACATAATTCATATTCACTGAGCATGTTAGCCATTTCCAGTTCAATATTTCACTGATCCATAATAATAGTTGCCATTTGTTGATCTCATAGTATGAGCCAGACAGTTATATATAATACTGCCTATCCTCACAAAACCTCTTAAGACAAGTATTGCTATCTTTATTTTACAGCTAAGAAACCTAAGGCTCAAAAAAGTTGTTGTTTGCCTAGGGTGACACAGTAAGTGGTAAAGTCAAGATTTATATGTTAGACTGTCTTGTTTCCAAATTCAGGATCCCAGCCTTCTCTCTTCAAAGTTAAATCATTCCCCAGCAGTAAGTCTTCATACCTTTAGTGGGTATGAGGTAAGTCCTTATATCTTACTAAAGATACCCACTAAAGATCTACTAACTCAATACCCACTAAAGATCTACTAACTCTCAAACTAAGTCACTCAGAAATTCCTAGTATTCATTTCTGGAAAATCCCTGTAAAAATGGTACTTGTCTCATGAGAAAGGTGAGGGATTAACTCTTTACTATCCAAAATCACATCAGCATAGAATCAGCCCATCCATTAAGCTTATTCCCACAGAAGGCTCAAAAGAAATGGAAGAAATTTTCAAATGAAAAGGAGAAAGAGGAAAGCGGGGAAAAAGCACTCCATCTATAATTTGGAGCATAGTCAATATAAAGGAGACAAGCAAGAAATTAGAAAGCTCCCTGATATCTACAGAAGGTTGGAAGAGGAAAGGAAAGAAAGTTATCATTTGTGGAACTCTTACCACGTCCCAAGCTGCATCAGGCTGGGAATTCTCATGCTTCCTTAGGAAAGCTTTTGTCTACATTTTTTCTAGAAGAGATCAGAGGGAGGTTGAGTACTCTTTCTGAGCTCACAATGCTAGAAAACAGCAAAAGAGGAGTTTGAACCCAGCTTGTGTGATGTCCATAGAACACCTTCTTCCACTGTAACCACATTTTTCAACACTCAGTGAGGAGACATGATCTTGACTCCTGGAATGCCCTTCTTCCATCATGAGATTGACCAGCTCTGAAAACATGTTTTGATTCCTCAGTGAACATGACATAAAGTTCCTCGTCATTTAAAAAAGTCTGTAAATATTCTTGTCATGTTTGGGAAATGAAATTAATTAGAAAAGTAAATTATTGTAGGAAACTAATTAGCATTCCCTTGACAAAATACAATGAATTTAAGTACTGTGCAATGTTACCTCTTCTCTGATGTGAAGTATTAATGTGATTGTAGTGGCCATGTTGATACTCAATCTGGTGTTTGTAGATGGGGGTTGGGGGGGGTACAATTTGGCTTCACCTCATCCACATCCTAGGACACAATTTAGAAAAGATTTGAACATCAGATGTGCCTTAGTTCAGTTCAGTCCCTCAGTCCCATCTGATTTTTGCGACCAAATGGATTGCAGCACATCAGGCTTCTCTGCCCATCACAAACTCCCTGATTTTCCTCAAACTCATGTCCATTGAGCCAGTGATGCCATCCAACCATCTCATCCTCTGTCTTCCCTTTCTCCTCCTGTCTTCAATCTTTCCCAGAATCAGGGTCTTTCCTGATGAGTCAGTTCTTCGCATCAGGTGGCCACAGTATCGGAGTTTTAGCTTCAGCATCAGTCCTTCCAATGAATATTCAGGACTGATTCCCTTTAGGATTGACTAGTTTGATCTTCTTGCTGTCCAAGGGACTCTCAAGGGTATTCTCCAACACCACAGTTCAAAAGCATTAATTCTTCAGTGCTCAACTTTCTTTATGGTCCAACTCCCACATTCATACATGACTACTGGAAAAACCATAGCTTTGACTATATGGACCTTTGTCAGTAAAGCAATGTCTCTGCTTTTTAATATGCTGTCTAGGTTTGTCAGTGCTTTTCTTCCAAGGAGCAAGCGTCTTTTAATTTCATGGCTTCAATCACTGTCTGCAGTGATTTTGGAGCCCTCAAAAATAAAGTTTCTCACTATTTCCATTGTTTCCCTCTGTATTTGCCATGAAGTGATAGGACCAGATGTCATGATCTTAGTTTTTTTAAAGTGCCTAGGATTCTCCAAAACCTCAAATGTTTGAGTGATATTACTAGTGTGATCATTCCCTTCCTCTCTCCTAGGCCTTCCCCTCATCCCTGGTTCCATAACTCTAGTTAAAGATAAGAAAGGGCACATACAGGAATTGGGGCCAGGCCAGGAGAAAAGATTCTCAGAGCGCTGGGTTTGATGGAAATTCTTCAGAAGATTTGCTGGTCATAGCATGATAAGCTGGTGGCTGTCCATAACCTGTCAGCTCTATGCCACCCAAGAGCATTTATCTGAACCAGGGCTTCTCCACATGTACTCCTAGAACATTATCTGCATCAAAATTTTCTAAGTCTGCATTTCTGGGGTTGTGGCCTGGGGTTTTCACTTTAATAGCCTCCTTCATAACCCTTAGGATCAGAATAAGTTTTAGGACCACTGGGCTAAGGATTGTGACAAGTTAAGAAACAAGATAGCAGTGCCTCAAGGGAGAAGATTCTCTTAAAATAATATGCAGTTGATTATCATTATTCATGGTAGTTATATTTTATAAAATTACCACAAACACTGAACTAGAAATTACAAAACTGTTGCTCTTACAGAGTCTCTGGTCACAGCATTATCATCAGCCAATCAATACACAATCTTATTTTATGTGTGCTTCTGTTTAAAGCAGAGAAGGCAATGGCACCCCACTCCAGTACTCTTGCCTGGAAAATCCATGGACGGAGGAGCCTGGTAGGCTGCAGTCCATGGGGTCACTAAGACATCTGATTTAATTACATATTGTTGGTACATTAACATTGAACTCATAATCATCAGTACTATAATTCATACCTGAGTAAAGCTTATCTCATTTATGTAATTTCTCCATAAGACAAATCATAGCCTTCTTGCACTTGGGAACATGAGACGGCATTTCAGCACTATGTTTGAGGGACATTTTAAGCCATGAACCAACAAGCAAAAAGCACAAAAATGTAAAAAAAACAAAAACATGGCACTAGATACATTGTGAAAATAACACTTGTTTACAGTATGAGCTGAAACAAGAAGGCAGACTAACACTTTGTTCCCCCTCAGATGAGAACATGAATGTTTAATCACTCAAATTTTTCACAGCCCTGTTCACATCTGCAAATGACCATAAATGTGCCACAAGTATTTATTTTGAGGTTACAAATAAACCTTAGACAAAATTTCAAATACAGAGTCCACAAGCAATAAGGAAAAACTGTATTCAAATAGCAAAGAATCTGCCTGCAATGCAGGAGACCTGGGTTCAATCCCTGGTTCAGGAAGATCCCTGGAGAAGGGAATGGCAATGCACTCCAGTACTCTTCCCTGGAGAATCCCATGGACAGAGGAGCCTGGCAGGCTACAGTACATGGGGTTACAAAGAGTCCGACACAACCGAGTGACTAACACACACACAGTGTTACATATGTTATGTATATTTGAAATTTTAAAAATACATTTCACGTGCATTTATCTCATTTCATCCTACAGTTAGATCTGTAAATCAAACAGGACATAACCTATTTGATTCCCAACATTCAGATGAGAGAGAGGGACTCAAAGACCTGGGACGCAAATCCAGGTCTTTTGATTCTGAGGCCCTTGCTTTTTCTACTATACCATTGGAGGAAGACAAGTCTGTTCAGGTTGTGTCAGATACCAGAACTATTCAGCCATATGGAGATGTCTCAAAGAAATGGGGTGCAGTGGGAAATTGACATAGTACTTTTCACTGGAAGAAACGACAGAGAACCAAAGGAAGCCCAGCCCTAGGCATAGAATGGAGCTTAATAACTATTTCTACAAACTGGGCAAGTGTGCTGTTCGTGTGCATCGAAGTTTCCTTTGATGTATCTCAGTCAGAAGGAAAGCACTAACTGGGGCCCACTGGGTGACCTTTTTAGCAATGAGGTAGAGAGAAAAGATGATGCAGTTCCTTATCTAAAGATTAGGGGTAAGTGGGGGAAATGTGATATAAAATAGACAATCCAGTAAATAGAGTCATTATAAGCTTGAGCTGAGGGAGAAGACTGGAGGAGAAGGTATATCTTGAGAAACTATTTGAAAAAAAATGGGAAAGATTTATGTAAAACAGGAGGGAAATTATTCTGCATAGTTTTACATATTTAGAACAACTTGGGCAAGCGTTTTAGGCACTGACAGTCCTGAAATCTAGTCCTAGTTCATTTTCAGCCATGAGACCTGAATAAGTTGATGTAACATTTCTCAAATTCAGCTGACCGATCAATAAGATAAGGATTCAGTCAGGTCTACATACTTTATTTATTAGAATTTAGCAATGCTAAGACCTGAGGATTCAAAAGCTTCAAGGGTATATCTGATATAGTCTATGTACTTCAAGAGTAAATGTAGTTTGAGAAGGCACGTTACCAACAGATCATTTCAATACAAACTGATGAATATTAGAATGTGGATGGACACATTAGAGGGGCATGATCTTGGAACAGGAATGTTGGAAGAGAAATTGCCTGGACAAGCTGGCCCCACAATAATAAAGGACAATAGGAATTAGAGAAACAGTGAAAGAAGATGGCAAGTGATACCCAGGAAGAGCAAGAGCAAAGATCAGAGGTGTGAGATGTGGTGAGTTCTGGGAACCACACTTAGTTCAACATTGCTGAGTCACATGGTGGAGAGAGGAGCATGAGGAGAAAGGGGCAGGAAGGGTGGAAAACAGCAAAATCTATAAGCAAGAGGATCCACTGAAAGGTTGTAAGCAAGGGAGTGATATGGATAGACTTATTTATTCTGAATGATTCCTTTGACTGCTCTGAGGAGGCAAAAATTGGGGTGGGCATGCCTGGAGATAGAAAAATTAATCTTTCTTTATAATAATGCATGTAGATGCCTCACAGGTTTGTCATGAGATAAGTATCTGGAAGGAATCTGAATGGAATAAGGTATCTGAAAACACGTTATAAACTGAGAAGGAAACAAATGTAAACAGTTTTCATATGAAAGCAAAATATTACGTGCAAAATAAAGTGGGAGGATAAGAAAACAAGCATACAAGTTTTACTGTAAGGAGGAATGTGTTAGAAATCAGTGATATCACACAAGAAACACAAACTCATACAGTTGGAAAGCTCTGAAGGTAATCTTATGAAGTTGACACTTGATCTGAGAAATCAGGAGACACTCCTGGGGGCTGAAGAATAGTCTAGTGTACATGATGGGCAGTTCTAGGCACTCACAAGTCAGGAAAATGCTAGAAGCCTAACAATCTATATATGAACTGTTACACTTCTACTAGGATGAGAAATTCATAATCATTTAAAGTCCTGAACTCTAGCAATCCGGTTACCTGTGATAAGGAAAAAAAGAAAAGGAAATAAAAAGAAAAGCTAGTACTTTGAATAAAATTGTGGAGATCTTAAAACTGGAAGAAACTCCAGAGGCAGTGTAACATGGTGAATAGAAGAAGATCTGGAGCATAGTTGCCTAGAGTTGACCTTAACTCTACCACCTCAGTTCAGTTCAGTAGCTCAGTCGTGTCTAACTCTTTGTGACCCCATGAATCACAGCACGCCAGGCCTCACTTGTACATCACCAACTCCCAGAGTTCACTCAAACTCATGCCCATCGAGTCAGTGATGCCATCCAGCCATCTCATCCTCCGTCATGCCTTTTTCCTCCTGCCCCCAATCCCTCCCAGCATCAGGGTATTTTCCAATGAGTCAACTCTTCACAAGAGGTGGCCAAGTACTGGAGTTTTAGCTTTAGCATCATTCCTGCCAAAGAACACCCAGGACCGATCTCCTTTATAATGGACTGGTTAGATCTCCTTGCAGTCCAAGAGACTCTCAAGAGTCTTCTCCAACACCACAGTTCAAAAGCATCAATTCTTCGGCGCTCAGCTTTCTTCACAGCCCAACTCTTACATCCATACATGACTACTGGAAAAACCATAGCCTTGACTAGATGGACCGTTGTTGGTAAAGTAATGTCTCTGCTTTTGAATATGCTATCTAGGTTGGTCATAACTTTCCTTCCAAGGAGTAAGCGTCTTTTAATGTCATGGCTGCAGTCACCATCTGCAGTGATTTTGGAGCCCAGGAAAATAAAGTCTGACACTGTTTCCACTGTTTCCCCATCTATGTCCCATGAAGTGATGGGACCAGATGCCATGATCTTCATTTTCTGAATGTTGAGCTTTAAGCCAACTTTTTCACTTTCATTAAGAGGCTTTTTAGTTCCTCTTCACTTTCTGCCATAAGTGTGGTGTCATCTGCATATCTGAGGTTATTGATATTTCTCCGGGCAATCTTGATTTCAGCTTGTGCTTCTTCCAGCCCAGTGTTTCTCATGATATATTCTGCATATAAGTTAAATAAGCAGGGTGACAATATACAGCTTTGACATACTCCTTTTCCTATTTGGAACCAGTCTGTTGTTCCATGTCCAGTTCTAACTGTTGCTTCCTGACCTGCATACAGGTTTCTCAAGAGGCAGGTCAGGTGGTCTGGTATTTCCATCTCTTTCAGAATTTTCCACAGTTTATTGTGATCCACACAGTCAAAGGCTTTGGCATAGTCAGTAAAGCAGAAATAGATGTTTTTCTGGAACTGTCTTGCTTTTTCAATGATCCAACGGATGTTGGCAATTTGATCTCTGATTCCTCTGTCTCTTCTAAAACCAGCTTGAACATCTGGAAGTTCACAGTTCACGTGTTGCTGAAGCCTGGCTTGGAGAATTTTGAGCATTACTTTACTAGGTGTAAGATGAGTGCAATTGTGCACTAGTTTGAGCATTCTTTGGCATTGCCTTTCTTTGGGATTGGAATGAAAGCTGACCTTTTCCAGTCCTGTGGCCACTGCTGAGTTTTCCAAATTTGCTGGCATATTGAGTGTGGCACTTTCACAGCATCGTCTTTCAGGATTTGAAATAGCTCAACTGAAATTCCATCACCTCCACTAGCTTTGTTTGTAGTGATGCTTTCTAAGGCCCACTTGACTTCACATTCTAGGATATCTGGTTCTAGGTGAGTGATCACACCATCGTGATTATCTGGGTTGTGAAGATCTTTTTTGTACAGTTCTTCTGTGTATTCTTGCCACCTCTTCTTAATATCTTCTGCTTCTGTTAGGTCCATACCATTTCTGTCCTTTATCGAGCCCATCTTTGCATGAAATGTTCCCTTGGTATCTCTAATTTTCTTGAAGCGATCCCTAGTCTTTCCCATTCTGTTGTTTTCCTGTATATCTTTGCATTGATTGCTGAGGAAAGCTTTCTTATCTCTTCTTGCTATTCTTTGGAACTCTGCATTCAGATGTTTATATCTTTCCTTTTCTCCTTTGTTTTCTGCTTCTCGTTTTTTCACAGCTATTTGTAAGGTCTCCCCAGACAGCCATTTTGCTTTTTTGCATTTCTTTTAGCTGCATGGAAAAGTTTCTTACACTCTCTATGCCTCAGTTTCATCTGAAAAACAGGCATAATAATAATAAAAATACCCCCTTCTCAAGGTTGCCATAATAATTAATGTTTATAAATATAAAGTGCTTAACATAGTGCCTGACATGTATCAAGTATTCAATAAGTATTAAACTTCATGAATGCTACCTGCCACTTTAGAAACAGGAACACTGAGGTGTAGAGAAACTGACTCAGTATCCCAGAATTATTCATAGCCTTTATTAACCTGCATATTAATAGCAAAATATTATACCCTTAATTTCTGGGAGGACTAAACCTGAGCAGCATTAACTTTTGTTCTGAGGTTGAAAAAGATTCAAGAAAGAGGAGAGGGACTTCCCTCATGGTCCAGTGGTTAAGATGCTATACTTCCACTGTGGGGGTTGGGGATGGAGGTGCCAGTTCCATCCCTGGTTGAAGAACTAAGACCCCACATGTCACACTATGCTGCCAAAATAAAAGAGGAAACTGACTTTCACTGATTTTTAAAGATTAGAGGCCAGGGAACTAGAGGGTCAATGGTGACCTAATCTCTGCTTAGAAGACCTAAAGGTGTGCCGACTGGCAGCTAGGCATGGCTCATCATCTGAAGGCTCACCAAGAAATGGCAGATTTGGAGGAAGCCAAGAGGCAGCTGGGGAGGTGTGGAGAGTCACCTCAGGAAAGGAAAATAAGAAACCACCTGTGAGCTCTGCTGTGTTCTGGAGTCTAAGCTGGAGTGGCCAGTACATTTCACGTGTGTCCTCCTCTGTCCTTCTCCTCTCTCCAGCACCACATGCATATAATCTTTTAGCAGATAACTTCAGTGGCAATGGTGACATCTGTGGCTGTTCTTTCACCTTCTAGCTTTGGCAGGAGCAGTTGGCAGAACAAAGTTGCAAGGTCTGTCAGCACCAGCATCAATAGTATCAGTATGTCAAATGTTATGAAACAAACAAAACAAAACAGAAAACCCTAAGGCAGAGAAAGTTCTGATGGCACTGGCTGCAATCCTTGGGGCCTGCTTGATTCAAGATTCTGCTTACACTGGCTCCTGTCATGAGATCAGAGGCTGGCAAGGAGGAGCACAGAAACATTAATTTCGCCCACCACCCAACTCTAAGAATGAGGACCTTTATGAGTGGCAAAAACAAGGAACCCAGCAAAGAGCAATAGGTCTTAGAGAAGGAAGCTTTGTTCAAAACCCAGAGGAACAATTGGAAGAAGCAAAGATTCATACTAATCCCTACCTTCCCCAGCTGCAGTCTGAAGAATGAAACCCAGTCTGGCCAGAGGCCATCCTCCCCAGGATTGGAGGTCTTTTCAGAGCCCCAGCCACCTCACTGAGTAGTGTCTGGGTGAGTCCTGGCCAGCCACTGGCTGCCCCAGGCTGTAACATTCTGTTGAGTTTGTCCAATCTTGGGAAGTGACAGTTACTATGGTTTTCTACTTTATATTTCCATGTCCTATAGAAGCAATATTTGTTCCCTGAACCCCAGACTATTTGACCTGAACTCAAAGGTTCTGTTTAGACTTCCTTAGGTTGCTGTTTAGACTTCTCAGATCCTTTCTCTGCAGCCTATCATGTATATCAGAGACTGACCAGAATGAGAATGAATCTATCCCCTTGATGATCATCACTGCATAGAGGCTTTTACTGCCATGTCTACATCAAATATCAGATACATTGTATAGTAAATCAAGCTCGAATTGAGCCAAATTTTACCATCCTCTTCTGAGAATTTGCAAATTGAATGAAAGGTCTGTAGCTGTATAATTATCCCTATTCTTAAGCTATGTCTTCCCTACCATTTTATTGCCTCTATTGAATTACTACAGCTGGAATCCATGAGCCATAAATTACTTTCTCAGCCAACCTTGGGAATTGGAAATCTACAGCAGCAGAGGTTTTGGGAGGCCAAGATTGAGCAAGAGGCCAATATTTTCCCCATGCCCAAGTACTTGTATCAAATGATAAACCACTAAGAATTGTGATACATTTTGAAGAAAGTGCTTGGATGAAAATACATTTACAAATAGAGGGAAATGCCATATTTAATGCAAATTACTCAAAAATTCATTTAGTGGCAAACTGGGGCATTATTCTAGGGGCTAGCTCTTTGACAGATTTAAAGCTTATGGTGTCCAGGAAGAGACGCAGAGACATAATCAGGAGGTGAGGAGAAAACACAGAAATTAAGCTAATCTTGGAAGATACAGCATCTCTTGTCAGAGAGGAGCAATCAGAAAGCACATCTACATAACAAGAGTCAAATACAGTCTAATTCTGAACAGACAATAAGATCAAACAGAAATACCTCTGTTTGGTGTAGCAATATGAACACATATATCTATCTACCTCCTCTCTCCAAAGGTGCTGTCAAAATGACCAAAATTTCAATATATTTTTAAAGGAGAAAAACACAATAGTACTAGAAAATGATTTTTTAAAAAGCAATGGGATAGAAATGTGGACAAATTTACAATATCTGGAGATCCCTGGAATCAGAGAAACCATAGCAGACAAGACATCTGTCCAACATACCTAAGAGGGGTACAGTTCTCAAGGGGCACTTTGGAGAAGCTCCAAATTCAAAGGACTAAATCCAATAATCAGAAAAGTCAATAGGGGCAATGATCAGGGTAATTAAATTAAGAACTACATTTGGAGCAGCCAGGCTCATAAAGCCCGCCTTCATTACCTGCATATACAGATCTTCTGGAAGAACACCTTATGCCCCCAGGCTCAAGCTCTGATAGTGGTTCTCAAAAGAAAATGGGTGGTCTCCGTAGGAAGACTTCTTAGAAGTTTGGAATCTTAATAGAAAGATAAGCTAGATGTTTTCTTACTTTAAAAGATAGTTTAGGATCTCTGCATTAACTGTGGCTTGAGAGAATAGCAATAATGATAATAATAACGACAACAATAGCATTGAAGAGGAGAGGAAAGAGAGAAAGAGGAAACTAATTGCTAATATACACACTAGGCTCTCCATATCTTCTGGTTTTACATCCACATCATCTGCTAATTAGTGGTTGATTAAATCTGTGGAGGCTGAACCTAAAGATACAGAGGGCTGACTGGACTATGTCATTATTCACAAGAGATCTGGTAACCCTGGGGAGTCCTGGAATCAGTTCCCCATGGATACTAAGGAACAACTGTGCTGCTACTACTGCTAAGTCACTTTAGTCGTGTCCAACTCTGTGCGACCCCATAGACAGCAACCCACAAGGCTCCCCCATCTCTGGGAGTCTCCAGGCAAGAACACTTGAGAGGGTTGCCATTTCCTTCTCCAATGCGTGAAAATGAAAAGTGAAAGAAGGAACAACTGTTTTGAGCTCTAATTTGTGCTGCACCCTGATTCATTAGCACACTTGATCCTCATAACACTCTGAGGCGGTTACTATTATCATCTCCATTGTAGGAATAAGGAAACAGACACAAAAAGGTAAGCAGCCATCCAAAGCCATAAAGTTAGAAAACAAAGAAGCTAGGAAACAAACCAAGTACTCTGACTGGAGAGCAGTGATGTCCTTTATCCCCAAGGTTGCAAATAACATCTTTTGCTCTGTAATTTGCCTTTCCATCCTCTTAGAGATGTCTGTCTCAGAACTCTTAATTTTAATCTAATCAAATTGTTTGATTTGATGATTAGAGGATTACATATGCTCTTACTCTTTGATCCAACAATAGTATTATAGCTGCAATAATACAAAAAGATGTACACACATGACTATACACTGAAGCACTATCTGTGGTAGTAAGAGACTATAAATGACACAGATAGGACTGGTTGAAGAAAGCGTGGTGCAGTCACAGAATGTAGTACTATTAAATTATTAAAAAGAGACTGGAACATTTCTATCTATTAGTATGTGTGTGTGTGTGTGTGTGTGTGTGCTCAGTCACTCAGTCATGTCTGACTCTTTGAAGCACTATGGTCTGTGGCCCACTAGGCTTCTCTGTCTATGGGATTTTTCAGGCAAGAACACTGGAGTGATCACCATTTCCTTCTCCAGGGAGTCATCCTGACTCAGGGACCAAATCCATGTCTCCTGTGTCTCCAGTACTGCAGGCAGATTCTTTACCTCTGAGCCATTGTGAATCCACCAACATATTCATATACTGCTAAGTTAAAAATCAAAGTGAATATATAGCATGTTACCTTTGATAAGAAAGAGAAAGAGTAAATGCAGTCAGTTCAGTCACTCAGTCGTGTCTGACTCTTTGTGACCCCATGGATTGCAGCATCCAAGGCCTCACTGTCCATCACCAACTCCCAGATCTTGCTAAAACTCATGTCCATCAAGTTGGAGATGCCATCCAACAATTTCATCTTCTGTTGTCCCCTTCTCCTCCCACCTTCAAACTTTCCCAGCATCAGGGCCTTTTCCAGTGAGTCAGCTCTTCCAATCAGGTGGCCAAAATATTGCCTCATCAGATTCAGCATCAGTCCTTCTGATGAGTATTCAGGACTGATTTCCTTTAGGATGGACTGGTTGGATCTCCTTGCAGTCCAAGGGACTCTCAAGAGTCTTCTCCAACGCCACAGTTCAAAAGCATCAATACTCTGGCACTTGGCTTAAACTATGGTCCAATTCTCACATTCATACATGTCTACTGGAAAACCACAGCTTTGACTAGACAGACCTTTGTCAGCAAAGTAATGTCTCTGCATTTTAATATGCTGTCTAGGTTTGTCACAGCTTTTCTTCCAAGGAACAACTGTCTTTTAATTTCATGGCTGCAGTCACCATCTACAGTGATTTTGGAGCCCAAGAAAATAAAGTCTGCTACTGTTTCCATCGTTTCCCCATTTCCACATCATTTGCCATGAAGTGATGGGGCCACATGCCATGATCTTGGTTTTTTGAATGTTGAGTTGTAAGCCAGCTTTTTCACTCTCCTCTTTCACTTTCATCACAGGGCTTTCCAGTTCCTTTTCAGTTTCTTCCATAAGGGTGATGTCATCTGCCTATCTGAGGTTATTCATATTTTTCCCAGCAATCTTGATTCCAGTTTGTGCTTCATCCAGCCCAGAATTTTGCATTCTGTACTCTCCATGTAAGTAAATAAGCAGGTGACAATATACAGCCTTGATGTACTCCTCTCCCAATTTTGAACCAGTTCATTGTTTCATATCTGGTTCTAACTGTTGCTTCTTGACCTGCATACAGATTTCTCAGGAGGCAGATAAAGTGATGTGGTATTCACATCTCTTGAAGACTTTTCCACAGTTTGTTGTGGTCCACACAGTGTAAGTCTTTAGCAGAGTCAATGAAGCAGAAGTAGATGTCTTTCTGGAACTCTCTTTATTTTTCTGTGATCCAATGGATGTTGGCAATTTGATCTCTGGTTCCTCTGCCTTTTCCTGAATCCAGATTGAACATCTGGAAGTTCTCAGTTAACATAGTGTTGAAACCTGGCTTGAAGAATTTTGAGCATTACTTTGCTAGCATGTGAGATGAGTGCAATTGTGCAGTTTAGAACATGCTTTGGCATTGCCTTTGGGATTGGAATAAAAGCACGTTTTCCAGTCCTGTGGCCACTGCTGAGTTTTCCAAATTTGTTGGCATATTGAGTGCAACACTTTCACAGCATCATCTTTTAGGATTTGAAATAGCTCAACCGGAATTCCATCCCTTCCACTTGCTTTGTTTGTAGTGATGCTTCCTAAGGCCCACTTGACTTCACACTCCAGGATGTCTGGCTCTAGGTGAGTGATCACATCATCATGGTTATCTGGGTCACGAAGATCTCTTTTGTACAGTTCTGTGTATTCTTGCCACCTCTTCTTAATATCTTCTGCTTCTGTTAGGTCCATACCATTTCTGTCCTTTACTGAGCCCATCTTTCCATGAAATGTTCCCTTGGTATCTCTAGTTTTCTTGAAGAAATCTCCAGTCTTTCCCATTCTATTGTTTTCCTCTCTTTCTTTGCATCAGAGAAGGCAATGACACCCCACTCCAGTACTCTTGCCTGGAAAATCCCATGGACGGAGGAGCCTGGTAGGCTGTAGTCCATGGGGTTGCGAAGAGTCGGATACGACTGAGCGACTTCACTTTCACTTTTCACTTTCATGCATTGGAGAAGGAAATGGAAACCCACTCCAGTGTTCTTGCCTGGAGAATCCCAGGGATGGGGGAGCCTGGTGGGCTGCCATCTATGGGGTCGCACAGAGTCAGACACGACTGAAGCGACTTAGCAGCAGCAGCAGCAGCATTTCTTTGCATAGATCACTTAGGAAGGCTTTCTTATCTCTCCTTGCTATTCTTTGGAAATCTGCATTAGGATGGATATACTTTTCCTTTTCTCCTTTGCCTTTCACTTCTCTTCTTTCTCAGCTATTTGTAAGGTCTCCTCAGACAACCATTTTGCCTGTTTTATTTCTTTTTGTTGGGGATGGTTTTGATTAGTGTCTCCTGTACAGTGTTATGAACCTCCGTCTACAGTTCTTCAGGCACTCTATCAGATTTAATCCCTTTAATCTATTTGTCATTTTCACTGCATAGTCATAAGAGATTTGATTTAGGTTGTACCTGAATGGTCTAAAGAAAGTAGGTATTCCGTACTTTCTTTAATTTACGTCTGAGTTTTGCAATAAGGAGTTCAATATTTGAGCAAGTCTTGTTTTTGCTGACTGTATAGATCTTCTCCATCTTCAGCTGAAAAGAATAAACTCCATCTGATTTTAGTAATGACTATCTGGTGATATACATGTGTAGCACCATCTCTTGCATTGTTGGAAGAGGGCATTTGCTATGACCAGTGCATTCTCTTGGTAAAACTCTGTTATCCTTTGTCCTGCTTCATTTTGTACTTCAAGGACTAACTTGCCTGTTACTCCAGCTATCTCTTGACTTCCTACTTTTGCATTCCAATCCCCTATGATGAAAAGGACATCTTTTTTTTGTGTTAGTACTAGAAGGTCTCGTAGGTCTTCCTAGAACCATTCAACTTCAGCTTCTTCAGCATTTGTGGTTGAGGCATAGACTTGGATTACTGTGATATGGAATGGTTTGCCTTGGAAATGAAGAGAGAGCATTCTATCATTTTTGAGATTGCACCCGAGTGCTGCATTTCATACTCTTTTGTTGACTATGAAGGCTACTCCATTTGTTCTAAGGGATTTTTGCCTACAGTAGTAGATACAATGGTCTTCTGAATTAAATGTCCCCATTCCAGTCCATTTTAGTTCACCGATTCCTAAATTGTCAATGTTCACTCTTGCCATCTCCTACTTGACCACTTCCAATTTACCTTGATTCATGGACCTAACATTCCAAGTTCCTATGCAATATTGTTCTTTACAGCAATGGACTTTACTTCCATCACCAGTCACATCTGCAAATGGGTGTTGCTTTTGCTTTGACTCCATCTCTTCATTCTTTCTGGAGTTTGGGCACCTACCAAGCTGGGAAGTTCATCTTTCAGTGTCATATCTTTTTACCTTCATATTGTTCATGGGGTTCTCTGAACCACTGGAGTGGTTTGCCATTCCCTTCTCAGTGGACCACATTTTGTCAGAACTCACCACCATGGCCCTTCCTTCTTGGGAGACCCTACATGGCATGGCTCATAGTTTTTTTGAGATAGAGAAGGCTGTGATCAGTGTGATCAGTTTGATTAGTTTTCTGTGATTGTGGTTTTCATTCTGTCTGCCCTCTGATGGATAAGGATAAGAGGCTTGGCAAGCTGTCTGGTTGGAGGGACTGGCTGTGGGTAAAATTGGGCCTTTCTTTGCTCTAGTGGGCAAGGCCATGCTCAATAAATTTTTAATCCAATTTTCTGCTGATGTTTGAGGCTGCATTCCCTCCCCTAATGCCAAACTCTAGGGGCTTCCCTGGTAGCTCAGACGGTAAAGCATCTGCCTACAATGCGGGAGACCCGGCTTCAATCCCTGGGTCAGGAAGATCCCCTGGAGAAGGAAACGGCAACTAGTATTCATGCCTGGAAAATCCCATGGACTGAGGAGCCTGGTGGGCTACAATCCATGGGGTCACAAAGAGTCGGACATGACTAAGCGACTTCAGTTCACTTCACTTCACTTCAATGCCAAACTCTAGTAGGGGCAATGACACCTTCTTCAAAAGGACTTATGCCAGCATACCACAGCTCCCAGGATTGTTGTACTCAGTGTTCCTGACCCCATGACAGGCCACTGTCACTCTACACCTCCACCAGAGACTCCTGAGCACTCACAGGAAAGTCTGGCTCAGTCTCTTGTGGGGTCACTGCTCCTGGGTCCTAGTGACCTCAAGGTTTTGTTTGTGTTCTCCAAGAGTCTGTTTCCCAGTCCTGTGGAAATTTTGTAATCAAATCCACTGGCCTTCAAAGTCAAATTCCCTGGAGGCTTTCAGTACCTGTGCTGGATCCCCAGGCTGGGAAATCTGCTGTGGGCCCTAGAACTTCCATAACAGTGTGAGAACTTCTTGAAATAATTGCTCTCCACTTTGTGGGTCATCTGCTCAGTGGCTTTATGATGGGGCTAATGAATCTCCTCTAAGAAGACTTATGCCACATGCCACACCTCCCAGGTCTGCTGCAGCTAGAGCCCCTGTCCCCACAGGAGGTCACTGCTGACCTGTGCCTCCACAGGAGACACTCAAACACTGAGTCAGGTCTGACTCAGTCTCTGTGAGTTGTCTGGGTCCTAGTGCACACACGGTTTTGTTTGAGCCCTCTGAGTGTCTCTGGTGGATATTGGGTTTTAGTCTAAATGTTATTTCACCCCTCCTACCATCTTGTTGGGGCTTCTCTTTTGCCTTTGGGCATGGGCTATCTTTTTCTGGTGGGCTACAACATCCTCCTGTTGATGGTTGTCCAGCAGTGAGTTGTAATTTTAGAGATGAGCACACATCTTTCTACTATGCCATCTTGTGTATGTGTCTGTATGTGTGTGTGTGTGTGTGTGTGTGTGTGTGTATGTGTGTGTGAACTTCCCAGGTGGTGCTCATGGTGAAGAACCTGCCTGCTAATGAAGGAGATATGAGAAACTTAGGTTCAATCCCTGGGTTGGGAAAATCCCCTGGAGGAGGGCATGGCAACCCACTCCAGTATTCTTGCCTGGAGAATCCCATGGACAAAGGAACCTGACTAGCTACAGTCCACAGGGTCACACAGAGTCAAACGTGACTGAAGTGACTTAGCACTTAGCACATATGTGTGCATACACTTATATTTTAACAAAGGGCATGATAAACTAAAAACTAATAAAAAATGATTACATGATTACTTAGGGAATGGGGTCAAGATGAGAGTAGAAAGACCCCTAGTTCACCTCGACCCATGAACATGAACATATTAAAACAACTACAAATAGAGCTTCCCAAGTGGCTCTAATGGTAAAGAATCTTCCTGCTGATACAGGAGATGTAGGTTCACTCCCTGGTTGGAAAGATCCCCTTGAGAAGGAAATGGAAACCCACTCCAGCATTCTTGCCTGGAAAATCTCATGAAAAGAGGAGGCTGGTGGGCTACAGTCCATGGAGTTGCAAGAGTAGGACATGACTTAGCAACTGAACTACCACCGCAAATAGAGCAACTCTCACTGAGAACAACCTGAAGACTAGCATAAGGACACTTCTACAATGAGCATTGAACAGAAAGAACCGCACTGTGGCAGGAGGGGAAAAGAATCTAGTTAGGACCCACACCACCAGTGGGTGACCAGAAGAAGAGGGAGAGATCACTGGCTTAGAGGTCTTCCATAAGGAGCGAGGGGGCCCACGTTAGGCACCCCAGCCCTGGGGCCTGACACCAGAAAGACAAGCCTCCTTAATTGGTTTGAGAACCAGTGAAGTTTACTAGGGGTCTGTAAAAAATCAACACTCTGCTCTTTTCCCCCCTAGTTTTATTGAGATATAATTGATGTATAGCACTCTAAGTTTAAGGTGTAAAATGTACTATTTGCCTTATATGCATCATGAAATATTACCTCAGTAGGTTTAGTGAACTTCCATCACCTCATATAGATACAACATTAAAGAAAGAGAAAAAAAAATGTTTTTCATTGTGAGAAGAACTCTTAAGATTTACTCTTTTAATTTTGATACAAAACATACAGCCATGTTTATTATCATGTTATACATTATATCTCTAGTATCCTTATAACCGTAAGTTTGTACCTTTCAACCACCTTCATATAATTCCCCCACCTCTTACCCCCTACTTGTGGTAACCACAAATCTGATGTCTTTTTCTATCAATTTGTTTCCTTTTGAAGTAAAATTGAACTACCGTACATTACTTCCTAGTACTCAATATAGTGCTTAAAAATTTCTATACATTTCAAAATGATCACCATGATAGGTCTAGTTACTGTCACCATATAAAGATATTGCTAATTATTTACTACGTACTGCATAAAATATATTTCATACCTGTGATTTTGTAAACAAAACTGTGTACCTCTTAATTTCCCTGACTTATTTCTCATCTCACCTCATCCCTCTCCCCTCTTGTAACCCCCTGTTTGTTCTCTGTATTTTACTCTATCTTTTTAGTTATGCTTGCTCATATTCCACATATATGTAAAATCATGCAAGGTCTGTCTCTCCCTATCTGACTTATTTCACTTAGCATAAAATCCTCTAAGGTCCATCCATCCAAATCACAAAAAGCAAGATTTCATTCATTTTTACATCTGAATAATACACCCACAAACTGGAGAAAAATTATACCAAAGAAGTTCTTGCACTGTTGAAAAAGTTCTAGGCCCCAGTACAAACTTCCCAACATGGGGAACTAGCAATGAGACTAGGGAATCTGCTGTTAAATGTCAGCGGGATTTAATTACAGACTTCCACAGGACTAGGGAAACAGAGACTCTTGGGGAGTATAAACAAAACCTATATGCACCGGCACCCAAGAGAAAGGAGCAGTTATCCCACAAGAGACTGAGTCAGGGTGACAATATACAGCCTTGACGTACTCCTTTTCCTATTTGGAACCAGTCTGTTGTTCCATGTCCAGTTCTAATTGTTGCTTCCTGACCTGCATATAGGTTTCTCAAGAGGCAGGTCAGGTGGTCATCTCTTTCAGAATTTTCCACAGTTGATTGTGATCCACACAGTCAAAGGCTTTGGCATAGTCAATAAAGCAGTAGATGTTGGCAATTTGATCTGTGCTTCCTCTGCCTTTTCTAAAACCAGCTTGCACATCTGGAAGTTCACAGTTCATGTATTGCTGAAGCCTGGCTTGGAGAATTTTGAACATTACTTTACTAGCATGTGAGATGAGTGCAATTGTGCAGTAGTTTGAGCACTCTTTGGCATTGCCTTCCTTTGGGATTGGAACGAAAACTGACCTTTTCCAGTCCTGTGGCCACTGCTGAGTTTTCCAAATTTGAGGCATAATGAGTGCAGCACTTTCACAGCATCATCTTTCAGTATTTGAAATAGCTCAACTGGAATTCCATCACCTCCACTAGCTTTGTTCGTAGTGATGCTTTCTAAGGCCCACCTGACTTCACATTCCAGCATGTCTAGCTCTAGGTGAATGATCACACCATCATGATTTTCTTGGTCGTGAAGATCTTTCTTGTACAGTTCTTCTGTGCATTCTTGCCACGTCTTCTTAATATCTTCTGCTTCTGTTAGATCCATACCATTTCTGTCCTTTATTGAGCCCATCTTTGCATGAAATGTTCCCTTGGTAACTCTAATTTTCTTGGAGATCCCTAGTCTTTCCCATTCTGTTCTTTCCCTGTATATCTTTGCATTGATCACTGAGGAAGTCTTTCTTATCTCTCCTTGCTATTCTTTGGAACTCTGCATTCAGATGCTTATATCTTTCCTTTTCTCCTTTGCTTTTCACTTCTCTTCTTTTCACAGCTATTTGTAAGGCCTCCTCAGACAGCCATCATGAAATTAATAATAGCTAAACAACAGAAATGACAGAATGATCTCTATTCCTTTCCAAGGAAAACCATTAAATAAGGCAGTAGTCCAAGTCTATGCCCCAACCAGTACACTGAAGAAGCTGAAGTTGAATAGTTCTATGAAGACCTACAAGACCTTTTAGAACTAACACCAAAAAACATGTCCTTTTCGTTATAGGGGACTGGAATGCAAAAGTAGGAATTCAAGAAACACTTGTGATAACAGGCAAATTTGGAGTTGGAATATGGAATGAAGCAGGGCAAAGGCTAATAGAGTTTTGCCAAGAGAATGCACTGCTTCTGCTGCTGCTGCTGCTAAGTCACTTCAGTCCTGCCTGACACTGTGCAACCCCAGAGATGGCAGCCCACCAGGCTCCTCCACCCCTGGGATTCTCCAGGCAAGAACACTGGAGTGTGTTGCCATTTCCTTCGCCAATGCGTGAAAGTGAAGTCGCTCAGTCGTGTCGGACTCCTAGAGACCCCATAGACTGTAGCCTACCAGGCTCCTCTGTCCATGGGATTTTCCAGGCAAGAGTACTGGAGTGGTTTGCCATTGCCTTCTCCAAGAAAACGCACTGGACAGAGAAAACACCCTTTTCCAAAAACACAAGAGAAGACTCTACACATGGACATCACCGGAGGGTCAACACCGAAATCAGATTGATTATATTCTTTGCAGCCCAAGATGGAGAACCTCTATACAGTCAGCAAAAACAAGACCGGGAGCTGACTGTGGCTCAGATCATGAACTCCTATTGCCAAAGTCAGACTCAAATCGAAGAAAGTAGGGAAAACCACTAGACCACTGAGGTATGACCTAAATCAAAGTCCTTATGATTATACATTGGAAGTAAGAAATAGATTTAAGGGGCTAGATCTGATAGATAGAGTGCCTGATGAACTATGGATGGAGGTTCATGACATTGTACAGGAGACAGGGATCAAGACCATCTCCATGGAAAAGAAATGCAAAAATCCAAATGGCTGACTGCGGAGGCCTTACAAAGAGCTGTGAAAAGAAGAGAAGTGAAAAACAAAGGAGAAAAGGAAAGATATAAGCATCTGAATGCAGAGTTCCAAAGAATAGCAAGGAGAGATAAGAAAGACTTCCTCAGCGATCAATGCAAAGATATACAGGGAAAGAACAGAATGAGAAAGACTAGAGATCTCTTCAGGAAAATTTTACCAAGAACCTAGAGAACAGCACAATTGCACTCATCTCACACGCTAGTAATGTTCAAAATTCTCCAAGCCAGGCTTCAGCAATACATGAACCATGAACTTCCAGATGTGCCAGCTGGTTTTAGAAAAGGCAGAGGAAGCACAGATCAAATTGCCAACATCCACTGGATCATCGAAAAAGCAAAAGAGTTCCAGAGAAACATCTATTTCTGCTTTATTGACCATGCCAAAGCCTTTGACTGTGTGGATCACAATCAACTATGGAAAATTCTTCAAGAGATGGAATACCACACCACCTGACCTGCCTCTTGAGAAACCTATATGCAGGTCAGGAAGCAACAGTTAGAACTGGACATGGAACAACAGACTGGTTCCAAATAGGAAAAGGAGTACGTCAAGGGTGTATATTGTCACCCTGCTTATTTAACTTATATGCAGAGTACATCACGAGAAACGCTGGGCTGGAAGAAGCACAAGCTGGAATCAAGACTGCTGGGAGAACTATCAATAACCTCAGATATGCAAATGACACCACCCTTATGGCAGAAAGTGAAGAGGAACTAAAAAGTCTCTTGATGCAAGTGAGAGGAGAGTGAAAAGGTTGGCTTAAAGCTCAACATTCAGAAAACTAAGATCATAGCATCTGGTCCCATCACTTCATAGGAAATAGATGGGAAAGCAGTGGAAACAATGTCAGACTTTATTTTGGGGGTCTCCAAAATCACTGCAGATGGTGATTGCAGCCATGAAATTAAAAGATGCTTACACCTTGGACTGAAAGTTATGACCAACCTAGATAGCATATTCAAAAGCAGAGACATTACTTTGCCAATAAAGGTCCGTCTAGTCAAGGCTATGTTTTTTCCAGTGGTCATGTATGGATGTGAGAGTTGGACGGTGAAAAAAGCTGAGTGCCAAAGAATTGATGCTTTTAAGCTGTGGTATTGGAGAACACTCTTGAGAGTCCCTTGGACTGCAAGGAGATCCAACCAGTCCATTCTGAAGGAGATCAGCCCTGGGTGTTCTTTGGAAGGACTGATGCTAAGGCTGAAACTCCAATACTTTGGCCACCTCATGCGAAAAGTTGAGTCATTTTAAAAGACCTTGATGCTGGGAGGGATTGAGGGCAGGAGGAGAAGGGGACAACAGAGGATGAGATGGCTGGATGGCATACCGAGTCGATGGACATGAGTTTGAGTAAACTCTGGTAGCTGGTGATGGACACAGAGGCCTGGCATGCTGCAATTCATGGGGTTGCAAAGAGTCAGATACGACTGAGCAACTGAACTGAACTGAACTAAAACACCAGAAAGCAGATGTCAACTCTAGACCCTATGCTTCTGCTGCTGCTAAGTCTCTTCACTCATGTCCGACTCTGTGCGACCCCATAGACGGCAGCCCAACAGGGTTCCCCGTCCCTGGGATTCTCCAGGCAAGAATACTGGAACGGGTTGCCATTTCCTTCTCCAATCCATGAAAGTGAAAAGTGAAAAGTGAAAGTGAAGTAGCTCAGTCGTGTCCGACTCTTAGCAACCTTGTTTTCTGCAGCCTACCAACCTTCCTCCATACATGGGATTTTCCAGGCAAGAGTACTGGAGTGGGTTGCCATTGCCTTCTCCACTAGACCCTATAGATACAACATATTCTGGAATATGCAGACTTCAATAAAAATTTTTTAAAGACAGTTTAGTGACATTGAAAAAAATGTTAAGAGAAGCATAAAAATTTTATGTATAGTCTGGTCACAGCTAGATAAAATAATATTCATGGAAGAAGGTAAGTATAAAATGTTAATAACCATTATCTTCATATGAAAGCATCATAGATGATTATTTTACACTCTTAATGTAGACTCCAAGTTTTTTTTCCTAGTTTTGTATAATAGACGAGCATTGCTTTTATAATACTTCATATTTTTGAAGAGAGGTATTATGTTTTCTCAATATTATTATATGCTATTTCTTTAGGTACCCTAGTCAGAGATGTCGTTTTGGTACATAGAACGCCAGGCAGAACACCCTGAAAGAGGCAGCACAGACATTTACTACAGCAAGAAGCTGGTGATGCCTCAGACTTCTGGTTGTCTAGTCAAGCTGTTTCCTCTCTCTGGACTGCCTGTTGAGTCTCCTTATCTTCCTGGAAAACTCTACTGCATGCTTGAACACACTCAGCTAGGAAGAGTTAGGGGCTCCCTCTTCTGCACTCCCTTTGGCATAACCGTCTTATTCATGCCAAATTTCCCCTAATAATTCGACTTTCTCAGGGGAGGGTCAGGGCTTTCTCTGTACTTAGACTCTAACCCATTGTAAGAGATCTGGAAATAGTTTTTGAATGCTAGAGAACTTGAAGAAAGTTATAGGGTTTAAAGCCTAAATCTAGTCTTCCAATAATGTTTATGCAAATGCATTTATTAATTTAATAAACCAGTGTCAGTCCCCTATTATGAAGTGATTCAAAGATTAATAAAGCTCTTTTTTTTTTTTTAATTTTTGTCCTAGAGGTGCCAATAACCTGAGAGAACTCAGATTTGTAAATAGTTAATTAAATCAGGCATGTGCAGGATTCTTCCAGTCTGCAAAATGCACCCTTCTGGAATTTTTTATCTTTTTCTGCTAATTAACCCAGGAACAGTATCTGAATAAAACACATAAAATAGTCTAAAGCCAGCTTCCTTTTCTGAACAGAATGTTTAAGAGCAGCCATGAAAATAAAGAGTAGCACCTTTTCAAAAAATTCCTCTTGGTTAATCAAGAAAGAATTTGAAGCTGAAAAGATATTCAAATGCACGGAATTTTTGGAATGCTTTTGAGGATTCTTACTTTAAAAAAAAGTTACAATTTGACCTAACCACTAAGAAGTAATGCTTTGGTCTCTATCCCTAAATCAGCATTTTTCCCTCAGAAAGGTAGAATATATTAAAGTGAATTCATATGTTCATGGAGCCAGAGAGTAGTGAGCCATATGATTTTAAAAAGTACCTTAGTTGTCAAGCTTAATCCTCTGAAGAAGCCTATGAGGAAAACTGGCACATAATATTAGAGCCTCATCCTCTTTGCAGGCACAAAACCAAAGGGTTAACTTGCTTACCTGAGTCCACACCTAAGTGAAAGTCAGGGGAATGATGAGTATGGAGTGTATCTCTGACACCAAGCCCAACTTTTTTTTTAACCTTGTGGTGCTGTGGTCCCATGAGGATGCTGCTGGAGTAGGGCCATGACAAGTACAAAAGGCAAAATAAGCATTAAGAGCCCAGTCTTATCTCAACAACAACAACAACAAAAAAAAAAATACAAACAACCTAATCAAAATATTGACAGAAGACCTAAATAGATCTTCTTCTCCTGCTAAGGCACTTCAGTCGTGTCCGACTCTGTGAGACCCCATAGATGGCAGCCTACCAGGCTCCCCCATCACTGGGATTCTCCAGGCAAGAACACTGGAGTGGGTTGCCATTTCCTTCTCCAATGCATGAAAGTGAAAAGTGAAAGTGAAGTCGCTCAGTTGTGTCCGACCCTCAGATATCCCATGGACTGCAGCCTTCCAGGCTCCTCCACCCATGGGATTTTCCAGGCAAGAGTACTGGAGTGGAATGCCATTGTCTTCTCCAAATAGGTCTAAATAGACACTATTTAGACAGAAGATCTAAGTAGACCTTTCTCCAAAGAAGACATACAGATGGCCAATAAGCACATGAAGAGATGCTCAATGTAATTAATTACTAGAGAAATGAAGATCAAAACAACAAGGAGGTATCACCGCACACCAGTCAGAATGACCATTATTAAAAAGTCTACAAATAACAGATGCTGGAGAGGCTATGGAGAAAAGGGAACCTTCCTACCTTGTTGGTGGGAATGTAAATTCGTGCATCCACTGTGGAAAACAGTGTGGAAGTTTCTCAGAAAACTGAAAATAAAATTACTGCTTGATCCAGAAAATTCACTCCTGGGCATATATCTAGACAAAACTAAAATTCAAAAAGATACATGTACCCCTATGTTCATAGCAGCACAATTTACAATAGCCAAGACATGAAAACAACCTAAATGCCCATCAACAGATGAATGGATAAAAGGAGATGTGGTACATATATGTAATACAATGGAATACTACTTATCATAAAAAAGAATGAAACAATGCCACTTGCAGAAACCTCAATACACCTAAAGATTATCATACTAAGTGAAGTAAGTCAGAAAGAGAAAGATAAATACCATAAGATATATCAGTTATATGAAGAATCTAAAATATGACATAAATAACCTATCTACAAAGCAGAAACAGACTCACAGGCATAGAGAACAGACTTGTAGTTGTCAAGAGGCAGGTGGGGATGAGGGATGGATTGGGAGTTTGGGGTTAGAAGATGTAAACTATTATGTATAAAAAGGGTGGACAACAAGGTCCTACTGTATAGCAAAGGGAATTATATTCAATGTCCAAGAATAAATGAAAAGGGAACAGGACATAAAAAAGAATGTGTGTGTGTGTGTGTGTGTGTGTATATATATATACACATTCATATACATATCTTTCCAGTAGTCATGTACTGATATGAGAGCTAGACCATAAAGAAGGCAGAACACTGAAGACCTGGGGTGCTGGATAAGACTCTTAAGAGTCCCTTGGACAGCAAGGAGATAAAACCAGTCAATCTTAAAGGAAATCAACCCTGAATACTCATTGGAAGGACTGATTCTGAAGTTGAAGCTCCAATACTTTGGCCACCTGATGCAAACATCTGACCCTGATGCTGGGGAAAATTGAAGGCAGAAAGAGAAGAGGGATACAGAGGATGAGATGGTTGGATCACATCACAGATGCAATGGACATGAACTTAGGCAAACTCTGGGAGATGATGAGGGACAGGGAAGTCTGGAGTGCTGCAGTCCATGATGTGGTAAAGAGTCAGATGCAACTTGGCAACGGAACAACAAAAAAATATATAAGCTGAGTCACTTTGCTGTATAGTAGAAATTAGCACAATATTATAAATCAACTATACCTCAATTTTTTTAAAGGAGAGAGAGAACACAAACCTTTAATAGCACTGAGCAACCTCAGAAAAGTGGTATTAAGCTGAACCCAGATTTCAAGATACATAGAAGTCCATGAGCCAAACCAAAGCATAATGCAAAGAAAAGAAATGGTGATGGTGATCACTAGGAGATTAGGCATTCATTAAGACTCATTGTGTCACCCATTGTGACAATGTTTGCTCCAACTATGTTGTCAACAGAAACAATAATTATTTCTCTCTCCAGTTTCCCTCCCCAACACTCCACTTGGTCTCATGATGCTTGTCAGGAGACTGAAGATAGTGATAGACTTTGAAAGTGAATGTTAATGGACAATTCTATGTGTTGGTTTGGCTACTTGGGTAATCTGTGGAAAGGGTTACGTACTATGTCTGTGAAGGTATTATGTCTGCTATAGACTTATACCCATGTCTTCATGGATCTTCACTGGAGAAAGTTGGTAAACATTTCTCTAAGAACTCATGGCCAATGTAGGTCACTACTAATTTTTAGCTAATTGGTACAGATAGAGTTGGCTATTATAGGGAACTTGCATTCTCTCTCTCACACACACACACACACATACACGCACACACACACACACATGCACAACAGGCACAAATCTACTCACCTACATCATTAATATTCACTTCTTTAGCCACAAATGTTAATAAATTCCTGTATAACAGTACATCTCAAGAGAACACTTTGGAGGATATATGTGGTGGAAATTTAGGATCATAAATATAGTACTGAAATGTCAACATTCATAACCATCTGGCAATTCTGAGAGTTCTAGAACCAAGGAGTCATTTGTTCTTTAGTCCTATTCTTCCTGAGAATCTGCCATGGGGCAGGCACCATGCCAGATGCTGAGAAAGCAGAGAAGGATCTCTCTGACCTCAAAGAAAGCTAACTGTGGAAAGAGGAGATGTTAGTATCTCAATACAATGCACTAAGAGCTTGGAAAAATAATAGCATACATTTACTGAGCTCCAATTATGTGTCAAACTGTATTAAGTTCTGTGCATATATTATCATACTGATTATTTAAGAAATTCCTATCCTATTTTACAGAAGACACTGAGGCACAGAGAGGTTAAGTAGTCTGTCCGTGGTCACACAGCTTGCTACTCATGGAGCTTTCTTTTGAGTCTGAATAATGTGGCTCTATAGTCCAAGTTTCTTACCTGTTAACTACAATATAGTAGAATAAATACATGCTAATAAGAATGCACATGTACAAACCCACAAAGATTAGAAAGTCAAAAAATTTCTCCCAGAGTTGTTGTGAGGGATAAAAAGGAATTAGGCAGAATGGAGAGAAAGGAAATTCTGGAGAGACAGAAGCATGGGCAAAGACCCAGAGGTAGTGTGGAGCTTCTAGGAACTTACTCTCTGAATCACTTTAAAATTTAAGTGTATCCAAACAAAAAGCATTTTCTAGTCCTTGGAAACTTAGGTGGGTAGAAATATATTTAATCTCAATAAATTGAAAATTTTATAAGAACTTTCAGTCAAGAGGCAGAGTCAAAAGAAGAGATTCTATCCAGAAAGGCTTCAGAAACAAATCGAAGAAGCCTCCTTGTATGTGTAATACTTTGCAGGTCTCTATTTACTAATTACTAGCAGATACGAATTTATTTCTTCATGAGAATAGTATTCATTTGTCACCTTCTCTCCAAAACCATCATCCTACAAAAGAAAGCAAATATTTATAATCACATAATAGACATGCTGCTGCTGCTGCTAATTCACTTCAGTCGTGTATGACTCTGTGCGACCCCATAGACGGAAGCCCACCAGGCCCCACCATCCCTGGGATTCTCCAGGCAAGAACACTGGAGTGGGTTGCCATTTCCTCCTCCAATGCATGAAAGTGAAAAGTGAAAGTGAAGTCGCCCAGTCGTGTCTGACTCTTAGCAACCCCATGGACTGCAGCCTACCAGGCTCCTCCATCCATGGGATTTTCCAGGCAAGAGTACTGGAGTGGGGTGCCATTGCCTTCTCCGCATAATAGACATAGGAATGTGTAAATATAAAATGGCAAGGTGGTGAGCAGAAAGAGACATTTAAAACCCTATGTTATGCCAGAATCAAAGTATTTCAAGTGCCAGGGAGGTAAGTCAAGAATAGACTGCTTGTAAGCCCATAGATGAGCATAGTCAAAGCACAGATCAAAAGCCATAAAAAGACAGGCTTGGCCCATTGCTGAGAAAGTTTCTTGGCTATCTTCTTTTATTTATTTATTTTTTTTTACATTTTTTTTATTTTTATTTTTTATTATTCTTTTTACTTTACAATATTGTATTGGTTTTGCCATACATCAACATGCATCTGCCACGGGTGTACACGTGTTCCAATATTCACCTGAAACCATGTCTAACTGTGCTCATTTTCATCCTAATCCCTTTTATGAGTTACACTTTGGAGATAAAATTTATGTAGTACAAAAATGACCTTAGTCATATTAATATTAACCAGAGCTATGCAACTCAATGCTGGTCTAACAACCCAGGACAAGAAAGTAGTTTTAAAATCCTCACATATTTTGCCAAAAAAATCTCTAAGTAGTGAATTGACAACCAGACCCAGCTCTCCAGAGTGCTCCCAAGTTACATACTTTTTATATGGTAGCAACTACAGCAAATATTGTACTTAATAGGGATACTCCTCATTCAATAGGCAACTCCTCACAAAATAAGCAATATCAAGGATATTTTTGCTAAAATCCTCCTGCTATATAACAACAAAAAGTTAGCTGATTATTAAAAACATTTTGTAAAGATGTTCTACATCTGGTAATAGGTTATTGGCATCAACACTTCTGCTAATATATTTATATAATCTTAAAAAGTGTTAAATTGCTAGTAGGTTCTGGAGACTCCCAGTCCCTGTTGAAAAGAGAGGTGGAACCTTGAGAAGGAAAGTGAATATTTAAGAAGCACTAAACTGCTTAATCTTGAAGACATGCATATACCTAGAAACTGGGCTACAGGTGTGACTTCACAAGACCAAGGTGACAGAAGTCAAGGACAGGTCCAAACAGAGATGAAAAGTCTTATCAGACTGTCCCACTTTGATTTGGGCCCCAAAATAGCTATAACATCTGAGTAGTTATGAAACAGAATTAAATCCATAGTGCCTTCTTCTAAATTCCTACCTCAAAGAACTAGAGGGAAAGTTGCTTTGGAATCAATCAAAGCTCAGAAAGAAAGAAGAAAGAAAGAGAGAAGGAGAGAATGAGGAAGGAAGAAAGGGAGGGAGGGAGGGAACAGTGGGAAGGGAAAGGGGAAAAGGAGAGAAAGACAAAGAACCAAAGGGAGGAAAGGTGGGGAGAATGTATGCCTAAGAAACTGTGCACACAGATTGACAAAAATTCTAATAAAATATTAGTAAACCAAAGCCCAAGGGCATATGAATGATAATATCGTAATTGAATTGGGTTTAAAATAGAAATGGTGGTTTAATGTTAACTTTAGAAAATTAATCAATGCAAATCACCATATTTGCACTGACAGATAGAAGGAGAAAAAGTATGTGATTCTCTCAATAAATGCAAGAAAAATTCCAAAATGTTCAACATTCTCTCATTACAGAAATTCTTAAAAAATAGACAAAAAGAAATTTTCCCAATCAAATATTTTTATGCAACAAGTAAGTTAAAAAGTAAAAGATAAAATATTGAGAACTTGCCTTTGAGGTTAGAAACTAGGCAAGGATTCCCATTATCACCAGTTCTATTCAATATCGCAACTGGGATTTCTCAGCAATATGATAATTCAATAAAATAAATAGAAGATAAGGGTTAGAAAGGATAGCAGATAACATTTTCAGAGTATATGGTTTATATATCTAAGGTATCTAGATGAATCTATAAATAATTTATAGCAATTAATAAAAGAGTTTGGCAAGTTTGCTTTATGTGAAGTCATCATGTAAAAATATATTTTATTTCTTTGCTATAGCAACAGAAATTTATAAAATAAAATTTCAATGTATTACTTATAATATGATTAAAAATATCTGGTACATAAGACTATATTTTTTAAAAATATGAAATAGCTCTACAGGGAAAATTCTGAAATATTTTTAAAAGACTTCAATAAATGAAGAAATAAATCTTCTTTGTTAACAGAAAAATACTCAAAATTATAAATATGTCATTTTTGTAATAATTGTCTTTATTATTATTTATTACATATGTAATAAATATGTAAAATTTTTCATAATTTTCTCCAAATGGTATAATAAATTCTCTGCCGCTATAATTAAAATCCTTCCCTACAATGAAACTCACAGTTAGCAACCTTCTTTCCACATATGCATACACATACACATGCCTGCATGCAAAAATACACAAGGTAAGAGTTTTAAGTCAGCTTTTAATTCCCTTTTATTAAGAATTGTGGGCAGACAAGGACTCCAAAAAGGCAGAATCATAGAATAATAAAGGAAAAAATTTCAGATATAATGAACATGATATCCCAAGTTTCCTTAAGTGCCCAGAGCAATGAATAAAAAATAAAAATGAATAAAAAATAAGCCAAATCATCATGGTGTGACTGAGAATAAAAAGATTATTAAGTCTTCTGGAGTGGGAAGGGAGGGAATATATTGTTCACACATAGGATCAAGGATTAGATGACTTCTGCATTGTCAACAAACACAGTAGATACTAAAGAGTGTAACAATGCCTTTGAAGGATCTAACAGGGATTTATTATACACCAGTTCAAACTATCATTTAATTGTGAGATAGAGTAATTAATATAGAATTTTAGTAATTAATACAGTTGATAAAGAAATAGACAAACTGATGAATGAAACAGGATATAGAACCCACATGTTATGAGCTTCTGTATCCAGAACAAAGGCTGGCACATGTTAGGCATTCAATAAAACCTTTTGAATGTTTACTAAATGTGTAAATCTGGTGCAGGGGATAAACAGCCTGAAGATCAGTGGGCAAAGATGAACTGTTCAACAAATGGTCGTGGAAAGTTGATATCCATACAGAAAAACATGAATCTGCATCAATTATCTATACTAGACAAAAATTTTTAAACTCAAAGTTCAGTAAGGTAAATCTGAAAGATAAAACTTTTAGAGAAAAACAATATATATTTTCACCTCACTTCCATAAAGATTTCTTAAACAAAACACAGAAAGTGTGGCTCATAAACAAAAGATGGTTAAGTCTGGCCACATTAAAATTATGAACTTCTGTTCGCTAAATATATCTTAAAGAAAACGTGAAGGCAATACGAGGGAAAGTTTCTGTATATACATAAACAACAAAGAGTTAGTATCCAGGAAAACAACTCTTAAAAATAAGAAAAATGACAGTTCTTAGAAGAATGGGCAAAATATACAAGAAATTTAATAAAATAAATATGAATGACAAACATATTTTCAACTTTGTTAGTAATCAGAGAATACAAATTTAAACCAGAATGATATTGGCAGAGCATTGTGATGTATTCCTGGCAGTAATGCAGAAAAAATGAATTCTTATGTTTCATAAAAGCATATATTGAAACAAATACTTGGGTAAACAGTCTGACATTTTCTAGGAAATATGAACATTTATATAATCTAGGAAGCAGTTATTCTGCTCCCAGATTTACACTGTGGAAAAAATTTTGTACAACAAATGGACTTTGTTGTTGTTTAGTCACTAAGTTGTGTCTGACTCTTTGGGGATCCTATGGACTGTAGCCCATAATCTCATGGACGATCCTTGTCCGTGAGATCTTCCAGGCAAGAATACTGGAGTGGATTGCCATTTCCTTCTGCAGGGGTTTTTCCTGACCCAGGAACCAAATCTTCATCTTCTGCGTTGTAGGGGGATTCTTTATCACTGAACCACTAGGGAAGTCCTTAAAAAAAGGACTTAGAATTTTATTTCTCTAATAAAGAGTGATGTTGGGCATGTTTTTATGTGTTTATTAGCCACCTGTACGGAGAAGGCAATGGCACCCCACTCCAGTACTCTTGCTTGGAAAATCCCATGGAGGAGGAGCCTGGTGGGCTACAGTCCATGGGATCGCGAAGAGTCGGACACAACTGAGCGACTTCACTTTCACTTTTCACTCTCAGGCATTGGAGAAGGAAATGGCAACCCACTCCAGCGTTCTTGCCTGGAGAATCCCAGGGACAGAAGAGCCTGGTAGGCTGCCATCTCTGGGGTCGCACAGAGTCGGGCACGACTGAAGCACTTAGCAGCAGCAGCAGCAACCTGTATGTCTTCTATGGAGAAATTCCTGTTTAAGTCTTCTGTCCACCTTTTGATTGGGTTGTTTGTTTTTTGGGTTGAGCTTCATGAGCTATTTGTATATTTTGGTGATTACTTCTTTGTCAGTTGTTTCACTTGCTATTATTTTCTCCCTTTCTGAGTGTTGTCTTTTCACCTTGCTTATAGTTTCTTTTGTTGTGCAAAAATTTTAAGTTTAATTAGATCCCATTTGTTTATTTTTATTTCCATTACTCTAGGAGGTGAAAATGAAAGTTAAGTTGCTTGGTCATGTCCAACTCTTTGTGACCTCATGGACTGTAGCCTACCAGGCTCCTCTGTCTGTGGGATTTTCCAGGCAATAGTACTGGAGTGGATTGCCATTTCCTTCTCCAGGGGATATTTCCAACCCAGGGATTGAACCCAGGTCTCCCGCATTGTAGACAGACGCTTTACCATCTGAGCCACCGGGGAGGTGGGTCATAGCAAATCTTGCTGTGGTTTATGTCAAAGAGTGTTATGCTTATGTTTTCCTCTAAGAGTTTTATGGTTTCTGGTGAGGTATCATCTCACACCTATAACAATGACCACCATCAAAAAGTCTACAAACAATAAATGCTGGAGAGGGTGTGGAGAAAAGGGAACTCTCTTGCACTGTTGGTGGGAAGGCAAATTGACACAGCCACAGTGGAGAACAGCGTGTCCTTAAAAAACTAAGAATGAAACTACTATATGACCCAGAAATGCCACTACTGGGCATATATTCTGAGGAAACCAGAATTGAAAAAGACACATATACCACAGTGTTCACTGCAGAACTATTTACAACAGCTAGGACATGGAAGCAACCTAGGTGTCCATTGACAGATGAGTGGATAAAGAAGTTGTGGTACATATACACAACGCAATATCACTCAGCTATAAAAGGCAATGTATTTGTGTCAATTCTAATGAGGTAGATGAACCTAGAGCCTATTATACAAAGTGAAGTAAGTCAGAAAATGACAAATATCATACATTAACACATAAATATGAAATCTAGAAAGATGGTACAGATAAACTTATCTACATGGCAATGGAGATGCAGGCATGGAGAACAGACTTTTGGACACAGTGTGGGAAAGAAAAGGTGAGATGATTTGAGAGAGTAGCATTGAAACAGATGCATTACTGTATGTGAAACAGATAGCCAGTGGGAACTTGCTGTCTGACATAGGAAACCCAAAGCCGGTGCTCTCTGACAACCTACAGGGGTGGTTTGGGGAGTGAGGTGGGAGGAAGGTTGTATCACTGATCCTGTTTGTGATGCCAATTGTCTTGCTGTATCCCACTCTGCACACTGTTCACTGAACCCATGGTAGGCAAGGTGCAAGGTAAGAGGCCAGAAGAAGACTTGAGGAGCTGTAAGAACTGCAGACACATGCATTCTCTCCTGGCTGATGCAGTAACCATAGTGGGAGCCATAGCATAACCTACATGACACAATCTCTCTCCTGGATGATGCAGCAGCCATAACAGTAGACACGCTACATTCTCTCCTCTAGTGGCTGACCAATGGATACAGCCATGATGCAGCATTAAATGCCACCACTCTCTAAGTGGAGTTCACACATGTTTACTGCACAAAGTAGCCCACAACCAAGCGAGTACCTCATGACATGCATGCACAGTACTATAAATGACCTCAGCTGCTTGTAAATGGTCATTATTTACAAAATGTGGGGCGAGAGATTCTGAACACTCCATCTTGGCTAATTTGCTCTCTATCTCTTCAGGTTTTCTCACCTAACATTCTATGTGCAGTCCATCTTCTGTGATATTCCCTTGATAAATAACACTGACCCTTAGATTTACATCTTGCCACAGGAATAACTAAAACAACAAACAGTTACATCCCCTATACATAGCAAAACCCAACACCAGGTATCACCTGGAACTCATGTTGCAGTCCTTGCCTTCACAGGGCTAGAAAAATCACCCACCACATGTGGAGTGCTTTTATCTTTCCTGGCCAAGTCCAGTCCACAGTCTGTCCTTATGAAATTGCAGGAAAGCCTCCACAGGGGCAATTCCACTCCTGCAGAATTTTATTAAGAACCTGCAAACCCCCCAACAGGGGCCAGGCTCACTCCTTCATGGAGGGGATCTTTGCAGTGTTCACAGCCCATCCATATGATTATATTTTTCTAAGTCTGAGGACGCAGCCTTTACAGCCTCGATCTACACCGTAGGACCCAGACATACCTCACATGCCATCCTTCCACCTCTCTCAGTAAGGACCATCAAAACCCTCACAGGTGATGGGCCCACCCCCATGTTCCTGAACTGCAAAAGCCAAGCTGCACCAAGGTCCCCACTGCTTTTGCTAAAACTTTTTACACAAGTTGACCAACTCCGCTTGAGTATATGGCTGATACGTTACAAACTCAGTCACACTGGGGGCCCTTTGAGGATGCCTCCCCTGGGCTGTAAGCTGCTCATGCTTCACTTTCTGCTGAACAACAGGCCTTGATGCCAAGTGGGGACCTGCAGTCTCATAACATTTATCATCACCATCACTTACCACCTTGCTGCCAGAGATGTTTGATTCTTCGGGGCTGTGGAGTTCTTGCTGTAATGCCAATATACATTGTTCTAGTTCTTCCTGCACATTGCACACCAGTAGAGCATCATAGAGAGCATTATTCATATTCACCTTCAAGGCAGTCAAGAAAATCCACCCCACATTACCAGCGGCAGTCTGTGCTGCCCTGTTTGGCAAACAGGAACTCTTCATCTATAACACCTTTTCAATACTATCTGGTGAACCATCCACTGTCTCCCAGTCTTCCAACAGAGCCTACACCAAGAGGATTGCAGCCACATGGCACCACATGCTATCTGGTAGCCACTGGCTTTCTCTATCTAGTGTAGCCTCAGGCTCCCCTACCCACTGGATATCCTGCCAACTATGCCAATTGTTTCACTGATTCTGTTTATGACACCAATTGTCTCACTGTATCTCACTGTTCACACTGTTCACTGAACCCAGGGTAGGCAAGGCACCAGCTAAAAGCCTGGAAGAAGACTCAAGGAGCTGTAGGATCTTCAAACACCTTTATTCTCTCCTGGCTTACACAGCAGCCATAACAGTATTCTCTCGGGATGATGCAGCAGCCATAGCAGTAGACACACTATGTTCTCTCCTCTCATGGCTGACCCAATGGACACAGCCATGATGGAGCAGTAAATCCTGACACTTTCTAGGTGGAGCTCATATATCTGTACAGCACAAAATAGTCCATGACCAAGTGAATATTTCATGATGTACATGCACAGTGCTATAAATGACCTCAGCTGTTACATAGCCAGTTTACAAAATATGGGGCAAGAGAGCCTGAGCATGCCACCTTGGCTAATTTGCTCTCTCACCCCACAGAGGTTTAAGATGTAGGGGACATATGTGTACCTATGGCTGATTCAGGTTGATGTTTGGCAGAAACCATCACAATATTATAAAGTAATTGTCTTCCAATTAAAAATAAAATAAAAATTTAAGAATCATGGACTTGGAAACATGTAAATAATGTTTGTAAGAGCAACATTCACAATAGCATGCATGCATGTGTGCTAACTGGCTTCATTGTGTCTGACTCTCTGCGACCTGTAGCCCGCCAGGCTCCTCTGTCCATGGGATTCTCCAGACAAGAATACTGGAGTGGGTTTCCATAGCCTCCTTCAGGGGATTTTCCTGACCCAGGGATTGAACCCACATCTCTTATATCTTCTGAGTTGACAGGTGGGTTCTTTACCACTAGTACCACCTGGGAAGCCCAATAATAGCATAGAAAAGCCTAGATTCTTATCGACAGTAGAATGGATAAACAAATTATGGTTCATTCATACAAAATTATTTTACACAACAGTGAAAAAATAAATTGCATTCACATGCAAAAACATGGATAAATCTTATAAATGATATTATGAACTGAAAACAATAGAAGAATTTATAGTATAAGATGATTCATGTTGAGGTATGGCAAAACCAATACAATATTGTAAAGTAATTAGCCTCCAATTAAAATAAATAAATTTAAAATTTTTAAAAAAAGATACTATTGATTTCATGTTCAAAAACATTCAAGCTAAAAGTTACACTGTGTTGAAATTCATACATATGAAAACAAAAACATAAAAAGTCAGAAAACACTAAACTAGAAATTCAGATTAGTAGATTCCTCTTGGGGGGAAAGTAGAAGTTGTGGTGCAGAAGGTACACAAGGGTCTTAATAACTGGAAATGTTCTATGTCTTTAATATTAGTAACACTGTATTCTTAAACTAGAAGGCAGATATAAAAATGAAACTTTGTGCCATTTTTATATCTTTCTATATTTTATATATATATATATATATATATATATATATATATTTGGCTATACAAAACATTTTGCAATTTTTAATTTTAAAAAAAAATGTGGAAAAGGTAAGAACTATGGAACTGATACCAAAGTTAAGTATTTTACAGAACTGAGAAACTTCCACATTGTATAAATCAGAAATAATACTGCAGAAACTTGTCAAGCCACTACCAAGAAAAGTCTAACCCAACAAATGTTGGGAGCATTCTTAATTGGCCAGTCTGATATATGTAACCTGTACTAGTTGTATTCATGTGAAAAGCTTTGACTTGAGCGTCACAGCCTTTGGTTTGCAATTTCTGAAATTGAGTGAGGCTCAGTTTGACGTGTAGGAGAAGGCGATGGCACCCCACTCCAGTACTCTTGCCTGGAAAATCCCATGGATGGAGGAGCCTGGAAGGCTGCAATCCATGGGGTGGAACAGAGTCGGACACGACTGAGTGACTTCACTTTTTTCACTTTTCACTTTTCACTTTAATGCATTGGAGAAGGAAATGGCAACCCACTCCAGTGTTCTTGCCTGGAGAATCCCAGGGATGGGGGAGCCTGGTGGGCTGCTGTCTATGGGGTCACACAGAGTCGGACACGACTGAAGTGACTTAGCAGCAGCAGCAGTAGTTTGACGTGTATTGATGTTGTATTGAGGACTGCCAGAAAGGATTGTTTAAAGATCAAATAAGACCATGGATCATAAGTACTTGGCATGTTTCAGGCCCCCAAAATGCTTTTACTTCCAAAAAAGGTTATTTTCCTTTTCCATACAGAGTCTTTGCCCCTCTTTCTTATTAAACTCTCTAGTTCTTTGACTATACAGAATAACAGTTTTCAGTAGTGGAATTTCAAGTTTCCTCAGTATGTTATTTATTTGAAAGTTCTTACAAATATTATTGCAGTTGATCTTCAAGTTTATATTTTAGAGGTAAGAAAGAGCTGTGCCAATTTGAAAATTGATGTTCATAGAGATAAAAGACAACAGCAATAGTGCTCATAATTCTAGATAAGTCCCAGTTGTAACTACTACATTTATCATTCCCCAAAATATTTAAGTTCACAGCAAGCTCTCTAATATTGACATATTGAGACATATTGACAAACTCTCTAGATGACATCTAAGTGGAAACTCCCAGACCACTCCTATTTTTCACTACCTGAGTGAAAAATTATATCCTATAAAATGTTCTTGGTTATGATTTGTAATTATATGGTCACTAGATTGCTAAAGACTCAAAATTACAGAATTAAAGACAGAATAACCTCGTTTACCCAAATTTCAAAAAAATAGAAATATACTTAAATATATTTCAGATATACCCAAACCTTTAAGGAAAAAATCCTCAGCTGCAAGTAATGTAATTTTACCTCTGAGGACTATTTTAGATACATTCCCTCGGGAAGAGCAGCCTCATAATTATCGGTCCTGTAGATTAAAAGGAATGTTCCAGTCAGGCATCAGCCCCAGAGCTGCAGGCTAGAGAATTTAGAAGGAAATACTGACATATGTGACAAGAATGGTTTTCCTACATAACCTCCCTCTCCAATGTCTTGCCCCAGCCCAGACCTAATTAATTTTGCTTAACTTTTATTCTCTGACTTTACTACATTGAGAACAAGTCACCAGCATCTTCAGATGCTGATCCTGCAACTCACAGGACAGCCAAGAATGGTGAAGTTTGCCACGGAGGCAGTATCTACTTTTATCTTTTGTATTGAAGAGTGTTTTTGAGAGCAAATCCTATAAAAATCTATGTGTCTCCATTGACATCACTGTAAACAGCCCCATTCCTACAGGACTCAAAGGACTCTTTCAGAAATTTTATAGAGCCATGATGACCCATCAAGAGACACTCCCTTTCCTAATTGGCAGTAAAAAGCAAGCTCCATCAAAGTCCCATACTGAGACCATAGAGTGATGAGGAGTAGCTATGGGATTGGCCATAAACCGTAGGAAATCATGGTGACCTGAAGTGGCTTTAATGGCCATTCACAATCCATTCACATCCATTGATGTATTTCATTTATCACGCTCCTGCTAGAAATGAGAAAAAGGAAGTTGCCTATCACGCCTATTATTCTCCTTTCTATTTTGAGTCCTCTTTGAGGCCTTAGTTGTTCCAAGAAAATCGTTTCCTTGTCACACAAGATGTTCTGAGTTTCCATTAGCAGAAAAAACCTCTTGAAAATGTCAGGACTCCTATCAATTTGTAAATGAGAATAAATCAGCTTTTATTGAACTTTGAGTACCTCATGCTGAGCAAGGCACAAGGCACATGTTGTCTCACTGGTTCTTCCCGCCAACCAATGGAAGATGAGTCAAAATTATCCACAACTCATCATATGGGCAGAAAAATCAACATCCTTTGTGTTATTTAAATATCCCCCTCTTGCCTTTAAGACCCCAGTTCCAATGATGGCAGAAATTGCAGGGGGAGGGGACAAAAACAAAACAAAAGCAAACAGAAATCCCTCTATCTTGATGATTCAATGTAGCTCCCTTTTGAGTAATTAATTACTCAGTTCTTCTGCATTTTGCCTCATTCTGAAGTGTTCTCCTCTTCCACTCTTCCTCCCTGAAGATGGTCAAAAGATTCAGAGAAAAGCCTGCCCATTCTATTGGCCTTCAGAGGGGCACCTGCTCTTCCTGTTGGTGGTGGCTCACATAGGTCTTTTTATGTACACAGACAAGAGGCCTTTGCTAAGCCAGTGTTAGGAATCTACTAGAATCTAAAAGGGCTGGTCTGGAAGGCTCTTGGGAGGATAGTAGCATTTTTGAGCTAAATAGGATCTTTAGCTGCCATCTCTGGGGTCGCACAGAGTCAGACACGACTGAAGCGACTTAGCAGCAGCAGCAGCAGAATCTTTAGGGTAAATTATATATTAGGGTTCTCCAGAGAAAGAAAAAAAAAGTGATTTAACTATAAAGGCAAGGGAGAAAATGCCAGGTTGTTACCAGAGCAATATTTACAGTGGCTTAAAGGTAAGAGAGGACCAGGTGTAAGAGAGAGCAAGTATGCCTGACTGAAACAGAAGGCTTGACTCCATGGGGTGATGACAATGAGAACCATAGGCTAAGAGGTAGCCCTGATTAGAAGACTTTAAGCCAAAGAGTTAGCATCAGTGCAGGATGATGCAGGAGAAGGTAAATGATGTCGTTAAAGTGAGACATGAGGTCAATAGCTGTAGATGTGCTTAGCCCTTGTGTCTTATCAACTATTCTAGTCAACACAAGGAAACAGCACAAGGCCTTCACAAATGAAAGCTTGGAGAGAAAGCCTGCTGAGTGTAGATAGGCATTATCAAAGGAGAAACAGAAATAGGATGAGTGAGCAAACCGGTACCTATCTGGAGTAACCAAGGAAACTGACCCTGACTGAGAAAATCTGAGCAAGGCCAATTCAGACCGTGGCACCATGTTTTCTTCCTTAGAATTTAGTTCAATTTGAGGGAGAACTGAGAGCTGGATATTCTTCCTTTGCAAATATTAGAGGGAAAATATGGAAACCCAGTGTTAAAAGGAAGCTTGGGAGTTACCAGAGATTAAAGGAAAAACTTGCCTCTCCTCCAATGAGGGCAAAAAGTTCATTACGGGTTTGCAACTATGGGGAGAGAAAGTCAGGCTAAGTTAGAAGAAGAGAAAACTTAAGTAAGGAATTAATGCTAAGTGTGAAGAAAGCTGAGTGCTGAAGAATTGATGCTTTTAAACTGTGGTGTTGGAGAAGACTCTTGTGAGTCCCTTGGACTACAAGGAGATCCAACCAGTCCATTCTAAAGGAGACCAGTCCTGGGTGTTCATTGGAAGGACTGCTGCTAAAGCTGAAACTCTAATACTTTGGCCAACTCACGCGAAGAGTTGACTCACTGGAAAAGACCCTGATGCTGAGAGGGATTGTGGGCAGGAGGAAAAGGAGACGACAGAGGATGAGATGGCTGGATGGCATCACCGACTTGATGCACATGAGTTTGATGAACTCCGGAAGTTGGTGATGGACAGGGAGGCCTGGCGTGCTGCGATTCATAGGGTCGCAAAGAGTCAGACACAACTGAGGAACTGAACTGAACTGAACTGATACCTTACATTCAGAAAAGAAACTTGTCTGGGCTGAGAAGTATATTCTTTTAACTAGTACAGTAAATCCCTTACATAAGAAAGAGTTCCATTCTGAGAGTGTGTTCATAAGTTCAATTTGTTCATAAGTCCAACAAAGTTGACCTAGGTACCCAACAAACACAATCAGCTATATAGTATTCCTGTACTGTAAAAGGTTTATAATACATTCCACACAAATAATACATAAAAAACAAACAAGCATGCTAGGTTGCATTCTGAGCAGCTGCTGTAATCTTTGCCTACCATTCTATTAATACCTTTGGGTCCTGTGCCTCAAAAGCTAGCGGTGCCACCTCAAATAAAATCTCCTTGAAACTGAAAATCTCTTTGGTCTTCAGTTACTTCTTCCTCTTGTCTCTCTTCGTCCTTTCTCTGGGCCTCCAATTCCATCAGGCCTTTCTTAGTAAGTTTCTCATGTTGCACAGCAAGGAATTCAATGAAGTCAACCTCTTGCAGATCTTGCTCCAGCAATGTTTCCATTCCTATTATCTGGTGCTTGTTAGCAGTACCAGCTACATCACTGCTGCTTTTATATTTGCTTCTGGAGATACTGGGCTTGAAATAAAGATATTGTACTACAGTACTCTATACAGTAGTGTACAGTAAACTACACAAAAGCACAACCACTTAGACAGGATGCACATACATGACAGTGTACGCCAGACACGTGAACTAACTTATATGATGGGACACGTGAACACACATTCACATCTTTGAAAGTTTGCAACTTGAAGTTTCATGAAAGTGAAAGTGAAGTCACTCAGTCGTGTCCAACTCTTTGTGACCCCGTGGACTCTAGCCCGCCAGGCTCCTTCGTCCACTGGATTCTCCAGGCAAGAATACTGGAGTGGGTTGCCATTTCCTTCTCCAGGGGATCTTCCCAATCCCGGGATCGAACCCAGGTCTCCCGCATTGCAGGCAGACGTTTTAACCTCTGAGCCACCAGGGAAGCCTTAGTGCCTATGAAGTTTCATATGTATGGAATTTAAATTTAAGTACCTTTAACTTAACTATAGCTACTGTTAACAGAAATATGTCTCTGTGATTATATTTAGAGAGATCTATAGACTTTGAATTTGGCAAGTTTTGTTGTATTTATAAGGAATTTAATTTTGTAGAAAAAATAATACAAACTAGTGATCAAGAGCTTGGTCTCTGGGGTTTACATTTTAATCTTGGCTATCCATTTAGTGCCTGTGTGATGTGGGTCGTTTAAACTATCAAAATTTCCATTTCTATTACATAGAAAATAAGATTATTTCCACATAGCACTCCATTATCTGTAACAAAAATGAACTCTCCTATTTATTGTGTCTGCTGATTTTCTGTCATGTGTGCTTTGTAATTCTCAGCTCAGCTCATCTTCAGCAAGTTATTTCCTTTGGGAGTTCCATGCAACCTCAGCTGTGGAGGAGGCCCCATGGGACACCTTTGTGTTTGCCCCTTTTCACTAAACTAATTTATCTCCTAAAGTCATTATCAAGATTAAATAAGTTAATAGTTGTGAAGAACTTAGAATAGTATGTGGTTGGTTTTAACAGCATAAATTCTCAACAAATGAGCATTTGTTGAAAAAAATTTCTTGGTTCATTTTCCACATCTCCAGAAGCAGCTCAGTATTCCATTTCCTCACAGATGACTTCCTCTGTGCATTACAAAGTTGCCTGTTGTGGCTGTTGCATGCCTAGTCTAATGGAAAGAATTGTTCTAGGCCCTGATTAAGTCTTTCCCAGTTTTGAGTGTAGGCATGGGACTCAGGGTCCTTGGCCTCAACTTCCACCCATCCTCTATCCTCATTATTGAAACTATAAGCCTTTTAGGCTTGTATCAAGTTTCAATAGTTCTGTTAGTCTTTCAGATTTGATCCACTCTTGAGTTCTGACTTTGCTCACTCTTTGTTTCTGGCTGCTCAGAATTTCTCTTTTTTGCTTTCGAGCTGGATTATGGTCTTTCTAACTTGATTACACTGGAACAATTCCATGAGTTGGGAGTGTATTCTCCATACTTCCCACGTCAATTCAGTCTGCGTATTGACTGGAGGTTGCCTGTGCTGTGCTACACTGTGCTGTGCTTAGTCACTCTGTTGTGTCCAGTTCAATGTGACCCCATAGGCTGTAGCCTGCCAGGTTTCTCTGTCCATGGGGATTTTCCAGGCAAGAATACTGGAATGGGTTGCCATGCCCTCCTCCAGGGGATCTTCCCAACCCAGGGATCAAACCCAGGTCTCCCACACTAAAGGAGGACCCTGTACCATCTGAGCCACCATGGAAACCCAAAAATATGGGAGCGGGTAAACTATTCCTTCTCCAAGGGAGCTTTCTAACCCAGAAATTGAACTGGGGTCTCCTGCATTGCAGTCAGATTCTTTACCAGCTGAGCTGCCAGGGAATTCTGGAGATTGCCTACACTGCAGATTAAACCAGTGACAAAAATACAGAAGTATATATCACCAGGCCAAACAAAAAACCAGACTACCCCAAATGCTTTGATAAACAATACTTTTGAATTTTTACATTCAAATAGTTGTTTTAACATTTACCATCATAAAGGTATTTCATGAAGTGATATCTGATTATGTTTATGCTATTATCTGAAAATAAAATGTATTCATTTTTGTAACATATATCCATTGTTAGTTTAAAAATTCAGGGTATAGCAGTGTACTCTTGGGAATGAAATCACACTTTTATTTAGGTGTTTTGGGCTTGTCAAAATTATCTCCATATACTTTTTTTTTTTACTATTGATTTTTCCATTAATATTTCATGCTGTTACAAGTGAATACCTAATAAGCATGCTGCAAAAACTGTGTGAAAAATCTCACTCATCCAATTTACTTTTACCTTTATAAACTAGCCACATGTCATATTATTTTAAATGTATTTATTTTTTAGCTGAAGGATAATTGCTTTACAGAATGTTGTTTTCTGTCAAACCTCAACATGAATCAGCCATAGGTATACATATATACCCTCCCTCTTGAAACTCCTTCCCATCTCCTGTCCCATCCCACCCCTCTATGCTGATACAGAGCCTCTGCTTGAGTTTTGAGACATACAGCAGATTTCCTTTGGCTATCTATTTTAATATGGTAATGTAAGTCTCAATGCTACTCTCTCCATACATTTCACCCTCTCTCCGTGTCCATAAGTCTGCTTTCTATGTCTGTTTCTCCATTCAGTTCAGTTCATTTAGTTTAGTCACTCAGTCATATCCAACTCTTTGCAACCCCATGAACCGCAGCATGCCAACTCCTGGAGCTTACCCAAACTCATGTCCATTGAGTCAGTGATGCCATCCAAACATCTCATCCTCTGTTGTTGCCTTCTCCTCCTGCCTTCAATCTTTCCCAGCATCAGGGTCTTTTCAAGTGAGTCAGCTCTTTACATCAGGTGGCCAAAGTATTGGAGTTTCATCTTCATTATCAGTCCTTCCAATGAATACCCGGGACTAATCTCCTTTAGAATGGACTGATTGGATCTCCTTGCAGTCCAGGGGACTCTCAAGTGTCTTCTCCAACATCACAATTCAAAAACATCAACTCTTCAGCACTCAGCTTTCTTTATAGTCCAACTCTCACATCCATACATGACTACTGGAAAAACCATAGCCTTGACTAGATGGACCTTTGTTGACAAAGTAATGTCTCTGCATTTTTCTCCACTGCTGTTCTGTAAATAAATTCTTCACTACCATCTTTCTAGATTCCATATATATGCATTAGTATATGATATTTATCTTTCTCTTTCTCTCTTACTTTATTCTGTTTAATGGGGTCTAGGTACATCCACCTCATTAGAACTGACTCAAAGATGATCCTTTTTATGGCTGAGTAATATTGCATTGTGTATATGTACCACAACTTCTTTATCCATTCATTTGTTGATAGATATCTAAGTTGCTTCCATGTCCTAGCTATTGTAAATAGTGCTGCAATGAACATTAGGGTATATGTGTCTTTTTCAATCTTGATTTCCTCAGAGTAGATGCCTAGGAGTGGAATTGCTGGACCATATGGTAGCTTTATTACTAGTTTTTTAAGGACTCTCCATGCCGTGTTTCATTATGGTCATATCAATTTACATTCCCATCAACAGTGCCAGAGCATTCCCTTTTCTCCACACCCTCTCCAGCACTTACTATCTGTAGACTTTTTGATGATGGCCATTCTGACTGGTGTGAGATGATATCTCATTGTAGTTTTGATTTGCATTTCTCTAATAATGAGCGATGTTGCACATCTTTTCGTGCATTTGTTAGCCATCTGTATGTCTTCTTAGGAAAAATGTCTGGTTAGCTGTTTTTCCTACTTTTTGATTGGGTTCTTTGTTTTTCTGGTGTTGAGTTGTATGAGCTGCTTGTATATTTTGGAAGTTACTCCTTTGTCAGTTGTTTCATTTGCTATTATTTTCACCCATTCTGAGAGTTGACTTTTCACCTTATTTATAGTTTCCTTTGCTGTTTAAAAGCTTTTGAGTTTAATTAGGCCCCATTTATTTATTTTTCTTTTTATTTCCATTACTCTAGGTGGTGGATCGTAGAGGATCTTGCTTTGACTTATGTCATCAAGTGTTCTGCCTATGTTTTCCTCTAAAAGTTATATAGCTTCTTGTCTTACATTTTGGTATTTAATCCATCTTGAGTTTATCTTTGTGTACGGTGTTAGGAAGTGTTCTAATTTCATTCTTTTACATGTAGCTGTCCAGTTTTCCCAGCACCACTTTTTGAAAAGGCTGTCTTTGCTCCATTGTATATTCTTGACTCCTTTGCCAAAAATAAGGTAGCCATAGGTCCATGGGCTTTTTTCTGGGCTTTCTATCTTATTCCATTGGTTTATATTTCTGTTTTGTGCCAGGACCATACTACAGTCTTGATGACTGTAGCTTTGTAGTATAATCTGAAATCAGGAAGGTTGATTCCTCCAGCTCCATTCTTCTTTATCAAGACTGCTTTGGCTGTTCAGGGTATTTCATGTTTCCATAGGAATAGTGACATTTTTTGTTCTAGTTCTGTGAAAAATGCCATTGATAATTTGATAAGGATCACATTGAATCTGTAGATTGTGTTTGGTAGTATAGTCATTTTAATAAAATTGATTCTTCCTACCCAAGAACATTGAATATCTCTCTGTCTGTTTATGTTGTCCTTGATTTCTTTCATCATATAATTTTCTGTATAGAGTTATTTTGTCTCCTTCAGTTCAGTTCAGTTCAGTTGCTCAGTCATGTCCACTCCTTGCAACCCCATGAACTGCAGCATGCCAGGCCTCCCTGTCCATCACCAACTCCCGGACTTCACTCAAACTCATGTCCATCAAGTCAGTGATGCCATCCAGCATTTGTCTCCTTAGGTAGGTTTAATCCTAGATATTTAATTATTTTTGTTCCAATGGTAAATGGGATTGATTCCTTAATTTTTCTTTCTGATTTTTCATTGTTAATATATAGGAATGCAAGTGATTTCGTGTATTGATTTTGCATCCTGGGACTTTGCTAAATTCACTGATTAGCTCTAGTAATTTTCTAATAGTATCTTTTGAGTTTTCTGTATATTGCATCATGTCATCTGCAAACAATAAGAGATTTACTTCTTCTTTTCCGATCTGGATTGCTTTTATTTCTTTTCCTTCTCTGATTGCTGTAGCTAGGACTTCGAGAACTATGTTGAATAATAGTGGTGAGAGTGGACACCCTTATCTTGTTCCTGATCTTAGGGGAAATGCTTTCAGTTTTCCACCATTGAGAATAGTTTTTGCTGTGGGTTATCTTACAAGACCTTTACTATGTTGAGGTATGTTCCTTCTATGCCCATTTTTTTTAAGATTTTTAATCATAAATGGGTGCTGAATTTTTTCAAATATTTTTTCTGCATCTATTGAGATTATCATATGGGTTTTAACTTTCAATTTGATAATATGGTGTATCACATTGATTGATTTGCGTATATTGAAGAATCCTGGCATCCCTGGAATAAACCCAACTTGATGATGTTGTAAGAGCTTTTTAATATGTTGTTAAATTCTGTTTGCTAGAATTTTGCTAAGGATTTTTGCATCTATGTTCATCAGTGATATTGGCCAGTTTTTTGTTTGTTTGTTTGTTTTTGTATTTTTTTCTGTCTTTGTGTGGTTTTAGTATCAGGTTGATGGTGGTCTTGTAGCATGAGTTTGGAAGTGTTCTTTCCTCTGCAATTTTTTGAAAGAAGTTTAGAAGGGTAGGTATTAGCTCATCTCTAAATGCCTGACAGAATTCACCTGCGAAGACATCTGTTCCTGAGCTTTTGATTTGGGGGGAGGTTTTTAATGACAGCTTCAATTTCAGTGCTTGTAATTGGATTGTTCATAATTTCTATTTCTTCCTAGTCCAATCTTGGAAGATTGAACTTTTTAAAGAATCTGTCCATTTCTTCCAGGTTATCCATTTGATTGCCATATTGTTGTTCATAATAGTCTCCTTTTTTAAAAAAATTTATTTATTTTAATTAGTCTTATAATCCTTTGTAGTTCTGCATTGTCTGTTGTAACCTCTCCTTTTTCATTTCTAATTTTGCTGATTTGATTCTTCTCTCTTTTTTTCTTGATAAGTCTGGCTAAAAGTTTGTCAATTTTCTTTATCTCCTCAAAGAACCAGCTTTTAGTTTCATTAATCTTTACTATTGTTTCTTTCATTTCTTTTTTCATTTATTTCTGCTCAGATCTTTATGATTTATTTCCTTCTACTAATTTTGTTATTTTCTTTGTTCTATTTTTTCCAGTTGTTTTAGGTGTAAAGTTAGGTTGTCTATTTGATGTTTTTCTTTTTCTTGAGGTAGAATTGTATTGACATGAATCTCCTTCCTAGAAATATTTTTGTTGCATCCCATAGGTTTTGAGTTATTATGTTTTTGTCATTTGTTTCTAGAAACTTTTTTTATTTCTCTTTGGATTTCTTCAGTTATCTGTTCATTATTTCAAAATGTATTGTTTAATCTTCATGTGTTTGTGTTTTATACAGTTTTGTTGTTTTTTTTTTTTCCTGTAATTGATATCTAGTCTCATAGTGTTATGGTCAGAAAAGATGTTTGATATAATTTCAATTTTCTTAAGAGGTTTGATTTATGACCCAAGATGTGGTCTATCCTGGAGAATGTTCCATGTGCACATGAGAAGGTGTATCCTGCATTTGGAGGGAATGTCCTGAAGATATCAATGAGATCCATTTCACCCAATGTATCATTTAAGACTTGTGTTTCCTTATTAATTTTCTGTTTTGATTATCTGTCCATTAGTGTGAGTGGGGTGTTAAAGTCTCCTACTATTATTGTGTTACTGTCAATTTCTCCTTTTATGTCTGTTAGTGTTTGTCTTATGTTTTGAGGTGCTCCTATCTTGGGTGCATTGATATTTACAACTGTAGTGTCTTCCACTTGGGTTGATCCCTATATCATTATCATTCCTTATCTCTTGTAATATTCTTTATTTTAAGGTCTACTTTGTCTGATATGAGGATTGCTACTCCAGCTTTCTTTTGCTTCCTATTTGCATGGAATATATTTTTCTATCCTCTCACTTTCAGTCTATAACTGTCTTTAGGTCTGAAGTGAGTTTCTTGTAGACAGCATATATAGGGGTCTTGTTTTTGTATCCATTCAGCTAGTCTGTGTCTTTTTTTTTTTTTGGTTAATCTCATAAATTTTATTCATTGATTGGAGCATTTAATCCATTTACATTTAAAGTAATTATTGATATATATGTTCCTATTGCCATTTTATTAATTGTTTAGGGTTTGATTTTGTAGATCGTTTTTTTCTGTTGTATTTCCTGACTATATAGTCCTTTTAACATTTGTTGTAAAGCTGGTTTAGTGATACTGAATTCTCTTAATTTTTGCTTGCTGAAAAGCTTTTGATTTCTCCATCAATTTTGAATGAACCCCTTGCTGGTTAGAGTAATCTTGGTTGTAGATTTTTTCCCTTTGAATACTTTAAATATATCCTGCCATTCCCTTCTGGCCTGCAGAGTTTCTGCTGAAAGATCAGCTGTTAAACCTATGGGGTTTCCCTCATATGTTTCTGGTTCCTTTCCCTTGCTGCTTTTAGTATTCTTCCTTTGTGTTTAATCTTTGTTAGTTTGATTAGCATGTGTCTTGGTGCATTTCTTCTTCGGTTTATTCTGTATGGGACCCATTGTGGCTCTTGGAATTGATTGACTATTTCCTTTTCCATATGGGGGAATTTTTAGCTATAATCTCTTCAAAAATTTTCTAATACCTTTCTTTTTCTCTTCTTCTTCTGGGACACCTATAATTCAAATGTTGGTGCATTTAATATTGTCCCAGAAGTCTCTGAGACTATCGTCAGTTCTTTTCATTCTTTCTACTTTATTCTTCTATTTAGCTGTTATTTCCACCATTTTCCCTTCCAGCTCACTTATCTGTTCTTCTGCTTCAGATATTCTGCTATTGATTCCTTCTAGAGTATTTTTAATTTCAGGAATTGTGTTGTTTGTCTCTGTATGTTTATTCTTTAATTCTTCTTGGTCTTTGTTAATTGATTCTTGCATTTTCTCCTTTCTGTTTTCAAGGTTTTTTAAAAAATCATCTTTACTATGATTATTCTGAATTATTTTTCAGGTAGTTTGCCTATTTCTTCTTCATTTATTTGGACTTATGTGTTTCCAGTTTGTTCCTTCATTTGTGCAGTATTTCTCTGCCTTTTCGTTATTTTTTTAAAACTTATTTTATTTGACGTCTCCTTTTCCCAGTCTTCAAAGTTGAATTCTTTCTTCCTTTTGGTTTCTATCTTCCTACGGTTGGTCCGGTGGTTTATGTAAGCTTCGTATGGGGTGAGATTTGTTCTTAGTTGTTTTTTTTTTTTTTTTTTTTCTTTTTCTTTTTTTCCTGCCTCTGATGGGCAGGGCTGAGTGAGGTGGTGATCCTGTTTGCTGATGATTGGGTTTGTATTTTTGTCTTGTTTGTTATTTGCATGAGGTGCCCTACACAGGGTGCTACTGGTAGTTGGGTGATGCCAGGTCTTATATTTAAGTGGTTTTCTTTGTAGGAGTTCTCAATATTTGATAATCTCTAGGGTTAGCAGTTCTCTGGTAGTCTGGAGGCTTGGAGTCAGTGCTCCCACTCCAAAAGCTCAGGGCTTGATCTCTGGCCAGGAATGGAAATTTCACAGGTGGTTCGTTATGGCATTCTGTAAGATTAAAACAAATATCCAAAAGTGAGAAACTAAAGATGAACCCCAGAAAAATCACAGGTACAAAATCAGGAAAATAATAAAGTAGTGGAATATACACATATACATATATACCCATAAGCAAAATCAAAAGAGTCCAACAAAAATAAAGTAAATAGGTTGACCCAGTGAACAAAGGAAACCAAAAATGATATCCACCATTTAAAACAAAACTAACTAAAGTGCCATCTGGAAAACTAAACTAAAGCAAAGTGCCAACTGACGAATAAAGCAATGAAAACAAAACTAACAAATATGATGAGAAAAAGAAAGGAAGGAAAGAAAAGAAAGAGAGAATAGATATGGAAGTTAAATAGAGATAGAAGTCGAAGGAATTCTCCAAGACAGAATACTGGAGTGGGTAGCAGTTCCCTTCTCCAAGGGATCTTCCCAACGCGGGGATAGAATCCAGGTCTGTCGCATTGCAAGAGCATTCTTTACCAGCTGAACCACCAGGGAAATCCAAGAATACTGGAGTGGGTAGCCTATCCGTTCTGCAGCAGATCTTCCCGACACAGGAATCGAACTGAAATCTCCTGCATTACAGGTGGATTCTTTACCAACTGAGCTATCAGGGAAGTATAGCCTAATTTCAGGGAGCATGATCTTCCAGCTTCATTCTTCTTGCTCAAACTTGTTTTTGCCATTCAGGGTCTTTTGTATTTCCATACAAATGTTTGTTGTTCTAATGCTGTGGAAGATGTCACTGGTATTTGAAAGAGATTTCATTGAGTCTGTAGATTGCCTTGGGTAGCATGATCATTTTAACAATATTGATTCTTCCAATCCAAGAACACACTAAATCTTTCCATATGTTTGTGTCATCTTCAATTTCTTTCATGGGAGTCTTACAGTTTTCAGAATACAAGTCTTTTGCCTCCTTAGGCAAGTTTATTACTAGGTATTTTATTCTTTATGAAGTGATATGCCCCTTCTAGTGAGAGATCCACAGTGTGAATTTAATAAGGATCAAACACAAGTAGAAAAAAGCCATCCTCAGCCTTAATGTCTCATATAAGCTATGACCAACCTAGACAGCATATTAAAAAGCAGAGACATTACTTTGCCAACAAAAGTCCATCTAGTCAAAGCTATGGTTTTTCCAGTAGTCATGTATGGATGTGGAAGTTGGATTATAAAGATAGCTGAATGATGAAGAATTGATGCTTTTAAACTGTGGTGTTGGAGAAGACTCTTGAAAGTCCCTTGGACTGCAAGGAGGTAAAACCAGACAGTCCTAAAGGAAATCAACCCTGAAAAGTCATTGGAAGGACTGATGATGAAGCTGAAACTCCAATACTTTGGTCACCTGCTGCAAAGAGCTGACTCATTGCAAAAAGATGCTGATGCTGGGAAAGATTGAAGGCAGGAGGAGAAGGGGACAACAGAGAATGAGATGGTTGGATGGCACCACCAACTCAGTGGACATGAGTTTATGTAAACTCCAGGAGTCGGTGATGCACAGGGAAACCTGGCATGCTGCAGTTCACAGGGTTGCAGAGTCAAACACGGCTGAGCAACTGAACTGACTGACTGATGGTCCTTTAATTAAACACCTTTTATAATTAAACACACATATGTACAAACATATGGCAAAAGAAAGCATCCCATAAAATATGATTACAAACTTTTCAGCAGTATGAAGAGATACTGATAATATTTTATGATATAAAAGTCAATAGAAATATAACCCTATTTTTCATAAAATGAAACTTATTTGTAGACAAATAATCTGGAAATAAAGGTGAATCTTGATTTTGTATAGTCTAAAGTTTATACCATGTGAGGAAGAGACCATTTTAGGAAAAGAATACAAAATGATGAACACAAAATTACCTGGGCTCCTATCAAGCCCTGGAAGGGGACCTATGGAAGTTTTATTAGCTCCATATAAATCTGTCCTTGTCTAAAAGTTTTTACCACACAATGTTAACAGGTATATATCCAAGTAGCAAGGTTACCAGTGATATTTTTTATTTCCTCTGTCCACTATTATTTTCTTAGATTTTATAGCAAAACAAATAATTACTCATTTAATAGAAAAAAAAAGTACTTTTAAAAAGTTTTGACAAAGTACACTTCAGAGGAAGATTTGCACAGCCTGAGTAAAAGAATATTGATTTCACATGTTAGATATAATAGATTCAGGTCAAGTATATGCTTACAACAATATCTGAAGAGATTGATTGATAGCATTTCTTAAGACAACAGACAGTTAAGAATGACTCAGTCCACCCTATAATTAGAACTAAGGATTTTAGTTTATAGTAACTGTAATAAATATGAAAAAATTCAAAAGATACAAAGTATTTCTGATGTAAAATGGTCAGTTATTCTTTAGTTCACTTTTCATCACATCCTACTTGGAATCACAAAATGATATTAGTTTTATCTAGTATTTTGAAGTCCAAACTCTTTCCCCTCTCCTCCACTTCTCTAGTCCAAGGCACTGTCAGGTCTGGCCAGGACTACTGTGTCAGTCTTGCAGTTTGATTTGGCTTGCACACTCCACCTCAGTCCATTATCCACTGGCAGCTAAAATCATCTTCTAGAAACATACACTAGATGGTGTTGCTCCTGCTTTAAACCACCATGGAGGGTTCCCTCAGGACAAGGAAGGAGATGCAAATGTGGTCTCATGGCCTTTATGGGTCTCTATGATTGGGTTTCTGCCTCCCTCACCAAGTTCACTTAGAATTCTCCCTTTACATTGAACCAGACTCATTCCCTTCCTCTGCCTTGAGCAACAAATTTCCTACTTCACTGTCTTTGCATTTACTATCCTTTCCATTTAGGAAGTTTAAGCCCCAGTTTTTCAATTGCCAAACTGCTCCATATCCTGCAGGTTTCCACTTACGTATTGTTGCCTCTGAAAGGTCTTCCCTGTCAACCTCCTAAAACTGCAGTTCCACTCATCAAGATTCCTTAATTTCTAAATATTAATAGGTGTTCCCCCTTAGAGGCAGAATTACAGATTCTTTCTTCTCTCTACATTTTTTATTTACTGAATTTTTGGAAAGCAGTAGAATAGGAAAGACTAGAGATTTCTTTAAGAAAATTGGAGATACCAAGGGAATATTTTATGCAAAGACAGGCAAGATAATGGACAAAAATTGCAAGGACCTAGCACAAGCAAAAAAGATTAAGATAAGATAGAAAGAATACACAGAAGAACTTAATGACCCAGATAACCACGATGGTGCAGTCACTCACCTAGAGCCAGACATCCTGGGGTATAATGTCAAGGAGCCATTAGGAAACATTATCACAAACAAAGCTAGTGGAGGAGATGGAATTCCAGCTGAGCTATTTCAAATCCTAAAAGATGATGATGTTAAAGTGCTGCACTCAATATGCCAGCAAATTTGGAAAACTCAGCAGTGGCCACAGGACTGGAAAAGGTCCGTTTTCTTTCCAATCCCAAAGAAAGGCAATGCCTAAGAATGTTCAGGTTGCCATACAACGGCACTCATTTCACATTATAGCAAGGTAATGCTCAAAATCCTTCAAGCTAGTCTTCAGCAGTATGTGAATAAAGAACTCCCAGATGTTTAAGCTAGATTTAGAAAAGGCAGAGGAACCAGAGAACAAACTCCCAACATCTGTTGGCTGATAAAAACAAGAGAATTCCAGGAAAAAATTCTGCTTCATTGATTATGCTAAAGCCTTTGACTGTGTGGATCACAACAAACTGTGGAAAATTCTTCAAGAGATGGGAATAACAAACCACCTTACCAGTCTCTTGAGAAACCTGTATGGAGATCAAGAAGCAACAGTTAGAACCAGACATAGAACAAAGGACTGGTTCCAAACTGAGAAAGGAGTATGTAAAAGCTGTATATTGTCACCCTGGTTATTTAACTTGTATGCAGAGTACATTATGCGAAATGCTGGACTGGATGAAGCACAATCTGGGATCAAGATTACTGAGAGAAATATCAATAACCTCAGATATGCAGATAACAACACCCTTATGGCTGAAAGCAAAGAGGAACAAAAGAGCCTCTTGATGAAGGTGAAAGAGGAGTGAAAAGGCTGGCTTGATATTCAACATTCAGAAAACTAAGATCATGGCATCTGTCCCCTTGCTTCATGGCAAATAGATGGGGAAAAAATGGAAACAGTAACAGATTTTATTTTCTGGGCCCCAAAATCACTGCAGATGGGGACTGTAGCCATGATATTAAAAGATGCTTGCTCCTTGGAAGAAAAGCTATGACCAACCTAGACAACATATTAAAAACCAGAGACATCACTCTGCCATCAAAAGTCCATGTAGCCAAAGTTATGGTTTTCCAGTAGTCATGTGAAAGCTGGACCATAAAGAAAGCTGAGCAGTGAAGAATTTATGCTTTACAACTGTGATGTTGGAGAAGACTCTTGAGAGTCCCTTGGACTGAAAGGAGATCAAACCAATCAATCCTAAGGAAATCAACCCTGAATATTCACTGGAAGGACTGATGATGAAGCTGCAGCTCCAGTATTTTGGCCACCTTATGCAAACAGCCAACCCATTGGAAAAGACCCTAATGCTGGGAAAAATAGAAGGGAGGAGGAAAAGGGAGCAACAGAGGATGAGATGTTTAGATGGCATCATTGACTCAATCAACATGAGTCTGAACAACCCCCAGGAGATGGTGAAAGACAGTGAAGCCTGATGTGCTGCAGCCCATGGGGTCACAAAGTGTTGGGCACAACTGAGCGACTGAACCACATGCAGACTACATCATGCAAAATGCCAGGCTGTATGAAGCACAAGCTTGAATCAAGATAGCCGGGAAAAATATCAACAATCAGATATGCAGGTGATATCACTTTAATGGCAGAAAGTGAAGAGGAACTAAACAGCCTCTTGATGAAAGTGAAAGAGACTAAAAACGCTGGCTTGTAGTAACTTTGGGCAGCCTGTATATTGGAGCTCAGGGCTGTGTTCCTGTGTTGCTGGAGAATTTGCATAGTATTATCTCAAGAGGTTGATTGAATGTAAATAATAAATTGAAGTCAGACTATTAAAAAAATAAAAAATAAATAAAAATAAAAACGCTGGCTTAAATCTCAGCATTCAGAAAACGAAGAGCATGGCATCCCGTCCTATCACTTCATGGGAAATACATAGGCAAAATGTGAAAATAGTGTCAGATTTCATTTTCTTGGGCTCCAAAATCACTTTGGATGGTGACTGCACCCAAAAAATTAAAAGACACTTGCTCCTTGGAAGAATGAAAGTATTAGTCGCTCAGCTGTGTGTCACTCTTTGTGGCCCCATAATCTGTATGTGTAATTCTCCAGGTAAAAATACTGGAGTGGGTTGTCATTCCCTTCTCCAGGGGATCTTCCCAATTCAGGGATCAAACCTGGATCTCCTGCATTGTAGGCAGATTCTTTACCATTTGAACTACCAGGGAAGCCTTAGAAGAATAGCTACGACAAACCTACTGAAATGAAAGTTGCTCAGTCATGTCCAACTCTTTGTGATCCCATGGACTGTAGTACATAGGGATTCTCAAGGCCAGAATACTGGAGTGGGTAGCCTTTCCCTTCTCCAGGGATGACAAATCTAGACAGTGTATTAAAAAGCAGAGACATCATTATGCCGACAAAGGTCCATACAGCCCATGCTATGGTCTTTCCAGTATTCATGTAGGGATGTAAGTGGACTATAAAGAAGGCTGAGCACCAAAGATTTGATGCTTTCAAACTGTGGTACTGGAAAAGACTCCTGAGGGTCCCTTGACCTGCAAGGAGATCAAGCAAGTCAATTCTAAAGGAAATCAACCCTAAATATTCATTGGGAGGACTGGGGCTGAAGCTGAAGCTCCAATACTTTGGCTACCTAATGCAATAAGCTGCCACATTGGAAAAAACTCTGATGCCCAGAAAGTTTGGGGGCAAGAAGAGATAGTGGCTACAGAGGATAAGATGGCTTAATGGCATCACTGACTCAAAGGACATGAGTTTGAACAAACTCCAGGAGATAGTGAAGGACAAGGAAGCCTGGTATGCTGCAGTTCATGGGGTCACAAAGTGTTGGACATGACTTCGCAACTGAACAACCACAACAATAACAAATTGGTGCAGCCAACTTGGAAAACAATATGAAAACTCCTCAAAATATTGAAAATAGAATTGCCATATGATCCAGCAATTTCACTTCTGAGTATTCACCCAAAGAAGATGAAAATACTAATTCAATAAGATATATGTCTCTTTTGCAAGAAAAAAAAGAGACCATAGCAAAAATCAACAAAGCCAAAAGCTGGTTCTTTGAGATAATAAATAAAATTGACAAACCATTAGCCAGACTCATCAAGAAACAAAGGGAGAAAAATCAAATCAATAAAATTAGAAATGAAAATGGAGAGATCACAACAGACAACACAGAAATACAAAGGTTCATAAGAGACTACTATCAACAATTATATGCCAATAAAATGGACAACGTGGAAGAAATGGACAAATTCTTAGAAAAGTACAACTTTCCAAAACTGAACAAGGAAGAAATAGAAAATCTTAACAGACCCATCACAAGCATGGAAATTGAAACTGTAATCAGAAATCTTCCAGCATACAAAAGCCCAGGTCCAGACGGCTTCACAGCTGAATTCTACCAAAAATTTAGAGAAGAGCTAACACCTATCCTACTCAAACTCTTCCAGAAAATTGCAGAGGAAGGTAAACTTCCAAACTCATTCTATGAGGCCACCATCACCCTAATAACAAAACCTGACAAATATTCCACAAAAAAAGAAAATTATAGGCCAATATCACTGATGAACATAGATGCAAAAATCCTTAACAAAATTCTAGCAATCAGAATCCAACAACACATTAAAAAGATCATACATCCTGACCAAGTGGTCTTTATCCCAGGGATGCAAGGATTCTTCAATATCTTCAAAGCAATCAAGTAATACACCACATTAACAAATTAAAAATAAAAGCCATCGAACCTGGACTGGCATCTCGTTTCATACATGATATTTTACATGTTTCAATGCCATTCTCCCAAATCTTCCCACCCTCTCCCTCTCCCACAGAGTCCATAAGACTATTCTATGAATCAGTGTCTCTATTGCTGTCTCATACACAGGGTTATTGTTACCATCTTTCTAAATTCCATATATATGCATTAGTATACTGTATTGGTGTTTTTCTTTCTGGCTTACTTCACTCTGTATAATAGGCTCCAGTTTCATCCACCTCATTAGAACTGATTCAAATGTATTCTTTTTAATGGCTGAGTAATACTCCATTGTGTATATGTACCATAGCTTTCTTATCCATTCATCTGCTGGTGGACATCACGAGATGCCAGTCCACGTTTGATGCACGATACTGGATGCTTGGGGCTAGTGCACTGGGACGACCCAGAGGGATGGTATGGGGAGGGACGAGGGAGGAGGGTTCAGGATGCGGAACACATGTATACCTGTGGCAGATTCATTTTGATATTTGGCAAAACTAATACAATTATGTAAAGTTTAAAAATAAAATAAAAATTTAAAAAAATAAATAAAAATAAAAGCCATATAATTATCTCAATAAATGCAGAGAAAGCCTTTGACAAAATTCAACATCCATTTATGATTTAAAAAAAAAAAACCCTCCAGAAAGCAGTAATAGAAGGAACATACCTCAACACAATAAAAGCTATATATGACAAACCCACAGCAAACATTATCCTCAATGGTGAAAAATTGAAAACATTTCCCCTAAAGTCAGGAACAAGACAAGGGGGCCCACTTTCACCACTACTATTCAACATAGTTTTGGAAGTTTTGGCCATAGCAATCAGAGCAGAAAAAGAAATAAAAGGAATCCAAATTGGAAAAGAAGAAGCAAAACTCTCACTGTTTGCAGATGACATGATCCTCTATGTAGAAAACTCTAAAGACTCCACCAGAAAATTACGAGAGCTAATCAATGAATATAGTAAAGTTGCAGGATATAAAATCAACACACAGAAATCCCTTGCATTCCTATACACTAATAATGAGAAAATAGAAAGAGAAATTAAGGAAACAATTCCATTCACCATTGCAACAAAAAGAATAAAATACTTAGAAATATATCTACCTAAAGAAACTAAAGACCTATATATAGAAAACTATAAAACACTGGTGAAAGAAATCAAAGAGGACACTAATAGATGGAGAAATATACCGTGTTCATGGATCGGATGAATCAATATAGTGAAAATGAGTATACTACCCAAAGCAATCTATAGATTCAATGCACTCCCTATCCAGCTACCAACAGTATTTTTCACAGAGCTAGAAAAAATAATTTAACAATTTGTATGGAAATACAAAAAACCTTGAATAGCCAAAGCAATTTTGAGAAAGAAAAATGGAACTGGAGGAATCAAACTGCCGGACTTCAGGCTCTACTACAAAGCCGCAGTCATCAAGACAGTATGGTACTGGCACAAAGACAGAAATATAGATCAATGGAACAAAATAGAAAGCCCAGAGATAAACCCACGCACCTATGGACACCTTATCTTTGGCAAAGTGGGCAAGAACATACAATGGATTAAACACAATCTCTTTAACAAGTGGTGCTGGGAAAACTGGTCAACCACTTGTAAAAGAATGAAACTAGAACACTTTCTAACACCATACACAAAAATAAACTCAAAATGGATTAAGGATCTAAACATAAGACCAGAAACCATAAAACTCTAAGAGGAGAACATAGGCAAAACACTCTCCAATATACATCACAGCAGGCTCCTCTATGACCCACCTCCCAGAATATTGGAAATAAAAGCAAAAATAAACAATGGGACCTAATTAAAATTAAAGGCTTCTCCACCACAAAGGAAACTGTAAGCAAGGTGAAAAGATAGCCTTCAGATTGGGAGAAAAGAATAGCAAATGAAGCAACTGACAAAGGGTTAATCTCAAAAATATACAAGCAACTCCTGCAGCTCAATTCCAGAAAAATAAATGACCCAATCAAAATATGGGCCAAAGAACTAAACACACATTTCTCCAAAGAAGACATACAGATGGCTAACAAACACATGAAAAGATGCTCAACATCACTCAATATCAGAGAATTGCAAATCAAAACCACACGCCAGTGTGAATGGCTGCTATTTCACGCCAGTCAGAATGGCTGCAATCCAAAAGTCTACAAGCAATAAATGCTGGAGAGGGTGTGGAGAAAAGGGAACCCTCTTACACCATTGGTGGGAATGCAAACTAGTACAGCCAGTATGGAGAACAGTGTGGAGATTCCTTAAAAGACTGGATATAGAACTGCCATACGACCCAGCAATCCCACTGCTGGGCATACACACCGAGGAAACCAGAATTGAAAGAGACACATGTACCCCAATGTTCATCGCAGCACTGTTTGTAATAGACAGGACATGGAAGCAAACTAGATGTCCATCAGCAGACGAATGGATAAGAAAGCTGTGGTACATATACACAATGGAGTATTAGGCATTAAAAAGAATACGTTTGAATCAGTTCTAATGAGGTGGATGAAACTGGAGCCTATTATACAGAGTGAAGTAAGCCAGAAAGAAAAACACCAGTAGAGTATACTAATGCATATATATGAAACTTAGAAAGATGGTAATAATAACCCTGTATGCGAGGCAGCAAAAGACACATAGATGTATAGAACAGTCTTTTGGACTCTGTGGAAGAGGGAGAGCTTGGGATGATTTTGGAGAATGGCATTGAAACATGTATAATATCATATGTGAAATGAATAACCAGTCCAGATTTGATGCATGATACAGGATGACCCAGAGGGATGGTATGGGGAGGGAGGAGGAGGAGGGTTCAGGATGGGGAACACGTGTACACCTGTGGCGTATTCATGTTGATGTATGGCAAAACCAATACAATATTGTAAAGTAATTAGCCTTCAATTAAAATAAATAAATTTATATTTAAATAAAATGAGATATATGTCCACACATATTCATTGTAGCAGTATTAACAATAGCCAAGATGTGGAAACAACCTGTGTCTGTTAATTAGTGAATAGATAAAGATACACACACACAAACATGAATATTCTCATCTGTAAAAAAATTAAATCTTACCATTTGCAGCAACATGGGTGGATCTAGAATATATTTTGCTAAGTGAAATAAGTCACAGAAAGGAAGGCAAATACTGTATAATCTCTCTTATATGTGGAATCTAAAAAGCAAAAGAAACAAAACAAATAAAAATGAACTCATAAGTACAGAGAACAAAAGGGTGGTTGGCAAAGGGTGGGATACGAGAAATAGGTAAAGGGGATTAAGAAGTACAAACCTTTAGTAATAAATAAGCCAAAGAAATATAATATACTACATAAGAAATAGGAATATTACTTTAATAATTTTGCATGGGGATAGTTGCTTAATAGACTTATGGTGGTCATTTCATAACATATACAAATCACAAAACAGTGTACCTGAAATGACATAATATTGTATATAATGCTATTTCAATTTTTTTATTTATTAAGGAATTAAAATCAGTAACATACAAACAGTGGTTTGAGTATAGGAAAGAAAAGAATGTAGTCACACACGAGACCAAGGTTTAAGCCCAACTGACTGAGAAATGGTGACTATTCCTTTAACAACACTACACATACCAAAGAGCTGACCTGATTTGTGAGAAGAGATGCAAACGGGATGTCTAGGAGGTCACTGGAGAACAGGAAGCTGGCTGTGAGGAACCAGAGCTTAGGAGGGAAATGAAGGCTGCAGCGAAAGGGAAGTTGAAGTGGATCCTGTTATTGAGAAAGAAATCACAGAGAAAGAAAAGACAGCTTCCCAACTTGACAAAGCTCTCTAGAAAGATACCAGAAGCTTGAAAAAGGCAGCACAGGAGATTGAACGGAATCCTCTAGAAACACACATCCATCCTCCCCTTTCAGAAGTGCAAATTACCAACAAGAAAGAACAGCAAGTTCAACATTAGGTTCTTGTCTTCACCATTCTTCTCTTCTTGCAATAATTATGAAGCACCTGTCATTACTACACAGCCTTAAATGGCATCTGATTTTCAATGTATTGACAGTAGAAATGGCTGTCATCTTGCATCCAGTTAAGAGGGTCACTGGCAGTAGACTTCATGGGCAGCAATCCAGTCAGTTCACAGGGTAAAACAAGCACCATGGCTTTAATCTGGAGCATACTGGAAATTCTTCATAACATACTGCTTCTACAAACTCATAGGAGGTATGTCATCACTTTCTTTTGTTTTTATGTCTTCCACTGAGATCCAGTTTTGGCCTGAAATACTCATTCAAAGAAGCATCTAATGTGATAATGCTGGAACACTGCAGGCTTGATTTGCATGGCAGTATTTTATGAGATGTAAGTGAAAGATAGCAGGGCCCAATCAATAATTGTGTTTGTCCTATTCAATCAATGAAAGATTTAAAAACCTATAATGCTAACTACAGAAAGGAATGTATTTCTTCATATAATTCAAGTCACATGACTTATAAGTGGAGACAAGTAGTCTGATATATATATATATATACACACACACACACATATATACCTTCCTGCACACATGTGCATGCACACACACAGACACACAATCACACACAATACACATCACACAATCAAGACTAATTGTAGAAGAAAAATGTCTGTCTTTCTAGGGAGGCATGCCCAAACCTGACATTTTCTACTTCAAGAGGAAATCATGGCAGTTTCCACTTATACTATTTCTTCAACAGCAATATATGCACATACATACAAGAAGGCAACATGGCCCTAGGGGTTTTCCCTGGTTGTAACTAACCCATATAGTACTTCTGAAATGGATTCAGATAAAAGTAACTACTAAATCAAGTGAAGACACACACACACACACACACACAAACACAAACAAAGTGTTAATGGAAAAAGATCATAAGGGATTGCAATATCAGCAAAGAGCCTCACCAAGAAACCCACAGACCAATGAACATTTCTGAAGCAGCAGTTAGCCTAGATTTGGTTTCCATGGCAATAAATTCAAAAGAGAGGGCTACTACTGCCTGTTGAAGAGAAGAGTCAGAAATCAGTAAAATATTCTTTTAAAAATTGCCAAAACCAATCACAGTGGCACTCACCACTGTCAAAAATAACTGCTTAATGAGATTGTGGCTTTCAATCCTGATTAAAAATAACAAGAGGAGAATTTTACAAAGTCTCCAAATTGTATGGTGATTTTATGCTAAACCCCAATAGTGAAAGAAAGTGTTAGTGGCTCAGTCGTGTCCAACTCTTTGCAACCCCATGGACTATATAGCCTGCCAGGCTCCTCTGTCCATGGGATTCTCCAGGTAAGAATACTGGAGTGGGTTACCATGCCCTTCTCCAGGGGATCTTACCAACCCAGGGATCAAATTTGCATCTCCTGTGTCTCCCGCATTGCATGCAGATTCTTTACCATCTGAGCCACCAGGGAAGCCCAGTAGATCTACATGAATAACCATCAGATGATTCAGGGCCTACTCCAAGTAGTGTGCCTGAATTTGGACACTTTGGACAGTGTTTAGCAAGCACCAGAGGGGTTGCAACAATAGGGTCACCTATGGATGTGGCCTTTAGAATGTCAATATCTTACTGTAAACTCTAACATAACTACATGTGCAAAGTAAGCCTGCATTCAGAGAAAGTGGTGATAATTATTTGTTATTAACTGTACCATTCATTCAGGCTTCAGTGATTCACTTCACACTTGGTCTGTGTCAGGCAAACTGTTGGGCACTAAGTACTTAAAGTTGGAAAAGAAATAACCTTTCTCTCAAGGATTTTAACATCTACCAGGGAGGCACACCCATAAAACAATGACTGCTGCTGCTGCTAAGTTGCTTCAGTTGTGTCCGACTCTGTGCGACCCCATAGACACCAGCCCACCAAAAATAAGACAAATGCCCAAAAGAGAGGTATGAATCTTTCAATGGCTTATGAGAAAGTCACTGTAGTTATTGTTTAGTCCCTCAGTCATGTCTGACTCTTTGCAACTTCATGGACTGTGAGCACATCAGGCTTCCCTATCTCTTACTATTTCCCTATCTTTTACTACTTTTAGAGTTTGCTCAACCTCATGTCCACTGAGTCAATGATGCCATCCAACCAACTCATCCTCTGTTGCCCACTTCTCCTCTTGCCCTGAATCTTACCCAGTGTTAAGGTCTTTTTCAAAGACTCGGCTTTTTGTATCAGGTGGCCAAAGTAGTGGAGCTTCAGCATTAGTTCCTTCAATGAATACTCAGAGTTGATTACCTTTAGGATTGACTGGTTTGATTTCCTTGCTGTCCAAGGGACTCAAGAGTCTTCTCCAGCACCACAGTTCAAAAGCATCAATTCTTCAGCACTTAGCCTACTTAATGGTTCAACTCTCACATCCATACATAACTACTGGAAAAACCATAGTTTTGACTATATGGACCTCTGTTGGCAAACTGATGTCAATGCTTTGTAATATACTATCTAGGTTTGTCATAACATTTCTTCCAAGAAGTAAGCATCTTTAATTTCATGGCTGCAGTCACAATCTACAGTGATTTTGGAGCCCAAGAAAATAAGGTCTGTCACTGTATCCATTTTTCTTCATCTATTTGCCATGAAGTGATAGGACTGGATGCCATGACCTTAGTTTTTTGGATGTTGAATGTCAAGCCAGCCTTTTCACTTTCTTCTTTTACCTTCATCAAGAGGTGCTTTAGTTCTTCTTCGCTTTCTTCTATAAAGATAGTGTTATCTGCATACCTGAAACCTTAAATATTGATATTTCTCCTGGCAATCTTGATCCCTGCTTGTGAGTCATCCAGCCCAGCATTTAGCATGTACTCTGCATACAAGTTAAATAAACAGGGTGACAATATGCAACCTTGATGCACTCCTTTCCTTGTTTGAACCAGTTCGTTGTTCCATGTCAGTTTTAACTGTTGCTTCTTGAACTGCATACAGGTTTCTCAGGAGACAGATAAGATGGTCTGGTATTTTCTTTAAGAATTTTTCACAGTTTGTTTTGATCCACACAGTCAAATACTTTAGCGTAGTGAATGAAGCAGAAGTAGATGTTTTTCTGGAACTCTCTTGCTCTTTCTATGATCCAGTGGACGTTGGCAATTTGATCTCTGGTTCCCCTGCATTTTCTCAATCCAAGTTGTGCATCTGGAAGCTTTCACTTCACGTATTGTTGAAGCCTAGCTTGAAGGATTTTGAGCATTACCTTGCTAGTATGTGAAATGAGTGTCATTGTGTGGTAATTTGAACATTCTTTGGCATTGCCCTTATTTGGGATTGGAATGAAAACTGACCGTTTCCAGTCCTGATAAAGGACCTTAGGATAAAGTCAGAACTTCCCACGGCTTCATTGCCCTCTGCCAGCTCTTTAGTCTCATCTGCCCTGACTCACTCGACTCTCTGTTCCAGCCATTGCTGGTCTTCCTGAGCTCTCTGTTGCCTCCAGTTTTTCTACATGTTTTCCCTCTACCTAGTGATCTTTCCCTGTCCCTTCATCAGGCTACTCCTAGTGATCCCTTAGGTATCAGTGTAAGCCTCACTTCCAAGAACTGCTTTTATCATATCTTTTTATCACATTTTCTTATGGTCCCATATTCTTCCTCTGGACTTTCCTGAAGGCTCATATGGTAAAGAAGCTGTCTACAATGTGAGAGACCTGGATTCAATCTCTGGGTTGGAAAGATCCCCTGGAGAAGGAAATGGCAACCCACTCCAGTATTCTTGTCTGGAGAATCCCATGGACAGAGAAGCCAGGAGGGCTACAGTCCATGGGTTCGCAAAAAGTCACACATGAGTGAACCACTGACACAAACATTCTTCATCTATCATAATTTGTACTTGGGTGGGTTTAGTTTCTGACTAAACTCAGTGATAGATGTGATCAGTTCTTACAGGTTACCTCACATCCCCAGTTGTCATTGTAAGCCCTAAGTGCCCAGAGGGATGATACGAGGACAGAGGAGGGAGGGGCTTTCAGGATGGGGAACACATGTATGCCTGTGGCGGATTCATGTTGATGTATGACAAAACCAATACAATATTGTAAAGTAAAAAAAAAAAAAAGCAAAAGATTTCTTACCCCCCAAAATTCAAATGTTTATTGAATGAATGAAATTGCTCAGGAATAGGTGATTACAAAAAAATCTAATTCATATAACTGGCCTGACCCTAGGTGTGGGTATTTACTGTGATAAATGGCAACCCACTCCAGTGTTCTTGCCTGGAGAATCCCAGGGACAGGGGAGCCTGGTTGGCTGCCATCTATGGGGTCGCACAGAGTCAGACACGACTGAAGCGACTTAGCAGAAGCAGCAGCAGCAATATAACTAAATAGATTACAAATTAATATGAAAAACTTTGTAGAATTCAGAAATTTCTACAGTTCTGGTTCAGTATTTGATTAAGTCATACCTTATCCAGCAAAAGAGTACCTGAAACATCAAACTGACTTAGTAAGAACCAGAGTAAAAACATATACATTTAGACTGCAGATATTTGGAATTCAGCTCATTGAGTTGAAGCTTGCATGCTTTCTGTAATTATTAATAGAAAGGCTTGGTAAGCAGATGGTGGGTATGTTGAGTGAGTCACTCATGAGGTGTAAGCAGAACACAGTAGGTATAAGCAGAACACACTAGGTGTATTTTGAAATGTGGTAGACAGAACACTCAACCAAGAGTCAGAAGAACTCATTCTTTGACAAAATCTGACACTAACAAGCTCTCATTGACCTTTCTGTGCCCCAGATTCATTATCTATAAATTGAGGTCTGACTCTATGGCCTTCATAATACATCCAGTCTGACACTTCCCTGAGTCTGTGAAAACACAGCCAATTCCATACAAATAATCAATAGGTTAATTATTTCAGCAAACCAAATCTTCAAGGGCCTTTAACACAATAAATGTGTTCTGAAGGGGTATTGTTGCAATATTACTACATTTCATTAAAAATGAAATATTAATTATGTAAATATTCACTGATTTTCACTACATCTCCCTAGACTAGCTCAGATTAGGAACTTTTGTTGAATATGATAACTGGAATAAATTCATGAACCTTATAAAAGTTGGGCACAAGGGAATCATTCTCACAAATATACTACATCTCATCTCTGCAGATTCAGGGTGGATGGAAAGAAATAGACACAACAGGATCAGTCTAAGCAGCAACATCAAGGATGAAAGCTCCTACTATTTGTCTTCTGATCATAAACTGGTTCACCACTACAGAACCCCATGCCAAGACAGACAATAACTTTCAAAATAATTTAATCTACCCAAGAAACTAATCTTAATAAAAATAAAGAATATCTTCACCAAAACAAATAATAAAAATATTAAGTACATCATCTCAAAAATGAACACCAGCTAAAATATAAGTGCAATAAAAAGCAGAGACATTACTTTGACAAAGTTATGTACATAGTTTGTACATAAGTATGTACTAAGTTATGACTACATAACTTAGTCAAAGTTATGTAGTCATGTGTGGATGTTAGAGTTGAACTATAAAAAAATTTGAGTGCCGAAATATTGATGCTTTTGAACTGTGGTGTTGGAGAAGGCTCTTGAGAGTCCCTTGGACTGCAAGGAGATCCAACCAGCCAATCCTAAAGGAAATCAGTCCTGAATATTCATTGGAAGGACTGATGCTGAAGCTGAAACTCCAATATTTTGGCAACCTGATACAAAGAACTGACTGCTTGGAAAAGACCCTGATGCTGGGAGGGATTGGGGGCAGGAGGAGAAGGGGATGACAGAGGATGGCATCACCAACTCAATGGACATGAGTTTGAGCAAGCTCCAAGATTTGGTGATGGACAGAGAAACCTGGAGTGCTGCAGACCATGCGGTCGCAAAAAGTCGGACAAAACTGGGCAACTGAACTGAACGGAATAAAATCGCTTCAAATTATGAATAAAAAGAATAAATCAGCCCATCAGTTAGGCAACTGAGATCATTAAATGTTCCTTGATGAGGTCATTCAGTTTTTGTTTTTCTTTTTTCTACATCATTAGTATATGGACACATACAATTCTCACCGTTTTCTCCTGCTAGTCTAATAACCCTTGAATATACAGTTCTGTTTTCAATCAGCATACATATTGATACCCTGCTTATTTTATTTTTTCTTTTTAAATTAATTTTATTTTATTTTTAAACTTTACATAATGGTATTAGTTTTGCCAAATATCAAAATGAATCCTCCACAGGTATACATGTTGAAAAATGTAAAACAGAAACACATTTCTAGAGAAAATATTTCCTTCCTTTCTTCTTTCTCTCTCTTCCTTCTTTTGTTCTTCATAAAAACAGCACTATTTGGCGTTGATTGTATCACTAGAAGAATTTAAGTTTCCAAGGGGGAGCATATTTTTCTAGGTAGAAAACAGGTCCTGACCTTGAAACACAATCCGTTTCAGAGACAAATCAAATACAAGAAACAATTAGAAATTACAAGGATACGCAAGAATGAGAATTCAGTGTAATCTGTACATAAATGTGCTGAAAAATAAAGTTATCTTTGAGAGTAGAGTCAGTCTTGGAGATTGCCCTGAAAAAGATGGTATTTGAACTAGATTTTAAACAATTGGTTGGAATTGTTATGCTAGAACATAAGGAAGTGCTCAAAAAAAAAAAAAAAAAAAAAAAAGGAAAGGGTGGGGGGAAGTGGTGGATATCACAAGGATATACAGAGATACTGAGTTAAAAAGTTAAAACTCAACATTCAAAAACCTAAGATCATGGCATCCAGTCCCATCACTTCATGGCAAATAGATGAGGAAAAGTGGAAACAGTGACAGATTTTATTTTCCTGGGCTCCAAAATCACTGCAGACCATGACTGTAGCCATGAAATTAAAAGACACTTGCTCCTTGGAAGAAAAGCTATGACAATTCTAGTCAGCATATTAAAAAGCAAAGACACCACTTGGCTGACAAAGATCTGTATAGTCAAAGCTATGGTTTTCCCAGTAGTCATGTGAGAGCTGGACCGTAAAGAAGGCTGAGTGCCAAAGAATTGATACTTTCAAATTGTAGTGCTGGACAAGATTCCTGAGAGTCCCTTGAACAGCAAGGAGATTAAACTAGTCAATCCTGACGGAAATCAACCTTAAATATTCACTGAAAGGACTGATGCTGAGGCTGAAGCTACAATACTTTGGCCACCTAATGTGAAGAGTCAATTCACTGGAAAAGACCCTGAAGCTAGGGAAGACTGAGGGGAGGAGGAGAAGGGAGTGACAGAGGATGAAATGGTTGGATGACATCACTGACTCAATGGAAATGAGTTTGAGCGAACTCAAGGAGATAGAGAAGGACAGGGAAGTCTGGTGTGCTAAAGTCTGGTGTGCTACAGTCTGAGGGTTGCAAAGAGTCAGATATGACTTAACAACTGAACAACAGCAACAATACAGGGATACTATAGCCAGCTTGAAGGAAGTTCCACTGGTCAAATCCAGACAATTTCAGCTTCAAAAAAAATTAAGTTCAGTAATAAATAATAAACAATTGAAAAATAGAAATTCATGAGCCTATATAGCTAGTAATTAAATAATCAAATAACTACGTACAGTAGAATGGCAAAGGCCAACTGGTAAATGTGCAAAGAATGTTGTTACTGGAGTGGAAAAATCATTATTTTGTAGTTGTTGTGGTAAAGACTAGATCAGGCAAAAATTGTCAGTGCATTCTAGTTCAAGCCCCTTCATGGATCTCTGCCTTGTCATGTTGAAGGGGTTTGTGTAACTGACGAAGCTATGAGCCATGCTGTGTATGGCCACCCAAGACAGAGGGGTCATAGTGGAGAGTTCTGACAAAATGTGATCCACTGGAGGAGGAAATGGCAAACCACCTCAGTATACTTGCCATGAGAACCTCATGAACTGTATAAAAGGACAAAAAAACTTTTATACCTAAAGATGAGTCCCCCAGATCTGAAGATGCCCAATATGCTACTGGGGAAGAACAGAGGGGAACTACTAATAGCCACAGAAAGCATGAAGAGGCTGGGCCAAAGTGGAAATGATGCTCAGTTGTGGATGTGTCTGGTAATGAAAGTAAAATCTGATTCTTCAAAGAACAGTACTGCATAGGAACCTGGTATGCTAGAATCATGAATCGAGAGAAATTGGACATGGTCTAGCAGGAGATGGTAAAAATAAACATCAACACCTTAGGAATCAGTGAACTAAAATAGATGGGAATGGATGAATTTAATTCAAATAACCATTATGTCTACTACTGTGGGCAAGAATCCCTTAGAAGAAATGGAGCAGCCCTAAAAACGGAACAAAAGAGTCCAAAATGCAGCACTTGGGTGCAACCTCAAAAATGACAGAATGATCTCAGTTTGTTTCCAAGGGAAACACCACAGTAATCCAAGTCTATGCCCCAACCATCCATACTGAAGAAGCTGAAGTTGATCAGTTCTATGAAGACCTAGAAGACCTCCTAGAACTAAGACCAAATATATATATTTATATATATATATTCTATCCATCTTTGGGGATTAGAATGGAAAGTAGAAAACCAAGAGATACCTCGAGTAACAGGCAAGTTTGGCTTTGGAGAACAAAATGAAGCAGGGCAAAGACTAACTGAATTATGCCAAGAGAGTGCATTGGTCATAGCAAATACTTTTTTCAACAACACGAGAGATGACTGTGGCTCAGATCATCAGTTTCAAAAAGCAAAATTCAGGCTTAAACTAAAGAAAGTGGGGGAAACCACTAGGCCAGCTAGGTACAACTTAAATCAAATCCCCTATAAATATGCAGTGGTGGTAACAAATAGATTCAAAGGATTAGAACTTGTAAGTGGTGTGCCTGAAGAACTTTGTACAGAGGTCCATAATATTGTACAGGAGGCAGAAAATGAACCCTCCCAAAGGCAAAGAAAAACAAAAAGGCAAAGTGGTTGTCTGAGGAGGCCTTACAAATTAAAGAAAGAATAGAAGTGAAAAGCAAGGGAGAAAGGGAAAGGTATATCCAACTAAATTCAGATTTTCAAAGAACAGCACAGAGAGACAAGAAGGCCTTCTTCAATGAACAGTGTGTAAAACTAGAAGGACATAACAGAAGGGGAAAGCCTAGAGATCTCTTCAGGAAAATTGGAAATATCAAAGGAGCATTTTGCCCAAAGATGGGCACAATTAAAGACATAAATGGTAGAGACCTACTAGACGCTGAAGAAATCAAGAAGAGAGGGAGGGAAGACATGGAAGAACTGTACAAAAAAGATCCAAATGAACTGGATTACTATGATGCTGTTGTCAGCCACCCAGAGCTAGACATCCGGAGAGTGAAGTGTGCCTTAGGAAGCACTGCTATTAATAAAGCTAGTGGATGTGATGGCATTGCAGTAGAACTATTCAAAACCATAAAGGACGATGCCATCAAGGTGTTGTATTCAATATGTCAGCAAATCTGGAAGACCCAACAGTGGCCATAGGACTGGAAAAGGTCAATCCTCATCCCAATTCCCAAGAAGGGTAGTACTAAAGAATGTGCTAACCATTGGACAGTTGCACTCATCTCTCATGCTAGTAAGATCATGCTTAAAATCTTGCATGCTAGGCTTCAGCATTATATGAACCAAGAACTTCCAGATGTTCAAGTTGGGTTTAGAAAAGGAAGAGGAACCAGAGATCAATTTTCCAACTTTCACTGAATCATAGAGAAAGCTAGGGAATTCCAGAAAAACATCTACCTTTGTTTCATTGACAGTGCCAAAGCCTTTGACTGTGTGGATCACAATAAACCTCGGAAAGCTCTTAAAGAGATGGAAACACCATACCATCTTACCTGTCTTCTGAGAAACCTGTATGTGGGTCAAGAAGCAACAGTTATAACCCTGTATGGAACAACTGATTGGTTCAAGATTGAGAAAGGAGTATGACAGGGCTGTCTGCTATCACCATGTTTGTTTAATCTACATGCTGAGCACATCATGAGACATGCTGGGCTGGATGAGTTACAAGCTGGAATCAAGATAGGCGGGAGAAACATCAACAACTACTCTGAAGGCAGAAAACTAAGAGGAACCAAAGAGCCTCTTGATGAAGGTGAAGGAGGAGAGTGAAAGAGCTGACTTAAAACTAAATATTAAAAAGACTAAGATCATGACATCCGGCCTCATTACTTCATGGCAAATAGAGGGTGGAAAGTGGAAGTAGTGACAGATATCCTCTTCTTGAGCTTTAAAATCACTGCAGGTGGCGACTGCAGCCATGAAATCAGATACTTGCTTCTTGGCAGGAACTATGACAAACCTAGACAGTGTGTTGAAAGGCAGAGATGTTACTCTAGCAACAGAGGTCCAATAGTGAGACCTGGACCATAAAGAAGGCAGAGTGCCAAAGAATTAATGCCTTCGAACTGTGGTGTTGAAGGAGACTTCTGAGAGTCCCCTGGACAGCAAGGAGATCAAATTAGTCAATCTTAAGGGAGATCAACCCTGAATACTTGTTGGAAGGACTGATGCTGAAGCTGAAACTCTAGGATTTTGGTCATCTGATGTGGTTAGCGGACTCACTGGAAAAGTCCCTGATGTTGGGGAAAATTGAGCGCAGAAGGATAAGAGGGCATCAGAGGATGAGATAGTAGGATGGGATCACCAATGCAGTGGATGTGAACTTGGGCAAACTTCAAGAGATGGTGAGGAACAGAGAGGCCTAGTGTGCTGCAGTCCATGGGGTTGCAAAGAGTTGAATGTGACCCAGCAACTGAATAACAGCAACAACTAATTCAAGGGGAAACTTCATAACAGTGTATCTGAATATCTCTACAAACTGCTTTGGAGAAGGAAAAGGCAACCCACTCCAGTATTCTTGCATGGAAAATCCAAAGGACAGAGGAGCCTGGCAGACCCCAGTTGATGGGGTCACAAAGAGTCAGATATGACTCAGAGACTTCACTTCTTCACAAACTGCTTATTAGTTAAAAGGAGAAAAATAAACAGTAATATTCAGTAGAGAAATCAAACAACACTTGACTAAATGATCAAGATTAACATGACCATCTTGTGCCTCCAAATTTGATACCTTGAGAAGGACCCATCATCTGGGCAGTGTATATATATATATATATATATATATATATATATATATATATATATATATGTGTGTGTGTGTGTGTGTGTGTGTGTGTGTGTGTGTGTGTATCAAATCAAAAAAGACAGAAAAGCTATAGAAATGTTTCAGCTTAAAAGAGGCTAAAGAGACTTGATAACTAAAGGTAATCTCTGACCCTAGAGGGGGAAACTGCTGTAAAGGACATTATTAGATTAATTGATAAAATTGAAATGTGAATAGTAAATTAGTTAGTGGATCAATGCAAATACACACACACATACGTAGGTAAAGGAGGAGCACATGGAGCCTCTGTAATCTGGTAATGCTCTATTTCTTAAACTTAGTGCCTGTTACAAGTATATTTCTATATATTTTTCTCATATCTCATCATTTTAAAAGTTTAAAAATAAGATGAAAACTATATGTACACACAGGTAAAATATCACTGATCTGCTTTTACAAACACCAATTTAAATTCATCTCTGCTGTTGGCACTAGAAGTAGAGAAATGAAGAGCAGGTGGGATTTTACTGGGAATTCTAAATGAAAGAAAACTGAAAACTTCCCTGACCTCTGGGGTATTCACTTTTGGACACATCACTATAGCATCTGTAACTAGCCTCATTAGCCACACACAACAGGTAGTCCTCTCTCAGAACAAAGTGGAGCCATTATGATTTTTTAAAAGGATCTTGGTTACATATAAATATAACTCAGGTCAGGGAAGGATAAGGATTGTGGTGTAGATGTTCCCCTGGTTAGATATGTGAGGATAAGTTACTTGAGTAGCTATTGCACTATTGATGTTTTATTGAATTATAATGCACATGGAAAAAAAGAACAAATCCTAAGCCGCCAGCTCTGTAAATTTGCTCAAAGTGAACCTGCTCATTTATCTGCTCCTTAAGATCAGAAACAAGATATTATCGGAAGTTCTTCCTGATAACTGTGTCTGTTCTCTAAGAGTAAACATTATTATAATTCCTAATAATATAGACTAATTTTGCCTATTTTTGAATTTTATATGTTAATAAATGAAACCATATAGCATGTGTTGTGTTCTGACTTCTTTCAACATTATTTATGAGATTCATATAGGTTATTGCAATTAGCAATAGTTTGTTCATTTTCATTACCTTATTGTACTTCTTTCGTTCAATCATTAATATAAAATTTGGTTTTCCAAAATGAGGAATTATGAATAAGAGTACTATGAAAGTCTAACGCATGATTTTAGTATGCATTATGTATGCTTTATTTCTGAACATAAAGATGAGAGTATAATTGTCGAGTTATAGGGTCTGTGTATGTTCAGTTATCTTTGTTGTTGTTGTCAGTCTCTATGTCACGTCCGACTGTTTGCAACTTCATGGACTGTTGCATGCCAGGCTCCTTTATACTCCAGTATCTCCCAGATTTCCCTCAAACTCATGTCCATTAAATTGGAGATGCTATCTAAGCAACATAGATACTGCCAAACAGTTTTCCTAAGTAGTTATGCCAAACTATAGTCACACCTGCTGCTGCTACTGGTGCCTTTCCCTTCTCCAGGGGATCTACCCAACCAAGGGATCAAGACCAGGTCTCCCACATTGCAGGCAGATTATTTACCAGCTGAGCCAGACAAGAATATTGGAGTGGGATGCCATCTCCATCTCCAGGGGATCTTCCCAACCCAGGAATTGAACCCACGTCTCCTACTCAGCAGGTGAATTATTTCCCACTGAGCCACCAGGGAAGCCAAAGGGCCTAGAATAAATAATCTTGAAGAAGTTGAACAAAGTTACACTAGAATTGTCCAGATTTATTTTAAAACAATAGTCATTAAAGGTGTGTGTGTGGTATTGGCACAAAGGTAGAGAATTAAACCAAAGAAGAATAGAAGTCCAGAGACAGACCTAAACTTACAACAGACTGCTGTGCTCTGTGGAAAGGATGAGTTATCAACAAACGGTAATGGATCATTTGGAAAGTCATATAGAAAAAAACAAATCATAACCTCCAACTTCATGCCAAACTAAAAATCAATTTCAACTGAAACTCCAATACTTTGGCCTCTTGATGGGGAGAGCGGATTCTTTGGAAATGACCCTGATGCTGGGAAAGATTGAAGACAAAAGAAGAAGGAAGTGACAGAGGATGAGATGGCTAGATTGCAACTGAATGAACATGAATTTGAGCAGACTCTAGGAGATAGAGGACAGTGTAGCATGGTGTGCTGCATTTTACAGGATCACAGAGTCAGACACTACTTAGTGACTGAAAAACAACAACAACAAAGTGATTGTGACTTGAATTTCCCTAATGACCAATGAATTGAAACACCTTTTCTTATACTTTTTGGCTATTCGGATATTCTATTTTGTGAAGTGCTTTTCACAACTTTGCCTGCTTTTCTTTTGGGATGACTCTTTCTCATTAATTCCTATGAGTTTGTTGCATAGTCAAATAATTATTTTGATGGATATATGTACTGAAAATATCTTCTTATCTTTGGATTATTATTTTACCCTCCTAGCAGTATCTTTTTATGATTATAAATTGATAATATTGAAATCTGAACTGCCGGGGACCAGCCCCAGCTGATCCAGGGTATTCGAAGGAGAGACGGCCTAGGCGACTATTTATATGCTAATTAGAGATATAAAGAATAATAGAATGAGGATAGCTCAGTAGGAAAATTCAGTGGAGAAAAGAGGCTGAGTAGCTTGGTTTACGCGGGAGACCAATAAAACTTCAAGACAAGAAGTTTGCACCACTTACGTAGGCCGCAGGCGCCCTCTCGAATAGCGGAAGGTGCCTCACCCTAGACACCTTCTCGAGTGGGTCTTAGAAGCCCAGGCATAATTAGTAAGCATGGTGGGTTCCGCGCTCCAAATGGAGACTCAGCTGGAAGTTAAAGGGAAGAATGACATGGGGAGACCAAGCGTTGGTGAACAAGGCCCGTAGCTTTATTTTTAACAGGGGCTTTTATACCCTAAGTTACACATAGAGGATAATAGGGGATGCAAAGTCAGCAGCCTTTGATTCTTATCAAAAACCAAGGTTTCTTTCCTGCAAATTTATCGTATACAAATGGTTTAGGTGATTTACATCATCTTCTGGCCAGAAGGCCTACTAACATTTTATGACTCTTGACAAGGACTTATCAACAAAGACTTATTTTCTCTAAGAGTAATTATTTTAAGGTTTGGCGCCATCTTCCAAAGATAAAATTGCATTCCTATAGGGCGGATGTGTAATGGGCTTACAACAAAGAAAATAATTTATTACCTTAAGGGTCTAAAGTTACTAACACCAAGGCCACTACTTATTTTTTCTATATACCAACTATTAATTAATACACATTCAAGGATACAATTCAGGGGATGTGAAAACTTGGCAACAAACATTGACTCATCAATGAAATCCTTTACTAGTTTATTCTGACAGTTTCTAACTCTCTGAGAGGCTCTAAGCTATTTGAATATCTTAAGCTTCCCATGCCTCTCGAGGATGGGAGACTGTAAACAATCGTATGCATAGCTGCAGGAGTCCGGGTAAACTTGTCAGGCGAGTTAGAGAGCCATCTGAGGGGTTTGGATTTAAACACTCCTAATTGCCCAGGAACTTTATTAATTGGAGCTGTAAGTTAACTCTTTGACAGAGAGAGAGCGAGATGGTGGTAGGGGACAGCCCCCAGTAAAGTCAGAGGTGAGAGTACAAAGCAATAAAGTAGGCAGACTCTGGTTTTTTGGGGGGAAAATGCTCGAGAATATCCGGGGAGACTCCCGAGGCTCGATCCCGCCTTTGCGTATGCCGAGCCTCCTTCCTCATGACCTTTGTCACGAGCGGAATGTCTCTCGCCAGCTCCCGGCACTGAACCATCAATCTTTCCCTCATGTTTAGTGCTTTCTGTTTTTGTTTAAGAAATATTTATGTATCAAAAAGACATGAAAATATACCATCATTTTTTTTCATAGAAGCTTTACTGTTAGGTCTTTCATATTTCTACCTAAATTCAACCTGAAATTGATTTTTAGTTTGGCATGAAGTTGGAGGTTATGATTTGTTTTTTTCTATAAGACTTTCCAACTGATCCATTACCGTTTGTTGATAACTCATCCTTTCCACAGAGCACAGCAGTCTGTTGTAAGTTTAGGTCTGTCTCTGGACTTCTATTCCTCTTTGGTTTAATTCTCTACCTTTGTGCCAATACCACACACACACACCTTTAATGACTATTATTTTAAAATAAATCTGAAAAAAAAAGAAAAATAAATAAATAAATCTGGACAATTCTAGTGTAACTTTTTTCAACTTTGTTCAACTTCTTCAAGATTATTTATTCTAGGCCCTTTGGCTTCCCTGGTGGCTCAGTGGGAAATAATTCACCTGCCGAGTAGGAGCTGCTGCTGCTGCTGCTAAGTGGCTTCAGTCGTGTCCGACTCTGTGCGACCCCATAGACGGCAGCCCACCAGGCTCCCCTGTCCCTGAGATTCTCCAGGCAAGAATACTGGAGTGGGTTGCCATTTCCTTCTCCAATGCATTAAGGTGAAAGGTGAAAATGAAGTCGCTCAGTCCTGTCTGACTCTGAGCAACCACATGGACTGCAGCCCACCGGGCTCCTCTGTCTATGGGATTCTCCAGGCAAGAGTACTGGAGTGGGGTGCCATCTCCTTCTCCGGCCAAGTAGGAGATGTGGGTTCAATTCCTGGGTTGGGAAGATCCCCTGGAGATGGAGATGGCATCCCACTCCAATATTCTTTTTGTTTTTTTTTTTTTGTTGTTTTTTTTAACTTAAATCATCCCCTTATATATTCTGGATGAGTCTTTTATCAGATGTGTATATAACAAATGCATTCTCTTACTCTATAGGTTTTTTTGCATTCTTTTAATGACATCATTTAACAAACAGAAAATCCTAATTTTAATAAAGTTCAATTTTCCATTTTTTCTTTGTGATAGTATAAAGAACACATCATTGCTAGTATACCAAAATAGGCTTGATTTTTGTACATTGTTCTCATATCCTGTATTCATACTGACCTAAGTATTTCTAGAAACTTTTGTAGATTTGACTGGATTCTCTACTAGAAATAATGGAAAATTGGGCCATCTGCAAATAAAGACATTTTTATTCACTTCCAATCTGTATATCTCTTGTTTCATTTTCTTGTCTTAATGCACTTGTTTGGAACGTCTAAAACAATTTTGAATGAAAGTTGTTTGAAAAAATATCCTTGTCCTGATCTTAGAGAGAAAGCATGAAGTTTGTTTCCATTAAGTATGCTGCTGCTGCTGCTAAGTCACTTCAGTCGTGTCCGACTCTGTGAGACCCCATAGACGGCAGCCCACCAGGCCCCGCCATCCCTGGGATTCTCCAGGCAAGAACACTGGAGTGGGTTGCCCTTTCCTCCTCCAATGCATGAAAGTGAAAAGCGAAAGTGAAGGCGCTCAGTCGTGTCCGACTCTTAGCGACCCCATGGACTGCAGCCTACCAGGCTCCTCCGTCAATGGGATTTTCCAGGCAAGAGTACTGGAGTGGGAAGTATAGTGTTAGCTATACATTTTCAATATTTGATCTTTCCCACAAACAGTGGGGGGAGAATTGGGATCGGATGGAAATAAAATACTGAGAAAAACTGGAATGATACATTGAAGGTGGGGGTATACTTAGAGGCACTGTCACCTGAGCATTGATGCTAATGCTGCAACCTTTGTACATACAAGTTGGTGAAGATATTCTGAGAATGTGGAATAAGTTATCAGACAAATAAAGCCCTTGCTTTGAATTCAGAAAGAGAATCCAGAAGTGTGTCATGGACACTGGGTATTGACTGGAATTGCTATTCACTAGCCAAAGGCAGCAAAACAAAATTGGTGGGTAGGTTCAACTGGAGCAAGTAATTACCAAGGGAAAAGATTCTGTGAATGCAGCAAGGATCACCATCCAACATATGTGTATCTCAGGTAACCAAGGGAATACAAAAAAGAGAGTGCAGAATACACATGTATATGCACAACCTCGAGTTTCTTGGGGAAGAATATTCTAATGCAGGCAGAGTTGTAGGAAAAACCCTTGGGTAACAATAAGCCTCTTATACCTTGCACTCTGAGTGCCATCACTATGTGAGTTATACTTGCAATTCCACAAAGACATATTCAACCTGAGTCAATTTTAGGTTATTTCCTACCTTACCTCCCTGTGAGCATCATCATTTTGTTCTCCCTCATCCTACTCTATAAAACTTCAGCTTGAAAAGAACTCACACTGTATTTTAATCTTGATATGCTCAACAACACTATGCTATAGGTTAGGTAGTGTTATTATCTCTTCTCTAGGTATGTGGCAATGGGCTAGGAAAGTTAAGTGTTTTGTTAAGGCTAATACATAGATACATCAGAATTAAAACATACATAATCTGATTTTAAACCCCCTTCTCTTTGCACTACATTATACTCCTTAATCCCCATCAAGAAAGGAAAGAGAAACAAGTTTATCCAAGTATTTTTCAAGAATACTTAAATCTACTTTGCCCTAAGTAATATCTACTATTTACTATTGTATATCTTACTAAGTCCCAGGAAACATGTCAAGCATTTTAGATACATTGTACCATATTATTCCTTCAGCAATTTCATAGGCTAGGCATTACACACACACACACAAAAAGCCTTAATGACCTGGATAACGATGATGGTGTGATCACTCACCTAGAGCCAGACATCTTGGAATGTGAAGTAGAGTAGTTCTTAGGAAGCATTACTACAAACAAAGCTAGCGGAGGGGATAGGATCCCAACTGAGCTGCTTCAAATCCTAAAAGATAATGCTGCTAAAGTTCTAAACTCAATATACCAGCACATTTGGAAAACTCAGCAGTGGCCAGAGTTTTCATTCCAATCCCAAAGAAGAGCAATGCCAAAGAATGTTCAAACTACCACACAATTGCGCTCATTTCACATCCCAGCAGGGTAAATCCTCCAAGTTAGGCTTCAAAAACATGTAAACCAAAACTTCCAGATGTACAAGCTGGATTTAGATATGGCAGAGTAACCAGAGATCAAATTGCCAACATCTGTTGGATCATACAAAAAGCAAGGGAGTTCCAGAAAAACTGCTTCATTGACTACGCTAAAACCTTTGACTGTGTGGATCAAAGCAAAGTGTGGAAAATTCTTAAAGAAAATTCCAAATCACCTTACTTGCCCTCTGAAAAACCTGTATGCATGTCAAGAAGCAACAGTTGGAACCGGACATGAAACAATGGACTGGTTCAAAATTAGGAAAAGAAAAGATCAAGGCTGTATATTGTCACCCTGCTTATGTAACTTGTTGCAGATTACATCATGTGAAATGCCAGGCTGGATGAAGCACAAGCTGGAATCAGGACTGCCAGGAGAAATATTAATAACTTCAGACATGCAGATGACACCATCCTAATGGCAGAAAGTGAAGAGGAACTAAGGAGTCTCTTGAGGAAGGTAAAAGAAGACAGTGGAAAAGCCAGCTTAAAACTCAACATTCAAAAAACTAAGACAATGGCTTCCAGTCTCATCACTTCATGGCAAATAGATGGGGAAACAATGGAAACAGTGACAACTTTATTTTCTTGGGCTCCAAAATCACTGAGGACAGTGACTGCAGCCAAGAAATTAAAAGGCACTTGTTCCTTGGTGGAAAGAATCGCCAGTCCAGGTTCGATGCAGGATACAGGATGCTTGGGGCTGGTGCACTGGAATGACCCAGAGGGATGGTATGGGGAGGGAGGTGGGAGGGGGGTTCAGGATGGGGAACATGTGTACACCCATGGTGGATTCATGTTGATTTATGGCAAAACCAATACAATATTGTAAAGTAATTAGCCTCCAATTAAAATAAATAAATTTATATTTAAAAAAATAAAAAATTAAAAAGAAAATCTCTTCCAATGAGTCAGCTCTTCACATCAGATGGCCAAAGTACTGGAACTTCAGTTTCAGCACCAGTCTTTCCAATGAATATTCAGGGTTGATTCCTTTTAGGATTGACTGATTGATCTCCTTACTTTCCAAGGGACTTTCAAGAGTCTTCTCCATCACCACAGTTCAAAAGCATCAATTCTTCGATGCTCAGCCTTCTTTATGATCTAGTTCTCACAACTGTACGTGACTACTGGAAAGACCATAGCCTTGAGTAAATGGATATTTGTTGGCAAAGTGATATCTTTGCTTTTTCCCACACTTTCTAGGTTTCTTATAGATTTCCTGCCAAGAAGCAATCATCTTCTAATTTCATGGCTACAGTCACTATCTGCAGTGATTTTAGAGCCCAGGAAGAGGAAATCTGTCACTGCTTCCACCTTTTCCCCTTCTATTTGCCATGAAGTGATGGGACTGGATGCCATGATTTTAGTTTGCTTGTTTGTTTGTTTGTTTTTAATATTTAGTTTTAAGCCAGTTTTTTCATTCTCCTCCTTCACCCTCATCAAGAGGTTCTTTAGTTCCTCTTAGTTTTCTGTCATTAGAGTCATATCACCTGCATATATGAGGTTATTGATATGTTTCCCAACAGTCTTGATTCTAACTTGTAACTCATTCAGTCCAGCGTTTCTCATAATGTGCTCTGTATATAAGTTAAATAAGCAGTGTGACAATAAACAGGCTTGTGGTACTCTTTTGTCAGTCCTGAACCAGTCTTTTGTTCTATACAAGGCTTTAACTGTTGCTACTTGACCTGCATACAGGTTTCTCAGGAGACAGGTAAGGTCATCTGGTATTCCCATCTCTTTAAGAGCTTTCCACAGTTTTTTTTTTTGTGATCCACAGTGTCAAAGGCTTTAGTGTAGTCAATGAAACAATAGTGGATGTTTTTCCAGAATTCCCTTGCTTTCTATGATCCAGCAAATGTTGACAATTTGATCTCTGGTTCCTCCACCTTTTCTAAACCCAGCTTGTATATCTGCAAGTTCTTGGTTCATGTAATACTGAATCCTAGTATGCAAGATTTTAAGCATAACCTTACTAGCATGGAGATGAGGGCAATTTTCTGATGATTTGAACATTCTTTAGTACAGCCCTTCTTGGGAATTGGGATGAGGATTGACCTTTTCCAGTCCTGTGAACACTGCTGGATTCTCCAAATTTGCTGATATATTGAGTGCACCTCTGCTGGTAGCATCTTTTTTTTTTTTTTTTAATTTAAATTTATTTATTTTAATTAGAGGCTAATTACTTTACAATATTGTATTGGTTTTCCCATACATCAACATGAGTCCGCCTCGGGTGTACACATGTTCCCAATCCTGAACCCCCTACCCACTCCCTCCCCATACCATCCCTAGCATCTTTTAGAATTTTAAATAGCTCAGCTGGAATTCCATTGCCTTCACTAGCAATGGAATTCCATTGCTTTCACTAGCAAAGGCAGCCTTCACTGCCTTTATTGACAGCAGTGCCTCCTAAGGCCTACTTGACTTAGGAATGGTCAAGCAGGAAATGGCAAAAGTAAACATCAACATCTTAGGAATCAATGAACTAAAATGGATGGGAATGGGTGAATTTAATTTAGATGACCATTATATCTACTACTATGGGCAAGAATCCCATAGAAATAGAGTAGCTTTCGTAATCAACAAAAGAGTCCAAAAAGCAGTAGGTGGGTGAACCCTCAAAATGACAGAGTGATCTCAATTAATGTCCAAGGCAAACCATTCAGTATCACAGTAATCCAAGTCTATGCCCCAACCATCCATGTTGAAGAAGCTGAACTTGATCAGTTCTGTTAAGACCTAGAAGATCTCCTAGAATTAACACCAAAAAAAAAAAAAAGTCCTATTTATCATAGAGGATTGGAATGCAAAGGTAGGAAGTCAAGAGATTCTTGGAGTAACAGGCAAGTTTGGCCTTGGATAACAAAATAAAGCAGGGCAAAGGCTAACAGAATTCTGCCAGAGAATACACTGGACAACTTTACCCATGGACGTCACCAAATGATCAATACCAAAATCAGACTGATTACAAGAAAAGATTAGCACATGGATAGAAACCAGGCATTCATATCAGACTGGGTTCAAATTCTAGCCCCACTTCTCAATAGTATTATGCAACCATTAGTTAGTCAGGTAATCTCTCTTACCTCAGGAATTGAAGTAAGCTCTATTCCTACTTCAAGACAGTTATTTGGCAGGTTACATCAGTGTTCTCCAAACTTTTTGGCAGCAGAGATCAGCTTCATGTAAGACAAAGAAACCACTGAAATTTATATGCAATATTCCCATTTGTTCTCATCATTTTTAGTGCATGAAGACTACAGTGTTTTTCAGGAACTTGTAGATGAAGGAAAGAAAAGATTACATTCTTTGTAGTTGAAGATAGAAAGCTGTATACAGTCAGCAAAAACAAGACCTGGAGCTGACTGTGGACCAGATCACCAGCTTATCAAAAGAAGATCCAAAACTAAAGAAAGTGGGAAAACTCACTAGGCCAGTCAGGTACAACTTAAACCCACTATTAATATACAGTGGAGGGACAAATAGATTCAAGGAATTAGATCTAGTAAACAGAGTGCCTGAAGAACTATGGACAGAGGTTTGTAATATTGTTCAGGATACAGTGAACAAGACCACTCCAAAGAAAAAGTAAAGCAAGAATGCAAAGTGGTGATCTGAGGAGACTTTACAAATTGCTGAGGAAAGAAGAGAAGTGAAAAGCAAGGGGAAAAGGGAAAGGTACCTTCAACTAAGTGCAGAGTTCCAGAGAATAGCAAGAGAGACAAGAAGGCCTTCTTCAATGAACAATGCAAAGAAATAGAGGAAAACAACAGAAGGGGAAACACGAGATCTCTTCAAGAAAATTGGAAATATCAAAGGAAAATTTTGTCCAAAGATGGGCACAATAAAGTGCAGAAATGGTAAAGACCTAATAGAAGCAGAAAGATCCAGAAGGGATGGAAGGACTACACAGAAGAGCTGTACAAAAAAGATCTTAATGACTCAGATAACCACGATGGTGTGGTCACTCTCTCAGAGCCAGGCATTCTGGAGTGTGAAGTCAAGTGGAATACCATTCAATCATTAAAAAGAATTAAGTAATGTCATTTGCAGAAGCATGTATGTTACTAGAGATTATCATAATCAATGACATAAGTCATAAAGAGAAGGACAAAAACCATGTGATATCACTTATATGTGGAATTTAAAATACGACACAAGTGAACTTATCTACAAAACAGAAACAGACTTACATACATAGAGACAGACTTGCAGTTGCCAAGAAACAGGGACTTCGGGAGGGGTGGACTGGGAGTGTGGGATTAGCAGATGCAAATAGTTGTATGTATATGCGTATATATAATATATATATAATACATATATATAGCAGCAAGGAGAATATATATATATATATATTTATATATATAATAGCAAGGAGAATATGCCTCACTTCCCTGCATATTAGCTTAAGAATGCTGGCAGTTTCAAAGAAGATAAAAGAGTAGACAGATGGTACTATGGGAAAAAAATTCATAAAACTAAATATGTAAAACCTGGCAAGGAAAGAATGTCACTAACCAAAACTAGAATTGTGTTTTAATGAAATTAAAGATTTATTTTGCCTAGCACATATGAAGGATTACCTAGGAATTATGAAACTATTCCATGAAAATTAAACATTTAGTGTGAAGAATTCTCAAAAAGAAAAGAAAAAAAGTAGGGGAAAAAACACAGTACTGGCACAGTATATAACTCAGTAAATATCTAAACTCAAGACCTGTGAAGAATATTTTAAATATATAAAATTCTCAATGAAATTACAAGTATTTTTAAAACTTCATGTAGTTTCAAAAAAAGTTAAGCATATACAATTATGTTTAAAAGCAAAGATTAATGGAAAACAGCATTCTACATATTTTTAGCATAACACATTAAAACAAAAAAAATCATGATACATCAAAATGTTATGAACATGAGAATTTTTATATTGGTATAATTTTAGCTTTGTGTATAATTTTCAATATTTAAGTAACCACATTCTGGGTTAATGCTAAGTGAATATGAAATTTTAAAAATAATAAGAAAAGGTCAGAGATAGAAAATGTAGGATGTGCTACTTATTCTTCCTTTATCTTTTATATATGTTTTTTTAACCTAATGATAATACAATAGATTAAAATCTAAAATTTTTAATCTATGAGTCAAATCCAGGGAGAATTCACTGAGATATTTCCCTAGATCTTAAAGATTTACATCACTAAAATTTATAAATATTAAAATATCATTGGGATATGTGCCCTAATTTACCTTTGACAAGTACCGGTTTGAAATGCCAATTGCTGTTATGCTGAGCTGCTAGACGTATGATTCATAGCTATTCATCTCCTATAAGAAAGATAACAGCTTGTAGTAAAAAGTGTGAAAAGACATTAATAGAAAAACACTTTATATTGACAACTATGACACCTTTTTAAAGTTATAAAGAAAGCTATGAGTAAACTATCCACTTTGAAATCATGCTTATTCAATTCTGTTTCCTGGTAAGTAATACAAACATTTGTGAACATAAACAGGAAAGCTCATTAAAGTAAGATATAATAATAATTTGAAACAAATGTTTAGTAAGTAAACAAATTAAACCCATGAATTTTATCTCAATTGTGCCTAAATGGCTCTAGAAAAAAAGTTTTAAAACTCCATATAAATTGACCACTTACAGTAAAAAAAAAATATATTAATCTGATATGTAATAAAAAATTTTCCTATAAAATTTTTTGCAAATTAATAAAAAAATTTTAATTGGCGGATTAATGCTTTACAATTATCTGTTGGTTTCTGCCATACAATGCAAACCAGCCATAACTATAAATACACCCTCCCACTTTAACCTCCCTCCCAACCCCAAATCAACCCTTCTAGGCAGTTACAGAGTGCCAGGCTGAGCTTCCTGTGTTATACAGCAGCTTCCCACTAGCTATCTGTTTTACACATGTTAGTGTATATATGTCAACGTTACTCTCTCAATCGTCCCACCCTCTCCAAATCCCACTGTGTCCATAAGTCCATTCTCTGCATCTGCATCTCTATTCCTATCCTGCAGATAGGTTCATCAGTACCATTTTTCTAAGCTCCATATATGTCCACATATGTTAATATATGATATTTGTTTCCCATTTCTGACTTACTTCACTCTGTATAACAAGCTCTAGGTCATCCACTTCACTATTTGTTCCTGACTCAAATTTGTTCCTTTTAAAGGTTGTGTAATATTCCATTGTATATGTGTATCACAACTTCTTTATCCATTCATCTGTTAATGGACATCTAAGTTTTTCCAAGTCTTGGCTATTAGAAATAGTGCTGCAATGAACATTGGGGTACATGTGACTTTTTGAATTGTGGTTTTCTCAGGGTGTATGCCCAGTAGTGGGATTGCCAGTTTTTTAAGGAATTTCCATATTATTTTAGAAAGTGGCTGTACCAACTTACGTTCCCACCAACAGTACAAGGTGGTTTTCTTTTCTCCACAATCTCCCAGGATTTATTGTTTGGAGATTTTTTGATAATGCTAATTCTGATCATTGTAAGATGATAATCTTATTATAGCTTTGATTTGCATTTCTCCCATAATGAGCGATGTTGAGCATCTTTTCATGTGCTTGTTGGTTATCTGCATGTCTTCTTTGGAGAAATGTCAGTTTAGATATTCTGCCCATATTTTGATTGGCTTGTGTGTTTTTCTGATACTGAACTGCATTACCTGCTTGTATGTTTTGGAGATTAATCCTTTATCAGTTGTTTCATTTGTAATTATTTTCTCCCATCCTGAGGATTGTCTTTTCATCTTATTTATAGTCTCCATTGCTGTGCAAAAACTTTTAACTTTAATTAGGTTCAAGCTGTTTACTTTTGTTTTAATTTCCATCGCTCTTGGGGGTGGGTCAATAGATCTAGCTGCAGTTTATGTCGAAGAGTGTTCTGCCTATGTTTTCTTCTAAGAGTTTTATAGTTTCTGGCCTTATATTTACGTATTCATTTATTTTGAATTTATTTTTGTGTATGGTGTTAGGAGTGTTCTAATTTCATTCTTTTATATGGAGCTGTCCAGTTTTCCCAGAGCCACTTGTTGAAGAGACTGTCTTTTCTCCATTGTACTTTCTTGCCTCCTTTGTCAAAGACAAGGTGCCCATAGATGCATGGGTTTGCCTCTGGGGTTTCTATCTTGTTCCATTTGTCTATATTTCTGTTTTTGTGCCAGTACCATACTGTTTTGATTATAGTAGTTTTGTAGTAAAATCTGAAGTCAGAAAGGTTGATTCCTCCAGCTCTGTTTTTCTTTCTCATGATTCATTTGCCTCTTCTGAGTCTTTTGTGTGTCCATATAAATTGTAAAATTTTAGTTCTGTTCCTGGGGAAAAAAACTGTCATTGGTAATTTGATAGGGATTGAGTTGATTTGTTTGATTGTTCTGAGTCATATAATCATTTTCACAATACTGATGCTTCCAACTCAAACTATGGTTTATTTCTCCATGTGTGTCATCTTTGATTTCTTTCATCCATGTCTCATAGTTTTTTGAATAGAAGTCTTTTGTCTCTCTAAGTAAACTTACTCCGAGGTATTTTATTCATTTTTATTGTAATGGTGAATAAGATTGTCTCCTTAATTTCTCTTTCTGAGTTTTCATTGTTAGTGTATGGGACTTCTTAGGTGGTTCAGTGTTTTAAGGAATCCAACTGCCATGCAGGAGATGCAGGATTTGTGGGTTCAATCCCTGGTTCAGGAAGACCCCTTAGAGGAGGGCATGGCAACCCACTCCAGTATTCTTGCTGAGAGAATCCCATGGACAGAGGAGCCTGGCGGGATGCAATCTCTGGGGTCACAAAGAGATAGACATGACTGAATCGACTGAGTACACATGCAAGTATACAAATAGAGATTTCTGTGTATTCGGTATCCTGCAACTTTACTAAATTCATTGATTAGCACTGTAATTTTCCAGTGGAATCTTTAGGGTTTTATATATATAGTATCATGCCATCTGCAAACAGTAAGAATTTTACTTCTTTTCCAATCAGGATTTCCTTATTTCTTTTTCTTCTCTGAGTGTCATGGCTAGAACTTCCAAAATTATATTAAATGACAGTGGAAAGAGTCTTGCTCTTGTCTTGCTCCTGGTCTTAGATGAAATATTTCCAGTTTTTCACCACTGAAAATAGTGTTTGCTATGGGTTTGTAATCTATGCTGATTTTCTGGAGAGTTTTATCAAAAGTGGGTGTTGAATTTTGTTGAAAGCTTTCTCTGCATCTATTGAGATAATTATAACATTTTTATCTTTCAACTTACTAATATAGTATATCATATTGATTTGTGTATATTAAAGAATCCTTGTATCTCTGGGATAAACTCCACTAGATCATGGCATATGATCCTTTTAATATATTACTGAATTCTGTTTGCTAGAATTTTGTTGAGGATTTTTGCATCTATACTCATCAGCAATATTGGCCTGTAATTTTATTTTTCTTGTGGCATCTTTGTCTGATTTTGATATCAGGATGATGGGGACTTTGTGGAATGAGTGTGGGAGTGTTCATCCCCCTTCAATTTTTGGAAGAGTTTGAGCAGGATAGGTGTTAATTCTTCTGTAAACTTTTAATACAATTCACCTGTGAAGCCATATGACACTAGGCTTTTGTTTTTTTGGAAGGTTTTTTAATCACAGTTTCAATTTCAGTGCTTATGACTGGTCTGTTCATATTGACTATTTCTTCCTGTTTCAGTCTTGGAAGGTTGTTCTTTTCTAGTATTTGTCCATTTCTTCCAGGTTGTTCATTTTATTGGCATATAGTTCATCACAATAGTCCCTAATGATCCTTTGTATTTCTCTGTTGTCTGTTGTAACTTCTCCTTTCTATTTCTAATTATATTTATTTGAGTCCTCACTCGTTTTTTAGGGAGTCTACCTAAATGGTTTGTCAATTTTGTTTATCTTAGCAAAGAACCAGGTTTTAGTTTTATTGATCTTTGCTACTGTTTTCTTCGTTTCTTTTTCACTTCTTTCTGCTCTGATCTTTTTTATTTCTTTCCTTCTATTAACTTGGGGGGGGGGGTTGGTTCTTCTTTTTCTAGTTTCTTTAGGTGTAAGATTCAGTTCAGTTCGGTCACTCAGTCGTGTCCGACTCTTTGCAACCCCATGAATCACAGCACGCCAGGCCTCCCTGTCTGTCACCAACTCCCAGAGTTCATTCAAACTCATGTCCATCGAGTCGGTGATGCCATCCAGCCATCTCATCCTCTGTTGTCCCCTTCTCCTCCTTCCCCCAATCCCTCCCATCATCAGGGTCTTTTCCAATGAGTCAACTCTTCACATGAGGTGGCCAAAGTACTGGAGTTTCAGCTTTACCATCCTTCCTTCCAAAGAACACCCAGGACTGATCTCCTTCAGGATGGACTGGTTGGATCTCCTTGCAGTCCAAGGGACTCTCAAGAGTCTTCTCCAACACCACAGTTCAAAAGCATCAATTCTTCAGTGCTCAGCTTTCTTCACAAACCAACTCTCACATCCATACATGACCACTGGAAAAACCATAGCCTTGACTAGATGGACCTTTGTTGGCAAAGTAATATCTCTGCTTTTCAATATTAGGCTGCTTATTTGATGTTTTTCTTGTTTGTTGAGGTAGGCTTGTGTTGCTATAAACTTCCTTCTTTGAACTGCTTTTCCTGCATCATAGATTTTGGATTGTCACATTTTTGTTATAATTTGTTTCTAGATTTTTTTATTTCCTCTTTGATAATTTTTAGTCACCCTGTTGGTTATTTAGAAGTGTATTGTTTAGCCTCCATGTGTTTGTGTTTTTTACATATTTTTTCCATAATTTATATCAAATTTCATACTGTTGTGGTCAGAAAAGAATCTGGATGGACACAATTTCAGTTTTCTTAAATTCACCACAGTTTGATTTGTGACCCAAGATGTGATCTATCCTACAGAATATTCTATGTGCGTTTGAGAAAAAGATGTATTCTGCTGTTTCTGGATGAAATATCCAGCAGATATCAGTTAGGTCCTTTGGTCTAATGTGCCATTTAAGGCTTGTGTTTCCTTATTAATTTTCTTTCTGGGTGATCTGTCCATTGGTGTGAGTAGGGTGTTAAAGTTCCCCACTATTATTGTGTTACTGTTGATTTCACCTTTTATAGCTGTTAGCATTTGCTTTATGTAGTCAGGTGGTTCTATGTTCAGCTTATAAATATCAAAAGTTTTATATCTTCTTGGGTTGGTCTCTTGATCATTATGTATGTCATTATGTCTTGGCCTTGCCTCTTATAGCAGTCTTTATTTTAAAGTCTATTTTGCTTGATGGCTTTCCTGATAGCTCAGTTTGTAAAGAATCCATCTGCAATGCAGGGGACCCTGGTTCAATTTCTGGGTCAGGAAGATCCACTGGAGAATAGATAGGCTACCCACTACAGTATTTGGGGGCTTCCCTTGTGACTCAACTGGTAAAGAACTCACCTGCAATGTGGGGGACCTGGGTTCGATCTCTGGGTTTGGAAAATGCTCTGAAGAAGGGAAAGGCCACCCAATCCAGTATTTTGACCCGGAGAATTCCATGGACCATATAGTCCATGGGGTTGCAAAGAGTCAGACACGACTGAGCAGCTTTCACTTTCTTTTTTTTTTTTTTTTTTTGATAGGACTATTGCTACTCTAGCTTTCTTTTGATTTTCATTTGCATGGAATATCTTTTTCCATCCGCTCACATTCAGTCTGTATGTGTCCCTAGGTCCGAAGTGAGTCTCTTATATGAGTTTTGTTTTTATATCCATTCAACCAGTTTCTTTATTCTGATTAGAGCATTTAATCTCTTTACATTTAAGGTAATTATTTATTTGTATAATCATATTACCATTTACTTTATTGTTTTGGATTTATTTTCATAGGTCTTTACCTTCACTTGTGTTTCCTGTCTAGAAAAGTTCCCTTAACATTTGTTTAAAAGCTGGTTTGGTGGTGATGAATTTTCTTAACTTTTGCTTCTCTGTAAAGCTTTTGATGTCTCCAACTAATCTGAATGAGATCCTTGCTGGGTGGAGTATTCTTGGCTGTAGGTTTTTCCTTTCATCACTTTAAATATATCCTGCCACTCCCTCTGCCCTGCATATTTTCTGCTGAAAAATCAATTAATAACCTTATGATGATTCCTTTGTATGTTATTTGTTGCTTTTCCCTTGCTGCTTTTTTTTTTTCATTTCACATGCTATTTTATTATTTTATTGTTATAATTGACATATATTTGTTTCAGTGTACAACAGAGTGATTTGATATTTCTTTTTTTGTTTTAATATAAATTTATTTATTTAAATTGGAAGCTAATTACTTTACAGTATTGTAGTGATTTTGCCATACATTGACATGAATCCACCACGGGTGTACATGTGTTCCCCATCCTGAACACCCCCCCACACCTCCCTCCTCATCCCATCCCTCTGAGTCATCCCAGTGCACGAGCCCCGAGCACCCTGTCTCATGCATCGAACCTGGACTGGCGATCCATTTCACATATGATAATATACATGTTTTAATGCCATTCTCCCAAATCATCCCACCCTCGCCCTCTCCCAGAGTCCAAAAGACTGTTCTAAACATCTGTGTCTCTTTTGCTGCCTCACATACAGGGTTATAGTTACCACCTTTCTAAATTCCACATATATGCATTAGTATACTGTATTGGTGTTTTTCTTTCTGGCTTACTTCACTCTGTATAATAGGCTCCAGTTTCATTCACCTCATTAGAACTGATTCAAATGTATTCTTTTTAATGGCTGAGTAATAGTATATGTACCACAGTTAATATTTTTCTTTGTATTTAGTTTTTGTTAGTTTGATTAATATGAAGGCAATGGCACCCCAGTCAAGTACTCTTGCTTGGAAAATCCCATGGACGGAGGAGCCTGGTGGGCTGCAGTCCATGGGGTCTCTAACAGTCAGACACGACTGAAGCGACTTCACTTTCACTTCTCACTTTCAGGCATTGGAGAATGAAATGGCAACCCACTCAAGTGTTCTTGCCTGGAGAATCCCAGGGACGGGGGAGCCTGGTGGGCTACCGTCTCTGGGGTCGCAAAGAGTCGGACATGACTGAAGCGACTTAGCAGCAGCGGCAGCAGGGTGTTTCTCCTTGAGTTTATCCTGTATGTGACTTTCTGCTTCCTGGATTTGAGTAGCTATTTCTGTTCCCGTGTTGGGGAAGTTTTTGACTATGAACTCTTGAAATATTCCCTCAGCCCCTTTTTCTTTCTCTTCTTATTCAGGGACCCATATAATTCAAACGTTGGTGCTGTTAATCTTGGCCCAGAAGTCTCTGAGACTGTTCTCATTTCTTTTCATTCTTTTTGCTTTAGTCTCCTCTGTGGCAGTTATTTCTACCATTCCATCTTCCAACTCACTATTCTGTGCTTCTGCCTCAGTTATTCTGCTTATGGTTCTCTCTAGGGTATTTTTATTCCAGTTATTGTGTTTTGCATCACTGATTTCCATTCATTATTTCTTATAGGTTCTTGTTAAACATGTATTTTACCTTCTCAATCCATGCCTCCATTCTACTTATCTGTGCCTCCATTCTATTTCCAAGATTTTAGATTATCTACTATCATTATTCTGAATTCATTTTCAGGTAGACTACTTATATCCTCTTCATTTGTTTCTTGTGGTTTTTTACCTTCATTTGGTAAGGTGAAAAACCATTTGTGGGTTTTACTCCTGTATTTGCTGCATATTTCTTTGTCTTCTCATTTTGTTTAACTTACTGTGATTGGAATCTCCTTTCCACAGGCTGCAGGGTCATAATTCTTCTCAATCATGGTGTCTGCTTCCTATGCTTGGGGTTGGACAAGTACCTTTTTTAGGCTTCCTGGTGGGGTGGAATATTCCCTTTTGGCTTCTCTGGTGGCTCAGACAGTAAAGAATTCACCTGCAATATGGGAAACATAGATTCAATCCCTAGGTTGGGAAGATCCCCTGAAAGAGAAATGGCAACCCACTCCAGTATTCTTGCCTGGAGAATTCTCATGGACAGAGAGCCTGGCAGGCTACAGTCCATGGGGTCTCAAAGAGTCAGACATGACTGAGCAACTAAGCACATATTGGGGGGAGTGGTCTGGTGCTTGTGTTTTGGTGAGTGGAACTGGATCTTTTCCATCTGATAGGCAGTGCTACATAGAGTGGTGTGTTTTGGGATGTCTGTGAGTTTATTTTTGTTTTAAGCATCCTGTCTGCTAATGGGCAGGGTATTGTTCCTGTTTGGCTAGTTTTCTGGTCTGAGGTGTCCAGCATTGGAGCTCACTGACCATTGGTTGGAGCCAGGTCTTAGTGTTGAGATGCAGGCCTTTGGGAGAGATTTCACCGTTTAATATTCCATGGTGTCAAGAGCTCTTATGGTCCAATATACTGGACTCACGTTTCCCACCTTGGGGGGTCAGTCTTGACCTTTGGCTGGATCACCAATACTCTGTAAGCCACATGGCACAGAAGAGAAAGAAAAATGAAAACAAAAACAAAAACAAAAAAAAGAAAGAAAGTAAAAAGAAAGGGACAGACGAAACCCCTTATGTTTTGTCTATGTTAAATGCAAATGTTAAAAGAAAAGCTAGACAGATAAAAAAGCACAAAGAAACACACATGCACACTCATAAAAAAGAAGAGAAAAAAAAAGAAGAAACAAAAGAGAAGAGAGCAATCAAACTAATAAACAAATCCATAAATAAAAACAAATACTAAAATCTAAGCTAGCAAAAACACAAAACCAAGAGCAAATCAAAATACAAAAGGTAGTTAAAATAATATAAAAACAATGCAAAACAAAGAAAAAATCATGGGAAATACAACATAACAAAAAATATAGTAGAGGAAAAAATGAAATAAAAATATATTTTAAAGTAAAAGCATAAAAATGAAAAACCAAAAATTAAAAGGATAATAAAAAAGAACAATAGAATGAAACAGAAAAGAAAAAATAGATCACAATAGTAGTAGTAATAAGAGTATTTTCCTGTGACTCTGTTGTCAGCATCCTTGCCCCCAAAGTGAGCTCCAGTCAATCTGCCTACTCAGGAAATCCTCCAATATTTCTAGGAAAATCTCTGGATCTGCTGTGGGCACTGTGGGGTCAACTTAGGCTCTGATCTTGCCTTACTCCAGCTTTTACTTGATTTCAAAGTCCACATTCGCCCTCAAAGTCCACAACCTCAAATTTGGGAACATTCATTTTCTATTTGTACATTCCACAGATGCAGTTTACCAAGCTAATTGTGGGGATTTAATCTGCTGCTCCTGTAACAGTACAAGAGAATCCCCTTCCTCTTCTTTGGTCACACACTCCCTGGAGCTCAGCTTTGATTTTGGCCCTGCCTTAGTTTGTAGGCCAACCTCCATCTGTTTCCTGCCCAGACATGATGGAGCAAAAGCAGCAGCTGACTAGAGCTTACTTGCTTATTCAGGCTGGGCAGAGAGAGTGATGTGACAGACACAACTGGGATGTTTGGGGCGTGCCTCCAGTGACTGAAGCTGGCAGGAAGTTGCTACTCCCTGAGGCAAACCATGTATTCTCCCAGGGGAGTTGGCCCTGGACCCCTGGCAGTGTCAGGCTGCACAGGCTCCTGGGAAGGTAAGGGCAGTGACCTGTGCAGCTCAGTTTGGTGGCAGTGGTGGCAGCCCTTGTGTCCACTTCTGGGATTAGAGATAACAGCGATGACTCTCACCCCTTCTAGAGAAGTTCCCTGCCATCTGTGACTGCACAGAGTTAGAAGCTCCTTGGCTGGCCTTCCTCTCTGCTCATGTACCCCACAATAAGGATCTCTTGCCCTGGCAAGGCAAGGCTTTTCCCTGGACTCTATCAACTGTGTCATTTTGACCCTCTCAGATTTTCTTCACAGCAGTCAACCTCAATCCTCTCTTTGGGGTCTGATCTCCCAAGTCTGAACCTCAGCACCTAGCTCCCACTCACTGTGGTAGGCAAGCATCTCAGGCTGGGGAGTGCTGGTCAGCCCTGATCTCTGTGAAGAGTTCTCTCTGCTTTGCCCTCTGCACACCTATTGCTGTGCTATCCTCTGAGGCTCTGAAGCTATCCCCTAACTCCACCAGTGTGGGGATTTCTTAGTGTGAAGAAATTTCCCTCCTTCACAGATCCCTCCCAGAGGCATAGGTTCCATCCCAATTCTTTTATCTCTTTTTTTTTTCCTTATTTCTTTTTCCCTACCATTATGGGAGATTAGCTTGCCTTTTTGCAAGTCTGAGGTCTTTTGCCAGTGTTCATTAGGTGTTCTGTAGGATTTGTTCCACATGCACATGTATTTTTGATGTATTTGTGGAGAAGGTGATCTCCACATCTTACTCCTCTGCCATCTTGAAGGTAACCCACCTGTAAATTTTAAAGAAACAGTCATCTAATTGATGGATATTGGTAAAGTTTAAATGTTATCAATTTTGTAGATTAGAATGTGGATAAAGCTTGCTCTCTGCACTGTACACTGTCTAAGGGGATGGCACAACTATCCACCCACACTAAGAACTTGGCACTCACTCTCAGGCCTTCTTTCTTTATCCCTCACATCTGACCAATAACAAGAGTTTATTGACTCTTCCTTATTAACAGTCCCTCCCCTCGAACCTGCTTTCTATCCAGCACCAGTCTGTTCTATTTTGGGGATCATTATTAGAGTGACTTTTTGACAACACATATGTGAATATGACTGCACCATTACACTACACCCCTTCACCTGCATAATAGACTTGGATAAACAACCAGCAGTCTCAGCCACATTATATAAGTGTAATATAAATATAATAACAGAAAAAGAGCCAAATGTGCAAAAATCAAAGCAGGAAAGTTAATTTTCTTGAACAAAAACCCACTCCGAACTGAATTTAAGCCAAGTTAGTTCAGTTCAGTCACTCAGACATGTCTGACTCTTTACGACCCCATGGCCTGCAGCATTTCTCTGTCCATCACCAACCCCCAGAGCTTGCTCAAACTCATATCCCTTAAGCCTGTGATGCCATCCAACCATCTGATCCTCTGTCATCCTCTTCTCCTGCCTTCAGTCTTTCCCAGCATCAGGGTCTTTTCTAATGAATGAATTCTTTGCATTAGGTAGTCAAAGTATTGGAGCTTCAGTTTCAGAATCAGTCCTTCCAATGAATATTCAGGACTGATTTTATTTAGGATTGACTGGTTTGATCTCCCTGTAGTCCAAGGGACTCTCAAGGGTCTTCTCCAACACCACAGTTCAAAAGCATCAATTCTTCAGGGCTCAGCCTTCTTTCTGGTTCAAGTCTCACATCCATACATGACTACTGGAAAAACCATAGCTTTGACTATATTGATTTTTGACAGCAAAATAATGACTCTGCTTTTTAATATTGCTGTCTAGGTCTGTCATAGCTGTTCTTCACAGGAGCAAGCGTCTTTTAATTTCAGGGCTACAGTTATCATGTGCAGTAATTTAGGAGCCCAAGAAAATAAAGTCTGTCACTGTTTCCATTATTTCCTCATCTATTTGCCATGAAGTGATGGGACCAGATGCCATGATCTTAGTTTTTGGAATGTTGAGTTTTAAACCAGATTTTTCACTCTCCTCTTTCATCTTCATCAAGAGGCTCTTTACTGCCTCTTAGCTTTCTGCCATAAAGGTAGCATCATCTGCATATCTGAGGTTATTAATATTTCTCCTACAATCTTGATTCCAGCTTGTGCTTCATCCACCCTGGCATTTTGCATGAGGTACTCTGCATATAAGTTAAATAAACTAGGTGACAGTATACAGCCTTGATGTACTCCTTTCCCAATTTGGAACCAGTCCGCTGTTCCATGTCCTGTTCTAACTGTTGATTCTTGACCATTTACAGATTTCTCAGGAGACTGGTAAAGTGGTCTGGTATTCCTATCTTTTGAAGAATTTTCCACAGTTTGTTTTGATTCACATAGTCAAAGGCTTTAGTGTAGTCAATGAAGCAGAAGTAGAAGTTTTTCTGAAATTTTCTTGCTTTCTCTATAATCCAACAAATGCTGGCAATTTGACTTCTGGCTCCTCTGCCTTTTCTAAATCCAGCTTGAACATCTGGAAGTTCTTGGTTCACTCAGTACTGCTGAAACTTAGCTTGGAGAATTTTGAGCATTTCTTTGTTAGCAGGTGAAATGAGTGCAATTGTGTGGTAGTCTGAGCATTCTTTGGCATTGCCTTCTTTGGGATTGGAATGAAAACTGATCTTTTCCAGTCCTGTGGCCACTGCTTAATTTTCTAAATTTGCTGGCATGCTGAATGCAGCATCATCTTTTTTTTTTTTTTTTGGTTGTGGGAAATTTTTTTTTATTTAAATGTGTTTATTTTAATTAGAGGCTAATTACTTTAAAATATTGTATTGGTTTTGCCATACATCAACATGAATCCGCCTCGGGTATACACATGTTCCCAATTCTGAACACCCCTCCCACCTCCCTCCCCATACCATCCCTCTGGGTCAACCCAGTACACCAGCCCAGCATCATCTTTTAGAATTTGAAATAGCTCACCTAGAATTCCATCACCTCCATTAACTTTGTTCATAGTGATACTTCCTAAATAACACTTGACTTCGTGCTCCAGGATATCTGGCTCTAGGTGAGTGATCACACCATGGTGGTTATCTGGATCATTAAGATCTTTTTTGTATAGTTCTTCTGTGTATTCTTGCCACCTCTTAATATATTCTGCTTCTGTTAGGTCCATACCATTTCTGTGCTTAATTATGCCCATATTTGAATGAAATGTTCCCTTGGTATCTCTAATTTTCTTGAAGAGAACTCTAGTCTTTCCCATTCTATTGTTTTCCTCTATTCCTTTTCACTTAGAAAGGCTTTCTTATCTCACCTTGCTGTTCTTTGGTACTCTGCAATCAGATAGATATATCTTTTCTTTTCTCCTTTGCCTTCAATTTCTCTTCTTTTCTCAGCTATTTATAAGGCCTCCTCAGACAATCATTTTGCCTTTTGCATTTCTTTTTCTTTTGAATGGTTTTGATCAAAGCCTCCTGTACAATGTCATTGCCTTTGGTACAATGATACAAACCTCTGTTCATAGCTCTTCATGCACTCCATCAGATCTATTCCCTTGAATCTAATTGTCACTTCCACTGTATAATCATAAGGGATTTAATTTAGGTCAAACCTGAATGGCCTAGTAGTTTTCCCTACTTTCTTCAATTTAAGTCTGAATTTTGCAATAAGGAGTTCATGATCTGAGCCACAGTCAGCTCCCAGTCTTGTTTTTGTTTACTGTATAGAGCTTCTGCATCTTCAGCTGCAAAGAATATAATCAGTCTGATTTTGGTGTTGACAATCTGGTGATTTCCATGTTTAGAGTCCTCTCTTGTGTCATTGGAAGAGTGTGTTTGCTATGACCAGTGCACTCTCTTTGCAAAACTCTATTAGCCTTTGCCCTGCTTCATTTTGTACTCCATGGCCAAACTTGCTTATTACTCCAGGTATCTCTTGACTTACTACTTTTGTATTCCAGTCCCCTATGATGAAAAGGATGTCTTTTTTGATGTTAGTTCTTGAAGGTTTTATAGGTCTTCATAAAGCCACTCAACTTCAGCTTCTTTGGTATTAGTGGTTGGTACATAGACTTGGATTACTGTAATATTGAATGGTTTGCCATGGAAATGAACAAAGATCATTCTGTCATTTTTGAGATTGCATCCACGTACTGTATTTTGGACTCTTTTGTTGACTATGAGGGCTACTCCATTTCTTCTAAAGGATTCTTGCCCACAGTCAGTTCAGTTCAGTGGCTTAGTCATGTCCTACTCTTTATGACCCCATGGACTGCAGCACTCCAGGCCTCCCTGTCCATTGCCAACTCCCGGAGTCTACTCAAACTCATCTCCATTGAGCCATGATGCCATCCAACCATCTCATCCTCTGTCATCCCCTTCTCTTCCTGCCTTCAATCTTTCCCAGCATCAGGGTCTTTTCAAATGAGTCAGTTCTTCACATCGGTGGCCAAAGTATTGGAGTTTCAGCTTCAGCATCAGTCCTTCCAATGAACACACAAGTAGATATATTGATCATCTGAATTAAATTCTCCCATTCCGGTCCATTTTAGTTCACTGATTCCTAAAATGTCAGTGTTCACTCTTGCCATCTCCCTTTTGATCACTTTCAATTTACCTTCATTCATGAATTTAAACCAACTAGGAGATAAATGAAAAAAAAATTGATAGTGAACACTAAATTAGAGAACCATTAAGTATCTTGCTTCTCAAGAGTGATTGTATCAATCTCTTGTATATATATCTCAACAGTACTCTGTAAACAATTCAGAAAAGTTTTGAGGAGCTAGTATAATATTAACCCTGAAAACATACTCAAAAATCTACAGGCCAATGTTACTCATGAAATATCAATGCAATAATCCTAAATATAGCATCATTAAATAGAACATTATTAACAAATAAATTACCATATCTAAGTGGAGTTAACTTTAAAAAATTAGAAATGTACAATATTAGAAATCTCTTCATATAAATCATCATAGTAATAAGTCAAAGGAGAAAAATCATATCTGAAAAGACAAAAAGAGGCATCTGATACAATCTTAAATCCATTCCTGTTAAAAAGAAAAACATCTTAATACATAAACACTGCCTTACTGCACTGATCCATTAATATAAGTCAGTTTTAAAATTGTATATTTATTTCACTGGGAAACAACAATTTATTGAAAATTTATTAAAAACAGTAGCTTAATTCAACTAATTTAATACAAAATTAACATGCAAAAGTTAATAATCACTCTATTTTCAAAATAGCAAATAATTTAGGAAAGATCCTATTAAAGTAGAAGCTAAAAGAATTAAAGATCTAGAAATAAACTTTACAGGAATTGTATGAGATTGTACTATATGAAGTTAAATTATGTGAAGACACCAAAAAGAATATGTGAATAAATAAAAGAGTATAACTTGTTCTTGTCTTGTAAGACTGTTAGGGAAATTAAATAGTCTTGTGTAGGCTTCAGATACAAAGCAGAGCAGGCCTCTGACCTTGCTTCTAACCTGTCTGGACACTGCCCTGACTGTGAGTGACTGGGAGTGACTGTCTGCTGTGAGTGCAAGACTTGCAACACCACAGATAAAATTAGGGGAAAACTTTGAGGTTGTTGAGCCTCTGGAGGGGGCCTGGCTAGCCAAGGTCCAGGCTTAACAACATCCCAAGTTTTACAAGGCAAAACAGCATTAACTTGAAACCAGGCTTGCAATTTGGTCACAGATTGATGATGATATCAGTCTGCACCCATCTTGTGATTATAAGTGGGAACCCCGAACTGCAATGTTTGAAGTCTCTCCCATGGAATGGACGTTCTGACTGGGACCCTTTCCCAATTGGGACTCCAGATGTGCTGTGACACAGGACTTCCCAGCACTGTTTAAGTCTGAATGCTGGTAAAACTCAATTTGGTGAGGTATTCTTTGCTCTTTATATTTCTCTTTTTTTTTAATGTTAGTATGTGGAAAGTAAGTTAGGCAATTCTTTAATAAAAATTTGTATTATTTATTTGCATATAACAACTGACTTATTTTGTTAACAAATCCTTTGAACCTGATTCAAAAGTGAAAACTTTCATCAGAACAAGGACTCAATATCAAAATGAAATCAATTTACTATAAAGTAGTTATAAGTCTTATGAAACTTCAATCCCAGTAGATGTTTTTAGTAACTAAACAAAAGTGTTTCTAAAGTTCATCTGGAACAACAAATATCTAGGAATAAATAAACAATAAATATCTAGGAATTTAGAAAAAAGTTCTAGAAAAATAGAAGTATTGAGTGAAGACTATTAATGCATATTATCTATTTATAATAATTAGAAAAGTATTATTTTGCTACATTTATTATTCATCTGTTGAATGAATAATAATAATATGATGAATAATAAAACAAAATAGTGAGTCCAGAAGTAAACACAAATATGTACTGGATTTAGCAGAGCCACATCTTATGGTATAAGTAATCAAATGGCAAGAGCTCAATTTATGAAGAATTTCATTTAATACTACTGCTTTGGCTTATAAGGCTTTACTTGCATTAAGATCAATTAACATTCCTCTGAGCAACAAATTGCTGTGAAATCAGAGCCCACAGGTAGACTTTTGTAGAGTTGGTACATATTCTATTTGGTTTTCCTCTAAAATACTTCAGTACATAGTAACGACAAGCTCTTCATTTAGATTTATTTTATTGATCTTTTTAACTTAAAAATTCAGTTACTTAACTACTTAGGATTATATGAATGCTTTGTCTGTGAGGATTACTTTAAGATTACAACAATATCTAATATCTGTCAAAGAGATCAATGAGTACAGTACAGATCAATGTTTAAAATACAAACATTTTATAGAGAAATTAATGAAACTTGCTTTTATCATATCAGGTTATAATAGCTAAATATTAAATATTGAAGCTATTGTATAGATTTCAATGGGGTGTGGGATTGTTTTAGCATAAAATCTTTTTGTTTTGAGGGGCAGGAAATCACAGTTTTTTGCCACTGAAATAACACAAAGAATATTTTCTACTTAAAACAAATTGCCATCAAAACACAAGGGAAGAAGTCTGCCATAATAAATGGATATTGCTCACAGAGAGAGAGGGATGATTTATTCAAAAAAATGGACAATCACTATCTAGAAAATGATGAAAAATCATATTCTTATTTCATACTGTATATCAAAATCAATTCCAGGTTAATTAATGATTTAATGTCTCATTAACTTAATATAATTATTAAAGTATAGTTTCCATGTAAAAACAAAATTTTAAAAGCTCCAGAAGAACACAAGATAATCTCAGAGAACATATGCCATGTCTGTCTTCACAGTGCAATCCCAGCAATCCATCCCCTTAAAACCCAGTTGTTATATTTGAGTGAATTGAATTGAATACCAGTTCTTAAAAGGAATAAGAGCCACATTCCATAAAATGCCTGTGAATATACAAATAGAGTATTGCCACAGAGTCTTTGGGGAAATACGGCATTGCCTGTAGTAGTAAGAGCTTAAATAAACTTGGGAAAGAGACACACTCAGTTCCCCACCTGAGAGAAGTCAAGGGTTTCCTGCTAGCAGAATGAGCCCTCAGTCAAAATCCACAGGACAGTTCCTGCCCTCTCCTGCAGCAAAGAGCTCCTCCATTCACCACATCTGTCATGCACAGCACCTGCCCAGCTGAGTTGTAGCAAATGTACTTCCCATCCTGCTCCCTGGCAAGCCTCCAAAAGTGTTGCTTTTGGTGACTCCATCTGCCAGTAGATGTAGAGTATGTCACACAGACAAAATTGCCCATGGCTCACTACAGAGAGCAGGCAAATACTTTATGGATGACCTGGTACAAAGCTTCAAGTGGTGTGGCAAAGCAGTGGGCCAAAGAGAAGCAGCAGCTGCAGTCAGACCAGCTCTGCAGTAAGCTATTAGGATTCCAGAAGCTCCTTTTGAGCAAAGGAATCTGTCCAATCGAGGTTGAAGCACCCTTAGCAACAGTGGCAGGCTTTGTTCAAGACTTGTTATATCCAATAAGCAAAGGTGAGCTCTAGGTGGTGTCAAGAGGGAAGGATCACAAGTCCCAAATCCACAAGCAAAAGATCATCATCAATTAGTGCTAACAACCTGAAAATGAAAAACTATACAAAAAATATCTGTGCAGGTGTCTAAAGGCAGTGAGGGTCTGCTTTGTCTGAAATGTGAAGCTTCTTCAAGAGGAAACTCTGCTGAAAATGTCCCCAAAATACCAAAGTGCTCTCATTCAATGTTTAGCTCACCTTTTCTTTAAAAAAAAAAAAAACAAGTAGATTTTGTTTGTTTGTTTGGCTGCACTGGGGTCTTAATTACAGCATGTAGAATCTTTACTTGCAGCATACAAGACTTTTAGTTGCAGCATGAGAACTCTTAGTTGCAGCATGTGGGAGCTGACCTGACCAGGGATCAAACCTGTGCACTGGGAGCATGGAGTCTTAGCCATCACACCACCAAGAAAGTCCCCATCTTCTCTAACATTGATACTGTGGATTAACCAGACTCTAAGGATTTTATAAAGCCTTTGACTGTGTGGATCACAACAAACTGGAGAATTCTTCGAGAGATGGGAATACCAGACCACCTTATCTGCCTCCTGATAAATCTGTATGCAGGTCAAGAAGTGAAAGTTAGAATTGGACATGGAGCAGTGGACTGCTTTAAAATTGGGAAAGGAGTATATCAAGGCTGTTTATTGTCACCTTGTTTATTTAACTTATGTGCAGAGTACATCATGTGAAATGCCTGACTAGATGAAACACAAGCTGGAATCAAGATTGCAGGGAGAAATATCAATAACCTTAGATATGCAGATGACACCACCTTTATGGCAGAAAGTGAAGTGGAATGAAAGATTCTCTTGATGAAGGTGAAAGAGGAGAGTGAAAAAGCTGGCTTAGAATTCAACATTCAAAAAACAGATTATAGCATCCAGTCCCATCACTTCATTGCAAATGGATGGGGGAACAATAGAAACAGTCTTTATTTTCTTCAGCTTCAAAAATCACTGCAGATGGTGACTGCAGCCATGAAATTCAGAGACATTTGCTTCTTGGAAGAAAAGCTATGAAAAAACCTAGACAGCATATTTAAAAACAGAGACATTATTTTACCAACAAAGGTCCATCTAGTCAAAGCTATGGTTTTTCCAGTAATCATGCATGGATGTGAGAGTTGGACCATAAACAAGGCTGAGCTCTGAAGACCTGATGCTTTTGAACTGTGGTGTTGCAGAAGACTCTTGAGAGTCCCTTGGACTATAAGGCAATCAAACTAGTCAACCCTAAAGGAAATCAATTCTGAATACTCACTGGAAAGACTGATGCTGAAGTTGAAACTCCAATACTTTGGCCACCTGATGCAAAGAACTGACTCATTGGAAAAGACCCTGATGCTGGGAAAGGTTGAAGGCCAGAGGAGAAGGGGACAACAGAGGATGAAATGGTTAGATGACATCACTGAGTTGAGTGACATGAGTCTGAGAAAGCCCCAGGAGTTGGTGATGGACAGGGAAGTCACATGGAGTCACAAAGAGTTGGACGTGACTGAGCAACTGAACAGAACTGAAGGATTTTATAAGGATCCACTATGACCCCAACACAGTGCTTGTGCCTGAGGAAGTCTTGAGTATTTTAAAGGTGCATACCTTAAGCTCCTATGAGCTTAAAAATTTTCATCATAAAAATCAATTTAAGTCACATGAAATGTTTGGGGAATAATTAAATATGGAAGCATGGTAATTATTATAATTCCAGTAAACAGAAACACAGAAAAAAGACAAATACAAATAGGGGAAGTAGGATGTGATTGCGGAGAAGGCAATGGCACCCCGCTCCAGTACTCTTGCTTGGAAAATCCCATGGACAGAGGAGCCTGGTGGGCTGCAGTCCATGGGGTCGCTAAGAGTCGGACACGACTGAGCAACTTCACTTTCACTTTTCACTTTCAAGCATTGGAGAAGGAAATGGCAACACATTCCAGTGTTCTTGCCTGGAGAATCCCAGGGACGGGGGAGCCTAATGGGCTGCCGTCTATGAGGTCGCACAGAGTCGGACACGACTGAAGCGACTTAGCAGCAGTAGCAAGATGTGATTGAGGAGAGTGTAATTAATAGGCAGAGGGAAAGGAAGATTGTGGGTGGGAGGAACAGAATGAATGGGGACACAAAAGTGAAGGAGAATGAGCATGAAACTAAGGTCATATCATCTGGCAATAGTTCATGAATCTGTATCTACAAGGAAGACATCTGGTGCCTATAATTTTGTCTTGAGTTTTCTTTACATTGCCAGGCCACTTGTACCAGGCTAACTTCAAACTACCCCACATTATCTGAAATAGCTTTTTGAAAATGGCTAGCTGGACTATTAGAATAAAATGTTAGAGCTATGAGGGTTCACTGCACTTATCTAGACCATCATTTCATTTCACAGATTGAGAAAGATTGTCCTTCAAGGTCATGGCTATTAATAGTCAGATCCACAAGATATTCCGACAACTTCATGGTTCTTTTCCTCTAAGACACATTTCTTCATATTCTAAGCTCAGAAGGTTTTACCTCTGATTTCACTATTTCATCAAATACTGTGCTTCTTAAGAACAGGGAGATCCATCAGCTTTACCTAGCACAGAATAATTATTAAACATGAGCCATGTGCAAAGCATTTTGGTTAATAATATAAATTATATAAAAACAGGAGAAATGTAGCAACAATGTCCTTGCTTGCATCCTTAGTGCTAAATCCAAATGGGAAGTTTTGTTCAGTAGCATGTATATTATTATAAATGACTCTACGTGGCATGTGTTAGTGTTAGTCACTCAGCTCAGTCATGTTCAGCTCTTTGTGACCCCATGGACTGTAGCCCACCAGGCTTGACCTTCCATGTTATTCTTCAGGCAAGAATACTAGAGTGGATAGCAATTTCCTTCTCCAGGGCATCTTCCCAACTCTGGGATCAAACACACATCTCTGTATGTGAATTCTTTACTGCCTGAGCTACCATGGGAACCTAAAAGATCTGGGTGGGGGGAGTAGAGGCAAAAACACATAGAGTTTATTGTAATATAGTGTGTTAGTGAAATGACATCAATGAGCTATGGCTGGTGAGCAACACTGATGAGGGGAAATTAATCCAGTTTAGTTTTTGGGAAACAGATGGCAAGATATCAGAGAGTCTACATGAAAGGGTTAATATCTGAATTTGGTCCTTAATAATAAATAGAAGTTACCCAACTAAAGAAAAGATGATAAAGGGAAAAGCAAGAGCAAAGGCAAGATGACCTGGTATGCTCAGAGAGCTAATGCAATTCAGTAGTGGTGAAATACATTGCTATAGTATTGGAGAGGTAGAGGAAGAAACTATTGAGAGAGCTAAAGGCCAGATTTTACTTTTATTGTGAAGTCAACAGGGATGCACAAAAAATTTGAAGCAGGCCAGTGACATGATCATGCTGGAAATTGAGGGAGACAAGACTAGAAACTAGGAGATCAGTTAGTATCACATCAGGAAAGAAACAAAACAGTAAGAATTTTAAAAAATAAGTGGCCAATTTAAAGAGTATTTTTAGAAGTAAATTATATAGGATTTGGTGTATGAGTAAGTGGAGATGATTGGATGAGAAACATAATCAAGGATGATTTCTGGTTTTCTAATTTGTATGACTGCCACCCTCAAGATACTGAACCCTAGAGAATGAAGACAAGTTCCTTTTAAGGTGAATGGAGCTTCAGCAAACTTTGCAATGTTTGGGCATGTTTAGCCAACATGTTAATAACTTGGAAGTTCAGAGGAGAAAATTTGGCAGGAGGTACAACTTTAGAAGTCCCCAGACTATGAATAGTAGTTAAAGTTGAGAAAGTAGATAAGGGCACCAAAAGGAAAATGTAGAATGAGGAAATAATTGATCTAGAAATGGAGCCCTAAGAAACAGGAATGTTAAAATGTGGGGAATACAAGAGGCTTCTGTGAAGAAGTGGAGAAGGAATGGCCAGAGAGAATTTACAGGTACATACAAGGGAGTACAGGAGGGCATAATCAGCAGTTTCAATATAATAATGATCAAATAAGATAAATCTAGAGATGTCTATTAGATTTTTCAAATGGCAACTCATTGATCACTATAACAAGATTTATTTTGAAAACAGTTGTGAAACAAAAGGCAGTTTGCAATGAATTACAGTAACTGGGAGGTGAGGAAAAGACTACTAATCATTAATTTGGGAATAAGTGGGAGAGTTTGGATGGTATCTTGTATTGTGTCATAAAAAGATTTGTTTTTGAAGATGATCATGTTGAGACATTACTTTGCCAACAAAGGTCCGTCTAGTCAAGGCTATGGTTTTTCCAGTAGTCATGTATGGATGTGAGAGTTGGACTATGAAGAAGGCTGAGCACCGAAGAATTGATGCTTTTGAATTGTGGTACTGGAGAAGACTCTTGAGAGTCCCTTGGACTACAAGGAGATCCAACCAGTCCATTCTGAAGGAGATCAGCCCTGGGATTTCTTTGGAGGGAATGATGCTAAGGCTGAAACTCCATTACTTTGGCCACCTCATGCGAAGAGTTGACTCATTGGAAAAGACTCTGATGCTGGGAGGGATTGGGGGCAGGAGGAGAAGGGGACGACAGAGGATGAGATGGCTGGATGGCATCACTGACTTGATGGACGTGAGTCTGAGTGAACTCCGAGAGTTGGTGATGGACAGGGAGGCCTGGCGTGCTGCGATTCATGGGGTCGCAAAAAGTTGGACACGACTGAGCGACTGATCTGATCTGATGTTTATGAGATAAGGAGATGTCAGGAAAGAACGAGACTAATGGTAAAGGAAAGAGTGAAGGATGGCTGACAGAGTGATCTCCCAGCAGTAGCAAGAGGAGAAGGAACTGAAGCTCGCCCTTGGTAATACCTAGAACATTCTTCTGAGTCTGAAGGGAGGATGATAAGGATAGATCCGGATATAGATACATCTGCATATGGGGCAAGTAGGCAGGAAGTTTAGAGACAGAATAAGAAACAAGAGCATCCAATAAGGGGTAGGGAAGACAGCATGATCTTGTGAGAGTACAGTTTCTGAGACTATATTGTATATGCAGAAGATACAACCCAATCAGATCATCCATGACCAAGGGGAGAAAGTCTAGAGGAGCCTTTATCAACAAAACTTCATAACAGAGAATTGCCACAGAACCAGGATATGAATAAGTGCTACAAAACTTCTAACTTTGGCCTCCCCCAAAAGAAAAAACATCAATATTATTTGACAACAATATTTCATACTAGTAAGCTGTAGCACGTTTAACACACTCAAAGGAAAAAAAACCCTGCAAATTAGGGTTTCAAATCTATCCAAAATTGTATTAAGATAAAGATCACAGACATACTTGAACTTAGATAATATTATTTCCATGAGCCTATTCTGATGAATTTACCAAGAATAAGCTTCAGATGGCTACAAAATAATTGGAAGGTTTTAACACAATGTTCTAGGAGTGAGCACTAAATATATTTATCTACTTAAATAAGATTAAAAGATGAAGCTAAATGTACTATAATAGTATGAACTGGTAGATGCTCTAAAAATACACAGAAGTCACACTTACTGATTATTGTATAGGTATTAACTGGGATATGTGTATGTGAGGTTTGAAGCTTGCAAACCAAGTAGTCAGGGATCAGTATAATTAAGATCACCAAAAAAAAAAAAAATTAAGATGATACTAATATCTAAAATTGGAATATAGGAAAGTTACAGTAGAGAAAAGAAGAAATGATTACTACCTAACCTCAGTACTGGTCAAATAAGAGATGACTAAAAGTATTAAACAAAGATAGAAATGTGTGTTTTAACAAAAATTAAAACACTCAAATAACAAAAGAAACACCAGTAGAGAGCAAAGAAAACACAAAGTTAAAATAAAAACACCAAATAATATCCATTTTATATATATATATATATATTATTACTTTTGGTAGGAGGAGAAGGGAGTGACAGAGGATGTGATGGTTGGATAGCATCCCTGACTCAACGGACATGAGTTTGAGCAAACTCTGGGAGATAATGAAGGACAGGGAAGCCTGGCATGCTGCTGTCCATAGGGTCACAAAGAGTTGGACACGATTGAGCTACTGAACAAACGGCAACATATTGATGAATGTAAATGGGCTTAACTCGACTAGTAGAAATAAATTAATCTCATATTGGTTTCTTTTAGATCCATATAGATCAACTGGACAAACTCAGTAAAGATGGAAGATCTAAATGACCAGTAAGGCAGGTCTTATGGATATATATTGAGCTCTGTTTTCCAATAATGAAGGATGCACCTTCTTTAAGAGTGCCCATGGAACATTTACAAATGATAACATATTAGAAAGTTAAAATATTCTTTTTTAAATACAGAACAGTATATTCTAACCAAAGTACAATAAAGCTACAAATTAACAATAATATCTTTTAAAAGTCTTTCTACTTGAAAATGTAAACTATCAAACATACACAGACACACAAAGAAGGTAATAATAACCCTGTATGCGAGACAGCAAAAGAGACACAGATGTATTGAACAGTCTTTTGGACTCTGTGGGAGAGGGTGAGGGCGGGATGATATGGGAGAATGGCATTGAAACATGTAAAATATCATATGTGAAATGAATTGCCAGTCCCAGTTCAATGCATGATACAGGGTGCTCAGGGCTGGTGCACTGGGATGAGCCAGAGGGATGGGATGGGGAAGGAGGTGGGAAAGGGGTTCAGGATGGGGAACACATGTACACTCATGGTGGATTCAAGTCAATGTATGGCAAAACCAATACAATATTGTTAAGTAAAATAAATAAGTTAATTTTTAAAAAATTAATTGCAGAATTTCCAGAAGGAAACAATAAATCAAATGCAATATATTCTATCCAGGTGATAGTCAAACTAAACACTCAAAAATTCATCACTTTCTTACCCATATCAATAAAAATGAAATGAGTTAAACATTCAAATTCAAAAGTGAATAAAAGAACAACAAAGAATACCAAAAGAAAGCAAAAGTATTACTAAAAAGCAGACATAAATGAGTTAGAAAACCAGAAAAAGACAGCATTGATAAATAATCATGTCTTTTGAAAAACATAAATAAAATGGACAAATAAGTGGTTAATACTTTCAGTAAACAGAGGTAGGAAGCAAAAATACACACAATAAATATGACAAAGGAAAAATAGCCATAAAAATACAGGATTTTTTAATCTATGTAATTATGTTGGCATAATTGCATGAAAATAGTTTAAAAACCTAGATGAAGTAGATAATCTCAGCCAAAATTAAACATTAAGATTAAAAGTCTAGATAAACTGATTATTATTATTCAAGTAACTAGAGGGTTTTTCAAAAAGCTACCCTTCAAAACAGCACCAGGATCATACGGTTTCAGTGTGAAACACTACCAAACAACTAAGAAGACAAATAGTCTAGTTGCTATTTAAATAGTTCCAGATCATGAAAGAAGAAAAGAAAATTATTCAGTTTTTAACATCAAATGTAAAATATTTGTTGACATAAAAAGTTAATACAACAAAGAAAGCTTACTTGCAAAACCTATGTTAAAGTTATAAGCAAAATATTAAAAATGTCATATTTAACTAAAATAAATCATAATCAGAGAGAGTTTATTCTGGGAATATAAGATGATTTCATATAAGAAAATCCATTATAACTTAATCATATCAATAGGTCAAGGGAGAAATCATATGACAATCTCCAACAATGCCAAAAAAAACTTTGAAAAAATTAAGCATTTATTTATTTATTTATTTATTTATTTATTGTCTTTTCAGTCTTTTTTTTAATTAATTTTATTTTATTTTTAAACTTTACATTGATCATACATATACTACATATACATTCATACATATACACTCATTTATTAAAATAGAGATCAATTAAGCATACATTTTACTTACAGTCACTTAAGAAACATTTAACAGCATCCGCATTAATTAATTAAGAAATGACACAAAGTTGCCTATCATTGCCATTCCTATTTGACATAATATTGAAAGAATTAGCCAATGGAATTAGACAAAATAAAGCAATTGGAATGTAAAGCTAGTTCTAATTTTAGGTATTATTATATTAATAAAAATCAAGAGAATCAATAAAAAAAACTATTACATAAATCAGTGAATGCAATATATTGTTGTTTAGTCACTAAGTCATGTATGATTCTTTGGGACATCATAGAGGGTAGCCTGCCAGAGTCTTCTGTCCACAGGATTTTCCAGGCAAGAATAGTGGAGTTGGTTGTCTTTTCCTTCTCCAGGGAATCTTCCTGACCCAGGGATTGAACCTGCATCTCCTGCTTGGATGAGGATTTTGTACGACCTGGGAACTTCTCTTGCTGCTGCTGCTAAGTCACTTCAGTCATGTCCAACTCTGTGTGACCCCACAGACGCAGCCCACCAGGCTCCCCATCCCTGGGATTCTCCAGGCAAGAACACTGGAGTGGGTGGGAACTTCTCTTAACAGGATACAAAATGAAATATAGAAATCAATAGTTTCCATTTTATATAAACAGTAAAATGTTAGATTGTATAAAGGAAGAGAAGTCCCTCGGTTAAAATATAAACTACCTAGACATACTCTTAGCAAGAACTATACAAAATTTATGTAAAAAAATGTTAAAACACTACTGAAAGATAAAAATGTTTATCTAAATGAATAAAAAATATTCCTTGCTCTTGTAGAATGACTCAATATTAATGGAATGATCAAGCTTTCACAAAGAAGCAAATAGAGGGAGGAGACCATGATGGTACAGTAAGATGATTCTGAGCTCACCTCCCCCCATGAACACATGTAAAATATATTTACACAAGGAAAAATTCTCACTGAAAACCAACTGGAAACTAACAGAAAGACTTTTATACAACTAGACTATAAAGGAAGATCCACATGGATTTGGGTAGGAAGGTTATTCAGGCACTCAGATTATTCAGGCATCTCCCTGGGAGGGGACACAGTTGAGGAGGGGGATTATACAAGCACAGAGATCTCCCTGGGGAGTGAGTGGTTCAAGCCACATATTGGGGACCCCAGCCTGGGATTCAATGACAGGAAGCTGTGTTCCCTTTGTATGGTTTGAAAACTAGTGGTACAAACAGGAGTTCTGTAAGAAAGACAAAACATTAGGCAGACTCATCAAGAAACAAAGGGAGAAAAATCAAATCAATAAAATTAGAAATGAAAATGGAGAGATCATAACAGACAACACAGAAATACAAAGAATCATAAGAGACTACTATCAGCAATTATATGCAAATAAAATGGACAACTTGGAAGAAATGGACAAATTCTTAGAAAAGTACAACTTCCCAAAACTGAACCAGGAAAGAGTAGAAAATCTTAACAGACCCAATCACCAGCACGGAAATTGAAACTAATCAGAAATCTTACAGCAAACAAAAGCCCAGGTCCAAATGGCTTCACAGCTGAATTCTACCAAAAATTTAGAGAAGAGCTAACACCTATCCTCGGAGAAGGCAATGGCACCCCACTCCAGTACTCTTGCCTGGAAAATCCCATGGACAGAGGAGGCTGGAGGGCTGCAGTCCATGGGGTCGCTAAGAGTCGGACACGACTGAGCGAATTCACTTTCTCTTTTCACTTTCATGCATTGGAGAAGGAAATGGCAACCCACTCCAGTGTTCTTGCCTGGAGAATCCCAGGGACGGGGGAGCCTGGTGGGCTGCCATCTATGGGGTCGCACAGAGTCGGACACAACTTGAAGTGACTTAGCATAGCATAGCATAGCATAACACCTATCCTACTCAAACTCTTCCAGAAAATTGCAGAGGAAGGTCAATTTCCAAACTCATTCTATGAGGCCACCATCATCCTAATACCAAAACCAGATAAAGATGCCACAAAAAAAGAAAAGTACAAGCCAATATCACTGATGAATATAGATGCAAAAATCCTTAACAAAATTCTAGCAAACAGAATCCAACAACACATTAAAAAGATCATACACCATGACCAAGTGGGCTTTATCCCAGGGATGCAAGGATTCTTCAATATCCGCAAATCAATCAATGTAATACACTACATTAACAAATTGAAAAATAAAGCCATATGATTATCTCAATAGATGCAGAGAAAGCCTTTGACAAAATTCAACATCCAAATATTTATGATAAAAATGCTCCAGAAAGCAGGAATAGAAGGAACATACCTCAACATAATAAAAGCTATATATGACAAACCCACAGCAAACATTATCCTCAATGGTGAAAAATTGAAAGCATTTCCCCTAAATTCAGGAACAAGACAAGGGTGCCCACATTCACCACTACTATTAGGCATAGTTTTGGAAGTTTTGGCCACAGCAATCAGAGCAGAAAAAGAAATAAAAGGAGTCCAAATTGGAAAAGAAGTAAAACTCTCACTGTTTGCAGATGACATGATCCTCTACATAGAAAACCCTAAAGACTCCACCAGAAAATTACTAGAGCTAATCAATGAATATAGTAAAGTTGCAGGATATAAAATCAACACAGAGAAATCCCTGGCATTTTTATATGCTAATAATGAGAAAATAGAAAGAGAAATTAAAAAAACAATTCCATTCACCATTGCAATGAAAAGAATTAAATATTTAGGAATATATCTACCTAAAGAAACTAAAGACCTATATATCAGATCAAATCAGATCAGTTGCTCAGTCGTGTCCGACTCTTTGCGACCCCATGAATTGCAGCACACCAGGCCTCCCTGTCCATCACCAACTCCCGGAGTTCACTCAGACTCACGTCCATCAAGTCAGTGATGCCATCCAGCCATCTCATCCTCTGTCGTCCCCTTCTCCTCCTGCCCCCAACCCCTCCCAGCATCAGAGTCTTTTCCAGTGAGTCAACTCTTCGCATGAGGTGGCCAAAGTAATGGAGTTTCAGCTTTAGCATCAGTCCTTCCAAAGAAATCCCAGCGCTGATCTCCTTCAGAATGGACTGGTTGGATCTCCTTGCAGTCCAAGGGACTCTCAAGAGTCTTCTCCAACACCACAGTTCAAAAGCATCAATTCTTCAGCGCTCAGCCATCTTCACAGTCCAACTCTCACATCCATACATGACCACAGGAAAAACCATAGCCTTGACTAGACGAACCTTTGTTGGCAAAGTAATGTCTCTGTTTTTCAATATGCTATCTAGGTTGCTCATAACTTTCCTTCCAAGGAGTAAGCGTCTTTTAATTTCATGGCTGCAGTCACCATCTGTAGTGATTTTGGAGCCCAGAAAAATAAAGTCTGACACTGTTTCCCCATCTATTTCCTATATATAGAAAACTATAAAACACTGGTGAAAGAAATCAAAGAGGACACTAATAGATGGAGAAATATACCATGTTCATGGATCAGAAGAATCAATATAATGAAAATGAGTATACTACCCAAAGCAATCTATAGAATCAATGCAATCCCTATCAAGATACCAACGGTATTTTTCACAGAGCTAGAACAAATAATCTCACAATTTGTATGGAAATACAAAAAACCTCAAATAGCCAAAGCAATCTTGAGAAAGAAGAATGGAACTGGAGGAATCAACCTGCCAGACTTCAGGCTGTACTACAAAGCCACAATCATCAAGACATTATGGTACTGGCACAAAGACAGAAATATAGATCAATGGAACAAAATAGAAAGCCCAGATATAAATCCATGCACCTATGGACACCTTATCTTTGACAAAAGCAGCAAGAATATACAACGGAGAAAAGACAATCTCTTTAACAAGTGGTGCTGGGAAAACTGGTCAACCACTTGTAAAAGAATGAAACTAGAATACTTTCTAACACCATACACAAAAATAAACTCAAAATGAATTAAAGGTCTAAATGTAAGACTAGAAACTATAAAACTCTTAGAGGAGAACATAAGCAAAACACTCCCCGATATAAATCACAACAGGATCCTCTATGATCCACCTTCCAGAATATTGGAATTAAAAGGAAAAATAAACAAATGGGACATAATTAAAATTAAAAGCTTCTGCACAACAAAGGAAAGTATAAACAAAGTGAAAAGACAGTCTTCAGAATGGGAGAAAATAATAGCAAATGAAGCAACTGACAAACAACTAATCTCAAAAATATACAAGTAACTCCTATAGCTCAATTCCAGAAAAATAAATGACCCAACCAAAAAATGGGCCAAAGAACTAAACAGACTTTTCTCCAAAGAAGACATACAAATGGTTAACAAACACATGAAAAGATGCTCAACATCACTCATTATCAGAGAAATGCAAATCAAAACCACAATGAGGTACCATTTCACGCCAGTCAGAATGGCTACAATCCAAAAGTCTACAAGCAATAAATGTTGGAGAGGATGTGGATAAAAGGGAACCCTCTTACACTGTTGGTGGGAATGCAAACTAGTACAGCCACTATGGAGAACAGTGTGGAGATTCCTTAAAAAACTGGAAATAGAACTGCCTTATGACCCAGCAATCACACTGCTGGGCATACACACCGAGGAAACCAGAATTGAAAGAGACGTGTGTACCCCAATGTTCATTGCAGCACTGTTTATAATAGCCAGGACATGGAAGCAACCTAGATGTCCATCAGCAGATGAATGGATAAGAAAGCTGTGGTACATATACACAATGGAGTATTACTCAGCCATTAAAAAGAATACTTTTGAATCAGTTCTAATGAGGTGGATGAAACTGGAGCCTATTATACAGAGTGAAGTAAGCCAAAAAGAAAAACACCAATACAGTATACTAACATATATATATGGAATTTAGAAAGATGGTAACGATAATGCTCTATGTGAGACAGCAAAAGAGACAGAGATATATAGAACAGTCTTTTGGACTCTGTGAGAGAGGGAGAGGGTGGGATGATTTGGGGGAATGTCATGGAAACATGTGTAATATCCTATAAGAAACAAATCGCCAGTCCAGGTTCGATACAGGATGCTTGGGGCTGGTGCACTGGGATGACCCAGAGGGATGGTATGGGAAGGGAAGTGGGAGCGAGGTTCAGGATGGGAAACACGTGTACATCTGTGGCAGATTCATGTTGATATGTGGCAGAACCAATACAATATTGTAAAGTAATTAGTCTCCAATAAAAATAAATAAATTTAAATTAAAAAAAAAAAAGAAACCTAGTGCCTACTGATAAAGAGCATGCTTATACTTACTTACTCCTGGGAACAAGGTTGAGGAAGCAAACTGAAACTGCTCAGGACACTGGCTGGTTCCCATGACCCAGCACATACTAAGTACCTGCTCCAGCCCCTTTAACACCTGCACAGCTCCACACTAAGGTGAAAGTGGCAACTACCAAAAATAGTGTCCATGTGTAGTGGATGAAGCAGATACTGACCTGGCACTGCATCTAAATGGAGCAAGGGTAACAATTACTGACAGTTGTGAAGGCAGTGGAACTGTGGAACTGGAAATGTGTTTGGAGTGCTGGGACCACATTACCTTGCACTCAGCCCACAATGAGTGCCAGCTATGGCCCTTCTTCTTCCAGAGCCACTCCCTTTTAGAGTGAAGGTGCTGATGCTAACAGTGGGAAGAGTGCACACCTAGAGGGAATGGAAGGAAATTGGACCCATACCTCTGGGCCTCTGCTCCAGCATCCTGGACCCAACCCCACTCCTGAAAAGGCAATGAAATACACTGAGCATAGGAGCAGCCCAGCCTCACATCTGGCTCTAACTCTCACTGTTTCCTCTTGAGCCCTACCTCTCACCAACCATGATAGCTGCAAACACAGCCTGTGGGAAGACTTGACCTATGATCAATTCAGTTCCAGCTCTCTCACCAAACACACTGGGCACATATAAACAGCATAGGCCCTGCCTATCTGAACAAGACTCAGTTTCTGCCACAGACAGTCTCTCCCATTAGGAAGTTTCCATAAGCCTCTTATCCTTGTCTGGCAGAGGGCAGACAGAATGAAAACCACTACCACAGAAAACTAATCAAATTGATCACATTGATCACAGCCTTGTCTAACTCAATGAAACTATGAGGCATGCCGTGTAGGGCCATCCATGATGGATGGGTCATGGTGGAGAGTTCTGACAAAACATGGTCCACTGGAGAAGGGAACGGTAAACCCCTCCAGTAACTTGCCTTGAGAACCCCGTGAACAGAATGAAAAGGCAAAAAAATATGACACTGAAAGATGAACTCCCCAGGTCGGTAGGCACCCAATATGCTACTGGAGAAGAATGTAGAAATAACTTCAGAAAGAATGAAGAGAAAAAGCCAAAGCAAAAACAGTGCCCAGTTGTGGATGTTACTGGTGATTGAAGTAAACTCCGATACTTTAAGAACATTGCTTAGAAACCTGGAATGTTAGGTCCATGAATCAAGGTAAATTGAAAGTGCTCAAACAGGAGATGACAAGAGTGAACACTGACATTTTAAGTATCAGTGAACTAAAATGGACTGGAATAGGTGAATTTAATTCAAATGACCATTATATCTACTACTGTGGGCAAGAATCCCTTAGAAGAAATGGAGTAGCCCTGATAGTCAACAAAAGAGTCTGAAATGCAGTACTTGGGTGCAATCTCAAAAATGACAGAATGACCTCTGTTTGCTTCCAAGGCAAACCATTCAATAGCACAGTAATCTAAGACTATGCCTTAACCAATAATGCTGAAGAAGCTGAAGTTGAATGGTTCTATGAAGACGTACAAGACCTTGTAAAACTAATACTCAAAAGAGATGTCCTTTTCATCATAGGTGGCTAGAATGCAAAAGTAGTAAGTCAAGAGGTACCTGGAATAGCAGGCAAATTTGGCCTTAGAGTACAAAATGAAGCAGGACAAAGGCTAACAGAATTTTGTCATGAGAACACACTCATCATAGAAAAGGCCCTCTTCCAACAACATAAGAGAAGGTTCTCTACATGAACATCACCAGGTTGTCAATACTAAAGTCAGATTGATTATATTCTTTGTAGCCAAAGATGGAGAAGCTCTATACAATCGTAAAAATAAGACTGAGAGCTGAATGTGGCTCAGATCATGAGCTCCTTATTGCAAAATTCAGACTTAAATTGAAGAAGGTAGGGGAAACCACTAGACCATTCAGGTATGACCTAAATCAGATCCCTTAAGATAACACAAACAAAGTGACAAATAGATTCTTGGGATTAGATCTGATGGACAGTGCCTGAAGAACTATGGACAGAGGTTCGTGACACTGTTCAGGAGGCAGTGATCAAGGCCCAAGAAAAAGAAGTATAAAAAGCCAAATGGTTCTCTGAGGAGGCCTTACAAAGAGCTGAGAAAGGAAGAGAAGCTAAAGGCAAAAGAGAAAGTAAAGATATACCTGTCTGAATGCAGAGTTCCAAAGAATATCAAGGAGAGATAAGAAAGCCTTCCTCAGTGATCAAAGAAATAGAGGAAAACAATAGAATGGGAAAGATTAGAGATCCCTTCAAGAAAATTAGAGATACAAAGGAAATATTTGACACAAAGATGTGCACAATAAAGGACAGAAATGTCATGGACCTAACAGAAGCAGAAGATATAAAGAAAAGGTGGCAAGAATACATAGAAGAACTATGCAAAAAATATCTTCATGACCCAGATAACCATGAAGGTGTGATCATCCACCTAAAGCCAGACATTCTGGAATGCAATGACAACTGGGCCTTAGGAAGCATCACTATGAACAAAGCTAGTGGAGGCGATGGAATTCCAGGTGAGCTATTTCAAATCCTAAAAGATGATGCTGTGAAAGTGCTGCACTCAATATGCCAGCAAATTTGGAAAACTCAGTACTGGCCACAGGACTGGAAAAGATCAGTTTTCATTCCAATCCCAAAGAAAGGCAATGCCAAAGAATGTTCAAGCTACTGCACAATTGTACTCATTTCACACACCAGCAAAGTAATGCTCAAAATTCCCCAATCTAGGCTTCAAAAGTACATCAACCAAGAAATTACAGATGTTCAATTTGGATTTAGAAAAGGCAGAGGAACCAAAGATCAAACTGCCAACATCTGTTGGCTCATCAAAAAAGCAAGAGTTTCAGGAAAACCTCTACTTCTGCTTCATTGATTATGCTAAACCTTTGACTGTGTGGGTAGTAACAAACTGTGGGAAATTTTTCAACAGATGGGAATATCAGACCACCTACCTGCCTCCTGAGAAATCTGTATGCAGGTCAAGAAGCAACCGTTAGAACCAGCATGAAACAATGGACTGGTTCCAAATTAGTAAAGGAGGACATCAAGGCTGTATATTTTCATCCTGCTTACTTAACTTATATGCAGAGTACATCATGCAAAATGCTGGACTGGATGAAGCACAAGCTGGAATCAAGATTGCTGGGAGAAATATCACTAACCTCAGATATGCAGATGACATGATCTTTATGGTAGAAAGTGGAAACTAAAGAGCTTCTTGATGAAAGTGAAAGAGGAGAGTGAAAAAGCTGGCTTAAGCTCAACATTCAAAAACCAAAGATCATGGCATCCAGTCCCATCACTTCATTGCAAATAGATGGGGATAAAATGGAAACAGTGTCAGACATTATTTTCCTGGGTTCCAAAATCACTGCAGATGGTGACTGCAGATATGTAATTAGAAAAGACGCTTGCTCCTTGGAAGAAAAGCTATGACCAATCAAGACAGCATATTAAAAAGCAGAGCCATTACTTTTCCAACAATGGTCCATCTAGTCAAAGCTATGGTTTTTGCAGTAGTCATGTATGGATGTTAGATTTTGACCAAAAAGAAAGCCCTGAAGAATTGATGCTTTTGAATTGTGGTTTTGGAGAAGACTCTTGAGAATCTCTTGGACTACAAGGAGATCAAACCACTCAATCATAAAGGAAATTAGTTTTGAATATTAATTGAAAGGACAGATTTGAAGCTGAAACTCCAAGACTTTGGCCGCCTGATGTGAAGAACTGACTCATTTGAAAAGACCCTGATGCTGGGAAAGATTAAGGGCAGGAGGAGAAGGGGACTACAGAGGGTGAGATGGGTAGATGGCATCACTGACTTGTTGGACATGAGTTTGGGTAAACTCCAGAAGTTGATGGGCAGGGAGGCCTGGTGTGCTGTAGTTCCTGGGGTCACAAAGAGTCAGACACAACTGAGCAACTGAACTGAACTGAGATGATATGGAAGAATTCATAAGTGATCTGGAAAATAGAATAATGGAAACTGCACAATCAGAATAGCAAAAAGGAAAAAATAAAGAGTTTACTTTAAGGGGCCTCTGGAACAACTTTAAAGCAAATTAACTTTCATGTTACAGGGGTCCCACAAGGAGAAGAAAGGGGTCAAAACATATATTTGATGAAGGTATAGATGAAAACTTCCTGAACCTAAAGATGGAAACAGATATCCAGGTCCAAGAAACATAGAAAATCCCAATCAAGATGAACCTGAACAGACCAACATCAAGACATAACATAATTAAACGGCAAAAAAAAAAAAAAAGAGAGAGAGAAAGAGAGGAGAATTCTAAAGGCAGCAAGAGGAAAACAATGTCATATATAAGGAAATCCTCATAAGGCTATCAGCTGATTTTTCCACAAAAATTCTGCAGACCACATGAGAGTGGCATGGTATAGTTAAAGAACTGAAAGGGAAAATGCACAATCTAGGCTATTCTACCCAGCAAGATTACCATTCACAATTAAAGGAGAGATAAAGAATCTCTCAGAGAAAAAAAATTAAGAGTTCATCAATACTAAACTGACCCTAAAAAATATGTTAAAGAGTTTTCTCTAAATGGAAAGAAAAGGCTACAACAAGAAGTAAGAATGTACAAGAAAGGAAATTACACTACTAAAGGCAAATATATAGTAAAGGTTGAAAACTGACTTCTTAGATAAGCTAGTATGATGATTAAAATTATAAAATCAACTATTACTACAAAAAAATAGTGAAGGGATAAACATGAAGATGTAAAATACAAAATAAAAAATATATATTTTTTCCAATATATAAATTGGAGAGGTGATTTAAAATGTAGACATTTTAGATTGTTTGAATTTAAATGACTATCAGTTCAAACAAGTAGATATAGTTATATGTCAATGTACATAAATATCAATGTAACCACAAGTCAAAAACCTACAATAGAAACAAACAAAAAAATCAATAAATAAAGAGAAATGAATGCAAGCATGCCACAACACAAAGCCATCAAATCACAAAGGAAAAAGCTAAAAGAAGAAAATAACAGAGAAGAACTACAAAAACAATCAGAAAACAAGTAACAAAATGGGAATAAGTATATAGCAGTCAATATTCATTTTAAATGTCAATAGAATAAATACTTCAATCAAAAGACAGAGTGACTGATTGGATACAAAAACAAAAATCCATCTATATAGTTCTTAAAAGAGACTCAATTCAATGCTAAAGACACAAATTCAAAGTGAGAGGATAGTAAAAGATACTTCATTAAAATGGAAATGACAAGAAAAATATTCAAGCAATATCCATCTCAAGCAAAACATACTTTTTAAAAAGTCTATACAAAAGACAAAGTAGGTATTATATAATGATAAAGGGACTACTATAAGAGAATATAACATTTGTTAATATATGTACCTACTATAGGAATACCTAAACATACAAAGCAAGTATTAACAGACATAAAGGAAGAAACTGACAATAAAACAATAGTAGAGGAGACTTTAGTGCCTCAGTCACAACAATAGTCAGATCATCCAGACATAAAACAATAAAGAAACTGCTAAGTCACTTCAGTCGTGTCCGACTCTGTGCTACCCCATAGACGGCAGCCCACCAGGCTGCCCCGTCCTGGGATTCTCCAGGCAAGAACATTGGAGTGGGTTGCCATTTCCTTCTCCAATGCATGAAAGTGAAAACTGAAAGGGAAGTCGCTCAGTCGTGTCCAACGCTCAGCGACCCCATGGACTGCAGCCCGCCAGGCTCCTCCGTCCATTGAATTTTCCAGGCAAGAGTACTGGAGTGGGGTGCCATTACCTTCTCCGAATAAAGAAACAGTGGCCTTAAATTACACATTAGATCAGTTGGACTTAACAGATTTCTACATAACATTCTGTCCAAAAGCAATAGAATATGTATTCAAGTGCACATGGAATGTTCTTCAGGATAGATCACATCCTAAACCACAAAAAACTACACCAAATTTAACAGGACAGAAATTAAATCAAGCATTTTTTTCTAATCATGACAGTGAGAAACTTGAAATCAATTATAGGAAAAAAAATGGAGAAAACACAAACATAGACTAAACAACATACCACTAAGAAACCAAAGGATCAATGAAGAAATCAAGGATAAAATCAGAAAATACCTTGAGACAAATGTGAGTGAAACACAAATTTACAAAATTTATGAGATGTAGGAAAAACAATTATAAAAGAGAAGTTTATAGCAATACAGGCCTATCTTAAGAAACAAGAAAAGTCTCAAATAAACAACCTAGTCCAGTTCAGTTCAGTTCAATCGCTCAGACGTGTCCAACTCTTTGCAACCCCATGAATTGCAGCACACCAGGCCTCCCTGTCCATCACCAACTCCAGGAGTTCACTCAGACTCACATCCATTGAGTCAGTGATACCATCCAGCCATCTCATCCTCCGTCGTCCCCCTCTCCTCCTGCCCCCAATCCCTCCCAGCATCAGAGTCTTTTCCAATGAGTCAACTCTTCGCGTGAGGTGGCCAAAGTAATGGAGTTTCAGCCTTAGCATCATTCCCTCCAAAGAAATCGCAGGGCTGATTTCCTTCAGAATGGACTGGTTGGATCTCCGTGCAGTCCAAGGGACTCTCAAGTCTTCTCCAACACCACAGTTCAAAAGCATCAATTCTTCGGTGCTTAGCCTTCTTCACAGTCCAACTCTCACATCCATACATGACCACAGGAAAAACCATAGCCTTGACTAGACAGAACTTTGTTGGCAAAGTAATGTTTCTGCTTTTGAATATTCTATCTAGGTTAATCATAACTTTCCTTCCAAGGAGTAAGCGTCTTTTAATTTCATGGCTGCAGTCACCATCTGCAGTGATTTTGGAGCCCAAAAAATAAAGTCTGACACTGTTTCCACTGTTTCCCCATCTATTTTCCATGAAGTGATGGGACCAGGTGCCATGATCTTAGTTTTCTGAATGTTGAGCTTTAAGCCAACTTTTTCATTCTCCTCTTTCACTTTCATCAAGAGGCTCTTGAGTTCCTCTTCACTTTCTGCCATAAGGGTGGTGTCATCTGCATATCTGAGGTTATTGATATTTCTCCCGGCAATCTTGATTCCAGCTTGTGCTTCTTCCAGTCCAGCGTTCCTCATGACGTACTCTGCATAGAAGTTAAATAAGCAGGGTGACAATATACAGCCTTGACATACTCCTTTTCCTATTTGGAACCAGTCCGTTGTTCCATGTCCAGTTCTAACTGTTGCTTCCTGACCTGCATACAGATTTCTCAAGAGGCAGGTCAGGTGGTCTGGTATTCCCGTCTCTTTCAGAATTTTCCACAGTTTATTGTGATCCACACAGTCAAAGGCTTTGGCATAGTCAGTAAAGCAGAAATAGATGTTTTTCTGGAACTCTCTTGCTTTTTCCATGATCCAGCAGATGTTGGCAATTTGATCTCTGGTTCCTCTGCCTTTTCTAAAACCAGCTTGAACATCAGGAAGTTCACGGTTCACGTATTGCTGAAGCCCGGCTTGGAGAATTTTAAGCATTACTTTACTAGCGTGTGAGATGAGTGCAATTGTGCGGTAGTTTGAGCCTTCTTTGGCATTGCCTTTCTTTGGGATTGGAATGAAACCTGACCTTTTCCAGTCCTGTGGCCACTGCTGAGTTTTCCAAATTTGCTGGCATATTGAGTGAAGCACTTTCACAGTGTCATCTTTCAGGATTTGAAATAGCTCAACTGGAATTCCATCACCTCCACTAGCTTCGTTTGTAGTGATGCTTTCTAAGGCCTACCTGACTTCATATTCCAGGATGTCTGGCTCTAGATGAGTGATCACACCATCATGCTTATCTGAGACCTTTCTTGTATAGTTCTTCTGTGTATTCTTGCCACCTCTTCTTAATATCTTCTGCTTCTGTTAGGTCCATAACATTGCTGTCCTTTATCGAGCCCATCTTTGCACGAAATGTTCCTTTGGTATCTCTGATTTTCTTGAAGAGATCTCTAGTCTTTCGCATTCTGTTGTTTTCCTCTATTTCTTTGCATTGATCACTGAAGAAGGCTTTCTTATCTCTTCCTGCTATTCTTTGGAACTCTGCATTCAGATGCTTATATCTTTCCTTTTCTCCTTTGCTTTTCACTTCTCTTCTTTTCAGAGCTATTTGTAAGGCCTCCCCAGACAGCCATTTTGCTTTTTTGCATTTCCATGTAAAGGAATTAAAAAAAAAAAAAAAAAACAAAGGCCAAGCTCAACATAAGGTAGGAAATAATAAAGATCAGATAGAAAATAAAGAAGAGAATAAAGAAAAAAGCAGAAAAATTCAATGAAACCAAGAGAGATTTTGTTTAAAAAGATAAGCAAAATTGGTAAGCCTTTAGCCAGACTCTTTAGGGAAAAAAAAAAAAAAGGACTCAAATAAAAGAAAGAGACAGGAAAAATTACAACTGATATCACAAAAATTTATTTATTTATTTATTTTTTGAGTGAACGATTTTTATTGAAACCCTCAAAGATCAAGAGGACCAAATAGTGAGTTTGGGTACCATAACAGAAAATCTCACCTAACTGTACCATCATTCACAGGAATGAACAAACCCAACTTAACTCCCGGGACCCAGAAGAGTGAGAAATTGGGCTCTTCAACAGGAGACTGACCCGATATTTTGAGCAATCACAGATTGAGACATTATTGGCCCAGTAAACTCCTTGCCTAATGTTTTTCCAAGATCCGGTTTGAATGTTTCTTAATTAAAGTTTATCTTATATGGGTGTTTTATTTTGAAAGGTATTATATAGTTTGTATATTTAACAGTAAGGGGGAAAATGTAACCAAAATTAGTATTCTTTCTCTATACATATTGGTACTTGAAGACTCCTTTCAGAAGAAACCCCAGCCTTTTCCTGAGTTCAGTCCTTGTTTTAACTTAAGTGATCTTTTTAATTCTGAAGCTGTGTTCTTTTTGAATACCATGCATGGGGGTTAAAGCTGATGTTAAAACAGTTTGCAATAAAAAAAAAAAAGAATCAGCTTAAGTCATTTAATCATTTCAAGTGCATTCTGCATCCTATAAACATAAGTTTGAGAAATTTAAGAGAATTGTGTTTCATTAAGTTTTGCATATCTTTTGTTATGCCATGTAAATTCCCTTTTTCATATGATTAAAGAAAGGTTATGATAAAATGATTAGTTCATTTACATTCACTTGTAGCAATTACATGAGAATTTGAATTTTGTCGTGTTTGGGTTTGATATCACAAAAATTTAAAAATCATTAGGGTACTATGATGTTTAGTTCAGTTCAGTCACTCAGTCATGTCCGACTCTTTGTGACCCCATGAATCGCAACACACCAGGCCTCCCTGTACATCACCAACTCCTGGAGTTCACTCAAACTCATGTCCAACGAGTTGGTGATGCCATCCAGCCATCTCATCCTCTGTCGTCCCCTTCTCCTCCTGCCCCCAATCCCTCCCAGCATCAGGGTCTTTTCCAATGAGTCAACTCTTCACATGAGGTGTCCAAAGTATTGGAGTTTCAGCTTCAGCATCAGTCCTTCCAATGAACACCCAAGATTGATCTCCTTTAGGATGGACTGGTTGGATCTCCTTGCAGTCCAAGGGACTCTCAAGAGTCTTCTCCAACACCACAGTTCAAAAGCATCAATTCTTTGGCGCTCAGCTTTCTTCACAGTCCAACTCTCACATTCATACATGACCACTGGAAAAACCATAGCCTTGTCTAGATGGACCTTTGTTGGCAAGGTAATGTCTCTGCTTTTCAGTACGCTACCTAGGTTGTCATAACTTTCCTTCCAAGGAGTAAGCGTCTTTTAATTTCATGAAGTTGTACACCAACAAATTGGACAACTGAATAGCAATTGACGAATTTGTAGAAACACAAAATCTTCCAGGACTGAGTTAAGAAGTAAAGAAGAAATAGGTAAAATTCGAACAGGCTAATCACTAAATTAAGCAAGGTAAATTAGTAATCAAAAAACTTCCAGCAAACAAAAGTCTAGGGCCGGATGGCTACACAGGGGAATTCTATGAAACATGTAAAGAAGAACTAGTACTTATGCTGCTCAAGTTATTCCAAGAAATTGAAGAGGCAGGAATAAACCTAAATTCATTCTTAAAGTCTAGCATTATCCTGATACCAAAGCTTCCTAAAGTCACCACCAAAAAGAGAGAAAATTACATGATAATATCACTTATGAAGATAGATAAAAGAATTCAACAAAATATTAGCAAATGGAATTTAATTACATAGAAAAAAAAATCATGCACCATAATCAAGTAGAATTTATTCTAGGAATATAAGGATGGTTCAATATCTGCCAATCAATCACTATGATAATCACATTTTTTAAAAGGAAGAATAAAATTATATTATCATTGCAAATAAACAGTAAAAGCATTTAACAAAATTCAGTATCCACTTATGATAAAAATTCAAAGTTGGTATAGAGGGAACATATTTTAACATATTGAAGGCCATTTATGCCAAATCCACAACTAACATCGTACTCGATAATGAAAAGCTGAAAGCTTTATGTCTAAGATTAGGAACAAGACAAGGATGCTTACTTGTGGCATTTTTATTTAACATAGTATAGTTATAGCTCTAGTCATAATAAACAAGCAAGAGTCACATCAAACAAGCAAGAAAAAGAAATAAAAGGTAATAAAATTGGAAGGAAAGAAGTAAAATTGTCACTATTTATAGATGATATGATATTATTACAGAAAACCCTAAGAACTCCATCAATATACTATACAATATACTAGAGCCTCTTCCAGGGGATCTTCTTGACATAGGAATAAAACCCACATCTCCTGTGACTCCTGCATTGCAGGGGAATTTTTTTGGAAAATGAAAACGCTAACTTGAAAAAGACACATGCATTCCAATGTTAATAGCATCATTTATTATTTTATTATTAATTATTACAAAACCAAGATATTGAGGCAATCTAAGTATCTATCAGCAGATGAATGGATAAAGAAGGTGTGTGTGTGTGTGTGTGTGTATTACTCAGGCATAAAAAAACTGAAATTTTGCATTTGCAACAACGTGCATGGACTGGGAGGGGTCATTCTTAGTGAAATAAATCAGAGAGAGAAACATAAATACTGCTTTAACTTATATGTGGAATATGAAAAATAAATGAATGAAAAAATAAAACAAAACAGAAACAAGCTCATATATAGAGAACAAACTAATGGTTACCAGTGGAGAGATGAAAGCAAAAATATTAAGTATAAAGGATTAAAAGATACAAACCATTATGTATATAATGAATAAGGTACAAAAAAATTATTGTGTAGGACAAGGAATATACACATATATTAATTAACTAACATACTGTTGTTATTGTTCAGTCACTCAGTTGTGTCTGACTCGGCGATCCACTGGACTGCAGCATACCAGGCCTCCCTGTCCTTCACCACCTCCCAGAGTTTGCTCAAACTCTTGTCCACTGAGTCTGTGATGCCATCCAACAATTTCATCTTCCGTCACCCTCTTCTCCTTCTGCCTTCAATCTTTCACAGCATCAGGGTCTTTCCAATGAATCAACTCTTCACATCAGGTGGCCCAAGTATTGGAGCTTCAGGTTCAGCATCAGTCCTTCCAATGAATATCCAGGGCTCATTTCCTTTAGGATGGACTGGTTGGATCTCCTTGTAACAAAGGGACTGTCAATAGTCTTCTCCAGCACCACAGTTCAAAAGCATCAATTCTTCAGCACTCAGCCTTCTTTATGGTCTAACTCTCACATCTGTACATGACTACTGGAATAACTTTAGCCTTTGTTGAAAAGTGATGTCTCTTCTTTTAGTACACTGTCTAGGTTTGTCATAGTTTTTCTTCCAAGGAGGAAACATCTTTTCTTTTTTTATTTTTTAATTTTATTTTATTTTTAAACTTTACATAATTGTATTAGTTTTGCCAAATATCAAAATGAATCCATCACAGGAGGAAACATCTTTTAATTTCATGGCTACAGTCACCATCTTCGGTGATTTTGGAGCCCAAGAAAAGTCTGTCACTGTTTCTGTTGTTTTCCCATCTGTTTGCCATGAAGCGATGGGACTGGATGCCATGATCTTAGTTTTTTGAATGTTGAGTGTTAAACCAGCTTTTTCACTCTCCTCTTTCATCAAGAGGCTTTTAAGTTCCTCTTCACTTTCTCCCATAAGGGTGGTGTCATCTGCATATCTGAGGTTATTGATATTTCTCCTGGCAATCTTAATTCCAGCTTGAGCTTCATCCAGTCCAGCATTTCACTTAATGTACTCTGCATATAAGTTATTTAACAGGGTGACAATATACAGCCGTCACATACTCCTTTCCCAATTTGGAACCAGTCTGTTGTTCCATGTCTGGTTCTAACTGTTGTTTCTTGACCTGCATACAGATTTCTCAGGAGGCAGGTAAGGTGGTCTGGTATTCCCTACTCAAAGAATTTTCCACAATTTGCTGTGATCCACACAGTCAAAGGCTTTAGCATAGTCAATAAAGCAGAAGTAGATGTCTTTCTGGAATTCTCTTGTTTTGTAAGTAGCCCAGTGGATGTTGGAGATTCAATCTCATTCTTCTGTCACTTCAAATCCCAACTTGCACATTTAGAAGTTTGGCTCATGTACTGTTGAAGTGTAATTTGAAGGATTTTGAGCATTACCTTGCATGTGAAATGAGCATGATTATGCAGCAGTTTGAAGATTCTTTGGCATTGCCTTTCTTTGGGATTGGAATGAAAACTGACCTTTTCCAGTCCTGTGGCCACTGTTGAGTTTTCCATATTTACAGACACATTGAATGCAGTGCTTTTAACAGCATCATCATCTTTAGGGATATAAAATAATTCAGCTGGAATTCCATCACCTCCATGATCTTTGTTTGTAATAATTCTTCTTAAGGCCCATTTGACTTTACACCCCAGGATCTTTGGCTCTAGCCAAATGACCACATAGTCGTGGTTATCCAGGTAACTAAGATCTTTTTTGTAGAGTTCTTCTGTGTGTTCTTGCCACCACTTCTTAATCTCTCCTGTTTCTATTGGGTCCTTATCTCTTCTGTACTTTATTGTGTCCATCTTTGCATGAACTATTCCCTTGGTATCTCTAACTTTCATGAAGAGATCTCTAATCTTTGTCATTCTATTGTATTCCTGTATTTCTTTATACTGTTCATTTAAGAAGGCTTTCTTATTTCATCCTGCTACCCTTTGGAACTCTGCATTCAGTCGGGTATAGTTTTCCCTTTCTCCTTTGCTTTCCTTTCCCTTTTTCTCAGCTATTTATAAGACCTCCTCAGATAACTATTTTGCTTCCTTGCATTTCTTTTTTTTTTTTTTCTTTTTGGCAATGGTTTTGGTCACTGCTTCCTGTATAATGTTACAAAACTCCATTCATAGCTCTCCAGGAGTTCTGTCTATTAGATCTAATCCCTTGACTCTATTTGTCACTTCTACTTTATAATCATAAGGGGTTTTATTTAGGTCATACATGAATGACCTAGTGATTTTCCCTACTTTCTACAATGTAAGTCTGAGTTTGCAATAGGAAGCTCATATCTGAGCCACAAGTCAGCTCCAGGTCTTATTTTTGTTCACTGTATAGAACTTCTCCTTCTTCAGCTGCAAAAAATATAATCAGTCTGATTTCAATAGTCACCATCTGGTGATGCCCATGTGTAGAGTCATCTCTTCTGTTGTTGGAAGAGAATGCTTGCTATAACAAGTGCATTCTCTTGGCAAAATCCTGTTACCCTTTGCCCTGCTTCATTTTGTACTCCAAAGCCAAATTTGCCTGTCACTCCAGGTATCTCTCTACTTCCTGCTTTTGCATTCCAGTCCCTTCTGATGAAAAGAACATCTTTTTTAGATGTTAGCTCTATAAGGTCTTGTAGATCTTCATAGAACCTTTCAATTTCAACTTCTTTGGCACTGGTGGTTGGGGTATAAATTTGGATTGCTGTGACTTTGAGTTGTTTGCCTTGAAATGAACCAAGATCATTCTGTCATTTTTGATATTGCATCCACACTATTCATAGCAAACACACTTTTCCAACAACTCAAGAGAAAACTCTGCACATGGACATTACCAGATGGTCAATACCAAAATCAGACTGATTATGTTCTTTGCAGCCAAAAATGGAGAGCACAATGCAGTCAGTAAAAATGAGACCTGAAGCTTATTGTGACTCAGATCATGAACTCCTTATTGCAAAATTCAAGCTTAAGTTGAAGAAAGTAGGGGAAATGATTAGGCCATTCAGTTATGAAAGAAATCAAACCCCTCATGATTATACAATGGAGTAACAAATCGGTTCAAGGGGTTAAATTTGACAGAGTGCCTGAAGAACTATGAAAAAAGATTCATAACATTTTACAGAAGGCAGTAACCAAAACCATCCCAAAGAAAAAGAAATTCAAGAAGGCAAAATGCTTGTCTGAGGAGGATTTACAAATAGCTGAGGAAAGAGGAGAAGCAAAAGGTAAATGAGAAAGAGAGAAAGATATATCCAAGTGAATGCAGAGTTCTAGAGAATAGCAAGGAGAGGTAAGAAGGCTTTGTTAAATGAATAAGGGAAAAAAATAGAGAAAAACAATACAATGGGAAAAATCAGACATCTCTTCAAGAAAATGTGAGATATCAAAGGAATATTTCATGTACGAATGGGCATGTTAAAAGACAGCAATAACTAGGACCTAACAGAAGTAGAAGAGATTAATAAGTGACAAGAATATTCATAAGAACTGTACAAAAAAAAGGTCTTCAAAACCCATATAACCATGATGGTGCAGTCACTCACCTAGAACTGGATAAGCTGGAATGTGAAGTCAAGTGGGCCTCAGGAAGTATTACTACCAATAAAGTTAGTGGAGGTGATGGAATTTCACCTAAGTTATTTCAAATCCTAAAATATAATGCTGTTAAAGTGATGCACTCAATATGTCAGCAAATTTGGGAAATTCAGCAATGGCCACAGGACTGGTAAAGGTCAGTTTTAATTCCAGTCACAAACAAGAAACTATCCAAGAATGTTTCAGTTCAGTTCAGTTCAGTTCATTCGCTCAGTCGTGTCTGACTCTTTGCGACCCCATGAATCGCAGCACACCAGGCCTCCCTGTCCATCACCAACTCCCGGAGTTCACTCAGACTCACATCCATTGAGTCAGTGATGCCATCCGGCCATCTCATCCTCTGTCGTCTCCTTCTCCTCTTGCCCCCAATCCCTCCCAGCATCAGAGTCTTTTCCAATGAGTCAACTCTTCACATGAGGTGGCCAAAGTACTGGAGTTTCAGCTTCAGCATCATTCCTTCCAAAGAAATCCCAGGGCTGATCTCCTTCAGAATAGACTGGTTGGCTCTCCTTGCAGTCCAAGGGACTCTCAAGAGTCTTCTCCAATACCACAGTTCAAAAGCATCAATTCTTCAGCACTCAGCTTTCTTCACAGTCCAACTCTCACATCCATACATGACCACAGGAAAAACCATAGCCTTGACTAGACGGACCTTTGTTGGCAAAGTAATGTCTCTGCTTTTCAATATGCTATCTAGGTTGGTCATAACTTTTCTTCCAAGGAGTAAGCGTCTTTTAATTTCATGGCTGCAATCACCATCTGCAGTGACTTTGGAGCCCCAAAAAATAGTCTGACACTGTTTCCACTGTTTCCCCATCTATTTCCCATGAAGTGATGGGACCGGATGCCATGATCTTCATTTTCTGAATATTGTGCTTTAAGCCAACTTTTTCACTATCCTCTTTCACCTTCATCAAGAGGCTTTTTAGTTCCTCTTCACTTTCTGCCAACTACCATATAAATATGCTCATTTCACATTCTAGCAAGAGTACGCTCAAAATCCTTCAAGCTAGGTTTCAGCAGTATTTTAACTGAGAACTTCAACATGTACAAGCTGGGATATGAAGAGGCAGTGGAACCAGAGATCAAACTGACATGTCAACATTTGTTAGATTATGGAGAAAGCAAAGGAGCTCCAGAAAAACATCTATTTCTGCTTCATCAACTACTCTAAAGCCTTTGACTGTGTGGATCACAACTGTGAAAATTCAAGAGGCGGGAGTATCACACCACCTTACTTGTCTCCTGAGAAACCTGTATGCAAGTCAAGAAGCAACAGTTGGAACCAGACATAGAAGAGTAGACTGGTTCCACTGGGAAAGGAGTACGTCAATGCTGTTTATTGTCACCTTGTTTATTTAACTTATGTGCAGAGTGCATCATTCAAAATGCTGGGCTGGATGAATCACAAACTAGAATTAAGATTGCTGGGAGAAATACCAACAATCTCAGATAAACAGATGATAACACTCTAATGACAGAAATGGAAGAGGAACTAAAGAACCTTTTGATAAAGGTGAAAGAGGAGAGTGAAAAAAGCTGGCTTAAAACTAAACATTCAAAAAACTAAGTTAATGGCATCAGGTCCCATCACTTCATGGCAAATACATGGGGGAAAAGTTTGGACAGTGGCAGATTTTTTTTTCTTAGACTCCAAAATCAATGTAGATGGTGACTACCATCTATTTATTCCTTTTCCCTTGCTGCTTTTAATATTTTTCCTTTGTATTCAGTTTTTGTTAGTTTGACAAACATGTGTCTCATTGTGTTTCTCCTTGGGTTTATCCTATATGAAACTCTCTGTGCTTCCCTGATTTGGGTGGTTATTTCCTTTCCCATGTTAGGGAGTTTTTCATTTATAATCTTTTGAAATAGTTTCTCAGGCCCTTATCTTCTTCTTAGTTCAGTTCAGTTCACTTAATTGCTCAGTTGTGTCCAACTCTTTGTGACCCCATGAATCGCAGCACACCAGGCCTCCCTGTCCATCACCAACTCCTGGAGTTCACTCAAATTTATGTCCATCGAGTCGGTGATGCCATCCAGCCATCTCATCCTCTGTCATCCCCTTCTTCTCCTTCCCTCAATCCCTCCCAGCAGCAGGGTCTTTTCCAATGAGTCAACTCTTCACATGAGATGGCAAAAGTACTGGAGTTTCAGCTTTAGCATCATTCCTTCCAAAGAAATCCCAGGGCTGATCTCCTTCAGAATGGACTGGTTGGATCTCCTTGCAGTCCAAGGGACTCTCAGGAGTCTTCTCCAACACCACTGTTCAAAAGCATCAATTCTTCAGTGCTCAGCTTTCCTCATAATCCAACGCTCACATCCATACATGACCACTGGTAAAACCATAGCCTTGACTAGACAGACCTTTGTTGGCAGGGTAATATCTCTGTTTTTTAATATGCTATCTAGGTTGGTCATAACTTTCCTTTCAAGGAGTAAGTGTCTTTTAATTTCATGGCTGCAATCACTATCTGCAGTGATTTTGGAGCCCCAAAAAATAAAGTCTGACACTGTTTCCACGGTTTCCCCATCTATTTCCCATGAAATGACGGGACCAGATGCCATGATCTTAGTTTTCTGAATGTTGAGCTAAGCCAACTTTTTCACTCTCCTCTTTCACTTTCATCAAGAGGCTTTTTAGTTCCTCTTCACTTTCTGCCATAAGGGTGGTGTCATCTGCATATCTGAGGTTATTGATATTTCTCTCGGCAATCTTGATTCTAGCTTGTGCTTCTTCCAGTCCAGCATTCCTCATGACGTACTCTGCATAGAAGTTAAATAAGCAGGGTGACAATATACAGCCTTGACGTACTCCTTTTCCTATTTGGAACCAGTCTGTTTTTCCATGTCCAGTTCTAACTGTTGCTTCCTGACCTGCATACAGATTTCTCAAGAGGCAGGTCAGGTGGTCTGGTATTCCCATCTCTTTCAGAATTTTCCACAGTTTATTGTGATCCACACAAAGGCTTTGGCATAGTCAATAAAGCAGAAATAGATGTTTTTCTGGAACTCTTGCTTTTTCCATGATCCAGCAGATATTGGCAATTTGATCTCTGGTTCCCCTGCCTTTTCTAAAACCAGCTTGAATATCTGGAAGCTCATGGTTCACGTATTGCTGAAGCCTGGCTTGGAGAATTTTAAGCATTATTTATAAGCCTGTGAGATGAGGGCAACTGTGCAGTAGTTTGAGCATTCTTTGGCATTGCCTTTCTTTGGGATTGGAATGAAAACTGATCTTTTCCAGTCCTGTGGCCACTGCTGAGTTTTCCAAATTTGCTGGCATATTGAGTGCAGCACTTTCACAACACCATCTTTCAGGATTTGAAATAGCTCAACTGGAATTCCATCACCTCCACTAGCTTTGTTTGTTAGTGATGCTTTCTAAGGCCCACTTGACTTCACATTCCAGCATGTCTGGCTCTAGGTGAGTGATGACACCATCGTGATTATCTGCCTCGTGAAGATCTTTTCTGTACACTTCTTCTGTGTATTCTTGCCACCTCTTCTTAATATCTTCTGCTTCTGTTAGGTCCATAACATTTCTGTCCTTTATCGAGCCCATCTTTGCATAAACTGTTCCCTTGGTATCTCTAATTTTCTTTAAGAGATCTCTAGTCTTTTCCATTCTGTTGTTTTCCTCTATTTCTTTGCATTGATCACTGAGGAAGGCTTTCTTATCTCTTCTTGCTATTCTTTGGAACTCTGCATTCAGATGCTTATATCTTACCTTTTCTCCTTTGCTTTTCACTTCTCTTCTTTTCAGAACTATTTGTAAGGCCTCCCCAGTCAGCCATTTTGCTTTTTTGCATTTCTTTTCCATGGAGATGGTCTTAATCCCTGTCTCCTGTACAATGTCAGGAACCTCCATCCATAGTTCATCAGGCACTCTGTCTATCAGATCTAGGACCTTAAATCTATTTCTCACTTCCACTGTATAATCATAAGGGATTTGATTTAGGTCATACCTGAATGGTCTACTGATTTTCCCCACTTTCTTCAACTTAAGTCTGAATTTGGCATTAAGGAGTTCATGATCTGAGCCACAGTCAGCTCCTGGTCTTGTTTTTGCTGACCCATCTTTGGCTGCAAAGAATATAATTAATCTGATGTCGGTGTTGACCATCTGGTGATGTCCATATGTAGAGTCTTATCTTGTGTTGTTGGGAGAGGGTGTTTGCTATGACCAGGGCGTTCTCTTGGCAAAACTCTATTAGCCTTTGCCCTGCTTCATTCTGTACTCCAAGGCCAAATTTGCCTGTTACTCCAGCTGTTTCTTGACTTCCTACCTTTGCATTCCAGTACCCTATAATGAAAAGGACATCTTTTGGGGGTGTTAGTTCTAAAAGGTCTTGTAGGTCTTCATAGAACCATTCAATTTCAGCTTCTTCAGCATTACTGGTTGGTGTATAGGCTTGGATTACCGTGATATTGAATGGTTTGCCTTGGAAATAAACACAGATCATGCTGTCATTTTTGAGATTGCGTCCAAGTACTGCATTTTGGACTCTCTTGTTGACCATGATGGCTACTCCATTTCTTCTGAGGGATTCCTGCCCACAGTAGTAGATATAATGGTCATCTGAGTTAAATGTACCCATTCCAGTCCATTTTAGTTCGCTGATTCCTAGAATGTCGACATTCATTCTTGCCATCTCCTATTTGACCACTTCCAATTTGCCTTTGTTCATGGACCTGACATTCCAGGTTCCTATGCAATATTGCTCTTTACAGCATCGGACCTTGCTTCTATCACCAGTCACATCCACAACTGGATATTGTTTTTGCTTTGGCTCCATCCCTTCATTCTTTCTGGAGTTATTTCTCCAGTGATCTCCAGTAGCATATTGGGCATCTACCGACCTGGGGAGTTCCCCTTTCAGTATCCTATCATTTTGCATTTTCATCCTGTTCATGGGGTTCTCAAGGCAAGAATACCGAAGTGGTTTGCCATTCCCTTCTCCAGTGGACCACATTCTGCCAGACCTCTCCACCATGACCCGCCCATCTTGGGTGGCCCCACACGGCATGGCTTAGTTTCATTGAGTTAGACAAGGCTGTGGTCCATGTGATAAGATTGGCTAGTTTTTTGTAATTATGATTTCAGTGTGTCTGCCCTCTGATGCCCTCTCGCAACACCTACTGTCTTACTTGGGTTTCTCTTACGTTGGACGAGGGGTATCTCCTCACCGCTGCCCCTCCTGACCTTGAACATGGAGTAGGTCCTCTTGGCACTCCTGCATCCACGCAGCTGCTGTCCCTTGGACGTGGGGTGGCTCTTCTTGGCTGCCGCCCTGACCTCCGGCCTGTAGTGTCTCCTCTCGGCCACTGCCCCTGATCTCAAGCATGGGGTAGCTTGTCTCGGCCGCTGCCCTTGACCTCGGACGTGGGGTAGCTCCTCTCAGCTGCTCCTGTGCCAACGCAGCCTGGCACTCTAGGTCACTGCCCATGACCTTGGGCGAGGGGTAGCTCCTCTTGGCCAGGCTTCTGCGCGGTCCATCGCAGCCGGCGCGCTTCTGCTATGACCCTATAATTCAAATGTTGTTGCATTTAATGTTATCCCAGAGGTCTCTGAGATTGTTCTCATTTCTTTTCATTCTTTTTTCTTTATTCTGCTCTTCAGCAGTTATTTCCACCACTTTGTCTTCTAACTCACTTATCTGTTCTTCTGACTCAGTTATTCTGCTATTGATTCCTTCTAGCATATTTTTCTCTTTTTTTATGCTGAATTTATTTTTTTTAATTTTATTTTATTTTTAAACTTTACATAATTGTATTAGTTTTGCCAAATATCAAAATGAATCCGCCACAGGTATACATGTGCTCCCCATCCTGAACCCTCCTCCCTCCTCCCTCCCCATACCATTCCTCTGGGTTGTCCCAGTGCACTAGCCCCAAGCATCCAGTATCGTACATTGAACCTGGACTGGCATCTCGTTTCATACATGATATTTTACATGTTTCAATGCCATTCTCCCAAATCTTCCCACCCTCTCCCTCTCCCACAGAATCCATAAGACTGTTCCATACATCAGCGTCACTTTTGCTGTCTCATACACAGGGTTATTGTTATCATCTTTCTAAATTCCATATATATGCGTTAGTATACTGTATTGGTGTTTTTCCTTCTGGCTTACTTCACTCTGTATAATAGGCTCCATTTCATCCACCTCATTAGAACTGATTCAAATGTATTCTTTTTAATGGCTGAGTAATACTCCATTGTGTATATGTACCATAGCTTTCTTATCCATTCATCTGCTGATGGACATCTAGGTTGCTTCCATGTCCTGGCTATTATAAACATTGCTGCGATGAACACTGGGGTACACGTGTCTCTTTCCCTTCTGGTTTCCTTGGTGTGTATGCCCAGCAGTGGGATTGCTGGATCATAAGGCAGTTCTATTTCCAGTTTTTTAAGGAATCTCCACACTGTTCTCCATAGTGGCTGTACTAGTTTGCATTCCCACCAACAGTGTAAGAGGGTTCCCTTTCCTCCACAGCCTCTCCAACATTTATTATTTGTAGACTTTTGGATCGCAGCCATTCTGACTGGTGTGAAATGGTACCTCATAGTGGTCTTGATTTGCATTTCTCTGATAATGAGTGATGTTGAGCATCTTTTCATGTGTTTGTTAGCCATCTGTATGTCTTCTTTGGAGAAATGTCTATTTAGTTCTTTGGCCCATTTTTTGATTGGCTCATTTATTTTTCTGGAGTTGAGCTGGAGGAGTTGCTTGTATATTTTTGAGATTAGTTGTTTGTCAGTTGCTTCATTTGCTATTATTTTCTCCCATTCTGAAAGCTGTCTTTTCACCTTGCTGATAGTTTCCTTTGATGTGCAGAAACTTTTAAGGTTAATTAGGTCCCATTTGTTTATTTTTGCTTTTATTTTTGATATTCTGGGAGGTGGGTCATAGAGGATCCTGCTGTGATGTATGTCAGAGAGTGTTTTGCCTATGTTCTCCTCTAGGAATTTTATGGTTTCTGGTCTTATGTTTAGATCTTTAATCCATTTTGAGTTTATTTTTGTGTATGGTGTTAGAAAGTGTTCTAGTTTCATTCTTTTACAAGTGGTTGACCAGTTTTCCCAGCACCACTTGTTAAAGAGATTGTCTTTAATCCATTGTATATTCTTGCCTCCTTTGTCAAAGATAAGGTGTCCATATGTGCGTGGATTTATCTCTGGGCTTTCTATTTTGTTCCATTGATCTATATTTCTGTCTTTGTGCCAGTACCATACTGTCTTGATGACTGTGGCTTTGTAGTAGAGCCTGAAGTCAGGTAGGTTGATTCCTCCAGTTCCATTCTTCTTTCTCAAGATCCCTTTGGCTATTCGAGGTTTTTTGTATTTCCATACAAATTGTGAAGTTATTTGTTCTAGCTCTGTGAAGAATACTGTTGGTAGCTTGATAGGGATTGCATTGAATCTATAGATTGCTTTGGGTAGTATACTCATTTTCACTATATTGATTCTTCCAATCCATGAACATGGTATATTTCTCCATCTATTAGTGTCCTCTTTGATTTCTTTCACCAGTGTTTTATAGTTTTCTATATATAGGTCTTTAGTTTCTTTAGGTAGATATATTCCTAAGTATTTTATTCTTTCAGTTGCAATGGTGAATGGAATTGTTTCCTTAATTTCTCTTTCTGTTTTCTCATTATTAGTGTATAGGAATGCAAGGGATTTCTGTGTGTTGATTTTATATCCTGCAACTTTACTATAGTCATTGATTAGTCCTAGTAATTTTCTGGTGGAGTCTTTAGGGTTTTCTATGTAGAGGATCATGTCATCTGCAAATAGTGAGAGTTTTATTTCTTCTTTTCCAATTTGGATTCCTTTTATTTCTTTTTCTGCTCTGATTGCTGTGGCCAAAACTTCCAAAACTATGTTGAATAGTAATGGTGAAAGTGGGCACCCTTGTCTTGTTCCTGACTTTAGAGGAAATGCTTTCAATTTTTCACCATTGAGGATAATGTTTGCTGTGGGTTTGTCATATATAGCTTTTATTATGTTGAGATATGTTCCTTCTATTCCTGCTTTCTGGAGAGTTTTTATCATAAATGGGTGTTGAATTTTGTCAAAGGCTTTCTCTGCATCTATTGAGATAATCATATGGTTTTTATTTTTCAATTTGTTAAGGTGGTGTATTACATTGATTGATTTGTGGATATTGAAGAATCCTTGCATCCCTGGGATAAAGCCCACTTGGTCATGGTGTATGATCTTTTTAATGTGTTGTTGGATTCTGATTGCTAGAATTTTGTTAAGGATTTTTGCATCTATGTTCATCAGTGATATTGGCCTGTAGTTTTCTTTTTTTGTGGCATCTTTGTCAGGTTTTGGTATTAGGGTGATGGTGGCCTCATAGAATGAGTTTGGAAGTTTACCTTCCTCTGCAATTTTTTGGACAAGTTTGAGCAGGATAGGTGTTAGCTGTTCTCTAAATTTTTTGGTAGAATTCAGCTGTGAAGCCATCTGGACCTGGGCTTTTGTTTGCTGGAAGATTCTTGATTACAGTTTCAATTTCCGTGCTTGTGATGGGTCTGTTAAGATTTTCTATTTCTTCCTGGTCCAGTTTTGGGAAGTTGTACTTTTCTAAGAATTTGTCCATTTCTTCCACGTTGTCCATTTTATTGGCATATAATTGTTGATAGTAGTCTCTTATGATCCTTTGTATTTCTGTGTTGTCTGTTGTGATCTCTCCATTTTCATTTCTAATTTTATTGATTTGATTTTTCTCCCTTTGTTTCTTGATGAGTCTGGCTAATGGTTTGTCAATTTTATTTATCCTTTCAAAGAACCAGCTTTTGGCTTTGTTGATTTTTGTATGGTCTCTTTTGTTTCTTTTGCATTTATTTCTGCTCTAATTTTTAAGATTTCTTTCCTTCTACTAACCCTGGGGTTCTTCATTTCTTCCTTTTCTAGTTGCTTTAGGTGTAGAGTTAGGTTATTTATTTGACTTTTTTCTTGTTTCTTGAGGTGTGCCTGTATTGCTATGAACTTTCCCCTTAGGACTGCTTTTACCGTGTCCCACAGGTTTTGGGTTGTTGTGTTTTCATTTTCATTCATTTCTATGCAAATTTTGATTTCTTTTTTGATTTCTTCTGTGATTTGTTGGTTATTCAGCAGCGTGTTGTTCAGCCTCCATATGTTGGAATTTTTAATCGTTTTTCTCCTGTAATTGAGATCTAATCTTACTGCATTGTGGTCAGAAAAGATGCTTGGGAATGATTTCAATTTTTTTGAATTTACCAAGGCTAGCTTTATGGCCCAGGATGTGATCTATCCTGGAGAAGGTTCCATGTGCGCTTGAGAAAAAGGTGAAATTCATTGTTTTGGGATGAAATGTCCTATAGATATCAATTAGGTCTAACTGGTCTATTGTATCATTTAAAGTTTGTGTTTCCTTGTTAATTTTCTGTTTAGTTGATCTACCCATAGGTGTGAGTGGGGTATTAAAGTATCCCACTATTATTGTGTTATTGTTAATTTCTCCTTTCATACTTGTTAGCATTTGTCTTACATACTGCGGTGCTCCCGTGTTGGGTGCATATATATTTATAATTGTTATATCTTCTTCTTGGATTGATCCTTTGATCAGTATGTAGTGACCTTCTTTGTCTCTCTTCACAGCCTTTGTTTTAAAGTCTATTTTATCTGATATGAGTATTGCTACTCCTGCTTTCTTTTGGTCCCTATTTGCATGGAAAATCTTTTTCCAGCCCTTCACTTTCAGTCTGTATGTGTCCCCTGTTTTGAGGTGGGTCTCTTGTAGACAACATATGTAGGGGTCTTGTTTTTGTATCCATTCAGCCAGTCTTTGTCTTTTGGTTGGGGCATTCAACCCATTTACCTTTATGGTAATTACTGATAAGTATGATCCCGTTGCCATTTACTTTATTGTTTTGGGTTCGAACTTATACACCATTTTTGTGTTTCCTGTCTAGAGAATATCCTTTAGTATTTGTTGGAGAGCTGGTTTGGTGGTGCAGAATTCTCTCAGCTTTTGCTTGTCTGAAAAGCTTTTGATTTCTCCTTCATACTTGAATGAAATTCTTGCTGGGTACAATAATCTGGGCTGTAGGATATTTTCTTTCATCATTTTAAGTATGTCTTGCCATTCCCTCCTGGCTTGAAGAGTTTCTATTGAAAGATCAGCTGTTATCCTTATGGGAATTCCCTTGTGTGTTATTTGTTGTTTTTCCCTTGCTGCTTTTAATATTTGTTCTTTGTGTTTGATATTTGTTAATTTGATTAATATGTCTTGGGGTGTTTCGCCTTGGGTTTATCCTGTTTGGGACTCTCTGGGTTTCTTGGACTTGGGTGATTATTTCCTTCCCCATTTTAGGGAAGTTTTCAACTATTATCTCCTCAAGTATTTTCTCATGGTCTTTCTTTTTGTCTTCTTCTTCTGGGACCCCTATGATTCGAATGTTGTAGCGTTTAATATTGTCCTGGAGGTCTCTGAGATTGTCCTCATTTCTTTTAATTCGTTTTTCTTTTATCCTCTCTGATTCATTTATTTCTACCATTCTATCTTCTAATTCACGAATCCTATCTTCTGCCTCTGTTATTCTACTATTTGTTGCCTCCAGAGTGTTTTTAATTTCATTTATTGCATTATTCATTTTATACTGACTCTCTTTTATTTCTTCTAGGTCCTTGTTAAACCTTTCTTGCATCTTCTCAATCTTAGTCTCCAAGCTATTTATCTGTGATTCCATTTTGATTTCAAGATTTTGGATCAATTTCACTATCATTATTCGGAATTCTTTATCAGGTAGATTCCCTATCTCTTCCTCTTTTGTTTGGTTTGGTGGGCTTTTATCCTGTTCCTTTATCTGCTGGCTATTCCTCTGTCTCTTCATCTTGTTTAAATTGCTGAGTTTGGGGTGTCCTTTCTATATTCTGGCAGTTTGTGGCATTCTCTTTATTGTGGCTTTTCCTCACTGTGTGTGGGTTTGTACAGGTGGCTTGTCAAGGTTTCCTGGTTAGGGAAGCTTGTGTCAGTGTTCTGGTGGGTGTCCAGTAATGATTTATGAGATGTCTATGGTTTTGGGGTGACTTTGGGCAGCTTGTATCTTGAAGCTCAGGGCTGTGCTCCTTTGTTGCTGGAGAATTTGCTTGGTATGTCTTGCCCTGGAACTTGTTAGCCCTTGTGTGGTGCTTGGTTTCAGTGTCGGTTTGGAGGCGTTTGATGAGCTCCTGTCAATTAATGTTCCTTGGAGTCAGGAGTTCCCTGGAGTCAGGGTTTGGACTTAAGCCTCCTGCTTCCAGTTATCGGTCTTATTTTTACAGTAGTTTCAAAACTTCTCCTTCTACACAGCACCATTGATAAAACATCTACTTTAAAGATGAAAAGTTTCTCTACTGTGAGGGTCACTCAGAGAGGTTCACAGCGTTACATGGAGAAGAGAAGAGGGAGGAGGGAGTTAGAGGTGACCCAACTGAGATGAGGTGGAATCAATAGTGGAGGGAGTGGGGTAGCCAGTAGTCACTTCCTTATGTGCACTCCACAACTGGACCACTCAGAGATGTTCACGGAGTTATACAGAGAAGAGAAGAAGGAGGAAGGAGACAGAGGTGGCCAGAGGGATAAAAGTGGGGAATGAAAAGGAGGGAGACAGATCCAGCCAGTAATCAGTTCCCTAAGTGTTCTCCACCATCTGGAACACACATAAACTCACAGAGTTGGGTAGAGTAGAGAGGGGTTAGGGAGGAGACACAGGCGACCTGGTGGAGAAAAAGGAGAGTCCAAAGGGAGAGAGAGCAGTCAAGCCAGTAATCTCGCTCCGTAGTGAAAAATGGGTCCTGAACATTGGGTTCTTAAAGGTACAAAATTGGTAACAAATACATAAAAGCAAAAATTAAAAATCTAGAGTAGAGTTTGGAATTTCAAAAATACGATGTTAAAGAAAAGAAGAAGGAAAAGGAAGAGAGAAAAAACGAACAAAGAAAAACAAACAAGGTCGCAAAAATTATAAAGAAAATACAAGTACAAAATTGATAACTAATACCAAAAAGCAAAAATTAAAAATCTAGAGTAGAGTTTGGAATTTCAAAGTTACAATGTTAAAAAAAAAGGAAGAAGAAACATAAAGAGAGAAAACAAACAAACAAAAACAATGTCGCAAAAATTATAAAGAAAATACAGGTACAAATTTGATATCAAATACCAAAAAGCATAAATTAAAAATCTAGAGTAGAGTTTGGAATTTCAGATATACAATGTAATATAAAAGAAGAAGAGAATGAAACAGAAAAAAAAAAAAGTCACAGAAATTATAAAAAAAAAAAACTGTAGGTACAAAATTGATAACATATACCAAAAAGCTAAAATTAAAAAACTAGAGTAGAGTTTGGAATTTCAAAGTTACAATGTTAAAAAAAAAGGAAGAAGAAACATAAAGAGAGAAAACAAACAAACAAAAACAATGTCGCAAAAATTATAAAGAAAATACAGGTACAAATTTGATATCAAATACCAAAAAGCATAAATTAAAAATCTAGAGTAGAGTTTGGAATTTCAGATATACAATGTAATATAAAAGAAGAAGAGAATGAAACAGAAAAAAAAAAAAGTCACAGAAATTATAAAAAAAAAAAACTGTAGGTACAAAATTGATAACATATACCAAAAAGCTAAAATTAAAAAACTAGAGTAGAGTTTGGAATTTCAAAAATACAATGTTAAAGAAAAGAAGAAAAAAAAAAAAAAGGTCAAAAAATTATAAAATATATATATATGAAGTTTACTGAAGAAGAAAAAAATAGGGTCTTTTTTTTTGCAAAGTAGTAGGTTATAAAAGTGAAAATTAAAGGAACAATAGAGGACTTAAAAAAATTTTTTTTAATTAAAAAAAAAAAAAAGAAAGAAAGAATGATCGTAAAAATAGTAAAAATATATCTAGGACTTTCTCTGGTTTTGTTGTATGGTGGGTTCAGTTCATTTTTGGCTAGTTCCTTGGTCCGACTTATATTTCTGAAGATCTATAGGCCCCTTCCTATGTAGTCTGTAGTAACCACGGGGTTTTAATCTATTGCCTGTAGCTTCCAAGGCATTTCCCTCTGTTATAACTTCTTCTGTTTGCTGGTCTCTTCAGTGTCTGGCTTCCACCCTGACACAAAGGGGACGGTGGGGGAAACTTTTTTTTTTTTTTTTTTTAGGCTCACTTGTTCAGTCGCGCTGTGGGGAGGGACGGAGGGATGCTGCAAACAAATAACACTGGCGTGCGCTCGCAGTACCTCAGCCACACTGGGTCTGCCCCCACTCACGGCGCGTGTAGCCTCCCTGCCCACACTGCTCGGGCTCTAGGTTGTTCCGCGGAGAACAATCCGAGGCCGGCCCTGGGCTGCATGTACCTCCCAGGTCCAAGCCGCTCAGGTTCAGGCACTCGGGTAGTCCTCAGAGGCGCAGACTCAGTTGGGCCTGCATTTTGTGCTCTTCCCAGGTCCGAGCAGCTCAGGTGATGAAGTGTTTGGCGAACGCCAATGCTGCGACTTATCGCCTCCCCGCCACTCAGTTATCTGGGTGTAAAACCGGCGCACCTTCTCAGGCAGATGTTGACCGTCCAGACCCCCAAGAAGTTTTAGTTAGCAAAGGAGCCTGCTTACAGTTTTATAGATAATGTCTCTCTGGGGCTGCGATTGCCCCCTTCCAGCTCTGGCTGCCTGTTACCGGAGGGGGAAGGTCTGCAGCCGGCTATCTCTGTTCAGTCCTTTGTTCCGTGCGCCGGCCTGGCTGTGTCTTAGGTTGGGGCTGGCTTTTCGCGTGGTAGATATCCCACAGTCTGGTTTGCTAGCCCAAATTATTTCGCTCAGATAGTGGTCAGGGTATTCAGGCCAGATTCTTACTCTGAGCGATGCAGCCTGCGCCACGCCTCCCTGCCCAGCCCCCGCTTGCTAATGGCGTGTGCAGGCGTCTGCGCTGCTTCTCCGCTGGGGGAGTTACCGTAGGGCTTGCAATCTGCGAGTTTTAATTGTTTATTTTTTCTCCCTGTTATGTTGCCCTCTGTGCTTCCAAAGCTCGGCACAGATTCGGCAGTGAGAAGGTTTCCTGGTGTTTGGAAACTTCTCTCTTTTTAAGACTCCCTTCCCGGGACGGAACTCTGTCCCTCCCTCTTTTGTCTCTTTTTTTTTGTCTTTTATATTTTTTCCTACCTCTTTTCGAAGAGTTGGGTTGCTTTTCTGGATGCCTGATGTCCTCTGCTGGCATTTACTCACGTTTAAATGCTCTTTTGATGAATTTGTGGGGGAGAAAGTGTTCTCCCCGTCCTACTCCTCCGCCATCTTGGCTCCTCCTCTAGCATATTTTTCATTTCATTTATTGTACTGTTCATCACTCTTGGCTTGTTCTTTAGTTCTTCTAAGTCCTTTTTAACATTTCTTGTATTTTCCCCATCTGTGCCTTCACTCTGTTTCCAAGATTTTGGATAATCTTTACTCTGAATGCTCTTTTAGGTAGATCGCCTACTTCCTATTCATTTATTTGACCTTATTTTTTACCTTGCTCCTTCATCTGCAACATATTTCTCTGTAATCTTATTTTCTCTAACTTACTGTATTTATGGTCTCCCTTCTGCAGGCTGCAGGGTCATAGTTCCTCTTGCTTCTGTTGTCTGACCCCTGGTGAGTGAGTGGGTTCAGAGTCTGTGTAGGTTTCCTGATGGTTGGGACTGGTGCCTCTGCTCTGGCGGGTGGAGCTAAGTCTTTTCCCTTTAACCGATAGGGCCATATTAGAGGGTGTGTTTTGGGGTATCTGTGACCTTAGTACTATTTTAGGCATCCTGACTGCTAATGGGCAGAGCTGTGGTCCTGTTTCACTGTTTGGCATGAGATGTCTAGCACGGAAGCCTGCAGGAAGTTGGATGGAGCTGTGTCTAGGTGTTAGGATGGGTACTCAGGTCAGGGAGGGATATGGTGGGTTTGTGGCTAAAGTTTTTCTTTTCAGCCAAGCATGGTCTTAAAATTGGCTCTATTGTCCAGCTTCCCAGTCATACTCCTATATTTCAATTTTTTTAATAGTAAAAATAATTCAACATAGAAAAAGCAAAAAAGGATGAAAAGTGAATGTGTTGGTTTCTCAGTCATGTTTACAACTCTTTGAGACCCCATGGACTGTAACCAACCACACTCCTCTGTCCATGGAGTTCTCCAGGCAAGATTACTGAAATGGGTTGCCATTCACTTCTCCAGAGAATCTTTCTGGCCCAGGGATCAAACCTGTGTCTCTTGCATTGCAGGCAGACTATTTACTGTCTGAAAGTGAAAGTGTTAGTTGCTCAGTCATGTCTGACTCTTTGCGACCCCATGGACTGCAGCCCACCTCCTGTGTCCATGGAATTATCCAGGCCAGAATATTGGAGAGATTTCCATTCCCTTCTTCAAGGGATCTTCTCAAACCAGGAACCTGGTCTCCTGGGTCAAACCTGGGTCTCCTATATTGTAGGCATTCTTTACTGTCTAAGCCACTAGTAAACAAACAGGGCAGAATCTTCAATTATTATTGAAAATTAATATATCTGTGGAACTTCTTATTTCTCTTTACTTTTTGTTTTTAAGACACTTATAATAATTTTTTTTAATGAGTCTAAGTAGTTGTGTTAAGGGAAGTGATGATTTGAAAAATTACAGATAGAAATGCAGTTGGGTTGACTAAGAACAAAGAAATAGCTTGAGGAATAGGGCAAAGGTCCAACGTAGGTTAAGGATCCTGGCTTGGGAAGGGCCAGTTTGCATTGATGGAGAAATATGAGTGATATATATGAATTATATATATATGATGGAGCCCTTTTGTATGAGAAAAAGAAGAAAAGAATCAAGGGATGACACACTTCCCCAAAGCCAAACAATCCAATCATGCAAGGATCAGCCAAACTCCAAGGACATCAAATAGAAAATTCAGGATTGGCTGGTAAGTAATGGACAAAACAGGAAGTGAGGCATAGCATGGGGACTGGCACTAGAGCAGTGAAAGTGCAATGAATGCATCTCCTTAACCTGAACCATTCTTGCAGGTGTCCTATTCTTAGGCCTTCCTTCTTCACTGAAGCCAGCACTGCTTGCTCTCTTTTCTGGTCTCTTAGAATAATAGCTGTGTACTCAGCACTATACATATTTAATAATGACACTGGCTGACATTTATCTGATGGTTGCCTCCTGGTAAGGTGAGCACACTGCTCAGGGATTCTTTTCATGAATCCTCATGGCAAACCAAGGAGTCTGAATGATGTTAGATTAAAGTGAGGGAATTGGGATTTGAGTGATTTCAAGGCCAGAACTCCTAAACGAAAAGCAATACTATAATTACAGCCTGTTAGCTTTGACTTCTCTGATTTTTTCTTCAAGAAAATATTTTAGCATCCAAACAAGTGATGTTTAGAAATTACATTGAATCCACCCTAATTATATACAAAATAAATAACTCACAAATTTTAGGTCTGCAGTTATTATTACTAGTAAATTACCTGCAATAAATCTCATAACCAACTGTGACATATGTGTGTAATAGTAAATACTGTAGCTGAAAACTGAATTCCTAATATGCATATTCTTCAAAATGTTTTTTTAACTTCTGCTGTGGTTAAGTACTTAATTTTTCTGTTTTGTTCATAAATATGAGATGTTTATGCCAGATATTCACAGTAAATTGTAATCTCCTTGAGAGGAAAAATTAAATCCTGTAATTAAAAAAAAAAAAAAAACCACTCTCCAAAGCATTCAGAATATGCCAAGCATATTCAGTTCAGTTCAGTTCAGCCACTCAGTCATGTCCAACTCTTTGCGACCCCATGAACCACAGCACGCCAGGCCTCCCTGTCCATCACCAACTCCCAGAGTTTACCCAAACTCATGTCTATTGAGTCCATGATGCCATCCAACCATCTCATCCTCTGTCATCGCCTTCTCCTCCTGCCTTCAATCTTTCCCAGCATCAGGGTCTTTTCAAATGAGTCAGCTCTTTGCATCAGGTAGCCAAAATATTGGAGTTTCAGCTTCAACATCAGTCCTTCCAATAAACACCCAAGACTGATCTCCTTTAGGATGGACTGGTTGGATCTCCTTGCAGTCCAAGGGAATCTCAAGAGTCTTCTCCAACACCACAGTTCAAAAGCATCAATTCTTCTGCACTCAGCTTTCTTTATAGTCCAACTTTCACATCCATATATGACTACTGGGAAAACCATAGCCTTGACTTAGAAATCACTTAATAAATATTCTCTGAATAGAACCAAATTCCCAAACTAATAGTAGAAGTAGTAACAGATGATATTAAAATGGGGCTTTCCTATTTACAAAACCCTTCCATCTAGTCATCAGACTTCTTTTGAAAGTACAGAAAAGAATCAGAGACTCCAATCCAAAATGGGTATTTCCATTGTGATAGAGTTGCCTTTTTCATCCTATGTCCTTAGAAAAGACATGGATGGAGAAGCTTTCTAGAATTGTGAATGTAAATGAGACAGCTGGATCTGTTTTGTTTTAACTCTGAACCCTAGTACATTCTAGCATAGCTTCACAAGCCAATGTTTGCCTAAATAAGATCTTATATCAGCACCCAAAATTCAGTCTATTAACAAGTAAATAAAATTGATTTTCTGTACAGAGAAATGAATGCTCACCTGAAAATATAACTCATTGATTTTCAAAAAATATTCACATACTTATATAACTACTGTAAATTCTTTAGTATGGATTTTTAACACAAAAAATAAAGTAATATCTACCAAACTGCCACAGTTTAAAAAGTTAAGAGTCAAAAAGAGAACACAGAGTCAAGTTATATTACAATTAAAGACATTCTGCAAGTTTAAAAGGTAAGGTAAAAAGAAAACATCAGAATTTGCAACTAGGATACTTTTCACAAAGAAGGGCTCATGCTCTTGTATTTTAGGTCGGAAGAGTAGCCACATCTTCCTTTTTGGTACTTCCTAGGCAATGGCACCCCACTCTAGTACTCTTGCCTGGAAAATCCCATGGATGGAGGAGCCTAGTGGGCTGCAGTCCATGGGGTCGCTAAGAGTCGGACACGACTGAGTGACTTCACTTTCACTTTTCACTTTCATGCATTGGAGAAGGAAATGGCAACCCACTCCAGTGTTCTTGCCTGGAGAATCTCAGGGACGGGGCAGCCTGGCGGGCTGCCCTCTCTGGGGTCGCCCAGAGTCGGACACGACTGAAGCGACTAAGCAGCAGCAGGGAACTTAAGAACATGATATTTTAACCAGGCAGGACTGCCTGAGGACACTTGGTAAATGCTAGCTACCATCTCCTTTCCTCTAGGGATGAAGGAGCTGTAGGGTCTACACTGGTTCATGTCTTTCTAATGGATGGGGGGCCCTCTGTGCTCTGTGACCACTCTTCCTAGGCAGACCTTGCTAGGTGAATATACTGCCCAGAGAGATCGTCCTGCAGTCTTCTCATGAGCTTTTCTGCTCCCCCACAGATAAACAGTTGGGTGGTGAACTGAGTCCAAGACCGGTTTTGAAGACCAACTAGCTAGCTCTTTCACTTTTTATTCACTTCCTTTATATCGCTAATAAGAGGTTTCAGATCCCAAGACTTGTAAGGAAGGCAGAGCCAATTAGGCATCAAACTCAGACCCCAGATGGATGCCAGGCAGCACTGAATCATGGCTGAATCAGAATCACATCATTTCATAATATCAGAATCCTACTATAACCCAAATTGTCATTGTTATTATGTTTCATTGCTGTAATTACTGACTTTGAAGTGTGGAGGTCAATTGTGTGATCAATTGACTTATAGAGGCTTCCCATTGTCTGCGTGCTTCAGGCCTGTCTTACTCTTGTAGTTCACTTTCTCACTAATTTTTCCTACTATGTGTAGGTATCCTTTATTGGGTGTCAGTCACTTTAGTCATGTTTATACAATTCTTTTTGTCTTAATATTAATTAGTCTTTGCTATTTATTTTGAAATAATTATCTCCACTTTATATAAGAGGACATGAACAGAGAGTTTAAGTAACTTATCTAGAACCATGCAGCTTATGAGTGGGAGACTCAGATCTGAAATACAGATCCATCTGACACCCATGTGCATACTTCATGAGAGTGTCCCTACTTTACCATTTCCACTTGAAACCCCTTGAGATCTTCAGTTGCTTTAGTTTCATGGAAATGGAATCAAGGTCATGGATTCAATGTCCATATAAGCTTGGAATTCTCTGCTCTGTTGACTCAATTCCCTTCTCCAACTACCACAATGCATATCATCCACTACCCCTGACCCACTCAGGAGTTAAAAATTTTCTCTAATCAAGACTGCTTCTTCCAGCCTTGTCATAAGTCAGATATCTTCGTTTAAAATCAGGACCTCTGAACTTTTAGAGTAGGCATCAATTAGGACACAAGTCACCCACCTCTTGTCATTCAGTGTTTACCACCAAACGTCAAAGAGACATAAAGCTCAGGTGTAGGAGGAGTGTACTTGCCCATCACTGAGATCCTAGATTGATTGGATTTGGCAGTGCTCAAACCTCAGGCCTCCATTTTTCCTCATGTCAAAAAAGAGAGGAAAAAATGCCCAGATACTTTTATGTGACATTAGAAAAGGTCCCTTTACATTTGGAAATTTCTCCAACAGTCAGAAAGAGCATTTGTTGTATTTAAATAATACCTCCAGCCCTCTCAGTGATCATGAGAAAGCCAGAAATGAAAACAAAAGCTTGCAGCTGAACAAAAGCAGGAATGGTATACTTGAGAGGAGGATAAATGATAAGACACTGTATATTGTGAATCACTGTCAGTTCAGTGGGAAAAGATCAAAGCTGGGCCTTCTCTTCAAAGAATAGTGCCAGGCCATTATTTGACTCACTTTGTCAAACATTTCTTTAACAATTTCTTTTCAGCCACCTTTGTAAAGTGTCATCTCTTGACTTCAGGTTTCATCATTTATTACAAATCTTAGCAGGAAATCCCAAAAACTATTCAAGCTTTTATCAGTTAGTGATAGCTCAACTGGTAAAGAATCCACCTGCAATGCAGGAGACCCCAGTCCAATTCCCAGGTGAGGAAGATCCCCTGGAGAAGGGAGAGGCTACCCATTCCAGTAGTCTTGGGCTTCTCTGGTGGCTCAGTTGGTAAAGAATCCAGCTGCAATGCAGGAGACCCCAGTTCTATCCCTGGGTTGAAAAGATCCCTTGGAGAAGGGAATGGCTACCCACTCCAGTACTCTTGTCTGGAGAATTCCATGGACAGAGGAGCCCGGAAGGCTACAGTCCATGGGATAGCAAAGAGTGGGACACAACTGAGCAATTAACTTTCACTTTCAGAGATTATTTTAATTAGAACAATTTCATTATGAAGCTGTTGTGAGTTCCTTAAAAAGAAAAGCAGAATCTCCAGAAGGCACAATATCTCAGTCTTCCCTGAAATCAATTGAGCATTGGCTTCCACGTACTTTCCTTAGAATTAAACAATTGCTAGACCAAAAAAGGCTCAGAGTCCTCAGGTGAATTCAGTGAGCACACAAGAATCTTGACACCAGACAGTATTAGGTCTCATTCAGTTAGAAGAAGATACGGTAAGAATGTTTTGAAAAAGAGTCTTCAACCAGATGGTGGAACATTGTTCCACTGCCCAGAAGGCCCTCTCCTCCCTCTTCAACAAGTTAACCCCTTCTTATCTGTTAAAACTCAGCTAAGGCCTCATTTCTCAACTAGCATGGGACACCCCTCTCCAGCATCACTGTGCTTGCCTATAGAGCAACCCACTCTATGCTATAATCACTGATCTGTCTGTGTCTCTCCTGTTACAGTGAGAAGGGGAAACTGACTCTTTTCTCTGTATCAAAAGTGTCTAGCTCAACACACAAGTGTTGAATGATTATTTCTTGAATAAATATATGGATAAATAAGATGGATGCAATGGGTGGATGGATGGCTGAGTGAGCAAGGGAATGAAGGAAGGAATAGCACAACCTCAAGATACAGGTTTGGAATTCTGCTCTGGTCTAGATCAGTCCAAGTGGGCCTATCTGAGGCAGGAATAATAGACCAAGATGATAATTTCCACTTACTAGCTTTATTATAAAAAAAAAAAAGTCAATCAGTCATATCTGACTTTTTGCAACTCCATGGACTGTAGCCAGCCAGGCTCCTCTGTCCATGGAATTCTCCAGGCAGTAATAATGGAGTGGGTAGCCATTTTCTCCAGGAGATCTTCCCAACCCAGGGATCGAAGCCAGGTCTTCCGCATTTCAGGAAGTTTCTTTACCATCTGAGCCAGCAGGGTACTAATTTCATTATATAAGGATATACATTCCACCTTTCTTCCTCAAACACCAGTATTAACGCTTTTTTTCCTCTCTTATTGACATGTATCTAGGCACAAGCTACATACGTAAAGACACTAAATTTGCCCAAAGAATCTCATTTCTTTCTGGATAGAATTCATCTGTACTATAGTTCTTCAACTTCACCTAGAAAAGATCCAAAGGACCATAGTGTCCACAAAAGCTTTAGCTTCAGAAACCAGGAGACAAAGACCAGAGGAATGAATAGAAATACCTCAACCAAAAACTGCGAGACACTCCTTATGCCCTCAGGCCAGAATGGACCACCGGGACTACAACCCTGAGTGACGTGTTCCAGGACCAAGCAACCATTGTTTGTCTTCATACCTCAAAGCCAGAGCTCACTTAGAACATGTGCACACCTTTGTGTGTTATTTACCTAATGCACTGAAAATCCCCTTGCTTTTTATTTCTTCCAAAGTTCCCCATTTATGCTTTCACCCATGCCACATAAACTAGCTCAGTCTGCAGGGGAGATACCGAAGGAAAGAAGAAAGAAATAAGAATAACCATTTACTGAGAGCCTTTAGGGGCACAATCTCTCTGGCAAAAGTTGTGAAGATGTTGATTGCTGAGGTCCAGAGGTCACCAATAAATAATATAAACATATAACCTAAATTCCTCAGCCAAAAACCCAGCTGCCAAACCATTCCTCTGCAGCTGGCCCAAAAGATAAAGGCTACATGAGAAGAAGTAACACAGAATGAATATTGCTAACCATTCAGCAGGGATTTTACATCATTACTGCCTCTGCCAGTATGCTGGGAGCTTCTGAAATTCTTTTAAGATAATCTCAGTTTGTGTATTTTATCCACATAACCATCAGAACTGAAGTATACAGTAAGAAGTAGGAGGCTCTTTGCAATCTGATGAAATGAGGTTAAGAGGATTGGTTTGACCCATATCCACCAAAAGAGATTGCATTCAATTAAACTTGGTTTGTCTCACAATTTATATTTTCAGTGCTTCTGAGTAATTCTTATGGGCACATGTTTGGAAGTGAAAGAAAGGAAGATTCAGAATTGCATCCTTCCACTTCGGAATTATTACATTTATTGGAAGGTTTGTGTTGTTTTTCTTTTTTAACTGCAGTACTTGAGGCAAATCCATATACAGCATAGTAATATTCTCAAATATCACAGCAGAGATTCCAGAAAATGTCCCTTGGTTCAAATAGAGTCATCACTGTACTCTAATGCAGTGTAACAATACACAATATAGTCATGCACATGCCATTACAACAAACTTGGTCATTGTAATCCCTCACCCAATGCTCAGATAAAAAGACCGTTTTCACAAAGGATCTGGAGAAGAGATGGGTTGATGAAGTCCCTGAGCAGAGTATTATACTGAACAGAGAAAGAAACTGTCTAGGAGTTGGAGGATGACTAGTGTACATTTTAGGAAGGTTTGTGTCCTCCCTTCAGTCAGAAAGGCAAGAAGCAATAGCAATCAACACTGTGGGACCTGACCATGAACTGTGCCCAGAAATGCTCTAGGTGCCTGTCTTCCGGTTTTGACTTCTGGAATGTAGGCACTGCCTCTGCTCCACTAATTCCCCACAAACTGTTTCTCTTTATATTTGTTGAGTGACATAGGATTTCAAAGGAGAATTCAGATAGTATGAAACTCAGTTTATTCTGCTTTCCAGAAAACAAAGACTAGCTCATGTTAATGATTTTTAGATATGATAACATAAGCATAGATAACAAAAAGAAAAATAGGCAGGTGGAACTGCATCAAATTAAAATCTCTGTATAGCAGAGGAAACAACCTCTGTAAAAATGCAACCTATGGAACAGGAGAAAATTTTTGCAAACTATGTATCTGATAATGGGTTAATATTCAAAATATGTAAGGGACGCATACAACTTAATAGCAAAAAACTAATAACCCAAATTTTAAAAATAGATGAAGGACCTGAATAGACATTTCTCAAAAGAAGATGTACGAATGGTCAATATGTATACGAAAAGGTGCTCCACTAGGAAAAAACAAATCAAAGCCACAATATTATATCATCTCATACCTCTTAAAATGCTATTATCAGTGTCAATTACAAAATGTCACTTGTCATTTACATCTACAAGGATTAAATCATGTGCTCCTGTAGCTACTGACCTTTAAGACCCCCTGAAAGGAATTCAGGGTGGAGAGCAGAAATGAAGCACTTTGTGCTCAGGGGAAAAAACTGGAAAGATAGGTCTTCAGATGGTTAAATATTTTCAAAAGCCAGTTTTATGAGCCCAATTCTTGTATCTCCTCATATTTAGAAAAGCACTAACATCCTTCATGGTGACAACTGTGACCTCTTGACTAGCAGAAAGCTTCATGAGAGTAGTAGAAACTTTCTAAAAAACTGTGTGCTTGATTGCAGATCTTCCCCCTTCACCAAAATCACGTATATACTGACTTTTCTCCTTGCATCTTTGGAGCAGTTTCTCAGAGCTCTCTGAGGTGCTGTCTCCTGAGCTGCCGTCCTCATTTTGCCCCAAACAAAACTTAACTTGCAAATTTCATGTTGTGCAATTTTTTTAAGTTGACATCAGAAAGAAAACAGATAAAAGTATTGGTGAAGATATGGAGGAAAGAGAACCCTTGTACATTGTTGGTAGGAATATAAATTATTATAATCATCATGGAAAATAGTATGGAGGATCCTCAAAAAGTTAAAAGTAAAGTGAAAGTGAAGTTGCTCAGTCGTGTCTGACTCTTTGAGACCCTGTGGACTGTAACCCACCAGGCTCCTCCATCCATGGGATTCTCCAGGCAAGAATACTGGAGTGGGTTGCCATTTCCTTCTCCAGGGGAATCTTTCCGACCCAGGGATCGAACCGTGGTCTCCTGCATTGCAGGCAGATGCTTTAACCTCTGAGCCACCAGAGAAACTACTTTATAATCCAGTAATTTCAATTCTGGGACTATATCCAAAGGGAATGAAATCAGGATCTTAAAGAGATATCTGTACCGGGGCTTCCCTGGTGGCTCATTGGTAAAGAATCCACTTGCCAATGCAGGAGACGTGGGTTTTATCCCCGATCCAGGAAGATCCCACATGCCTCAGAGTAACTAAGCCTGTATGCTATTGAGCCTGTGCTCTAAAGCCCACGAGCCACAAGTATTGAGCCCCTGTGCTGCAATTACTGAAGCCTGCATGCCCTAGAGCCTGTGCTCTGCAACAAGAGAAACCACCACAATGAGAAGCCCATGCCCCACACCTAGAAAGCAACCCATGCTCACCACAGAGAAGAGCCTGTGCAGCAATGAAGACCCAGTGCAGCCAGAAATAAATAAATAAATATATATTTTTTAAAGAAACAGCAAGAAGGCCAGTATATCTGCAGTGAATTGGATATGAGTTCAGAGAAATAATGGAGGATCATATTAAGTAGGGGGCTTCCCCAGTGGCTCAGTGGTAAAGGATCCACTTGCAATTTAGGAGATATGGGAGACACAGGTTCAATACATGGGTCAGGAAGATTCCCTGGAGTAGGAAATGGCAACCCACTCCAGTATTCTTGCCTGGAGAATCCTATAGACAGAGGAACCTGGCAGGTAACAGCCTATAGGATTGCACAGAGTCAATCCTATTGACACAACTGAAGCAATTTAGCACGCAAGCACATATATTAAGCAGAGGGGCCCTGTAGGCCATGAAGACACTGACTTTTACTATGAGTGAAATGCAATTTTAAACAGGAAGTACAATGACCCACATTCCTCACATCTTAATAGAATAACTCTGACTTCTCCACTGAGAATAGACGGTGGGAGAGGGGATGAAAATTAGGAAACTACTGCAGGAATCCAGATAACAGGAAAAGGAGACTGACACCAAGGTGGTAGTTAGGGAAGTGGTGAGAAATGGAATTCTAAATCAATACTGGGATAGACCCAACAAAACTAGCTGATAGATTAGATGTGAAATGTGAGAGTCAAGGAATTCCAGGTTTGGAGCCTGAGCAACTTTGAGTTCAAGTTCAAAGTGTGAAGAGTTTGGAAAAGAGTTCAATCTCTTTTCTTCAAAAGCTTAATCAGTCCTCAACTACATGTAGCAGTTTAGGAATATGCACTGGGACCTGGGGGATGGTGGGAATATGCACTGAGAACTGGGGGATGGTGGTGTAGGAAGGAAAACCATAGTATACAGCTCTTGTGCTTTCAACTATATTTTGTTTCTGGATCACTAATTAAGGGATCTCTGAACTTGAATCTTCCAGGAAATGGTCATCCTGTGTTCAACAATAATAGAATTTCTGCTTCAGAAGTCCCTGGCTCTTGTTTCAAAATATGCTCCCTACAGTCTTGGTGGCCTTTGCAGTCTATTTGGGCAATATTCTGAAATATGAAATCATTGATTGAGCTGTCTCCTTGACCCTGGCAAGGGTCTTAGTAACTATTTCAACTGGGTGAGAGCTCCTCCTCTTCTCTTGAAGCCCATGAGAAGCTCAGAGAACCAAAAAACCTTTTCAGGTTGCCACTGTAGCTGAACCTGCACCAAATCCTGCATTAAGACTTCTCTGGCAATGAGTTTTGAACTAACTACTCCCTTCTAGCCACAGCCTGTATTACAATGGCCATGGTTCAGCCAAGGAGTGCTTTGTTTAAACAAAGTCATAAGCAGTGGCCCAATATTCAGAGCCAAGCCACTATGGTTGAAGTGTAGGTAGGAGACTAGGAATCCCAAGTCTTGGCCTCCCTCCCCACCCATCACATTTTTGCACTCTCTCATTCCACTGCACGGGGAGTCCTCTAAGTAGACACTAAGGAAAATTCAGGGCTCTGTGCAACATATTTTGAAAATGAATGAACAATGGCTTTCTGTAAGAACAACAACACAAATAAGTAAAGTGTTCATTTGCTCATTCTCTTCCAGTTTGTCAAGCTTAAGAAACTTACACTGTCCTACAACTTCCCATATTTGAATAACTGTTAAATATAACCAAGTTCTCCACTACAGCATTCTGCCAGAGCAGATGGACGAACTCCAGCAAAGAGCCATACAAACTATCAACATCCTTATTTTATTTCTTTCTAGAGCCTACCTCTCAGAAGGCATGTTTCAGTCAAAGTTCAAAGGTTTTTAATAAGGCCGAAAAAGAACCCTCCAAGGAAACTGTCCATTTTCTGACTTCATTCTTTTTATTAATACAAGAAGCTGTCAAATTTCCTCATCATTTTTCCCACTACAAAAATGTATTTCTCTGGTGGCATGCCAAACCTTGAGGCTGTATGAGTGACACTGTAGCCAGGGAGTCTAGCCAGGGTTGATATAGTCTAAGTTTTTCCTTGGAAAGTATCATCTTTTGAAATACTCAGTGCCAATTGTATAGGGCTAAAGATCTCTTCTCAGTCTTATTTTCCCTACTCTTATAGGACAAATAATTTTACCAAACCTGGAAAGGCTTTAGCTGGAATTCTCCTCACTTCTGAGCTGTCGGCTGATGGAAGAGAATGACCCTCTGTCTACTTCTGGGTTGTATTGCACCAACTGAGCCTCAGAGGAGCTTCACCTATGCTTAGAGGCTCATCATGACCTTCCCCCAAATATCTTCAGCTTCTGCTTATAACTTCTCTTGTTCTGGGGCTAAGAATGAACCCAAATTATCTTGCCCTTCACTATCTTATTCTTTTCTTGTGTTGCCCTTATACCTCCACAGAAATGTCCTTTTTTTCCCTTCTGATGAAGAAGGGAGAGACGCTCTTGTGACTGTTATTTCATGAGAATATGATCAATGGAAGATGAGCTTGGGCTGCTAGGACACCCAGCCCAATCTATGCTTAAGCTGAGCCAAGGGCCACCCTGTCAGCTACACATAGATGAGGAAACTAACCCCTACTCATCATTAGGAAGACTTATTTGAGGCTACAGAGGTCATTAGAGACAAAGCTGGCCTTCTAAGTGATGTACCTTAATTCCCTATCTAAAGGGCATCAACTCTCTAGATAAAGGTAACAGATTTTTCAAAGATCAAAATATTTTATTATTTTTTAAATTTAAGTATAACTCAAAAAAAGTGTTGTTATTTATCACAGGGAAAAAACTTATTCTGGAGAAATTCTTTTTTTCAGCCTTCTAGTGACTAATTTTCATCCTTTACTATGAATTAGCTCAAAGACATTCGCCTGCACCTAAAATGCATTAGCCATAAAAGTGGGAGGGAAGTGGGCTGAATGTCTGACAGGATCCCGCCCAAACCCTCAACTGCACAGGTAAAGGGATGGATGAGCTCTGTGTGCCTACAGTAAAAAGGAAAAGAGTGGGAAACAGCACACTGGCAAGGCTTATACATCAGCTTCTCAATGACTAAAAACTGCCCGTAGGGGTGGCATTTTCTGAACTCATATAGTCAGCTGCTGTGGTTGTGCTTTCATTTATTACAGGGGTCCTCAAGAAAGGACTTGGTTATTATTCCCTGTTCTTCAGAGCTAAATTATCTTGCAGTGCACACAAGTCAGCAAAGCTGTTTCCCAGCAAATTGTGAACAGTCACTTCCCACAGTAATTGTTCTGTGAATTCCTCTGTCTGCATAGACAAAGGGTTCCAACTTTAAATTTATGCATAAGTATGGCATTTACTGTGAGAATAGACCAGCTCTCAGGCTGGAAGTCAGGAAAGCACTAATATGGAGGGTATTGTGCTGGCCAAATTCAGGGGGAAAACTGACAGCTTGAAACGAAAACAGAATAAAGCATGGCAAAAGACTATGGGTCTTTTAATAGAGGGCATCTCAGAGTTCTCTATATTTTAAATTATTTTTTAAAGAAGGAATGGATAAGGAGGGGCTGAAAGTGGAAGGGAAGTAAGATAAAAACTGGGATAGAAAGGAGTGGATCCTTTTGTTTTCTTTTCTTTGTGTGGTCTTAATCCATAGGAGAAAGAATAATTCTGGATGCTGAGCATGACCAAAATAATTTATCTTCATATAATGTGACCACTTGCTTACTCAGTGAGACTTGTCTTTGAAAAATGAAAGTGAAAGCATTAGTAGCTCAGTTGTGTCTGACTCTTTGCGAGCCCATGGACTGTAGCCTGCCAGGCTCCCCTGTCCATGGAATTCTCCAGGCAAGAATACTGGAGTGGGTTGCCATTTCCTTCTCCAGGGGCGCTTCCTGACTCTGGGATCAAACTGGAAGTCTCCTGCATTGCAGGCACTTTCTTAACCATCTAAGCCACCAAGGATTCAAGGCCAAAGTTAGGCTTGCTCTTAAAACAATAATAATAATAACAATAACAACAGTAGTAATAATAACGCAATGCCATATTACTGATTCACTGTCAGCTAACCTTCACTCATTATGATCCTGTGCCTTTTCTTTGTCTAAAAGTACCAACAACTCTCTTCCCACCTTTCTCAGTCTCTAGAAATTCAACCTTTCAATATTTCATTGCCTAGAATGTAAACAACAGACTTAGATATGTACAGAACCCCAAAAGCACCTGCTTCTCTCAATACCTACATCAGGATGTATCTGCTTCTGCTCACCACCAAACTCTTTGCTCCTAGAGGGTGCTTAACAAAAATCGGTTGAAAGAATAAATGAATCACTCCCTCCCAATCTATCTACCCTGTATAAAGAAATAGGTACTGCCTTATTTTCTAAATTTTTAAAATTTTATTATTTTTGAATTGATTTTTGGCTGTGCTGTGTTTGTTGCTGCAAATAGAATTTCTCTAATTGCAGTGAGCAGGGTCCACTCTCTGGTTGTGTTGTGCGGGTTTCTCATTGTGGTGGCTTCTTTTGTGGAGCATGGGCTCTAGAGCGTGGGCTCCCACTGGGCTTCAGTAACTGTGGTGCACAGGTTTAGTTGCCCTGTGCCATGTGAGATCTGCATTGGCAGGTGGATTCTTAACCACTGGACCACCAGGGAAGTCCAGCACTCCCTTCTTGGACTTGGCCTTTTCGGTTTCTAGACTTTTCTCTAGCTCATCAAGGCTGTTCTGAACCACACACTTTTTCTTCAGAGTGTGGCAAACACACTGATGATATCAGTGTCATCTTAATATTCTAATTGAACTTCAGATCCAGCTTGTGTTCTGCCTAGTTCATGAAGCCTCTGCTGCCCATATCAGCTCAAAGTGACCTTTCTACTCTGATCTTACCAAGCACACAGCTCATTTGTCATTTATTTGGTTTCATTTTATTTTGTAGATTTTCAGACATGTTTGCCAATTATAAATACATTGAAGAAAAGAACTGCACTTTACATTTCCCTTACCTCCTAATCAGTGCACAAACTTTAGCAGGAAGACAATAACTAAATATTGATGTGAATCAATGAGAACACTTCCTATTTCAGCATTCCTGCTAGAGTTTTTAAATGTTGGACTTAGTTTTGATTGAGTTCTGAATAACAGTACTGATAGAGCCTTAAAAGCAGAAATAAAACTGTTCTCTATTTATTCTAACAGTTGTGTGGCCTAGTTAAAATGATATTCATGAAAAATATCACCAGTCAATACATATCCACAAAAACCCAGAGCCTGAAGGAAATCAAGTTGCAAGCAAGAAAAATTACTAGTAAATAACAGCTATGGGGCCTTCAAGATTAGTTTGTAATTCTACCTAAACAAGTGACCCTTCAATTATTAAGCACTGATATATAGAGGAAAGAGAAGGTTATTTTTTATTGTTTATGTTTTCATCTCTGGTTATATATTTTTTAATTAATTTTATTTTATTTTTAAACTTTACATAATTGTATTAGTTTTGCCAAATATCAAAATGAATCCACCACAGGTATACATGTGTTCCCCATCCTGAACCCTCCTCCCTCCTCCCTCCCCATACCATCCCTCTGGGTCGTCCCAGTGCACCAGCCCCAAGCATCCAGTATCGTGCATTGAACCTGGACTGGCATCTCGTTTCATACATGATATTTTACTGCCTGGAAGATTCATTTATTTGACTTCAATCAACAGTCCCTAAATGATATCATCATCATCATCAAGTTCCTCCTCATTCCTGGGATGGGGTTGAAAGATAAAAAGAGAAAATAAGGCATACCTGATTCCTGACACCTTGAAACATCTCGAAAACAGGCACACTGGTGGGAACACTCCTTACAGAATACACCGGTAGCTGAATCTTGACCAAAATCTATCTTGTGACTGAAACATGTGTACAGAGTCATGAGATGGTTAAATAGAAGTAATACTGATAAAAAATATGGGTTCTGATTTCAACTTTGCCTCTACTCAATTGAGGAATGTTGTACAAATCACTTAGAAGCCCTGGCCCAGATTCTTAACTTCCAAAATGTAAGAATTTGTACTAGATAATCTCTAAGATCCCTTCAAGCTCTAAAATGTAAACAGCAGCAGATTTTTGTCATGTGCCACTCCAGGGCCACCATTAACAAAATAATGTACGACTGATGACGATACACAAACAAAGTGGATGTAGATGAGCCTGGGTTCAAATTCTGACTGTGCCATTCACTAATTTGAGGCAAATCATTAACCTCAGTGAGTGTCATGCTGCAAATGTAAAATGAGTCCAGTGATATTCTTATAATACAGTAGGAATGAAAAGAAATGTAAGTTACCCAGAACATACTTGATATTCAGTAAATATAAGCATTATTGAAATTATTTCCCCTCTAACATTTAATGCATAAAATAGACTATCAGAATCCTTTTATAGTAAGCATACAAAAATCTGTTAGCTCCAAGATTTGAAGAATTCTCAAATTCCTGGATGTTTGACCCATCAGAGGACTAAGAATCCACCTTGATGGCTGCTCTGGGGCTTAAGTGCTAGGACAATTTGTCACTACACTGGGCCTCCTCATATTTCTTCCGAGATATCCAACATCCACATCCACCGAGATCGGGACATGGCTTGCCTTATATCAGTTTTTCATGTAATAAAAATCAAAGACCACCAGAAACCTTCTACTTCCTAGAATATATTCCAAAAGTCTCTGTGGTATTTGAAGTTTCACTATTAGAGACTTGCTTCTTGGATAAAAGCTCAAAAAAAGTCCTCATCGGATTTCTTTTTTCAAATTTCAAGTTCTTTAGAGAGTGGTAAGTAATCTGTTAGTGATTAAGCAGACAGAGGGCATCATAAGAATGAAAAGGTCCTGAGGGAGGAAAAATACTAATGAATTCTAATGATAAACTTTTACTAATTTCACAGTTCTGAGGAAGTACTGTACTTGGATGGAGGTACTTTGTAGAGAAAGTGTGTCCCATTGGTGATTTTTGCCAAAGGACATCATACACAATATCCTCCACTTTTCACCTGACTGGTTCCCAGTGTTCAGGCTATATATCCATAGGTATCTGCACCCCTAACTACTGTGGAAATGCCTCCCTGGCCTTGTGCTTCATGGAAGTTACAGCTTTCTCTGTATCCAGTCTGAGCTCTGTGCCATCTCCTGACACAGCACATCCAGCATCCCTGCCCAATCTCTCTAAAGAAAGTGAGAGAGGTCTAGGAGGATGGGAAATGGGAGACTGACGGCCCAACCCAGAGGGCCAAATCCTCACCAGAGGATTCTGAATGCCACAGCTGTTTAGAAAAGGCCAAAAGTTCCTCCACTGAAAGAGCATAGTTTACAACTCTGATAATTTATACACGGGCTCACTTTCCCTGAATAATTACAGGTTATTATCCAGCTAATTACAGTACATGGTATTAAAAGATCTGGAATTCATTACTTCAATCTAGAAAATTACTTTGGCACGTGTTTTGAAAAGAAAAGTGCTAGAAAAGGAGTTTAATTCTTGCCAGGGTGATATACTGCAATGGCTTCATGCTCTCTTCCCAGCATGAGACAGGCTTATATTTCCATGTATCCTGCAGATGTCCTATAAAGTGAATTTTAGCATCTCAGTCCCAAGTGACTTTTCTCTCTAAGTAGCAAATAAAAACACAGGATGCCCAGTTAAATTAAGATTGTACACAAACTTAGTACAAGTATATGGGCTTCCCTGGTGGCTCAGATGGTAAAGAATCTGCCTGCTGGGTTGGGAAGATCCCCTGGAGGAGGGCATGGCAACCCACTCCAGTATATTTGCCTGGAGAATCCCCAAGGACAGAGGTGCCTGGTGGGCTACAGTCCATGGGGTCACAAAGACTCAGACACAGCTGAGCAACTAAGCACAGCACAGTGCAAATATATACCAAATACTGCATGGGACATATTTACACTAAAAAATTATTCATTGTTTATCTGAAATTCAAATCTAAATCACCATCCTATATTTTCTCTGACAACCTTATCCCCAAGTAGGTTTGAATCAGCAAATAATGCTGTAAAAGGCTAGGTTCAACGAACAGCATCCTAGTGTCAACTAGGGGGTCAAACTTCATCCAAAAATATGAATCTTCAACAGTAGGAGGAAAATATCCATCAGTTCAGTTCAGTCGCTCAGTCGTGTCCGACTCTGTGACCCCATGAATCGCAGCACACCAGGCCTCCCTGTCCATCACCAATTTCCAGAGTTTACCCAAACCCATGTCCATCGAGTCGGTGATACAATCCAACCATCTCATCCTCTGTCATCCCCTTCTCCTCCTCCCCTCAATCTTTCCCAGCATCAGGGTTCCAATGAGTCAGCTCTTTGCATCAGGTGGCCAAAGTATTGGAGTTTCAGCTTCAACATCAGTCCTTCCAATAAACACCCAGGACTGATCTCCTTTAGGATGGAGTGGTTGGATCTCCTTAGGGGACTCTCAACAGTCTTATCCAACACAAGAGTTCAAAAGCATCAGTTATTCGGTGCTCAGCTTTCTTCACAGTCCAACTCTCACATCCATACATGACCACTGGAAAAACCATAGCCTTGACTAGATGGACCTTTGTTGATAAAGTAATGTTTCTGCTTTTTAATATGTTATCTAGGTTGGTCCTAACTTTCCTTTCAAGCAGCAAGCATCTTTTAATTTCATGTCTGTAATCATGGGAATTCTCAAATGAGTCTTCACCTCCAGATCGAAATGGTAAAGGGTTAACTATTCCATTCCAATGGGGATCTGATCCTTGAGGAGGGTGCCTGGCTATCTCCAGCTACTAAGAATCTTCTCAATCAACATTTCAATCATCATAATATCTCTCTCTCTCTGTCTCTGTCTCTCTCTTCCAAACACATACATACATACACACACACACACACACACACACACCCCTACAGACACACACACAGAGCCTTTGTGTGTGTGTGTGTGTGTATGTAATGGAGTTCACTGAGGGTTTGTGAGAGGCACAAAAAGACAGTTAACTTCACCACAATACAAAACTTAAAATTGAATGTTACACATTCCTGTTATAAAACATCTTGGGGCACTGTATCTATCATATTGCTTCTACCTTCTGGGCGTCCTCATTCTAACATTCTCTTCATATCTAATGATAACTTTTTACTTCTTGTGTTGATTTACCTTCTACTAAACTACCACTTCAGTGTCTCACCTTTTGTTCAGCTTATCAAGGTATTTCTCTAAAGAGTTTCTTTCTTAAGGAGAAATTCTGATAGCAGTTTTAAGATAATTTGTTTCAACTAGTTACACATAATAGTCAGAAATCTACATGTTTCTCTGTTGTCTGAGTATGTGAATTATCAAAATCCCTTGATTTTGTGGTAACAGAAAGTTTGAGTAAAACCAACAGTATTTCTTCTTGCAGTCAGTTTTCCAGATCTTTTTTGTACAATGTCTGATGCAAAATAAGTTCTTAATAAATGTTTAATGAATTTAATTAATTGTAATATAACCTGCTTGTGTGCCATGGAGAGCATAGAACAGATGTATGAGAATGAGGCAACAGCAACAAAAGCAACCAGTTTATTAAAAATAATTTGCCACTACCTGCCCTTAGGAGTAAGTTACTATTCATGCTGTTTAGTATTCTTATAATTAAAATATACTTAAAAGGTATCTTCTGAAGCAAGCTCAGGAAGAATATATCTCTGTCCTTTGAGATTTCACATTTAAAGATGTGTCACCCAGAAGGTCTCAAGAGGATACTGAAAATAGAAGTGATTAAGCCAGCATCAGTTAGATTCACCCATTACCCACATCTAATCAATGTATCATAATTTTCTCTATTTAAACAAAATTGAGCAACATCCTAATTGCCCTAGAATTTTTCAGATCTTATCTTAATAGGATTTGTTATTGTTCAGTTGCTAAATCATGTCCGACTTTTTATGGCCCAAGGACTGTAACATGCCAGGCTCCTCCGTCCTCCACTATCTCCAGGAAGAGTGTCCACTGATTCAGTGATGCTATCTAGCCACCTCATCCCCTAACATCCCCTTCTCCTTTTGCCTTCAATCTTTCCCAGCATCAGATTCTTTTGCAAAAAATTCTGCTCAGAAGAGCATCAGGTGGATCAAAGTACTGGAGCTTCAGCTTTAACATCAGTCCTTCCAATGAATAGTCAAGGTTGATTTCCAGTATAATTGACTAGTTTGATATCCTTGCAGTCCAAGAGACTCTCAAGAGTCTTCTCCAACACAACAGTTCAAAGCCATCAATTCTTTGGTGCTCAGCCTTTTTTATGGTCCAACACTTACATCCATACATGACTACTAGAAAAACCATGCTATGCTATGCTATGCTAAGTCACTTCAGTCGTGTCTGACTCTGTGTGACCCCATAGACAGCAGCCACCAGGCTCCCTCGTCCCTGGGATTCTCCAGGCAAGAACACTGGAGTGGGTTGCCGTTTTCTTCTCCAATGCATGAAAGTGAAAAGTGAAAGCGAAGTCGCTCAGTCGTGTCCGACTCTTAGTGACCCCATGGACTGCAGCCTACCAGGCTCCTCCATCTCCAGGCAAAAGTACTAGAGTGGGGTGCCATTGAGCTTAGACTATATGGATCTTTGTTGGCAAAGCAATGTCTCTGCTTTTTAATACACTGTCTAGGTTTGTGATAGCTTTTCTTCCAAGGAGCAAGTACCTTTTAATTTCATGGCAGTCACCATCTGCAGTGATTTTGGAGCCCAGGAAAAAAGAAGTCTGCCACTACTTCCATTTTTCCCCATCCTTTTGCCATGAAATGATGTGACTGGATGCCCTGGTCTTAAGTTTTTTGAATGCTGAGTTTTAAGCCAGAGTTTTCACTCTCCTCTTTGACCTTCATCAAGGGGCTCGTTAGTTCCTCTTCCCTTTTTGCCATTAAAGTGGTATAATCTGTATATTTGAGGTTCTTGATATTTCTCCTGGAAATCTTGATTCCAGATTGTGAGTCATCCAGCCCAGCATTTCGCATGATGCATATAAGTTAAATAAGCAAGGTGACAATATACAGCCTTGATGTACTCTTTTCCAATTTTGAACCAGTCATTGTTTCACATCTGGGTCTAGCTGTTGCTTCTTGACCTCCATACGAGTTTCTCAGGAGACAGGTAATGTGGTCTGGTATTCCCATATCTTTAAGAATTTTCCACAGTTTTTTGTGATCCATACAGTTAAAGGCTTTAGTGTAGTCAATGAAGTAGATTTTTTTTTTAATCCCTTTGCTTTTTCTATGACCCTGCAGATGTTGGTAATTTGAAATCTGGTTCCTCTGCCTTTTCTAAATCCAGCTTGTACATCTGGAAGTTCTCCCTTCACATACTGCTGAAGCCAAATTTGAAGGATTTTAAGACTAATCTTGCTAGCATGTGAAATTAGTGCAATTGTCCGGTAATTTGAACATTCTCTATCATTGCCTTTCTTTTTTTTTTTTTTTTTTCTAATTTTATTTTATTTTTAAACTTTACATAATTGTATTAGTTTTGCCAAATATCAAAATGTCATTGCCTTTCTTTGGGACTGGAATGAAAACTGACCTTTTCCAATCCATTCAGGTATGACCTATATAACCTAAATCAAATCCCCTTTGATTATACAGTGGAGGTGATAAATAGCTTCAAGAGATTAGATCTTGTAGACAGAGTGCCTGAAGAACTATGGATGAAGGTTTGTAACATTGTACAGGAGGCAGTGACCAAAACCATCCCAAAGAAAAGAAATGCAAGAAGGCAAAGTGGTTGTCTGAAGAGACCTTACAAATAGGTGAGAAAAGAAGAGAATTGAAAGGCAAAGGAGAAAGGGAAAAATATACTCAACTGAATGCAGAATTCCAGAGAACAGCAAGGAAAGATAAGAAAGCCTTCTTAAGTGAACAATGCAAAGAAATAGAGGAAAGCAAAAGAATGGGAAAGACTAGAGATCTCTTCAAGAAAATTGGAGGTACCAAGGGAACATTTCATGCAAAGATGGGCACAATAAATGACAAAAATGGCAGGGAACTAACAGAAGTAGAAGAGATTATGAAGAGTTGTAAAGAATACACAGAAAAACTGTACAAAAAAAATGTCTTAATGACACAGACAAGCATGATGGTGTGATCACTCACCTAGAGCCAGACATCCTGGAGTGTGAAGTCAAGTGGGCTTTAGGAAGCATTACTATGAACAAAGCTAGTGGAGGTGATGGGATTTCAGCTGAGCTATTTCAAATCTTAAAAGATGATGCTGTTAAAGTGCTGCAACAATATGCCAACAAATTTGGAAAACTCAGCAGTGGCCACAGAACTGGAAGAGGACGTTTGTCATTCCAAGGAATGCATGCATATGCTAAGCTGCTTAGGTCATGTTCGACTCTGTAGGATCCCATGGACTGTAGCCTGCCCAGCTCCTCTATCCATGGGATTCTCCAAGCAAGAATACTGGAGTGGGTTGCCATTTCCTTCTTCAGGGGATCTTCCCAACCCAGGGATTGAACCCATGTCTCTTATGTCTCCTGCATTGGCAAGCAGGTTATTTACCTCTAGTGTCTCCACTGACTAGTGGTGTAAGTGTCTTTAAATTTCACACTGCAGTCATCATCTGCAGTGATTTTGGAGCCCAAGAAATTAAAGTGTGTCACTAATTCTACTTTTCCCTTTTTATTTGCCATGAAGTAAAGAGGCTGGATGCCATGATCTTAGTTTCTTGAATGTTGAATGTCAAGCCAGCTTTTTCACTCTCCTTTTTCACTCTCATCAAGAGGCTCTTTAGTTCCTCTTCACTTTCTGCTATTATAATGGTATCATCTGCATATCTGAGGTTTTTTGTATTTCTCCCTGCAATCTTGATTCCAGCTTATGATTCATCCAGCCCAGCATTTCATATGATGTACTCTGCATAGAAGTTAAATAATTAGCGATAATTATTATAATAATCAGCCTTGTTGTACTTCTTTCCCAGTTTTGAACTAGTCAGTTGTTTCATGTCCGGTTCTAACTATTGCTTCCTGACCTGCATACAGTTCTCTCAAGAGACAGATAAGTTGGTCTGATGTTCTCTTATATTTTAGAATTTTCCACAGTTGGCTTTGTTTTCAAGAGGCAGAGGAATCAGAGATCAAATTGCCAATATTTGATGGAGAAAGCAAGGTAGTTCCAGAAAAACATTTACTTTGCTTCATTGACTATGCTAAAGTCTTTGACTGCGTGGATCACAACAAACTGTGGATTGTGGAAAATTCATAGGGCTAGCTTAAAATAACTTTTTTTGCAATTGTTCTCATTGAGAGTTATTTTACTTAGTCAATATTGACTCTAGAAAACACTCCTACTAGAATCTTGCTATGGTCTGAATGTCTGTGCCATCCCAAAGTGCATGTGCTGAAATTCTAGCCCCCAACATAATATTTGAAGGTAAGACCTTTAGTGAGTGATTAGGTCTTGATGGTAAAGCCCTTATGTGTGAGATTAGTGACTTTATAAAAGAGACCCCAGGGAGCTCCTTCCAACATTTGAGGAGACAGAAGAGGAACTAGCAAGCAGGCCCACACTAGACACTGAATCTGCTGGTGTCTTGATCTTGGAATTCCCAGGCTCCAGAAGTGTGAGATATAAATTTATATTGTTTATAAACTGACTAGTCTACAGTACTTTGTTACTTTGCACCCAAACAGACTAAAACGAACCTTGAACTCCCAGCAAGTCATACATAGTCCAACTTCTAAGCTATTGATTACCATGAATCCTCCTGACATTTTGTCAACCACCTCTCACCCCCAAGGTGCTCATTCCCCTTTTTGCTCCCCAAATCTTTATTATCCATTCATCCTAGCATTATGAAATTATATTGTAAGTATTTATAGCTAGCTTCTCTCACTGGATTATGAGGTTTCTGAGAGTAGGTATAATACTCTTTTTTTTGTAGCTCTATCCCCTAGTACAATGCTTGAAGGGGTGTTGCACTTGCTTAACAAGTGCTTGCTGACTAAATCAATCTCTTGCCTAGAAACTTATGGAAGAGATGAAAGAACTGTAGAATTACACTGGAAAGAATTAAATAAAAAATTTTAATTTCTATTTAATGTCTATTGCATAAAAGACAACTTTAAGTATTCTGTTAATCTGCCCTAATCTTTTCATCCAAATTGAAATTCAAGGCACTCTTCTCCACACATGAATTGTCCAGTTTATGAGAATAAAATAATTCTTTAAATTTAAAAATTTTTACAACAAAATTGGTTGTTCAACAGTAAGTGTTCTGGGCTCTTCTTGGTCCCCCTGAGTTCTAAACAGTTCTCTGTAATGAAGGAAAGAAGCTGGAGATATGATCAGCAAGAAGGCTGACAGGGGTCTAGCTTTGATCTGCCCATGGATCCTCTTTATGCAAATATACCTAAGTCCTAGCAAAGCTGAGAGTCAAAAGAGGAACCCTTAATAAAGGACCCTATAGGGAATCCCATCCTCTTCCAGAATCCAAAATATTTTAGAAGAAAAGGGAGACTTAGGCCAGGGCTGTCTGGTAAAGGGTATAGGAAAGTAGATATTCTGCATTTTTTTCAAGCACATCAGTACTATTCCAAGTCATTTCTTCATGGAGGAGACAAATTCCTAACAGTCTGGGGGAAAGTCATCAGCAAAGAGAAGATATTTTTAATCAGTTGAACTTGAAGATGGTCATCATATGAATTTCTTTGAAGAGATACCCGTAATCAACAACAAAAAATAGCAGAAGAGGACTGAAATTTCTGCGAATCATCAAGGGACCATTAAGATATTTAGTCAGCCTCCATTATGACTACATCTCTGCCTCTTCTTTGGCCATCCAAATCCTACCTACTTGTCCAGTTCTAGTGCATTTCATCTCTTCATCTGAACTTCCACAAAATTCATCTGATATCATATAAACATCACTAGGTTCTGATTTGGATGACTCTGGGTTATTATTCTAGCTGCCCACTCTACTTTAAAGTTGAACATTCTGAATCTGTACACATCAAGCCGCCTGTATTGTACACACCAGCACAGTACCAAGTGTTCCCTTCAACTAATTTAGTGAGTGAACTTGATGTTCTCAGGATGCTCTTCCATCTGCAAGTAAGACTGCCAAGTTTGCATCTTTGGGCAACCTATTTCTCTGAATCTTAGTTTTCTCAATTGTTAAGTGGAAATAATTTTATCTACTTCAAGTATTTTCCTTATGTTTAAATAGGATATAACACATGAAAAGTACCTGGAATTTAGTAACAGCTCAATAAAAACTTACTAATTTGATAAAACTTAATAATTTCTATATTTTTTAGGAAACCTTGTTCTTTCTACTAAGGGTCTATAAAATTTTCTATCATGATGACTTTGTTCTTTCACACTCTGTTCCTTCACAGTTTAATATCAAAATAGTCCAAACCAGTAACACTGAAGAAGCTGAAGTTGAACGGTTCTATGAAGACCTACAAGACCTTTTAGAACTAACACCCCAAAAAGATGTCCTTTTCATTATAGGGGACTGGAATGCAAAAGTAGGAAGTCAAGAAACACCTGGAGTAACAGGCAAATTTGGCCTTGGAATATGGAATGAAGCAGGGCAAAGACTAATAGAGTTTTGCCAAGAAAATGCACTGGTCATAGCAAACACCCTCTTCCAACAACACAAGAGAAGACTCTATACATGGACATCACCAGATGGTCAACACCAAAATCAGATTGATTATATTCTTTGCAGTCAAAGATGGAGAAGCTCTATACAGTCAACAAAAACAAGACCAGGAGCTGACTGTGGCTCAGATCATGAACTCCTTATTACCAAATTCAGACTGAAATTGAAGAAAGTAGGGAAAATCACTAGACCATTCAGGTATGACCTAAATCAAATCCCTTATGATTATACAGTGGACTTGAGAAATAGATTTAAGGGCTTAGATCTGATAGATAGAGTGCTTGATGAACTATGGAATGAGGTTCATGACACTGTACAGGAGACAGGGATCAAGACCATCCCCATGGAAAAGAAATGCAAAAAAGCAAAATGGCTGCCTGGGGAGGCCTTACAAATAGCTGTGAAAAGAAGAGAAGCAAAAAGCAAAGGAGAAAAGGAAAGATATAAGCATCTGAATGCAGAGTTCCAAAGAATAGCAAGAGAGATAAGAAAGCCTTCTTCAGTGATCAATGCAAAGAAATAGAGGAAAACAACAGAATGGGAAAGACTAGAGATCTCTTCAAGAAAATTAGAGATACCAAGGGGACATTTCATGCAAAGATTGGCTTGATAAAGGACAGAAATGGTATGGACCTAACAGAAGCAGAAGATATTAAGAAGAGGTGGCAAGAATGCACAGAAGAACTGTACAAAAAAGATCTTCACGACCCAGATAATCACGACGGTGTGATCACTCACCTAGAGCCAAACATCCTGGAATGTGAAGTCAAGTGGACCTTAGAAAGCATCACTACTAACAAAGCTAGTGGAGGTGATAGAATTCCAGTTGAGCTCTTTCAAATCCTGAAAGATGATGCTGTGAAAGTGCTGCACTCAACATGCCAGCGAATTTGGAAAACTCAGCGGTGGCCACAGGACTGGAAAAGGTCAGTTTTCATTCCAATCCCAAAGAAAGGCAATGCCAAAGAAGGCTCAAACTACTGCACAATTGCACTCATCTCACACGCTAGTAAAGTAATGCTTAAAATTCTCCAAGCCAGGCTTCAGCAATATGTGAACCGTGAACTTCCTGATGTTCAAGCTGGTTTTAGAAAAGGCAGAGGAACCAGAGATCAAATTGCCAACATCCACTGGATCATGGAAAAAGCAAGAGAGTTCCAGAAAAACATCTATTTCTGCTTTATTGACTATGCCAAAGCCTTTGACTGTGTGGATCACAATAAACTGTGGAAAATTTTGAAAGAGATGGGAATACCAGACCACCTGACCTGCCTCTTGAGAAATCTGTATGCAGGTCAGGAAGCAACAGTTAGAATTGGACATGGAACAACAGACTGGTTCCAAATAGGAAAGGAGTACGTGAAGGCTGTATATTATCACCCTGCTTATTTAACTTATATGCAGAGTACATCATGAGAAACGCTGGACTGGAAGAAACACAAGCTAGAATCAAGATTGCCGGGAGAAATGTCAATCACCTCAGATATGCAGATGACACCACCCTTATGGCAGAAAGTGAAGAGGAACTCAAAAGCCTCTTGATGAAAGTGAAAGTGGAGAGTGAAAAAGTTGGCTTAAAGCTCAACATTCAGAAAATGAAGATCATGGCATCCGGTCCCATCACTTCATGGGAAATATATGGCGTAATAGTGGAAACAGAGTCAGACTTTATTTTGGGGGGCTCCAAAATCACTGCAGATGATGACTGCAGCCATGAAATTAAAAGACGCTTACTCCTTGGAAGGAATGTTATGACCAACCTAGATAGCATATTCAAAAGCAGAGACATTACTTTGCCAGCAAAGGTCTGCCTAGTCGGGGCTATGGTTTTTCCACTGGTCATGTATGGATGTGAGAGTTGGACTGTGAAGAAGGCTGAGTGCTGAAGAATTGATGCTTTTGAAATGTGGTGTTGGAGAAGACTCCTGAGAGTCCCTTGGACTGCAAGGAGATCCAACCAGTCCATTCTGAAGGAAATCAGCCCTGGGATTTCTTTGGAAGGAATGATGCTAAAGCTGAAACTCCAGTACTTTGGCCACCTCATGCGAAGAGTTGACTCATTGGAAAAGACTCTGATGCTGGGAGGGATTGGGGGCAAGAGGAGAAGGGGACGACAGAGGATGAGATGGCTGGCTGGCATCACTGACTCAATGGACATGAGTCTGAGTGAACTCCGGGAGTTGGTGATGGACACAGAGGCCTGGCGTGCTGCGATTCACGGGGTCGCAAATAGTCGGACACGACTGAGTGACTGAACTGAACTGATTCTCTGATAATCTCTTATCTCTTTTATCTCTGAGATTCCCCCCCCCCCATAAAATATTATATGGGAGTAAAACATCAATAGAAACCAGTTCTGGTCTGTGCTTAAGCATTTATCAATTCTTCTACAGGAAAAATTTTTAAAGTGTTTAAATTGCTGAAGCTATTGAACTGCTAACTCTTTTCCTGAGTGGCTACCCAACAGCTCAAAGAGCCTACCATTGACACCATATATGAAAGAGCTGCTTCATTACTGAGATCTGGAGCTCAAAATATCTGAGGTATTTATAAGTGTTTCCTTCAAGTTATCCACTTGCTAGTATCCATGTCAGCCTTGTTCTTGTTTCAATTGGCAAAAAAGCAATTCTATAAGGGCAGTATGTAGAGAGGTCCCCAAAAAGGTCCAGTTTTTTAATTTTTAAATTTTTAACAGCTTTAGACTACAGAAGGGTTGCAAAAATAATAGAGAATTAGAAAATTCCAATGTACCCTTCAACTTGCTGATGTATTAATTTCACATAACCATAGCACAATCATCAAAACTAAGAAAATAACTTTCACATAATACTATCAACATTAACTAAAACCCAAGGCTTTATTCAAACTTTACCAGTTTCTCACGAATGTCCTTTTTCTTTTCAGGGTCCAATCCAAGACCCCATATTGCAGAGACATTGCTTTGCCAACAAAGGTCCATATAGTCAAAGCTATGGTTTTTCCTGTAGACGTATATGGATGTGAGAGCTGGACCATAAGTAAGGCTGAGTGCTGAAAAACTGATGCTTTTGAACTGTGGTGTTGGACAAGACTCTTGAGAGTCCCTTGGACTGCAAGGAGATCAAACCAGTCAATTCTAAAGGAAATCAATCTTGAGTATTCACTGGGAGGACTGATGCTGAAGCTGAAGCTCCAATACTTGGGCCACCAGATGCGAAGAGCTGACTCACTAGAAAAGACCCTGATTCCAGGAAAGATTGAAGGCAAGAAGATAAAGGGACAACTGAGGATCAGATACTTGGATGGAATCACCGACTGAATGGACATGAGTTTGAGCAAGTTCCAGGAGATGGTGAAGGACAGGGAAGCCTGTCCTGCTGCAGTCCATGAGGTCACAAAGAGTTGGATACAATAGAGTGACTGAACAACATCATGTCTCCTTAGTCTTTGTTATCCTATGCCTGTTCTTCAGTCTTTCATGACCTTGACATTCTTTTATTATTACTATTGATGTAAAATTGATTTACAATGTCTTATTAGTTTCAGGTGTAAAATTCAGTGACTCACATGTCTATATATTTATATATATTATATATATATATTCTTTTCAGATTCTTTACACTTATATGTTATTATAAAATATTGAAATAGTTCCCTCTGCTACACAGCAGGATATTGTTAGTTATATATTTTATTCATACAGTGGTGTGTATATGTTAATCTCAAACTCCTAATATATCCCTAGTCCCATTTCGTTCTTGGTATCCGTAAGTTTGTTTTCCATGTCTGTGTCATGATCTGGACACTCCTGGAGAGTATTAGGACTAGTCAGGTGTTTTCTCTCTCAGTTTAGGGTTGTCTGAAGGTTCATTTCAGTTCAGATCAGTTCAGTCGCTCAGTCGTGTCTGACTCTTTGCCACCCCATGAATTGCAGCATGCCAGGCCTCCCTGTCCATCACCAACTCCTGGAGTTCACTCAAACTCACGTCCATTGAGTCAGGGAGGCCATCCAGCCATCTCATCTTCTGTCGTCCCCTTTTCCTCCTGCCCCCAATCCCTCCCAGCATCAGAGTCTTTTCTAATAAGTCAACTCTTCGCATGAGGTGGCCAAAGTACTGGAGTTTCAGCTTTAGCATCATTCCTTCCAAGGAACACCCAGGGCTGATCTCCTTTAGGATGGACTGGTTGGATCTCCTTGCAGTCTATGGGATTCTCAAGAGTCTTCTCCAACACCACATTTCAAAAGCATCAATTCTTCAGTGCTCAGCTTTCTTCACAATCCAACTTTCACATCCATACATGACTACTGGAAAAACCATAGCCTTGACTAGACCTACCTTTGTTGGCAAAGTAATGTCTCTGCTTTTTAATATGCTATCTAGGGTGGTCATAACTTTCTTTCCAAGGAGTAGCGTCTTTTAATTTATTGGCTGCAATCACCATCTGCAGTGATTTGGGAGCCCCAAAAAATAAAGTCTGACACTGTTTCCCCATCTATTTCCCATGAAGTGATGGGACCAGATGCCATGATCTTCGTTTTCTGAATGTTGAACTTTAAGCCAACATTTTCACTCTCCTCTTTCACTTTCATCAAGAGGCTTTTGTTTTTCTTCGCTTTCTGCCATAACGGTGGTGTCAACTGCATATCTGAGGTTATTGTTATTTCTCCCAGAAATCTTGATTTCAGCTTTTGCTTCCTCCAGCCCAGCATTCTCATGATGTACTCTGCATATAAGTTAAATAAGCAGGGTAACAATATACAGCCCTGACGTACTCCTTTTATTTGAAACCAGTCTGTTGTTCCATGTCCAGTTCTAACTGTTGCTTCCTGACCTGCATATAGGTTTCTCAAGAGACAGGTGGTCTGGTATTCCCATCTCTTTCAGAATTTTCCACAGTTTATTGTGATCCACACAGTCAAAGGCTTTGGCATAGTCAATAAAGCAGAAATACATGTTTTTCTGGAACTCTCTTGCTTTTTCCATGATCCAGCAGATGTTGGCAATTTGATTTCTGGTTCCTCTGCCTTTTCTAAAACCAGCTTGAACATCTGGAAGTTCACAGGTCACGTACTGTTGAAGCCTGGCTTGGAGAATTTTGAGCATTACTTTACTAGCGTGTGAGATGAGTGCAGTTGTGCGGTAGTTTGAGCCTTCTTTGGCATTGCCTTTCTTTGGGATTGGAATGAAAACTGACCTTTTCCAGTCCTGTGGCCACTGCTGTTTTCCAAATTTTCTGGCATATTGAGTGCAGCACTTTCACAGTGTCATCTTTCAGGATTTGAAATAGCTCAACTGGAATTCCATTGCCTCCACTAGCTTTGTTCATAGTGATGCTTCTTAAGGCCCACTTGACTTCACATTCCAGGATGTCTAGCTCTAGGTGAGTGATCACACCACCGTGATTATCTGGGTCGTGAAGATCTTTTTTGTGTGGTTCTTCTGTGTATTCTTGCCACCTCTTCTTAATATCTTCTGTTTCTGTTAGGTCCCTACCATTTCTATCCTTTATATAATATAATCCAATACTACTTTTGTATTTTTGTATTGTACAAAAATACAATAATTATATAGCATAATCCAATACCACTGTTATTTTGTTGTTGTTGTGTAAATTGTTCCAGCTTTTGACCATTGCAAGTTATTTTAGGTAGGCTCCAGTGTTAATTTTAATATTTCTCATCTTTGTTTGTAAGCACCTATTAGCACCAGGTCAGACCACTTTTCCAAGGAGAGCAGCCCCAATTTTTTCCTTATTTAATTTAATGAGTGTACCTAATATTCTTGGATTGATGGCCCTAACCTACAACATTACTAATCTAGAGAAATCACTTAGCCTTACAAATCTAGTTCTTCCTCCCAGCTTAATCACATAGCATTTTTCATCTATTTCTATTAGAATATACCTCAAATTGCATTCTAACCATTCATTTGCATTCCTACATCTCCATCTAGATTCCTCAAGCCTGGGGCTTTCTCTTTTTCTTTTATTCAAAAGATAATAATTGAGCATTTATCATTGGAGATATAATGGTGAATAAGACAAATCCAGTGGGAATACCAGATCATCTTTCCTGACTCCTGAGAAACCTGTATGCAGGTTTAGAAGCAACAGTCAGAATCAGCCATGGAACAACAGACTGGTTCCTAATTGGGAAAGGAGTACGTCAAGGCTGTGTATTGTCACCTAGCTTATTTAACTTACATGCAGAGTACATCATGAGAAATGCTGGGCTGGATGAAGCACAAGCTGGAATCAAGATTCCTGGGAGAAATATCAATAACTTCAGATATACAGATGACACAACCCTTATGGAAGAAAGCAAGAGGAACTAAAGAGCCTCCTGATGAAGGTTAAAGAGGAGAGTGAAAAATCTGGCGTTAAACTCAACATTCCAAAAACTAAGATCATGGCATCTGGTCCCATCACTTCATGGCAAATAGATGGAGAAACAGTGGAAACAAGGACAGACTTTATTTTCTTGGACTCCAAAATAACTGCACATGGTGACTGCAAATATGTAATTAGAAAAGATGCTTGCTCCTTGGAAGAAAAGCTATGACCAATCAAAACAGCATATTAAAAAGCAGAGACATTACTTTGCCAACAATGGTCCATCTAGTCAAAGCTATGATTTTTCCAGTAGTCATGTATGAATGTGAGAGTTGGACCACAAAAAAAGCTGAGTGCTGAAGAATTGATGGTTTTGAACTGTGGTGTTGGAGAAGACTCTTGAGAGTCCCTTAGACAGCAAGGAGATCAAACCAGTCAATCCTAAAGGAAATCAGGCCTGAATATTCTTTAGAAAGACTGATGCTGAAGCTGAAACTCCAGTACATCCACCTGATGCAAAGAATTGACTCATTGCAAAAGACCCTGATCCTGGGCAAGATTGAAGGCAGGAAGAGAAGGGAATGACAGAGGGTGAGATGGTTGGATGGCATCACCAAGTCGATGGGCATGATTTTGAGCAAGTTCCAGGAGTTGTTGATGGACAGGGATGCCTGGCATGCTGCAGTATGTAAGGTCACAAGGAGTTGGACACAACTGATCAGCTGAACTGAGGTAATGTTTCCCTACGCTATCTTGACTTTCATTATTTAAAAAAAAAAATGAAATGTCTTGAGGAAGAGTAATAATTACTATATATATTCATGTTGCAGTATAGTCTTTATGTTGGCTACATATAGACAAAGCTCAGTGTTTATACATTTCATACAGGACAGATTGAAAATTATATAAGTAATGGGAAAGAGTAAATTCTCTTTAAGAGTGCAAAAAAGTCTCTACCTTAGAAGAGAAATTTGCTACAGAAGCTACACAAAAAGCAAACAATCAAGCAACCTTATGGATTCCTTCTGTCAAACCAAGCTACACAAAAGCCTAAGGCAAGATACTTCTTGTAGAAAGCAATGGCAAACTTTAAATGTAGCAGGCTTCCAAACCCCTAACATTTTAGTCTTTATCACAGGAAACAAAATGGAATCTGACTTTTTAATATAATATCATCTTTAAACACTTAGAGAATTCCTATATTTTAAAATCAGTCAAATTACATGTAGTATACCTAAGTCTAGTAGGGGAGAATAGACTGCCAGTTTATGAAATAAATCTGAGTTACACTTCAAGCCTGAGTTTCTCAAGGCTCAATTACAAAGGTTTGTAAGGAAGAAGCTGCATCACTATTGTGAAGTGATTACTTCCCTCTGAGAATGATATGTGTGGATTTTCATCAAGTTTTTTTTACCAGTGATACAGATTTGCTTATGAGGAAACTTCTCTTGAACAAATAAGCTGCTATTATTTTTTTTCTGTTTCTTAAATAATAAGATTTTTTTAATTTTAAATTTAAATTTATTTATTTTAATTGGAGACTAATTACTTTACAATATTGTATTGGTTTTGCCATACATCAACATGAATCCACCACAGGTGTACACATGCTCCCCATCCTGAACCCCCCTCCCACCTCCCTCCCCATACCATCCCTCTGGGTCATCCCAGTGCACCAGCCCCAAGCATCCTGTATCGAACCTGGACTGGTGATTCATTTCTTATATGATATTATACATGTTTCAATGCCATTCTCCCAAATCATCCCACCCTCACCCTATCCCACAGAGTCCAAAAGACTGTTCTATACATCTGTGTCTCTTTTGCTGTCTCGCATACAGGGTTATCGTTACCATCTTTCTAAATTCCATATATATGTGTTAGTATACTGTATTGGTATTCTTCTTTCTGGCTTACTTCACTCTGTATAATAGGCTACTATTATTATAAGAAAGTGTTTTGAAAAGTGTAGAACTAAGATCAAATGTACCAAAAAATCTCCTTATGTGCATGTTGAAAATGAATAATCCTAGACACCATCTCATACCCAAATGAATCTATATTTTTTAAAGGATGATTCCTTTGCACATCAAAATTTGAGAACCACTAAAATATAGGCAAAACTCTGATGACCTTCATCTTTACCTAAAATGTGTGAGTGTGAGAGCATAGAGACCAGAAAATGTTGTTGGAAAATGGTTCAAAGCCCCAGAGAAATTATTATGTATTTATATAATGTAGTAGCAGTTGCTTCTGCATAAGATAGAATAGCTAGTAAAACTAGACTTATTCTCCTGCCATAAACAATTATAAAACTGAAAAAGTATATATAAGACAGCTGTTGTCATGCATTAAATGATGAGAAGCACAGGGCCAGAGTTTTTGAGCAAAGGAATACTCAGGTAAACCCTATATTCACCTGGGATTTCTGCCTGGGGGCACTTTTCAGAGCATAAAGTATAGTGAGGCAGAGACAAAGTACAGAGGAACTGTCTCACTGAGCTGCAGAAGCAGACATCAGGGTTTATACTAGCTGAAGTGACTGGATTTTGTGGGACAAGCTATTAGAATATGTATCTAGATATCAATATATCTGGAAAGTTTGGCCAATCTCAAGCAAGATAAATAGAAATCAAAACCATTCCTAGTTATTTAATAGCCAAGCTGCTGAAAACCAAAACTAAAGAGAAAAGTAACTTAAATGTCCATCAATAGAAGCATGGATAAAGAAGTTTAGTACATATATATATAGTGTATATATATATATATATATATATATTTAGTACATACTTTAATACATAATTTAGTTTAGTGCATACTTTAGTAAAGTACATACTTTAGTACATACTAAGTTTAGTATGTACTAAACTTATATATATATATATATATATATATATATATATATATAATGAAATATTACTCAGCCATAAAAAGGAACACATATGAGTCAGTTCTGATGAGGTAGATTAACCTAGAGCCTGTTATACAGACTGAAGTAAGTCAGAAAGAGAAAAACAAATGTCATATAGTAACATATATATATCGAATTAGAAACAATGATGCTGATGAACCTATTTGCAGGGGAAAAATAGAGATGCTGACATAGAAAACAGACTTGTGGATAGAGTAGGAGAAGGTGGGTGGGACAAATTTAGAGTAACATTGAAACATGTACACTAACGTATGTGAAATAAATAGCTAATAGGAGGTTGCCATATAACACAGGGAGTTCAACTCTGTACTCTGTGACAACCTAGAAGGATGGCATGGGGTGGAGGTAGGAAAGAGGTTCAAGAGGGAGGGGACATATATATACTTATGGCTGATTCTCTTTGTTTTATGGCAGAAACCAACACAATATTGTAATTATTCTCCAATGGGAACACATGTACACCCACGGCAGATTTATGTTGATGTATGGCAAAACCAATATAATATTATAAAGTAATTAGCCTCTAATTAAAATAAATAAATTTAATTTTAAAAAACACTCAAAAAACTAAAAAAAATAAATTTAAAAATAAAATAAAAATAAAAATTAATAAAAAAGACTGTGTAATGTAAGTTAAGGATACACAAGGTAATCTATAGAAAACTCACTTTCAAAAATACAGTGGAGTATAGCTAAAATATGAATAAAAGGAAAAATATAATACTAAGAAATGTTTAATGTATGGGTATGAGAGTTGGACCACAAAGAAAGCTGAGCACTGAAGAATTGCTGCTTTTGAACTGTGGTGTTGGAGAAGACTCTTGAGAGTCCCTTGGACTGCAAGGAGATCCAACCAGTCCTTTCTAAAGGAGATCAGTCCTGAATATTATCGGTTTGGGAATGAAAAAGCAGCAGAACCACAGATGCTATAGACCAGCTGGCACACTGTGGCCCGTGGGCTGGATCTGCCACCACCTAGTTTTCTATAGCTTGCAAGCCAAGAATGGTGTGTACGTTTTTTAATGGTTGAGAAAAAAATCAAAAGAAGGGCAATACTGTATGACACATGAAAATTATGTGAAGTTTATATTTTAGTGCCTACCAGTTACTTTATTAGAACACAGCCATGCTCAGTCATTCATGTATTATCTATGGCTGCTTTCACACAACAATAGCAGAACTGAGTGCCTGTGGCAGAGACTGCCTGGTTCATAAAGCCTAAAAGATTTACTATGTGGCCCTTTACAGAAAAAAACTTTCCAAGCCCTATAAACATTAAAAGCATAATAAAGAAGTGGTACTTAAAACTTTATGGCAACAAATTCAACAATTAAAGTAAAATAAACACATCCCTGAAAAACATAACTAACCAAAACTGACCAAAAATAAATAAATAAAACATGTGAATATCTATTAGATATTGAATTTGTAATCAAAAACCGTTCCGAAAAAGTAAATTCCAGGTCCGAAGGTGTCCATATACTAAATTTAATTTCAGATGGATTGCAGCCCTAAATGTGGAGGGTAAAATAATAAAGATATAACATCAGAGGGTAGCTGATGTTGAAAAAGAGTTTTTAACCAGGACTGTAAAAGTACTAACCATAAGGAATAACATTGATAAATTGGACTTTACTCAAATTCAAAACTTATGTTCATCAGAAAATTCCTTTAAAAGAGTGAAAAGGCAAGCCACAGATGGGAGAAGATATTTTCAAAATGTATCACTGGCAAAAAGAACTCTTACAAACCAATTTTTTTTTTAAAGGCAGCACGTTTTTTAATGAGGAAAAGAATTGAACAGTCATTCTACAAAAGAGGAAAAACCAATAAGCATATTAAAATTGCTATCATTAATTATCAGAAAAAAGCAAATTAAAAATACAGTGATAAAAATCTGTTGTTTGCAACTTAACACCTTGTATCAAACATAATCAAATTCTCTTTATATAACTTCTACTTCTCCATTCTCAGCTATGTAGTTTGGATAGAAATCAACTCAACCTTAACTCAAAGGCTAGAACTTGATTATCCTTAGCCAATTAACATACCCGGTTTTCTGGCTGCAAAATTTGGTGTGAGCATGAAACCCAATCAGAACCAGTGAAATATGAAACTACAACTTGAAGTTACAGTTTCAAGTAAAGGAATTTTTCTTTCCGATTAGAAATACCAGCAGAGATTTTTTCCTTTTTTTTCCCCGGAAGGATAGCCAGTGACCTGAGATCTAGAACTAGTACAGTCAGAAAAGGAGAGCCTAGAAGATCAAAGTGAAAAACAGGGTTGATTGTAAAGGTGAGTGGGATAGGAAAGATGAAGAGAAAGTTTCCTTCTTGTTGTTGCACATAGCTATTAGGAAGGTGGATCAAATCTCATCTGAAGCTACTCCCACCCATGATACTTTTATATATGTCAGCCAGTGAATTTCCTTTATTATATAAGCCACTTTCAGTTGAATTTTCAATGGCTACAACATATAGTCCTAATGTTGATATTGTTACTGTATTTTAGTGCTTGCTAATGTAGCAGAAAATACGCTGAGTGCTTTGCGTCAGGGGTCCCTAACGCCAGAGCTGTACCTGCTGCACAGCAGCAACTGAGTGGCTGGCAAACAAGCGAAACTTCATCTGCTGCTCCCCGTCACTCCCCATCCCTCACGCTACCACCTGAGCCACCCCCCACCCAGGCTTGTCCGTGGAAAAATTGCCTTCCATGAAACCTGTCCCTGGTGCCAAAGAGACTGGGGACCTCTGCTTTATACACACAATCCCGAAACTCCAACATACTGACACAGACAAGGGATTATGACCTCCGCTTTGCAGATGTGTCAACCAGGAAACGGAGATGCTGAGTGGTCAGGAGACTGACCCTCAGACATAGAGCTGCCGCCTCCTCCACAAAACCTGTGACTCAGGAGAGCTGTGCCAGGTGATGACTGAAACTACATCAGCACTTGAGCTGCCTACGCATGGACCTGGAGAGCTAAGAGTCACATAAGGAAGAGCCTATGAGCATTTTATTATTATTTCAAAATAAACAAAAAAATATGAATTTATCTTCTTAGTGGTTGGGGAATCGACTTGGATTACTGTAGTATTCAATGGATTGCCTTGAAAATGAACCAAGATCATTCTGTCATTTTTGAGATTGTACCCAAGTACTGCATTTTGGACCCTTTTTTTTACTATGAGAGCTACTCCATTTCTTCTAAGGGATTCTTGCCCGCAGTAGTAGATATAATAGTCATCTGAATTAAATTCACCCATTCCAGTCCATTTTAGTTCACTGATTCCTAAAATGTCAATGTTCACTCTTGCCATATTGTTTGACCATTTCCAATTTACCTTGATTCATGGGCCTAACATTCCAGGTTCCTAAGCAATACTGTTCTTTACAGCATCAGACTTTACTTTGATCACCAAACACATCCACAACTGGGCGTTGTTTCCACTTTGGCTCAGCCTCTTCATTCCTTCTGGAGCTACTTCTCCACTCTACTCTAGTAGCATATTGGGCACCTACCAACCTGGGGAGTTCATCTTTCAGTGTCATATCTTTTTGCCTTTTCATACTGTTCATGGGGTTCTTAAGAGAAAAATGCTGAAGTGGCTTGCCATTCTCTTCTCCAATGGACCACATTTTGTCAGAACTCTCCATCATGATCCATCTGCCTCGAGTGGCCCTAAATGGTATGGCTCATAGTTCCATTGAGTTAAACAAGGTTGTGGTCCATGTGATCAGCTTGGTTAGTTTTCTGTGATTGTGGTTTTCATTCTGTCTGCCCTCTGATGGATGCGGATAAGAGACCTGTGGAAGTTTTCTGGTGGGAGGAATTAGCTGTGGGTAAAACTGGGCCTTGCTCTACTGTGGTGGGCAGAGTCATGCTTAGTACATCTTTAATCCAATTTTTCTGCTGATGGGTGGGCCTGTGTTCCCTCCCTGTAGTTGGATAAACTATGGTAAGGGTAATGGTGGTAATGGCGACCTCCTTCAAAAGGACTTATGCCCGCACGCTGCTGCTCCCAGGACTGTTTTAGTCAGTGCCCCTGACCCTGTGGCACGCCACTACTGACCCACACCTCCACCAGAGACTCTTGGACACTCACAGCAAGGTTGGCTCAGTCTACTGTGGGGTCATTGCTCCTTTGTCCTGGGTCCTGGTGCACACAAGGTTTTGTTGTGCCCTCCAAGAGTCTGTTTTCCTGAGAATTCTCAGTTCTTTTGCCGGATCCCCAGGTTAGGAAATCTGTTGTGGGACCTAGAACTTTTGCAATAGTGTGAGAACTTCTTTGGTATAATTGTTCTCTAATTTGTGTGTCATCTGTTTGGTGGCTCTATAGTGGCACTAATGGTGACCTTCCCCAAGAGGACTTGTGCCATGCACTGTGCCTCCCAGGTCTGCTGCAGCCAGAGCCTCTGTCCCCATGACAGGCCTCTGCTGACCCCTGCCTCTGCAGGAGACACTCACTCAAAGGTAGGTCTGACTCCATCTCTTGTGGAGGTCACTGCTCCTTTCTCTGGGTCCCGGTGTGCACAAGGTTTTGTTTGTGCCCTCTGAGCATCTCTGGCAGGTCTGGGGTCTGATTCTAAATGTGATTTTGCCTCTCCTACCATCTTGTTGAGGTTTCTCCTTTGCCCATGGACACGGGGTATCTTTTTTTGGTGGGATCCGACAGTCTCCTGTCAATGGTTGTTCAGAAGCTAGTCATGATCTTGGTGTTCTCACAGGATAAGATGAGCACACATCCATATACTCTGCCATCTTATGGGAGAAGGAGAAGAAAAGTATTTAATAGACAGTTTGAGGGAGTTCATTTTTTTTCTTTATTTTATTTTTTTATATGAATTTATTTATTTTAATTGGAGGTTAATTACAATACTGTATTGGTTTTGCCATATATCAACATGAATCTGCCACAGGTGTACACGTGTTCCCCATCCTGAACCCCCTTCCCACCTCCCTCCCCGTACCAGCCCTCTGGGTCATCCCAGTGCACCAGCCCCAAGCATCCAGTATCATGCATCAAACTTGGACTGGCGATTCGTTTCATATATGATATTATACATGTTTCAATGCCATTCTCCCTAATCATCCCACAGTCCAGGGGAAGAAGCAGACTAGAGCTTTCCTGCTTTTGTGGCCCAAGGAGAGGCATGACCTACTCCACGATACACTCAATGTGAAGGACACAGATAGCTGAGACATAAATTACTAATCATGGGCTTCTGCTAGCTGCCTAACCACAAGACAGAGATAAAAAAAAACCCCAGTGGCTCCTGCCAATTCCAGCATTGCCCCACATTATTTGTTTAATCATCTCCAGATCCTTTCAAGCCTCCTCATAGCACTGCCTCTAATTCCTCCTAAGTTACTTCCTAAGTGTAATGTTCTGAGAGTGTCTAGTACAAATGATGCAAAAGCTGGTTCTGTTATGCAGAGGCAGAAAAAAGGAAATGTCAGCTTTCCAGCTTCCTTCAAACATTCTGACAAACAGCAAAGGAGGTGGCATTCAGTTAGTAAGAATCAAGCAATTTCCTAGGAATTTTTTATTACTAAAAGTAAAAATGTAAATCCCCATAATATCACTATTAGAGATAAGTACTGTTACCTCTAGACATTTGGTCTATGTATGGTTTTCCTTGTTTTTTCACCAAAAAGCATGGAATAATACAGTACTTCAAACTCTTTGCATTATTGGGCATCCGTCATACCAATAAATAGGCTCTTACAACATGATACTATTGGCTAGGTAATCCGTTCCACATATATTATAATCAATTTAACCAATCTCATTCTGTTGATGTTCAAATCATCTCCAAATTTTGAACCTTCTATGTTGAACATTTTGCAGTGTAGTATCTCTACACTTGTCAAATTATCTCCATGGAATAAATGCTTAGAAGTCAAATTTCTGAGTTAAAAAAATAAACATTTTTAAAGCTTTTAACAGGTATTCACTCTCTGGAAAGTTTGTACAAATTCATATTTATAGACTCAAACTTGAAAGTTCACCTAGCCACTGATGGCCCTAAATACTTGTTCCCCATCAGTGCTCTTCTGTAGTTTGCCTTCATTCTTAATAAAAGGGAAGTTTCTCTCTATAAATCCTTTCTTAGTTTATTGATAAATTTGATTGTCAAACCCACACATGCCAAAGACTGTCTTTATACTCCTTCTTCATAAAATAGAAACCCACATTTCTTGAGTGTTTAAAAATATGAAATAGAGACATATTAGATGCAATAGATTTTCAATAAATATTTCAAATGAATAAATGAATGAATGGAGAATAGCTGGGTTTAACCCAGATCTATCTAACTCTAAAGACATTGTTGTAGACATAACACGTGATGCCTGCTTGACTCTACTGAGTCCTGCTTCTGGAAATGACCTTTGATGCACAGGAAGAACCCCACATCTAACTAATCTGATCAGATCCTCTCCTGGACATCTAAATGGGAGAGAACTCAGTCCTCAGAACTGGACTACATTGATTTCTAGACTCTGAAGAGATCCACCAAGTCCTAGGGGTGGGATCCCCAGAGATGCCCTCATTTATCAACTTTTTTTACTCTTCCTTCAGTCTCATGAAATACCCCAGGAACTTTTCATTATTTTTTATGTTTTTAGCTTAAGCTAGCTAGCATCTGTTTTTTATTGCCTCACAACAAGCAACCTGAAATATTAACCAGAACCTAGACTGTAACCCCAAGTGATAGCAAGGTCTTAAGAAAAAAATTAACCCCTCACAAAACCCTGGGAGCCTCTGATACACAAACCTGCCTCAGAAATAAGAACCAGTTGCTGGTAGCAGACTGCTGATAGCGAGCTTCCAGATGTCTTGTTACCAGAAATTCCATGAAAATGTGGGCATAAAAGTGCATAAATTTCAGACATCACAGAGGGCTTGTGCTTTCATTGTTCTTTTCCCATATGTTACAAAAGAACAGGCTGTGTAGCTCTGGGTGTGTGGCAAGCTGCAACAGTGGCTAAGTGAATTTTCCTATCAAAGAGTCTGGAGAAAGTTAAACTGTTTCTTTGAAACACTGCAGGTATAGCTCATACCTTCTGGAAACTAATTATGAGAACTAAATGTCCTTGAATAAACCTGCCAAAAGTGAAAAGACTTGGGCTATTACTTCTTTTTAATGTTTTATGAATTTTTCAAACAGCTGTAGGTTTGTGGAGATTGCAGTTGAAACCATTGGAAACTGGGGAGAGAAATAATTTAGACTAAAAGGAAAAAAAAAAAAAAAGGCTATCTCCTCTATCAGATCCATCTTATGCAGCTTTTTCCTTCAAGACATTTTCTTGGGTATATTCTCAGAAAGTATTCAATAATGATGCTTCACTTTCCCCTCTCTAATAAGCTCTTCAGCACCAGCTCTTCCCAACCCACTGAGGCTCTTCATAATCTGACTCCACCCTCCATGCCCAATCATGTGCCCCCTTGAATAAATTTTATGCTACAGCTAGTCTCCCACCCCTCTTCATCTCCATTTCTCCCTCTCTCCCTTTAATGTCAGTCACTTCAGTCATATCCGACTCTTTGCAACCCCACGCCAAGCCCTGTCCATGGGATGTCCCAGGTAAGAATACTGGAGTGGGTTGCCATTTCCTTCAAAATATCTTTTGGACTCTGTGGGAGAGGAAGAGGGTGGGATGATATGGGAGAATGGCATTAAAACATGTATAATATCATATATGAAACGAGTCACCAGTCCAGGTTCTATGCACAATACTGGAGGCTTGAGGCTGGTGCACTGGGATGACCCAGAGGGATGGTACGGGGAGGGAGGAGGGAGGAGGGTTCAGGATGGGGAACACATGTATACCTGTGGTGGATTCATGTTGATATATGGCAAAACCAATACAATATTGTAAAGTTAAAAAATAAAATAAAACATTGAAAAAATAGATAATAGCTTAACAAAATTAAATAAAATTTAATAGTAAATATATATATATTTATATATATTTATATATATATATATATATCTTCCCGACCCAGGGGTTGAACCTGGGTCTCCTGTATTGAAGGCAGATTCTTTACCATCTGAGCTACCAGGGAAGCCCTCTCTCCCTTTCCTCGTACTCTATACTAATCCTCCCTCATTATACTCTCACCTGTCCTGAAAATCCATTAAGATCCAGCTCAAGCCCTCACCCTCCAACCTCCTTAGTCACAACGCTTTCACTTGTTTTAGAATTTTGTGGTGTATACAAACTCTCCAGGCCCCAAACTCAGACATCTAGAAATAGAGATCCTTTTACTTTTCTATAATTAAATGTGATTTCTAGCTCAAGCTCCCAGTCTAACTAGAGGTAGTAATTTGATTGTAATCACATTTGTTTCTTCTTACTCAGATCATTTCTGCATTTTCAGATTCTTCTTCTTCCTAGGATTGCATCTGAATTCCAAGCAGCCTTACGTAATGTTTAAGTATGGGTGAGGAAAATCTTATCACCTTGGCATTGTCCACTCTTTATTTATTCTGGCACCTGCTGAGACGGCCATCTCCCCATTGACCCGACATCAGAGTCTTTCCCTACTTACATCTTTGGGGCTTGAGTTTCCAGGTGGTCTCTGGTTCTACAGACTAACTCAACATCGTATGCTGCATCTTGTCTTCCTGGTCGGGTCTGCTGGTTCATACTCTCAGTCTCTCTAGGGTGACAGACAACTGAGTGAGGTGTGTCAGGCCTCTTTGACTAGACATCCCCCACAGCCACCTCTTCACTAATGCCTCTTTCCCTGAGACAAGAGAACTCTGCTAAAATTGATGACTCCCGAGACTCCAAATGTATAAGCAAGACTCACCCCACTTCTGCTCCCTGATCTTCCAATATACATGATGATTCTATCGTCCTCACCCAGACAAGGCTCAGACCAATGCAGGCTACACTAACCCTTATCAGATAACTGCACCAGTTTCTAACACTATTGTTCTTCTCGAAAGAAAGAGTTTCTCTCTTCTCACTTGGAAAAACAGGCTTTCACAGATACTCAGTCTTCCAAATCAAAATTCTATGTCTGAGTCCTTCAGGGTTTTGATTTTTGAGATGGAAATAATTTTTGTGTTTTTATCTACTGTCTCTGCCATGAAGTTTACAAGTCTGCTGTGGAACACAAAAGCTGAGTATTGACCCATTCCCTCCCTGAAAGCTCAGGTTGCCTTAGCTGCCACCTGAAATAAATGGATAGGTTTAAGTACACAGGGAAATATCAGAAACAAAACACAAAATAAACAAATATTTCAGAGCAGAAAATAAATATCAGGAACAAAAAGAACATTAGTGAAAGTGAAGTGAAGTCACTCAGTCGTGTCCGACTCTTTGGGACCCCATGGATTGTAGCCTACCAAGCTCCTCTGTCCATGAGATTTTCCAGGCAATAGTACTGGAGTGGGGTGCCATTTCCTTTTCCAGGGGATCTTCCCGACCCAGGGATCAAACCCGGGTCTCCCACATTGTAGACAGACGCTTTACCGTCTGAGCCACCAGGAAAGTCCTTGGTTGAGATCAAATATCACTCTCACTATACTGGTTAATATAGCGTAGGACAGAGAAGCATGGTGTGCTGCAGTCCATGGGTTCACAAAGAGTCAGACACGACTTAGTAACTGAACAACAACACACTAGTCAGGAACCCCTCCTCCCCATTTTCATTTCAACTCTTTTCCACCTGCCTAATTCCTATAAATTCTTTAGCTCTCTGCTTAAATATCACTTTCTTTCAAAAGCTTTCTCTTGCTCTACCTACTCCCATTCCCATCCCAAAATTAGGAGAAGTGCTCATCTTATATATCCACAGACAGAATTCCAAAATGACCCCCAATGACGCTTTCCTATACATGACCCCTTTCCCCTGTAAATATGACAAAATGTAATAGCTATGATCATGTTACATTGCATGAATGGCAAAAGAGATATTGCCAATGTGATTAAAGTTAATATATTTACTTCCCAGATGGCTCAGCGGGTAAAGAATCTGCCTGCAATACAGGAGACACAGGAGATGTGGGTTCAATCCTTGGGTCAGGAAGATCCCATGGAGAAGGAAATGGCAACCCACTCCAGTATTTCTTGCCTGAAAAATCCCATGGATAGAGAAGCCTGGTGGCCTATAGTCCATGAGGGTCACAAATAGTCAGACATGACTGAGTGACTAATACATTGACTTTGAGTTAATCAGAAGAGAGGTGATATGGACCTAACCCAGTCTAACAAGTTTTTCAAAAATAGAGTTTTCTCTGACTGGTTGCAGGAGAGGAAGTAAGACATCTAAAGTGTTAAGTAGTTTTGATGTGCCATTATTGGCTTAAAGGTGGAGGGGGCCATCTGGAAAGAATTTTGGGAAGGCCACCAGAAGATTAAACAGAATCGTAACTGACAACCACCAAAACAATGGGGACTTCAGATCTAGAGTCTCAAGAAAATGAATTCTGCCAACAACCAGTGATCTTGCAAAAGAATGCTGAGCCCCAGATGATACACAGCCTAACTAACATCTTGATTTAGCCCAGCAAGACCACAAGCAAAGAACACAGCAATGCCATACTTCTGACCTACAGAACTGTGAAATAATAACTATGTGTTGTTTTGAGCCACTACATCTGTGGCAATTTGTTGTTGTTGCTACTTAATCACTAAGTCATGTCCAACTCTTTTGTGCCCCCATGGACTGTAGCCCTCCAGGTTCCTCTATCCATGGGATTTCCCAGGCAAGAATCCTGTAGTGGGTTGCCATTTCCTTCTCCAAGGGATCTTCCTGACCCAGGGATCAAACTTGTATCTCCTGCATTGGCAGGCAGATTCTTTACCACTGAGCCACCAGCAAAGCCTATTACACAGCAATATAAAGCCAATACCATACCATATGCAATCCCTTAGCACCCTGTGACTAACCCTGTTACCAAACTACATCATGGTTACCTTTACCTTTCTGTCTTTCCCAATAAAACTGTGAGTCTCATGAGAGTAGAATGTATTTACATGTTTCTGATTGTGGTGCTGGAGAAGATGTTTGAGAGGCCCTTGGACAGCAAGGAGATCAAACCAGTCAATCCTAAAGGAAATTAACCCTGAATATTCCCTGGAAGGATTGACACTGAACTGAAGTCCCAATACTTTGGCCACTTGATGCAAAGAGTCGACTCATTGGAAAAGACCCTGATGCTGGGAAAGATTGAAAGCAAAAGGAGAAAAGGAGAAGGTAGAAACAGAGGATGAAATGGCTAGATAGCATCACTGACTCAGTGGACAGGAATGTGAGCAAACTCTGGGAGATAGTGAAGGACAGAGAACCCTGGCATGCTGCAGTTTATGGGGTCAGAGTCAGACATGACTTAATGACTGAACAACAACAACATCATTGAGTTAAATTACTTAAGTGGATTAAATGAGCAGTTATATGTAAAACACTTAGAACAGTCCCTAACACATACGTTTTAACTGTCATTATTGTTGCTATCTAAGAGTACCTAAAACATTGGCTAACACATAGTACAAGCACAGTAAATGTTGGTTGAGTGGCTCACTGGAGTTCTCTCAAGTGAACTCTTATTGTATTCATAGTGCATGTACAGTCAATGCCACAAACTTTCATTAATGTCCATTAGTTTCAGAAAGCAGAAAATAAGCAGAAGGAATTGGTTTCTATTCCAAGCATAGTGACCATAAATAATGAAATAGAAGTAAGAAAGTACAGTTCAGTTCAGTTCAGTCGCTCAGTCGTGTCCGACTCTTTGCGACCCCATGAATCACAGCATGCCAGGCCTCCCTGTCCATCACCACCTCCCGGAGTTCACTCAGACTCATGTCCATCAAGGCAATGATGCCATCCAGCCATCTCATCCTCTGTCATCCCCTTCTCCTCCTGCCCCCAATCCCTCCCAACATGAGAGTCTTTTCCAATGAGTCAACTCTTCGCATGAGGTGGCCAAAGTACTGGAGTTTCCGCTTTAGCATCATTCCTTCCAAAGAAATCCCAGAGCTGATCTCCTTCAGAATGGACTGGTTGGATCTCCTTGCAGTCCAAGGGACTCTTTAACAGTCTTCTCCAACACCACAGTTCAAAAGCATCAATTCTTCGGCGCTCAGCTTTCTTCACAGTCCAACTCTCACATCCATACATGACCACAGGAAAAACCATAGCCTTGACTAGACAGACCTTTGTTGGTGAAGTAATGTCTCTACTTTTCAATATGCTATATGCTATCTAGGTTGGTCATAACTTTTCTTCCAAGGAGTAAGCATCTTTTAATTTCATGGCTGCAGTCACCATCTGTAGTGATTTTGGAGCCCAGAAAAATAAAGTCTGACACTGTTTCCCCATCTATTTTCCATGAAGTGATGGGACCAGATGCCATGATCTTCGTTTTCTGAATGTTGAGTTTTAAGCCAACTTTTTCACTCTCCTCTTTCACCTTCATCAAGAGGCTTTTTAGTTCCTCTTCACTTTCTGCCATGAGGGTGGTGTCATCTGCATATCTGAGGTGATTGATATTTCTCCCGGCAATCTTGATTCCAGCTTGTGCTTCTTCCAGCCCAGCATTTCTCATGATGTACTCTGCATAGAAGTTAAATAAGCAGGTTGACAATATACAGCCTTGATGACAGTCAAAAGATCAATTTGGCTGGAAAAGTAAATTTCTATAAATGATAAATGGAAAGTTAGGCTGAGAAGATGTTGGTTGCAACATAGAAGACATTGATTGTCACACACCGAACTCTAGATATTGTCATTTAGGGAATAGAGATCTCCAGTGATAGTTTTTGCACAAAGGAATGGCATGGCAAGCATAATATTTTAGAGTAGCTACTAAATAATAATCTCTAGGATGGCCTAGAGAAGGCAGATTTTGGAGAAAGGGATATTTTTTAGAAGCCTGCATGGTGGGAAGAGATATTAGATAGATGTCCAGCAGTTCCATGTGGATCAGAGACAGCAGAATCAAAATGGGATCCTGTGGAAAGAGGCATTATTAGTGAAGAAACAGCAGCCATCCAAAACTTGCTATTAACTCTACAAACATTTATTGACTATCCCTTCTGAACCAATCTTCAAGAGCTCACCATTTAGTGAGAGAAACTGACTTCTTGTCTTGGTCTTAAATAACTGTGAAGCCTCCAAGACTATGAATTAAAGTCAACAGAATACCTCCTTACAAAGCATGGATTCTTAATAACAGAGATGTCATTTTTTCTAACTTCTAGAGTTTGTAGGTAAAGTGGAATAAAATGTATCTGAATATAACTTGACTTCCTCAGAAACCATATCTTTTCACCAATGGGGAAAAAATGGTTAACTCATTAAAATTTGATACATTTCTGATGGCAGATGGTTCATGGCTGATGATGCTTACTACATGAAGGCAAGATCCTGGGAACTGCCAAATGACTGTTCACACACTGGCTAGAATCCCTTCTAGAGCAGAGTCTACTGAGGCCTCAGCAGATGTCTCTCAGAAACATGAGCACTCCAAATCAAGCAGAGGAGTCTGGAAACAGAGCAATTTTCTCTTTTGCACAGGTTGGACTCAGATCTATATGAAGTCATGCTCTCTACCAGGCCCTATTTGGAAACTGAAATGGAGGCATATCTTTCAGCATGAGCTCTGAGTACCTGACTCCATCTGGGACCTCAGCCCCCTCAGCACTGAAACAACCTCAGTGGGTCCTTTATCTGAAAAACATGCCAAGCTCTGTGTCCTTCCCATCCTTGACTCCTGCCAAAATGCCAGTCTGCCATCATTTATCCCCTCATACCTTCATTCTCTGTGCTTTCTTTATTCCAGTTGCAACCCTAATACTCCAACCCTCCCTTAATCTTTTCTTCTATATCCCACAGTATTCTCAGCTTCTTCTCAAAACACTCCTCCTCTGTCATGCCTTGACTGAAGTCTGGCTCCTCCACAGGCATGCTGCTGCCCCTTCAGTCTCCACACTTCAGCTATCTAATAGGATCACTCCCAGGACCTCTTCCTCCTATTGCACTCCTGAACACTGACATTATCCCTTCTACTCCTGACTTTGACCTCATTAAGACATCCAGACAAAGGAATCTCCACTTTCTACCACACTATCAGTTTCACAGTCTTCCATAGCCAACCTTGACATTATGATCCATTATTTAAAACACTCTCTGGCATAACCCCCTATCCAGGTTCAACCCAGCATGGGCCTTTTCTGCTAGAAAATAGGAGTATCATTCCAACCCTGGAAGGTACTTAGGCTGCTAGGCAATACGCTTTAGTCCACAGTCAGCTCTATCTTTTAATCCCCAACAGCTAAGTTACAGTACATCTTTCTACTGGTCTGTTTCTCAATGAGCCTTTGAGTTCATTATGAGTAGAAACTGATTTCTTTAGTTCTGTATCCTTGGAGCCTCCCAGAGCCTAGTTCATTGTTGCTACTTAAAACATTTCAACTGAATGAATTAGGAAATTTCTAAAGCTTTTTCATCTCTAAGATCCAGTGACTATGAAATCCTATCTTTAGGCACTGGCTTTGCCCAGACTAAACTCTTTCTTCCAATCCTGAACTCTACATTCAGAAAAATCTCTACTTACAGCTCCAATGCCACCGCAAATATTCAGAAATTTCAGGGGCTCTCCTGTCAGAGGGAGAGTTCACAATGTGGTATGGAGATCAAATGAAATATGCCTGCAAACAGAAGCATATTCCTTATAAAGAAATGTGGTATTTTCCACCCCGCAAATTCCAAGACTATCATAACCAAACTGTTTGCAGAGGACATGTCCCTTATTTGTCTCTGTCTGATAAAACCAGTATAGTTTAAACCAATCAGGTTGATTAAGTATATATAATTTATATTATCATAAATATATGCTTATACAGCCAGTAAAGAATTTGCCTGCAATGCAGGAGACACAAGAGATGCAGGTTTGATCCCTGGGTCAGGAAGATCCCCTGGAGTAGGAAATGGTGCCCCACTGCAGTATTCTTGTCTGAAAAATCCCATGGGCAGCAGAGCTTGGTAGGTTACATTCCAAGGGTCACAAAAAGTCAGACTCGACTGAGTCACCAAGCACACATATTAAATTATGTAAAATGTAAAAATTTGAGAGAAAAATGAAAAATCAATAGACCTAACATTTCCAGTTCCACTCACTGAAAGATTATAAAAGCATTATAAAACAAAATACAACTTCGAGTCAAAGGCTTGGGTTTGTGTCTTCCTGGGACTCTAGACCTCCCACTTAATCTCTTTGAACTTTAATTCTCCCCTCCCCAGTGCAGGGTGATACTCAAATATTTACTGACCAGTAGGGCAGAGGTGCCGACTGATTAGAACCAACACTGGTTGCCATCCTGGAGCCAGGGACAGCACCCTCCTGCTGTGCTAGGCACAGTCCAGTTAGTTATTAAATCCTAGGAAAAATTTGGAGGCATGGGACCAGAGGAGTTGGATTGGGATGCATGAGAAGCTCCAGGCAGTGACTATTTCTAGAGATTTAGAAATATTTTGAATATTTTAACAGAAAGTATAACCACATTGGTATGCACCTGCTAAATATCAGCTCTGCTTCTATCCTTCCTAGTCTGGGATAGTACTTTATCTTCCTGAGGTTTCTCATGTGGAAAAGGGAAACTCTGATAACTCCTTTCAAGGTGTCTTGAGAATTAAATGAAGCAATTTATATGAAAGAAAAAGCCTATTCCCATTTTAGACATGATAAAGTGAAAGTGTTAGTCATTCAGTCATGTCTGACTCTTTGCGACCCCATACCTATCGTGTTTGATAAATGACAGCTAAATGGATGAATGAATGAATGAATGAAAAAAATCTGTTCTGCCTTCTTCACAAAGTTTTGGGTTCTTTTGTTTGGTTGGTTGGTTGGTTTGCTTTTGCTTTTGCTTTTGTAGTGGCAGGTTTAATAAGCAAGGGAACTTATATTCAAGGCTTGTCTTGGGCCGCTGCAAGATGCATAGATTCCCAAACCTACCACCAGAATCTTAAAAGTTTACATAGAGGCCTTAATTAGTTCAGTCACCCTTACCTGAATCCTTAACTGGCTTTGGTGCGTAAATGCATCTCCACAACATATTGCTCTCTCAAGGCAGTGCCCTCCCACAGTTGGAATTATGGGCAAAATGTACATCCAGGAACAGGGGAGGAGTGAGGAGTCTCCGATTGCCTGGGTCCCACCATTGTGGGTCAACCGGCCGTCATGTCCTCTTGACGACCTCCCCAAATATTCCACCCCATCGTGACCAGCTCTTCTAATTCCACGTGCCCTCCTCTTCTGTAATGTGCCCTGAGTGGTCAGCAAGGGGTTTCATCAGCATGGAGGTGACTCCTTTGATGGCTACCTGTCTGCATGGGAGACAGATGCCACAGCAACAATATAGGCACATGCAAGAGAAAACACTTACTCATTGGAAAAGACCCTGATGCTGGGAAAGACTGAAAGAGAGAGGAGAATTGGATGACAGAGGATGAGATGGTTGGATGGCATCACTGACTCAATGGACATGAGTTTGAGCAAGCTCCAGGAGTTGGTGATGGACAGGGAAGCCTGGTGTGTGGCAGTCTATCGGGTCTCAAAGAGTCGGATATGACAGTGTCTGAACTGAACTGAGTTGAAGAGAAAGCACAGAGTAAGATAATGATTCCTGATGTGAGCAACATTTTTTCCACCAAGAACCCCATGATCTGAACCACTGATTTAGTAAGGTCCCTAGACTTGGGGTCAGACTACTCAGGGCATTCACTTGTGTCCTCATGTGATTTAATAAAGATGACACATAAGCAGACTCATCAGGTATAAACATACAACATTTTATGTAGATAAAGGCAGAGGTGCTTCCTTGCCAGGCAATAATAATGTCCACAGTCATTTATTTTAAAAGACAGTTTTTTCACTAGAGACATTTCTGTGTTCAGTGAAAACAGGTTTTGCTAGTTATCATTGAAGGCTTATTGGTTCTCAAAGGTTTTTAGAAAGCATAATTGAAAAATGTTAAGCAGGTCTGGGGGCCCTGATTGTTATTTGCTGTCCCCTGGAAATCCATTGTTCTTCCCAGAAGCTCTACAATATTCACTGAGACTCACTACATACACCCCACATGTCAAACTATAGAAAATCAGGCAATACCTTCCAAGCAAGGTATCTAAGGTTCCAGTGCTCTTGGATTCACCATATCATTTAGTAGGCAGCGTTTTGAGAGCCTTTTTTTATAGTTTGGATCCTCTATATCTTCTCCCAACCTCTGAATCCAGTAACAGGATTGACAACTCCCTCAAGAGTTAGTAATAGAGTATGACAAGAAGAAAACTGAGTAAGTAATCATCAAAATTAGTGTGTCTGCCAGCTGAGTGACTCCATTAAGGGAGAACACTCAGTGTGCCTGAATATCTTACCCTATGTCCCTGGTGAATTAAGGGAATTTGATGCTACCCACATCCAGGAGTTATTCAGGGTTAGCTGAATGGAAGTAAGAGGGATTTACCATCAAGAAGAAACTGTAGCCATTTTACAGGTGAGTAAGCTCAGACCCAGAAAGGCATCATTTGCCTGAAGCCATATGGCCATGAAGTGGTGAATGAGTTTAACCTCAGAGAGCCTGCAATGGTTTCAGAATGCCCAAACTGTCATGGCAGCCCACTCCAGTACTCTTGCCTGGAAAATCCCATGGACAGAGGAGCCCTCTGTCCATGGGGTCGCAAAGATTCGGACATGACTGAGTGACTTCACTTTCACTAAACTGTCTCCCACTAGACATCTCGGCAAGCACAGGCAGCAAACAGATAATTAAACACGAGAGACTATCTGCTGCTATAGCCAGTAATCTATACAAATAAAGCCATGCACTTCCAAGTAAAAGGTAATATTGCTAAAAATAGGATTCTAGAGACTCCTGAGTCTGAGCCTTCAGCAGAGATGGGAAATTAAGCAGGCTATTTAGACAAAAACTGGCTCCTGTGTTCCAAAGACTTCCACTTGAGAGACATGGTCCTAATGTGTGTGTGTGTGTGTGAGAGAGAGAGAGAAATAATAAAAATTCCCAGGCCCCAGTTCCCACTTTTCCATCTCTGTTTCAGAGTAGGCAATTCTGTACCTACATTTGGGAAGCTGAAGAGGTCTCACCTGGTAAATGGTAACAGTTACAGACCTTCTGAGCCCAGATCCCATCCCTGGAGCATTTGAAGCATAGTCCTGAGAAGAGAATGAAAATGCATGCAAGACTTTTAGGGCCTTTGCATTTCTCCTTTTCTGAAATACTATTCTACTTGATATTTTCATGGCCTGCTCATTACTCAGTTCAATTCTCAACTCAAATGTCACCTCCTCGGAAAGGCCATTTGGGATAGTCATATGTAATAGAATCCCTCTCACATTTTACATCCTTACTCTGCTTTCTTTTTCCTTTGGAAGATCTATACTATCTAACATTGTTTTATGTATGTGTGCATTTTGTGTTATTTACTTATCGATCTTGCCCCATTGTTGTATAAGCTCTAGTAGGGCAGAGATGCCGGTTTTGTTCATGGTTGAATCATCTGTGCTAGAACAGTACCTGACATACAGTGGACTTTCAATAAGTATTTGTTGAGTAATAAAAGCAAAGTTGGCAGTGCCTGCATCTGTGACTACACGGGTAGAAGTAGAGATGTCATAAAGGCCAAAGAAAAACAAATGCCTAAAAACAGGAGCCAAAACTTTTCACATTTATGATCCTTTTCACAAAATGATACTGTCTGTTAAGGGAATTCTTGCTATGTTCAGACTCATCACGTAAAAACATTTGGGGAGCAAACCACCTCTTAACCTGTCAACCCAGAGTTACAACCCACAATTTCAATCTGCTACAACAGTTTTCTTCCTATAGTACATTTTTAAGGTTAAAGGGCCAAAGAAGTGCTGGTTTCAAAACCAATGGTAGTGTCTAGGCTGTGATTGAAAGACCACTGGACTGAGATGACAGATTCCTGTAAAATCAATGAGACTCAGGTCTCATCTCACATTGTTTCACCACTTCAGATGTCACTTCCTCTTCTCTAACACATGCAGTTGAAAAAACTTCCCTGACTCCACCATGCCTACACTTAACCCTTACAGGATTTTTTCAAGTTCTGTTACAATATTTCATAAATATTGGATGGATGGATGGATAGATAGATGAATGGACAAATAACCAATTAAGGGCTTGAGCAAATTGGTTAACCACTGTGTACTTCAGTTGCTTTACCTGTAATATAGCTAAATTATATGACCATTTTACCCAAGTATCCTATGTAATAACAAATTTTGAAAACAGCTGTGCAACCTTTAGTTGTTTTCAGCATATGTTTTGTATCATTATTCAGTTTTTAACTCTATGTCATATTTGTCCAGCTAAATTCAAATTTCTTAGACTAGGGCTCTATATGAATGCTCAGTCCTGTCTGATTCTGTCATCCCATGGATTGAAGCCTGCAAGGTTCCTCCATCCATGGAATTTTCCAAGCAAGAATACTGGAGTGTGTTGCCATTTCCCAGGGGATCTTCCCAACCTAGGGATTGAACCTGCATCTCCCGAATTGGCAGGTAGATTCTTTACCAATAGTTCACCTGGAAAGTCCCTGTATAAAGTACATCTTTTAACTGTTGAAGTCTAGCAGAGCACTGCATAGTAGCTGTGGTTTTATTTTACATTGTCTATTTATTTATTTTTTCGTTGTTGTTGTGCTGGGTCTTGGTTGCTGCACACGGGCTTTCTCTAGTGGTGGCAGGTCGGGGCCATACTTCCCTGCAGTGCATGGGCTTCTCATTATGGTGGCATCTTTTGTTGTGGAACACAGGCTCCAGGTGCAGCAGTTTCAGAGTCGCAGCATGCAGGCTCAGTAGTTGTGGTGCTCCAGCTTATGCTCCATGGCATGTGGAATATTTCCAGACCAGGGATTGAACCCAGGTCCACTGCATTAGCAGAGAGATTCCTATCCACTATCAGTTCAGTTCAATTCAGTCCCTCAGCCATGTCTGACTCTTTGAGACCCCATGGACTGCAGCACACCAGGCTTCCCTGTCCATCACCAACTTGCAGAGTTTGCTCAAACTCATATCCTTTGAGTCGGTGATAACATCCAACCATCTCATCCTCTGTCGTCCCCTTCTCCTCCCACCTTTAATCTTTCCCAGCATCAGGGTCTTTCCAATGAGTCAGTTCTTTGTATTAGATGGCCAAAGTATTGGAGTTTCAGCTTCAGCATCAGTCCTTCCAATGAACATTCAGGACTGATTTCCTTTAGGATTGACTGGTTTGATCTCCTTGCAGTCCAAGGGACTCTCAAGAGTCTTTTCCAACATCACAGTTCAAAAGCATCAATTCTTCAGTGCTCAGCTTTCTTTAGTGTCCAACTCTCACATCCATACATGACTACTAGACAAACCATGGCTTTGCCTATACAGACCTTTGTCAGCAAAGTTATGTCTCTGCTTTTTAATATGTCCTCTAGGTTGGTCATAGCTTTTCATCCAAGGAGCAAGCATCTTTTAGTTTAATGGAGTTTAATGGTTGTAGACACCATCTGCAGTGATTTTGGAGCCAAAAAAAATAAAGTCTGTCACTGTTTCCTTTGTTTCCCCATCTTTTTGCCATGAAGTGATGGGACCAGATGCCTTGATCTTAGATTTTGGAATGTTGAGTTTTAAGCCAGATTTTTCACTCTCTTCTTTCACTTTCATCAAGAGGCTCTTTAGTTCTTCACTTTCTTCCATAATGGTGGTGTCATCTGCATATCTGATGTTGTTGATATTTATCCTGACAATCTTGATTCCAGCTTGTATTTCATCCAGCCCAGCATTTCATATGATGTACTCTGCATATAAGTTAAATAAACAGGGTGACAATATATAGTCTTGACATACTCCTTTCCCAATTTGGAACCATGTCCAGTTGTTCCATGTCCAGTTTTAACTGTTGCTTCTTGACCTGTGTATAGATTTGTCAGGATGCAGGTAAGGTGGTCCGTATTTCTATCTCTTTAAGAATTTCCCACAGTTTGTTGTGATCCACACAGTCAAAGGTTTTAGTGTAGTTAATAAAGCAGAAGCAGAAGTTTTTCTGGAGCTCTCTTGCTTTTTCCATGATCCAGCAGATGTTGGCAATATGACCTCTGGTTCCTCTGCCTTTTCTAAATCCAGATTGAACACCTGGAAATTCATGGTTCCTGTACTGTTGAAGCCTGGCTTGGAGAATTTTGAGCATCACTTTGCTAGTGTGTGAGCAAGTGCAATTGTGCAGTAGTTTGAACATTCTTTGGCATTGTCTTTCTTTGGGATTGGAATGAAAACTGACCTTTTCCAGCCCTGTGGCCACTGCTGAGTTTTCCAAATTTGCTGGCATATTGAGTACAGCACTTTCACAGCATTGTCTTTTAGGATTTGAAATAGCTCACCTGGAATTCAATCACCTCCTCCTTCTTTGTTCATAGTGATGCTTCTTAAGGCCCACTTAACTTAGCATTCCAGGATTCCAGCAGTGGCTCCAGGTGAGTGATCACACCATCGTGATTATCTGGGACATGAAGATATTTTTTGTACAGTTCTGCTGTGTATTTTTGCCACCTCTTCTTAATATCTTCTGCTTCTGTTAGGTCCCTACCATTTCTGTACTTTATTGTGCCCATGTTTGCATGGAATGTTCCCTTGGTATCTCTAATTTTCTTGAAGGGATCTCTAGTCTTTCCCATTCTATTGTTTTCCTCTATTTCTATGCATTGATCACTGAGGAAGGCTTTCTTATCTCTCCTTGCTATTCTTTGGAACTCTGCATTCAAATGGGTATATCTTTCATTTTCTCCTTTACCTTTCACTTCTTTTCTTTTCTCAGCTATTTGTAAGGCCTCCTCAGACAACCATTTTGCTTTTTTGCATTTCTTTTTCTTGGGGATGGTTTTGATCCCTGCCTCCTATACAGTGTCATAAACCTCCATCCATAGTTCTTCAGGCACTCTGTCTGTCAGACCTATTTGTCACTTCTACTGTATAATCATAAGGGATTGATTTTTTTTAGGGCATACCTGAATGGTCTAGTGCTTTTCCCTACTTTCTTCAATTTAAGTCTGAATTTTGCAATAATTACTTAATGATCTGAGCTACAGTCAACTTCCAGTCTTGTTTTGTTGACTGTATAGAGCTTCTCCATCTTTGGCTGCAAAGAATATAATCAATCTGATTTCATGATCTGGTGATATCCAGGTGTAGTCTTATCCAATATACCACCAGGGAAATCCAGAGTAGCTGTGTTTGCTGAAAATACTGATGCATAAAACTGGTGGTAAACAATGCTAATTCCATCATTCTTCCTCATCTCATCCTAATAATTTAGAAAAAGAATATAAGAGATTATGTCATGTAAGGGCATGGGCTCTGGTGCACATTGCCTGGTTGGATCCCTTCTTTGACAAGTTAGTTCCTATAATCTGGTCATGTTCTTATTCTTCTGTATCACAGTTTCCACATCTGTTAACAGAGATAATAATAATACCTATCTTACAAGGTTGTTATGAAAGAACAAATGCCCGACATATAACAATTACTGCTATCATTGCCATGGGCATAGGACATATTCAGAGGTGTGCCACTTTTCCTTGCTGCCATCAAGATCTACTCTCTCAGGACCCCACTAGAACAGTGGCATAATGTTGGGAGTCAAAGCTTTTAAAAGAGACTATGCATGTGCACTGATATGACAGCATTCCCTAGACAGCATCTGCTGAACCCAGTGTCTGTCTGACCGCCTCTTTGAGCCCACATGGATTGCTCACTTCAGGGCTTATTTGCGTTTACAGTGCTAGTTTGTCTGACCTCTTAAAAGCTTAGTTCTTTCTGTCTGCTCTCAATCCCCCATAACTCCGTAAATAAAGCATCACTATGTATCCATCAGGTTCTAGGTACTAAAGACATGAAAATGAGAAATACATGATCCCTGCTCTTAACTAGCTCATAGACAAGTTGAGAAGGCAGATACGTACTTAACTCACTAGTGGAATGTGATGAGACATAAGGGGGGAATTAAGAGTATTTGGGGAACAGGGAGGAAAAAGTCAAAAAGCATCAGCAAAGCCTTACTTTTTAGGTTTTAAAGATCACAATTTTATGGCTTTTAGGTATAGTAAGAGGACAATAAAATATGCAATGTCAAAATATGCTAAAAATTGCAAATCCTAATTATAACAAGTCAGTGGCATAAATCTGTATAAGCTTCCTATAGATCATTGGCCAAGGATGGGCTGCACACATACATGGTAAGACTCCACAAAGCCTGCCAAAGAATGGCCATTACAGATTTAAAAGCAGAACAAAGATACTAGAGGCTACACAGTTCTGGAAGACACTGACACTGGTACTCTGGCCCAGTCAGAATGGAGACTCACCAACATCCCATTCACTGAGATTCCAGAAAGGCCTAGGAGTAAGGAACATACCCTAGAGTTAGATTTAACCTAGACCGGCACTGACCAATGCAGTAGCCACTAACCACACATAGCAATTTAAATTTCAACTAATTAAAATTAAATAAAATTTAAATTTTATTTTGTCAGTCTTACTAGCACATTTCAAATGCTCAAGTGACTAGTGGCAACCATAGCAGACAGCAGAGATATAGAACATTCAATCATCACAGAAATGTTCAATGGATAGCCCTCCCGTAACAAAGCTGAAAACTAAGCCTGAAAGATGAAGGAAAAAGACTCAAAAATTATCTACCACAACACACTTTAAAGGACAGCAACATAACCCTGACCGTTTATAATGTATGACCCACAATATATAGCAAACAATAAATAATCTTAGACATACAAAGAAGCAAGAAAACGTGAACCATAAGCAAGAAAAGAATACAAAGATAAAACAGAAGTTGGAATCTTTAGACAATGGTTTTAAGGTAGCTATAAATATCTTCAAACACTTGAAGAAAGTATGGTCTTAATCAGTAAATGAATGGAGAGTCTATTTTTTAAAAAGAATAAAAATAAATTTAGGATTCTAAATTATGATATCTGAAATAGAATGTACACTCAATGGGATAAACAACAGTTGGGAAATAACAAGAAAATGGATCAGCAAACTTGAAGACGATCCCTAGAATTAACTCAAACTGAATAGAGTAGGGGGGGAGAAAAAGATTATAACAAATGTGAGTATTCATGCTTCCTGTCCTTCTCTAAGATTTACCATTAATTATTCTTTGCTAAACTTGTCAAATTTTCAACCTCTGCCAAGTGTCTTTTCATATGTTCAAATGCTCCATCAAATTACTGCCAACTCTTAATGACTAAGAAGCTAATTTGCTGAACAAAGTGAAATCTCAGCCAATTTATAAAGTTTTACATTAGCAATCTATACCATAGTCACAATTTTAAAATGTCAGATTTTTATCAAATTGGGAACCTTTCTAAAGATTATCAACACTATTGATTTGATTCACTCTGCAACTTAAGATGAGGGACTTTCCTGTGGTTCAGTAGTTAAGACTCCATGCTTCCAATGCTGGAGGCAAGGGTTTGATCCCTGGTCAAGGAACTAAGTTAAACAAAGCTGCACAATTGCACTCATTTCACATGCTAGCAAGGTAATGCCCCAAATCATTCAAGCCAAACCAAGAGTACATGAACCGAGAACTTTACAGATGTACAAGTTGGATTAAGAAAAGGCAGAGGAACCAGAGAACAAATTACCAACATCCATTGGATCATAGAAAAAGCAAGGGAATTTCAGAAAAACATCTGCTTCTGTTTTATTAATTATGCCAAAGCCTTTGACTGTATGGATCACAACAAACTGTGGGAAATTCTTCAAGAGATGGGAATACCAGACCACCTTACCTGCCTCCTGAGAAATCTGTATGCAGGTCAAGAAGCAACAGTTAGAACCAGATATGGAACAACAGACTAGTTCCAAATTGGGAAAGGAAGATGTCAAGGCTGTATGTTGTCACCTTCCCTATTTGACTTCTATGCACAGGACATCATGCAAAATGCTGGACTGGATGAAGCACAAGCTGGAATCAAGACTGCTGGGAAAAATATCAATAACCTCAGATATGCAGATGACACCACCCTTAAGGCAGAAAGCGAAGAGGAACTAAAGAGCTTCTTGATGAAATTGAATGAGGAGAGTGAAAAAGTTGGCTTAAAACTGAACGTTCAAAAACTGAAGATCATGGCATCCAGTCCCATCACTTCATGGCAAATACATGGGGAAACAATGGAAACAGTGGCAGACTTTATTTTCTTGGGCTCCAAAATCACTGCAGATGGAGACTACAGCCATGAAATTATAAAAGATGCTTGCTCCTTAGAAGAAAAGCTATGAACAATCTAGAGAGCATATTAAAAAGCAGAGACATTACTTTACCAACAAAGGTCTATCTAGTCAAAGCTATGGTTTTTCCAGTAGTCCTGTATGGATGTGAGAGGTGGACCATAAAGAAAGCTGAGTGCCAAAGAATTGATGCTTTTGAACTGTGGTGTTGGAGAAGACTCTTGAGAGTCGCTTGGACTACAAGGAAATCAAACCAATCAATCCTAAAGGAAATCAGTCCTGAATATTCATTGGAAGGACTGATGCTGAAGCTGAAACTCAAATATTTTGGCCACCTGATGCAAAGAACCAACTCACTGGAAAAGACTCTGATGCTGGGAAAGACTGAAGTAAGGAGGAGAAGGTGATGACAGAGGATGAGATGGTTGGATGGCATCAGTGATTCAATGGACATGAGTTTGAGTAAGCTCTGGGAGTTGGTGATGGACAGGGAAACGTGGCGTGCTGCAGTCCATGGGGGTCGCAGAGTTGGACACGACTGAGCAACTGAACTGAACTGAAAGGAAAATATTTGACTTTATTTTACCTCAACTCTGCACTCATTTGCTCCAAGAATCCTAGATATGTACTGCTTTGACTTTATTCATAAAGTCAAAAATTATCACACATATAAACATCTGTGTTTGTGTTCAGTTACTCAGGTGTGTTTGACTCTTTGCAGTCCAATGGACTGTGGCCAACCAGGCTCCCCTGCCCATGGAATTTTCCAGGCAAGAATACTGGAGTGGGTTGCCATTCCCTACTCCAAGGGATCTTCCCAACCCAAGGGATTTAACCCACATCTCTTGTGTCTCCTGCATTGGCAGGCAGGTTCTTTACCATAGTGCCACAGGGGAGACACTGATGTTAATATCTCATCATCAGAATTCACATCACATTTTCCTTCCTGGTAAGCCCTCAAGACCTTTCATCAAAAGGCATGCACACAAGTCCTAGCCTACCACTTCTAACCACTATCATCAGAGCTCACTGTTTTATTGTATAATCCAAACACCACTGACTTAAAGTCTAGCCTCAATCTGGCATTTTGGCAGGCAGTCTTCTCTTACATCCTGGCCAGTCCCAGATCAATGGAGGAGCCAGAGAGTCAGGTGCCCAGTCTGATCAGTGAACAAAGGACACTAAAGCATAGGGAATATATAGACACTGCGATATCAGCTTCCACAGGGACAGTGTAGTCCATCTTACATTGAATAAGGCAGTATCCTCAAGTTAAAATTTCAAAGGCACTGCTGGCTGGTGCTGACTTCCCTGCCTTGACGATTTCTGCAAGGTGAAAGTGAAAGTGAAATCGCTCAGTCGTGTCTGACTCTTTGCGACCCCATGGACTGTAGCCTCTGTCCATACAGAGAGCTGTAGACTCCTCTGTCCATGGGATTTTCCAGGCAAGAGTACTGGAGTGGGTTGCCATTTCCTTCTCCTCTGCAAGGTACGTATACACATTACCTGATGTGACTACAGTAATCTGAAGTTGGAAGTCCCATCAACATTATGTAATGCTTTTTGCCACAAATGACTTATTTACTATTAACTGTATTATAAACCATGTGGTATGATTTTGAAGAAGTTGTCTGGTTCAAGAAGTTCCAAAAGAAAAATAAAGACAAAATAGGAATAACTAACAAGTGAGAAATAATTTGGCTACATAAAGGACAAGGAAAAAAAAACTTTCAAAATATTTTGAATAAGATTTAGCAAGAATTTCTATGTAAATTACTCCCATGCTTAGTGAGTCCAAGTGACTAAACCTATCACGAGTGATATGAAAACCTAGAAATTGAGACTTCCTAGGTGGTCCAGTGGTTAAGACTCTGTGCTTCCAGTACAGTGGGCATTGATCTTATCTCTGGTCAGGGAACTAAGATCCCACATGCTGTGTGAAACAGCCAGAAACTTAAAAAAAAAAAAATTTAATAAAATTTTAAAAATTAAAAAACCTATAAATGAAAGGTAAACCAAGTAAGTTAAAATATTACGTCACATTTGGTGCAATGCATGCAATTTTGGACATAAAAGAACACGCATAAAATTTTTTTTAGCAAAATGTAAGTGTGCCCCTCTCCCTGATAAAAATGTTGAACAAGTATTTTTAAAATAGTGATTTAAAGCATTATCAAATTATTAGCCTGCTTTGGCATTCAAATTGATTAGTCTACCCTGTGTCCTGGCTTATTCTGTTTCTCTCTTAAAGTCAGAACAAACTGAGAGGAAAAACATAGAAGTCAGGCAGATGAAGGTAAAAACACTGACTTTTTTTTTTTTTTTAACTGATAAAGCTGCTTAGACAACACTGGAATCAAGTTGTCTTTCTCATGTCTCAGCCCTGAATTAATGCTATGCACCCAGTTATTGGCAGAGACAGACCAACACAGGCCTCACTTAAAAAGCAAAAGGCTTCTAACATTAAGTTTATCTCTTAACCAGAGGAGAGCAAACACTTCTTCCACTAGGAAGATCCAAACACAAGAAAAAAGAGGAAATGTATGCTCAGCTATTCTCTCAAACTCCTCAGTCAGCATTGTGTTCTACTACCTTGAGGGGCACTTAGATCAGTAAAGACTCTGATTTAGTAAGTCTGAGAAGTGGCCTGACTGGAATTTTAAGAACTTGCCAGAAGACTCTAATGAGCAGCCGTAGTCAGGAACTACTGCATTCATCCCAGGTTGAAACAAATGAGTGGGGAGGAGCTCAGAAGTCCATCCCATCTCCATGAGGTCAATCCCCCAGTGCCAACCATTGCTTCTTTGTGGGTCCTTCTCAGGCCACTCAGTTTAACATTTCACTTTCCAAGAGCTCTGAAATGGGTTTTTTAATCTGATAATAATTAAATATTATTTAATAAATTAAATGATTTTATTGTTTTATTTATTACATATTGTTTAATATTTATAAATTTATTATTTAATTAATTTAATCAATTAAATCTGCATTTAATAAACAGAAATGCAGTTTATTAATCTGATTCATTTCAAAGCTAAAGAATTCATTCTCTGTTCCACATCCATCCCAAATTTGCCCGGCTGTAAAACCTAATACAGCACATCAGATGTTCTGCAATGTTATTATTAACAGCATAAAATACTATAGTCCATTCAGAGAAATAAATGTCCCCAAGTTTGAGTAGAAATCATCTCCAAGTATGAATTCTGCAAGGAGAAATTAATGTTCAAAATATATTTCTTCTTAAGTTAAAGACCAAACTTAAATTATCTTGCCTTTTAAAATTTGAAATCAAAATAATTTTAAATCTATATGATTATTATATTATAATCACCCTGAATTTTTAATGTTGCTGCTGCTGTTGCTAAGTCGCTTCAATCGTGTCCGACTCTGTGAGACCCCGTAGACGGCAGCCCACCAGGCTCCACCATCCCTAGAATTCTCCAGGCAAGAACACTGGAGTGGGTTGCCATTTCCTTCTCCAATGCATGAGAGTGAAAAGCGAAAGTAAAGTCGTTTAATGTTGCTCAGTCTCAAATTGGAGGATTTGTGATGCCTGGATAGAATTTGGATTTTTCAGTAGCATTACCTTGGTTCTTGCCCACTGTATGAATTTAATTTTCTCAGAACCTCCCAAGTTGAATTAAGTGGCAAGGCCTCATGTGTTATAAGTAGAGTCCAAACAGTCAGTAAGACACATAAAATTACCACAGCGCTAGTTTCAAAATATAGACCCTAATATGGTTAATCTCTGCATTTCTGTATCTCTGGATCTGAGTACTTAGTGTTACCACAGTCCATAGCAAAGTCTGAGCTAAAAGGTGAAAACAATAGACAACAAAGTCTCTGCATGCAGCCTTACTAGGATGCCATTTAAAGCCTCCCATTGGGAGGCTAATTTGGGCCCTATGTATTTACTTACCTAAGGGGAAATCTCGCCTCCTGCATATACTGTCTTTTCACTTGAAGAGTGGCATTCGAGATATCTTGCAAGAAATAACTGTTACTGGAAAGTTTCAGGTATCTACAATGATGACACTATCAGTGAACAGATCTTGTTTGAGGTATTTTTTGTTGTTGTTGTTGCTTTTCTGCATCATTAAGGAGCTCTAAATGTTCATTTTTCTTTTGAGCACTGTGCTTGAGGATTTGTGGGCAGGTAAAGGTAACCTAGGCTTCCCCAGTGGCTCAGAGGTAAATAATCCTCCTGACAATGCAGAAGACGTAGGTTCAATCCCTGTGCTGGGAAGATCCCCTGGAGAAAGGAAATGGCAACTCACTCCAGTATTCTTGCATGGAAAATCCCAATCCAGGGGTCACAAAAGAGTCAGAGATGACGGGGCAACCAAACAACAACAAAGTTAACCTACAAAGGAAGTATCCAGGGAAAATATTATCAGCCCAGGATGAAGGGGTGAGAGAAGGGAGCAGGGAGAGGAGCTGCCCAACCGAAAAATGCAGCCACTACCAAACTGTAACTGGGCAGGCAGGGAGTCGGTGAATAAGTACCATAGTCCCTCTCTTACTCTCTAGTCCTGCTGGGCCTTCCATTGGCTGAACTCAACCAGATCAACAGGGTAAAGCAGTCTGAGCGACAGAGGTTGTCCTGTCACACAGAGCAGAAGCACAGAACAGGTCTGGAGAATGGACAATGGATCTGAAGGAGTAAGCAGAGAACATTGAGTGCTCCTCTATATTCCATCGTCATCTGTTATTCCCCTATCCTTTTAAGGAAGGCTCAGTTGAGTTCCTAAATGTTCCAGTTACATTTTCAAGGACATCCTTTCCTGTTTTAACACAGGTAGTGCTAAAACGTTCCTAGAATCTGCCTCCTCTCTTCTTTCCTTCTACTTTCCCTTTGATTTCTGGCTCAGACATATGATTTTGGAAAATACTCCTTCAGATTCTGTCTTGCACATTTTCCTATAGCAAGAAATAAGAAATCAAAACAATCTGGGTCTGTTACAATCATCCACTGTTCAAACCTTCCCATCTTCAAAGCATCACTGTGTGGCATAATCTCATTCACAAGGGACAGATTCTCTCATCAGGTCAACCCAGGCCTGAACTTCATCTATTGTTATCTGCTTGCTCCCATTTAATATTCCCACTTTTTTTCTGTGACTTCTCTTAATATACTAGTCTCTTACACTTCTTGGGTATGTCCCCTCAAGGTGCAAGCAACACCCATGGCATTTTGAAAGTTTCCAAATCATTCTTCTTCTTAGTAATAGTCTCTCGAGTAGAGTTTTCTATAATCTCTTTGGAACAGCTATCCCAATGTGCAAGGATGTTTACCCATTTCTCTTATGTTGGAGTCTGTATTTCCACCTCTAACTCTTTTTTCCATTATGTTCTGGATTCTGGCATCTTCTGAAGAGTCATTTCAGTTTTCTCCCAAAGACATTGTTTCTCTTACCTTTGTTGTAGCCGGCACTGTTTCTGATTTAGTAACATCTGAAATATTTCCCTCTTTTCTAAAACCCGGTTTAAGAGAAATTATCCCCAGGCTTATTTGTTCTTTTCCCTCTCATATCTGCCTCTCCTGGCTTTCAAATATCTGATTTTCTATGTCATTTCTTCTAGCTTGGCATCTACATTATAATACATATACTGAGGAAATCTCTCCTTTACCTAGCTTAAACATATTGTTCTCTATTATCTTACTTTATCATTTCCCTTGCTCCTGTTCTGATAATAAAAATGTAATATATTTTCCCAACTACTCTTATTCCTCCTTGATTTCATGAGTCAATCTGATTTCTAGACAGCCAAGAAAACTAGGTTAAAGCCTTTTCAGACTTTGCATCTTAAATCATTTCTTGAGATAATTTCCTAATTTCTACATAGTTTTTGTATTTGTTTATTCTAAAAATCTGTTGCTATTATATGAGTCTCAGAAATGTGAAGCCGTGGCTCCTGGGAGATCCAGTAAGACAAGGAGACAAAGAGGTGTTGGCTGCTGAAGGCTACTGTGATTAAAACCACATCCATACAGCAGCTCATCCCATGGCAGGGAACTGTTCAAGTCAGGTTCTACATACTTTCCAGTCCCAGTCAGGTAACAAGCCTGGAAGAATAGAACAAGGGGGGAAAATAAACAGTTTGTCTCTAACTGTTGAAGAACAGTGAAGTCAGTCAATCTAGAACCTAAATATCCAAAGCAGCTTAATGATCAGATCACTTGACTCTACCATCCTGCACATATGAACAACCATGAAACATGACCCTCACAGCCCTGTGCTGTGCTTAGTCACTCAGTCATGCCTGACTCTTTGTGACCTCATGAACTGCAGCCCGCCAGGCTCCTCTGTCCATGGGAATCTCCAGGCAAGAATACTGGAGTGGGTTACCATGCCCTCCTCCAGGGGATCTTCCCAACCCAGGGATTGAACCCATGTCTCCCACATTGCAGGCAAAATCTTTCACTGTCTGAGCCACAGTCTAGAGGATAGTCCTTCTCTCACTATAGTAAACTTGGCCAGGCAGAGAAAACAGAGAGGTAAATCCTTTTTCACATTGGCTCCTTCCTATGGCAGCAGGAATGCAGTGAACTAAGCCCTCAGAAGCAGTAGCTGCATCAGTGTGGACCCAGAGGGGTTCACGGGGTCTCAGTCTGGTCACACGAAAGCTCTGTGGGGCAGAGGAGGGGCCACTGGCTGTCTTGTTCCTTGGAAAATAATAGCTATGGGTCACCCTGAGCCAATAGCAGCTGGAAAACAGCCCCCTTAGCCCTTAGAACCAGATACTCGTCTTAGTCTGCAGCCAAGCTTGCTGCATCCCCAAGGCTCCCCAGTCCCACAGAGGCTCAGAGTGGCCCTCAAAGTGCGGTCCTCACAGGAGCAGCAGCACCACCACCTGTGATTCCCAGTGAACCTAAATCTGCATTCTAACAAGACTCCTTAGGATCTCTGCTTCCTAGGCTGAGGTTGGTAAATCTGGGGGATGGAAGGAAGGGAGGGACAGAAAGAGAACCAGAGGCAGAAGTCCCCAGATGTGAAATCAGACTGCTTTTCAGTGGTTCAGGTCAAACCTGCAGAATGCTATGGACACATAAAACTTGCTTTCGATCCTTGCTGCATCTCTGAAATTTCCATTTTCGAGAGTGTGTTCCTGAATCTTTGTGTGAATTTGATAAGCTAGGATTTCTAAGCAATAATCAAAATATTCCACTACATTTCAGGAAGCCAAACAGGAGGCAGCGAACAGTTACAGGAAATCAATAAACAAACTAGAAATCAGATTTCCATCCCAGGAAGCTTGCCATTTTCATTTTGCCAATTCAGGGTGCTTTCTCACACCCTCCACTGCCTCACTGACTCTGAGTGAGTCCCCAGCCCTGATCCCTTTGTGTCTGAGATGAGGACATATAAATAGATCTCTGCCCTCCAAGGATCAATAAATCACAATACAGAGCTTATCACTCCCCATTTAACACCTCACTATCTAGTTTAATTATAAAGATGCTTATTTCATCAGTGAGACAACTTCCTGAAGACATTCTTGATCACTCAACATAAGCTTTAAAAGGCAGAAGCAATTTTAAGGGAGGTGAACGGTGTGTTTTTTTATCTCTTTACCCAAGGCAACTTCTGATACCTTCAAGTGAGCATAAACCATGGAAGTCTTGGTTAACCACCAAGATAGGACACTTGTGATGGGACAGCCATCACTTATCCTGTGAAGCCTTTGAAGGAAGCTGGCCTTCAGAGGCAAGCAAGAAGGCTGATGAAGCAGTTAGGATGCACAGTCAAATCTGTGAAGATGCTAGTAAGGGTCACACAGAGAAAAGGTGGATAATTCATATACATCCTTCTCAGCACTGTGCCCAGCCCAGCCATGCAATAGCTGGGTGTGTCATGTCCCAGAGGAGAGGGATCACCTTGCATAGGAATAGCAAATGTATCCATCCTACAGATGTAAACAGATGGCAAAACATGGAAGCTTTAGAAGTCAGGTTTATGTGTGATTCTCAATTTAGTCCCTAGAGGGATTTTTTCCCATAAGAGAAATATAAGTTAGGGGGTTTTCAAGATGGCAGAGGATGAGGAGGATGTGGAATTCATCTCTCCCCTACAAACTCATCAAGAATACATCTACACATGGAAAAATCCTCATAGAGCACCTGCTGAACACTAGTAGAGGACCTCAGACACCTATTAATAAAAGGACAAGAAAGATCCCCATAAAACCAAGTAAGATAAGAAAAAGAAAAAGGGAAAAGGAAGAGGATAAGAAGAATGATGGGACCTGAGCCCCTGGCATGGAGCTGAAGGTGAGGAGAGGTTCTTGCATCTGTGGAAGCCCCCTCACCAGTGGAGAGTTCAGCTAGAACAGAAGGGACTTTTAGGGGCTCAGAGGAGAGCAGTCTGTGGCAGGCAGGACAGAGTGAAACCTGTGCAGATGCTTCATGCTACAACCCTGCATGCCCCAGCCTGAGATGGGTGTCCACTGGTGGTTGTGAAGGCTGAGTACTGCAATGTGGGGTTTTGAGAGCACACTAGGGAGGGGACTGCTGTTTGCTGTGAGGAGACAGTCTGAGGGGATGGGAATGAGAAGTTCTGCAACTGGGAATGCTTGTGAAGGAAGCTCAGGCCACCACAGAAGAAAAGCACCACTGTTGAGTGGTGCACAAAAGACAGGGCCACTATCATAGGCTCTCTCCTCCCTCACCACCCCTGCTTCCATAGGCACTAAGGCGGGCTCCTGCTGGAGCTGGCTTGCATACTCCCAGCTGCTGCCTCCTCTTGCTCCCTTCCCCCAGCCTGGTGGCATGCTCACCCAGGTCACCACTTGATGAGCACTTGTGGTTCAATCCCTACCTCAATACCCTCCTGCTTGGGCAGTCTGTCTGCCTCAATCACCACTTCAGCTCCTTTCTGCCTGAAAGGTCTGTGGGCCCTGGTAACCTCTGGAGCAGATTCTGGTGTGAGGAACACATGCAGAGGTGGAGCTGAAATCACAGCTGAGCCCCAGAGATGTATGACTAAGGAAGAAGAACTGAAAGTTCTCCTCCTGGCTGCACCAACCACAGAGTCACACCTCTGCAGACAGATTCCTAAATTCAGAACCTGTGAAACATCCAAAAGTGCAAGTGCTTCTGCAGCTGAGATGGGTCTGGCTTTAGCAGCTTTGTAGACATGTATGTTCAGGGGTACAACTGAACAACAGGTGAAAGGGGACACAAAAGAGCACATTTCACAGATGAACATCTCCAGAGGAGGAATATTCAGTGGGTTGTTATTCCAGTAGGAGTGCTCCAATTCTGCCCATCCCACATTGCAGATAAGAAACACAGCTAGGAAGCAGATAAACAACTAGGGAGCAGACTCTGCCCTTGACAGGGCAGGGACAACCACAGGGCAAAGAGGAGGGCCTGCTCAACATCCAAAGTAGGCTCTTGTCACACAACACCAATCAAACACCCTCTCAAAGAGGTAACAGCACAAGTCTCTGGAATAACCTCACCCCACCAGGAGGCAAACACCAGAAGCAAGAAGAACTATGATCCTTCACCCTACAGAAAGGAGACCACAAAACACAGTAACTGTGACAAAATGAGAAGACAGATAAATACTTGCAGATGAAGAAACAAGATAAAAACCTACAACAACAACTAAATGAAGAGGAGATGGGCAATCTATATGAAAAGGAATTCAGAGTCATGAGGGTAAAGATGATCCAAAATCTCGGAAAAAGAATGGAGACACAGATCAAGAAGATATAAGAAATGTTTAACAAAGACCTAGAAGAACTAAAGAATAAACAGAAATGAACAATACAGTAACTGAAATGAAAAATATACTAAGAGAAATCAGTAATAGAATAACTAAGGTGGAAGAGTGAATAAATGATCTGGAAGACAGAAAGGCAGAAATCTCTATCATGGAACTGAATAAAGAAAAAAGAATGAAAATAAATGAGGTCAGTCCCAGAGACCTCTAGGAAAACATTAAATGCATCAACATTTGAATTATACGGATCCCAGAAGAAGAAGAAAAGGAGAAAGGACCTGAGAAGATATTTGAAGAGATTATAGTCAAGGGCACATGGAACATTCTCCAGGATAATCACATCTTGGTTCATGAACCAAGCCTCAGTAAATTTAAGAAAATTGAAATCATATTAAGTATCTTTTTTAAACACAACACTATGAGATTAGAAATCAGTTGCAGGGGGGAAAAACTGTAAAAAACACAAACACGTTGAGGCTAAATAGAATGTTACTAAATGACCAATGAATCACTGAAGAAGTCAAAGAAAGAATCAAAATCTATCTAATGATAAACAATGAAAACACGATGACCCAAAACCTATGGGATGTGACAAAAACAGTTCTGAGAAGAAACTATAGAGCAATATAATCTTACCTCAAGAAATAAGAAAAACCTCAAATAAACAACTTAATCTTATACCTAAAGCAAATAGAGAAAGAAGGACAAATAAAACCTAAAGTCAGTAGAAGGAAAGAAAGCATAAAGATCAGTACACTATATTGGGGTACATGTGTCCTTTTGAATTATGTGTTTTTTTTTTTCAGAGTATATCCAGGAATGGGATTGCTGGGTCATATGGTAGTTCTGTTTTTAGTTGTTTAAGGAACCTCCATACTATTCTCCATAGTGGTTGCATCAATTTACATTCCCATCAACAGTGCAACAGGGTTTCTTTTTCCACACCCTCTTTAACATTTATTGTTTGTAGATTTTTTAATGATGGCCATTTTGAATGGTGCGAGGTGTTGTCTCATTGTAGTTTGATTTGCTTTTCTCTAATAATTTGTGATGTTGAGTATATTTTCATGTGCCTCTTGGCCATCAGTATGGCTTATTTGGAGAAGTGTCTATTTAGGACTTCTGCCCATTTTTTTTTTAACTTTTATTTTATTTTTTTATTTTTATTTATTTTTTAACTTAAATTCATTTATTTTAATTGGAGGCTAATTACTTTACAATATTGTATTGGTTTTGCCATACATAAACATGAATCCGCCACCATTTTTTGACTGTTGTTTTTTTCCCCCTTATTGAGCTACAGGAACCATTTGTTCATTGCAGCAGTATTTACAATAGCCAGAACTTGGAAGTAACCTAAATGTCCATCAACAGATGAATGGATAAAGAAGATGTCGTACATATATACAGTGGAATATTAGTCTTAAAAAGGAATAAAACTGAGTCATTTGTAGAGACATGGATGAACCTAGAGTCTGTCATACAGAGTGAAGTAAGTCAGAAAGAGAAAAACAAATGTCTTATGTTAATGCATATATGTAGAATCTAGAAAAATAGTACGGATGAACCTATTTGCAGGATAGGAATAGAGACGCAGATATAGAGAATGGATGTGTGGACATGGAAGGAAGGTATGTGCTGAATTGGGAGATTGAGACTGACATATACACACTACCATGTGTAAGACTGATAGCTAGTGGAGACCTGCTATATAGCACAGGGAGCTTAGCTTGGTACTCTGTGATCACCTAGATGGGTGAGATGGGGGGTTGGGAGGGAGGTATAAGAAGAGGGGATGTGTGTATACTTGTGGCTGATTCAGTTTGTTGTACAGCAGAAACTAATGCAACATTGTAAGGCAACAATATCACACTTTAAAAAATCAGAGCAGAAATAAATGAAACAGAAACAAAGAAATAATAGCAAAGATCAATGAAACTAATTAAAAATCTTCAAACAAACAAAAGTCCAGGACCAGATGATTTCACAGGTGAATTCTATCTATCCTTCTGAAACTCTTCAAAAAAATTGCAGAGGAAGGAACACTCTCAAGCTCATTCTATGAGGCCACCATCACCTGGATATTGATGAAGATTACAGGCCAGTATCACTGATATACACAGACACAAAAATCCTCAACAAAATGCTAGCAAACTGGATCCAACAGTGTATTAAAAGGATCATGTCTCATGATCAAGTGGGATTCATCTCAAGGATGCAAGAATTTTTCAATGTTCACAAATCAGTCAGTGTGATATGCCATATCAATCAACTAAGAAATGAAAGCCATATGATCATCTCAATAGATTCAGAAAAAGATTTGACAAAATTCAATGCCAATTAATGAAAAACACTCTCTGGAAAGTGAGCTTAGAGGGAACCTACTGCAACATAACAAAGCCCATATATGACAAACTCACAAGAAATGTCATCCTCAAAGATTAAAAATGGAAAGCATTTCCTATAAGATCAGGAACAAGGCAAAGATATACACTTTTGTTACTATTATTCAGCATCATTTTGGAAGCCCTAGCCACATCAATTAGAGATGAAAAAGAAGTAAAAGGAATACAGAATGTAAAAGAAGACTTAAAACTGTTACTGTTTGCAGATGACATGATACTACACATAGAAAATCCTAAACATGCCACCAGAAAACTGCTAGAGCTAATCAATGAATTTGGTGAAGTTGCACACTACAAAATTAACACACAGAAATCTCTTGCATTCCTATACACTAACAATGAAAGATCAGAAAGATAAATCAAACAAACAGTCGCATCTCATAAAAAAAAATGAAGTAAAATATCTAAGTATAAACTTACCTAAGGAGGCAAAAATCTTGTACTCAGAAAACTATAAGATACTGATAGGGAAAAAAAAAAAAAGCTGACATAAAGAGATGGAGAGATATACCATGTTCTTGGATTAAAATAACCAATATTGTGGAAATAACTATACTAGCCAAAGCAATTTATGGATTCATTGCAATCCTTATCAAATTACCAATGGTATTTTTCAGAGAATTAGAACAAAAAAATTTACAATTTGTATACAAACACAAAGACTGAATAGCCAAAGCAATCTTGAGAAGGAAAAAACAGAACTGGATGAATCAAGCTTTCTGTCTTCAGACTATACTACAAAGCTAGTCATCAAAACAATATAGTATTGCAATATAGATCAAAACTGTAATATAGATCAATGGAACAAGGATACAAAGCCCATAGATAAACTCAAACATGCATGGGCACCTTATCTTTGACAGAGGAGGCAAGAATATACAATGGAGAAAAGAAAGCCTGTCCAATAAGTGTAAAGCCTCTCCAGGCTTTACATTTCTCACATGTGAATGAATGAAATGAGAACACTACCTAAATCATACACAAAAATAAATTCAAAATGGATTAATGACCTAAATGTAAGGTGGATACTGTAAACCTCTTAGAGGAAAGCATAGTCAGAACACTTATATTGCATCAAGATCTCTTTCAATCCTCCTCTTAGAGTAATAAAAATACAAATCTAGCCTTGGTAAATTTTTAAAAATTGAAATCATTTCAAGCATCTTTTCTGATCACAATGTAGTAAAATTAGATATCAGTTACGGGGGGGGAAAGGCTATAAAAACCACAAATATATGAAGGTTAAACAACATGCTTTCAAATAACCAACAGATCATGGAAGAAATCAAAAAGGGAATCAAAATATGCATAGAAGCAAATGATAATGAAAACACAACAATCAAAAACCTCTGGGATTCAATAAAAGCAATGACAAGAGGGAAGTTCATAGTAATACAAGCCTACCTCAAGAAACAAGAGAAACATCAAATAAACAACCTAACTTTACACCTAAAGCAACTAGAAAAAGAAAAACAAAAAAGTCCCAAAGTTAGTAGAAGGAAAGAAACTGTAAGCATCAGAGCAGAATTACTTCTGAAAGTAAAGTAATGAAAAAGAAACGAAGGAAACTATAACAAAGATCAACAAAATTAAAAGCTAGTCCTTTGAGAAGATAAACAAAATAGACAAACTGTTAGCCAGACTCCAAGGAAAAAAGGAAAGAGAATCAAATCAATAAAATTAGAAATGAAAATGGAGAAATCAAAATGGACAACACAAAAGATCCTAAGAGACTACTATGAGCAACCGTATGCCAATAAAATGGACAACTTGGAAGAAATGGACAAATTCTTAGAAAAGTATAACTTTCCAAAACTGAACCAAGAAGAAATAGAAAATCTGAACAGACTCATCACAAGCATAGAAATTGAAACTGTAATCAAAAATCTTCCAACAAACAAAAGCCCAGGACCAAATGACTTTGCAGGTGAATTGTACCAAAAATTTAGAGAAGAGTTACCATCTATCCTACTCTTCCAGAAAAATTGCAGAGTAAGGCAAACTCCCAAACCATCACCCTGATACCAAACCCAGACAGAGATGTCACACACACACACACACACACACACACACACACACACAAACAACTACAGCCCTATATCACTGATGGACATAGATTCAAAAATACTCAACAAAATTCTAGCAAACAGAATCTAACAACATATTTAAAAGATTATACATCATGACCAAGTGGGCTTTATTCCAGGGTTGCAAGGATTCTTCACTATTCACAAATCAATCAATGTGATACACCATATTAAAAGATTGAAAGATAAAAACCATATGATTATCTCAATACATACAGAGAAAGCCTTGGACAAAATTCAACACCCATTTATGATGAAAAAAAAAAAAAAAAACTCTTCAGAAAGCAGGCATAGACAGAACATACCTCAACATAATAGAAATTATATATGACAAACCCACAGCAAACATTATCCTCAATGGCAAAAAATTGAAAGCATTTCCCCTAAACTCAGGAACAGACAAGGGTACCCATTCTCACCACTACTATTCAACATAGTTTTGGAAGTCTTAGTCACAGCAATCAAAGAAGGAAAAGAAATAAAAGGAATCCAGATCAGAAAAGAAGTTAAACGCTCACTGTTTATAGATAACATGATCCTCTACACAGAAAACCCTAAAGATACCACCAGAAAATTACTAGAAAATGACTAGAGCTAATCAATAGAATATAGTTACAGGATATAAAAGTAATACACAGAAATCCCTATACACTAACAATGAAAAATCAGAAAGAGAAATTAAGGAAACAATACCATTCACCATTGCAACAGAAAGAATAAAATACTTAAGAATTATATACCTGTGATGGATTCATTTTGATGTTTGGCAAAACTAATACAATTATGTAAAGTTTAAAAATAAAGTAAAATTAAAAAAAAAAAAAAAGAATAAATTTACCTAAAGAAACAAAAGGACTGTATATAGAAAACTATAAAACACTGATGAAAGAAATCAAAGATGACACAAATAGATGAAGAAACATACCATGTTCATGGGTTGCAAGAATCAATATAGTGAAAATGAGTACACTACCCAAAGAAATATGTAGATTCAGTGCAATACCTACCAAGCTACCAATGGTATTTTTCATAGAACTAGAACAATTTCACAATTTGTATGAAAATACAAAAAAAGAAAAAAAACCTTGAATAGTGAAAGCAATCTTGAGAAAGAAGAATGGAACTGGAAGAATCAACCTTCCTGGCTTCAGACTATACTACAAAGCTACAGTCATCAAGACAGTATGGTACTGGCACAAAGACAGAAATATAGATCAATGAATAAAATAGAAAGCCCAGAGATAAATACATGCACCTATGGACACCTTATCTTTGACAAGGGAGGCAAAAATATACAATGGAGAAAATACAGTCTCTTTAACAAGTGGTGCTGCGAAAACTGGTCAACCACATGTAAAAGAATGAAGCTAGAACATTTCCTAACACCATACACAAAAATAAACTCAAAATGGATTAAAGATCTAAATATAAGACCAAAACTATAACACTCTTAGAGGAAAACATAGGCAGAACACTCTCTGACATAAGATCAGCAAGATCCTCTATGACCCACCTCTGAGAGTAATGGAAATAAAAACAAAAATAAACAAATAGGACCTAATTAAACTTAAAAGCTTTTGCACAATGAAAGAAACTACAGCAATGTGAAAAGGCAGCCTTCAGAATGAGAGGAAATAATACCAAAAAAACAACTGACAAAGAATTAATCTCAAAAGTATACATGCAGCTCATGCAGCTTAATACCAGAAAAAATGAACAACCCAATCAAATAGTGAGCCAAAGAACTAAAAAGACATTTCTCCAAAGAAGACATGCAGATGGCTAACAAACACGTGAAAAGATGCTCAATATAACACATTTATTACAGAAATGAAAATCAAAACCACTATGAGGCATCATCTCACATGAGTCAGAATGGCTGTCATCAAAAAGTTTACAAAAAATAAATGCTGAAGAGGTGTGGAGAAAAGGGAATCCTTTTACTCTGTTGGTAGGAATGCAAACTGGTACAGCCACTGTGGAGAACAGTGTGGAGATTCCTTAAAAACTAGGAATAGAACTGCCATAGGACCCAGCAATCCTACTGCTGGAGCACACACTCTGAGGAAACAAGAACTGAAAGAGACACATTTAGCCCAATGTTCATTGCAGCACTGTTTACTATAGCTAGGACATGGAAGCAACCTAGAAATGTCCATTGGCAGACGAATGGATAAGGAAGTTGTGGTACATATGCAGGATGGAATATTACTCAGCTATAAAAAGGAATGCACTGAGTCAGTTCTAGTGAGGTAGACAAAACTGAAGCCTGTTATATAGAGCGAAGTAGGTCAGAAAGAGAAACACCAATATAGTATATTAACACATATATATGTGGAATTTAGAAAGACAGTAATGATGATCTTGTATGCAAGGCAGCAAAAGAGACACAGATGTAAAGAACAAATTTTTGGACTATGTGGGAGAAGGCAAGGGTAGGATGATGTGAGAGAACAGCATTGAAACATGTATATTACCATATGTAAAATAAATAACCAGTGCAAGCTTGATGCATGAAGAAGGGTACCCAAAGCTGGTGCTCTGGGACAACCCAGTGGGGTGAGATGGGGAGGGAGGTGGGAGGAGGCTTCAGGATTGGGGAACACATATGCACCCATGACTGATTCATGTCAATGTATGGCAAGTTCAGTTCAGTCATTCATTTATGTCCGACTCTTTGAGACCCCATGGACTGCAGCAAACCAGCTTCCCTGTTCATCACCAACTCCCAGAGTTTGCTCAAACTCATGTCCATTGAGTCAGGGATGCCATCCAACCATCTCATCCTCTGCCATGCCCTTCTTCTCCTGCCATCAATCTTTCCCAGCATCAGGGTCTTTTCCAATAAGTCAGTTCTTTGTATCAGGTGGCCAAAGTATTGGAGTTTCAGCTTCAAGGCACAGAATATTGGATATCCATCTTAGTGAATAAAATGTCATTTACCACCCTGGTTGCTTATCCCTTACAGGAATGCCTTCACTGATTTATACTTCACTTCACTTACACAGGGACTTTGCAAATGAAAACATGAAATAAACATACCCCTCTCCTTTAGGTCAAGGGCAGAAAGTCAGCTGTGTCAGTTAAGGTCTTTCAGTGTCTTTCCCTCAGCTAGAAAGACAAGTCATCACAGTTTGCAAGCTCTCCTTGTCTTCTGTGCTTTGGAGGGATTTAGTTATGGGGCTCTTAACAAGATCAAGCCAAATCACACAGCTTCAGCCTGTCAAAAGGCATTGAAAATCTTTTCTGGGTGATTTATCATTGAAATACACATGGCAGGAAAGGAGAAGGAGAATTAGAGGAAGCAGAGAAAGCCCCCACTCAGCCTGCAGTGCTCAGCTGGCAGGATGCCTGCAGCAGCCACAGCAGCTGGTGGACAAAGGTGCCTCAACATGGGGACGGATGGGCTCCTGTGGGAAGGCCACCTCCTGAAAATAAATAATCACTGGGACATCCCCACTCCAAGAAGTGCATTAACACAGAGCAGTCACAGCCAGTAAATCCTGGCCAACGAGTATGGCAGAATGGGGGGGCTGGATTAATTCACAGCTGCTGGCAACACCTGACAGATCAGATAAAATATGGAGTAGCTTAGATTTCCTCCCAAAAGTCAATAGCAGCACCATCACTAATTTAAAGCCAGAGCATCCATAGCTAACCAAAGTCACTGCTAGAGAGAGACGTGTAGAAGAACATAAATAACCAGAAATTTCAGCATCCCTCCTGTATCCTCAATGTACCTGTAAATATTTTGCCTCTTCTCTCTTGCACCTCCCTCCCTGGACTCAAGGCTTTTCTCAGGATAAACTCTGCTTTCTGTAGATGATTTTCTTTTCTTTTTATGGGGGAGTATGTGCCAGCATAAAAAGGGGGCACCTTTTGTTGAAAGCAGCACTAGCAAATGTAGGCTCAAATAGAAAGCTGTTGCCATTTGTCAATGTTGCTATGAAAAAGAGGTTCCAGATTGCACTCCGGGACCCTTGGGGGCAGAGACTCTTCCAAGGCTGAAAGCCTGCTCTTTGCCAGACTGGATGCTGAAAACAAACAATAGAAAGATGGAATGCAAACAGCACCCTGCCCCAGGCCCTTAGAGTCTAGTGGGAGAGAAAAACCAGGAACAGAGAGAGAAAATTAGCTAAAAGACCGTTGCAGTGAAAAGTGGTGCTTGAAAGAGGCAAGCCCGGAATGTCCTGGACAGAGGGGGAGTTATGGCAGGGCCTGGCGTGGGAACAGCCTATAGGAAGAAGAAAGGAGGCATTAGCACACAGGCCAGCTCTGATTACCCAAAAGACCTCTACTCAGAAACTCACAGCATGTACCCATTATTTTACTTAACAACATTTGAGACTCTGCAAGCTTTCCTTCTTCTATTTCTTACTGTTCACCAGGGAAGAGGCACCAGAAACAAGCAGGAGTTGGGGTGGGGAGGTAGTTTTCAATTTATCAAAAAAAGAACAGAAGTACCCACTGTTTATTTTTTTTAATATAAATTTATTTATTTTAATTGGAGGCTAATTACTCTACAATATTTTATTGGCTTTGCTAACAATAAAAATAAAACGACAAAAAAAGTAAATGTAGCTGCAACCCAAAAAGTCCTGTGGGCCTTGAGGTATATAGTCACTGGCCTTCTGGGTTTTAGGACAAACAAAAAAAGTAAATAAAATAAGAATCATTGAAGTTCTGTCATTTGTGACTTGAAATCTTGCCATTTGCAACAACATGGATGGAACTTGAGGGCATTATGTTAAGTGAAATATGTCAGACGGAGAAAGACAAATACTGCATGATCTCACTCACTCATGTGTGTAATCTAAAGAGGTGCTGGGCAAAATGAGTGAATGAGCAAGGTGGTCAAAAGATATAAGCTTCAAATTATAAAATAAATAAGGCATGGGAATGTAATGTAAGGTGACTATATTAATAGTATTATATTATGTATTTGAAAGTTGCTTAGAGAGTTGAATTTAAAAGTTCTCTTCAAAAAACTGGAAATAGAACTGCCTTATGATCCAGCAATCCCACTGCTGGGCATACACACTGAGGAAACCAGAAGGGAAAGAGACACGTGTACTCCAATGTTCATCACAGCACTGTTTATAATAGCCAGGACATGGAAGCAACCTAGATGTCCATCAGCAGATGAATGGATAAGAAAGCAGTGGTACATATACACAATGGAGTATTACTCAGCCATTAAAAAGAATACATTTGAATCAGTTCTAATGAGGTGGATGAAACTGGAGCCTATTATACAGAGTGAAGTAAGCCAGAAGGAAAAACACCAATACAGTATACTAACGCATATATATGGAATTTAGAAAGATGGTAACGATAACCCTGTATACGAGACAGCAAAAGAGACACTGATGTATAGAACAGTCCTATGGACTCTGTGGGAGAGGGAGAGGGTGGGAAGATTTGGGAGAATGGCATTGAAACATGTGAAACGTCATGTATGAAACGAGATGCCAGTCCAGGTTCAATGCACGATACTGGATGCTTGGGGCTGGTGCACTGGGACGACCCAGAGGGATGGTGTGGGGAGGGAGGAGGGAGGAGGGTTCAGGAAAAAAAAAAGAAAAAGAAAAAAGAAAAAAAATAACAGTGAATAAAAAAAAAGAAAAAAATAAATAAAAGTTCTCTTCAAGAGGAAAAACATGTAATTACACATGGTGATGGATGTTAAGTAGACTTCTGTGGTGAACATTTTACAATATGTACATATATTGAATCACTATATTATATACCTGAAATCAATACAATGTTATATGTCAATTATATTATAATTTTTAAAAGGTAAAAACTTTCCAGAATTTGGAAAGAGTCAAGATCTAACTTATTTCACTGTTCAATATGCATGCTAATCTTATACTAATAAATAACAATTTTTTTCACTCATTGAACTCCAGAAAGCACTTCACTGGTGACTAATATTGAATTAGTTTCCTAGGGCTGCCCTAACAAAGTACTGAGTGACTTAAAACAACAGACATTTATTCTCAGAGTTCTGGAGTCTGGAAGTCAGAAATCAAGGTGTCAGCATAGCTGGTTGCATTTTTAGAGGTTCTGAAGGAGAATCTGGTAGTTGCTGGCAATCCTTGGTGCTGCTTAGCTTATGGATGCATCATACCAGTCTCTGCCTCCATCTTAACATGGTTCTCTCCCTCATGTTTCTGTGTCTAAATTTCACTCTTCTTGTAAGGATACCAGTCATTGAGTTAGGGGCTTTGCTAATTCATTATGACCTCACCTTACTTGATTACATCTTTAAGACTATTTATAAAAAAAGTCAAATTCATAGGTACCCCCTAAGAACTTTAACATATTTTAAAGGGACACAATTCATGCTACAATAAATACCCATTAACCTGCCCCTTTCAACCATTAATCATTTACCAAAGATCAATTATGCACCTCTCCAAATTCAATCCAGGGAAATGTTACCAGCTACCCTGCTTCATCTTCTTATTTTATGCTGAATATTCCCTGAGTAACTCCCACAAGGTGCAAGAACTATGTATTTGGCAGTAAACAGAGAGGAAAAGTTCTTTTCTGACCTTTTAGCTGAAGGGATGTGTGAGCTATCCATTGTTCTGCACTCTGAAATAGATATGTATGTGTGTATCCAAGTGTGTTATGCTTGAACATAATAAATCCGAAACAACTCTATTGTGGTTTCTCCATTTGCACTCCCATTTTTCATCTTTCTATAGACAGCATTCTAGAACACTGAACATTCTGAACAAAATGTCCTTTTCTTATTCAGTACCACATTTTAGTAGATAAAAGGTGAATGAAATGCTAAAAGTAATACATAATTTGCTACTAACAAATAGCAGAGGAGTAATAGAGCAATGATGTTTTATAAAGGAAAGACTAATTACAGTGGGAACCAAACATAGAAAGAACTCAATTTTAATCTTTCATAACAGAAAAATGTCACTAACACATCTGGGTGTTTTTGCTTGTTCTTTATAGTAGCTTGAAATAATGACAGTTGGGGAAACTGTTAGGTTTCTACTAAAGTTGTCCCGAAGTTTGATTTATAGTCAGTTATCTTCCATTTGGCAGAAGCTTAGGAGGAAGCAGCAGTCGTGAGAGTCTGGCAGATTTTGCCCTTGAGGTTAAGATATTAAACAAAAATGAAAACTAACATATCTTCAGATGGAAGAGTGGTACTTAAAGTTGAGACAATCTTGTAAAATGTTTCTTCTTAAAAAATGATTTTATTAGAGCAATTAAAAATGTAGAAAGTGGTGTAATCTTTTTTTAGTTGTGTAAGAGCTCTGTTCTAATATCCCTTGCTCTCTGGAGCTAGATAAATCTATATATAGTTCCCTGGTATATGCTTCACTCATTATCTCTATATATAGAGACCTGTAGATAGAAAATTCACTGTGAACATAGGTCAGACTGCATTCACAGAAGAATTGCATCTTCACCCCTTGAAACTATAAAATTCTTTGAATAGTTCAGAGTTGGCCCTGGGAAGTGAGAAGTCAGAGGTGATCTTTAAGTCCCACAGTCATGCATTTATTTACCCATTCAACAAATATTTACATGTAGTATCCATTACATGTAAACATTTTCTCCATTGTTGTGGGTTCAACAACAACAAAAAGATTTCTGTCTTCTAAGATCTTATAAAAGAGGAGAAACCTATAATTCTACTCTTCACTGTGTGGCCAATGATACCACATCTTTATAATAAAAAGAGTTCTTCTAATATAATACAAATGGCTCCTACAGAAGTAAAAAGAGCAAAATTTGAAACATATTGTTTATCTCTAAGAAAGTAAGAGAATCTTTATAGAGGGGGGAAAGAAAAATGAGGTTTAAACTACATTTAGGTCAGTCATGACCTGTAAGGCAGAACCCAGGGGTAATTGGGAAGAAAGTGCCAAAATCAAAAGCCTAGAGTTCTGAGACTAGCCAGAAAGAAATAAGAAGTCAGTTCTTTCCAGGGGTTCTAAACCTGGGTCTGTGGGTTCTCCAAGCATTCATGACAGAAGTCAAAATATTCATGGACTTGTCGTTCTTCAGTCACTAAGTCATGTCTAACTTTTTGTGATCTCATGTACTGCAGCATACCAGGCTTCCCTGTCTTTCACTATCTCCTGGACTTTGCTCAAATTCATGTCCATTGAGTCAGTGATGCCATCCAACCATTTCATCTTCTGTTGTGCCTTTCTCCTCCTGCCCTCAATCTTTCCCAACATCAGGGTCTTTTCTTTTCTTTTCCAATGAGTAAACTCTGCATCAGGTGGCCAGTTATCACACCTTCAACTTCAGCATCAGTCCTTCCAATGAATATTCAGGGCTGATTTCCTTTAGAATTGACTGGTTCCATCCCCTTGCTGTCCAGGGGACTCTCAAGAGTCTTCTCCAGCCCCACAGTTTAAAAGCATCAATTCTTCAGCATTCAGCCTTCTTTATGGTCCAACTCTCCCATCCGTAAGTGACTACTGGTAAAAACCATCAGTTCAGTTCAGTTCAGTCACTCAGTCGTGTCCAACTCTTTGTGACCCCATGAATCTCAGCACGCCAGGCCTCCCTGTCCATCACCAACTCCTGGAGTTCACTCAGACTCACATCCATCGAGTCAGTGATGCCACCATAGCTTTGACTATATGGACCATTGTCAGCAAAGTGATTCTGCTTTTTAACATGCTGTCTAGGTTTGTCACAAGTTTTCTCCCAAGGAACAAGCACCTTTTAATTTCATGGCTGCAGTCACTGTCCACAGTTTTGGAGGCCAAGAAAATGAACTATGTCACTGCTTCCTCTTTTTCCCAATCTATTTGCCATGAGGTGATGGAACTGGATGCCATGATATTAGTTTTTTGAATATTGAGTCTTCCCTGATGGTTCAGATTGTAAAGAACTCACCTACAATTTAAGAGACCTGGGTTCAATCTCAAAGTCAGGAAGACCCCCTGGAGAAGGGAATGATGACCCACTATAGTATTCTTGCCTATAGAATTCCATGGACAGAGGAACCTGGCAGACTACAATCTAAGGAATCACAGAGTCAGACACAACTGAGTGGCTAACACTTTCTTGTTCATGGACTTGGATAGGGATAAAAATTATGTGTTTATTTTCATAAATTTCTAATTATGAGATTTCCTTTCATTATAAAATGTAAGGAACAAATCACAGTAGTTTGAGCAATAACTATCTTTGCCTTTAATAGAAATCATAGATATTTCATATCATATTAGAGTACTACAGAGCATTTGAAATAATATTTATGTTCATTATGACTGTTAACTATTTATGGTAATTAACTGGACAAATCACTAGATTTCATTATTTAATGAATGAATAAAGAAGCACATATATAAATATGTCACATTTGTTTATGTATTTTGATAACTGTAGCTTCAGTCCATTCAGGCTGCTATAGTACAACACCACAGACTGGGTGGTTTATAAACAACAGAATCTAACTTCTCACAATTCTGGAAGCTGGGAAGTACAAAAATAAGTCACCAGTAGTGCTGGTCTTTGGTGAGAACGTGCTTCCTAGTTCACAGATGGCCATCTTCGTGCTGTGTCCTCACATAGAAGGAGGAGGCAAAGAAGCCCCCTGCGGTCTCTTTAACAAGAACATTAATACCAATGCAAACAAGTACAGAAAAACAATAAAATGGGGAAAGCTAGCGATCCCTTCAAGAAAATTGGATATGTCAAGGGAATATTTCATTCAAGGAAGGGTACAATAAAAGACAGAAATGAAAAGGATATAACTGAAGCAGATGAGATTAAGAAGAGGTGGTAAGAATACATAGAAGACTATACAAAAAATATCTTAATGAACCAGATAACCATGATGGTGTGGTCATTCACCTAGAGCCAGAAATCTTGGAGTGTGAAGTCAAGTGGACCTTAAGAAACATTACTACAAACACAGTCAGTGGAGGTGATGGAATTCCAGTTGAGCTATTTCAAATCCTAAAAGATGATGCTGTTTAAAGTGCCGCACTCAGTACGTCAGCAAATTTGGACAACTCAGCAATGGCCACAGCACTAGAAAAGATCAGTTTTCATTCCAATCCAAAACAGGTGCAATGCCAAAGAATATTCAAATTAACATAGAATTGCACTCATTTCACATGCTAGTAAGGCTATACTCAAAATCTTTCAAGCAGTACGTGAACCAAGAACTTCCAGATGTATAAGCTGGAATTAGAAAAGGCAGAGGAAGTATTCCGGTTCAAGCTGGAGGAGTAGAAAATGTGTGCTCATTTCCTCTTGTAAGAGCACAAAAATCACAATTAGCTCTTAAGCAACCATTGACAGGAGACACTGGAACCTATCAAAAAAAGATACCCATGTCCAAAGACAAAGAAGCCTCAGCAAGACGGTAGGAGGGGCACAATCACAATAAAATGAAATCTCATTCCCACCAGGTGGGTGACCCACAAAATAGAAAAATAATACCAAAGAAGTTCTCCAGTGTTGTGAAGGTTCTGAACCCCAGGTCAGGCTTCCCAGCCGGGGGATCTGACAAAGGCACTGGGAATCCCCAGGGAATCTGACCTTGAAGGCCAGCGGGATTTGATCACAGTTCCACAGGACTGAGGAAAACAGAGACTCCAGGCTTGGAGGGCACCAAAAAAAAGAAAAAAACATTGTGTGCCCCAAGACTCAGAAAAAAGGAGCAGTAACCCCAGAGAAGACTGATCCCAAAGTACCTACTAGTGTTGGAGGGTCTCCTGTGGAAGCATGGATAGACAAGGGCTCACCACAGGAAGAGGGGAACAGGCAGCAGCAGTCTGGGAAGGTGCCACTTGGCTTGGGCCCTCTTGGAGGTCACCATTAACTCTACAAACAAGCCCATAGACCTAAGGCCAAAAATCTACCAAGAAGGGAACTCAACCCCACCCATCAGCAGATAATTGGATTAGAGCTTTACTGAGTAAGTCCCTGCCCACCAGAGCAAGACCCAGTTTTTCCCACCACAGTCTTTTCCATCAGGACGCTTCCACAAGCTTCTTAGCCTCCTCCATCAGAGAGAAGACAAAAGAAGTAAGAAGAACCACAGTCCCACAAGAACTAAAATGAAAACCACATTACAGAAAGTTAATCAGCATGAAAAAAGCAGAAACGTATGTCCCAGATGAAAGGACAAGATAAAACCCCAGAAAAACAACTAAATGAAGTGGAGATAGGCAACACTCCAGAAAAAGAATTCAAAATAGTAATAGTGAAGATGATTCAGGATCCTGGGGAAAGAATCGAGGCAAAGAATGAGAAAATGCTAGAAATGATTACCAAAGACCTAGAAGAACTAAAGAACAAACAAACAGGAATGAATAATACACTAGAAGGAATCCATAACAGAATAACTGAGGCAGAAGAATGGATAAATGACCTGGAGGACAGAATGGTGAAATTACTACTGCAGAACAAAATATAGAAAAAAGAATGAAAAGAAATGAAGACAGCCTAAGAGACCTCTGGGACAACATTAAATGCACCAACATTCATATTATAGGGGCCCCAAGAGGAGAAGAGAGAGAGAAATGACTCTGGAAAATATTTGAAGAGATATAGCTGAAAACTTCGCTAACATGGGAAAGTCAACCAAATCCAGGAAGCACAGAGAGTCCTAGCCAGGATAAACCCAAGGAGGAACACACCAAGACTAGCAACCAAACTTACAAAAATTAAAGACAGAGATAAAATATTAAAAGCAACAAGGATGGCTAACAAACACATGAAAAGATGCTCAACATCACTCATCAGAGAAATGCAAATCAAAACCACAATGAGGTACCATTTCACGCCAGTAAGAATGGCTGCTATCCAAAAGTCTACAAGCAATAAATGCTGGAGAGGGTGTGGAGAAAAGAGAACCCTCTTACACTGTTGGTGGAATGCAAACTAGTACAGCCACTATGGAGATCAGTGTGGAGATTCCTTAAAAAACTGGAAATAGAACTGCTTTATGACCCAGCAATCCCACTGCTGGGCATACACATCGAGGAAACCAGAATTGAAAGAGACCCCAATGTTCATCGCAGCACTGTTTATAATAGCCAGGACATGGAAGCAACCTAGATGTCCATCAGCAGATGAATAGATAAGAAAGCTGTGATACATATACACAATGGAGTATTACTCAGCCATTAAAAAGAATACATTTGAATCAGTTCTAATGAGGTGGATGAAACTGGAGCCGATTATACAGAGTGAAGTAAGCCAGAAAGAAAAACACCGATACAGTATGCTGCTTCTGCTAAGTCGCTTCAGTCGTGTCCGACTCTGTGTGACCCCATGGACTGCAGCCCACCAGGCTTCTCTGTCAATGGGATTCTCCAGGCAAGAACACTGGAGTGGGTTGCCATTTCCTCCTCCAACCAATACAGTATACTAACGCATAAATATGGAATTTAGAAAGATGGTCGATAACCCTGTATGTGAGACAGCAAAAGACACACAGATGTATAGAACAGTCTTTTGGACTCTGTGGGAGAGGGAGAGAGTAGGATGATTTGGAAGAATGACATTGAACAGGTATATCATATATGAAACGAATCACCAGTCCAAGTTCGTGCATGATACAGGATGCTTGGGGCTGGTGTACTGGGATGACCCAGAGGGATGGTATGGGAAGGGAGGTGGGAGGGGGGGTTCAGGATGGGGAACACGTGTACATCCGTGGCAGATTCATGTTGATGTATGGCAAAACCAATACAATATTGTAAAGTAATTAGCCTCCAATTAAAATAAATAAATTTATATAAAAATAATTTCAAAAAAAGGGAAAAATGTCAAATAACATACAATGGAACTCCCATCAGGCTATCAGCTATTTCTCAACAGAAACTCTACAAACCAGAAGGAAATGGTATGATATATTTAAATTGATGAAAGGGAAGAACCTACAACCAAGAATATTCTACCCAGCAAGATCTTCTTCAGATTTTATGGAGAAATCAAAAGCTTTCCAGACAAGCAAAAGTTTAGAGAATTTAGCACCACCAAACCAGCTTTACAACAAATGCTAAAAGAACTTCTCTAGACAGGAAACAAGAGAAGGAAAAGACCTACCTATAGAAAATAAACCCAAAACAATTAGGAAAATGGTAATAAGATCACACATATCTATAATCACCTTAAATGTAAATGAATTAAATACACCAATAAAAAGACATAGACTGTCTGTGCAGATGAAAACTTGTGCGTGTATGCATTTCCACTTACCACATCACTCTGCTTGAGCCACCGAATTTTATGTAATTATTTTATATTGTTAGGTTAATCATGTTCCCATTATGGCTTGCAATTGTAATTATCTTTTATTTCTTGTCTGGCTATTGATTATTAAAGCTGAAAAATATCTTTCACTATTGTGATTATGTAATTATTATTCACTCACTACTATTGCATCATGATTGGTCAACAGAAAATTAAAAGAACTCTGTATTACCACAACTATGATTTAATAGAAAAACCTGTAATAACTTTTTAAAATCCAAATGCATATCAGAATTATCTTGGAACTTTTTGAAAAATACAAATGCCCAGGAATTGCTTTTCTTTTGCCAGAGCTCCAGATATGTTTCTAATGGGCAGCCATGTTTAAAAACAACTGTACTATGAGGATATTTTACTTTTATCTAGTTTGTTTCACTTTTTCTATTTCATATTCATTACTGCCAATTCATTTAGTTTATATTTTCCAATTTCTCCACCTCGTCTTCCTTTTTTTTTTTTTATGTTCTTTCTCAAGCCTTTATCAAGCATAGTAGAAAAGATTTTGTATACATGGATTTTCCAGGCAAGAGTACTGGAGTGGGGTGCCATTGCCTTCTCCGAAATAATATGCATAATAAATATATTTTAGAAAACGTGAAGTTTGCCTAACTAAAAAATTTATGACATTTTGATTTCACTTGATTGACTTACTATAAATAGAACGCTAGATTTCTAATTTTTTAAATATAGATATGCAATAAGCAACAAAGGCTAACTGTATAGCACAGGAACTACAGTCAATGTCTTGTAATAACCTATAATGGAAAATAATTTCAAAAATAATATATGTGTATATGTATAACTGAATCACAGATAAAGAATTCTAATTTTTGAAATTCAGCAATGTTTATCTTTCAGACAGTTCTTCTAAACTAAAAGTGGTTTCCATGGTGGCTCAGATGGTAAAGCATTTGCCTACAATGTGAGAGAACCAGGTTCAATCCCTGGGTTGGAGAGATTGTCTGGAGAAGGAAATGGCAACCCACTCCAGTACTCTTGCCTGGAAAATCCCATGGATGGAGAAGCATGGTAGGCTACAGTCCATGGGGTTGCAAAGAGTCGAACATGACTGAGTGACTTCACTTTCACTTCACTTTCTAAACTAAAAACTGGAAATACTATGGAAATCTAATAAGAACATATGAGGTACAAAATTTTTAATATATTTGTATAAGACATAAAAAATGGGAAACTGATAGTAACACAATAATAGTGTGGGACTTTAACACCACACTTACACCAATTGTCAGATTATTCAGACGAAAAATTAAGGAAATGAAAGCCTTAAATGACACCTTATACCACAAGGACCTAATTGATATTTATAGGACATTCCATCTAAAAGCAACAGGATATAAGTCTTTCTCAAATACAAAGGGAACATTGTCCAGGAGAGATCACATCTTGGATCACCAATCAAGCTTCAGTAAATTTAATAAAATTGAAATCACATCAAGTATAAAGTATCTTTTTTGACTATAACACTATGAGATTACAAGTCAATTACAGGACAGTAAACTCTAAAAAACAAGCACATACCTGTGGCGGATTCATGTTGATATATGGCGAAACCAATACAATATTGTAAAGTAAAATAAATATATAAATAAAGTTGTTCCAGTGGTAAAAAATAAAAAAGAATACAAAAATAAATAAATAAATAAAAATAAAAAACAAACACATAGACGCTAAACAATATGTTACTAAATAACCAATGGATCACTGAAGAAGTCAAAGAGGAATCAAAAAACACCTAGAGATAAATGACAATGAAAACATGATGATGATGACTCAAACATATGGGATGCAGCAAAGCAGTTCTAGGAGGGAAGTTTGTAGCAATAGAATCCTACCTCAAGAAACAGAAAAAACATAAAAGAAACCTAACTTTACACCTAAAGTCACTAGCAAAAGAACAAAAAAACAAAGATAGTAGGGGGAAAGAAATCATAAAGATTGGATCAGAAATAAATGAAAAATAAATGAAGAAAAATAAATAAATGAATGAAAATAAATCAATAAAACCAAAAGCTAATGCTTTGAAAAGATATTAAGAAACAAAATTGATAAACCATTAGTGAGACTCATCAAGAAAAAAAGGGAAAAGACTCAAATTAATAAAATTAGATATTACAAAGTAGTTACAAAAGACAATGCAGAGACTATAAAACTCTTAGAGGAAAACATAGGCAGAAAACTCTGACATAAATTCATGGCAAGATCCTCTTTGACCCATCTCCTAGAGTTATGAAAATAAAAGCAAAAATTAGCAAATTGGAATTAATTAAACTTAACAGCTTTTCATAGCAAAGGAAACCATAAAAAGATGAAAAGACAGCCTTCATAATGGGAGAAAATATTTGCAAATAAAGCAACTGGCAAAGGATTAATCTCCAAAATATACAAACAGCTCATGCAGCTCAAGATCAAAAACCATTCACCCAATCAAAAAAATGGGTGGAAAACCTAAATAGACATTTCTCTAAAGACAACAGATAGATAGCCAACAAACACATGAGAAGATGCTCAACATTACTAATTACCGTGTGTGTATGTTGGTTGTTCAGTCATGTCCAACTCTTTGCAACCTCATGGACTATAGCCCACCAGGTTCTTCTGTCCATGGAATTCTCCAGGCAAGAATACCAGAGTGGGTTGTCGTTCCCTTCTCCGGTTACTAATAAATACTAATTATTCAGTTCAGTTCAGTCGCTCAGTCGTGTCCGACTCTTTATGACCGCATGAACTGCAGCACGCCAGGCCTCCCTGTCCATCACCAACTCCCGGAGTTCACTCAAACTCACGTCCATCGAGTCGGTGTTGCCATCCAGCCCTCTAGTCCTCTGTCACCCCCTTTTCCTCCTGCCCCCAATCCCTCCCAGCATCAGAGTCTTTTCCAATGAGTCAACTCTTCGCAGAGAAATGCAAATCAGTTCTACAATCAGATATCCCTTCACACTAATCAGAATGGACATCATCACAAAATCCACAAACAATAAATGATAGAGGGGGTGGGGCAGAAAGAGAATCCTCTTCCACTGTTGGAAGGAAAGTAACCTGATTCAGCCACTATGGAGAACAGTATGGAGTTTCCTTAAAAAACTAAACATAGAACTATTCTGTGACCCAGCAATCCCACTCCTTGCCATATACTCAGTGAAAATGATTCAAAAAGACACATGCACCCCAATGTTCATTGTAGCACTATTGACAATAGCCAGAACATGGAAACAGCTTAAACATCCATCAACAAAGGAAGGGACAAAGATGTGGTACATATATACAATGGAATATTCAGTTCAGTTCACTTGCTCAGTCGTGTCCAACTCTTTGCGACCCCATGAATTGCCACATGCTAGGCCTCCCTGTCCATTACCAACTCACAGAGTTCACTCAGACTCACGTCCATCGAGTCAGTGATATCCAGCCATCTCATCCTCTGTCATCCCTTTCTCCTCCTACCCCCAATCCCTCCCAGCATCAGAGTCTTTTCCAATGAGTCAACTCTTTGCATGAGGTGGCCAAAGTACTGGAGTTTCAGCTTTAGCATCAGTCCTTCCAAAGAAATCCCAGGGCTGATCTCCTTCAGAATGGACTGGTTGGATCTCCTTGCAGTCCAAGGGACTCTCAAGAGTCTTCTCCAACACCACAGTTCAAAAGCATCAATTCTTCGGCACTCAGCCTTCTTCACACTCCAACTCTCACATCCATACATGACCACAGGGAAAACCATAGCCTTGACTAGATGGACCTTTGTTGGCAAAGTAATGTCTCTGCTTTTGAATATGCTATCTAGGTTGGTCATAACTTTCCTTCCAAGGAGTAAGCGTCTTTTAATTTCATGTCTGCAGTCACCATCTGCAGTGATTTTGGAGCCCAGAAAAATAAAGTCTGACACTGTTTCCACTGTTTCCCTATCTATTTCCCATGAAGTGATGGGACCAGATGCCATGATCTTCGTTTTCTGAATGTTGAGCTTTAAGCCCACTTTTTCACTCTCCACTTTCACTTTCATCAAGAGGCTTTTGAGTTCCTCTTCACTTTCTGACATAAGGGTGGTGTCATCTGCATATCTGAGGTTATTGATATTTCTCCCGGCAATCTTGATTCCAGCTTGTGTTTCTTCCAGTCCAGCGTTTCTCATGATTTACTCTGCATATAAGTTAAATAAGCAGGGTGACAGTATACAGCCTTGACGTACTGCTTTTCCTATTTGGAACCAGTCTGCTGTTCCATGGCCAGTTCTAACTGTTGCTTCCTGACCTGCATACAAATTTCTCAAGAGGCAGATCAGGTGGTCTGGTATTTCCATCTCTTGAAGAATTTTCCACAGTTTATTGTGATCCACACAGTCAAAGGCTTTGGCATAGTCAATAAAGCAGAAGTAGATATTTTTCTGGAACTCTCTTGCTTTTTCCATGATCCAGCGGATGTTGGCAATTTGATCTCTGGTTCCTCTGCCTCTTCTAAAACCAGCTTGAACATCAGGAAGTTCACGGTTCACATATTGCTGAAGCCTGGCTTGGAGAAATTTTGAGCATTACTTTACTAGCGTGTGAGATGAGTGCATTTGTGCGGTAGTTTGAGCATTCTTTGGCATTGCCTTTCTTTGGGATTGGAATGAAAACTGAACTTTTCCAGTCCTGTGGCCACTGCTGAGTTTCCCAAATTTGCTGGCATATTGAGTGCAGCACTTTCACAGCATCATCTTTCAGGATTTGAAAGAGCTCAACTGGAATTCCATCACCTCCACTAGCTTTGTTTGTAGTAATGCTTTCTAAGGCCCACTTGACTTCACATTCCAAGATGTCTGGCTCTAGGTGAGTGATCTCACCATCGTGATTATATGGGTCATGAAGATCTTTTTTGTACAGTTCTTCTGTGCATTCTTGCCATCTCTTCTTAATTTCTTCTGCTTCTGTTAGGTCCATACCATTTCTGTCCTTTATCAAGCCCATCTTTGCATGAAATGTTCCCTTGGTATCTCTAATTTTCTTGAAGAGATCTCTAGTCTTTCCCATTCTTTTGTTTTCTTCTATTTCTTTGCATTGATTGCTGAAGAAGGCTTTCTTATCTCTCTTGCTATTCTTTGGAACTCTGCATTCAGATGCTTATATCTTTCCTTTTCTCCTTTGCTTTTCACTTCTCTTCTTTTCACAGCTATTTGTAAGGCCTCCCCAGACAGCCATTTTGCTTTTTTGCATTTCTTTTCCATGGGGATGGTCTTGATCCCTGTCTCCTGTACAATGTCATGAACCTCATTCCATAGTTAATCAGGCACTCTATGTATCAGATCCAGGCCCTTAAATCTATTTCTCACTTCCACTGTATAATCATAAGGGATTTGATTTAGGTCATACCTCTATGGTATACTGGTTTTCCCTACTTTCTTCAATTTAAGTCTGAATTTGGCAATAAGGAGTTCATGATCTGAGCCACAGTCAGCTCCTGGACGCAGGAGGGCCTAGAGGAGCCCTAGGATACCCCTCTTCCAAGGTAAGGAGCAATGGCTGTGCTTTGCTGGAGTAGCCATGAAGAGATACCCCACGCCCAAGGTAAGAGAAACCCAAGTAAGACAGTTGGTGTTGCAAGAGGGCTTCAGAGGGCAGACACACTGAAACCATACTCACAGAAGACTAGTCAATCTAATCACACTAGGACCACAGCCTTGTCTAACTCAATGAAACTAAGCCATGCCCATGGGGCAACCCAAGATGGGTGGGTCATTGTGGAGAGATCTGACAGAATGTGGTCCACTGGAGAAGGGAATGCAAACCCCTTCAGTATTCTTGCCTTGAGAACCCCATGAACAGTATGAAAAGGAAAAATGATAGGATACTGAAAGAGAAACTCCCCAGGTCAGTAGGTGCCCAATATGCTACTGGAGATAGGTGGTGAAATAACTCCAGAAAGAATGAAAGGATGGAGCCAATGCAAAAAGAATACCCAGCTGTGGATGTGACTGGTGATAGAAGCAAGGTCCGATGCTGTAAAGAGCAATATTGCATAGGAACCTGGAATGTCAGGTCCATGAATCAAGGTGAATTGGAAGTGGTCAAACAAGAGATGACAAGAGTGAATGTCGACATTCTAGGAATCAGTGAACCGAAATGGACTGGAATGGGTGAATTTAACTCAGATGACCATTATATCTACTACTGTGGGCAGAAATCCCTCAGAAGAAATGGAGTAGCCATCATGGTCAACAAAAGAGTCTGAAATGCAGTACTTGGATGCAATCTCAAAAACAACAGAATGATCTCTGTTCGTTTCCAAGGCAAACCATTCAATATCACAGTAATCCAAGTCTATGCCCCAACCAGTAACGCTGAAGAAGCTGAAGTTGAACGGTACTATGAAGACCTACAAGACCTTTTAGAACTAACACCCAAAAAAGATGTCCTTTTCATTATAGGGGACTGGAATGCAAAAGTAGGAAATCAAGAAACTTCTGGAGTAACAGGCAAATTTGGCCTTGGAATACGGAATGAAGCAGGGCAAAGACTAATAGAGTTTTGCCAAGAAAATGCATTGATCATAACAAACACCCTCTTCCAACAACACAAAAGAAGACTCTACACATGGACATCACCAGATGGTCAAAACCGAAATCAGATTGATTATATTCTTTGCAGCCAAAGATGGAGAAGCTCTATACAGTCGACCAAAACAATGGAATATTATTTAGCCAAAAATAGAAACAAAATTGGGTTATTTGTACAGAGGTGGATAGACCTAGACACTGTCATACAGAGTGAAGTAAGTCCAAAAGAGAAAACAGTTAACTAATATATATGTAATCTAAGAACATTGGTATAAACATATTATCTACAAAACAGAAATAGAGACACAGATGTAGAAGATAAATGCAAGAGTAATAATGGGGTAAGGAGGGTGGGATGAATTTGGAGATTGGGATTTACATATGCAAATCCCTATATGTAAATCCCTATGTAAATACACTATTGATACCATGTATAACATAGGTAATTAACAAGAACATACTATGTAGCACAGGGAACTCTGCTCTGTGGTGACCTATATGTGAAGGAAATCCAAAAAAGAGGGGATATGTATATATATATAAATATAGCTGATGCACTTTGCTGTAGAGTAGAAACTAACACAGCATTGTAAAGAAACTATACTCCAATAAAAAATTTTTAAAAGAAAAAAAAAATCTATAGGAAAGTAAAATACCACTACTAAAGACAAGTATATAGTAATGGCTAGTGGCTGTGGATCTACCATTTAAATAAGAAAGTATAAAGATTAGGAGATACAACACTGTAAAATGAAGTAAAACTACAATAAACAGTAAAAGGATAAACATCAAAAGGTAAATATGACATCAGAATAAAACAGGTGGATAGGAATAAAAAGCGTACATCTTTTAGAATATGTTTGAAATTAAACTTTGACTATCAGGTTAAAAATAAGCATATATAATTATACATCAACATATATAAACCACATGGAAAACACAAATCAAATTATTTGTGGTATCTTAAATAAAACAAATGAATATAACAAAACAGAAACAGACTCACAGATAAAGGAACAAACTATAAGTTTCTCTCTATATATATATAAGTTTATAAGTTTATTGTATATAAGATGGTCACAATAGCATAAGAGACAAATGTAAAGAACAGACTTTTGGACTATGTTGGAGAAGGCGAGGGTGGGATGATATGAGAGAATAGCACTGAAAATTATAAATTACCATATGTAAAATAGATGGCCAGTGCAAGTTCGATGCATAAAGCAGAGCACTCAAAGTTGGTGCTCTAGGACAACCCAGGGGGATGGGGTGGAGAGGGAAATGGGAAGGGGGTTCAGGATGGTGGGACACATGTACACCCATGGCTGCATGTCGATGTATGGCAAAATTCACCACAACAGTGTAAAGTAATTACCCTCCAATCACAATAAATAAACTAATTTTAAAATTTTTTAAATAATAAAAACAAATGAATGAATGTAACAAAACAGAAACAGACTCACAGATATAAGAACAAACTAATGGTTTCCAGTGGGGAGAAGGAAGGTAGGAGAGCCAAGATAGGGTAGGGGATTAACAAGTACACACTATTATGTACAGAATAAGTAACAAGGATATATTGTAGAGTACAGAGAATGTAGGCAATATTTTATAATAACTTTAAGTGGAGTATAATCTATAAAAATATTTAATCACTGTGCTTTACATCTGAAAGGAACATAATATGATAAATCAGCTATATTTCATTAAAAACATACAAATATGGTAAAAATAAAAATATAAATATACTAGTAATCAAAAGAAAGTCATAATTTTCTGATAGAAAATCAGAAAGTCAAATTTTAAGACAAAATGCATATATACAGATGGTCATTGCTTAATGATTAAAATTTTCAATCAATAAGGATCATGTGTACCAAAAAAATAGCTTCAACAGATATAAAAATTAATAGAGTGGCAATAAATGTATAAATTTACAATCATACAAGGAGGTTTCAGCATTCTTCTCTCATTTATTAGTAGTCAGACAAAAATTAAAGCTTGATTTGATGCATATTTACAGTGTCAAACATCTAACAATAAAAAAATATATTATCCTCAAGGTCCACTGACCATTATAAAAACTGCATCAACAAGTAAGTAAAGTTTCAACTCAAATAAAATAGGTCTCAACAAATTTCAAATTATCCATATCCCACAGAGCATGTTCTCTGGCCAAAACTGTTAAAAGTCAATGTTAAAATAAATTAAGCCTCTTATGAATGGACATGAGTTTGAGTAGGTTCCAGGAGTTGGTGATGGTCAGGGAACCCTGGCATGCTGCAGTCCAGCAGGTCACAAAGAGTTGGACACAACTGAGTGATTGAACTGAACTGAACTGGTATGACCTAAGTCAAATCTCTTATGATTACACAGTGGAAGTGACAAAGGGATTCAAGGAATCAGATCTAATAGACAGAGTGCCTGAAGAGCTATGGATGAAGGTTCATAACATTGTACAGGAGCCTGTAATCAAAACCATCCCCAAGAAAAAGAAATGCAAAAAGGCAAAATGGTTATCTGAGGAGGCTTTACAAGTAACTAAGAAAAGAAGTGAAAGGCAAAGGAGAAAAGGAGCAATATACCCATCTGAATAAAGTTCCAAAGAAGAGCAAGGAGAGAAAAGAAAGCCTTCCTAAGTGAACAATGCAAAGAAATCAAGGAAAACAATAGAATGGGAAAGACTAGAGATCTCTTCAAGAAAATTAGAGATACTAAGGGAACACTTCATGCAAAGATGGGCACAAAAACAGGACAGAAACAGTATGGACCTAACAGAAGCAGAAGATATTAAGAAGAGGTGTCAAGAATACACAGAAAAACCATACAAAAAAAATCTTCATGACCCAGATAACCACAATGGTGTTATCACTCAGTTAGAGCCAGATATCCTGGACTGTGAAACCAAGTGGGCCTCAGGAAGCAAAACTACGAACAAAGCTAGTGGAGGTGATGGAATTTCAGCTGAACTATTTCAAATCCTAAAAGACGATGCTATTAAATTGCTGCACTCAATATGCCAGCAAATTGGGAAAAGTCAGCAGTGGCCACAGGACTGGAAAAGGTCACTTTTCATTCCAATTCCAAAGAAAGGCAATGCCAAAGAATGCTCAAACTACCGCACAATTGGACTCACTTCACACGCTAGCAAAGTAATGCTCAAAATTCTCCAAGCCAGGCTTCAAACATACATGAAGTGAGAACATCCAGATGTTCAAGCTGGATTAAGAAAAGGCAGAGAAATCAGAGATCAAATTGCCAATATCCCTTGGATCATAGAAAAAGCAAGAGAGTTCCAGAAAAACACCTATTTCTGCTTTATTGACTACACCAAAGCCTTTGACTGTGTGGATCACAACAAACTAGAAAATTCTTAACAATCTGGGAATATCAGACCACCTTACCTGCATCCTGAGAAATCTGTATGCAGTTCAAGAAGCAACAGTTGGAACCAGACACGGAACAAATGACGGGTCAAAATTTGGGAAGGAGTCATTAAGGCTGTATATTGTCAACCTTCTTATTTAACTTATATGCAGGGTACATCATGCAAAATGCCTCTCTGGATGAAGCACAAGCTGGAATCAAGAATGCCAGGAGAAATATCAATAACCTCAGATATGCAGATGACACCACCCTTATGGCAGAAAACAAAGAGGAACTAAAGAGCCTCTTGATGAGAGTGAAAAAGCTGGCTTAAAACTCAACATTCAAAAAACGAAGATCATGGCATCCGGTCCCATCACTTCATGGCAAATTAGATGGGGAAACAATGGAAATAGTGACAGACTTTATTTTCTTGAGGTCTAAAATCACTGCAGATGGTGAATGCAGCCATGAAATTAAAATATACTTGCTCCTTGGAAAAAAAGCTATGACTAAACTATCAGATCAGATCAGATCAGTCACTCAGTCGTGTCTGACTCTTTGTGACCCCATGAATCACAGCACACCAGGCCTCACTGTCCATCACCAACTCCTGGAGTTCACTCAGACTCACGTCCATCGAGTCAGTGATGCCAGCCAGCCATCTCATCCTCTGTCGTCCCTTTCTCCTCTTGCCCCCAATCCCTCCCAGCATCAGAGTCTTTTCCAATGAGTCAACTCTTCGCATGAGGTGGCCAAAGTACTGGAGTTTCAGCTTTAGCATCAGTCCTTCCAAAGAAATCCCAGGGCTGATCTCCTTCAGAATGGACTGGTTGGATATCCTTGCAGTCCAAGGGACTCTCAAGAGTCTTCTCCAACACCACAGCTCAAAAGCATCAATTCTTCGGCGCTCAGCCATCTTCACAGTCCAACTCTCACATCCATACATGACCACTGGAAAAACCATAACCTTGACTAGACGAACCTTTGTTGGCAAAGTAATGTCTCTGCTTTTGAATATGCTATCTAGGTTGGTCATAACTTTCCTTCCAAGGAGTAAGCGTCTTTGAATTTCATGGCTGCAGTCACCATCTGCAGTGATTTTGGAGCCCAGAAAAATAAAGCCTGACACTGTTTCCACTGTTGCCCCATCTATTTCCCATGAAGTGGTGGGACCGGATGCCATGATCTTCGTTTTCTGAATGTTGAGCTTTAAGCCCACTTTTTCACTCTCCACTTTCACTTTCATCAAGAGGCTTTTGAGTTCCTCTTCACTTTCTGACATAAGGGTGGTGTCATCTGCATATCTGAGGTTATATGTATTTCTCCTGGCAATCTTGATTCCAGCTTGTGCTTCTTCCAGTCCCGCGTTTCTCATGATTTACTCTGCATAGAAGTTAAATAAGCAGGGTGACAATATACAGCCTTGACATACTCCTTTTCCTATATGGAACCAGTCTGTTGTTCCATGTCCAGTTCTAACTGTTGCTTCCTGACCTGCATACAAATTTCTCAAGAGGCAGATCAGGTGGTCTGGTATTCCCATCTCTTTCAGAATTTTCCACAGTTTATTGTGATCCACACAGTCAAAGGCTTTGGCATGGTCAGTAAAGCAGAAATAGATGTTTTTCTGGAACTCTTTTGCTTTTTCCATGATCCAGCAGATGTTGGCATTTGATCTCTAGTTCCTCTGCCTCTTCTAAAACCAGCTTGAACATCAGGAAGTTCACGGTTCACATATTGCTGAAGCCTGGCTTGGAGAAATTTTGAGCATTACTTTACTAGCGTGTGAGATGAGTGCAATTGTGCGGTAGTTTGAGCATTCTTTGGCATTGCCTTTCTTTGGGATTGGAATGAAAACTGAACTTTTCCAGTCCTGTGGCCACTGCTGAGTTTCCCAAATTTGCTGGCATATTGAGTGCAGCACTTTCACAGCATCATCTTTCAGGATTTGGAATAGCTCAACTGGAATTCTATCACCTCCAGTAGCTTTGTTCAAGAGATGGCAAGAATACACAGAAGAACTGTTCAAAGAAGATCTTCACGACCCAGATAATCACGATGTTGTGATCACTGACCTAGAGCCAGACATCCTGGAATGTGAAGTCAAGTGGGCCTTAGAAAGCATCACTACGAACAAAGCTAGTGGAGGTGATAGAATTCCAGTTGACTAACCTATACAGTATATTAAAAATCAGAGACATTACTTGCCAGCAAATGTCCATTTAGTCAAAGCTATGGTTTTTCTAGTAGTCATGTATGTATGTGAGAGTTGTGCCATAAAGAAGACTGAGCTTTGAAGAACTGATATTTTTGAACTGTGGTATTGGAGAAGACTCTTGAGAGTCCCTTAGACTTCCAGGAGATTAAACCAGTCAATCCTAAGGGAAATCAACACTGAATATTCACTGGAAGGACTGATGCTGCACCTGAAGCTCCAATACTTTGGCCACCTGATGTGAAGAGTCAACTTATTGGAAAAGACCCTGATGGCGGGAAAGATTGAAGGCAGGAGGAGAAGGAGACAACAGAGGATGAGATGGCTGGGTGGCATCACTCACCTAATGGACATGAGTTTGAGCAAACTCCAGAAGATGGTGAAGGACAGGGAAGCCTGGCATGCTGCTGTCCACGGTTCGCAAAGAGTCAGACGTGACTGAGTGACTGTATAGCAGCAATAATGATTGAAAATTAGAATATTTATAAATAATGAGTGAGTCAAAGGAGAAATAATGGAAATTAAAATATATTTAGAATTTTAAAAAATAATAATATATATTAAATCTTTGGAATGCTAAAATATGAAAAAATTATAGTTTTGTATATTTATGAGAAAAAGGCAAAACATTTTAAAGTTGAATGTCTATCTCAGAAAACAATTTTAAACAGTACATTTTTTTCTAAATGAGACATTCTGGTATCTATTAAGCATATGTCCTGGTGATTTCTGAAATATCTGATTAGAGTCTCACAGAAATGGACAAATCAACAAACTATACTTTTAATAAATATCCTTTTCTTTCAAGGAAAAACAACATGGAAAAGGCCCAAGGAAAGTAAAGAGAAATAAATAATAAATGTAAGAGCTGACACAAACAATAAAGGAAACAGATACAATATAGAGAACCAACAAAACCAAAAGATACTTCTCTGAGAAGTTAAGTTAAACCTCTTAAGTCAGAAAGAGAAAGACAAATACTGTGTATTAACACATATATATGGAATTTAGATGGAGAAGGCAATGGCAATCCACTCCAGTATTCTTGCCTGGAGAATCCCAGGGAAGGGGGAGCCTGGTGGGCTGCCAGTCTATGGGGTCGCACAGAGTCAGACACGACTGAAGCGACTTAACAGCAGCAGCAGCATGGAATTTAGAAAGGCAGTACCAACAATCCTACATGCAGGACTGCAAAGGAGACACAGATGTAAAAAACAGACTTTTGGGCTCCGTGGGAGAAGGCGAGGGTGGAATGAGTTGAGAGAATGTGATTGTAACATGTATATTACCATATGTAAAACAGATGACCAAGAGCAAGTTTGATATATGAAGCAAGATACCCAAAGCCAGCACTCAGGGACAAGCCAGAGGGATAGGGTGGGGAGGGAGATGGAATAGGGGTTCAGGATGGTGCGGGACACATGAATATCTGTGACCAGTTCATGTTGATGTTGGCAAAAACCATCACAATATCATAATTATTCTCCAATTAAAATAAATTAATTAGTAAATAAATAAAAATTAAACTTCTGGTTAGACTAAGTAAGTAAAAAAGAGTGAAGGCACAAATATATAATAGCAAAAATGAAGAGAAAGTTATGCTACAAATAAAGCAGAAAATTTAAAAGATAACATAAACTTCAGCTTTAAAACATAAAATTGACAAATATCTAGGAAAAAAGAAACTTACCACAAGTGACTCATGAAGAAATAAAAAGCCCACAATCATTAAAGAAGCTGCATTAATACTTAATGATCTTCCCACGAAGAAAGATAAATAGAATTTCAATACCTTAAACCTCTCCTAGGGGAAAAAAAATGAATATCCTGCAATTCAAATATATAAGAATATATAATCTTGCTACCAAAATCAGACAAGTACAAGAAAAAGGATAGGTCAACCTCTCTTCTAAACATGTATTCTTTAAAAAAAATAGTACAAAGTGAATCCCACACTGTATATAAAAGATAAACATTATAATGGTTAATTGTATGTGTCAAATTGACTAGGATAAGGGATCCCAGAAAGGTGGTGAAACATTATTTCTAGATGTGTCTGTGAAGGTGTTTCTGGAGGAGATTAGCATCTGATTCAGCAGAGTGAGTGAAGAGACTCACCCTTCACAATGTGGACAGTCATCATCCAATCCACTGAGGGCCCATATGGAACTAGAAGGTGAAGGAAAAGCCAATTTTCTCTTTCTTTCTCTTCTTGATCTGGGATGTCTGTCTTTCTCGGCCCTCTGAATTTAGAGTTCCTAGTTCTTGGACCTCTAGACTCCAAGCTTTACACCATTGACTCCCCTGATTCACAGGCCTTTGTAAACTGAATTACACCACCAACTTTTCTGCTTTTTCAGCTTGAAGACAGCAGATTCCAGGATTCTTGAGCCTTCATTGGCCTCTGTGAGCCAATTTCTATAATAAATCTCCCCCGTATCTATCTATCAATCTATCTACCTATGTGTAATCTATTGGCTCTATTTCTCTGGAGAACCTTGACTAGTCCATGCATCATGACTAGTTATAGGCTATTCCAGGAATGAAATTTAAATTTAACAACTAATAAAACAATTCACCATATTAACAGATTAAAAGTAAAAAATATTTCATCATCTCAATGGAGAAAAGTCATTCAGTGAAATTCAACACTCATTCATAAGTATGAAAAAAGGGGGAAATTGAAGAAAATTTTAACATGTCAAGACTACCTACCAAAAACATATAGAAAACATACTAAATTAAGAAACATTAGTTGTCCATATACATAAAATCAGGAGCAACATAGATAGCCATGAGTATCATCCTATTTCACTACAGTAATAAAATGGGGAGACATTGTAATGACACAGAATGTCAGTTTGTCAAATTAAACTCACAAAAATGAGACCTTACATAGTATCAAATTTTATTATTAATTCAAAGAATAAAGGTAGCCACAAGAAGCAGGTAGATCATGGATAATTTTGACCCTGTTATCACAGCCTCCCAGTTCTTTCCTCACTATTTTATGGCATAAATCCCTCTGGTCCAGATTTAGGCTGAGTTCTCTCATGATGTATGCTGGACATCACTTACATAAAGGGCAGTGATTCCTACTGTGCAACATCTCTATTTGTACACCAAAAATTACATAGCTAATACTAACATTTCCCACTGAGCCATACCCTATAACTCTATGAATAACTGGCTTGTTTACCATGAACCAAAGGCATATCCTGCTAAAAGCAGTTCACGTGTAAGGACTCTTCAAAATGTTTACAAAGAGATTTGACCAGGTCATATCATTCTTTTCTTTTCCTCTCTTCCCTGAATAGTCTGTGTTACAGATTAGCTGCTAATGCTTCCTTTTGCAGTCGTAAAAGGTACAAAATGGGGTGGGGGGCGATGGAGATTATCCATGTAAATTATGAAGGTAGAGACATTTTATCATTTTGTTAAATTCCTAGAATATAACCTGGAATAGACTCTAGCACCCTGTAGATACAGAGTAAATATCTGTTGAATGAAAGAAATGAATTGACTATTAATAAATCAATGCTTTCTACTTAATTTATTATTTATAAGTTACTGTTAAATTCAATATATCAGTTTTCCCAAGTTAATCTATAGCTTCAATGTAACTCTAATCAATATGTTAATATTTGTTTTATTTTTGCTTTGTTTTATGGGTGCTAATCAGTTCAGTTCAGTTCAGTTGCTCGGTCGTGTCTGACTCTTTGTGACCCCATGGAATTCTGCACGCCAGGCCTCCCTGTCCACCAACTCCTGGAGTTACTCAGACTCATGTCCATTGAGTTGGTGATGCCATCCAACCTTCTCATCCACTGTCATCCCCTTCTCCTCCCTCCTTCAATCTTTCTCAGATAAAATTAGGGTCTTTTCTTTTTTTTTTTTTTTTTATTTAACTTTACAATATTGTATTGGTTTTGCCATATATCAAAATGAATCTGCCACAAGTATACATGTGTTCCCCATCCTGAACCCTCCTCCATCCTCCCTCCCCATACCATCCCTCTGGGTCGTCCCAGTGCACCAGCCCCAAGCATCCAGTATCATGCATCGAAACTGGACTGGCGACTCGTTTCATATAGGATATTATACATATTTCAATGCAATTCTCCCAAATCATCCCACTCTCTCCCTCTCCCACAGAGTCCAAAAGACTGTTCTATACATCAGTGTCTCTTTTGCTATCTTGTATACAGGATTATTGTCACCATTTTTCTAAATTCCATATATATGCATTAGTATACTGTACTGGTGTTTTTCTTTCTGGCTTATTTCACTCTGTATAACAGGCTCCAGTTTCATCCACCTCATTATAAATGGTTCAAATGTATTCTTTTTAATGGCTGAGTAATACTCCATTGTGTATATGTACCACAGCTTTCTTATCCATTCGTCTGCTGATGGACATCTAGGTTGCTTCCATGTCCTGGCTATTATAAACGGTGCTGCGATGAACATTGGGGTACATGTGTCTCTTTCCCTTCTGGTTTCCTCAGTGTGTATGCCCAGCAGTGGGATTGCTGGATCATAAGGCAGTTCTATTTCCAGTTTTTTAAGGAATCTCCACACTGTTCTCCATAGTGGCTGTACTAGTTTGCATTCCCACCAACAGTGTAAGAGGGTTCCCTTTTCTCCACACCCTCTCCAGCATTTATTGCTTGTAGACTTTTGGATTGCAGCCATTCTGACTGGTGTGAAATGGTACTTCATAGTGGTTTTGATTTGCATTTCTCTGATAATGAGTGATGTTGAGCATCTTTTCATGTGTTTGTTAGCCATCTGTATGTCTTCTTTGGAGAAATGTCTATTTAGTTCTTTGGCCCATTTTTTAATTGGGTCATTTATTTTTCTGGAATTGAGTTGTAGGAGTTGCTTGTACATTTTTGAGATTAGTTGTTTGTCGGTTGCTTCACTTGCTATTATTTTCTCCCATTCTGAAGGCTGTCTTTTCACCTTGCTTATAGTTTCCTTTGTTGTGCAAAAGCTTTTAAGTTTAATTAGGTCCCATTTGTTTATTTTTGCTTTTATTTCCAATATTCTGGGAGGTGGGTCATAGAGAATCCTGCTGTGATGTATGTCGGAGAGTGTTTTGCCTATGTTCTCCTCTAGGAGTTTTATAGTTTCTGGTCTTACGTTTAGATTTTTAATCCATTTTGAGTTTATTTTTGTGTATGGTGTTAGAAAGTGTTCTAGTTTCATTCTTTTACAAGTGGTTGAACAGTTTTCCCAGCACCACTTGTTAAAGAGATTATGAGTCAGCTCTTTGCATCAGCTGGCCAAAGTACTGGAGTTTCAGCTTCAACATCAGTCCTTCCAAAGAATACCCGGGACTGATCTCCTTTAGCATGGACTGGTTGAATCTCTTTGCAGTCCAAGGGACTCTCAAGAGTCTTCTCCAACACCACAGTTCAAAAGCATCAATTCTTCACTTTCTTTATAGTCCAACTCTCACATCCATACATGACTACTGGAAAAACCATAGCTTTGGCTAGACGGACCTTTGTTGACAAAGTAATGTCTCTGCTTTTGAATAAGCTGTCTAGGTTGGTCATAGTTTTCCTTCCAAGGAGCAAGCGTCTTTTAATTTCATGGCTGCAGTCACCATCTCCAGTGGATGCTAATAATCCAAATCTAAAACATACAAGAAACAAAAGTCCAAAACAGTCCTGAGAAAGGACGAGGAAAACACACTGTATGAAAATGCCAGAAGTTATTGTAAAGTTATAGTAATAGAATCATTATGGCATTGGTGCTTGAACAGACAAACAGACCAATGGACAAAGCAGAAAGCTCAGAAAGACAACCATTCATATATAGCAACTTAATGAAAGAGGTGGCCCTGCCAAGTTAGCAGCAAAAGAGGGACTATTTTAAAACTGGCATTCCTACAATTGGTTGTCCATATAGAAAAGTTAAGTCTGATTCCTTCTTCCTTCCATAATACAAAATTTAGTTTTAGGTAGATTATAAACCTAAGTACAAATTTTTAGCTTCAAACAGAGAAGAATATCTCTATGAAGTTAGGCAAGACATAAAAATCACAAAGAAAATGATTGCTGTATTGCACTATGACAAAGGTGAAAGTTTTGTTAAGCAAAAGACGCTACTTAAAAACTAAAAAAATAAGACAAGCAACACACTAGGGGGATAAAAGAGTTGCAACAAATGTAACCAATATAGGGTTAGTATCCTGAATCTATAGCAAGTTGATGTGTATCAATAAGCCATAGTTCAATTGAAAAAATGAAGTCTGTCCTAAAATAAGTCAACATTGTCAGTAATAAGGAAAATACAAGTTTTAACAGCAATAGAAGGCAATTTTACACCATCAGAAAGCAAAAATTTAACTCTAATAGTATCAATTTTGGTAAAAATGAAGGATAATGGGAACCCTCATACATTGTTGAGTGAGACTACAATTGAATCCAATCCCTTTGTAAAATAGTTTAATTGTGTGCATATGTGCCAACTCTTTGCAACCCCATGGACTTTAGCCCACCAGGCTCTTCTGTCCATGGAATTTTCCAGGCAAGAATACTGGAGTGGGTTGCCATTTCCTACTCCAGAGGATCTTCCCAACCCAGGGATCGAATCTGTGTCTTTTGAGCCTCCTGCATTGGCAGGTGGATTCTTTTACCACTGTGCCAACTAAGAAGCATATTATCTTTAAATCTGGAAAGACTATGAACCACAATTATATCTTTAGAAACATATCCTAAACACACTTGCACATGTGCACCAGAAGACATAGCAATAACATATATAAAAAGCAATTAAATGAAAGCAACTCAAATGTATATATCCCCAAGAGAATAGATAAATTGTGCCAAAGTAACACTACAGACTATTCTTCAGCAGTGAAGTATAATAAATAAACTGCAGCTACATCAATATAAGTGAATATCAAAAGCAAAATAGTGAAGAAATGGTGAGTCACAGAAAAACACATATGGAATGATATCATCTATCTAAATGGCAAGATGGAATAAATGATAAATAAGAATGATATTTACATCAGGAACTTCTGAGGATGAACTACTGGCAGGAATCATGGAATATATGATAAGGAAGTGACATTTGGACTGGACCTCAAACAATTGAGTTTCTAGAAAGAGAAAGAGGGTATCAAGTGCATGTAATTTCCCCCATTCTTCGGGGCACAATGTAACTGAAAAATAAGACATATGATGGGAAATCGTAGGAGCAAAGATGAGGCTAGACTTGGGTTGAGCTAAGGAGCCAGTTGGCCCTAGCCTCCTCCATTCAAACACACAATCGAAAAAGTCATATTGTTCATAACCTAAAGGGCTCCCTGTTCTTTTCTGCCCCCTTGATCAGTATCCTGTCCTGAGAGCCACACTGTCTCACCTCTGCCCAGTCCTTGCTGTGCTCCTCTTCCAACTCTACTTCTTTTTTTTTTTTTTTTTTTTATGTGAAAGCATTCTGCCATGTTATCAATTCATCCAAAAAGCAATTTCTTCTGGCTACATAAAATGCCACATTTGGGCTGTCCCAGCTAAATTAACCTTTTCTTCTTTTTTGGACACTGAGTTGGTTTCTAGGGGTTTACCTTTATATATATATATATATATATATTTTTTTTTTTTTTTTTTTTTTTGAGCAGCTAACTCTACTCAGCAAAATTTCGTATCTCCTGGGAATGAGACCTGGGCCCAGCCTTGTCCCCAGACAGGATCCCCTGGACCTGAGAGCCCCCAGAGCCGAGGCACTGAGCTGACCCTGCATTTATTACTGCCAGTCCCCTCGGGTTCCAGCCCTGCAGCTGTGGGCCCTGGGAGGGTAGCAGACCTGGTGAATGGAGCCCAGGAAATGTATCAGGAGAAGTTGCTTCATTAAGGGATCCCCACAATAAAAGGATGGTTGAATCGGGTGACTCCTAAGACCATTTCCAGTGTCCTAAGGAATTACAAGTTTGCAGAGTAGTTAAATTTCTAAAATATCGGAATACTACATAGCAAACAGCGTTAATGTTTGTTTGTTTGTTTTTTAATTTTTCAGCACTTTATTTTTTTTTTATTTGATAAATTTAATGCCTTTTATTGCCATACCTCATTTTACTGTGCTTTGCTTTAGTGAGCTTTATAGATACATGTTTTTTTTTTTTTTTTTCCCTTGTTAATTTTCTGTTTAGTTGATCTATCCATAAGTGTGAGTGGGGTATTAAAGTCTCCCACTATTATTGTGTTATTGTTAATTTCTCCTTTCATACTTGTTAGGATTTGTCTTACATACTGCGGTGCTCCCATGTTGGGTGGATATATATTTATAATTGTAATTATATATATATATATATATTATATATATATAATTATATAATTATAATCCAACTCTACTTCTATTTCCATCACTTGAAAATAACAGCAACCAATGGTGAGTTATGATGCACAACATCACTTCAAAATGCCTGAGAAATAACCAGCAATCTGTTTAAATAAAGACTGCATTGGTCCAGAGCATTCAGCAAACAAACCCCTAAAACCTTCAGTCTACAAAGAGAAGGCCTTTGTGGGTGCCCTGAGGCATGTCCCTTGATAGAAGACTCCCACACCCAATTTTAGGCACAGCCCCATAAGTAAATTCTGTGCTCTCCATCTATGCCCATTCCACATATTTATTGACTGTCTGAAGCCAACAAGAGTTGGGTCTTCAAGGGGCTGGGTAGTCGGTCTCATTACACTGCTATTCCTTCATCCCAATGGCAGTTTTCAATGGTAATAGCCAAGTGTTGTTACACAGGATCCAGAAGTGATTAGCTACTTATTTTCATTTTGCAGAACAACTATTCAGTGCTCACTCAAGCACTAATGCTTTTTTAAACCAAATGGTAACTATATTTATTAAAACACTCTTAATTTTGTTGAAATAGTTTATTGTTCAAAGTGATGTTTGATATGTACACAAAAATCATTGGCAGACTATCAACTGTACTCTTTAAAAATTACTTTCTCATCCGTTTCCCTCCAAATTACTGTTAATACATTTAAAAACAAGAGCAGAGAAAATGTTTTGTGCAATATGACTTGAAAGAGGATCTTTACACGTTACCAGGAAACTTAAGGGGGTAGAAGGTCCTTATCTCTCCTTTCTATCTCTGTTTTTCATCTAGAAGGTTTTACAGCAAGTAGAACTCATCTAAACAGGAATATGGAGGTCGCTGTTTGTAAGAAAGGTAATATTACTAAGCTCTGATCAAAAGTAGTGATGATGTGCAGAAGCTTTTAAGTTTAATTAGGTCCCATTTGTTTATTTTTGCTTTTATTTCCAATGTTCTGGGAGGTGGGTCATAGAGGATCCTGCTGTGATGTATGTCGGAGAGTGTTTTGCCTATGTTCTCCTCTAGGAGTTTTATAGTTTCTGGTCTTACATTGAGATCTTTAATCCATTTTGAGTTTATTTTTGTGTATGGTGTTAGAAAGCATTCTAGTTTCATTCTTTTACAAGTGGTTGACCAGTTTTCCCAGCACCACTTGTTAAAGAGATTGTCTTTAATCCATTGTATATTCTTGCCTCCTTTGTCAAAGATAAGGTGTCCATATGTGCATGGATTTATCTCTGGGCTTTCTATTTTGTTCCATTGATCAATATTTCTGTCTTTGTGCCAGTACCATACTGTCTTGATAACTGTGGCTTTGTAATAGAGCCTGAAGTCAGGTAGGTTGATTCCTCCAGTTCCATTCTTCTTTCTCAAGATAGCTTTGGCTATTCGAGGTTTTTTGTATTTCCATACAAATTGTGAAATTATTTGTTCTAGCTCTGTGAAGAATACCGTTGGTAGCTTGATAGGGATTGCATTGAATCTATAAATTGCTTTGGAAACTATTAGCAAGGTGAAAAGGCAGCCTTCAGAATGGGAGAAAATAATAGCAAATGAAGCAACTGACAAACAACTAATCTCAAAAACATACAAGCAACTCCTACAGCTCAACTCCAGAAAAATAAATGACCCAATCAAAAAATGGGCCAAAGAACTAAATAGACATTTCTCCAAAGAAGACATACAGATGGCTAACAAACACATGAAAAGATGCTCAACATCACTCATTATCAGAGGAATGCAAATCAAAACCACTATGAGGTACCATTTCACGCCAGTCAGAACGGCTGCGATCCAAAAGTCTACAAGCAATAAATGCTGGAGAGGGTGTGGAGAAAAGGGAACCCTCTTACACTGTTGGTGGGAATGCAAACTAGTACAGCCACTATGGAGAACAGTGTGGAGATTCCTTAAAAAACTGGAAATAGAACTGCCTTATGATCCAGCAATCCCACTGCTGGGCATACACACTGAGGAAACCAGAAGGGAAAGAGACACGTGTACCCCAATGTTCATCGCAGCACTGTTTATAATAGCCAGGACATGGAAGCAACCTAGATGCCCATCAGCAGATGAGTGGATAAGAAAGCTGTGGTACATATACACAATGGAGTATTACTCAGCCATTAAAAAGAATACATTTGAACCATTTATAATGAGATGGATGAAACTGGAGCCTATTATACAGAGTGAAGTAAGCCAGAAAGAAAAACACCAGTAGAGTATACTAATGCATATATATGGAATTTAGAAAGATGGTAACAATAACCCTGTGTATGAGACAGCAAAAGAGATACTGATGTATAGATCAGTCTTATGGACTCTGTGGGAGAGGGAGAGGGTGGGGAGATTTGGGAGAATGGCATTGAAACATGTATACTATCATGTATGAAACGAGTCACCAGTCCAGGTTTGATGCACGATACTGGATGCTTGGGGCTGGTGCACTGGGATGGCCCAGAGGGAAGGTATGGGGAGGGACGAGGGAGGAGGGTTCAGGATGGGGAACACAGGTATACCTGTGGCAGATTCATTTTGATATTTGGCAAAACTAATACAATATTGTAAAGTTTAAAAATAAAATAAAGTTAAAAAAATTAAATTAAAAAAAAAGTAGTGATGATGAATTTTAGCTGGTCCTACCATATTTTTTAATTGAAGGATAATTGTTTTATAAAATTTTGCTGTTTTCTGTCAAACCTCATCATGAATCAGCCATCGGTATACATATATCCCCTCCCTTTTGAACCTCCCTCCCATCTCCCACCCCATCCCACCCTTGTAGATTGATACAGAGCCCCTGTCAGATTTTCCTGAGCCATACAGCAAACTCCCATTGGCTATCTATTTTACCTATGGTAATGTAAGTTTCCATGTTACTCCTTCAATATATCTCACCCTCTCATCCCCTCTCCCCATGTCCATAAGTCTATTCTCTATGTCTGTTTCTCCACTGCTGCCCTGTAAATAAATTCTTCAGAACCATTTTACTAGATTCCGTATATATGTGTTAGAATACAATTTTTATCTTTCTCATTCTGACTTACTTCACTCTGTATAATAGGCTCTAGGTTCATCCACTTCATTAGAACTGACTCAAATGCGCTCCTTTTTATGGCTGATAATATTTCATTATGTATCTGTACCACAACTTCTTTATCCATTCATCTGTCAATGGACATCTAGGTGGCTTCCATGTTCTAGCTATTGTAAATAGTGCTGCAATGAAAAATGGAATACATGTGTCTCTTTCAGTTTTGGTTTCCTCAGGGTACCTGCCTAGGAGTGGGATTACTGGGTCATATGGTGGTTTTATTCAGTTTTTTAAGGAATCTCCAAACCGTCTTCCATAGTGGCTGTATCAACTTATATTCTCACCAGCAGTGCAAGAGCGTTCCCTTTTCTCCACACCCTCTCCAGCATTTATTGTTTGTAGACTTTTTGATGATGGCCATTCTGACCAATGTGAGGTGATATCTCATTGCAGTTTTCATTTGCATTTCTCTAATAATGAGCGGTGTTGAGCATCTTTTCATGAGTTTGTTAGCCATCTGTATGTCTTCTTTGGAGAAATGTCTGTTTAGGTCTTTTCCCCACTTTTTGATTGGGTTGAGGGCCATAACTCCTGCATCCTGCAGCAGAGGCAGTCAATGTCCCTGCATACTTGGTGCTGCCAGGGTCCCCACAAGCCAAGAAGCTGCGCCACCTTCAAACTCAATGCTCACTAGGACAGAGCTGCCACAGGCAAAAAACGTCTTGCATCTATGCATTCAGGGTTGCTTCGGTCGTGTCTGACTCTTTGTGACCTTGTGGACTGTAGCCTACCAGGCTTCTCTGACAGTGGGGTTCTCCAAGCAAGAATACTGGGGTGTATTGGCCAATACTGGTTTCCATACCCTTCTAGATCCCCATATTTCCTGCTGCCCTAGCTGCCAACTCCCCTGAGTACCTGGTGCTGCCAGAACCCCTGCAATTCAAGCAGCTGCACCACCTCCACACCTGGCCCTCACAGGGACAAACCCAAGTCCTCCAGGGCAGCCTCAGGAGCAAACCCCAGTGGACGACCCACATGCCGAGGTGGAAATAAAACCACAGTTGAAACCCAGGGGCAGAGTGGCTAAGGAAGAAGACCCAAAACCTTCCCACCAGCTGTACAAGCTGAAGATTAAATCCAATCAACTAGGCAGATTCTATGTCTATGGAATATATAAAAGGATATTGAAAGCTCCCACAAAAGAAAATACACTAGTTCTGATAGCTGTGGACACTGGAGGCAAGAACACACATGAGCAGGACCAGATTAGAATCTGAGCTGCCCCCACAGCAGGTCCAGAGATCAGAACTAGGAAGGCGAGGTGGACTGTGACTCCCAGCGAGTGAAAGGACTCTGACAGCAGTGACTCAGAAAAACATTTATTATTCGTATGTTTTGACTTGTTCTGTAGATTCTTTTAGATTTTTTTTTCTTTTCTTTTTCTCCCCACCCCCACCCCTGCAGCACCATTATAGTTGTTGATTTTTCTGGCACTATGAAATCTAATTAAGCTTTTGAGTTTTTTTTTTTTTTCCTCAGTCACATTTTTTTATTGTTGTTATAAACCTCTGCCTCTACGTTGGCCTTTTGCAGTTCTGTGGAGTTTTCCCTTTTTTTTTTTTTCTTTCTTCTTCCTTTTTTCTTTTCTCTTTTTTTATTTTTATTTTTTTAAACCTATCATTTTTTCTACATTTATTCCTACCATGTACTTTTGAATGCTTTCTCTTATCTCCAAAAGTGCACATAGCTGAGTCCTAATTCAAATAAGTTCCCAGTTGACCCAGGGCCTAGAAATGGGAAAGGGAAGAAGAAGCTAATGAATTAGTGGGATTTAGGGTATTAGACATCATCAGTATATAACAATCACAGGGTAGATGGAGCTTCTTGAGAGCCAGAATTGGAGGCCGAGCTCGGAGCTTCAAAAACAAATACAGCAATCAGAACACCAAATTGAAAGTGGGAGAGAAAGTAGCAAAACTGGAGAACAAAGCACAGAACATTTTCAATGTCATTCAAGAGACTTCCCAAGCACACTTGACTTCATGGATTGAAATTCTGGTTCTGAAGCATATTACCTTTTCAACAGATGGGCCCAAAGCTGAAATTTTTCAGAAAAACAAAAGTGACAATTTACAAACGACAAGCTGAGAAACGGAGTGAAATTAATCAATGTGGAACAGGGTGTCTCAACAAAATGCAAATTGTTGGCTTCATTAGTGTAGTGTTCTAAACACTTCAACTAACCAGCCTTCTGTAGAACCCAACACATCAACTATGAGGGTTAATTTTTTTAAGTTACAAAGTGAGAGCTATTTTGTTTACAAGAGACAGAAACTCAAGAAGAAATGTTGTGTTGCTGTTTAGTCTCTTAGTCATTTCTGACTCAGTGACCCCATGGATTGCAGCACACCAGGCTTCCCTGTCCTTCACTATCTCCCTGAGTTTGCTCAAATTCATGTCCATTGAGTCGGTGATGTTACCTAACCATCTCATCCTCTGTTGCTCCCTCCTCCTTTTGCCTTCAATCTTTCCCAACATTAGGGTCTTTTCCAATGAGTTAACTCTCCACATCAGGTGGGCAAAGTGTTGCAGAATCAGCTTCCGCATCAGTCCTTCCAATGCATATTCAGGGTTGATTTCCTTTAGGATTAGCTGGTTTGATCTCCTTGCTGTCCAGGGGAATCTCAAGAGTCTTCTCCAGCACCACAATGTAAAAGCATCAGTTCTTCGGTGCTCAGCCTTCTTTATGGTCCAACTCACATCTGTACATGACTACTGGAAAAGCCATAGCTTTGACTATATGTACCTTGGTCAGCAAAGTGATGTCTCTGCCTTTTAATACACTGCCTAGGTTTGCCGTAACTTTCCTTCCAAGGAGCAAGCATCTTTTAATTTCATGCCTGCAGTCACCATCCAAGTGATTTTGGAGCCCAATAAAATAAAATCTGTCACTGCTTCCACTTGCTCTCCATCTATTTGCCATGAAGTGATGGGACCAGATTCCATGAACTTAGTAATTTTAGTGTTGAGTTTCAAGCCAGCTTTTTCACTCTCCTCTGTCACCTCATCAGAAAGAGAGAGAAAAAAAAAAGAGGTTCTTCAACCAGAAATAGTTTAGGCCAAAATGTCTATGAGGTGTCTCATGGCACCTAATAAAGGGAATACTGAGACCTGAATAACAACTCAAAGCAGCAGCACATGCATGGCCTGGATTCTTCTCATCCTCTAGTCTCTGTTTCCCTCTGAGCCCCTGCTTCACTCCATCTCTTATCTCTCAGTATGGACCAGTGTGGAGGAAAGCCTGGGCAACAACAGCCCCAGAGTTATAGGCCTTAATGCTCTAGACCTCAGAGACTGACTTGCTGCTTTTCTGGTCCCTATTAAAAACACTGAGGAAAAAAAAACTTTGTGACCCAGACCCAGTCAGATTCCCAAACATGGGCCAGTTGACTGCGGCTAAGCAAGCAGGCTACTTGGACTGGCCCTGCTTGGATCAGTGTCCAACCTTGGACTAGACAATGGTGGTCAAATGAAGAAGGCCAGGAAAAAACACGACCTTTCTGCAGAAATCCTAATGCTAGAGTAGGGGGTTGCCATATGTTAAGCATATAAACAGTAAGTAACTACCAAACAAAGTAATAAATAAAATAGCTGTGTATTATACATATTACAACTATTGGGCTAAGAGCACGATATTTGATAAGGGCCAGAATAGAGAATCATCAGTCACTGACTAAATATTGTGTCCTTTATAAATTATATCTAAGAATCATTGCAACTCCATCTCCCAGATGAAGGTAGAGTTTCTACACCCCCCAGAACTTTCAGGCAGGTGAAGGTATGCAGTTCATGTCACATGTACTAGGATTACTGTGAGCAGCAGGGTAACCAGGAAGGAAGAACTAGCTTTCCTAGCAAATTTAGTTCGCATTCCAACTCCTGGTGCACTGGCTTGGTGACTATGGATATGGGCACATCACCAAAACTGTCTGAGCTAGTTTCCTCACCTGAAAAATAATACATACCTGGTAAGTTTGTATATAGGTTAAAGATGATGTACATAAGGAACACTATACCTGACAAATGGTAGCTATTGTACAATTAATATACTGAATGGCTCCCTCACAGCCTCCACACTTGGCCCCAGGAATGTTTTCAGGCCATGATCAATTTCATACGAACACTTTTCCATGTGAAAGTCTCCTGTCCTACCCTACACCTACATACCCAGAACATATGGTTTATATAGATTCCAATTAGGTTGTACTAAAAAAAAAAAAAAAAAAGAGGATGGTAGTATTTATTTTGGCTTTCCCCACAGATTTACTTATCTGTAATGATGCCAAAACTTATCCAAAATTCTAAGATGACTTTCAGATGTGAGCTAAGAAAGACAGTATAGCTGCACTACTACTGTAAAATATGTATATATGTGTGCATGTGTATGTTTATATATATATACACACATATGATTTTACATATGCAAATAAGTAATATTATAATTATGCTTTGTTTAATATTTAATATATTAAATTTTATATATGTATAATATAATAGTTTATAATTGGATTTTATTTCATTTTTAATGTGCCATGGTACTTTTTTAATAATATAAAATTACAATTCAGGAAAACCACATCTGACATCATCTCTGGAGCCAGGGGCATTCAGAGCAAAGTAAATTTCCCCATCAAGATTTCAGAGTAATAATCCCTTCTTTTTAGAAGCAAGGGAACAGAAGTGCAGCAAGGTAAAATGACTTGTCTGAGTTCTCCCAGCTCAAATATCAAGGGCATGTCTGAAGCCTTTTACCCAGCCCAGAGCCTCCCCCAGCCACTCTCCAGCACGTGCAGGCAGGAGGAAGAAGACAGGCTCCTGAGAAGGCCCCAGAGGAGAACTGAGAGACGCCTGCACATGGACAGGTGCAAAGAAAATTCTGCAGGCATATTCCTACACCCCACACTCTCATCTGGTCACTTTCCCTGGGTGGATTTCAGAGACTTTAGAATTATCCATTATTCTGTATTTGAAGTTCCATTAACATGGATAATCAAAAAATAGCTTTCATTAAGATCCTTCAAATAACAACAATGATAGAACAAATAGCGCAGACAGCATATGATAAAAATGATTGCCACACTTCTACCTCAATCTCCTGCTTTGATTCACTACATACTGTAGCAAAATCCAAATGCTTGTGACATCCCTGCACTCCCCACTCATTCTCGCCTCCGTGCTTTTGCTCCTGATGACCCTGCCACCTGGAATGCCCTTCTGCTCTTTCCTTGCCTCATTCAACCATGAAGATATAGCTCAGGTACCACCTCCTCCAGGAAGCTTTCCCTCATTCATCTTTGTATCCTCGCAGAGCATAGTCTTCAGTGAAGGTGTGTTGAGCACTCAATATTGAATGGAAGAGGTTTCTCACTGTAATCCAGGACCAGAGTCATCTTTTTTCCAATCCTAGCCTGTTGCAGCCATCCCAACACCTCCTCTAACAATGCTTAAGGTCATGTGAATCAGGCTGTATCTGTCATAGGCTGCTAAAGCTGTGGAAATGTCTACTAGAAAATGCCTGTTTTCTTTTCTGACAAAGAATAAAGGAAGTAGATAGTAAGAAAGCATAGCAGCAGAGGAGATGGGATGATGTGGGCAGAGAAATGACACAACAGTACTTGGGGCAGGAAGCAGCCTAGACAACCAAACATGCTTCTGACCTCTAAACCCACTACTTCTTCTCTCCTAGTTTTCAGCAACCTACCACTTGGTCTAGGATTCTTAGATTTGCAGTCACTGCCACCAAAAAACGGAGGGCTTAGAAGTGAACTAGACTCATGGCAGCTTCCACATCCAAGATCATTACCCCTTTAAATTACATCCACCCAAGTTACACCTGGGGCCTCACTGTCCCTAGAGAGAGACTAGGGGGCCAAGTGGAGGTCCTTAAAAGTCTGGGCTCTGCCCTAAAAGAGACCTCATGGGGGCATGTGTGGCTTAGAGAGAATACAGCAGGAAACACAAATCTAGCCTGCTCAGGTTGGGTGACCCTGGGCACAGCCTTGTTTCCAAGGCACAGAGGAAGCCCCCCACATCACAGAGAAGCCTCTAAAACTGGCTCAGACAGCTCCAGGACAAAATACAGGCCAGCTCTCAATTTGAGTTTCTCTGGTTCTCATCTATACAGCTTAACAAATCAAGTTTGTTCAAGCTCATTCACTTACAAACTTTGGCTGGGATCCAGTGTCACCAGTCTGAGACCATGGGTCCCCTGGAGCTCATTGCATCTGTGGTCTGTGGTCTTCTATGACCAACAATTAGCTCCAGGATACATTACTAGCTGCCATTTCTATTCTAGTCATGGTTGCCATGGAGATTACCTCTGGTTCTTTGTGGGAACCAATTGCTAATGCTTTCTGCTAATGGTCCATGGCCTTGACTCTTGGGATACTAGAATCACTAGGCAAGCAGAACACTTGCATTAGAGATTCCTCTCCTTCCCTAGGAGATTAAGGATTGATGAAGAAGGGCAAGGGACAGAGGAGAGAAATGTGCACCATTGTGTTTGAAAAGAGGTTTCTATCTCTCCTTTCTTTTGCCAGTGGAGTTTAGAAGTTTTTATAAATTTAAGAAAATTAGGAGATACCATAGATACACAGTGGTGAAACAAACACCTAAGTTCTACACTTGGCCCAGCCACCAACACTGTTTGTGAACTGAAGCAATTTACTCAGCCTCTTTGGGCCCTTTTTTCTCATCAATAAATTGAAGAGTTTGACAAAAAATTTTTCAGAGTTCCATAAGATGGTATTTTGATAATTTGTCTTGCTCCAAAATGACAAAATAACTTCTCCTGTACAAGGACAATGATCAGTAAGAGTGGTCAGGTAAAACCACAGGGAAAAGAGCAAGACTGAAAATAACACATGGTTCAGGTCACAGGGCGAGAGACTGGAGGAGCCCAGAAGCCAAAATTCCAGATGGAATCAGGGTTTGGAATCAGGCAAGCTATCAGGGGTCCAAAGAACAGACCCAGACCTTCAGTGAAAGAAGATCGCAGCCAAGGAACAAGGGCATCAAGAAAATCCAGAGCAAGAACTTGTGTCTGAGAGACATGATGGATTAGAATATGTCTATTTCAAGTCAGAAAATCAGTGAAAAAGTAAAATGCCAGTTAAAGTTTTGAAAGTTTGGAGACATCAAAAAGAAAATAAAATCCCAATAAATTCTCCTCTAAAACATTCTAAGTCACATGTGTCCAGCCAGGTGTATCAAGGGCCACTGTAGAAGCTGAGCTGTGGAAAGTGTCTGACAGAAAGTGTCAGCTTCTTTTCCTGACCTAGGTTCCTAGAATCTAAATGGACAATGCAAGGAAAATAGTCCCTGGAGTAGTCAGTTCAAAACCTATGGTATTAAATGTACGAGAGGTCTGTGGTTGACATGCAGGCATCCTCAGGCTATTTTGTATCACATCTTTTGCTGCCATTGAGATTCTTTTCAAAATCCAGGTCTCTTGTGGCTGATGTTCTGATTCCATCTGAGTTTCTCACTACTGAAAAACCAAAGAGCTTTATATAGACTTCTAAGGAACATTTCCCCAGGCCTCGGTCTGTCCAAGTACCGTGCATAAAGAATTAGGTTCGTATCCCAGCCCTGCCGTTAACCTGCTTTGGGTTAAGGCTAAGTCACAAAAACATTCAAGCTCTCAGCTTCTGCTTCTGCTTCTGCCATATGAACTTAATCTTTCCTCCTCTGCCTCTTTCACAGATGCTAGAAAGAGTCAGTGAACCAATACCTGTGAAATCACTTAGAAATATGGTCTCATTGGTGACAAGCCAGCACTCAGAAAATAAGGGGGTTCATTGGAATCAGGGCTTCCAACTCAGCCTGGCTTCCTTAGCCATTTCTGTGTCAATTAGCTGTCACTGTTCCTTCTCCTCAAACAATGCAAATTTTAAAAGCTGGCACAAACTCATCTGGAACTCACATACCTAACCTTCAAACAGACAAGGACAATGTAAAATTGGAAATACAGGAAGATGGCAAGTGGTACTGCTGTCTGTGAAAAATGAGCATTGTAGGAACAGCCTCACTTCTCCCAAAGACGCTCAGTGCTTGTCAATGATTTGTAATGCTTTCACTGAAAAGCTCTCATCCTCATGAACACATTTTGAAGATAGAAATCAATCTTATGATGTAACAGAGAGGGAAAATCTGTTACGAAAAATGAAGAGGAGAAAAACCATCTAATTCCAGAATCCTTTCTACTGAATAAATGGATTCCAGAGAAGTAAGGCCATATCCATATTTTTTTCCTTGCTCTTGCCATTTACTAAGCAGCTGCAAGAGGTAAGATTGAAGAGAGAGGCTATTCAGCCAGCCCTAGCAGTCTTTCCATCTCAATAATTTAGGCCAGATGCCTTCAGGGGGAACAATCTCCTTTGTCATCTCATCTTAGGGACCTACACACCCCATCCTTGGCATTTGTATTGAGGCAGTTCAGTGCTTCCCGATATAAGGTAAATAGCTAAGACCCTCAGAGAAACTATCACAACCATATGCTGTGATACAGTCCGCTTAACCACACAAGGGTAGGCTGCCTCCATAGCTTTGAGGCCTTTGTGATCTTAAGGCAATAACACACAGAGGTTTAACTTAACACCCAGACCAAGATGCATTCTACTTCTGAGACCCTCAGACTCAAGAATAAAGTTACTCCAAGGCCTACTGAATCCCCGCAGCTGATCCCAGAACACACTGCAGTGAGTATCCACACTGCAGTTTGAGGTAGAGGTAAGCTATCGAGAAAGACAAAAATCGGGAAGGAGAGCTAAGTAAAGCTAGCAAAGTCAGGGCGGAGGGGGAGACAAGTCTTGGGGGAGGGGTTAGAAAGACATTCCACGAGGAAGATTCCAAGGTTGATGTCCACCAGCCCATCTTACACACTGCAAAGTCCCCTTCACTCTCTTTTCACTCAGAGGTCCACAGCCTCTTACACTGTTCCATTACCTAGAGGGTTTCAGAACAGACGTTTCCTAAAGAATAGGTTTCATTCTGAAAAATGGAAGGGTTGGTGTCCAATATCACCACTGTCTCCCCGCACCTTGTCTCCAAGCCCACTCCAGACTATTCACATGGGCAAATAAGCCGTAGTCTTTCCCAGTGCCTGCTGGCACTTTGTGTGTCTTAGGAGCTTCTCTCCTGAGAAAAATCAGCCCACAGCAGGTCTGGGAGATCGAGATAATGTGAGAGCTCATAGTGGGTCAGTAATTCAGCAAAAAACCAGAAAGCTCTTGGCTGGAGGAGGAGAGAGACATCTGTGCACAAGCCAGGAAGAAAGAAGAAAGAAACTCACTCGTACCTGCTGGACTCAGCCCTCGAGCGTTGACGAGGACTCCTGGCCCTGTACTCTTTAGACCAAGATGAAAAGGTGCTTAGACCTGGGATTTCCTCAAATTGCTGTCATGAAATAGAGGCAAGTGAGCCTGGATGTGGAGGAGCATGTTTAAGAAATGCATGATGACTTCAGGAAAATCAGAAACATCATGAAGCCATCTGAGAATCATGCTACACCACAGACAAGCATATCAAACTCAAAATGCACAAATAAGCCCAAAAATAGCTGACATAAACAACTTGACCTAAGACAATGACTATACTGTTAAAACTCCATCCTGGCCCCTTTAAAATCTACATTCCAGATCTCCAGCTTCCAAAAGTTAAACACTAAAGACAAGTGGAAATAACTCAGCCTGACTGTCTTCACTATAGTGACCTGCATGATGTGGGTGCTTGATGTGATTTAAAGGAATTGAATGCATGGCCACAAAACTCATATCAGCCATGATCAATTCAAAAACAAGGAGGGAGAAATTTCTATTTGTAAATAGAAAGAAACTACAATTTTCAGTCATACCCACTCTTTCTAAGACCCTCTGTAATAAGATAAACAAGGACTCCAGGTAGAGATTAAATGTGATCTGTAAGTCTACAAGTGAAGAGGTCTTTCCACTAAGCCATTATGAAAGGCTGCTTAAAAAAAATTGAGACCTATCTCTGAAATAGGTGAGCTCTGTGTTTTAAAATTATTTCTTCCATAGTCGGCAAGAATTCTTTAAGCAACCCCAAAAAAAAGAATAAACCTGGGGAGAATCAAGATCTTGTTATTGTTATTGTTCAGGTGCTCGGTCGTGTCCAACTCTTTGCTATCCAGTGGACCACAGCACACCAGGCTTCCCTGTCCTTCACCATCTCCTGGAGTGTGCTCAAGTTAATGTCCATTGTGTCGGTGATACCATCCAACCATCTCATCCTCTGTCATCCCCTTCTCCTCCTGCCTTCAGTCTTTCCCTGTATCAGGGTCTTTTCCAATGAGTTGACCCTTTGCATCAGGTAGCCAAAGTACTGCAGCTTCAGCTTCTGCATCAGTCCTTCCAATGAATAGTCAGGGTTGATTTCCTTTAGGATTGACTGGTTTAATCTCCTTACTGTCCAAGGGATTCTCAAGAGTCTTCTTCAGCACCACAGTTCGAAAGCATCAGTTCTTCAGTGTTCAGCCTTCTTTATGGTCCATCTCTCACATCCATAAATGATGTGAGAGAAAACCAGAAAACCATACCTTTGACCACATGGCCTTTTGTTGGCAAATTGATGTCTCTGCTTTGTAATACACTATCTAGGTTTATCATAGCTTTTCCTCCAAGGAGCAAGTATCTTTTAATTTTGTGGCTACAGTCACTGTCCTCAGTGATTTTGGAGCCCAAGAAAATAAAGTCTGCCACTGTTTCCATTGTTTCCCCATCTATTTGCCATGAAGTGATGGAATCAGGTGCCATGATCTTAGTTTTCTGAATGTTGAGCTTTAAGCCAGATTTTTCACTCTCCTCTTTCACCCTCTTCAAGAGGCTCTTTAGTTCCTCTTCACTTTCTGCCATTAGAGAGATATCATCTACATATATAACGTTGTTGATATTTCTCCAGGCAATCTTGACTCCAGCTTGTAACTCATCCAGTCCACCATTTTGCATGGTGTGTTCTGCATATAAGTTGAATAAACAGGATGACAATATATAGCCTTGTCATACTCCTTTCTCAATTTTGAGCCTGTCAGTTGTTCCATTTAAGGCTCTACCTGTTGCTTCTTGACCAGCATACAGGTTTCTCAGGAGACAGGTAAGATGGTTCCAGTCTCTTTAATAGTTTTCCATAAATTGTTATGATTCACACAGTCAAAGGCTTTAGCATAGTCAATGAAACAGAAGTAGATATTTTTCTGGAATTCCCTTTCTTTCTCTATGATCCAGCAAATACCGGCAATTTGATCTGTGGTTTCTCTACCCTTTCTAAACCCAGCCTATACATCTGGAAGCTCTCGATTTAAGTACTACTGAAGCCTAGCTTGAAGGATTTTGAGAATAACCTTACTAGCATGGGAAGTGAGTATGACTGTTTGGTATTTTGAACACTCTCTAGTACTGCCCTTCTTGGGAATTGGGATTAAGATTGACCTTTTCCAACCCTGTGGCCCTCCTGGGTTTTCCAAATTTGCTGACAGATTGCAGGCAGCACTTTAATAGCATCATCTTTTAGGATTTTAAATAGCTCTGTTGGAATTCCATCACCTCCACTAGCTTTATTGGCAGCAGTGTTTTCTGAGGCCCACTTGACTTCACACTCTCAGATATCTGGCTCTAGGTGAGTGACTAGCCATCATGGTTAACTGGGTCATTAAGATCTTTTTTGAACACTTCTTCTCCGAATTTTTGCCATCTCTACTTGATCTCTTCTACTTTTACTAGGTATTTACCAATTCTGTCCTTCATTGTGCCCATCTTTCCATGAACTTTTCCTCTGCTATCTCCAATTCTTCTTCTGTTTCTTTGCGTTGTTTGCTAAAGGAGGCCTTCTTGTCTCTCCTTGTTATTCTCTGGAACTCTGCATTCAGTTGGATATACCTTTCCCTTTCTTCCTTGCTTTTCACTTCTCTTCTTTCCTCAGCTATTTGTCTCCTCAGACAATCACTTGCATTTCTTTTTCTTTGGGATGGTTTTGGTCATTGCTTCCTGTACAATATGACAAATCTCTGCACATAGTTTTTCAGGCACTCTGTCTACCAGATCTAATCTCTTGAATCTATTTGTTACTTCCCTATGTATATTCATAGGGGATTTGATTTCGGCCATACCTGACTGGCCTATTGGTTTTCCCTGCTTCCTTTAGTTAAAGCCTGAATTTTGCTATAAGGAGCTGATGATCTGAGCCACAGTGAACTCCAGGTCTTCAAACAGATCTTTGTATTATACTCAATGGTAGTTGAGATGGGGGTGGCTAGGTGTTAAGGATAAAGGAGACAATTCTCCACCTCTTTTCAGAGGTGCATGACTTCAAATTTCCAGTGTAAGAGCTTCCTACATAACCAAGGAAGACTTGAAACTATTGAGCCGCTTTGACCCTACCTGGATAACCCAAGTGGGACTCCATAATGAAGCTCCTAGGTGTTCCCCACCTAGGATGGGCAAGGTAGAAAAGCACTGGAAATGGAAGGTAAAAAGTGGCAGCCAGCTTTGGTGGTATGCTGGCCTCCCACTCATCTTCAACTCACACACACACACACACACACACAAACACACACACACACAATTATACACTTACACTTTTCTTCTATGTCTCTCATATCTAGGCAGGCATCCATGGCCCTGTTTCTGGTATCATATATCCCTTCATTTCCGTCAGCCTAAACCTTGTCTAAAGCAGCTGAATCTTTTCTAGGGTCAATGAGAGTTTTATGAATACCTAAGTAGAGATGGGTATTTGGGCCAAATATGTCATAGCCTGTTCTTCAAACTGCCTAGGCCTGGAAAATGAACAGCCTACACAGAAAACACATTTACTGTCATGCCATAAAACTTAAGAGAAGTGACTTTCCCCTACACTTTGCACTTCTCCACACATAAATGCACAAAAATACTGACCCATTAACAAACACAAGTATCACACTGGGACTATTTCAGAATAGTATCTAAAATATAATAAAGTATCTTTTAAAATATTCCATAAAAGGACAATTCTCACAGTCATCCCCAATGATCCTCTGCCTCTCTGAAACATCTCCAGGCCACACAGCCTCTCAGAACCCTCTAGGTAGACAATTCCAATGTGAGCACAGTCTCTCCCAGGCCCAGGCCATTCCCTGCTGCACAAACGTGACTGCCCTCACATTACCATTCTTCATACCACTCTATCCCTTTCCAGGCTTCAACCTTGCCGACTGTTACCCATTCTTAGATTTCAGTATAAAGGTCCCCTCCACCAAGAAGCTCTTGTGCTTAGTCATTTCAATCATGTCCAACTCTTTGTGACCCCATGGACTGCAGCCCACCAGGCTCCTCTGTGCTTGGAATCTTCCCAGCAAGAGTACTGGGATGGGTTGCCATGCCCTCCTCCAGGGGATCTCCCTGAGACAGGGATTGCACCCATGTATCCTGCACTGCAGGTGAATACTGCTGACCCACTAGGGGAGCTCAAGAAGCCCTTAGTGACCGCCCCCACGTTTGGCTTAGGTGCGTTCCTGTGTGTGTCTGCACTGTCTTAGCATCAGCTGGCTCAGTTGCAGTTGTGTGTTGACTCAACTGTTTTCTCCACTAAACTGCAGGTTCATTGAGGACAGAGACATTATACCTTTAGCACTTAATGCAACGTTGGCATATAAAAGCTCTCAGTACACATTTGCTGAGTGAATGAATAAATCTGAACCAGACTAATAGATGTAGTTAAAAACTACTAAGGTCTACTGAGGAACAAACTAATAAAAGGAGAAAAGGAAAAGTAGAGGTTCCTAGGTATGAAAACTGAGTACTCTCCCTAGGGTTCACAATGAACTAGCACTGTGACAGAGCCAGGGATTGGTGCTGCTGAATGTGCAATACCAGAGGGCAGAGGAAAGGCCAAAGGCTCTTTGTAAAAGAAGAAGGAAGAGAATAAGCACTTATATACCACCTAAGTACATTCTTTTTAAGCCAAACAAAGTTTTCAATGAAAGTATTATCATCTTCTGATAGATAAGGAAACTGATGCTCACAGAGGCAAATAATATGTCCAATAAATAGCAAAGTTGGTATTGGAAGTTGGACCTGCTGATCAGAGTCCACACTATTTTTTCCCCTTTGTCTTATTGCTTCTCAATTCTGATAGGTTTGGATGCTTATTTTCACAGTCTAGTTAGCAGGATGCTGGCTTGGAGGATGGGCCTCCCTGAAGTCATGGAAGTTGACATGGAGTGGTGGCATTGAATCGGTAACCAAATGAACAGTCATTCAGACCCTTTTTGTATGCCCAGCAAAGGGTTCCTCATGCCAATGATATTCTTGTCTTTGAAAATATCTTCAAAGAAAAGAATAAGGTTCAGAGAAGGAAATTCAGAGGAAAAAAAGAGCAGAGTCAAGAAAGGCTCATCTAGATTGATAACTGATGAAACAAATTTATACAAAGAGCTCACAGGGCACATTCAACCACTCACAGAAAAACAGGATCCAAAAAAACAGGGCCATCTTTAACTGTCATACTCAACAGGGACATTAGTCATCATCACAGGGCCCTACCCAATTATCAGTACCTAGTCTTGTGCCTCTAAAGACAAAGGTGATAAGAGTCAAGAGGAAATAAAAATACATCCAATTCCCAGTCAAATGAAAATGCTATGGGCCCAAGGCCAAAGAATATTCTTGGCCTGTTGGTGTTCACCACCCTAAATTTAGCCAAATGGTGAGTTTTTTAAAGGAGTATCTTATTCAACCTTTTGCAAGCCAGAGATTTACCTCCTAATGCACAGCTTGTTTCCACCCTGCAAGCAGGAACACACTGCCCTTGGCTTCGTCATCCGTGGAGGAAGCAATGCCAACAAAAGCTCTGCTGTTATCACCTAGCTCTGCTTGTCCAAGCAGCACCTGGATGAGGCTCTTCAAGGGCACTGCCAAAATCCCTCTTCTCCCCCCAGAAACCTAGCCTGCCTCCTCCACCCTCCCCATAACTGCTAGCTCATCTTACATCTTATCATCACAGATGCATTCATTTGTGTTAATCTCTCTAACTCTAGAAAGAAAATTTCAATAGAGAATTTGCATTTCCATGAATATAACCAAAGTCTGTTCAGAGTTTACTTCATTTAACTCTTAGGAGCACACAGTGAAGACTGAGAGGCTGAAAATGCAAGAAGCCCTGGAGTCAGGCCTGGATTGAAACCTTCTCTTTTCACCCAGGCAAGTTTCCAAGCTTTATATGAAAAATAGGGATCATAATATCTACCTTTGCTCAATAATTGGAAACTACTATTATTTTTAGGTGATTGTTAATTTTAGGAATTTTATAGCTAGAAGAATTGAATGATTAAATGCATGATTCTGGAGCCAGAAGGCTTCTGGAGAAGTCAGGGCTGACTTCAGGAAGATAGTTTTGGAGAATTGGTGAATAAAGGTGATATCAAGACAGAAGTGAAACATATAATATCTTTGAGAATCAGAGTCAGGAACGCACAGAGGCCAACCAGAGAAAGAGGACAGAAAGAAGGGTTGCAGGGCCATCCAGCCTAGAGCAGAGATGTATGTATGTGTCATGTGTGCTGTGCTCATTCGCTGCAGTTGTGTCTGACTCTTTATGGTCCAAACCATAGCCCTCCAGGCTCCTCTGTCCCTTGGATTTTCTTAGCAAGAGTACTTCAATGGGTTGCCATGCCCTTCTCTAGGGGATCTTCCTGACCCAGGGATTGAACCCTCATCTCCTGTGTCTCCTGCATTGCAGGATTCTTATACTCCTGAGCCACTAGGGAAGCCCTTGATGTATGCACAGCCCATCACATTTCAGTTCATCTTGTTAGTCACTCCTAACAGCTAGTTTCACTTTGGCAATTGATAAATATTTATTAGGCACAGTTGCGTGCCAAGTGATGATCAAGAGAATAGACTGGTGCACTTAAGGTTGCAGAAAGTTCCTCCCAGACTTTGGCAGAGAACAGGAAGATATCTTAAGACAAAACTAATGAAACCTGACACTTGAGAGGTGGTGGAAGAAAAATCAAACACTCATGCATGCACATGCACACAAGGGAATTCACAAGTCAAAAGGGCCCATTGAGTGTCCAACACAATGAAAGAAAAGTAATCCACACAGACACATTTTTATGACATTTTGGAGCTGAGGTTGAAGAGAAACATTCAGTATTCTGAAAGCTTCCAAAGGGAAAATAGAGCAGAGCTTCAAACTCTGAGGAAAAATTATTTCCAACCAAGAATTCTATACCTATCCAAACTAAGATCCAAATGTGGGCTAAAATAAAGGCATTTTCAGGAAAGGATAGCATGAGATTAGGGAGTGAGGGGCACTTGCTGATTTAAATATTTTATTTTAAGATGGGAAGCCACTAGAGGAGTTACATTATCCTGTGTCTGGGATTTCTGATGCTGTTACTCTTATTGTGATGAATCATTTTTCTCTTGCTGTTTTCAAGATTTTCTCTTTATCTTGGGCTTTCAACATTTTGACTATGATGTTTCTGAGTATGGATTCCTTTCTGTTTAACATGTTAATAGTTTGTTCAGCTGTTTAGATGTATTAGTGCTTTTCACTAAATTGGAAAGTTTTCAGTCATTTCTTTGAATATTTTATTTTTTCTGTACCTTTCTCTCCTCTCCTTCCAGTACTACCATTACTTGTATTTTGGTGCAATAAATGGTGATTCACATTGCTCTGAGACTGTTCATTTTTCTTTATTCTTTTTACTTCCTATTCTTCAGATCATGTAATCTTTATTTATCAATTTTCAAGTTCTCCGATTTTTTCTTTTGCCATTCAAATCTACTATTGAGTCTCACTAATGAATATTTCCTTTCATTTATTGTACTTTTCAACACCATAATTTACATTTGGTTTTTTAAAATAATTTCTATCTTCTTTTACACTTTTTTATGAGTCATTGTTATTGTAACTTCCTGTAAATCTTTAAATATCGTTTCATTTAGTTCTTTGAATGTATTTACTTAGCTTCCTTGAAGTCGCTGTTGACTAAGTCTCATCCACTCAAAGATAGTTTCTGTTGTATGTTTTTTTCCCCTCTGTATGTACCACACTTTCCTAAGGTTCGTTTGTTTGTATATCTCATTTTTTGTTGAAAATTGTACATTTTAGATTACTATATTATAGCAACTCAGTACTGAGCCTTCCCTCTCTTTGGGAAGTGTTTGAGAAATAAATTTGTTTCATCATTTGTTATTTTTTTAGTGACTCCACTGGACTAATATATGAAGCCCATTTCCCCCATAGTATGCAGCCTCTGGTGTCCCTACTAGAATTTTTCCTTGTTTTTTCCTACCTCATGGCATCATCACCCTTAGGTCTGTGTGAACCACATTTGATTAAACGCTGTGCATAAGCCTCTGTAGCAAGTTAGATATACACTCTTAGATTACATGCGTATGTGGCTAAGAGGCTGCTTCATAGTTCAGGAAGTTTGCAATTTTGTCCCATGTTCAGCCAAGCCTAATAGCTCAGTTTCTGTCACCATTCACTCCCGAGAGGGCAGTCTTGTGCATGCATACAGTCTTCCAGACCACCAAGGGAAAGTGTAACTTTATTGTGAAGCTTGGTTTCCTAGGATCAGAGTAGTGTTTGGTCATTCTCTCAAGCCAGTTAAGGATCCCACACTTTGCTGATGGATCTGCATATGGCTTAGGTCATGCTTTCTAGTCTGCCCCACATTCAGCTTTGATTGTTCCTGAGCAGGTACAAGCACGTATGCACAGCCTTCTGGATCCCCAGGGATAGGAGTGACCAGGAGGGCTCTCCTTGTTTATCTCTTTCTCTACTACTTGCAATCATGGAACTACTCGACCCCCATAACTGCTTACCACCTCGATATCTATTTGTTTCAGCAAAAACCCAGGCATGAACTTCTCCATACCCTGTAAAATAAATTCAGTCCACTCAGGCAGACTTGTGGGCCTCTCTGTCCTTAAAGCCTGCCTCTTTCCCTGGGAAGAAACTTGGCACCACTTCACTGGAGCTGGAGGCAGTCACAGCCCTTTCCATACAAATAGGAGCTATATGAAGGAAAGGAGCACCAATTCTCTCAGCTGTGTGTGTGTGTGTGTGTGTACTTAGTCGCTCAGTTGTGTTCGACTCTGCTATCCCGTGGACTGTAGCCCACCAGACTTTTTTGTTCATGGAATTCTATAGCAAGAAATACTGTCAGGGGATCTCCCCAACCTACAGATGGAGGTCTCCTTCATTGCATGTGGGTTCTTTACCATATGAGCCACCAGGGAAGCCTTCTCTCAGCTGTACCTGCCTGGAATAGTGTTTTTGTAACACAAGCTGGGAGAGTGGAAGGTAGGTAAGAGACACTAAACCAAGTGGAATGAAATAGTAGCCCTACTAGCTGAGGTGAGAGAAAGACCCCTTCTTCTTGCCTGTACCTGCTCAAAGTGAAATGCCCACATTACAGCATATGTTGCATGGGACTGGAGAGAGGGGGAAATGGGTGTAGGTTCTGGTTCTAATGCCACACAATCACTGTTTTTACTGAGATTTGGTAGATTTTCTTGAATAAATATTCTCCATTTATTATATGTTCTAAAGACAATTTCTAGAGGCTCTAACTATATAGATAGGTATATAAAATATATAATTTTCACCAGTTATATAATTGTTTTCTAGGGAAATAGTCCACTGAACTCCTCATACCATTACTCCAGAAGCCTCAATCTGGACTCGTATTTTAAAACAATAATTTTCCCTGCTATGTGGAGAACAGGAACAAAGTAGAAGCAGTAAGCTCTGTATTTAAAATATTCATTGTTATTATTTATATATGCAATGTCTTTAATATAAACTGAAACTGCAGTGCTCACAGATGTTAGCATGTTTTCTCAGGGACTGGCCCCCAGTGAGGGGGACCCCATATGCTCTGAGATACTCCCCCACAAAAAAAAAGTATTCTTGTTTGTCAACCTTCTATTCTCAACAAAGATTTTCCAACCTTAAGACAGCCAATCTGCCAGCCTTCCTCACACTAGCCTATTCCTCCTGCTAAGAGGCCCTTGAACTTCCTGATGAGGTTCAGACCCAGATTTCTACCTTCATTTCCATTTCAAAATTTTCTCTCTTTGCTTCAGATTTCTCCATCTCAATACTCTTTCAGTTCGCATTAGCACATGCTAGTTCCAACTCAGGTTTTCCAACTCCCTGCTATACCTATCACTAGCAAGTAAACCTCATCTTACTTGCCTGGACCACCTGGTTCCCAACCCCGGATACAGTCCACTCAGTCCATCTACCTCTGGCCTCTCATTGGCTTTGCTCTTCTCCTGCAGTGTCTACTAATCTCTGACTATTTTCCCAGTGAAGTTGATCTTGCTCCATACCCTGGTGTTTGCTTGCACATGCTTCTGACACACACATCTGAGTTTCATTTGTTATTTATGCCTTTCCACCAGCTTCCCTACCTGACTTTGACTTAGGAATTCCTTAATGGACATTCAGTATCAAGTCTACCCTCCGTCCAACTCTACTTGGTTGCGGCTACCAGTTTTCTCACTTGGTTCCAGCTACCAGTTCATGGCATTCACTCTAAAACACTGCTATTCTGTTATCCTGTGCTTTTTGTCTTTTTTTTTTTTTTTTTTTTGGTCCTTCTTATCCTACACCAGTTTCTCTGTCCAAGCTGCTTTCCCTATTGCCTATATTCCAAAGCCAAAAACATATCTCTATACCTCTATTTGTGCTTATATTGACTTATTTGCACTTTGTACCTTGCATTAAGAGTAGTATAGAGAGCTTACTGAATAAAACAAAGGCATCCTTAGTAGACCACAGTGGCTTTTAAGTAAATGGAGTGTCTGAAAAAGTATGGAATCAGACTATAATAAAGGGAATTATTGTCTAGAAGAGTGTAAAATCCATAAGGGCAAGGATTTTGTTTTATTTTATCACTACATACCTAGTACCTAAAACAGTGCTTGACATATAAGTTCTCAATAAAATATTTGTGGAATAAATGATAAGTGAATGAAAAGTAAGTTCAACATAGTTCAGCTGACCACAACAATTAGAAACAAAACATGTGTGCATGTATACAATTAGTCAAGTCTCCTTGAGATACTAACTACATCTAAATGATGTCATAGATTATTTCCAAGACATTGTATCTGTGATATTAGTACCTTGGGATAAGCATTGCTTCTCCAATGTCTATTCCCATCTTAAATATATTTTTGCTTCAAACTCAACCCAAATCTTCAACATTTTAAAATTTTATTTGGCATGCTGAATAAAGGTACTCCAATCCTGATTATAAGGTCCCCCACTTAACACAACAGACTTTGGTTGCCTATTGAACTTAAAGGCAAGATGAGAGAGGTTCTCATGGGAACTACATTCCTCTGTAATTGGTATTGTAGGTAAAAGGACGGCTTGGATGTTGGTAGATTTGAGTTTCCATGCATAGTGTTTGTCTAGCTCTAATCATTAGCTTTAATTGGCACAGATGCTACTAATTTTAAGTACAGTTTCTCCTACAGTGTGAACACCTGTCCATTCCTCCTGATGTGGGCAGAAATCTGCTTTAGCATTTCTCTAAATTTGTGATGCTTTTGATTATTTTCTACCCACATATACAGCTTGGATAAAAAAAAAAAAAAGTGTTAAAAGCCTAAGAAAATGGCAAAGATCACCACTCCCTGTGTAAACACCATTAGAGAGAAAAAATATGTTGTAGCTAGTTTCACTTATTTTTAATTCCTGACCACTAGTTTAATAGCTTCTATTTTCTTCTCAAAAGATTACCAAAATTGATTTATATTAGTGTGGTCTGATGGGAGAACAGAGTGCATCTCTTTAATAGGTCATATTATCATAATTTAAATTAATGTTCTTCCATGAGTTTTAAATGACAGTTTTTATCCCTTATGATCTTTGCAGTAACTTTTGCAAAGCTGAGATTTAGGATTTAGGAATCCCTGAGGAAAAGAGGTGCTAAGTTTGATTAATTGTGTGTCTTGGTGTTGAGTATCTGACAGTCTCCAATTTTATTTTAACTAAAAAATACACCAAGATTACAGATGCTATCACTATTCACTGCACTCAATATGCCAGCAAATTTGGAAAAATCAGCAGTCGCCGCAGGAATGGAAAAGGTCAGTTTTCATTCCAATCCCAAAGAAGGGCAATAAAAAAGAACATTCAAAGTACCATACAATTGCACTCACCTCATAGGCTAGCAAAGTAATGTTCAAAATTCTCCAAGCTAGACTTCAACAGTATGTGAACCAAGAACATCCAGATGTCCAACTGGATTTAGAAAAGGCAGGGGAACCAGAGATCATATTGCCAGCATCTGTTGGATCATAGAAAAAGCAAGAGAGTTCCAGAAAAACATCTACTTCTGCTTTAATGACTACACCAAAGCTTTTGACTGTGTGGATCGCAACAAAGTGAAAAATTCTTCAAAGGATGGGAATATCAGAACGCCTTACCTGCCTCCTGAGAAATCTGTATGCCATTCAAGAAGCAACAGTTAGAACCAGACAAGGAACAATGGACTGGTTCCAAATTGGGAAAGGAGTAAGCCAAGGCTGTAAATTGTCACCTTGCTTATTTAACCTATATGCAGAGTACATTGTGCGAAATGCCAGACTGGATGAAGCCCAGGCTGGAATAAAGATTGCCAGGAGAAATATCAATAACCTCCTATATACAGATGACACCATCCTATAGCAGAAAGCAAAGAGGAACTAAAGAACTTCTTGATGAAAGTAAAAGAGGAGAGTGAAAAATCTGGCTTAAACTCAACATTCAAAAACCAAAGATCATGGCATCCAGTCCCATCACTTCATGGCAAATACATGGGGAAACAATGGAAACAGCGACAGACTTTATTTTCTTGCACCCCCAAATCACTGCAGATGGTTACTGCAGCCATGAAATTAAAAGATGCCTCCTCCTTGGAAGAAAAGCTATGATGAACCTAGACAGTATATTAAACAGCAAAGATTACTTTACAGTAAAGGTCTGTCTAGTCAAAGCTATGGATTTTCCAGTAGTCATGTGTGGATGTGAGAGTTGGACCATAAAGAGAGCAGAGTACCGAAGAACTGATGCTTTTGAACTGTAGTGTTGGAGTAGACTCTTGAGAGTCCCTTGGACTGCAAGGTGATCAAACCAGTCAATCCTAAAGGAAACCATCCTGAATGCTCATTGGAAGGACTGATGCTGAAACTGAAATTCTGATACTTTTGCCACCTGGTGCGAAGAGCTGATTCATGGGAAAAGACCCTGATGCTGGGAAAGATTGAAGGTTTGGGAGGAGAAGGGGACGACAGAGGATGAGATGGTTGGGTGGCATCACCAACTCGATGGATATGAGTTTGAGCAGGCTCTAGGGGGACAGAGAAGCCTGATGTGCAGCAGTCCATGGGATTGCACAGAGTCGGACATGACTGAGTGACTGAATTAATTAACTAACCACCATTCATCAGACACATTTGGTCCTGGGATCTCTTCAGGGCTTTTGAACAACTTTTCTTTATAAAGGTATTTAAATGAAGAGGACTACAATAAAAAGAATTTTCCACCAACAATACTCTTTATCTTTGGAGCTTATCCAAATAGCTAAGACATCCCAGTAACAGAAGTAACTCCACGCACAAGCACATGGGAGGAGGTAATCTGACAATACATCTCCCACCCACTACTTCCCCATCCATATCCTCCCCTAATCTGTCTCTAACTTGAATCCATATGTTATAGCTTATGACAATACTTAATTCTGTGCTTGAGCTTCCTTAATGTGCTGCCTATGAATTGAAGAATACAAATGATAGCCCTCCTACTTGGCTTGAGATGCATAAATCCAAAGAGTTATCAAACAAGCTGCAATAGAAATGAGTAGATCAGAAGACCTAGAAGATCACCTAATATCATCTTCTTCCTAAGATTTGAATCCATTGTACAATTCCCCCCCATTAAGGGGACTCAAACCCTTCCAATCAAACATATCTAATTCATTAGAAGCATGAATTAACTTAACAACCAGTTAAATAATAACCGATCAGAATGGATTCCCAGGAGCTTCAGTCAAAAAATGTATTAGTAGAGAATAGATCCCTTAGAACTTATGGAATTACTAGAATGACCTAAACTAGGAACATCTGAGTCTTCACTGAAACCCGGTGTATTAACCACCATGTTTAGGGAAATGAGTCCCAAGCCAGAAAACTGAAATAAAACTGAAATCCCCAGAAGTGCGGGAAGTTTACATCAAGGGGAAAAAATTCTGAAGTCAGCACATAAATCCATCTTTAGGCAGATTGTTCCTGACTGACAGGAAACAAGATGGTGTCTAAGTGAAGATAATAAGGAGAGGAAGAGAAGGATTCAAGCCAGATGGCAGAGCTCTATGCCAGCCAGTCTGCAGCTTGAGGATAGACATCTGAGATAAAAGGGATTTTATGATGAATCAAATTCCCAACTAATTTTACTGAGAACATAAAGGAACTTGCCCTTTGAAAATTCTTCTATTCAGTTTGTATTTTCTTTCTTTGTTTTGCTTTGTTTTTGTCTTACTTTTCAAGTTCCTCAGACCAATCAATCCCCTGAATATCCTTCAATATCCTATGCCAACTTTCCACTGAATAAAATTACAATTCCCTAATTCTAATATCTGAGATAAGGAACAGACAAGCTTAGATGGAGTATTCTGTTATACTCACCCTACTCTATTTCATGTAATTTAGAATACAGCTAAGGAAACTGTACATAAACAGAATCTACCAATGATGCCAGTTGAATGAGCAAATTCTAGGGTGTCAGTCAAATGCTCCTTCAGTGTATTCATGGAAATGCAAACTTGAGAATCAGAAAAAAAAAGTGGGGAGGAAAGGATTCTTGACAGAAAACTTCCCTTGACTATCAGTATCAAGTAATGCAGTGGTTTCCAACATGTTCCAAATATTTGCACAAGAAAAGTCTTCCACAGAACCCCCATTTATAAAAGAGATAAAGGCATAGATGCTCTGGTTGAAGTGGTCATTAGGGACCCACAGTTTCAGAGTTTGTCTCCCCCTCACCTCTTTTTCCCCTTGTTCCTTCCTTTACAGATACTTCTGAGGCATAAGTGTAGAACCTCAGGACTGTATAAAACATGATTTGAAAAATACTGGCTAGCAGTTAAGCATACATGCTTCAGAATCAGGAAATCCTAGTTCTAAATACCAATTCTCTCATTTATCACCTTTGTGAATTGGAGCAAATTAACTTAAGCTTCTATTCTTCATTTATAAAATGCAGACAGTAATAGCAACCTCAGAACTATTTTGGAGGTTACATAAGAAAATACATGTTAAATATTTAGTATTGCCTATCTTAAAATAAGTTTTGGGAAATAGATGGGGAAACAGTGAAAACAGTGTCAGACTTTATTTTTCTGGGCTCCAAAATCACTGCAGATGGTGACTGCAGCCATGAAATTCAAAGACGCTTACTCCTTGGAAGGAAAGTTATGACCAACCTAGATAGCATATTCAAAAGCAGAGACATTACTTTGCCAACAAAGTTTCGTCTAGTCAAGGCTATGGTTTTTCCTGTGGTCATGTATGGATGTGAGAGTTGGACTCTGAAGAAGGCTGAGCACCGAAGAATTGATGCTTTTGAACTATGGTGTTGGAGAAGACTCTTGAGAGTCCCTTGGACTGCAAGGAGATCCAACCAGTCCATTCTGAAGGAGATCAGCCCTGGGATTTCTTTGGAAGGACTGATGCTAAAGCTGAAACTCCAGTACTTTGGCCACTTCATGTGAAGAGTTGACTCACTGGAAAAGACTCTGATGCTGGGAGGGATTGGGGGCAGGAGGAGAAGGGGATGACAGAGGATGAGGTGGCTGGATGGCATCACTGACTCGATGGACATGAGTCTCAGTGAACTCCAAGAGTTGGTGATGGACAGGGAGGCCTGGCATGCGGCGATTCATGGGGTCGCAAAGAGTCGGACACGACTAAGCGACTGATCTGATCTGATCTGATCTTAAAATAAAAATCCAGTAAGTGTCAGATACCATGATTATTAAAATGGCACATTCTATAAGAATCAAATTAGTGTATTTTAATAGTAGATACAAGATTTTGTAACCCTTGCCCTTAAATTATTCTAGAATATTGTTTCCCAAATTGTATGCAGCAGAACATTAGCTCCATGAAATATGTCATGAATAAAAACTTTGTGGTCAGATTTATTAGGAAATAGTGTGTCTCATTAAGCATCTTAGAGATGCACAATGCCTAAGAAAGGCCAGGTAGTGGAACAGAGGTCAGTGAATTGCGTCATGAAATTTCATCTTAGAAAGATCATTCTTGCTAGATTGCAGAGAATGGAAGGAAGAGGCAGGGATGATGGCAGGGACAACAGTTAGGAAGCCATTTCAGCGATCCAAGGGAGAGACTGTGGTGGCCTAACTGGGATAGAGTAAATAAAAGTGATCAGATTCAAGAGTAAAAGAGGAAGAGGGCAAAGGAGATGACAGAGTCAATGATGAAACCCAGATATCTGGCCTAAATAATGGGACTAACGGTGGTATCATTAATGGAATTGGAATAAGAGCAGAACCAGATTGGGAAATATGAGTTTCATTTTGCACTAGTGAAAGTCGCTCAGTCGTACCTGACCCTTTGCGACCCCACAGACTAGCAGTCCATGGAATTCTCCAGGCTAGAATACTAGAGTGGGTAGCCTTTCCCTTCTCCAGGGGATCTTCCCAACCCAGGGATCGAACCCAGGTCTCCTGCACTGCAGGCTGATTCTTAACCAACTGAGCTATCAGGGAAGTCATTTTGCACTAGTGAGTTTGAATTGGCATATTCTCCAGATGTGTTCCATTGCAAGTGACAGAAACCTCATTTGAAATAACTAGAGTCAAAAAGGAATGTATTAACTCATGTAGCAAGAAAAGAGAGGGTGACTTGGTCTTGGATCCTGGAGTGCTCTTCTGTGTCCACCCCACAGTTGCTGTCATTTTCCTTCAGTTTGACAAGTGACCTGTACCATCATAGTTAAGCATGGATCTTTCTGACTCTATGAAACCCTGAAATATGACTGTGCTTCCCATCACCTTGACCTGGAGAACCCTCATGCAGTCCTTGTTCAAAGCTCCTTCATCCTCAATAAAGATAGACATTCCTATGGACAAACCCCTGAGCTGGATTCTCAGCTCGGTCTGAGACCTGTCTATGTCACAGGGGACTCATGGGAGGCTTAGAAAGACTGAAAATGCAAAGTTCCTTTGCCTAACCACACCAACCCCAAACTCTCCTTAGGTCTAGTGACATCCTAGCTGGTTAGGTCAGCCTAATGGGTGGCCACCACACAGAGTTACAGGTAAGGAGCGTGAGTGAGAGCATCCTGCTTCCTCTGTGTTGCTCTCACTGCTCTAAACCATATCGCACTTCTGAGCTGAAGTTCAGAGAAGAGAAAAATAGGGATACACAATTGCTGTGCCTCATTTCTTCATCCTCCCAAACATCCTAGATTGGAAAGTGCTGAAGGCTTTTCTAGATCATTGCTTCTCAAATTTTAATGTACATAAGCATAGTACAGAGGGTTTGTTTGAAAAATAAATTCCTGGGCTCTATCCCTACTTTATTTTCAGTCGGTCTGAGGTGGGACCAAGGAATTTACGTGTCTAACAGGTTCCCAAATGATGCTGGTACTGTTGATCTGGGTACCACACTGTGAGAAATAGTAAGAAGCATTCTTCCCTTCCAAACTTGCAACTATAATGCATTCCAAACAAAGGGATATTTTTCTACAAACTGAGACTTCTATGATCTGAACTCTCTTTCAAATAAAGATGATTTCTCTACATAGCAGGAGTATACTATAATGTGAATCCTACATGCTTAGGCCTTAATTAGTTAGATGGGACCTATATTAATTTAGGAAAACTTCATCATCCTCAAATGCCTGGTTTTCAAGCCTGTTGTTTAAATGTGTTCTATTTTATATGACAAAAGTTGAATAGTACTTAATATGTCTGATCTTTTGTATTCCTTACCAAATATTTCTAGCATACATGTAAGCAGATGGATATCCTTAGTTGAGTAAGGAGAAACTCAAAAAGGGGGGAAAAAATCACATTAAAATATTTCAAAATATACCCCATTAGATTTTTTTTTATTGTTCTGTTTTGGTTTTGCCACTGGAATTGTAGGGAAAATTTTACTTTCCAAATAAATGAATAGTCACAGTGTCTCCTCTCTGATCTGTCAGAGCAAGCTCAGTATTTAATGTTCCTTTCTAGTTGTCTATTTTAGCTAATATCTTCTAAATAACTTTCCCCTTAATTTACCTTATTAGTCCTCTTAATTTCTGAATTTCTTTTTCTTTTGTCCATTTATCAAAATGTTAGGAAAAAAATTTATGTAGAACTCCTGCATCTTTTATTAAAGGCTCACCAGCATAAATACCACAAAAGTTCTTTCTGAAAAAACCATCCTTTCTTAACTGCTCTGAAGGGAAAAAGAGAGGAGGTTCTGTGCCCAAATTCAGTTTCTAAGTGTAGGGGCCCAACCCAGGGTTAGGTGATGTTAGGAGGATGAAAAACCAAGAAAGTCTGCTTGGGGACCAACTGGACAGTTATCTCTCCTGTGGCTAAAGCACACCAAGTGGGAGAGGGAAGTAGAAAGGGCTGTCAACTGAGATAGTGTCAGAGTTGAAGCAACTGAGCACAGAAGCAGGAAAAAACCCTGAGCCCACGCCATGAGCCCACATGAGTGACCGAGCTGGAGCTAAAATACAAAAAGCAGCAGAGACCAGTACAATAGTTCTGTCATTAATGAACCTCTGTGCTCTGTGCTTAGTTGCTCAGTCAGGTCTGACTCTTTGCGACACCAAGAACCCACCAGGCCCTTCTGTCCTTGGGATTCTCCAGCCAAAAATACTGGAGTGGGTTGCCATGCCCTCCTCCAGGAGATCTTCCCAACCCAGGGATCAAACCCAGGTCTCCTGCATTGCAGGTGGATTCTTTACCATGTGAGCCACCAGGGAAGCCCAAGAATATTGGAGCAGGTAGCCTATCCCTTCTCCAGAGGAACTTCCCAACCCAAGAATCAAACCGGGGTCTCCTGCATTGCAGGTGGATTCTTTATTAGCTGCGCTACCCAGGAAGCCAAAAGAAGCAGAGGCCAGTGCAGAAGCTCCATCATTAGTGAACTCAGAGGCTTCTAAAACTGTAGCATCGCAGAGACAGTCAGGCCCAAAGTGCCAGCACTACATACTGGGCTTCAGTCATGTCTTAGGATCATGACCCTGGAGCTGTGCAGTGCACAGCCTGGGAGACCATATGTGCCAGGCTGACTTAATGGAGGCCAGAATAAATCAGCACAAGGAGAAGAGGAAGAATGTTTCTCGGCCCTAAGTCTCTCTCATTCTATACTGATGAAGCCTCCCTGGGAAAATACTGACTCCTAAGACTTGCCAAGTTGGACAAAAACAGGCATGTTCTTCAAAGGCCTTAATTTATGAGGTTAACTGCCAGAGCTGCACACAGCCTTCAGGCTAAACAAGAAGAAAAATATCCAGCCTCCAACTGCTGCTCTTGCTTACCTAAAGCTTTAAAAGAGAATCAAAAGAAGAGCCAAACACTAGCAGGGAAAAAAGAAGTTTTCCACTGAATCTTGCAAAAGGTCACATTAGGAAAGGAGCCCACTCAGAGGCACCGTGAGCCCCCACCCCACAATCGTACCTGAGATGCCGCCTTCGAAAGAGCTTCTGCAGCTTCTACCTCATCCCCTGCGGCCAGTGAGCTCCCAAGGACCTGCATGTCCTGTTGCTCTCCACTAATTGCCTGTTCACTATCCACAGAAGACCCTCTGTGATCTGTTTTGTTCAAAAACAGTGTCAACAAAGTTTTCATTAAAAGCTTTTATAAAAACAACTATGTCAGCAAGTGATTTTCCCAGTTGTATTAAGTGAGCATTAATTAGCCAGGTGTCCTTAGGCAACTCACCTCTCTCTGGGTGTCTGGTTCTTCACCTGAAGGCTGAGAGGTGAGACTCTGTGTGTAGAGTTAAACCAACCTACTGTCCATCCGCCTCCCTGGTGACTCAGTGGTAAAGAATCAGCCTGCCAATGTGGGAGATGCAGCTTCGATCCCTAGGTTGGGAAGATCCCCTGGAGAAGAAATAGCAACCACTCCAGTGTTTTTGCCTGGGAAATCCCATGGACAGAAGGCCTCATGGGTTATAGTCCAGGGGTCACAAAAGAGTCGGACACAACTGAGCGACTGAACCACAACAACTGTCCATCTAGCTGTGAGATCTCTGGAGCTGAAGCGATTGGCTCTCCCCCTTTCCTTCCTGTCTGTGAGGCTCTCTCATAGAGAGACAAGCAAAGTAGATGCTTCTTCCATCGTCGGTTCACCCTGGTATTGTGGTAACCCATCCCAACACCTCATTCAAACAGGAATTCACAAGCCTCAGGGCTCCTTCATCAGCCTTTTAACCTGGGTCAGGGCCCAGTGGAACACAAACAAAGCCCTGGCAGGAAGAAACCATGCTTCCAGGTTCTGACAAGAAATGATGAACAATGGGAGCTTTTTAGGTGCCTCAGACCCTACCTTTGAACTTTTCCACTCAGTTTGGGATGAATTGGAGCTGCTGCAGAGAGGTGTCTGCTCTTTTCATCTTCCTTGCTGGACTCTGGTTCTTCTGGAAGCTGCTAAGGATGTGCCCCTTAGCACCCACCCCTGCTTTACTACTGAGCTCGCTCTCTCAGAAAGAACAAAAGCAAGAATAACACCTAATAACACTTACTAATCAAGTCCCATGTTTCAGAGGTGTGCCTGATACAGTCTCCATTTACTGTTGCAGGAGAGGATGTGACCAATGGTTCACCTGTGAGCTGGACCTGGGCAGTGGAGTCTCCTCACTCATCCACATACATCCTTAAGTACCCTTATGTCCACCATTCCCACAGTGGTTTCAGGGGTGCAGCCTAGACAGACTAATGTTTTGCTGAGACCATCTGGGCTGAATACATGACTGGACCCCATTAAAGCCTCTAGATAAATTTGTAATGTTCTGGTGGGGGTGTGGAAATCTACTTCTCTTTTAGTTGCCCAAGACGAGCCTCATATGTAAGTTCCTTGCTTATTAAACTTGCCACCTACCAATCTGGAGAGATGTGCTAGTTAGCAGAGCCAGGATTAGAACCCAGGCACTTTGAGGGTAGAGGCTGTGCTCGCTCCTCTTCTGCACCGTGCCAGCCAGGCCCTAGTCATGTCCCAGCCTCTATAGCCTTCTTCTCCCCATAAGGTGGGTCTTCTAACCTCCACTTGCAGGTTTCAAAGACACTAGACCCAATTCTGATCTCAGGCATAAGATGGAAAAGGGATTTGAGGGCTTCGTTCATATACTTGAGACAAAGGCACCCTCCTCTGTAGCTCTAACCTTGTACCCAGATGCATAGCTCAGTTCCTCATTTGTTCCCTGAGTTTAAGACCCTGCATAGATTCCTATTTATTCTGAGTTCTTCACTCATTCATTCATAAACATTTTTTATTGGCTACATATTCATCATGAAAAAGAGAAAATGCAATCAATTAACAAATAGGTCATTATGCCCATTTTACAGATGAGGAAACAGAAATTGAGAGGTTCTCTTGTCAGCCACCCCACACCTAGTAAATAGGAGAAGTAGCCTTTATTCTGGGTGCCCCTCCTCCTGAGATTTGGGTCCTACCTTGCTTTTGCCAGTACCTCACTTCCCTCGATCCCTACATCATCTCCCAAACAACAACCAATTCTCATATTCTCTGACTGAGTGCCCTACAATTTAATTCAATTCATGAACCAACTATGGAAGCTAGCACAGACCCCACAGCTATAAGACACCACAAGACACCAACTGTAAATGGAGTCCCCAGGATATCTGCTCTTTTGCCCAGCCACTTATAATTGTGGGAGTTCCTATGGCTCACTCTACGGTTTCATAACTCACTAAATCTACTCATGTACTCAGGAAACTCTGTACTTATCATTCAGGACAGTCACTTAGAAGAGAAGCTCAGGGCAGGGTGTGGGGCTGGAGGGAGTGCAGAGCTTCCATGATCTCTCTGGGTGCACCAGCCTCCCCTCATGTCAAGTGATCATCAACTTGGGATCTCCTCAAAACTTGCTCTTCAGGAGTTTTTATCAAGTCTTCCTTCCATAGGCATGATTGGTAAGACATTGGTGATTGAACTTAATCTCCATCCTTTCTTGTGTGCATGCATGCTCACTAGGTCACTTCAGTCGTGTCTGACTCTTTGTTACCCTGTGGACTATAGCCCACCAGGCTCCTGTGTCCATGGGATTCTCAAGGCAAGAATACTGGAGTGGGTTGCCATGCCCTCCTCCTGGGGATCTTCCTGACCCTGAGATCAAACATGCGTCCCTTGTGTCTCTTGTCTCCTGCGCTGGCAGGTGGGCTCTTTACAACTAGCACCACCTGGGAAGCCCCGTCCCTCCTTTCCTCCTCAGAAAATGAAGAGTGGGCTCAAAGTGCCAACCCTAGTCGCCGGAGGTAGCGAGCCTTTCCCTGGGAACTGTCTGAGGTGCCACCTTGAGTCATCTCACTAGCAGGAACTCAGGTATGGGGAAAGGGGCTCTTTATCAATAACAAAAGACACTCCCATCACTCAGGAAATTCCAAGGGTTTTGGAATCTCTGTGCCAGGAACTGAGGGCAAAGGCTATGGTGTTTTTTGTTGTTGTTGTTTAAATTATACTCCAACTTTCCCCCCATTCCCTAGGAATCATGGCCAGGATCTGAAACTGTGCTACCTGCCACCAGACTTCCCTTCTGGGAGCCATCTGCTTGGATTTCTATGAATGCTTCCTGGCTCCCCATCACTGCACTCTGCACACCTGCCAGGGCAGCCTGTCTGCTTACCTGTCTGCTCTCCCTCCTGTGAGGGTCTGCCTCCTAGACTAGCACAGCTCGCCATGCCTGCCCCCTCCATCCCAAGCCTGCCTCACTCTAGGGATCTCAGCTCCTTCCAGAACTCCCCCTCCCCCACGTTTAGCTAGCTTTTGGGTACCCAAAAGACAAGTTGGTTTTTGCACCCCCAGCAGAACATTAAAAGTTTGTATAAAGGCTTTAATGGGGTTCAGTCATATATTCAGCCCAGATGGTCTCAGCCTACAGGAATTAACTGTGTCATGTTCTGTCACATATCAATGTGACCCAGACATTCTAGTCAGGGACATGGCAGGACATAGGCTTTGGCACTGAAGAAGTCAGAGAAAGAATTGGGTCAGTTTGAATCACAGCAGGAGAAAAATCTATAGAGTATTAGATTTGAAGAATATTACTCTCCAGTATTATTTGAACACTTCTCTGGCCACGCTAGCTAGGCCTGTATCAGCGTTTCCATTATAAATCCTATTTCCAAGGGTTTATGACTTGCTGTAAAAATTCAATCCAAGCTGAAAAGCAGCATTGTGAGTTTGCAGTCCAGAAGCAGCTTGATTCAAAGAAAGGATAAAGGAAGTTGAGAAGAAACAGGGGGAAAAAAAGGAAACAGACTGTTTAAAAAGAAGAAAACTGGAGTGTTACACTGCTTTTCTACCCTCATGTGACTCAAAGATGATTTTGTTTTTAAATTTGAGTTTTCACATGTTATTAACCCCCATGTGCAAAGAGGCCTATGAGCACACTGAAGCCAAAAGCACTGAGCTCCATAATGGTGGTAACAGCAGGTGTTAAAACTTTCTCACCAGGGGGTCCTCAAAGAGCAAAGTCTCCCTCACAAACTGCATTCATGAAAACTCTCAGGAGACTCACATCAAATCATCTCTGGTTCAATAAAAGGCAAAGAGGGGACAGGAGATGCTTAGTGAGTTCATACTCTCTGATGAAGTAAAGGCAAATTATGACCCAATTCTTCATTTCCTGAAAATAAAGCAATCACTTCTGTCTCTCTGTTAACCTCCAGAGCATCCCAGCCTTCTACACATTTGTGACTATTTATCCAGTTATAATTTCACTATAAAGTGGCCCAAGGAATTCTTGGGACTTCTGCCAGCATCACTGCATCCTGTATTTCCCAAGGAGGGAACCCTTATGGTAGTTCAGAAATACCATCTCCAAACCTTGGGAGTACAAGCTTACACTGCACAACAATTCACCAAAGTCCACCTTGCCTCCTTTGAAGATGGGCCTTTGCCCTCAGTTCTCAGTAAAGAAAGCTTTAGGGCAGTTCAGGGGGACATGGAGAAGGCAACAGCCCGTCTTGGAGTCGGAGAATTTCTCCATAGCAGGGAGCCCAAGAATGGCATTCTAGTTGGAAAGAGAAAGTGGGAAACTTGTCTTGGCAATGATGACATAGCAAGCAATCATACAGACACTTAGACCAGTGGGTTATTTGGGGGAGCTATAACAGAGAGGACGCAAATGCCTCTCTAATTTTTGTTGCTGCTGGAAAAGTGAGATTCTACATTCAGGGAGATGATCTGTCTAAAACTCATAGTTTATTCTCAATTAGAGGAGTTGAGTAAAAAGAACAAGAAAGGAATTTGTTTTTATTAAGTAAATATCACTGCTGTGCCAGACAGCTTGCCAGTTTTTTTTTACACATTATTTCATATAAATTTTATAAAACCCTATGATATATATATGCATTATCCATTGTTCATTTAAAAGATGAGAGAATTAAGACTAACTCACCCAATGTTAATCCACAAGCAAAGTGGCAGAGGCAAGACTGAATTCACACATATTTGATTTCAAAGTTTAGATCTTTCCACATCAGCTTCAAATAGAACTTCAATGGATAAATTACAGAGTGGAAACAAATTTGAGAAAGTCTGAAAGTTTCAAGCATGATGTTATATGAGGCAGGACTAGGGAGAGGCCAGAGTTTAATTATGTTAATTCCTCAAATTTATAAAGGTAAACTTAAATTCAGAAAATAAAAACCTCTGATTTATTAAAAAATCCAACCATTTTTCTAGTTTGATATAGAACAGTTTCACTGTATCTCTGAATTTTCCTTTTTTAAAAGCAGTGTTAAATTAAGCTATTTTATCTCAACTCTGCTACAATCTGTTTTGTGATCTTGGAGACTTTTTGTTTGTTCAGTCACTAAATCATGTCCTACTCTTTGCAACCCCATGGACTGCAGCATGCCGGGATTCCCTGTCCATCATCTCCTAGAGCTTGCTCAAACTCACGCAGATTGAGTCGGTGATGCCATCCTACCATCTCATCATCTATCATCACCTTCTCCTCCTGCCTTCAATCTTTCCCAGTGTCAGGGTCTTTTCCAGTGAGTCAGTTCTTCATATCAGGTGGCCAAAATATTGGAGTTTCAGCATCAGTCCCTCCAATGAATATTCAGGGTTGATTTCTTTTAGGATTGACTGGTTTGATCTCCTTGCAGGCAAAGGGACTCTCAAGAGTTTTATCCAACACCACAGTTTGAAAGCATCAATTTTCAGCACTCAGCCTTCTTTGTGGTCCAACTCTCACATCCATAGATGACTATAGGGAAAAACCATAACTTTGACTATACGAACCTTCGCTGGCAAAGCAGTGTCTCTGCTTTTTAATATGCTGTCTAGGTTTGTCATAGCTTTTCTTCCAAGGAGCAAGCATCTTTTAATTTCATGATGGCAGTCAACATCCACAGTCACTTTGGAGCCCAAGAAAACAAAGTCTGTCACTGTTTCCATTGTTTCCCCATCTATTTGCCATGAAGTGATGGGACTGGATGCCATGATCTTAGTTTTTTGAATGCTGAGTTTTAAGACAGCTTTTTCACTCTTCTCTTTCACCTTCATCAAAAACTCTTTAGTTCCTCTTTGCTTTCTGCCATAAGAGTGGTGTCATCTATCTGAGATTATTGATATTTCTCCCAGCAATCTTGATTCCAGCATGAACTTCATCCAGCCCGGCATTTTGCATGATGTACTCTGCATATAAGTAAAATAAGCATGGTGACAATACACAGCCTTGATGTCCTCCTTTCGCAGTTAGGAACCAGTCATTTGTTTCATGTCCAGTTCTAACTGTTGCTTCTTGACCTGCATATAAATTTCTCAGGAGGCAGGTAAGGTGGTCTGGTATTCCCATCTCTGGAAAAATTTTCTACGGTTGTTATGATCCACACAGTCAAAGGCATTAGCATAGTCAATGAAGCAGATGTTTTTTCTGGAATTACCTTGCTTTTTCTCTCATCCAAAAGATGTTGACAATTTGATCTCTGGTTCCTCTGCATTTTCTAGATCCAGCTTGTACATCTGGAATTTCTTGGTTCACATACTGTTGAAACCTAGCTTGAAGGATTTTGAGCATTGCCTTGCTAGCATGTGAAATGAGCACAATTGTGCGGTAGTTGAATGTTTTTTTTTGGTTTTTTTTTTTTTTTTGCCCTTCTTTGGGACTGGAACAAAAACTGACCTTTTCCACTCCTGGAGATGGGAACCTGTAAACGGTATTTCCGCTTTGCCAGCTTGTGCTGTATTAAGCTCTGCCAACATGGGGTGCTAGAGAGGGGTTGGAGGGCTGCAGGAGGGGAAGATTGCCTCCTTTTTTGCTTTCTGTACCTACAGCAGTAGTTGGTTTCAGTTTCACATGTTTTACGCACTCGCAGAACCAGCCTTAGTGCACCACTTCAGAGACAACAGGCTGGCGGTCTGGGGCCTCTTCTCCCAGATTTTAACGGCCCCAGTCTCTTGTCTCTATTACTGAAGCTGCCATTCTTATGTAGCTCAGTGTTTCCCTTTATCATTATTTAGATATCTTCTTAACATATCTCTTTCATTAAAATTTCTATTAAAATAACTGGTGTGGTTCATTTTCCTGAATGGACTCTGACTGATACAAAGTCCTCTGAAGAGAGCTTCTTCTACCCCTTTCTCCTTGAATTCTCCCTGCTGTCTGAAAATTCTGTTTTATACTGTGCTATATTAAAAATTAACCAAAATCATTTTTATATATCTATATATATATGTAGATTATATATATAGGTATATTGTATTCGTTTTAAGTATACAACAATGAACTAATGCAATGTTATATATCAATTATATTATCTCAATAAGAAAAAAAAAAAAAGCAATTCTCTCTCTAGCTTATGTGACTTTGAGCATGGTAACTTAACTTTCCTAAGGCTCAATTTTGTCATGTCTAACACTGGGGTATTAACATCTACCTAGAATATTGCAAGAACTGAATGAAACAATCTATGTGCAAGCGTCAAGCACAATAGCCGACGCATATGAATGCTTGTAATGATCATATATACGTCTGCCAGGCATCTCGTATTTGAAGAATCATTCCTCCAGTTGCATGAAGTAATCCTACTTCATTCCAATTTTTGAGAAGAAGCTAATCCTTCAACTCAAGAATGAAAACATGCTTAAGTCATTTATCTGCCTGGCCACATGAGTCCAAGGGATGGACCTCCATTCCATGTCAGGCCAATTAGAATGGCCAAACAGAGTTGGCCAGGACTGTTCCTGAAATTTGGGAATAATTATGCTATTTATTGCTCTGATGCCTAAACTCTAAAATCTATATGCCCAAGATTCCATGCCATCTTTTGCAACACTTCAGTGACCAACTTGTCCCAGTTTGCAGAGACTTTATTCATTTTATAATAAATCTTAAAGCACTGTATTCCTGGAAACCCCTTCATCCCAGGCAGATAATTTGATTGGTCAAACTACCATGATAAAAGCCTGTAAGAGAAAGCAGGTGTTCCTCCAAATAAGATATCAGATCGGATCAGATCAGATCAGTCACTCAGTCATGTCCGACTCTTTGCGACCCCATGAATCGCAGCACACCAGGCCTCCCTGTCCATCACCAACTCCCGGAGTTCACTCAAACTCACATCCATCGGGTCAGTAATGCCATCCAGCCATCTCATCCTCTGTCGTCCCCTTCTCCTCCTGCCCATATACAAATGGCCAAAAAGCACATGAAAAGACACTCAACATCATTAGTCTTTAGGGAAATACAAATCAAAACCACAATCATGTGGTAATCACTTCGATGATTATAATCAGAAAGAGGGAGTAGGGAGGAGGTAAGAAGTATTGGTGAGGATGTGGAGAAATTTGGGCTTTTTCATATAGCTAGTGGGAATATGAAATAGTTCATCCACTATGGAAAAGTTTGGCATTTTCTCAAAAAGCTAAACAGAATTGCCACATGCTCTTGCAATACCATTCCCAGGTATGTACCCAAAAGAATTAAAAACATGCATTCAAACAAGTACATGTACACACATGTTCATAGCAGCACTATTAACAATAGCCAGAGAATGAAAATAGCCTCTTATGGGCCACCAAAAAAAAAAAGAATGAAATAAAATAGCCTAAATCAATTGATCAATGCATCAATAGATAAATTGTGGTCTATATGTACAATGGTATTTTTATTCAGCCATAAAAATATGAAGTACTTGCATGTACTGCAATATGGATGACTCTCCAAATCATGATATTAAGTAAAATCAGCCAAGCATAAAAGTCACATATTTCTATTCATATGAAATAGCCAGAATAGATATACCCATAGAGATAGAATACAGATTGGCAGTTAGGTGGGGGTGGTAGGGAGACGGGGTAGCTGTTTAATGGGTAAGGCTTTTACTTTGGAGTGATGGAAATGTTTTGGAACTAGATAGAGGCACGCCACTGTGAATGTACTAAAATTGTTCACTTAAAGATGATTAACTACATTAATTTCATCTAAAATTATTTTGAAAGAAAGGAAGGGGAAGGAAGGAAGGAAGGAAGGAAAAGAAAAGACAGAAAAACAAGCCAGCTAGGACATAAAAAGAGAAGAAACTGAATCCTTAGAACTGAGAACTTAGATCAAGCCTTCCCCTAAGTGCATAAACCCATGATCTCGTCAGTTAAAAAACATAAGAAATTATTTTTTTACTTGAGTAAGTCTGACTTGGGTCTCTCTCCTTTTCAACCAAGAGTTCTAAATAGTATTGTCTTCAACTGCTGCTGCTGCTGCTGCTGCTACTAAGTCACTTCAGTCGTGTCCAACTCTGTGCAACCCCATAGATGGCAGCCCACCAGGCTCCCCTATCCCTGGGATTCTCCAGGCAAGAATAGTGAAGTGGGTTGCCATTTCCTGCCCTCAATGCATGCATGCTAAGTCGCTTCAGTCATGTCCGACTCTGTGTGACCCAATAGACAGCAGCCCACCAGGCTCCTCTGTCCATGGGATTCTCTAGGCAAGAATACTGGAATGGGTTGCCATTTCCTTCTCCATGTCTTCAACTAATGATAATTAATTTTTAACCCAGTATCCACTAAAATTTAATCTAGTTTCTGTCTGCCCTGGCTTCAGTGGAGGTAAAGAATGATTATCACTGCCCTGTCTAGAAAAGCTCTGCCTGCCGTAGCTCACTGTGGGGTGCCCTTCAGCCAGCTGTTTGTCAGGCTTGTGGTGGTGGTTTAGTCGCCTAAGTCATGTCTGACTCTTGCAACCCCATGCTCTATAGACCGCCAGGCTCCTCTGCCCAAGGGATTTCCCAGGCAAGAATACTGGAGTGGGTTGCCATTTCCTTCTCCAGGGGATCTTCCCATCCCAGGTATCAAATCCATGTCTCCAGCATTGCAGGTGGATCCTTTATCAATTGAGCCACCAGGGAAGCCAGGCTGAATAGTCCTAATTGTTTCAACCTTTGCCATTGCTGCTTGAAAAAATCCTTCTTGACTGGTATCTGAACCAGAAAAGCACATAATATTCTAGAAAATTCCTTGGCAGAAATCAAAGATATGACATACAGTTCTCCCCATTCTTATTAACAAAAAGAATGGCTGATGTGTCTCACCGAAACGATTCTGTCATCTCACTCAGGGGTGAAAGAACATCGAACATACAATCTGAAAATGAATCCTTGTACTTCAGACCTTCCCTCTCCTCCCTCATACTCACCTTGATGTTTCTTTTGTATTATTAGCAAAGGGCTAATCGTATTTTAATGTTGTAGGCTGGAGTTTAATTGCTACTGTATAACCGAATGACTCAAAGTGGAGGAAACTAATTACCTCCATGAAAATTTGATGTGATTCTGTCAAATGTCCATCTGGTTCTCCGAATATCCCTACAGCTGACTACTTAATCAGTTTGCTAATATTCTACAAGAGGTTGTGTTTTATTAACGTGCCTTGCCATGGAGAAATTAACTGACAACACGACATCAGTTAGGCTCTCCGGCCCCACTCTCTCATGGCCTCATACCTTATGTTTTATGAACAGCAATATTGCTGACCTTGGTAGCACTGCGCATGCATGCCCACTTGGCCATGGGCCATTTTTGTCTGTCTTAGTAAATCAGTAGTTTTTGAAGACTCCCTGCTGCTGCTGCCCAGAGAGAATAAACAAGTCTGCAGCCCCCACAGCTCCTTGAGTCTTCTTCCATCTTCCCTGGTCACGCCTTATCTACCCTGGGTTCAGTGAACAGTATGAATGTCAAGACACTTGCCCTCCATGGCCAGCTAAATCATGGAGATTGGCATTGGGTTTGGAGTGACTTAAACTAAACCAAATGCTTGAAGTCCTTGGATGTGCTACGATCAGAGAAAACCTGATAAAATTCTCACAATGGCAAATAGTAACAACAATCACCAACACAGGCAGAAAAAGAAAAAGCTTTTTCCTATGTGACAGAACACTTTAGACAAGTCTTGTAACTTCTGGCCTCAGGATTGTCATCTGTAATAGCAAATGGTTGGAACAGTTTTCTAAAGCCTTTCTTAGCACCAAAATTTTGACTTCTACCTATCAAAATGGGATTGTTCAATAACAGATTTCTCCCGTCATAAAGAAAAATGGTAGAAATGATATTCCCATTTAACAGTTGTGTAAATCTGAGGAGCAGCTCAAGGTATAAGAGCCACAAATAAGCAAGATCTTTCATCAGCCAGATAGTGTTCCATTCATGTATTTATTCAGTCAGTCAGACCATAATTATCAGAGCAACCTTTGTGGAAATGCTTCAAAACGCATTCTAGGACCTCTTTTTCAGAGACATAGAACCTGGAATAGCAATTCTGAACCTCAGAGTTAATAAACATCAGCTGCTGGAATAATAAAATAAATACTAAACTGAATCACCTAAATTGTCACTTTATTGTATATTTGAAACTAATACAAGATTGTAAATTAACTATACCTCAATAAAAAAATAAAAATAAAAAATATTACACCAAAAATATGTGGAGATCAAAATTAATAAGAAATCATATCAAGGGTGCCCAGTCTTGCCACTATTATTCAACATAGTTTTGGAAGTCATAACCATGGCAATCAGAGAAGAAAAAGAAACAAGAGGAAAAGAAGTAAAATTCCATATTGGAAAAGAAGTAAAATTCTCACTGTTTGCAGATGACATGATACTATACATAAAAAACCCTAAAAATACCTTCAGAAAATTACTGGAGCTAATCAATGAATTTAGTAAAGTGGCAGGATACAAAATCAATGCACAGAAATTCCTTGCATTTCTATACACTAACAATAAGAAATCAGAAAGAGAAATTAAGGAAACAATCCCATTCACCACTGCAACAGAAAGAAAAAAAAAAAAACCTAAGAATAAACCTACCTATGGAGACAAAAGACTGTACTCAAAAAACTATAAGACACTGATAAAAGAAATCAAAGATGACACAAACAGATGGAGAGATGTATCATGTTCTTGGATTGGAAGGATCAATACTGTGAAAATGACTATACTACTCAGAGCAATTTACAGATTCAATGAAATCCCTATCAAATTACCAAAGGCATTTTTCACAGAACTGGAATGAAAAATTTTACAATATTTATGGAAACACAAAAGACTCCAAAATAGCCATAGCAAATCTTGAGAAAGAAAAATGAAGCTGGGCCGTGACCTAAGTTCCGGTCACCGGGCGCACGTGGGCAGAAGCGCCCGTGCCCGCCGCGGCTCGTCTCTTTGGTTACCGCGCGTTTGCTGGCCGGGCCGCCGCCCGATAAAAAAAAAAGAAAAAAAAGAAAAATGAAGCTGGAGGAATCAACCTGCCTGACTTCAGACTATACTACAAAGCTACAGTAATCAAGATGGTATGGTACTGACAAAAAACAGAAATATAGATCAATAGAATAAGATAGAAAGCCCAGAGATACACCCACACACATATGGCCACCTTATCTTTGACAAAGGAGGCAAGAATATACAATGGAGAAAAGATAGCCACTTCAGTAAGAAGTGCTGGGAAAACTCGACCACCACATGTAAATGAATGAAATTAGAACACTTCCTAAGATCATACATAAAAATAAACTCAAATAGATTAAAGACCTAAATGTAAGGCCAGAAAATATGAAACTTTTAGAGGAAAACATAGGCAGGACATTTTTTGACATAAAATCACAGCAAGATCCTCTTTGACCTACCATCTAGAGTAATGGAAATAAAAACAAAACTAAAGAAATAGGACCTAATTAAATTTATAAGCTTTTTCACAACAAAGGAAACTATAAACAAGATAAAAAGACAGCCCTCAGAATGGGAGAAAATATTTGCAAAGAAAGCAACTAACAAAGGATTAATCTCCAAAATATGCAAGCAGCTTATGCACCTCAAGATCAGAAAAACAAACAACCCAATCAAAACATGGGGAAAAGACCTGAACATACATTTCTCCAAAGAAGACATACACATGGCCAACAGACACAAAAAGATGCTCAACATTGCCTTTATTAGAGAAATGCAAATCAAAACTACAATGAGAATAGTACAAACCTCACACTGATCAGAATGGCCATCATCAAAAAGCCTACAAACAATAAATGCTGGTGAGGATATGGAGAAAAGGAAGCCCTCTTGCACTGTTGGTGGGAATGTAAATTGGTACAGCCACTATTGAAATTCCTTTAAAAACTAGGAATAAAGCTACTACATGGCCCAGCAATCCCACTACTGGGCATATACCCTAAGAAAACCACAATTCAAGATGGCACATGTACCTCAGTGTTCATGTACTATTACAATGGCCAAGACATGGAAGCAGCCTAGATGTCCATCGACAGTTGAATGGATAAAGAAGTTGTGGTATAAATATGCAATGGAATATTACTCTGCCATGAAAAATAAATGAACATGAGCCAGTTGAATTGAGGTGGATGAACAAAGAGCCTGTTATATAGAGTGAAGTAAGTCAAAAAGAAAGAAAGAAATATCATATATTAATGCATATATGCGGAATCTAGAAAATGGTGCCAATGAACCTATTTTCAGGGTAAGAATAGAGACACAGAAGTAGAGAATGGATTTGTAGCCACAGAAGGGGAAGGAGAGGATGTGATAAATTAGAAGAGTCGTCACATATAAAATAGATAGCTAGTGGGAAGTTGCTGTAAAGCACAAGAAACTCAGCCTGGTGCTCTGTGATGACCTAGAGGGGTAGAAGGGGGAGGGGAAAGAAGCTCAAGAGGAGGGAATATGTGTACACTTATGACTGGTTCACATTGCTGTACAGCAGAAACGAACACAACATTGTAAAGAAATTATCCTCCAATTAAAAATTAACACTTAAAAATAATTTTAAAAGAAATCATATCAACATTCATATTATATCTTCCAATGTAATAAGTGGAATCATACATGTAGAATACACTTTTCTTGAGCCAGAGTTCAACTAACTCCCAAGCTAAATGTGGAATATTAAGGTAATATCAGCTGGAGGTCAATCAATAGTGGATACTAAGGCAACACTGGAAATTTAGTGAGTTGGAAAAAATGTATTTCACAAGAACTCTTTTCAGATTATGTGATTAGGAAAAAATTTTTTTTTAATTTTATTTTATTTTTAAATTTTACAATATTGTATTAGTTTTGCCAAATATCGAAATGAATCCGCCACAGGTATACTTGTGTTCCCCATCCTGAACCCTCCTCCCTCCTCCCTCCCCATACCCTCCCTCTGGGTCGTCCCAGTGCACCAGCCCCAAGCATCCAGTATCATGCATCGAACCTGGACTGGCGACTCGTTTCATACATGATATTATACCTGTTTCAATGCCATTCTCCCAAATCTCCCCACCCTCTCCCTCTCCCACAGAGTCCATAAGACTGATCTATACATCAGTGTCTCTTTTGCTGTCTCGTACACGGGGTTATTGTTACCATCTTTCTAAATTCCATATATATGCATTAGTATACTGTATTGGTGTTTTTCTTTCTGGCTTACTTCACTCTGTATAATAGGTTCCAGTTTCATCCATCTCATTAGAACTGATTCAAATGTATTCTTTCTTTTTAATTTAATTTTTTAACTTTACAATGTTGTATTGGTTTTGCCATATATCAACATGAATCTGCCACAGGTATACACGTGTTCCCCATCCTGAACCATCCTTTCTCAAAACCACTTGGTATTGGATGAGCCCCTCACCCACTCAGGAACACATTCAACTAACATGAGACTGCACATCCATGAACTGTCTTCTAAGAAAGTTGATTGGCTTAATGCAGAGATTTCTTTTGTCTGAGTTGGGTACACAACTTTGGGACAGATGTGAATTACTTAGAGCTGCATCTTTCCCCCATTTGAAATATGCATCCTTTCCCCATGAGATAGATCCTTACCTCAGATGAACAAATATTTAAGAAAAACAGATTTAAGGGACACCAAATTTCAGCATTTTCATGGGATGCTTCAATGTTTTAGCCTAGTCCTTCCCCACACATACTCCTCTTTGGTCCGGGGAAAGCAGACCACACAGGGAAGATATTGCACACAATTAGATCCTTCCTTCTCCCTTGAGTTAGCCGTGGGACTGTTTGTTCAAGCAGTGGAAAGAAAACCAGAGACGCAAAGCACAGTAAGAACTTGGTGAAAGCACAGAGATTCCTAGAGCTCGTCCTTTTGCCGTGAGTAGGTGACTTAGGATAAATAGTTCATACAATTAGAACCTCATTCGCTGACGTTAAAGATTACTTATTAGATCAAAACTTACTAAGTTTAAAAGTTAAACACTTAAGCCACTGACAATAAAGTGAATGTGAGAAGTCTATCATGGTTGGGGTACACTTGGGGCCTCCTCTGTGACTACATGGTATTGGGTATACAGATCCACAGATGAGGGAACACAGCCCCTCCTGGCCCCTCCCTGCAAAGTGCTGTCAGTGTATTGAACAGTTTTTAGCGATGACCCTGAACCTTAGTTTTCTTTCCTCCTCAGATCCATCTTTTTCTCTATTTACAGTGCTTTTTCAGAATGTACTAGAAGCTTCTCAGGCCAAAGACTCAATTGTTCAACAACGATTTAATGTGCATCACTGCGCACTGCATACTACAGCAGGTACTGGAGATACAAGGGTGGATAAGATGAAGCACTTACCCTTGGGGAGCTCAAAGCTAAGAACAACCTCACACAGCTCAGCTGCAAGTATGGGAATGCAGGAAGCCACAGAGAACCAGGGAGAGAGCAGATGAAAATTGCATAATCTGATTCCATTCAATAATGATAATGCTAAACTACACTGTGCTAATACTCCATGTTCACTATTTCCTTTCAACCTCTCACTAAGCCTATGAAGTATTAATAATCCCATTTATGAGTATGCAGAAATGTTTATCTTTTTCTAATAGCAGCTAGTCAGATAATTCTTTTGTAAGGAGAAAGCTAGCTTTGCTCCAAAGCTGTTGGATAAGCCTGCTCATCCAAATCCAGAAGAATCAGCCTCCAGACAAGGGTACTGGGCTGGGCACTAGATTTCCTTCAGGAGAGCAAAGAGCTACTTTACATAATAAACAGAGGAAAGAGTGAATGCTGAGGAAACTGGGAGAATGGAGTAAAAGCTGCAGAGCTATGTGGGGTAAGTTTATGTGCAGGGTAAGTATCAGCAGAAAAGCAGAATCCCCAGCTAAGGTGTAGGGGAAGGAGGGAAGATGGAAAAAGAAATAAGACATAGGTTTTTCAAGAAATATGCTGTGTGCTTTGTGAGGTAACCTCTTCCTGAGACCCCACAAACATTCAGTAAATCTCTTGAATTTCTTACAGAAACCAGTGATTTAACTGAATTTTACCTCAAAGCTGACAAAGTACAGGCTACAATGCATGCACTGATGAGGGGAAGGGTGGGCTGGAATAAAAATGGAATGTAAAGAGATTAAGGTAAAATCCCAGGCTCTGTCCCATTTTGAGGTACAAAAGTGTTGAGAGGCCAGAGAACTGTGTCTGCTTCTTAAGGACATGATGATATGGTCTTTAGTCCTGGGCTGAAAAGGCCACGACTGCATGTTCAAACTCCACAAATGAAAGCTTCCGTGTCAGAGGCTAGGATCATACAAGGAGATCATATGAGCAAAGGGCTATTAGAAAGGAAGCATTTCTGGGGCCTTGTAAAAAGAAAAACTAATGATCCTTCCAGAATGAGTCTTTGTGAAGCAGAAATGCTGAAGCAAATCATCACAAAAAAGTGGAAATATCAAAATGAGAAAAAAGAATGAAAACTTACAGGTGCTGTGGACCAATGAACTGGAGATGAAATGAGCACTGAAGAACCTATTTCTACATATATTGCTTGTGAAGTGAAAGTTGCTCAGTCGTGTCCAACTCTTTGCGACCCCATGGACTGTAGTCCATGGAATTCTCTAGGCCAGAATACTGAAGTGGGTAGCCATTCCCTTCTGCAGGGGATCTTCCCAACCCAAGGATCGACCCAGGTCTCCAGCATTGCAGGTGAATTCTTTCCCAGCTGAGCTACCAGGGAAGCCCTCATATATTGCTTAAATGATATCTTTTATATCTGTAGGGGTAAGTTTACCTCCGGGAAGGGATGTTCATTTGTAGCTAAAAGAAGAGAATTTTAAAGAGATTGAGGGATTGAACAGGAAACCCAGTTCTATTTCCATGGCCTCTGCTTCCACATATGGCTTTTATTCTGAGAAGTGAGGGTACAGGAATTTGCACGATTAGCATTGAAAGAGGCTCTCCTGTCTCTGTCACGTTGGAGCATGGAGGAAAGCTATAAGACAAATGTGGCATGTGATCCCTCCCCCGCATTTCCCCTGGACACACCCTACATCCTACCTCACTTGTGGCTAACCTTATCCTGGGTGCTCGGAACACTCTTGTTTTTATTCTTCACTAATCATCAGGGCTGCATCGGGGTGAATTTTTTTCCTATGCAAATGTAGGTGCCTTCCCAGGTTTTTATAGCTTAAATCCTACAGTCTCATTGAATATGACCTTTCCACTTCAGAAGGATTTTACTAATTTGCAACTCAGCATTGGTCTCCAGGCCCACATTGCAATTAAGGGCATCAACTGTGTAATTTCAGAACTGCTCTTTGGTGTTCCTGAAACTTCAATATTGAAATGGGAGTTCATTTAACATGAAGGAAACAAAGGTTCCTGCAGCCATGATGTCAACAAATATTGGCCCTGGCTCACTGGAGAACTAAAACCCAAAGTGTGATTTTTTTAAAATGCAGTAACTGACAGTCATGAAATAGTTGAATTACTTAATATAAAATGAAGAAAGTGTACTAGTGAACCCAAAAGGAAGGGAAAAAGCACAGGAATTATAAGTAATGTGTTATGTAGATCCATTTTAGAATATGAATAGCAAAATTGTTACTATGACACATAGTCCAAAGCAAAGCTTTTGCCACTGAATAAAGTAATTATTATCATTCATTAATCTTTGCAAAGATTGTGAAAATGTGCTTATGATCAGGCTCCCAAGTATTTGCAGCCATGATTATGAGGATAGATTTGTCATTCCAAATAAGCAGATAATCTTCCTTTTTAATGAGCCTCTCTTCTTAGAGATCAAAATGCATTGTGGGAACCTCAAGGAAATAATTCTCTTAATGCCATTTGTTTCTGCACTATTTGTTTTTTCTAGGTTTATTCAATGTAACTAAACTAAATTCTTTTTAAAAAAGAATACTTCCACTTCATCCTTTTCCTCTTTCCCCTTGAATTTCTCCCTCATGAATTTATTTCAAGCAATGCCTATAAAGTCAAAAAGAAAGTTCAGAGTTTATTGTTCTTTCCCATCTTCCTTGCATACTTAACAATGTGGTTTAGCCCACTGGAGTCCACCAGGAAAGCAGATACTGTGGTTGGGCAGCAGAAAAAAAGAAAGACATCGTGCCCAGCAGTCTAGAGTTTGCAGCCTTGTTCTATTGATGACTACAGGAAAGTTACTTCATCTCTCTCAGCCACAGCTTCTTCACCTGTAATGGGGGATGAATGGTTTAAATGATAAATGGGTACAAAATGTGGGTGTTTGACAATGGGAGCACCACCTGCCCAGGGCTTCCCATTCCTCTTCTCCCAAAGGGTGACTGGGATCAACAGACATAGAACATACCTGTTGTCACAGGCATAGGCCACACCGGTCCTTCATCCAGCCTGTACCACCTCAACTACTGCTACACTAGGGCTCCTGGCAGTGGCAAATGCACTGCCAGTGACCTAGCAAAGGATGTGGGAAGTCTTTAGCTGGTACCTATTTCATTTAAATTCTTCTGGAACTCAGGGTCTGTGTACTCTGTTTCATCAGTTCAGTTCAGTCGCTCAGTCATGTCTGACTCTTTGTGACCCCCATGGACTGCAGCATGCCAGCTTCCCTGTCCATCACCAGCTCCCAGCAAGCTTGCTCAAACTCATGTTCATAGAGTCGGTGTTGCCATCCAACCATCTCATCCTCTGTTGTCCACTTCTCCTGCCTTCAACCTTTCCCAGCATCAGGGTCTTTTCAAATGAGTCAGTTCTTTGCATCAGGTGGCCAAAGTATTGGAGCTTCAGCTTCAGCATCAGTCCTTCCAATGAATATTCAGGACTGAGTTCCTTTAGTATGGACTGGTTGGATCTCTTTGCTGTCCAAGGGACTCTCAAGAGTCTTCTCCAACACCACCGTTCAAAAGCATCAAATCTTTGGTGCTCAGCTTTCTTTATGGTCCAACTCTCACATCCATACATGACTACAGGAAAAATCATAGCTTTGACTATATAGATCTTTGTCAGCAAAGTAACATCTCTGATTTTTAATATGCTATCTAGGTTTGTCATAGCTTTTCTTCCAAGGAGCAAGCATCTTTTAATTTCATGGCTATAGTCACCATTTGCAGTGATTTTGGAGCCCAAGAAAATAAAGTCTGTCACTGTTTCCAATTTTTCCCCATCTATTTGCCATGAAGTGATGGGACCGGATGCCATGATCTTAGTTTTTTGAATGTTGAGTTTTAAGTCAACTTCTTCACTCTCTTATTTCACCTTCACAAAGAGGCTTTTTAGTTCCTCTTCGCTTTCTGCCTTAAGGGTGGCGTCATCTGCATATTTGAGGTTATTGATATTTCTCCTGGCAATCTTGATTCCAGCTTGAGCTTCATCCAGCCTGGCATTTTGAAAGATGTGCCCTGCATATAAGTTAAATAAGTAGGGTGACAATATACAGCCTTGTTTCATATCATGGGCTAATTGCTTTGTATACCAGTCTGAGTTTTCCAGTGGGATTAAAGATTTTAGCCAGCATGGATTGTGTCCTACATTTTTTAATTTTTAAAAAAAATAACATCCCAACAACAATTCATCCCATAAATAGATTATATATGTATTTAAGTCTATTTCCTTTGTTATTGAACATTTAGAGTGAATTATTTAGAGTATTGGTCCTGCTACTTTATCAGAGACCAAATAGCAGTAGCTTAAATGAGATACACATTTAATCCTCTCAGTAAAGATGTGGACTGGTAAGCTATACAAGGGTGTAAGTATCTCTACCCCTATCTACCTTTTCCCAGCTGTCTCTAAAAATGATGAATTTACCCATATGATTGAAACAGATTGATCACCAGTAGGAAGAGGAAAAAAATGAGGTGAAATTCAAGGAGCTTCTTTGTTAAGAACATGACCACAAATATGCACATCTCACTTATCTTCATGCTCTGTTGAACAAACTTTGTAAGTAGGCACACTTAGCTGCAAGGGAACCTAAAAATATAATATCTAGCTGCTGAAGGTAGAGAAGGGGAAGAACACATCTTATACTTAGTCTCTATTATTCATTCATATCATCTACCTGGTCCCTGTGGGCATATGAGTTTGAACCTAATGTATCTAATGAGGTGTCTCTTGTGTGTGCCCACTGCATACCAAACACTTCTCTTACATTTTCTCATTTTATCCTCACAGCAACTTTGCAACATAGCTTTCTTTACTGTGAGGTATAACTGAGTATGTTAAGTTTCAGAGAGGTTGAGTAACTTGCTGAGTTTATACTTAAAATATCAGATTTAAAAATGTAAGCTTAAACCCCTTTGGGTCTGACTATCCATCCTGGGAAATGGGTAACAAGGGATATCCAGAGAGAGATTTTAGCATGTTTCAATTTGCCAATTTCTTTGGTGAAATAGCTTTCTTTTTTGCTTGTAGCATCTTTAATATTGACTCTTCTGGCAAAAGAATCACTCTATTAGGTAATTCCAGCCATTAGAGGAGTGCATCTTAACCATTATACAGAGAGACCATGAATAGGCTTAGAGTAGACGGAGAAGGCAATGGCACCCCACTCCAGTACTCTTGCCTGGAAAATCCCATGGACGGAGGGGCCTGGTGGGCTGCAGTCCATGGAGTCGCTAGGAGTCAGACATGACTGAGCGACTTCACTTTCACTTTTCACTTTCATGCATTGGAGAAGGAAATGGCAACCCACTCCAGTGTTCTTGCCTGGAGAATCCCAGGGATGGGGGAGCCTGGTGGGCTGCCAGTCTATGGGGTCGCACAGAGTCAGACACAACTGAAACGACTTAGCAGCAGAAGCAGCAGAAGACATAAAGGAAGTTCTCACCTCTTGAAAGGTTCTGTGGTTTTCACGGAGAAAACCCAATACCAATTGGGAATTGCTCACCCAATACCAGTGGTCCCCAAACACACCCAACACTACCCACTCTGGTGCCTCCCCTCTCCCAGCATCCCCTCTGCTGGCGAGCTACTTCCTCTGACCCTTTGGGACCCAGGCCAAATCCAGCCTCTTCCAGGAGGTCATTGTCGATCTCCTACTCTTAGGACATTCAGTTCTCACTGTTGACCCTGGGCAACCTGTTCACATCCATTCCTCCTGTGTCCCAAACTAGAAAACAAGACTGCATCATGGAGTTCAGTGCCCAAGCAAATCCCCATGACTGATTAATGTTGTCAGACTAGATGAGTATTTGAGTGTCCCATCTAAAAAAACCAAATACAAAAAAAAAAATCCATATTCTTGGTTCAGCACTTCCTGCCTATATCTTCATTAGTTGTCACTTTTCCTATTCCTCTGATACCTTCATGGTCACTGCAGGATGGGAAGCCATGTAAAACCAGCAAACAAGCATTTGTCTGAGAATCATAGTGTCAAGTGTTTGGCCTTGGCTGTCTTTTCATTCATTCATTCTACATTACTGAGCATGTACCATGTGTCTTGGACACTAGAGATACAGAGATGAGTGAGTTGATGTTCTGTCCTTAAGAAGATCTCATTCTGGTGGGAGAAGGACACAAGAAACAAACAATTCCATTATAGGGCTCTGTAAGAGGGCTGGAACATGGGAAGGAATGTGGAAACCAAGTCATGTAGAAAAGCCTCTCTTCCTCTGTGCTCAGTTTTCTTACACAGCAAAACAGAAATAACTCTTCCAGCTTCACCAGGCTGTATGCAATCAAATGAAACAAAGTACTGGATTTGGAAGGTATCATGGAAATGTTCAGTTTTGTTCTTCCACTGATCTTGACAACCTTCATCAATCTTTGTAGTTCTTACCCTTGTTTACCAAAAAACACTGACTCAGAGCTACTTAACAATTAGAGATAAAGTTAATTAGAGCCTAGATTTCTTAATGGTTCTTTTTCAGCAATTGCTCACTGTTTAACTTAAAAGATCACTTTAAGCAGGAGACAAATGAAAGCAAAAACTCATTGACAGCAGACTAAAAACACATACATACAGATGATTTCCATTTATTTTTAAACACTAAGTTTGGGACAAGAGCAGTTTTAGTCTGAAGGGTCAGAGACCGTTGCTGGTGACTTCTCAGTGTTCTGAGCACCACGGTGGCACAAGAGACCCCAGAGGTGCAGACGTATGGATCCTGACTTATTTGCATCTGGTTTGCCCAGGGTCAGCATCTACAGAAGCTTAGGAAAATTAACAATAAGTAACATTTACTGAACACTTACTAGGTAACACAGAATTCTATCTGTTCATATGTATTTTCTTCTTTATTTTCTCATTTTCCCCCCACAACATAATAAAATATGTTCTACTGTTAACCTCATTTTACAGAGGAGGAAACCAAAGGCATCGTGATTAGAGAAAACTCTCTGCTGATTGGTCATTGTTTGAGCTAGCCTCTCCCCATGAAAAGGGTGAAGGGAGAGAAGAAGGGAATTATTGCCACCGATTTTCTCTTCAAAATGGAATAAGCGGATGAGAAGGAAGTTTGGGAGAGAATAGATACCTTTATATGTATGACTGAGTCCCTTTGCCGTTCACCTGAAACTATCACAACACTGTTAACTGGCTGTGCCCCAATACGAAATAAAAGGGTTTTTTTGTTTGTTTGTGGTTTTTTTAATGTGGAATAAGAAAATACAAAGGAAGAGAACGCCACAGCAAATGCAACAGAAAAAAACTCCTCTATTAAATGTCCTAACCATCCAGCGCCTCAGAATATACAACCCAGAAAAGGAGACAAGGAACTCCTTAGAAGGGAAGCACAGGCCCAGGAGAAATGTTCCTGCCTCCTGCCACTCAGAGCTGACTCGTGGGAAAAAAATAAAAAATGTAGAGCTCTTGGATGCCAATTACGTATTGTTGCAAACTGAAAACTAACAATGGCATTCACTCAAAAATCCAAAAGGACCATGAGTCAGTTCTATGAACATAACAAGCCCTGGCTAAGTACTTTAAGAAATTTTCTCATTTAAAACCTATCATTTAAATCAAACTTGGGTACTGCTAATTGTTCTGTGAATCACTCAAAGAGTGCTTTGGGTGAATTTTATTTTACTTATTTTACCCTTCAATAAACTAAGAATTTTGATACAGCCAATCAGAGCTTATCACAGATAGGAACTTGATGGGGAAGGGAAATAATGAATAATGGAAGATTCAGAAGGGGGCAACATTGGTATTAAGCCTCCCTTCTAAGAAGGAAAACCCAGAATCAAAAACCCCATCATATATGGCAAAACCAATACAATATTGTAAAGTTAAATTAAAAAAAAAAAAAATAAACGTCGCCAGTCCAGGTTCGATGCACAATACTAGATGCTTGGTGCACTGGAATGACCCAGAGGGAGGGTATGGAGAGGGAGGAGGGAGGTGGGTTCAGGATGGGGAACACAGGTATACCTGTGGTGGATTCATTTCGATGTTTGGCAAAACTAATACAATATTGTAAAGTTTAAAAATAAAATAAAATTTAAAGAAAAAAAAAAAACCCATCAAGCTGATGATCTGACTTAACTTTTGTGTAATACAGAAAAGCTGTTAGGCATTTCCCACTGTGACTATTGAGGGCTATCTATTACTACTCTTGTGGGCAGCAGGCTAATTCCTCCAACTCCTATTCATATGAAACAGGCTGTGTGCCCATGGTAGCCCTGTCTTCTCAAGAGATGCCAAGCAATCTACTCTGATACATGCAGAGACAAAGTATTTCCTCATTGGTCTTACACCTCAGAGGAGGGAGAGGCCTAAAGACTTCACTCTTTCTTTCAATCAACAGACATTTTCTGAACAACAACAACAACAACAAAAAACATAATAAAATCATAAAAACAAACTGTAACAAAATGTGATTTTTACTGTAGAGGTAGGTACATGGAGCCACAGAGAATTGAGAAAGAGGGTAACACCAGCAAAGCTGTGAGAACTGGGAACAAGAAGAGGGTCAGAAAAGACCTCTAAATAATGCAGTGATATTTGAATTGGGTTGTAAAGGATAAGTAGAAATTTTCCTGAGTTTACATTCTCGGCTCAGCTATAAGATTTCTGAGGTAGGGACTAGGTTTTATTCAACACAGTATTTTTAGCACTAGCACTTTGCCTGAGACATTTACTGATTGTATTGATATGAGAAAATAAAGAAGGAAGGAAGGAAGGCTATTTATTTCACAGGTATGGAGAAAGGAATAGCAGGCATCCTATGACTTACCCATCCTTGTTCTTTGGAAGTTGCTCCTCTTGCCCAGAGGCATTGTATTAATAGTATATTATATATCTGTTACTTGATCCTGACCCCTGGATACAGCTAATTTTTTTCAGCCAAGGGCCACGGACACAAAAAGACCAAGCAGAGTACCTTCTTTGGAGTTTGGGATTGGGATCCAAAATGAAAGAGAACATTAGCCTCTCTGGGTAGCTGAGTCTATTGCTTATAAACTTGGGAGCTAGAAGGAGGCCAAGTCTTCCATCATGAGGACAGAGAACAAAGGAAATCAGTCCACAAAGAGCAAAGAATGAAGTGGCCAGAGACGAAAAGAAAGGCAAAATGGAAGACAGAAAATACTACCTGAATTTCTACTGCCTTCCAGTTCCTGGTTCCTAAGGCCCAGTTACTGCCTTTCAGTTCATTGAGCTTTCTTATTTGTCTTTTCAGCAAGTTTTCTCTTTTTTATTTCAGTGATCTTACTTTGTTTCTCTCCTGGAACCAAAAATATCTTACCCACTAATAGGGAGTTGGGGTGGGAGGATTTCAGGCCAAGGCAGAGCATGAACAAAAGCACTGAAGTCCAAAGGCTGGTTGTTTGAAGAATGAGAAAGAGGTTTAATGGTCCTCCATTAGTTGAGACAAAGAAATACAGTCTTGGGATGGTAGAAAATTCCAAGAAAAGGAGACCAGATATGATAGAAATGATACATCTTCCTCTGGAAATTCCTGTACTTGAGATGTGCCTAGGAAATATGATCAAAAAGTCTGAGGGGCAGTGGTGGTAGAAGTGGGGAATTCTAATTCCACCTGGCAAAGGGATTTAAAGAAAAACTTCCAGGTGCCTGCACTGCATAGACTTCGGGACTAGCAAAACTAGCAAAGGGGGCAGTAAGAACAGAGAGTAGATATTAGCACTGAAGGCTGAAAGATACACCAAACTAGGACAACTTATTATTCATTACAATGAGATGCAACAATCACGGTCCCAGAAATCACGAAGTCTGTCTATGAGGGACACTCCATATCTTATGAATATAGGATCACAAAGTCCCTTTACATACTAATTAGAATTTACCCAAAGGTACCCTTCTATTTTCTATTTTCTACACTAATGTTAGTTTTCCTCCATGCTCTTCTGGACCTCCTCAATCACACTGGAAGTCTTTAAAAGTAACCTCATATATTTTCATCCTTTCATCTACTGTTAAGCAGAAGCTCATGGCTCAAGGTACAGAAAAACAAATACCCCAGGGTCCTCCTACCATTCATACTGTGGAAATACAGTGTGGCCCCTCCACTCTTAAAAAGCTCATACAAAATCTCACACACACCAGGACTTGCTGTAGAAGCAGTAATTGAAATGAGACTGGGTCAGACCTAACTGCTGATCTTGGAGAGGTAGGAGCAACTGGAGCTCACACTTAGGCCATGCCCATTAGCAAGCCAACACCAGCTCTGGTATACATTGAGCCCCATAGCCCAGGATCCAGCCCTACTCACCAGCAGGCCAGCCAGCTTTGGGACACCGCACAGCCAGCCATGTCAGCAAGAGGTCCCACCCAGCAGCAGACCAAAACTATACCCAGGACCCCCAACCCCACAACCACCTACCTTGAAGCCCAGTTCTGCCCACCAGTGGGCTAACACTAGCCCCAGGACTCCTAGGGATCTACAGCCTGCTGCGTCATGAGCCAGCCTTGTCTTTCAGCAGATAGCAGCCTCCACAAAAAGACAAGGACTGGCAGCCAACCAGACAAAGGGCCAGTAATGCATAGCAGACTGACCACAGTACTCAGCCACCACAACAGAAGGACCCACACAGCCCAAACTGGGAGAAACCCTAGGGCATATAGCTCAAGTGACCAGAGGAGAGTGTGCTGCTGAGAAGCATAGGACATCTTGTCTTAGGATCATTTCTACAAGGCCAGGAAATGTAACCAACTTGTCAAATAAATAGAAATAAATAGCCATCAAACACAAGAAAAGGGAACAAAGGAAGAAGAAAAAACAAAAAAGAACTAGAAAAACAACACCAAAACAATTAACAAAATGATAAAATGTACATACCTATCAATAATTACCATAAGTGTAAATGGACTAAATGCTCAATTCAAAAGATAGAGAGTAGCTGATTGGATACAAAAACAATATCTATATATATATGCTGCCTATAAGAGACTTACTTTAAATTTAAAGACACATACAGACTGAAAGAGAAGGGACAGAACAAGATATTCCATGCAAATGAAGAAAATAAAGCCAAGTTTTAGACAAAATAGACTTTAAAATAAAGACTGTAACAAGAGACAAGAAGGGTAATGATCAAGGGATTAATTCAACATGCAATATAATAATTATAAATATATCTGCACCCAACATAAGACACATAAATATATAAAACAAATAGTAACAGACATAAAGGGAGAAATTGGCAGTAACACAATAATAAGGAACTTTCAACACTTCACTTATATCATTCAGAGAGAAAATCACTGGCCTTAAATGACATTTCAGACTAAATTGCTTTAATAATATATATAGAATATTTCATCTAAAAGCAGCAGAATATACATTCTTTTCAAGTGTACATGGAACATTTTCCAGGATAGATCATATGTTATGACACAGAAGAAGTCTCAGTAAATTTTTAAATATTGAAATCATATCAAGCATCTTTTCTAACCACAGTGCTCTAAGACTAGAAATCAACTACCCAAGAAATGCAAATAAAAACATAAGACATTTGGAGGCTAAGCAATAAATTACTAAATAACCAATGGATAATGGAAGGAATCAAAGAAGAAACTTAAAAAAAAATACCAGGAGACAAGTGAAAATAGAAACACAATAATTCACAATCTATAGAACACAGCAAAAGCAGTTCTAAGAGGGAAGTTTACAACAATTCAGAGAAACAAGAAAAATCTCAAATAAACAAACTAACTCTACACCTGAATGAACTAGAAAAAGAATAAACAAAATCCAAAGATAATAGGGGGAAATAGATGGGGAAACAGTGGAAACAGTGTCAGACTTTATTTTTTGGGGCTCCAAAATCACTGCAGATGGTAACTGCAGCCATGAAAATAAAAGACGCTTACTTCTTGGAAGGAAAGTTATGGCCAACCTAGATAGCATATTCAAAAGCAGAGACATTACTTTGCCAACAAAGGTTCGTCTAGTCAAGGCTGTGGTTTTTCCAGTGGTCATGTATGGATGTGAGGGTTGGACTGTGAAGAAAGCTAAGCGCCAAAGATTTGATGCTTTTGCACTGTGGTGTTGGAGAGTCCCTTGGACTGCAAGGAGATCCATCCGGTCCATTCTGAAGGAGATCAGCCCTGGGATTTCTTTGGAAGGAATGGTGCTAAAGCTGAAACTCCAGGACTTTGGCCACCTCATGCCAAGAGTTGACTCATTGGAAAAGACTCTGATGCTGGGAGGGATTGGGGGCAGGAGGAAAAGGGGACGACAGAGGATGAGATGGCTGGATGGCATCACTGACTCGATGGACGTGAGTCTGAATGAACTCTGGGAGTTGGTGGTGGACAGGGAGGCCTGGCGTGCTGTGATTCATGGGGTCGCAGAGTCGGACACGACTGAGCGACTGAACTGAACTGAACTGAACTGAAAGATAATAGAAGAAAAGAAATTATGAAGATCAGAACAGAAATAAATGATATACAAAGAAAAGAACAATGAAACAAATGGCTAGTTCTTAAAAAACATAAACAAAATTGATAAACCTTTAACCAGATTCACCAATAAAAAAGAGAGGGCCCAAATAAATAAAATCAAAAATGAAAAAGAAGTTACAACTGACACCACAGAAATACAAAGATAAGCAAGCACTATGAACAAACACCAATAAAATGGACAATCTAGAAGAAATGGACAGATTCCCAGAAGTGTACAATCTCCCAAGACTAAATCAGAAAGAAATAACAGACCAATCACCGGCAATGAAACTGAATTAGTAATTTTAAAAGTGTCCCAACAAACAAAAGTTCTGGATCGGAAGATTTCACAGATGAATTCTACCATATACAGAAGAATCAAAGGAGATTCTTCTCAAACTATTCCAAAAAAATTGCGGCGGAGAAAATGCTTCCAAACCCATTGCATAAGGTCAGCATCACCCTGATACCAAAACCAGACAAAGATATTACCAAAAAAAAGCAAATTACAGGACAGTATCACTAATAAACTTAGGTGCACAGATCATCAACAAAGTTATTAGCAAACTGATATCAACAATACATTAAAAAGGATCATATACCGTGATCAAGTAGATTTATCCCAGAGATGCAAGAGTTGTTTAATGTCTGCAAATTAACCAATATTATACACCACATTAACAAGTTGAAGAAGAGAATTAGATGATCATCTAAATAGATGCAGAAAAAGTTTTTAACAAAATTCAACATTCACTTATGATAAATACTCTCAACAACATGGGTACAGAGGGAAGCTGTATCAAAATAACAAAAAGGCCACATATCACAAACCCACAGCTAACATCACACTTAATGGTAAAATGCTAAAACATTTCCTCTAAGGACAGAAATAAGAAGACAAGGATGCCTATACACTGCCACTTTTGTTCAATACAGTATTGAAAGTCCTAGGCACAGCAATCAGACAAGAAATATAAATAAGAGAAATCTAAATGGAAAATGAAAAAGGAAAGCTGTCACTGTGTGCAGATGACAAGATACTTACATAGGAAATCCTAAAAGACACCACCAAAAAAAAAAAAAAAAAAACTCATTAATTTTGTTGAAATATCTTAACAGAAATTTGTTGGGAGCTCCCTGGTGGCTCAGTGCCTGCCAGTGCAGGAGACATTGGTTCAATCCCTGATCCAGGAACATCAGGGATCCCTGATCCCACGTGCTGTGGAGCAACTAAGCCCATGCACCACAAATAGTAAGCCTGTGACCTAGAGCCCAGCAGCCTCAACCACTGAGCCCACCTGCTGCAGCTATTGAAGCCTGCACACCCTACAGCCTGTGCTGCAATGATAAGCCTGTGCACCACAACTAGCAATTAGACCACATGGCAATGAAGACCCAGCACAGCCAAAAATAAATAAATAAAATTACATTAAAAAAAAGAAATTTGTTGTATTTATACACTAACAACAAACTATGAGAGAGAAATTAAGAAATCAATTTCATCTACAATTGCATCAAAAAGGATAAAATACCTAGGAATAAATCTAACTAAGGAGGTTTAGTTCAGTTCAGTTGCTCAGTCGTGTCCAACTCTTTGCGATACCATGAATCGCAGCATGCCAGGCCTCCCTGTCCATCACCAACTCCTGGAGTTCACTCAGACTCACGTCCATCGAGTCAGTGATGCCATCCAGCCACCTCATCCTCTGTCGTCCCCCTCTCCTCCTGCCCCCAATCCCTCCCAGCATCAGAGTCTTTTCCAATGAGTTAACTCTTCACATGAGATGGCCAAAGTACTGGAGTTTCAACTTCAGCATCATTCTCTCCAAAGAAATCCCAGGGCTGATCTCCTTCAGAATGGACTGGTTGGATCTCCTTGCAGTCCAAGGGACTCTCAAGAGTCTTCTCCAACACCACAGTTCAAAAACATCAATTCTTTGGCGCTCAGCCTTCTTCACAGTCCAAGTCTCACATCCATACATGACCACAGGAAAAACCATAGCCTTGACTAGACGAACCTTTGTTGGCAAAGTAATGTCTCTGCTTTTGAATATGCTATCTAGGTTGGTCATAACTTTCCTTCCAAGGAGTAAGCGTATTTTAATTTCATGGCTGCAGTCACCATCTGCAGTGATTTTGGAGCCCAAAAAAATAAAGTCTGACACTGTTTCCACTGTTTCCCCATCTATTTCCCTTAAGTGATGGGACCAGATGCCATGATCTTCATTTTCTGAATGTTGAGATTTAAGCCAACTTTTTCAGTCTCCACTTTCACTTTCATCAAGAGGCTTTTGAGTTCCTCTTCACTTTCTGCCACAAGGGTGCTGTCATCTGCATATCAAGATCTATAATTGAAAACAACGAGACACTGATGAAAGAAGCTGAAGATGACACAAACGGATGGAAAGATATACCATGTTCTTGGATTGGAAGAAGTATCATTGTTAAAATATTACCCAAGGGAATCTATAGATTCAGTGCAATCCCTGTCAAAATACCAATTGAAATTTTCAGAGTGAGAACAAATAATTCTAAAATTTGTATGGAAACACAAAAGATCTGGAACAGTCAAAACCATCTTCAGAAAGAAAATCAAAGCTAGAGGTATTACATTTCCTGATTTCAAATAAACTACAGTCATCAAAACAGTATTATACTGGCATAATAACAGACACACAGATCCATGGAACAGAACAGGGAGCCCAGAAATGAACATGCATTTATGGGTACCCACACCATAGGTAGCCAGTTAATCTATGACAAAAGAAGGCAACAATATACAATGGGGGAAACAGAGCATCTTCAATAAATGGTGTTGAGAAAACTGGACAGCTACACGCAAAAGAATCAAACTGGACTACTCTCTCACATCATGCACAAAAATAAATTCAAAATGGATTAAAGATTTAAATATAAGACCTGAAACCATAACATTTCTAGAAGAAAATATAGGCAGTAAGCTCTTTGACATCAGTCCTAGTAATATTTTTTTGATGTGTCTCAGGCCAGGGACACAAAAGCAAAAATAAACAAATGGGACTATATCAAACTAAAAAGCTTTTGAACAACAAAGAAAACTATCACCAATACATAAAGGCCACCTACTTATTGGGAGAAGACATTTGCAAATAATATATGCATTAAGGGGTTAACATCCAAAATACACAAAGAACTCATACAACTCAACATCAAAAAAAACCCCAGTTAAAACATGGGCAGAAGACCTGAATCAACATTTTTTTCCAAAGAAAAATACAGAAGGCCAACAAGTACATAAAAACACTCAACATCACTAATCATCAAGTAAATGCAAATTAAAACCACAATGAGGGATCACCTCAAACCTGCCAGAATGGCTATCATAAAAAAGACAGCAAGTAACAAGTGTCAGTGAGAATGTAAACTGGTACAGCCACCATGGGAAACAGTATAGATATTCCTCAAAAATTAAAAATAGAACTACTATATGTCCCCAAAATTATATTTCTGATTATTTATCAAGAAAAAACATTAATGAGAAAAGATATATGCACCCCTATGTTCATTGCAGTCTTACTGACAATAGTCAGGATATGGAAGCAACTTAAGTGCTCATCAATAGATGAATGGATAACAAAGATGCAACTTATATATATATAAATATATATATACACATATATAAAACATGTAACATATATGTATTATCATATATATATATATGTGGATGAAAAAATGAACCTAACATAGTTATTACTCTAGGCAAAATGATTCAGTTAGACAAAGACAAATGCTGCATGATTTAAATGAGGAATCTAAATAACAAAACAGAAACATAGTTATAGATACAGAGAATAGGTGGTTGCCAGAAGGAAGTGGGGCGGGGGGAGTAGAAAGAAATAGATAAGGGGGATTAACACAAACTTCCAGTTGCAAGATAAATGAGTCAGATGTATGAAATGTACAGGGGATCTGGCGATCATTTTGAAATGTATCAGATCAGATCAGTCACTCAGTCGTGTCCGACTCTTTGCGACCCCATGAATCACAGCACGCCAGGCCTCCCTGTCCATCACCAGCTCCTGGAGTTCACTCAGACTCACGTCCATTGAGTCAGTGATGCCACCCAGCCATTTCATCCTCTGTCGTCCCCTTCTCCTCTTGCCCCCAATCCCTCCCAGCATCAGAGTCTTTTCCAATGAGTCAACTCTTCGCATGAGGTGGCCAAAGTACTGGAGTTTCAGCTTTAGCATCATTCCTTCCAAAGAAATCCCAGGGCTGATCTCCTTCAGAATGGACTGGATGGATCTCCTTGCAGTCCAAGGGACTCTCAAGAGTCTTCTCCAACACCACACTTCAAAAGCATCAGTTCTTCGGCGCTCAGCCTTCTTCACAGTCCAAGTCTCACATCCATACATGACCACAGGAAAAACCATAGCCTTGACTAGACGGACCTTTGTTGGTGAAGTAATGTCTCTGCTTTTGAATATGCTATCTAGGTTGGTCATAACTTTCCTTCCGAGGAGTAAGCGTCTTTTAATTTCATGGCTGCAGTCACCATCTGCAGTGATTTTGGAGCCCAGAAAAATAAAGCCTGACACTGTTTCCACTGTTTCCCCATCTATTTCCCATGAAGTGATGAGACCGGATGCCATGATCATTGAATCACTGTGTTATGTAACAGGAACTAACATAGTGTTATAGGTCAGTTATACTTTAGAAACAAGCAAGCTCATAGGAAAAGAGATGAGATTTGTGGTTACCAGAAGCAGTGGGTAGTGGTTGGGGTAATTGGATGAAGGCAGTCAAAAAGCCACCATGAACCAGTTAAAATTTATAAGTACTAGAGGTGTAAGGTACAGCATGACAAATAAAATTAGCACTGTTATATGCTATATATGAAAATTAAGAGTAAGTCTTGAATTCTCACCACAAGGAATATCTTTTCTATTTCTTTAACCTTTTATCTATGTGGAATGATGAATGTTTACTAAATTTATTGTGATAATCATTGCATGATGTAAGTCAGATCATTATGCTATATGCCTTAAACTTATACATTGCTGTATATCAATTAGATCTCAATAAAACTTGAAGGAAAAAAGAAACACAGTGTGTCTCCACTTCTAGAAATTCCAAGTAAGTATATCACACATTAAACAGATATGTAGGACAGAGTTTATTATCATTACAAATAACATTACAAAATGAGCCGTCTCTGTGCAAAGCAGCAGACTTTATGGTCCCTTTAACTTGTCTGCTTCTCCAGTGCAATTGAAGCATGATGTGATTTTACCAAATAGAATTTACAAATCCCTTCCCAGGAATACAGTTATTGTATGTGATGGGTTTGACCTATACTGCACTTAAGGTATTTGGCACAAAGTAACTCCAAATCACAGCTCTGGGAAGTTTTTCAAGAAAGTCAAGAGAGTAGAAGCTGCTTTTTTCAGCATCAACACAGGAGATGTGAATCAAGCAAGTCTCTCTTGGTTTTAATAATTCACTGCTTGGTGTTATCTATGCCCATGTGGCCAAAGGCCTGGGTATTGAGCATGCACTCAACAACATCCCAGGCACATAAATAAACCATTTTCTGCTCTCAGTCCAGGAGGTAGTTATTGATCTGGGCTGTGATCTTTTCCTACCTGACTTTATGAGGATTTCTAAAATAGCTCACCTTAGGGGAATTAGAGACTCGAGTACTTCTCTTTTGTCATTTGACCAACGAAAAGGAAAAAACACCAACAAGTTATAAAAGATGAATTCTGACAGAAGAAACACCAGCGTTTGCTGTGATGACCACACACTGACATGGTATCGTAGCCTGAAAGCAAAGAGGAAAAAAGAAATATTGAATAGTCCCTTGGCCACTAAGACCACCTTGCTGCCTCGGGAATCAGGCCTCAAGTTACGGCTGTGGGGTCTCAATTAGCCAAAAACTAGGCCATGTGATCTCTGTGGATCAGATGAGAATAAGAGTTGCCCTGGGACAGAAGAGATCCCCCTCCACATACTAGATTGCCCATTTTGGATACCTGACTCAAACTGTAGATTTTAGATCTAGCTCCTACTGTCCATGGGACCCCAGAAAACTCCCATCATTTCTCAGGACCTCCGTGTCTCCAGTGATCATGTACAATGACTGGTCACCCAGCAGGCATTCCCAACCCCTTTCTCTCAAATCACCTTCAGCTGCAGAGGCTGTGAATGCTGAATCTTCTCTTTCCTAGCTTTTCTTGGAGTCAGCGTCCTGTGAGATATATGGAGAAATCAAGTGGGGATGGCGGCTTCTGGATAAGAGTTTCATCTTCAAAAAACAGAGACAATCTGATAAAGAATATTAATTTAAATTACACAAATAACCCTTAAAACCCAACAATAAGAATGCAAACAATCTGATTAAAAATAGGCCAAAGACCTTAATGGACATCTTACCAATGAAGATATAAAGATGGCAAATCACATATGAAAAGATATTCATATCATATGGTATGAGGGAAATACAAATTTAAAAAAAAACAATGAGATACCACTATCAGAATGGCCTACCACATTTACTAGGATGGCCAAAATCTGAAACACTGATGATGCCAAATTCCGGTGAGGATTTGAAGCAATGAAAACTTGCACATAGATGTTTATTAGCATCTTTATTTATAATTGTCAAAACTTAGGAGCAACCAAGATGTCCTAGAGTAATGGGTAAGTACTGTGGGTAAGTAAACTGTGTACATCCAGACAATAGGATATCATTTAGCACTAAAGAGTTTTCAATCCACGAAAAGATATGAAGACAATTTAAATGCTAATTACTAAGTGAAAGAACATAATCTGTGAAGCTTGCATACTATATGATTCCAAGTATATGCCACTCTGGAAAAGGCAAAACTACAGAGACAGCAAAAAGATCAGTGGTTGCCAGGGGCTGGACAGGCAATGAGTGGTGAATAGGCAGAACACAGATGATTTTTAGGGCAGTGAAAATATATGACATCATAATGATGGATATGTATCATTACACATTTGAACAAATTCATGGGATATATAACACCAAGAGTAAACTGTAATCTAACCTATGGAATTTGATTGATTATGATGTGTCAATATAAGTTTATCAATTGTAACAAGTGCAGCACTCTGGTGAGTGACTGAAAACGAGGGATGGCTGGTCACCCAGCAGGCATTCCCAACCCCCTTCTCTCAAATCACCTCCAACCGCAGAGGCTATGAATGCTGAATCCTCACTTTCCTAGCTTTCCTTGTAGTCAGGGTCCTATGAGATATATGGGAAAATCAACTGGGAAGGGAGGCATGGGTAAATCTGGAGTATATGGGAAATGTCTATATTTTCCCCTTAATTTTACTGTGAACCTAAAATTGCTATAAAATTTTAATCTTAATTTATTTTAAAAAAGAAAGAAAACACAGAGACTCACAAAGAAAACACTCTTTCACCACCCATATACCCTCTTAATTCCTCTTTTATACCCTTTCATGGGAGATATGACACTTGAAACTGAAGCAGGTATCCTGCAACCTTAAGGGAAGACCTTGCCACACACAGCTAAGGCGGGCAAGAAAGATTGGAAGAAACTGTCTTTGGGGTGTCACTGAGCCAATGAACTAACCTCGACTACAACTGCCTCCAGGCTTGGAGTGGGTTGACATTCCCTTCTCCAGAGGATCTTCCTGACCCAGGGATCAAACCAGGTCTCCTGCACTGCAAGCAAATCCTTTACCATCTGAGCCACCAGGGAAGCCCACATTCTCTATGGTTATTTCTAAAATAATGTTCATGTCCATCCTTAGCTCCCTCAAAATCTCTTCCCTTGGCTGGCTTACCCATGAAGAGTAAGTATAGTATAGCCATATAGTTACCAAAAGTATTTATCCAAAATAACAAACTAATAAAAATTGTATTGCTTCTCCTATAAGAGGTAGAGCTCTGACCCACCAACAGCAGAGCATGACTTTGGCAGAGCAGCAAGTATGCATTTTCATTCAATATCCATATGCCCTGGTATGTGATAGGATCCATTGGCTAAACAATGGAAATCTTAGATTTCCAATGCTAAGTAACTCACCTGTCCCAGGAATTTCTACCAGATATTAAGTATTTCTGTTGCCAGAACCTTAAAACATACTGATAGTAATAGTACATAAGCTTGAGAGTTTTCAGACCCTGAGGAGATGGAAGACAGAGCAGATGGGTTTCTGGACATTATTAAGAATAGTAAAAAAGCCATAGAGTTGAGAGCTAGAGGTTTATGTTTGAGTTCTTGTTCTACCACTTAATACCTGTATATCCTGAAATAGCTTTTTAAACCCTTTAATAATTATAAAATGTCCTACCCTGGCTTTCTTTTCTCATGGCTGTTATGAGACGCCAATAAGATCATGTATGTAAAAAGTCTTCATAAAGTGTAGAGTGCTGCCTAAGAGTGAGAGGTGATTGTTCTTAATAACGAGGAATAAGCACAGTGCCGAGGGATAGCCAAAGGGCACCAAGAACCTTGGAGCGCAGAGGGGAATATCAGACAGCAAACAGCACTGGTTAGCATCAGTCTCAATCAGGCCTTCCTAAACTGGTTTCTATGTCCAGCCATCCAGCCTATATAGGGGTAATCCCAGTCCCTGACCTAAACAGCTCCTCTCTATAAACTCACTAGTAGGTCACATCATAGTTACCTTAACAAACATAGGTGTTGGAAACACCTTCCCTCCATTCTGCTTTTTCTCCCATGTCGTTTGGGCTGTAATAATAATCCAATGGCATTATTGTATTCTCTCACCCATCCTGTCGTGTCATAAAGGAGACTGAACGGGGCAGCTAGATGGGATACAGAGAGAAGAGTAGAGTACAAACGAGTAAACACTGGTTAGAGGCTCAGCTGTAAGGCAGCCATGCATCTATCTTCTCAGAACCCCCGTTTCCATAGGTGTGGGCCTAGAGGGAAAGATGACTTGCTACTGCAAAGCTATGGCACAAATGTATTCATAAAATGTCTCTGGAGCAGCGGGCAGCTATGGTCAAGAGGGTGGGCTTTGACTGTAGACATCCTCAGGTTGTGTCCTCGCTCTGTCATCTCCACCTGTGTGACCCTGAGCAACATGCTCAACCTCTTCCAACCCTGAACCATTACATTTTTAAAAAGGGGAGGGGGGAGTGCCTAACATTTACTATATAACTTCACTCAGCAATAAAACCACAAATTCCTCATTTAGCAAGCGCTTAATGAATGTCAGTAATAGTAATATTTGTCACTATTATTGTTATTATTATTACTATTACTATTAATTCCCCAAGGGTGAAACGCACAGAAGGCCTCGACATGTGCTGCCTCCTGACTTTACCTGAGTGTCTATTCCAAGTGGTCACATGCCTTTGAAGTGCTACAGAGATGTGGGATCTGAGGATGAGTCCCAAGCATTCAGATTCCTTGCTGAGGAAAGTTTTACAGCAAATCCCTGTGATCTGATTCAGAATACCACCTGCCATAGCTCTGTGTTGCTCCTATTAGGCTCCCGGCCATGGATAACCCACACGCGGTACTGAGGTGGCCTGGCAGCAGCACCTGGGAAAGCTCATCCCAGCCACTTTGAACCCTGCTGGTCCTACAACCCCCTGAGGGAACCTGGAGTTCTCTCCTGAGCCTGCCCCAGCTTCTAGAAAGGAAGCCAGCACATCAGCCTTGCCCAGACATGCAGAGGCATCCCTTCTGACTAGACAGGTGCTAGCATCTTTCTGCCCATTGCTCCTCCAGTGTGGTGGCCAAACACTTGAGTCAGTGTCTATTCTTCCCTGTGAAGCCACAACCACAGGTAAATGTCTTTGTCTTTGGACTTAACACATTATACTTTTTTCCATGTAATTTCTTATCTGTCTCTCCCACTAGATTGTAAACTCCTAGAACATAGGACAGGACCCTCTTGCTACTCATTTTTATATTTCTGGGCACTGGCACTGGTCCACACAAAGCTCTCTCAGTGTCTATTTACCTAAGTTGTTGAATTGCCAAATCCTAAGATGCATGATCATCACTTTTGGAGTGCTTCAGTACAAGGCCAACAATCTGCCCTAAGATGCCATCAGATACATGTTACCCTATCACTAGCCTCACTTCACTCACCCAGCCAGCCACTTCATAGCAGACAAGCAGCCAAAATGCAAGAAAGTGGACAAAGGAAGCTTCAGAGAAGCCACTGCTTCAACCACAGTCTTGCAATGTTATAAGATTCATGCACCCACATGCCAAACCTGCCCTAGAACAAGCCAACCCTGACCTTCTCATGACTGCCTCTGAGATCTGTGGGTGGTTAGAGATGGAGGCCACAATCAGTCATAGCCTCCAGCCCCAACTGAGCCTTCCAAAGCCAGTCAGCTTGAATATTTCCCTGGTGAAAAGGTTCTTCTCTAAAACTGCTCTTCAGGCCTCCACCACTCTACTGAAACCCTCAGGACATTAAATGTCATCTCATCAGGAAAATAGAAGAGGTGAGAACCCTCTCAACTTCCTGACAACTTACTATCTCCACACCTTTGCTCTTTTCTTTCAATTAAAACCAATAAGGAATCCCTCCTCCCACCTAAGAATTATCACTGAACCAAGTGCTGAACCAACCTGGCTCAGGGGCTCAGTACCACTAACTATCTGTACCATCCTTGAAACTTCAGCTTTTATTTTCTCTCACATTCTGTCCAGTGGCCTGTAATCTCCATAAGTCTCTTTCATTATTGAAAGAATAACAGTAATAACAAAGGCAAACCAATAAAAATCATTGTTCACCTTGGTATTAACCCAAATGCACCGGAAATGCATGTCCCACAAAAACCTGCACACAGACTTTTACAGTAGCTTTATTCATAACTGCCAGAACTTGGAAGCAACCAAGATGTCTTTCAATAGGTGAGTAGATAAGTAAATTGTGATACATTGACAATGGAATATTATTTAGCACTAAAAAGAAATGGGCTATCAAGCTGTGAAAAGACATGGAGAAATTTAAATGCATCAGTTCAGTTCAGTTCAGTTGCTCAGTCGTGTCCGAATCTTTGCAACCCCATGGACTGCAGCACACCAGGCCTCCCTGTTCATCACCAGGTCCCAGAGTTTACTCAAACTCATGTCCGTTGAGTTGGTGATGCCATCCAACCATCTCATCCTCTCTCGTCCCCTTCTCCTCCCGCCTTCAATTTTTCCCAGCATCAGGGTCTTTTCAAATGAGTCAGTTCTTCACATCAGATGGCCAAAGTACTGGAGTTTCAGCTTCAGCATCAGTCCTTCCAATGAATATTCAAGACTGATTTCCTTTAGGAGGGACTGGTTGGATCTCCTCGCAGTCCAAGGGACTCTCAAGAGTCTTCTCCAATACCACAATTCAAAAGCATATATTGCTGAGCAAAGAAACCAATCTTAAAAGGCTACATACTATATGATTACAATTTATATAGCATTCTGGAAAAGGCACAATTACAGAGGCAGCAAAAGATTAGTGGCTGTTCCAGGTTAAGGGACAGGGAGGGTAAAGTAGAACACAGAGGCTTTTCAGGACAGTGAAAATGCTCTGCATGTTACCATAATGATGGATATATATCACTATATATTTGTCCAAATGTATACCACCAAAGTCAACCCTAATGTGAACTATAGACTTCAGGGGACTAAGATGTGTTCATCAATTGTAGCAAAGGTACCATACTGGTTAGTGATGCTGGTATGGGGAAGGATGAAGAGGGCAGAGGCTATATGGGAAATCTCTGTGCCTTTCCCTCAATTTGGCTGTGAATCTAAAAAATAAAGCCTGTTGTAACTATTTTTAAAATCCTCTTTCAACTTTCAGTTGCAATTACCAGTTGAGAAGGCATTATAATAATTACAGATTATGTAATGAAGGAATGAAAAATAAAAGGGGCTGAGATAACACAGGGAGGAAAAAGCTCACCAGGCAGACTCTGATAGCCTGGGCCTTTTGACAGTTATCCCTCATTGTAAATGAACTGTTAATAAACTGCCTCTGTGAATTCATTATTCTGAGCCAGCATCTTAGGCCTAATTCCCTTTGTTCCTAACAAGAGTGAGTTTCTGGCCACCCAAAGTAGAAGACCAAATTTGGGAACTGGTAAGACAGTTCAGATTTAGGAGACATTGTCCTAACCCACCTCTACTAGCTGAGTGCTTCCGTTTCGAAGTGCTTCAGTTCCTCTGTGAGTCGCACAGACCGATGGCCACAGCACACTGAACACTGTGGTAAAGCCAGTAGCCAGTGTCATCAGCACATTTCTCCCAGTTGAATTACATGGTTATGTTTTGCATAAAACACAAACAGCTGTTTCAGTTCCGTTGCTCAGTCATGTCCAACTCTTTGCAACCCCATGAACTGCAGCACACCAGGCTGCCCTGTCCATCACCAACTCCCAGAGTTTGGTCAAACTCACATTCATCATCAAAGATGCCATCCAGCCATCTCATCCTACGTTGTTCCCTTCTCCTCCCATCTTCAGTCTTTCCCAGCATCAGGATCTTTTCCAATGAGTCAGTTCTTTGCATCAGGTGGCCAAATTACTGGAGTTTCAGCTTCAACATCAGTCCTTCCAACAAATATTCAGGACTGATTTCCTTTAGGAAATCTGGCTTGATCTCTTTGCAGTCCAAGGGACTCTCAAGAGTCTTCTCCAACACCACAGTTCAAAAGCATCAATTCTTTGGCACTCAGCTTTCTTTATGGTCCAATTCTCACATCCATACGTGACTACTGAAAAAACCATAGCCTTGACTAGATGGACCTTTGTCAGCAAAGTAATGTCTCTGCTTTTTAATATGCTGTCTAGGTTAGTCATAACTTTTTTTTTCCAAGGAGCAAGTGTCTTTTAATTTCATGGTTGCAGTCACTATCTGCAGTGATTTTGGAGCCCCAAAAAATAGTCTGACACTGTTTCCATTGTTTCCCCATCTATTTGTCATGAAGTGATGGGACCAGATGCCATGGTCTTAGTTCTTTGAATGTTGAGTTTTAAGCCAACTTTTTCACTTTCCTCTTTCACTTTCATCAAGAGGCTCTTTAGTTCTTCTTCACTTTCTTCCATAAGGGTGGTGTCATCTGCATATCTGAGGTTATTGATATTTCTCCTGGCAGTCTTAATCCAACTTGTGCTTCATCTAGTCCAGCATTTCTCATGATGTACTCTATATAGAAGTTAAATAAGCAAGGTGACAATATACAGCCTTGATATACTCCTTTCCCAATTTGGAACCATTCTGTTGTTCCATGTCCAGTTCTAACTGTTGCTTCTTGAGCTGCATACAGATTTCTCAGGAGGCAGGTCAGGTGGTCTTGTAGTCCCATCTCTTGAAGAATTTTCCACAGTTTGTTGTGATCCACACAGTCAAAGGCTTTGGCATAGTTAATAAAGCAGATGTAAACAACTGTTTACTTCTTGTAAGTATGTAATTTAATTAAATAGTATTTTATATATTTATATATTACATAAGCATTGTAAAATACACTTTTATTTACTGAATCAATATTTATTGCTTGTGAAAACTGATAACCATCTTTCACTATTATGATATTGTAACTATTACTCACTTAATACCATTGTATCATGATTGGTCAACAGAAAAATAATAGAACTCAGTATCACCAAAACTACTATTTAATAGAAAAACCTGTAATCACTTTTAAAAATCCAGGTGCATGTCAGAATTATCTTGAAATTTTTTGAAAAACCCAAATGCCCAGGTATTGCTTTTTTTCCTCCAGAACTCCAGGTATGTTTCTAATGAGCAGTCATGTTTAAAAACAACTGGACTCTATGAGTATCTTTTACTATTATCTAGTTTGTTTCACCTCTTCTATTTCATATTCAGTGCTCCCATTTCATTTAGTTTATGTTTTCCAATTTCTCCACTCCTGTTTTTTATGTTATTTCTCAAGCCTTTATCAAGCATAGTAAGAAAGCTTTGTATACATATATATAAATAATATCTATAATATACATTTTAGAAAACTTATGAATTTTTGCCTAGCTAAAATTTATGACATTTTGATTGTCATTATGACACATCATTATAACAATTTATGGCATTTTGATTCCACTTCTTTGACTTGTATGAATAGAATGCTAGATTTCTAATTTTTAAAAAATAGATACACAGCAATCAACAAAGGTTGACTGTATAGCACAGGGAACTGTAGTCAATATCTCGTGATTACCCATAATGGAAAATAATTTCAGAGATAATATATGTGTATATGTATAACTGAGTCACCCTGCTGTGCATCTGAAACATTGTAAGTCAACTATACTTCAATAAAATACATACATTAAAATAAATATATATACACTTTTAGATATTTGTATATTATGAACATTAAATATGCATATGAAAAGAAAGAGATTAGTTTCTAAAATGAAGGCAAATGTTTTACAAAGACTTCGTAAATCTGAGTTATTAAAAATCACTGGTAAATTAGGTATGAATGAGAAATTTTTAAAGATTAGGGGATTATGAAAATCTAGAAGAGTCTGCACATAGATTGCCTCCAATCTGCCTTCTCACTCCATTTTATAGAAGCTGAAACAAGAAGCCACAGGTGATGGGTGCACTGATTATATGAAAAAGATGGTGCTAGACCCCAGGACAAAGTATCCACACTCAAAGGCTTTGGGTTTGTGTCAAAATATCAGCAAATAATGCACCCTTATACATTTTAAGTTAAAATAATGTCTGTTATGTTTTATGTTTCAGCACTTTAATCAACATTTTCAATTAACCTACCAGCTGCTGGTCCTGATCATGTTGGGTCTTTACATGCTGTGGGACTAACACCTGCCCAGCTGCAGGAAGCCTCCCTCAGACAATACCACCAACTTCCCCAAGTTTCTACAGCTAGGTCCAGAGGGCTCTTATATGTAGATCCAGACTTTTAAACTACTCCACAGCAATCAGGCCTTGTCAATCATGACATGAAGTAAAAATTTCAATAAATGATTGCTGGAAGAATAGAGTAATAACAGAATAAAGATTTGCAGTTTCTTCCAAAGTCCACCTCATTTAGTCCTCTATCACTAGACTAGTTCATTTAAATGTTAGTGCTTTTTTTGTAAATATTGACTAGAGAAGAGGGGGGATTCATCCTCGCCTTGGAAATACCATGACCTGTCTGATGACCTGTCTCATCCCAAGTCATCCGATCCAAAACGCATTGTATTTAGGCTTGTATCCTCTAAAAGACCAGTACCTACTGCTGAATCCACTGTGGCATCCCCAGATCCTACTAAGTTATTTACTCCACAAACATTTATTCGCTGCTGACAGTGGGCTAGGTGCCAGGGACATGGCAGAGAGTGAGACAGGCACAATCTCATCGCTCAAAACCTCCAAGGCACAAAGGCACACACAATATAAGAAGAAGGCTGTTTCAGGTTCTGAAACAAGGACGCCGTAGGTAAGGCCAAGGCTAGAGTGAGGCAAGGAGAGTGTCTAAGCTGGTGTCACTGTCAGCTTCTCACATGAGCCTCGAGAGTGATGCCACCTTTAATTTTGAACCCTAGACACCTCACCTAAGTAGTCAGGAGGTTCCCCACTCTGTTGGTAAGTTCTTCATTACTCCTTCCAACAATGTTTAATTTTCTGTAGCCAAACTTTCAGAATCGTGATTTTCCAATTCATGCATAGCCCACCATAAATCTCTGGGCCTTTTTTGCCACACATGTTTTTGCCACACACACTTTTTGACACGCATGTTACATGCTAAGTTGCTTCAGTTGTGTCAGACTCTTTGTGACCCTATGGACTGTCATAGTTTGTACCTGAAAATAGATCTTAAAGATTTGTTTAACCCTAACTTATTAACCTTTCTACTCTTTAGTAAGAAAGAAATCAGTTTTGTTTTTCAACTAATAAATTAGAAAATAAACCTGGGGATAATGAATAACCATGTTACTCCCATACATACACAGATTTAAGCAAATATTTTTACTTGTGTGAGCTTGAAAATGCTAGAAAAAAAATCTACTGGGAGACAAGATAAAGCAATAGTAATGAGTTTAATAGCAAAGGCCTGAGTTCAATTTCAAGTTCTTACATTTGCTAGTTGGATTAAAAATGAACAAGACATGATCCCTGGAGAACAAGATGGCGGAGGAGTAGGTGGATGTGGAGTACATCTCTCTCCATGGACGCATCAGGAATACACCTTCAGACACAAAAGTGCATACCAACCACCCGCTGAGAGAAGACAGGAGTACCTGACCAGAGGGAAAGAACACGTAGAACCACACAAAACTCGGTGGGAAGGAACTAGAGGGGAAACAGGAATGCTAGTACGACTGGACCTGCCCTCAGTGGGCTGGGGAACTGAAGCAGGGGTCTGATCCCCACATCAGGGCAATTGTCTGAGTCAGAGGAGAAACATTTAAGGCTGGGAGTGAAACAGCTGATCTGCAGCAGCCTAAATGGAATGAGAATCAGACAGTCCTTGCCACAGCCATACATACCCTGGACAGGGATGTGAAGTTTGGGGATTATGGAATGATCTCATGGTGAGGGCTGCTGTTGACTGCGGAGAGACAAATTGAGGGGATGTGAGGGAGGAGGGTGTAGTAGGAAATGCCTGTGGAGGAAAGTCAGGCAGCCATGGAAGAAAGGCGATACTGCTGAGTCACACGTAGGGGGTGAAGCCATCACCATAGCCTCTCTCTCCCCACACACCAGCATCAGCAGCTGAACAATAGAGACGCTGGCCCATCAAATGCCTGATGCACTGAACTACAGAGCAGGACCCCACCCAGAGTGCCCCTTTAAGTGACTGATGCGTGAACTACAAAGTAGGACCCCAGCCAGGGTGCTCCTTTGAGTGCCTGACTTGATGCGCCCATCTCAGAGTAGGACCCCAGCCAGGGGGGCCCCACTATGTGCCTGACCCATTGAACAACAGAGAAGGACCCCAAGCAAGGGAGCCCTCTAAGTGCCTGAACCGGTGGAGATACAGTGAAAGACTCATCAAAGAGGCCTTCTGATCACCAGCTACAAGAGGCTTGAAAAAAGACTCTGGTAGGGCCATGACTCCTGCTGCGGAGGCAGTCCGTGTCCTGCACACTTGGCGCCACGAGTGTCTCCGCAAGCTAAGCAGCTGCTCATGCTCAACTCTCACTGGGGCAGAGCTGCCACAGGCAAAAAAAGTCTTGCGCTTATGCACACCGCGTCACTTCGGTAGTGTTTGACTATTCGCGACCCTGTGGACTGTGGCCTGCCAGGCTTCTCTGTCAGGGATGGGGGGCATCTCCAGGGAAGAATACCGGAGCCTATTGACCAATATTGGTTGCCATACCCTTCTAGAGCACTATATTTCCACTGCTATAGCTGCCAACTCCCCTGAGAACCTGGTGCTGCCAGAAACCCTGTGACTCAAGCAGCTGCACCACCTCCACACCTGGCCCTCACAGGGGCAGCCTCAGGAGCAAACCCCAGTGGACAACCCACATGCAAAGGTGGAAATAAAACCACAATTGAAACCTAGGGGCAGCGTGGCTAAGGAAGAAGACACAAAGCCTTCCCACCAGCTGTATAAGCTGCAGATTAAATCCACACGATCAACTAGGCACACTATGTCTTTGGAATATATAAAAGGTCATCGAGAGCTTCCACAAAAGAAAATGCACTAGTTCTGGTAGCTGTGGACATTGGCGGCAAGAACACACAGGAGAAGGACCAGATTAGTTGCCCCCACAGCAGGTCCAGAGATCAGCGCAGTGTTGGAGGGTATCCTAGGGGAGGTGAGGTGGACTGTGACTCCCAGTGAGGGAAAGGACTCTGACAGCAGTGACTCAGAAAAAACATTTATTATTCTTATGTTTTGACTTGTTCTGTAGATTCTTTTGGATTTTTTTTCCTTTTATTCCCCCTCTGTTGGAGTTGTCGATTTTATTGGCACTATGAGATCTAATTAAGCTTTTGAGCTTTTATTTTTCTCAGTCACATATTTTATTGTTGTTATAAACCTCTGCCTCTACACTGGGCTTTTGCAGTTCTGTGGAGTTTTCCTTTTCTCTCTCTCTCTCTTTAAAAATTTTTAAACCTGAGACCCAGGCCGCCAGGCGTCTGCCCTTGTTAATTACCAGAGACACCGACCAGGGAGCTCGGCCCGGGATTTCCCTGCCCTCAGCGGCGCCAGGCTCCGCAAAAAAAAAAAAAAAAAATTTTAAACCTATTATTTTTTCTACATGTATTCCTTTGTTTGCTTCCCTACTCTTTTTTCCCCTTGCAGTTAATCTTTAATGTATATAAATCTTCTTCATCTACCTCAATTTAACTTTGCATATCTATTCTTACTTTCTTTTCTTTCTTTCCTTTTCTCTCAACATTTTGTTACTTTTATTTTCATTGCTTTATTCCCCAAGTGGCACCTTGCTTTAGTTTTGTTTTCCAGTTTTTGCTTTAGCTAGTTTTGTTCTGGTACATATAATTTTTGGTTGACTTTATTCGCTGAGTCAATCTATCATACTTTATTTTTGTTGGACTGTTTTGATTTTGTTTATGGGTGTATATGTGTATATTCAGTCACACTTTTCATTGTTGCTATAAATCTCTACCTCTACCTCTACGTTGGGCTTTTGCAGTTCTGTGGAGTTTTCCTTTTTTTTTTTTTTTTTCTTTCTTTCTTCTTCCATCTTTTTTTTTCTTTTCTCTTTTTTATAATTTTAATTTGTAATTTTTTAAAACCTATTATATTTTTCTACACTTATTCCTTTGTTTTCCTTTCCTACTATTATTAAGACACATATAGAGTGAAAGTGAGAGGATGGAAAAATATATTCCATGCAAATGGGAAGCAAAAGAAAGCTGGAGTAGCAATCCTCATATCAGACTAAATAGACCTTAAAACAAAGAAGATTACAAGACATAAGGAAGGACACTACATAATGATCAAGGGATCAATCCAAGAGGAAGACATCCCATTTGTAAATATCTATGCACCCAAAATAGAAGCACCTCAATACATAAGACAAACACTAACAGATATAAAAGGAGAAATTGACAGTAACACAATAATAGTAGGAGACTTTAACAGCCCACTCACACCAATGGACAGATCATCAAAACAGAAAATTAATAAGGAAACACAAGTCTTAAATGATGCATGAGATGAGATGGATCTCATTTTCATTTCTAATTTTGTTGATTTGATTCTTTCTTTTTTTCTTGTTGAGTCTGGCTAAAGGCTTGTCACTTTTATTTATCTTCTCAAAGAACCAGCTTTTAGTTTTATTAATCTTTACTGTTGTTTCTTTCATTTCTTTTTCACTTTTATCTGCTTGGATGTTTATGATTTCTTTCCTTCTACTACTTTTGGGGTTTTCATTCCATCCAAATGCAGAAGCATACACCTTCTTCTCACATGCACAGGGAACATTCTCTGGGATAGACCACAGCTTGGGTTGCCAATCAAACCTCAGTAAATTTAATGAAACTGAAATCATATCAAGCATCTTCTCTGACTACAATACTATGAAACTAGGTATCAACTACAAGAAAAACAACTGTAAAAAAAAAAAAAAAAACACAAACACATGGAGTTTAAAAAACACACTTCTAAATAGCCAACAGGTTACTGAAGAAATCAAAAAGGAATAAAACATTTTCTGGAAATAAAGGACAATGAAAACAAAACAACTCAAAAATCATGGGATGCAGCGAAAGCAGTTCTAAGAGGGAAGCTTATAGCAATAAAATCCTACCTTAAGAAACAAGAAAAACATCAAATAGACAACCTAACTTAACAGCTAAAACAACTGGAAAAAGAAGAATAAAAAAACCCAAAAGTAGTAGAAAGAAAGAAATCATAAACATCTGAGCAGAAATAAACGAAAAAGAAATGAAAGAAACAAGAATAAAGATTAATAAAACTAAAAGCTGGTTCTTTGAGAAGATAAACAAAATTTACAAGCCTTTAGCCAGATTCATCAAGAAAAAAAAAGAGAAGAATCAAATCAACAAAATTAGAAATGAAAAAGAGGTTACAACAGATAATGCAGAAATACAAAGGATTATAAGAGATGATTAGGAACAACTATATAGCAATAAAATGGACAACCTGAAAGAAATGGACAGATTCTTAGAAAAGTTCAATCTTCTAAGACTAAACCAGGTTTAGAATCTAAACCTGATTAGAAGCACTGAAATTGAAGCTGTGATCAAAAATATCCCAAAAAACAAAGTCCAGGACTAGATGGCTTCACAGGAAAATTCTATCAAACATTTAGAGAAGAGCTAATGCCTATTCTTCTAAAACTCTTTCCAAAAATTGTAGAGAAAGTAACACTTCCAACTCATTCTATGAGGCCACCACCATCACCCTGATACCAAAATCAGACATAGACAATACAAAAAAAGAAAACTACAGGCCAATATCACTGATGAACATAGATGCAAACATCCACAACAAAATTTTAGCAAACAGAATTCAGTAACACATCAAAAAGTTCAAACATCACAATTGAGTTGGGTTTATTCCAGGAATGCAAGGATTCTTCAATATACACATTTCTATCAATGTAATACACTATATTAACAAATTGAAAGATAAAAACCATATGATAATAGATGCAGAAAAAGTCTTTGACAAAATTCAGCACCCATTTATTATTAAAACTCTTAAAAAACAAACAAAAAATGGGCATAGAAGGAAGCTACCTCAACAAAATAAAGGTCATATATGATAAGCCTACAGCAAACATTATTCTTAATGGTGAAAAACTGAAAGAATTCCCCTAAGATCATGTACAAGACAAGGGTGTCCACTTTCACCACTATTATTCAGCATAGCTCTGGAAGTCATAGCTACAGCAATCAGAGAATAAAAAGAAATAAAAGGAATCCAGATCAGAAAAGAAGAAGTAAAGCTCTCACTGCTTTTTAGATGACATGATATTGTACATGGAAAACCCTAAATATAGTATCAGAAAATTACTAGAGCTAATCAGTGAATTTAGAAAAGTTGCATGACACAAAATCAATACATAGAAATCACCTGCATTTCTATATTCTGACAATGAAAAATCAGAAAGAGAAGTTAAGGAATCAATCCCATTCACCATCACAACAAAAATAATTAAATATCTAGGAATAAACTTACCCAAGGAGACAAAAGAACTGTACACAGAAGATTATAAGACACTAATGAAAGAAATCAAAGATGACATAAACAGATGGAGAGATATTCCATGTTCCTGGGTAGGAAAAATCAATATTGTGAAAATGACTATACTACTAAATGCAATTTACAGATTCAATGTGATTCCTATCAAATTACCAATAGAAGTTTTCACAGAACTAGAACAAAAAATTTCACAATTCATATGGAAACACAAAAGACCCTAAATGGCCAAAGCAGTCTTGAGAAATAAGAATGGAGTTGGAGGAATCAACCTTCCTGACTTCAGATTATCCTACAAAGCTACAGTCATCAAGACAGTATGGTACTGGCACAGAAGCAGAAATATAGACCAATGTGTGTGTGAGAGAGAGCAGTGGGTATGGACTTGGGAATAAACCCATGCATCCATGGGTACCTTGTTTTTGACAAAGGAGGCAAGAATATACAATGAGGCAACAACAGCCTTTTCAATAAATGGTGCTGGGAAAACTGGACAGCTACATATAAAAGAATGAAATTAGAACACTTCTAACACCATACACAAAGATAAACTCAAAATGAATTAAAGATCTAAATGTAAGGCCAGAAACTTGAAACCCTTAGAGGAAAACATAGGCAGAACACTCAGTGACATAAATCAAAGCAAGATCTTCTATGAGCCACCTCCTAGAGTAGTGGAAATAAAAACAAAAGTAAACAAGTGGGACCTGATTAAACTTAAAATCTTTTGCACAGCAAAGGAAACTATAAGTAAGGTGAAAAGACAATCCTCAGAAAGGGAGAAAATAATAGCAAATGAAACAAATGACAAAGGATTAATTTCCAAAATATACAAGCAGCTCATACAACTCAATGCCAGAAAAACAAACAACCCAAACAAAAAGTGGGAAAAAGACTTAAACAGACATTTCTCCAAAGAAGACATACAGATGTCTAACAAACACCTGAAAAGGTACTCAACATCGCTCATTATTAGAGAAATGCAAATCAAAACTACAATGATATATCGCCTCACACCAATCAGAATGGCCACCATCAAAAAGTCTACAAAGAATAAATGCTGGAGAGGGTGTGGGGAAAAGGGAACACTCTTGCACTGTTGTTGGGAATGCAAATTGATACAGCCACTATGGAAAATGGTATGGACATTTCCTTAAAAAACTAGGAATAAAAGCACCATATGACCCAGCAGTCCCACTCCTAGGCATATGCTCTCAGGAAACCAGGGTTGAAAAAGACACATGTATCCCTTTGTTCACTGCAGCACTATTTACAATAGCTAGAGCATGGAAGCAACCTAGATGTCCACTGACATATGAATGGATAAAGAAGTTGTGGTACATACACACATGGAATATTACTCAGCCATAAAAAGGAATGTATTTGAGTCAGTTCTAATGAGATGAGTGAACCTAGAAACTATTATACAGAGTGAAGTAAGTCAGAAAGAGAAAGATAAATATCGTATTCTAATGCATATGTTAGAAAAATGGTAGTGAAGAATTTATTTGCAGAGCAGCAATGGAGAAACAGACATAGAGAATAGATTTTTAAACATGGAGAGAAGGGAGGAGAGGGTGAGATGTATGGAAAGAGTAACATGGAAACTTACATTACCTTATGTAGAATAGATAGCCGACAGGAATTTGCTGTATGGCTCACGAAACTCAAACAGGGGCTCTGTATCAATCTAGAGGGGTGGGATGGAGCAGGAGATGGGAGGGAGATTCAAAAGGCAGGAGGTATATGTATACCTATGGCTGATTCATGTTGAGGTTTGACAGAAAACAACAAAATTCTGTAAAGTGATTATCCTTCAGTAAAAAATAAACTAAAAAAATAAGGTATGATTCCTGCCATCAAGAGGCAGAATTCTAATGGGGATAATAAACAGATGATTACAGAATGGTGAGGGCAGCACAGTTTGGAGACTTTTACAGACTAAGGAGCCCAGAGAATGAGAACTTGCGGAGAGAAGGGGAAGAAGACAAAAGGATGGGAGGTACCTGAACATAGTTTTTTAAATTAATTGATTGTTTTATCCATTTTTGGCTGTGCTGGGTCTTTGATGCTGCACACAACTTTCTCTAGTTGTGGTGAGCAAGGGCTACTCTCTAGCTGTGATGCACAGGCTTCTCATTGTGGTGGCTTCTCTTGTTGCAGAGCATGGGCTCTGGGGCACATGGGCTTCAGCCATTGCAGCACGTGGGCTCAATAGTTGTACACGGGCTTAGTTTCCACACAGCATGTGGAATCTTCCCAGACCTGTGTCCTGTGTCTCCTGTACTGGCAGCTGGATTCCCAATTACTGGACCCCAGGAAAGTCCCCCTGAAGGGAGTTTCAAAGTAGGAATAGAATTAGCCAGGGTTATAAGAGACAGAAGAGGGATCTGTGCAAAGGGGACCTCAAAACTGTGTTTAAATTTTCCAGACTGAAGGACTAAAATGTTGGTTCAGTTAATGGGAATTTAATATAAAGATACACAGAGAAATAAAAGGCAGAAACCATCTCTGCAGCAAGACAGTCAGGCCTTATTTGGAATATTTAAGAATCAACACAGTTCTCACCACTGAGTTATCCTCTGTTCTCGTAGAAATGGATCCGTTGTCCCTTATCCAAGTAATCCATCACATGTAATGGTAACAAAGTCTCTGTCTTTCTCACTCTCCCCCATCCCCCTTTCTCTCTCGCTGTCTCTTTCTTTCCCTTCTTTCTATATCTCCATCCACTGCTATGTTTTCACTTTGTTCCCTCTGATTTCTGTTTATTTGTGGTCTTTACTGCTGCCTACCACCTTCCCCTAGTATCCCTTCATTCCTTCCCACGCTAGTATTGATTGGTCTTCTGTTGTTGCATTCAAATTTACCAAGACTGGGACTCCACTGGCCAGCCCCATCCAATGTAGATGAGTCCTGCTGAGCCAGGTTCTCATCCTGGGCCATTTTAAGGCTGGTTATCAATGTGTCTGTGTATTAGATGTTTGTTCCCACACAGAGAGAGGTGGCATTGCCCAGTCAAAGAGCACTATACCCAAACAACTTTGTTCAGAAACTTCTTCTCAGAGCCATGAGCAAAGGCATGGAGGTAGAAAAGAAGTCCGTTTGGAAGGACAAGTGGCTTGACCATGTTGTAAAGTCAAAAGGGAGTATTTAGGGATGAGACTTGCCTGGGCCCGACGGGGTGGGAGTTCAGGTTTAGAACATAGCAAGGATGAATCTCAGTCTACAAACTCAGATATGCAGGCATATCACATTTATGCATGCATTTAAAACCAATTTAAATTCAATACTGGAGCCCCTTCAAAATGGTGGCAGAAAATTCAATCTCAGTTGATTGAGGGGCTTTTCCTTGGGGCTGGACAGAGATCCCCGGGTCTTCTGTGGAACCAGTGCATCAAGGATTCTGGTCATCGGTCCACACAGAAAACCACAAAACCACCTAGTGCTTGCCACTGAAAACGTCTACTTTCTTTCTGCTGAAAGAAGGCCCTGCTCCCCCATCATCCAAGCAGTGACAGAGTCAGAAAAAGAGCCCAGCTCCCAAGTCCATGCCCACTGCTCTCTCACACACAGGCAGTCTTGTCACGTGGATGCTCTCCTCCCAGAATGCCAGCTCAGACCACCCCACCACCCTGCCACCTCCATCAGCTCATGCGGGGAGCGAGCTCCGCCTCTGGCAAAGGTCATGAGGAAGGAGGCTTGGCATACGCAAAGGCGGGATCAAGCCTCAGGAGTCTCCCTGGAAATTCTCGAGCAATCTACCCCCAAAACCAGAGTCTGCCTACTTTCTGCTTTGTGCTTTCACCTACACCTCTGACTTTACGGGGGGCTGTCCCCCACTACCTCTCTGAAAAAAGTTAGCTTACAGCTCCAGTTAATAATTCCTGGGTGTGACAGTGTTTAACTTACAAACTCCTTTGGAAATCCTCTAGCCTGCCTGAATAGGTTTTTCCAGCCTCATGTGATTGTTCAGAGCCTCCCAACTGTGAGAGGCAGGAGATGTTCTAAACTGTCTAAACACAGATTCTTTTGAGTAGTTAAAAGATTGATTAGAAATTGTATTGGTGAAGGGATTTTCACTTGTTGGGCCAATGTTTGCTGCTAAGTCTCCATATCCCTTACCTGCTGTGTCCCTGGCAGTGTATTGGTTAATACAATTGGTGTAAATAGTAGCTTTAATGTTTGTAACCTGGGACCCTTGAGTTAATTCTTTTTCTTGTTGTAGCCCACCACACCTTTGCTCTGTAGGAATGCAACTTTATCTAATGCTTTTGGAGGGTGGCTCCTGACCAATCACCTTTAGAGAAAAATAAGTTTTCTGAAGAAAAGGTCTTAAAATGTTAACAGGCCTCCGGGCCAGAAGATGATGCAAATCACCTAAGCTTTTGCATATGATAAGTTTGCAGGAAGAAAGCCTGGTTTGCTGCAAGACTCTACCCATTCCCCCATTATCCTCTATGCATAACTTAAGGTATAAAAACTACTTTGAAAAATAAAGTGCGGGCCTTGTTCACCGAAACTTGGTCTCACCATGTCGTTCTTTCTCTTACCTTCTGGCTGAATTATTCAGCCTCTTTTCTCCACTGAATTTCTTCACTGAGCTATCCTCATTCTATTACTCTTTATATCCTTAATTAACATTTAATTAAGCAATTGTCTCCTGATCTTCGCCTACGCCGTCTCTCCTTCGAATACCCTGGATCAGCCGGGGCTGGTCCCCGGCAAGCTCAGTTCCACAAGGCTGCAGAATGGAGCTAGGCTTTTATAGGACCTGTCTCGTTAGAGAATGCATTAATAAAAACCATCTGGCTAACTGTGGTGAATCCCAGGATAACAAATCTGAGGGGACGGGGGAAGAGCTGGGTGTTCAGAAGGAAATGAAAGCAATGACATAGTGAAGGACATCACTTTTCCAAGGAAGGCTGTGTGCTGTGCTGAGGATCCATTGCTGACAGAGATGAGATGCGGCAAGCAGACAATGGCTGGACCAGAGAAGCGTCAGGAGATCAACGATGCAGCAGTATGTCTTTCAGGATTGATTTGGCAGAAAAGGAGACAGCAGTATTTCAATGGGAGATTCAGAGCAAATAGAAAATCAGCTTTCTGGCTGAAACAGATGCAGAAGAAACACTGCATATTTGAAATACCTTTTCCCCTTAAAGTCAGAGAGATCTACATGAGAAAAGCCTTGCAAACAGGACAATAATGAGTCATCATCATCAGAGCCTTCTCCCCTTCACGCCTGGAGGCCTTGTGGGAGGGGATCGGAAGATCTGGAATCACTTTCACCTGCTCTGTGATGTCCTGCAATGACCTGGCTTTCAGTATCTGGGATATGAAATGGGGAAAAGAATACCCTCCTCATAGAGTTGTCGTAGTTATGATGATCCTATTCAAGCTACAAAACCAAGGCTACAGTTTAGTGCAGGATTCCAACTACATGACATCCTAGAAAAGACAAAACTATGGAGACAGTGAAAGGATGGTTGGTTGCCAGGGGCTGGGGAAGAGAGTGATGAATAGGTAGAACACAGGATTTGTAAGGCAGTGAAAGTACTGCGCGTGATATTACAATCACGGATACAAGTCATTATGAATTTTTTCAAACCCATAGAATGTACACCACCAATGTAAATTATGGACTTTGAGTGGTAACAATGTGCTGAAGCAAGTTTATTGACTAGAACAAATGTACCCTCTTGTGGGGATGTTGATAATGGGGAAGGCTGTGCATGAATCGGGGCTGCAGGTATTGGAGAAACATCTGTGCTTTCCTCTCAGTTTTGCTGTGAACCCAAAACTTGCTCTAAAAATAAAGTTGATTAATACATGAAAAAACAAAGTCTATGTTTTTTAAAAGGGACAAAATCAATGTTATCAAACATATTATGTTGGCATGAGCTGCTCTTTATGTGCATGCATTCATATCTGACACAGGCCCAGGGCTGTCCCCTAAGACCCCAATGCCAACATGGCACAGCACTGAGCAGGCTACAGACCACTCTCATGTGTCTCAATATGTGGCTTCCTCACAAGGTCACACAGTGTCTTGCCTGGTTCTGGTGGAAGGAGCGGCCCTGGTTAATCCCAGGGCTTCTGAACTAAGGCCCCTGCTTCTTCTACCAAATCATGCTTGCAGATGGCTCAGAAATGGCCTCTGTCCACAGCAGCCTGGTGCCCACCACCCTCCCTTCCCAGTGTCTCCAAGAGCTGCCACAATGGTTGGTCTTTCTCCTGCTGGGATCTCCCTTTCCAGCCTCCCAAATCCTGCAACTGGCAGTTTTCACAGAGACCATACCTCCTTCCACCCAATCCTTCTGCCTGTGTTGACCAATGTGCCCAGGTGGGCCAGAGTCCACTGAACTCACATCAATCCACACGTTTCTGCTTTCATCTCTTTAGAATCATTGTTCTGTTATAAATTCCCCTAAAGAAAAAAAAGAATCATAGTAGAATCACTATTGAACATCTATTACATACTGGGCCCTTTTATATGTTCTCTCATATAGCTTTAGAATATAGAATCCTAAATTATATATATTCATATAGAATTCTCATGATAGCTTTTTGACTCGAGGTATGAGCCCAAAGCCACTATTCACATTTTTTAAATGAGAAAATTGAAGTTCAGGAGGTCAAATTCCTAGTTGGCATTTAGAGGAGTCAGGATTTAAAGTGCTCCGTGCTCAGGTTCTCGTGATTGAGATATTTGCTTCTAACTCTACTTTTCTCCCGACTTTCTTTGGTGAATGGACTTCTTCTCATGACCAGACATAGACAGGCACTTGAATTTACCATTTTCCTTTCTGATTCAGTCTTTCCCTCCTTTCCTCAACAGATGATGTCAAGACTGTCAGCCTACACCTGTCCTCTGGACTTCATCACGGCCTACCTTCCTCTATGATATCCCCTGCCATCATCTTCAAGGTTTCCAAACCCCTATTGACAATTCTTTTCATTTCTTAGTTTCTGAGTGTCTCTACAAAGCTAGTGATCAAGCGCATATCTCTGATTAACACAGAACCTGCAGAAATAGAGATTCCTGCCAAAATCTGCAAAGCATCATATCATGTCTATAAGTCCCCTGTCCTGATGCTTTGCTCCACCTTTCTAGATGCTTGTGATCTCCATTTCCTCACCTATATTAGCTTCCCAGTCCATCATCCCCTCTCAGGTTCACTCAGCCATATCAGATAAGTGGTCACTTTAAAGGTTTGCTCACTTACATTTAGAACTCCATTTACCATCCAAATATAATCCCTCCACAGCTAAGAATCCTTCTGTTTCCAAGATGTTCTCTAGAAAGTCTATATTAGCAACCTGAAAAGGAAGGATGGGGTAACAAAACGACCCTGAGCCTTTTCAATATAAAATAATCAAATATGTGTGTGTATTAGTCACTTAGTCATGTCCAACTACCTGAAACCATGTGGACTGTAGCCCACCAGGCTCCTCCATCCATGGAATTCTCTAGGCAAGACTACTGGAGTGGGTTGCCATTCCCTTCTCCAGAGAAAGTAATCAAATGTCCACTACCAATTCCACCAGAGCCCTTGGTTCTGCTGAGAATTCATTTAGCTCCAAGCTGTCTCTCCCCATGAGTTGTATTTCTCATAGCAAACAGTCTCCTCTTTCTTTTAGCCTCCATTCAAAATGCACCACCTCAATTTTATAGATAATTTTACTTGTACTGGGAATACCATAATAATTTAATTCCTTCAGTGTCCCAACCTTGCCTTAAAATGTCTCCAGCATTTCCTCTGCTTTTGTATCTGAGAAGTGTCCTGCTTCTTTGCCAAGACTAATACTTACACCTTCTCTTGACACCATCCACTCCTACCTCCTCCAGCAGCTCTTTTTATCTGCAGTCCAATTTCCCTATCCTATCTCCAACCTCTCCCTCCCTCCTCTAGCTCCTTGCACTATGTCCACAAAGAATATGGTCTCCTCATGTTGAGTGAGAACCTCCGGTAGGGCCTTATGTATAGTCGGGAGTCATTACTGAATACTGTGAAGCAGAAAGTGTGTTTAATGCTGGAGGAAGAAAGAGAAATGGGGTAACTTCCACTCTTAAGAAGCTCAAATTCCAGGGAAAGAAACACATAAGTGAAGAAAGAGATAAATTCTAGACAAGGAATAAGTGCAGGGTTATGTGGGATAACAGATGGGGGATATTCCTAGAAAGGGTAACACCTGAGGTTGATCTGGGGCAGTTGGGAATACATTCTAAAGCAAAGAAAGATTATTGATAACTTCCACAGATAGAGTTTATCTCTCAAGTTCAGTTAGAAGCTCAGGAGAGGCAAGTCCAGGGTTGGCATGACAACTCAACAGTGTCATCAAAGACCCAGGATCTTCCTATCTCTCTGCCTCATCGTCTTCAACATGTCTTTCACTTTCAGACTCTCACCTCATTGTTGCAAGATGGCAGCTGTGTTTCCAGATCTCTTTTCTACTTTCTAGACAGAAGAAACGGATGACTTTGAAAGGACAAAGACTCTCTGGATACGTTTTACCTTTGTATTTGGGAATGGGTGCCATTTGCCGGGACTTCTACCGAGAACTCATTGTTTAGAACAGTAGCCCATGGCCACTCCTAGTTGGAAAGAAGATAAGGAAGTAAAATGATTTAGTAGGATAGAAAAGACAACTACAAGTTGGCAAAGAGTTGAGGTGGAGAACAATCAAAGCTGGAGGAATCAGGTATATGACATAAGAAAGTGCCTGGTTTGCTTGGCAATTTTCAAGTGACTTAGAACAGATAGAGGTGAGGAAATCAGAGGGGCAGTGGGAGAGATGAGGTGGGAAGAGGCTGGCAGGGCTGGGATATGCATCATCTTGATGCCATTCTATGGAGCTTGAATAATGTCCTTTGTAATAGGAATGGTTAGGTTTATATTTTAGAAATAATTGCACTTTATGCAGAGTTGGAAGTAGATTTTGGTAGTTCAAGATTGAAGAGAGAGAAATCCTTAAAGTGATCATTTCAAAGATGACAGTAAAGAGTAATGACATACACTAGTGGGACAGACGGAGAAGGCGATGGCACCCCACTCCAGTGCTCTTGCCTGGAAAATCCCATGGACGGAGGAGCCTGGAGGGCTGCAGTCCATGGGGTCACTGAGGGTCGGACACGACTGAGCGACTTCACTTTCACTTTTCACTTTCATGCATTGGAGAAGGAAATGGCAACCCACTCCAGTGTTCTTGCCTGGAGAATCCCAGGGACGGGGAAGCCTGGTAGGCTGCCATCTATGGGGTCACACGGAGTCGGACACGACTGAAGTGACTTAGCAGCAGCAGCAGTGGGACAGAAAGATGTGAACAGAATCTGGAGGCATTACAGGACACAATTCCTCCTTCCTTACCCCCGTATGCAAAACAGCAGCTGTGCCAGACTCTCTGTCAGCACCCCTCGTTCTTACACTCACATATATCACAGGGCTAGAAGACTGGGAACTACATTTTCCAGACTCCCTTGCCATTTAGGCCCCAATGTTACATCTTAATCTAGTTCTTCCCAGATTATAGCAAATACTCTCCTGGATGGCCTCACAGTTACAAATCATCTTCTAATCCAAACTTCGAAGGTACAGGACTTCAAGGGTAAACATAACTTCATAACAAACACTTCAATGGTGAATATTACTCACCAACTCAAGACGGAAAAATATCTCATCTTAACAGCACAATAGAACAACCTACTTGCAAAGAAGACAGTTCTTACCATTACTATTACCACTTATTTACTGTTTATTCTGTCACTTCTCATACTTGTTATATTTCTGTTTGTATATGACTCATGTTCTCTACTAAATTGTCATTTCCATGAGGGAAATGCTGCATGTGAATGAGTTCTTTGTCTTTTTCTATTGAGTCATGCCTTCTCTCACTTCCTTAGCAGGCTAGAAAAATAAAAGGCAAAAAGTAAATAAAGACATATTTGCACCAGTTATGTTTCAAAAATATTATACAGAAAGAGTTCTTACAAATTCAAAATAAAATAAACATTCCAATAGAAAAATGGTCAATGAACAGAAACAGGCATTTTGCAAAAGAAGTATGGGGGTAATATACATAATTTTAAAACCACTTAAATTTACTAATAATCAAATAAATGCAAATTAAGTATTTTAAATATATGAATTGGCAAAAATGAAACAAAATGCCAAAAGCTAATGTTTATTGAGTATTTGCTATGAACCAGATTCTTTCCTAATTATTTTATATGAATTCATTCATTTAACCTTCTCAACAAACATATGAGGAAGTTACTGTTATTATCCCCTATGTTTTATTATTAATATTTCCTGATAAGGGAATAGATAAGGCATAGAGAGGGGCTTCCCACATGGCACTAGTGGTAAAGAACTCACTTGCCAATGCAGGAGACCTAAGAGATGCAAGTCCTATCCCTGGGTTAGGAAGATCCCCTGGAGGAGGGAATGGTAACTCACTCCAGTATTCTTGCCTGGAGAATCCCATGGACAGAAAAGTCTGGAGGGCTACGGTCCATAGGGTCACAAAGAATTGGACACGACTGAAGCAACTTAGCTGCAACAGCAAGGCATAGAGAGCTTAAACAACCGACACAGAGTCGCAAAACTAGACAGCACTACAAACAGAACTTTAATTCAGATACTTGCATTCCAAAACCATGCTCTTGATTACTTCACCCTTTTGTCTCCTCTAGAAAACTGAGCATTTATTGGATGTTTTCTATTTGCCAAGTACAGTGTTGTACGTTGCTGTTGTTTCTTAGCCACTAAGTCATGTCTGATTCTTTTGTGACACCATGGACTATAGCCCACCAGGCTCCTCTGTCCATGAGATTTCTCAGGCAAGGAAACTGGAATGGTTGCCGTTTCCTTCTTCAGGGTATCATCCTGACCCAGGGATCGAACCTGGATCTTCTGAATGGACTGGCAGATTCTTTACCACTGAGCCATCAAGGAAGCCTTATAAGGATGCTTAACAAATATTATTTATAATTGAAACTGGAGAAATAGCTAATGGTATAGCCACACAATGGAACACAATGCAGTAATTAAAAATAATGCTATATTAGAATACTTTTACATTAAAAAAAATGTTAATGCTGTGATGCAAAGGGAAACAAGTTTACAAAACCATAAGTACCATATGACCTAATTTTTCTTAAGAAAACATAATATAAGTAGAGTTGACTAACTAGATAGCTAGATAGCAGGTAGATGACTGCCTGGGTCACTATATCTAGCCACATAGAATTATCTAGAGATATAGCTACAACTAGACTTTATAATATCAAGAAAATATTTTAAAGTAATTGCCTCTATGCAGCAGGATTTCAAGTAATAACATAAACAAAGTAAATTACCACTGAAAATTCCATAGCACTGGTATGAAAAAGTAATGTAAAAGTAAACATTAAACATTTTAAAAGCACACAGAAAAGAAGAAGAAGACAGCCCCAAGTTCACAGTCTCAGGATCAATTAGACAAACTTTCTAGAGAAAGTCACCTTGGCTCAGGCATCTACCTTTGTTACAGCAAGAGCCAGCACATGGGTTCCAGGTACCCTGCAGAGCCCTCCCTGTGATCCTGTGGATAGAAGGTGTGGTTCCCAGAAAGAGGGGAGCTGCTGCAAGCAGAGCAGACCCTCCCAAATGCCCTTCAATTCGACTACTCACTCGTCGTCTCTATGGCTGCATTCGTCCATGGTTGGGATCCCACAGGTTAGCGTCGAGCAGCCCTTATTTCAAGTCGGTGATTCCTGTCAGCCCACTTCTGGGTAGGTGCATGGGCAGTCTTACCTTCAGCTTCTCTGTATCTGCCTCAGCACAGCAGGCGTTGAATACTTGTTTGATTGACTGAGAGAAGTGTCAGCCTTTAACACAAGCCAGTAACACCTTGTAAACACCCTGAAACTGGCTTTCAAGTGATGAAGCCAAACAACCCTGCTCTGGAACCAGAACTAGGGGTGGGTTTTAAATTGTGTGGTTTTAAAAGGTATTTAATTGGAATTCCATTTACTCTGTGTGTGTGTGTACATGTGTTTGTGTGCATGCACACATGCACATGGCCATTTTTTCCCCATAGGCCAACATGAGACAATGAGAGACTACAAATCACCTCCACTTTAATGGCACATAATTTTCCATGCTGGAAGCCTATTAAAAAAATATTTGGTCCGTGAAACAAAGCGGAAATGTCTGCATAAAAATGCAAACAGAATAGAGTTTAGATCCAATCTCCTCCGGCCTACCTGATACCAAGCTCAGACACATTAAGAGAATGCCATGTGAGACCTTGTTTTAATTGGATTCTCTAATCTTCCATATAGTCTAATGAGCTTGGAGGGTGGGGAGAAGTCTTCAGTATTTAGGATACAGCCTCCATCAGGATGATCTAAGAGCTTTCTTCTCCTTGGGCTTCTCTGTGTCAGGAAGTAAGGGAGGAGGGGTTCTGTGTAAATTTCAACCACCTGCCTTTGGGTTCAGCTTCCATGGAGCCCTGTGTTAGGGAAGGCCCAAAGACCTTCAGCAAAATGTCTTTCTCAGAAAGCTCACTGCAGTTTACTATGTTGCACTTGATGAGGACTTAACAAGGGCCTCTAACAGGGGCTTTCCCAGTGACTCGGCAGTAAAAGAATTCACCTGCAATGCAGGAGATGCAAGAATTGAGGATTTGATCCCTGGGTTGGGAAGATCCCCTGGAGGAGGGCATGGCACCCCACTCCAGTACTGTTGCTGGGAAAATCCCATGAAGAGGAGCCTGGCAGGTTACGGTCCATGGGGTCGCAAAGAGCTGGACATGACTGAAGCAACTGAGCACAGCACATAAATCCGATAGTGGCCAGAAGGCAGTGGGCTGCAGACTGGAAGGGCAGAGGGTTCTGATGAGCAGTAGCCACCAAACAAAGGGCACACAACCACAGGAATCCCTGACCCTCAGCCTAGACCATCTGGACAGGGATGCCCAGCGTTGCTCCTTAGAAATACTGTTTAGGAAAATAAAAACGGGCACAGCACTGACTACCTCTGACCATCTGTATTCTTTGCTCAGGCTACCATAAAAAGCTCAACAGACTGGGTGAGTTAAACGACAGAAATTTATCTTCTCACAGTCTGGAAACTAGAAGTCTAAGCCCAAGATATCAGTAGGGTTGGTTTCTTTTGAGGCCACCTTCCCTCTATACATGTCTGTGTCCAAATTTCTTCTTCTGACAAGGACATTGGATTAGAACCCACTTTAATGACCTCATTTTAACTTAATTACCTCTTTAAAGACTTTATCGACCAAACCCAATCAAATTCTGAGGCACTGGGGGTACTGGGACTTCAAAACATGAATTTTGGAAAGGACACAAAGGGCTTCCCTGGCAGCTCAGCTGGTAAAGAATCCACCTGCAATGCAGGAGACCCAGTTTCAATTCCTGTGTCAGGAAGATCTGCTGGAGAAGGGAGAGGTTACCCACTCTAGTGTTCTAACCTAGAGAATTCCGTGGACTGTATAGTCCATGTGGTGGCAAAGAGTCAGACATGACTAAGCGACTTTCACTTTCAACTTCCTCCAAAACACCATCCAAAAGAACACGCTGGCCAATGCATACCCCTCCGGCCCCACTGAGGGATCAGACCAGCACTGCTCTGACCCATGCAAACTCTAGACAAATGGCTTGAGTCTCAGTCCTGCACAACCAGAAACAAGCTGTGAGACCTTAGGTAAGGTATTTGTTCTCTCTGGGCTACAGTTTCTCAGCTACAAAATGGGGATGATTATAATAAAACCTAAGTCCTATGACAAAGGTTGTCAGGACAGTTAAATGGGTTCCCATGTATGAAAGGCTTAGAGCAGCACCTGGAACAAATAAATGCTTAGTAAACATTAATGATTATTATTACTCAGTGAGCCCCTAGGCACCCCGGCTAATAAGTGGCCCAGCCTGGGTGGAGATCTGATGGATCTCTCAAGCATCACTGAGGTGCCTTCAAAGGACACTAACAGAGGATAGTCTTGGGCCAAGGACAGAGAGCCTGACCACAACTGTCAGCCCCAGATTTTGGAACAAATTCGCATTGACCTCCCAGAAGCCACAGTTTACTCTTTTAACTTGTATCTCTGGATACTTAAAGCTTCTGCTTGTGTTAAATGAATTCACACCCACTTGTAAGTCCCTCTGAACAGGTTGAATTTGCAGGCAATTAATTTTTTCTTTTGTTTTACTTGTTCTCACTGAAAACTACAAAGAAAGGTAATGTAATCCTTGGAAGATAAAAGTCTTCAAATGACTCTTCTTTTCCAAGCCTATTTAGTCTTGCCTATAGCTAATCAGCTTACTTGTTAAAACACACCCTAGATCTGCTGGAAATACATGACAGGAAGGAATATATAAAGACAAGTGAAGTTTTACTCTGATACCTTTGGTGTTTGTCATTTGACACTGCTGGATCTCTACTTTACAACTGTCAGTGGGATTCTTCACTTCCATCGCAGAAGTGGAGTGCCCTCACTGACATCAACTGACATTTTTAAAAGAACCTACTATGGTGCCTATCGTGCCCAGAGATGGAAAACAAAGCTATGCAGCAATGAATAAGCAAGTTCCCCAAGGCGGGTGGGAGTATAATGGGATATCTCCCACACAATCAACAATAAGAAGATGGAAGAATTATAACCACACAGCTCGGGAACACAGGGAACCGATGCTTGTGATGAGGGAAGGCTGTATCTGAGACGAACCCCTCAAGGATGAGTAGACTGGTAGCAAAGTGGGGATAAAGACCTTCACAACAGAGTAAACAGGATAAGGAAAAGGGACAGGGGCTTAAAACTGCTTGAAGTGACAAAGCATTAATAGTGTCATTGGAGGCAGCACAGGGAGTGGGGAGGGGAGATAGTGAAACCCACAAATACCACCGGATTTGGCATTCTTTCATTTATTGGGACAGACTTCACTATATAGCTACATAGAGACCAAGCATATCTGCCTTCCTCAATATCCATCCCTGTCTTCATTCCCATCTGCTGCTTGTTTTCCTGGTCTTCGCCTGTAAACTGGCTGTTGAAAGCCCCTGGGACATTTCCGTCACCACAGAAAGCTCTATTGGCCAACACTATCTTAGAGAATATTATTCAAGGCAGCTGGTATCTTTTGGTCAGGTTTGGAGCAAAGCAATTCCATAAATATTGCTTAGGGAAGTTAGAAGTCAGAGCATGACAGTTGTTTAATGTACAATTATATTTGTCTTTGCCAATAAAGCATCTAAATAGTCTGTGTTCTAAAGGAGGAACTGATTTAGACCACACTGTTATTAATATCTTTAGTCTCAAATTTATCTTCTCAGAGTTTCCTGTAGTACTTGGTAATTTAACTATTATATAAAGGGAAGCAGAACTAAGACAGAGAGAGCCTTGCATGCTGTCATTAATCATCATACGTTTTCTGAACTTAGGCCTACCTTGCCTACATCTTTGTAAACAGTTCTTTCACTAGTACATTTTTAATGTACTAGTTTTCAAACTGGTGGTGAGTTCCTGGTGTTTAATTTATGTTATAAAACATTTTAAGAATATAGTTTTTTTTTTTTTCTTTCATAACTTAAACTTTTATTTTTGATACAAACAGAATATATATTCTTAAGAATATAGTTGTTTTATAACATGTGTGTTATATATTTAATGTATCAAGTGTTGAAGTGAGAGTCACTCAGTCATGTCCGACTTTTTGCAACCCCATGGACTATACAGTCCAGGCCAGTATACTGGAGTGGGTAGCCTATCCCTTCTCCAGGGGAATCTTCCTAACCCAGGGATCGAACCCAGGTCTCCCTCATTGCAGGCAGATTCTTTACCAGCTGAGCCACCAGGGAAGTCTGTGATACTGTAACAGTATCAAGTGTTACAGGATATAAAATAATTTAAATGTTCTCAGAGCTTTGTTAGTCTTTAATGAGTGACAAGTTAATTTTAACTATTTTATCTTTTACTTTTTACAAAATTTTACTTCTTTTGCTACATTTCATAGATATTTCAACAACCATTTTTATTCTTTCAAACAGGGAACAGAGGGTGCTACCTTGAACTAATGGTAACGTGCTCAATTCTTTTCCTTTGTATGAGAACATGGATATCAATCTCTATGTCAGACCCTCAATACGTCTTTAAAAGATTGTTTTTTCCACTTCAGCCCAGATGGTCATTATGACCCTAAAGACAGCCAACGCGACACCTGTGCCTAAATCCACACCTCCTGATAGCTCAACATTGTTGCAGGTCCACTTTCTTCCATGGAAGTAATGAAGATGGTGTGGGCAAGCTGTGGAGCAGGCTTGCTACCCCCAATTTGGTGACATCTATTTGGCGCTACCCACAGCAATATTCTTGGGGCTTCCCTGATGGCTCAGTAAAGAATCTGTCCACAATGTTGGAGACCTGGGTTTGATCCCTGGGTCAGGAAGACCCCCTGGAGAAGGGAATGGCTACCGGCTCCAGTATTCTTGCCTGGAGAATTCCACGGACAGAGGAGCCTGGTGGGCTACAGCCCACGGTTTTGCAGAGTCAGACACGACTGAGCGACTTATTCCTTCCTTCTGTGGTGCTTACTGTGTGCCCAGAATTGTGATGGGCACTGAGGATGCAGTAAAAACTAAGACAAAAAGACACAGCTTCTTGTCTCCAAAAATCACCTTCTCATGTGGAAAGGCTGCCAAGTAAACAGAAATGCAACAATGCCAAAGAATCACACAGAACTCAAGTGTGAGAAAGGTTAACTTTAAGTTGTAGGGACTGAGGTAGATGGTGAATTAGAAAAAGCTTATAAAGGTGAAGAGAAGACATTTTAGGGAGAGGAGGCATCATGTGCAAAGACAGGATATGAATGGGCTAGTATCAAATGGCACCTACTAAGTAGATACATTAAGCTGCCCCCAAATTTCATTGAAATAAGAAAATTACATAGCATGGGGACAAGACAGGTGCCATCAGCAAATCAGGAATTTTGAGACTTTCACAAGTCCACTCTTTAATTGTGGGCCCTCAGCTGTTAGAATCTGGAATGCATGGGTTATATTAAAAATTACTTACAATTTCCTCTGCAAAATTTAATACCTAAGTATATTTGACTTTGACCAACATAAAAAATTATTTTACTTCACTTGAGCATTCTGAAAACTGAAGGGAAAAAATTGTCTTGGAAGCACTGGAGAATAAAAGAAAACTAACACAGTAGTTGGAAACTTTTTTTAAATAAAGGGATAACAAAAAGTCAGGTCATTGAACATTCACTGGAATTATATCATAGCTTCCTCCACAGAAAGAAGTGGTCCTGCAGGACATTCACCGTGGCCTTCCTTGCCCCAAGCCTCCTTCACAGATATAATCATTCTCAATTTCCCTGAATTTTTTCAAAGACCTGGAAAGCTGTTACTGCCAGATAGATGCACATGGTATTACTTCACAACCTGATCAGAATAAGGCTTTTTGAATTACTCACTAGACTGTAGGTGGGTTAAGAACAGATAGTCTGAGTTCTCAGTATTTCTAACAGAAGACAGCCAATTGCAAGTACTTCATTCCCCTTTCAAATGGCTGATTGTTCTCTGGTTTCTTCTAGGTCTCTCCCATTTCCATCCTGGGTGGGAAGCTTTGCTGGCACCCAGGGCAGGGATCATAATTATGTGTAATTTAAGTACTGCACAATTTTGTACAAAGCTATAAAATGCCAATGCAAAATCAAGAGAGTTTGGTCAAGAGGAAAATTTATTTTGGAGAGAGGAGGAGGGGGGAGCAGGTCATCTGCTTCAGGAGGGATAATTAGGATTCTGGTTTTACTGAGACCATTAAAAAAAAAAAACTTTTACAAGGGTTGCTGAAATGTAGCATCAATCCTGAGAAGGAAGTAGGAAGAGAGAGCAAAGACTGAGCAGGCCAGGCTCTCCAGATTAAACCAGTGTCGAGTCAACCTTGAAAGTAAAAACTGTCCAAAAAGGTGTAGCAGAAAGGAAATCATGCAAGTAGAAAGCAGCCATCAAAGGAGAAAGGATGACCCCAGTTCTGATATAGTCTCTTTTATCCATTGATATTATCCAATGCTTTTAATCTCCAGTTAGTGGAACAGCATTAGAAGAATTATGGGACCAAGATAGTTTGGAAAATGTGAAGATTTTCTCCCTTCTCAATCTCTGGCTTCTGACTATGTGGCTATTTTTTAGTGCCTCCACCTCTGTCAAGACAAAGGGATTGAGCAAGTAACTCCTCGAGGGTAAATACCCAGGGAGAAAGAGACAAGTTCTTAAATATCTTAAGGAAAGAAGAAAGGAAGGGAGAGAGTGAGGGAAGGAAGGGCGCAGGGGAATGGGGAGAGGAACAAGGAAGAAAAGGATGAAGGAAAGGAGGAAGGAAGGAGAGAGAGAGAACAGAAAAAAATGCAAAGACGAGCACTAACTTTCAGAAGGTGAACAAGCATCATGAATTTTGGTCAACAAAGATGGGAGCTGATTCCACACAATTACAATTTCAAAGGTATATGTGCTGTGTGATTCTTAATAAGTATCACACAATTACAATTTCAAAGGTATTTGTGCTGTGTGATTCTTAATAAGTATCACACAAAACATTTAATACTCCAGTTTTAATAGTTTCTATAATGTGAACTAAATTAGTCAATATATTATAATATTTGCCAGAATCTATTATAATCACTGTAATTATCTTCATCTGTCTATTAAAGAACAATTTCTACTTCATGTCATTATCCTTATACTGAAATAGCACAACACAAATTAGGAATTATATATAGACAAATTATATTTTCCTACCAGTATTTGGGTTTCTCATGTGAAAATATTGGTGACAGAGTCCAAGTTTGGTTAGAAGAGTTAAAACTTAACTCATAATCTGGCATGAAATGAAGTTTAATGGATAATATTGAGTAGAGAGAAACCTCACGAATTCAGACTTCATGAACTTTGCCATGCTTATCTTTGTTATATCCATAAAAACAAGTTTCCCAGCAAATTGTTGTGATAAATTTACTTGTACTAAGAAGAATCTTTTTAATGCTATCTTTAAGAGTCCTGAAGCTTTTAAAAACAAGAACTTAAAAAATGTTTCCTATGCTACTGTGGATTATAATCTATCAAAAGAACTCTGATTACCCTTTTCTGGAATAAAACATAATTTAGATTTATGTCCATCTAATACATCTGGAAAAACATATTATACTAAAATGTAATGTTTTTTCCCATCCCTCTAGTTAAAAATATTCTTATTAAAAGGTTACAAAGAAGTAGTTAATTGAAATAAAAATATAGTATTATCTTCATGTACATAATAAATACATAATTTACTTTTTACATATTAAGACAGAGTCTTGCCAATTCCTGATATTCCACAGTGTCACTGATTGGCTTGAAATCTACTTCTATCAGGTGACTGATCCATTAACCCTTGGATAATTCCTGAAATGTTCTTCTAAATCCCCTTTACCTTGAAAGCAGAATGCCTCTCATCTCTTCCCAATGACACTCTATTCCACTCCTTTGACCCTTTATACACAAAAGCGTCAGTGTGTACACAATTATTGAGCACAACAGAACAAAATATAGTGAATCCTCCTTAAATCACCACCTCATGAAACTGTAAATAATTCTAAGTCATAGGGTCATAAAATCTTAGTATCAGTAAGGATGCTGCTAAGTTGCTTCAGTCGTGTCCAACTCTGTGCGACCCCATAGATGGCAGCCCATCAGGCTCCCCCGTCCCTGGGATTCTCCAGGCAAGAATACTGGAATGGGTTGCCATTTCCTTTTCCAGTGCATGAAAGTGAAAAGTGAAAGTGAAATTGCTCAGTCATGTCTGACTCTTAGCGACCCCATGAACTGCAGCCCACAAGGCTCCTCCGTCCATGGGGTTTTCCAGGCAAGAGTACTGGAGTGGGGTGCCATCGCCTTCTCCGTCAGTAAGGATAGCATCCAAATCAAAACTTTCATTTCATAGCTGAGGAAAATGAGTTCTAGGAAAGTGTCATGACTTGTCCAAGGTCACATATCTCTTCTTGATGGTATTGTTAAGAAATGTGGGAATTCACTAGGCAAAATTTTGGCTATTAGTCTACTAGTTCTTGTCATATGAGAAAATATTAAAATGGCATTAATTTTTTTCTAGTTTAGATTTCAGATAATGAATATAAGCTTTCTCCTTAATTAATCTGTGAACTCATAATCTTTTATTCTATGAATGGTAAAGTTCTGTTAAGAAGTGAAATTCTCAATTTATTTCCATATATTTTGGCCTTGGCCCATAGTCCAGAAAAAAGATTGTATACTCCTACCCTCTCCACTTCCTTCCTAAGCCTCTTCATAGGAGAAAGGGTTGTCTCACTGATTGGTCAGAGCCTGTCATTCATTAGACCACATTTTGCCAAATAGTTCTGTGCCTGTGCCTTAAACAGGAATGACATCACTCTCTTTTTTCAATTCCTGCACCGTGAGCAGTCGCCTCAGATCACTGCCTTCTATACTCCCTAGGACTCAGCAGTTAGAAAGCAGTGGGGAAATGCTCATCTGTGTCCTCTCCTCTCCCATAGAGCAGCCTAACCTGGGCTGCTGACCTGGCCTGGAGCCAAACAACATCAGCCCACTTTGGGCAACACACTGGCCACAAACGTATCCCTTGTTAATCTCCAGCACCTTTTCTCCTGGAATTAATAGTTGGATCAGCTTTGAATCAGCCTGACCTGGAGTCACAATTCAAAGATCCCCTCTTTATGCTGGGAATCGGGGACTGAGAATAAGCAGAGATTTCAGAAGGAAGGAAGCAGAAGATAGCATTTCAGTTCAAGTTTAACTGCCCAATTCAATTCTACCACAGAAGCCCTGCATGGTAGAAGGACAGGAGGAAAAAGCAGCTGACTATCGAGTCCTTGCTGGGACACATTACTACTATCAATGCTGGTCATGTATTTCTCATATTTTTTTGTATGTGTGGAGTCCTTGGAAGGAAACCCAAAGGGAAAAGGAGTGAATGGAAGGGTTCAAGGACCAACTCCTACTCCAAAACCATCATACAAATACCTAAATCTATATCATTATAGAATAAAAAGATCCAGGTCATTTTCCAACAAGAAACCTAACAAAGTCCTGGAAGACCTGGAAGAAAGGCCATCCACAAATGTCCCCACACCGAGATCTCAGCTCAATGTTTCTTGAAGAAAGCATAGAGACAAATGCCTGTGTTCCTATTTGATTTGTTTCTAATCCTTTCCTCTAACAGAAATACGCAACTGGCTTGGGCTCATTGGTTAATGCATCAGAAGGAAAAAAATACCTGATGATACGTATCTCAGGCAAGACTGCCTCCAGAGGGATGAGACTACATTGGGAAGTTGACTTAGATGATCCCTAAGGTCCTATAAACAACCACCAATCTTCTAGTTCTAGTTCAGTCTGTGCTTCATTTAATCAAAATGTAGATATGAAAGTAACGATATTTTTCTAGACAGAAGAACATAAGCAAAAGTGATACTTATAAAGGTGAAAATATGAAATCCTTGAAAGACTGCACTAGTCTTGGCAAGACTGATGCAAAGCACAGGAGCTTTTGACTTTTCTGAAAACCACAGTTAGGAATTGAAATGGTCAAGGTACTTTTAAGAGCAGAACAGTGAAATGGAAAGATCACCAGTCAGGAGACCTAGCTGCTAGTCTTACTGACCTTCTAACTAGCTGTGAGCACTGGGGCCAGGACAACCTCTCTGAGCATTTTCTATGTGCCTCATATAAAAAATGCAATAGATGAATAACATGGCTGCCGGCAGCCCTTCGACTTCCAGGACCCCATGTTGTTGATGAAATGACCCCTCATTAAAGATAATGAGAGGCTAGTGCTTATTTTCTTAACCATAAAATACACCTAGAAGTAGCACAATTCATCCTCAATTTTTTAAAGAATCAAACTCAATAAAAATAGTATGTTAGAAAAGATTGAAATTCAACCCATTAAAATAATTGTTACTCATATTCCAAATTCAAAATAGATTGTTTCAGTCCATTATGAGTGATTTTGAGAAATCTTACATTAGTAACAATTTGGCCCTTTTCCTGAAAAATCCTGGTGGCTCATATTTCTGTACTGTAAAAGCAATTAACATTCCTCTCAGTGGAAACATGAACAATAACTTGGAGCCATAAGTAACCAAGGATTCTATTTTCATTTCAAAGACTGCAAAAGACAAAAACCCAGGGGTTTGGGCAGAAGCTGGAAAATTGCAGAGATGTTGATTGTGTTTTTAAAATTCCAGTTTCATTTTCAAGTGCAGCATGCACCCAGAAGCAAGATTCAATATAGCAATCTACAGCAAATGCCCTTAATTACTTCTTTCCCAGGCTCCTTCAAACATTAGCCATCTAAAGTTCATAAAACTGACCAGAAATCTCTCCAAATAATTTCCTATCATTTACTTGAAAAGAGGCAGAATTTACACTATGATGTAACTCCCCTAAATAATTATTCAACAGAGTTAGGCTCTGACCTTGAAATCCTAGGACCAATGGGATTTCAGAGGCAGCAATGAAACTAAAATTTTGTTTCCCCTGACATCTAAGTGGCATGATTCTTTCTGTTTCCTTGCTTCATGCACTGAAATGGAGTACTTATTGCTTTCTATGCTCTGCTGCTGCTGCTGCTAAGTCACTTCAGTCGTGTCCGACTCTGTGCAACCCCAGAGATGGCAGCCCACCAGGCTCCCCCGTTGCTCGGATTCTCCAGGCAAGAATACTGGAGTGGGTTGCCATTTCCTTCTCCACTCTAGGACAGTCCAAACATTAAACCGTCTTTCTTATTGTCTCTACTATTACAGACATATTTGCCAGACTATGTGTCCCAATTTTTAGCCTGAAAATTAAATATCCTGAGGACAAGATCTACCATAATTTGTCCTCTATGCATTCAAATGCTCTTTGTTGCCCTAACTTCTTTTATCCAGGCTGGTGCTAATCAAATAGACTTGATATTTCTTAAAATAAAATGTACAGTGCCCAATACCCCAATTCAGTTTTCATCAAAAAGATTCCTTCAAATACTAAATAATAGTACTCAAAATTATAAGAATTACTTTGTCTCCAGGAGTCAGTCTGAAATGTCTATTATTGGTATGAAAGGCAATATCTCATGGAGAGTTAAATGCCCTAACAGTGTCAAACATAGTATGGGAGAAGGGAAAGGGGATGGGACACAGGAATGCAAGATGAAGAAGATGAAAAGAGAACAGAGTAATGCAATTTATCTTGGACAGAAAGATAAAATCTTTTACGATTTCACAAAAGATCATCTTAGAAAGAAGATCACCAATGCAGGAGAAAATCCAATAGCAGTCTGCTGAGTTCTGCTTAGCAGAAGCCAAGCAAGAAACTCACCTTGAGGAAACCCACACTCTCCTCAGGCAGATGGGGCATGCTGACCACGTGCAGGAAGATATCTGAGAGATGCCTATTCACACATCTTCCTGCCATGACCTTCTCTTCACAGGCCAAAGAGGCAGTTCTGCAGCTGCAACACTGGCACCCCCAACTCCATGCTGCAAACAATCCCTTGCCCTGTGGATGATGGGGCCGATTCACTACCAATGTACCAGAAGCCACTTGACCTCTGCTTGAGGACTTCCCTCCTCCCCAGTACCCCCACCAAACTGGCCCATCCTGTCAGGGCTCAGGGCAGGCAGGAGGTAATTACAGGAAGGGCAGATGCACCTTCTCTCCTGACTAACCAAGGCAACATTTTCACACTGGTGAGCAGCAATAAGCAGTAGGAATTACAGAGACAAAGAGATGGATTCTCTTTCTATAAATAAACATGGAAATCTGTTCTGGGACTGCAAAGTCATAAAGGTGCAATAGACACACCAGGTTCTCCTTTATTCACTGAGAAAGGCTTGGGATTTTATAAGAATAATTTGGTGCTGAAACAGAAGATTTTTCAATTTCAAGGCTCTTTTAAATGTAAGTTAATATTAACACTGGAACAATTCAAGAAGGTGTACTCTAGCCCAGGACATGGAAGAAAAAAGTTTTCTAGGCCTTCTTAGTTTTCATAAACATTTTCAGACCCACTTTGTTAGTACTTTGATTATTTTAAAACTTTATATTCAGTGCAGTTCAGTCACTCAGTCCTGTCTGACTCTGCCTCCCCATGGACTGCAACACATCAGGCTTCTCTGACCATCACCAACTCCCAGAGCTTCCTCAAACTCATGTCCATCAAGTCGCTGATGCCACCCAACCATCTCATCCTCTGCTGTCCCCTTCTCCTTCAATCTTTCCCAGCATCAGAGTCTTCCCCAGTGAGTCAGTTCTTCGCATCAGGTGGCCAAAGTATTGGGAGTTTCAGCTTCAGCATATTCCTTCCAATGAATATCCAGGATTGATTACCTTTAGGATTGACTGTCTTGATCTCCTTGCACTCCAAGGAGTCTTCTCCAACACAACACTCAAACATCAATTCCTTGGACTCAATTTTTTTTATACTCCAACTCTCACATCCATATAACTACTGGAAAAACCATAGCTTTGACTAGATGGAACTTAGTTGGCAAGACATTTCATCTCTAGATGGCTAGAACAATACGTCTCTGCTTTTTAATACTCTGTCTATGTTGGTCATAGCTTTTCTTTCAAAGAGCAAGTATCTTTTAATTTCATGGCTGCCATCACCATCAACCAGCAGTAGTTTTGGAGCCCAAGAAAAGGAAGTCTCTCATTGTTTCCCCATCTACTTGCCATGAAGTGATGGGACCAGATGCCATGATCTTAGTTTTTTGAACGTTGAATTACTCTCCACTTTCACCTCAGATGGTGACTGCAGCCATGAAATTAAAAGACACTTGCTCCTTGGAAGAAAAGTTATGACCAACCTAGACAGCATTTTGAAAAGCAGAGACATTACTTTGCCAACAAAGGTCCATCTAGTCAAAGCTATGGTTTTTCCAGTAGTCATGTATGGATGTAAGCGTTGGACTATAAAGAAAGATGAGTGCTGAAGAGCTGATGCTTTTGAACTGTGTGTTGGAGACAACTCTTAAGTTGTTAGGAGTCCAAGAGTTCCTTGGACTGCAGGGAGATCCAACCAGTCCATCCTAAAGGAAATGAGTACTGAACATTCATTGGAAGGACTGACACTGAGGCTGAAGCTCCAATACTTTGGCCACCGGATGCGAAGAACTGACTCATTGGAAAAGACTCTAATGCTGGGAAAGATCGAAGGTTGGAGGAGAAGGGGATGACAGAGGAGGGGATGGTTGGATGGCACCACCGATTCAATGGACGTGTGTTTGAGTAAACTCTGCGAGTTGTTGATAGACAGGGAGTCCTGGTGTGCTTCAGTCCATGGGGTTGCAAAGAGTTGGACACGACTGAATGACTGAACTGAACTAAACTGAACTTGACTAGATGGACCTTTGCTGGCAAAGTAATGTCACTGCTTTTTAATATGCTGTCTAGGTTGGTCATAACTTTTCTTCTAAGGAGCAAGCATCTTTTAATTTCATGGCTGCAGTCACCATCAGCCGTGATTTTAGAGCCCCCCAAAATAAAGTCTGTCACTGTTTCCTCTATTTCCCCATCTATTTGCCATGAAGTGATGGGACTGGATGCCATGATCTTAGTTTTCTGAATGTTGAGTTTTAAGCCAACTTTTTCATTCTCCTCTTTCACTTTCACCAATAGGCTCTTTAGTTCTTCTTTGCTGTCTGCCATAAGGGTGGTGTCATCTGCATATCTGAGGTTATTGATATTTCTCCCAGGAGTCTTGACTCCAGCTTGTGCTTCCTCCAGCCCAGCGTTCCTCATGATGTACTCTGCATATAAGTTAAATAAGCAGGGTGACAATATACAGCCTTGACATACTCCATTTCCTATTTGGAACCAGTCTGTTGTTCCATGTCCAGTTCTAACTGTTGCTTCCTGACCTGAATACAGGTTTCTGAAGAGGCAGGTCAGGTGGTCCAGTATTCCCATCTCTTTCAGAATTTTCCACGGTTTGTTGTGATCCACACAGTCAAAGGTTTTGGCATAGTCAAAATATTTTTTAAAGTACAGTAGCATACCCAGTAGTGGGATTTCTGGGTCATAAGGCAGTTCTATTTCAAGTTTTTTAAGGAATCTCCACACTGTTCTCCATAGTGGCTGTACTAGTTTGCATTCCCACCAACAGTGTAAGAGGGTTCCCTTTTCTTCACACCCTCTCCAACATTTATTGCTTGTAGACTTTGGGGTCACAGCCATTCTGACTGGAGTGAAATGGTATCTCATTGTGGTTTTGATTTGCATTTCTCTGATAATGAGTGATGTTGAGCATCTTTTCATGTGTTTGTTAGCCATCTGTGTGTCTCCTTTGGAGAAATGTCTGTTTAGTTCTTTGGTCCATTTTTTGATTGGGTCATTTATTTTTCTGGAATTGAGCTGCAGGAGTTGCTTGTATATTTTTGAGATTAGTTCTTTGTCCATTGCTTCATTTGCTATTATTTTCTCCCATTCTGTAGGCAGTCTTTTCACCTTGCTTATAGTTTCATTTGTTGTGCAGAAGCTTTTAATTTTAATTAGATCCTATTTGTTTATTTTTGCTTTTATTTCCAATATTCTGGGAGGTGGGTCATAGAGGATCCTGTTGTGATGTATGTCGGAGAGTGTTTTGCCTATGTTCTCCCTTAGGAGTTTTATAGTTTCTGGTCTTACGTTTAGATCTTTAATCCATTTTGAGTTTACTTTCGTGTATGGTATTAGAAAGTGTTCTAGTTTCATTCTTTTACAAGCAGTTGACCAGTTTTCCCAGCACTACTTGTTAAAGAGATTGTCTTTTCTCCACTGTATATTCTTGCCTCCTTTGTCAAAGATAAGGTGTCCATAGGTGCGTGGATTTATCTCTAGGCTTTCTATTTTGTTCCACTGATCTATATTTCTGTCTTTGTGCCAGTACCATACTGTCTTGATGACTATGGCTTTGTAGTAGAGCCTGAAGTCAGGCAGGTTGATTCCTCCAGTTCCATTCTTCTTTCTCAAGATTGCTTTGGCTATTTGAGGTTTTTTGTATTTCCATACAAATTGTTAAATTATTTGTTCTAGCTCTGTGAAAAATACCCTTGGTAGCTTGATAGGGATTGCATTGAATCTATAGATTGCTTTGGGTAGTATACTCATTTTCACTATATTGATTCTTCCAATCCATGAACATTGTATATTTCTCCATCTATTAGTGTCCTCTTTGATTTCTTTCACCAGTGTTTTACAGTTTTCTATATATATGTCTTTAGTTTATTTAGGTAGATATATTCCTAAGTATTTTATTCTTTTCATTGCAATGATGAATGGAATTGTTTCCTTAATTTCTCTTTCTATTTTCTCATTATTAGTGTATAGGAATGCAAGGGATTTCTGTGTGTTGATTTTATATCCTGCAACTTTACTATATGCATTGATTAGCCCTAGTAATTTTCTGGTGGAGTCTTTAGGGTTTTCTATGTAGAGGATCATGTCATCTGCAGTGAGAGTTTTACTTCTTCTTTTTCAATTTGGGTTCCTTTTATTTCTTTTCCTGCTCTGATTGCTGTGGCCAAAACTTCCAAAACTATGTTGAATAGTAGTGGTGAAATTGGGCACCCTTGTCTTGTTCCTGACTTTAGGGGAAATGCTTTCAATTTTTCACCATTGAGGATAATGTTTGCTGTGGGTTTGTCATATATAGCTTTTATTATGTTGAGGTATGTTCCTTCTATTCCTGCTTTCTGGAGAGTTTTTATCATAAATGGATGTTGAATTTTGTCAAAGGCTTTCTCTGCATCTATTGAGATAATAATATGATTTTTATTTTTCAATTTGTTAATGTGGTGTATTACAATGATTGATTTGTGGATATTGAAGAATCCTTGCATCCCTGGGATAAAGCCCACTTGGTCATGGTGTATGATCTTTTTAATGTGTTGTTGGATTCTGATTGCTAGAATTCTGTTAAGGATTTTTGCATCTATGTTCATCAGTGATATTGGCCTGTAGTTTCCTTTTTTTGTGGGATCTTTGTCAGGTTTTGGTATTAGGATGATGGTGGCCTCATAGAATGAGTTTGGAAGTTTACCTTCCTCAGCAATTTTCTGGAAGAGTTTGAGTAGTATAGGCATTAGCTCTTCTCTAAATATTTGGTACAATTCAGCTGTGAAGCCGTCTGGACCTGGGCTTTTGTTTACTGGAAGATTTCTGATTACAGTTTCAATTTCTGTGCTTGTGATAGGTCTGTTAAGATTTTCTATTTCTTCCTGGTTCAATTTTGGAAAGTTGTACTAGGAAACCAGAATTGAAAGAGACACGTATACCCCAATGTTCATCGCAGCACTGTTTATGATAGCCAGGACATGGAAGCAACCTAGATGTCCATCGGCAGATGAATGGATAAGAAAGCTGTGGTACATATACACAATGGAGTATTACTCAGCCATTAAAAAGAATACATTTGAATCAGTTCTAATGAGGTGGATGAAACGGAAGCCTATTATACAGAGTGAAGTAAGCCAGAAAGAAAAACACCAATACAGTATAATAATGCATATATATGGAATTTAGAAAGATGGTTACAATAACCCTGTATGTGAGACAGCAAAAGAGACACAGATGTATAGAACAGTCTTTTGGACTTTGTGGGAGAGGGAGAAGGTGGGATGATTTGGGAGAATGGCATTGAAACATGTATAATATCATATATGAAATGAATCACCAGTCCAGGTTCGATGCAGGATACAGGATGCTTGGGGCTGGTGCACTGGGATGACCCAGAGGGATGGTATGGGGAGGGAAGTGGGAGGGGGGTTCAGGATGGGGAACACGTGTACACCCGTGGTGGATTCATGTTGATGTATGGCAAAACCAATACAATATTGTAAAGTAAAAATAAAATAAAGTTAACTTAAGGAAACACACTCAATAAAAAGTACAGTAGTATAATACGAAAGCTGGCGCACAGAGGCTGGCACCACACGAACAGGCAAGAAGAATTACTGACTGGAGGAGGAAGAAGAGGCAGGAAATGGTAGAGTTGATAGGAGATGGAGGGCAAGCTGCAATTTCACTCACTCCTGATGTTAATGGCCCAGGTTCTGGTTCCTTGTTGGATTCAGTTCTATCTACTCTTTTGAAAAAATGATCCAGTGATGTCTGGATAGTAAGTCTTTTTTTCTTGTCATAGATGACACATAGATGACATAGTTGGCTGCTGCAAACTTCATGTACTATATTCAGGTCCTTGTGCCTCAAAAGCTAATGGTGCCTCCTCAAATGGAGACAATCCCCTTGCCATTCGCTGGATCATGAATCTCTTCAATTCTTCAGTTACTTCTTTCTCTTGTCTCTCTTCAGCCTTTCTCTGGGCCTCCAATTCCATCAGGTCTTCATTAGTAAGTTCCTCGTGTTGTACAACAAAGAGTTCAGTGGTGTCATCCTTTTGCAGATCTAGCTCTAGCTTCTCAGTGAGGGTCACTAAATAGCTGAAGACCTCTCTGGACTCCTCATCCACGTTCAAATCCACAAAAATTGTGAACAAACTGCAGGCAAATGCTCTTCCAAGCCTCATTCATGGTGATGGCCGTAACTTCATGCCAAGCAAAGTTAATGTTTTTTATGGACTTGTAGATGTTATAGTTCTTCCAAAATTATCACGAGGTTGTTCCTGATTCATCACTCATTTTTACTGCCTGACAAAAAGTGTGACATTTCTTGAAAGTCACTTTCACCGCTTGGTCCATAGGTTGGATGAGCAATGTAGCATTCAGTGGCAGATACAGTACTTTGATGCTGAGATAAAAGTCGTCCATGAATGGGGGTGGCCCAGAGCACTGTCAAGCAGCAGAAAATGTCCTTCTCCGAGAAATATTTCTCCACCCCTGGGATAAAACGATGAAAAACTAAGCCCTGGAAAATGGCCTGTGAAACCCAGGCTTTGGGGTTACTCTTCTATACAACAGGAAGAGAGCACTTGGCTATATTTTTAAGGGCTCTTGGGTTCTCTGAATGATAAACTAAGAGAGGCTTCAGCTTCCTATTGCTGGAAGGATTGCCACCAAACAAAGAAGTTAGCCTACGTTTGCTGCTCTACAGCCTGGGATCAACTTTTCTTCTTTACTGATGTAACTTCAGTCTGGCGTCCTCTTCCAGTATAAATTCCCAGTGCTTCTTAGCAGTTCCAGCTACATCACCATTGCTTTTCCACTTGCTTCCTGAACCTAGTTCCATCCATATTAAAAACTTGCTCAGATAATATGTGCTTTCATCAATAATTTCTCAAAGCATTAAAGAAAATTCCCAGGCAGCTACTGTAACTGCACTTGCTGTCTCACTACTTACTTTTATGTTGTAAAGGTTGGCTCTAGCCTTGAAGCAATGAAATCAGTCATGGCTAGCATTAAAAGATATGCCCTCTGATTCTTTGCCATATTTCTTCTTCAAGTCTTCATAAAGGCTTTTACCTTTCTCTCGAATCAGCATTAACCTGAGTGGGACTTGACACTGAAGCTAATCCTACATCCACACACTGAGAAGTTTCTCCATCTCCTCCATCAATTTTCCATGCTTCTTTGATAATATTGTTGCTATCACTGGCAGAGCAGACTTCACATGTTCCATGATCTTGTCCCTGTTTTTTAGAATCGTGCTAACGGTTGAATGATTCGTGTAATAAGAACGAGCATCTATCATCTTTTTGCCTCGTTCTGCTCTCTCAGTTATTTTTAATTTTGTTTCCATCATTATTGCTTGGTGCTTCTTAGCAGCTCCAGCTACATCACCATTGCTTTCACATTTGCTTCCAGACATCCTACACTTGAAATAAATGTACTGTACTGTATACAGTATATACAGTAAAGTGCACAAAAGCATAACCACTTGTAGAGGATGCCTGCACGTGACACTGTATGCCAGACATGTGAACTAACCTACAGACTGGACACACAAATGTATGTTTGCAACTCTGAAAGCTCACAACTTGAAAGTTTGTATGTAGAGGACTTACTGTAGTAACCATTAACTCTTTTAGTTACACTTACTGAATTGATTAATGAGGATTTTTTTCCCATTAGATTTTCTTTTTGTATTGCACTTAAATCTTTTGGAGAAGGCAGTGGCACCCCACTCCAGTACTCTTGTCTGGAAAATCCCATGGACGGAGGAGCCTGGTAGACTGCAGTCCATGGGGTTGCTAAGAGTCGGACATGACTGAGCAACTTCACTTTCACTTTCACTAAATCTTTTTAGGTTCCTTATTATATCTCTGCTGATTTCCTCCAGCTGTTCCTTTTGCTAAGATTCTGTTCCATTGGTTTGACTTATCCTTCTCTCTCTAGCTGCTGGGATCTCTCACCTGCATGTTCTTTTTTTCTGTTGGCTCACTGAGATTGGGTCTGTTTGGAAGTGGACAGGAAATGGTCTCTTCCTCCACAGCTGGTGGTACAAAAGCAGATCCTGCTGAAGCTGCAGAGGGAAAGTAGCCAGCACCCCATCAACCTCAGTGGAGAGATGTCTTCACTCCCCACAGTCAGCTCATCAGAGGGATGAGAATTACCCACAGGCTGATGTCATTCTTCTTCCTTGGAGTGCTGAGACCTCACTGGGTCAACTCTTTACAGGACAAACCACTTTGCAATCTCCACAGGACTCTGATGGTCATTTAGAACTCTTTTCAAACCTGTGTCTAGTGCTGACATAAAATTCCTATAGTTGTTCCCTTCCACACAGCCTCTGGCCCCATCAGAACTGAGCAGTCATTGACTCCAGCTTCCATTTAGTCCTAGAGATGCAGATAAATTAGAAATGGAAGTGCGATGAAATTAACCCACTTACAGGTTAATAAAACACAAAGACCTAAAAAAACGCTTCATATGTCTCTCCTCCTCCCCTCAACCTAGTTCCAACTAGAAAATCACAAGTGCCTGCTGCACGGGCCTGCTAGGGGGAAAAGAAAAGGAGCGATCCAATTTCAGAAACACTTTAAATGATATTTTTTCTTCATTTCTGCAATGCCTGCCCTGATTCTATGGAGGCCCACAGCATGTGGGTCAATTCTTTTGTTTGCCACTGTGTTCATTAAATACAGGAAACTGGGCCGAGAGGTGGATCCCAAGCGAGGAGACGCTCCCCCTGCCTACTTCCCAGGTCCCTCTTGGTCTTCATTTAATTCCGCTACAGTGCTGAGAAAACTAAACATTACAAAGCAATAATCTTTGTGTGAGCACTGTTAGAAAATGAAGAAAAATATCCCTGGCTCACACCCTAATAAAGCAGAGCTATTGAAAAGGCTGAGAATTGATGGCACATTCCCCTCTGTGAAGCCAAATAGCCATTCAGCTTCTCTGTTTCCTTTTCCAGCGATTGAAGTACATGTGTGCGGCCTGGAGTGATGTGGAATCTCAGCCCAACTCACTTCAAATCAAGCACGGAGGTAAACTGCAGGATCCGAAGGCTTGGTGAGGATCAGTGGGCGATGAGATAAAGTGGGGTTAAGGCAGTGCCTAGCAGTGGCCCACCTAGACCCAGAGGCAGCTGTGATGGGAGGAAGATGCTCTGGACTAGAAGCTGCCTGGGCCTCCTCACCTGAAGGTGAGGCCAAAGTGCCAGCCTCACGGGGTTATCCAAAAGTAAACTCAAGTGCTCCATGGAGAGCCATGTGAAAGTGAGGTGATGGAACACTTGTCATTAGCCTCCTCATCCCAAAAGCTTGACTTTCCAAGTCCATGCTTCTGCCCCATTCAAGCCTGGCAAGGTTTAGAAGACACGTTTCTTCACACGTCCATCTATTTTTATAGTCCCCATTAGCAACAGAGGCATCAGAGTGACTAAGCCCATGTTACTATTAACAGTCTTTCAATGATTTATGACAGTGCAAACAGAAAGAACATCCTACGAGTGTAGTTAACTAGATACATTAACTGTGCAATAAAAGATATTACTTATAAGTAATAAACTTAAATCAATCCTAGCTTTAAAAGTTGGTTCAAATATTTAGGAAAGCATAGTTTTTGTTTTGATCTTCTTCTCTTTGTTTTTCTTAATAAGGGCCTAAAGTTATCTAGCAGATAAATAAGACTTTTCTAGAGTGCTTGGCTACTGTAGAAAGTGTCAGCTTTGGCTTATTGCTCTCCCACTAATAACAAGGGGGAAAGTCTTTCTCCAAAAGGGAAAAAGTAGCTGAGAAATTCTGGAATCATCACTAATCCCATAAATTGGTAACCTTGGGTAGCCGTTCAGTGCCAGGGTCAGAGATACTTGGGTTCTAACCATATTCCTCCACTTGGTCATTTGAACTAGTGACTCAGATAATTTCTTTAACCTCTTTTGGCTTCAGTTTCTGTGAATTTAGAACAAAAGGATGTTCTATAACTTATCAGTGAAGACTGTGCTATGCTATGCTTAGTCGCTTCAGTCATGTCTGACTCTTTGCAACCATATGGAATGTAGCCCATCAGGCTCCTCTGTCCATGGGGATTCTCCAGACAAGAATACTGGAGTGGGTTGCCACGCCCTCCTTCAGGGGATCTTCCCAACCCAGTGATCAAATCCATGTCTCCTTCATTGTAAGCGGATTCTTTATCATTGAGCCACCAGGGAAGCCCTCAATGAAGACTACACTAAGTAAAATAATTCCTAAGAAGTCCCTACCCAGTGTCTAGTAATAGCAAGCCATCAGTAATTTAATACCTGTTTTTGTTAATAAAACACCATTTACTTCTGTACTAAAATGCTTGCATCTTCTTCAGTGAAAATAAAGTGCTGATGTAACCAAAGCTGGGATTTTAAATCTAGAAGCTGTGACTCTGTATGTGTGTGTTAGTTGCCCAGTTGTGTCCGACTCTTTGTGACCCCATGGACTATACCCTGCCAGGTTCCTCTGTCCATGGGATTCTCCAGGAAGAATACTGGAGTGTGTTGCCATGCCTTGAAACTTTCTGGCCCAGGGATCAAACCCATGTCTCTTATGTCTCCTGCATTGGTAGGTGGGTTCTTTACCACTTGTGCCATCTGGGAAGCCCCCAGAAGCTGTGACTAGAACAGGTGATTTCCACAACTGGCTGCTCATCAGAATTTTCTGATGAACTTAAGAGTGCAAATGCTTCAGCCCAGATGAATCAGAACCCCCTGGAGGAGGGGTCATGGCAAGAAGCTGTATCTGCTGAAAAGCATCTCAGGTAATCTTGATCAGCAGTTATATATGGAAACCACCAGCTTAGACAATCAGGGCCCAAGAAAAGTTAGTTCTAAGTATTGAAAGCAAAAGTTAGCAGTTCATCTCAATTTAATTCCAAATTGTATCTCTAAAGCTCTCTTTTAGGAAAAAAAAAGAAAAACTATTTTAGAGAATGTCTTGTATATGTATATAAACGTGATCAAATTCATATAACTATGTAAAGGAACAATATTCACAGAAGGAAAATACCCCATGGAAGTCAGGAAAGTTCCACTTTGCCATAAATGAGCTTCATCAAACACAGACACATTGGACAATGGAAAAATGAACTGAACCATGCTTTAGCTTTTGTTATAATTGGTTAAAATTCAGTTAAATGTCCTGAGGGTTATTGCACACTGACTCCTAACCATATGGCCCAGAAAAGCCTCCATGAATTTGTATAATATCTCAAGAGATGATGGAGCATATGGGAGGTACATGTGGATCCAAGCTTCCTTCCTAATTTTCTCTTAGGGCTGGTCTTCTCCTGCATGTGCTGCCCATCCAGCAGTCCAAGGGCCAAAACCTGGGAACACACTTGACTCTTCTCTTCCCCTTGCCTATCTCACCCTGTGACCATAATATCCTGTCTATTCCACCTTCTAGTCATCTTTTCTATTGCCTTGCTCCGTGTGACCACCACTGGCCTAAGAAAACCCTTCATTAGAACAGCACAGGAGGCAGGACCTAGGTCAGAGCAGGCATGGAGGTGTACCTCATCACTTCATGTCATCTCAGACAAATTACTTACTCTCTCTGGACTTCGAATTCTCCATTTGAAAACTGTATGAACAATGCACACTCTATGAGGCTACTCTGAGAATTAAAAATATTTCAAAGGGATTCTCATGCAGTAATCTCTCAATTAATTTTAGCTAGTGCTTTTATCAATAACTGTTTGTGTATGTATGCCTGTATATTAGAAACTAAAAAGGTATATGCAAAAGATAACTATTCTTCAGGGTTGCATAATCCTCAATTTTGAGTTTCAATATTTTATAAATTCCCCCACACCTTAGAAGTCTCAGATTCTCCTTGTTTTTCTTTGACACACAGTCAGAATCCAGTTCCATTTTGGTGGCAGTAGGACCTGCAGGATGGGGAAAGTGAAGCTTAGAGATGAGTGGGGGAATACATTAAACACAAATGATGTTTAAAGCCTTAATACAAATAATCTTCAGTGTCCTTGGCCAAAGAAAAGAGTGCACATTCAAATACAAAATGCCATCATGCTCACCTATACCATCTACCTAGAATTAGGACCCCCATCATGCAGTAGATAAGAAAAATATAATCTAAAATAAACTATATTTGGTTAAATAAACCTAGCTGCTATAACGACCTCAAAAATCTCAGTGGCATAATACGATAATGGTTTGTTTCTTCTTTACATCATAATTTCATGAGATAGGGGCCATAGAATCATGCAGGGACCCAGATTCCTTCCATTTTGCGACCTTGCCCTCTTTGAAATCCTCACACTTCTCCAGTCCACTGGCAAACGGGGAGAGAGAGGGTATCATAAGTGGTAGGTATGAACCATATCCCTTCCACTTACTTTCCTTTCACTTGAACTCCGTTTTGTCCATGCCCACCCACCTAATAACAACGGAGGCTGGGCTACACAGTCCAACCGTGGCAGGACAAGAAGAGAGGACGCAAACATGGGTGAGTCTCATCAGTCTCTGGGATCTTCCTGAGGAAACATGATACATGATCATGGTGTTCACTCACTGTGCATTTTGTCCCCACAGACTTGCAAACTCATTTGTTTGTTTTTGTTTGTTTGAAGATCGTCTTCTTTGCTGATGTCAGGAACCACTGGTTAACCAAGTTCTAGTGTCACTACAGGGAGCTCCTTGCCCTTCTTAAATGTTCTGAGTCCACCCTATCTGTCAGAAGTCATCCAGGCCACAAGGGAAACAAGGTCAGCGCATTGGTCTGATTTAGCAACCAAGAAAAAGATTCTTAAGAAGGCATGGCTACCGGGCTGGGTCAGAGTCTAGTAGTTAGAAGTCTGAGTGTAGACGAGGCAGAAGTCTGTTCAGGTTCTACCCGCCAGCCACAGAGAGGCCTTCGCAGCTCCACCCAGAGAACCATGGCCCTCAGCATGGCTGGCCAGCTCCTCTGCTTCTCAAAGAAAGAAAGGAAGTGAAGTTGGTCATCCATGTCCGACTCTTTGCCACCCCATGGACTGTAGCCCACCAGGCTCCTCTGTCCATGGGATTTCTCAGGCAAGAATACTAGAGTGGGTTGCCATTTCTTTCTCCAGGGGATCTTCCTGACCCAGAGATCGAAACTCGGTCTCCTGTGTTGGCAGGCAGATTCTTTACCACTGAATTACCAGGGAAGCCCTGTTATAGATAATACTGATTAAAATCTGGTTTTGTCCTCAGGTCCTGTGATAAGCAGCTTCACATGGGTTTCTTTGCGTAAGTCTTCTGATGTAGGTTCTGCTATTATTTCCACTCTCTTAGAAGGCAACTGGAACTTGGCAGGTTAGTCACTTGAGCGAGGCCTCTCAGCTAACAGGACAAAGTCAGGATTCAGCCAGGTCCACCTCCAAACCGGAGAGGAGCCACCAGAAGGTGCCCTGGCAAATCCTCTGCTGGGGCTTCTGGTTCTTCTTCTGCACTGAGCAATGGGAAGGGCAGACCCTAAAAGTCTACATTCCTCAGGCAGGGAGCATTCACTCCACTTTTCCTTTTTCCTCAACTCTTCATCAGGTGGTGGAGGTGAGGGACAAGGCCAATTGCCCTGTTAGGAATTTAGGCATGAGCAACTGGATGGAATGGCTGAAAGGGATGCCAAGCTGATCTCTAAACCCCATCCCAAACACACCCAGAAGAGCTCGCAGTTACTACATCACTAGCACAGTAGCACAGTACAAGAGATACACAGTAACCAGAGACTTTTTCAACTCCTGCTCATGAGCCCTAGGCACACAGTGGATACAGACTAACCACATGGTCTTCTCCAAGTAAAACTTGGGCAGCTAGGAGCCCACTAAGGATTTATAACAGACTAAATTATGGGATGACATAAACAACAAAGCCTGCTGTTACATAACTTGCAATTGTCAATAGGCCTTGAGCATATGCTATTTGCGTGCCCTTTCATCGATTGGTGGTGAGTACAAGCCCTAATTTGCACAGAGCACAAACAAAAGGAGGAGATGGGAAGTACAGAAAGGCGGAAGCCAAGAGGGAACAAGGAGGAGGATTGCTTTGGGGTCAGCCTGCTCCCTTGCCTTGGGAGTGTCTGTCTAAAAGATCTATCTGCTTGAGCTGAACTAAGCTATAACTTGATTTGTTGTGAAGAGACAAGAACCAAGGAACACAAGCTGCCCTGACACCTCCAGTTTCCTGCTTGCACATCCATACAATACTCTTTCCCCCTCACATTCTAGTGATTCTTCCCCTGACCCCTACTCATACTACTCCTACTTATCTAAGGGGCAGAATAAGCCCTGATGACTGTTCCAGCAACACACAGCTGTCTCCCCATAGACAGCCTCCATGGTGGGAATGGCTTACACCAGGAAATCATCAGCTACTGGAGCGAGCACGTGGGGAAGGGAAGTGGAGAACCTTATCTGACCCATTGCAACCCCCATGATAAAGGTGTCCAGATATCAAACTGAGGAGGGGATAAGATGGCACGCAACCAGCAATGTCTTCACAAGCCCCAGAGCAGGGTGTCCTATTTTGGGCTACAAAAATCATCCTTGAGACCACCAGAGAGTGCAGAGGCTCCAGGGACCCTCTGTGGAGAAGGGGGATGGAAAGCAAGTCCCCCTCGCAGGCAGAAGCAACCCATGCGCATGCACCTAACTCAAGTTCAAAGGTCGGAAGCCTGACAGGTGTTTTGAGGTCAGGACAAAACAGACTGATTCTTCTGTTTTGTTAATGAGTGACTCCCAGAGGCAGGTCACAGTGTCCCCATCCACTCAGTCTGAGCGGAGCCAGTAAGGGCTTCGGCATGACCTTGTTAGGATCGAATTGAACATGCTCCATACACTTAGTACCTAATGCAGCGCTCAGTGCAGACAGATGCTTGGAAATTACTTTTAAATGAGCATTTTACAGATGACCTCTCTTCTCTCGCTGCAAGCCCAGATTGAAATAAAGGAGACAGTGATAATGGTAATGTGCAAAAATCTTATTACAGCACCATTTGTTCCACTGAGGCTCCATCCTCGATCCTGCCAAAGGGATTTGATTATTAAAATACATAAAAGACATATTAAACGGCGGTTTCACACACAAAAAAAGTTGAGAAACATCAACTTAAGCAATAAATGCCTTGTGTACTTCAATCCCTCCAGAATTAGAAGGCAGTGGGGAGGGGGCAAGCACAGAAGGTCAAGGGCAGAAGGGGGAGAAGAGGAGGCAGGCCATGCTTTTTAACCTTCCCAGTGGCTTAACTTTGTGTGGAAGATGAACAATGGAGAATGCTATTTCCCCAGTTCACTTGAGCAATTCACTTTGTAGCTACTTCAGGTCTCCAAAACATCCAGTCTTGATAGAGATATAGGGACGAGACGCACATCCACACATCCCTTTATATTTCCCATATGAATTATTGCTTTTAATGTGCTAGGCATTCTGCTGTAACAAGGGATACAAGAGTGAAAAATACCAGTATGAACTTGCCCGCATGGAGCTCCCAGTCCAGTAAGAGAGGCAGACAAGCAGGGAGAGCATCACTGGACAAGTAGGGGATTATCTCACCCACCGTGTCAGATGCCTCTTGTCTTCATCTCACATCTTCAGAGCCCAACTTCTACCCTGAGGGCTCCCACAGCTGTACCCTTGCAGCTGTTTGGTATATCTCTCACTTTCTGTGCTGGAGATTCTCTGAAGCTGCTGTATGAGGTTCCAACAACATCCACTGGCCACTCACACGATGCAGTCTGGAAAAGCAGGAGAATTTACACCCCACGGGGCATTGACATTGGAGGCCAGGAGCCTGTGCTTCTCTCCTTGGTCCTTTCAACAGAGAGTTCTGAAGCAGAGCTTATAAGACTTATTATGGGTTAAGTTGTGTCCTCAAAAAGGATGCTGAAGTCTTAACCCTTAGTACCTGTGATGTGAACTTATTTGAAAATAGGATTTGGGGAGATGACCATTTGGGTGGGCCTTAATCTAATATGAATGAGGTCCTTATGAAGTGGGGAAATTGAGACACAGACACACACACATGGAGACCACCATGTGAACATAAACAGAGACTAGGGTGATGCTTCCACAGGGCAAGGCCACCAAAGATTGCCAGCAAGTCACCAGAAGCTGGGAAAGAAGTCCAACGAACAAACCCTGGCAACACCTTGACCTCAGACTTCCAGCCTCCAGAACTGGGAGACAAGACATTTCTCAGGTTTAAGCCGCCCATTTGTGGTGCTTTGTCACAGCGGCCCTGGAAGCTAGTACACACCCCCTCAGAATGTCCCAGTGAAATGGTGCCTTAGTTTTCCACAGTAGGACCAGCTTAATAACCACCTTTGCACTGGCTTCACCTCAATCCCTGTTTCAGCTTTCCCCAAACTTCTTCATAGTCCCATGGATCCCAAAATTAAGTTCCCAGATAAAACCTCTGCACCAAGTCCTTGGCTCAGACTCTGCTTTCTAATGGGAATACAAAGGACAAGACACTTACCCTTGGAAGGGTCAGCCATCAGCCTAGGTCCCTGAGTGGCTACATGGACGGCAGTGACTTTGGGCTGTTACATGAGAGTGGAACAAACTGCTATATTATTTATCCAGGTGATGTGAGGAAGTTATTTAATTGTAGCAGATCAGCCCACCCTGGACCATACAATCAGTTCAGTCGCTCATCATGTCCAACTCTTTGCAACCCCATGGACTGCAGAACACCAGGCTTCCCTGTCCGTCACCAACTCCCGGAGTGTGCTCAAACTCATGTCCATCGAGTTGGTGATGCCATCCAACCATTTCATCCTCTATTGTCCCCTTCTCCTCCTGCCCCCAACCTTTCTCAGCATCAGGGTCTTTTCAAATGAGTCAGCTCTTTGCATCAGGTGGTCAAAGTATTGGAGTTTCAGCTTCAGCATCAGTCCTTCCAATGAATATTCAGGACTGATCTCCTTTAGGATGGACTGGTTGGCTCTCCTTGCAGTCCAAGGAACTCTCAAGAGTCTTCTCCAACCCCCATCCCTGGGATTCTCCAGGCAAGAACACTGGAGTGGGTTGCCATTTCCTTCTCCAATGCATGAAAGTGAAAAGTGAAAGTGAAGTTGCTCAGTCGTGTCCGACTGACTCTTCACGACCCCATGGACTGCAGCCTACCAGGCTCCTCTGCCCATGGGATTTTCCAGGCAAGAGTACTGGATTGGGTTGCCATTGCCTTCTCCAAACTGAAGAAGCTAACAACTACTAAAAATAAAATAGAACAGTTATAACAATACAACGTAATAAAAGCTACATGAACGCAGTCTCTCTCTCAAAATATCTTCCTGTGCAAATTTAATGCCATCTTAACTAAGTAATTATTACACACTGTGGCTGTAGCTTTTGTTTATGGCTGCACTGGCTCTTCCTTGCTGTGCACAGCCTTTCGCTCATTGTGATGAG